>NC_058100.1:16917500-18167500 GCF_020171115.1 Neogale vison
TTTAGACCAACAGATCCTTTCTGAAGTAGTATTTTTCACCTTTGTCAAAAGAAATCAATACTCATAATTTTATGAAGTTATTTAAACTCTAGGTGCTTTAATCATTTGTGTATGTATTCTTATCTTCAGTAGGCTATGAATACTGAAAGGTAGGCACTTCATTAATTTTTTTATATTCACTACATAGAAACTGTGGATGGTACATAACAAGCATTTTATAATAAGTGGTTACAGCAAAGCCCTATGTAGATTATTAAAATGAAAAGGGCAAAATATCCAACATCATCATTGCATTAATTTAACTTGATTTTTTTTTCACTTCAGTGCAAACAAATCTGTAACATCCTTTACAGTTTCTTTCCCACAGCATCCTCTTCTTGTCTTCTGCCCTGAAAAGTACAAAGTGGAGGGGTTTTATTAATAATTGTGACAAAATTACAATGGTCATATTTTACTGTACTGGCAGTTCCATCTCCAACCTTAAACCTGCCTTTTGTTTCATTTCCAACAATCCAGAAACTGTTCCCTGGCTAAGGCTATACAAAGATAGTCTTCCTGTTCAAAATTCAAGTTGTACTGTTGCTTCAGTTTCAAATATCTGCCATCTTAATCTGTATGAAATGTAATAAACACCTGAACAATTTTAGTAACCAAATTTTCCTCTTCCACCCCAGTGAGTACTTTACTTTTTTTTTAAGATTTTATTTATTTATTTGATAGAGATCACAAGTAGGCAGAGAGGAAGGCAGGGAGTGGGGGGGAGCAGGCCCCCCGCTGAGCAGAGAGCCTGATGAGGGGCTCATTTACAGAACCCTGGAATCATGACCTGAACCGAAGGCAGAGGCTTCAACCCACTGAGCCACCCAGGCGCCCCCCAGTGAGTACTTTTATTGAAAGGGAGATATTCTATCAGTTTGAGTAAATTGTAATTAGGACTGAAATTCCCTGGAAGGAGAACTTATAAGCATAAAGCAAGAAGACAGCTACCAGTAATTCAACTAATAAGAAGAAGATAATAAGATATCTTAATTTCTATAATATTAGAAAATGTTTGTAGGTGTTATTTAATATGAACCTCTATCAAAAATCTAAGTCAAGATAGGCTTTATTGGGCGCCTGGGTGGCTCCGTGGTTTAAGCCTCTGCCTTTGGCTCAGGGATCCTGCTTCCCCCCTCTCTCTCTGCCTGCCTCTCTGTCTACTTGTGATCTCTATCAAAAAAATAAATAAAATCTTAAAAAAAATAGGCTTTATTATCCACCTGTTGTTAATAAGGCAAGTGAGCTCCAGCTCATTCAACGGCTTCTAGCTTAAGCAGCATTTTAATTGTAATGGCAAGCCTGAAAATAAGTTACCACTTTAAACTTTGGTACTTTTATAATTCTAATCCTGCTGTCACCAAAAACAATATTGCTAATATCAGTAATAAATCTGCATACAGTTACTTTAACAATTTTCTCAATGTAATACCTTTATTTGGATAGTGTTATACTTGAAGGTGTTTTCTATTAAAGGCTAAAAATTCAGATTCTTCCCTTTTTCTTCCAGAGAGCTTTGGAGTTCTGTCATTGCTTGCAGTTGATTTGTTTTTGGTTTTGTTATTTCATTTCAATTATCCAAGAAAAGTTTGTATATAGTAAGAGTAGAATTATTCCTCCTCTGTGTGTGTGTGTATGCGTGTATGTGTATAAATTTAAATTTGACAATATCACCAAAACCTACCAGAAAATAGTAGGTCAAACACCAAATATTTTCTAACTCTAATGTTCTTTGGGCAGAATACTTGGTAGAATTCTGATTTACTTTTGTATATGCGGCCATGGACCTGTCAATCAGAAAACAGTGATAGCACAGAAATAAGTGAACTGTAAATACACTGCTACAGGCATTCTGATATCCAACTGAATAAACCCAATCACATTTCAGTAGACAGACCAAGTCATATATCTTAACGGATGGATGCACAAAGGTGATCATGAGGATGATTTAAAAATAAAAGACTCAATATAATTGGAATTATTTTGGAGTAAGTTCCAGAGCGTGAGCAAAAAAAAAGGACACATATAAAAACTGGTTTTTAAATAAATGCTACATAAAACCACTGAGTTTTCATGCTTTTCAGCTGTATAATATATATCTACCAATATAAGCAATATTTCATCATTCAAAACTAACAAGGCTTTTGAGGCATACTATAGATGGGTTTTTACACACTGGGAGCACTGGATGAGTAACCCAGTTCAACTGCTGATACTACAAAATCGGCAAATATGAATAATGAAAACTTATATAATTATGTGTCATATTAATTGTTGACACTTCTTAAGTTTTCTAGTACACAAAGATTTAGTTGGAAAACAAGCATATTTTTATGGAAAGGGTGTTCAGTCATGGTAGAAATTAATACATTGATTAAATTCAGAAACTATTCCTTAACCTCACTTTAGTTATTGTCATATACACTTATTTATTCAACAGACTTTAAGAGCTAGTGCTATTGATTCATCTACATACATTATTTTTACTGTAAAGAGACAGGAAACAAATTTTACTTCAGTAAGTGCTTAAAATAATCTATTACTTTAGTCTTCTGTAACTTTAAGATACTAACTTGGAGATTCTCTTCTTTGTTAAAACAACATATCTTTCATCTCTTCAATTTTAATAAAATTAATTTAGTTTTATTTCCAGAATGTTAGGGTTCTGTTTCCCAGATGGCTGTCTGACAAACTCCACAGATGTACTTATCAGCAAAACAAGCAGAACTGGGGAAGACTACTAAAAATAACCATTTAAGTCAAGTCCCTGGAAATTGTCCTAAGGAGATAAAGCCAATAAAGGCATATTCAGGACAATAGTATACTTTGTTGCTCTTAATTAATTCTGTGGCAGATTCTGTGGCATTTGAACCATGACCTCCTCCCTTCATTCTCACGTCAGTTCAGCAAAACACAGAATCTCTATTCTACACAGGCGTGGCCAAAAAGATGGGATCCCTCTCCCATTAGTTCTCACTGAAGAGTTACTGGATTTCACTGGAAGGGGGAAAATCAGTATTTCTCATCTTCAACTCTAACTAGAAGAGTAGATTTCTGGTGAGTGTGGCCAGGAGTGTGGGGCTTCTTCCTTGCATCCAGACTCTACACATTGGATGGAGATTCTCCCCAGGTACACAGGCAGAAAGGCCCCCAATTGCCTTGTCATCGTTCACTCGAAGAGGAAATCCTAATACCACAAGTATCAACCCGCCTAGCACGTAAAGGAATGACCCAGCGATTTTGCTAGAAGAAGCAGTCCATAAGAAAAGACAAATCTGACACTTTTCCTGAGGACACTGAATTTATTTGAAACAGAATGGGGGGGGGAGTTAAAAATTATGGGTGTTCTTTAAAACAATTACTCTTTTTAATTAAGAGCAACAAGGTATACTATTGGCCATCCAGTTTCCTAGAGAGAATCAGAACTAGAGACAGCTAAAAAGAGTTCTGTTGGGATTAGAACAAATCTCAGAGAAATGACCTCAAGAACTACCCCTGCTCAAATGTAATTGGACCGGACTGTTAAAGAATTGTTGCCCCAGGGCATCATTAAAAATTATAATAGAGTAAACAGCCAGGAATTAGGGAAGCCTGATACCAAATAAGGAAGTGTAATACCCAATGAGGCAGACAGTTTAACAGAGAGAGCAGGGGAAAAGATTGTCAAAGAGAGACCTGCTAACACCACTATGATCCCAAGGACTCTGCACATCCAAAATTGTACTTTATAGAACTACAGAAAACACTACACACTGCAAGGGGAATGACTTTCCCTGCTATGGTAGCCTTGCCAAGTGACAAGTACACAAAAACAAAATAAGTGTTCAGGGAGGGGGAGGGGGAATTAGCATCCAGATTTACTATATTATATTAAACGCCTATTTCTCAACAATAAATTATGACACATGCAGAGAAAAAGGAAAGTTTGACCCATGCACAGGAAATGAGCAGGCAACAGAAACTTCTTTTGTGAGAGGGGCCTGATACTGGATCTAACAAAGGCTTCCTATTAGTCATTATAAATTTGTTCAGAGAACTAAAGAAAACCATGCAAAGAAGCAAAGGAAGACAGGAAGGTAATGTAATAGTGAATATCAGTTCTCATGAAATAGATAATATACTGTAATGGATATTATGATAAAGAGTAAAATGGAAATTAGGAAGATGAAATTACAGTAACTAAAATGACAAATCCACTAAAGGACTCAATGGTACATTTTAACCAGCAGAAGACTTGACAATAGATTGACAGAGACATGCAAAGTGAAAACAAACTAAAATGAAAAATGAACTGAGCATCAGAGAAATGTGAGACACCATAAGCTGCATCAAAATACACACAATAGGACTACCAAAAAGAGAATAAAAAGAGAAAGAAGTAGGGAAAATATTGAAAGAAAAAAAAAAAAAAGAATGGCTGAATACCAGCCTAGGCTGAATACCCTAGTTTTGCTGAAAACTGTTTGTTTGCAAATCCAGGAAAATCAGTAAACTCAAAGTACTGTAAGTGCAGAGATCCATGCCCAGACTCAGCAAAGTAAACTTACTGAAAGATAAAGACAAAGTCATGAAAATCTTTCCCTACATTAATACCGCTGGTGTGCCAACAGTCACACATGGGCAAGGAATCCTTGCCCATGCACATTCTGATTCTTAGACTGCTGAACATCACATACAGTGAAATAATTATAAAATTCTCTTTCCTAAGTCTATCAGCATTTAATCAAATCTCGTTATTCTTTAGTATTTTAAAATTAATTTTATATTGACTTTTACTTATATCCCACAGAAAGCTTTTCAAATCCTTTTCATGCTCCTTGAGCTTCCAGATGAATTCTGCATTTTTTTCTTATTACTTCTATTATACTCAAACGGTTGATGTCATGTTGCATAAATTCTTCAATTTATTTCCAACTAAAAATGTCTTTTGTGTATCTTTACTCCTTTAATCTTCTATTCTTACATCAGAGTAAAGTTTTTTCTTTTCTCCATGCCAAAGCTATTTTCTCAGCTTATACCTTCAATTATGTTCTATCCAACTTTTCCATGTATTTTTCCCCACCAATTTTCTAATCATTTTAATATTTGCTTCCCTGTCTTCCCAGCCCATGTATTATCTCTCTTTCTTTTTTTCTGCAGAACTGATCAGGTTAGTGCTATAAAAACAAATGGAAAATTAAGGATGTCTGGGTAGCTTAGTTGCTTAAGTGTCTGCCTTTGGCTCCGATCGTGATACCAGGGTCCTGGGATCGAGTACTGTGTTGGGCTCCCAGCTCAGCAGGGAGCCTGCTTCTCCCTCTGCCTGCCTCTACCCCTGCTTGTGTACTCCCTCTCTCTAACAAATAAATAAAAAATATTTAAAAATTTTTAAAAAATTAGGAGTCTTTCCTTAACTGAGTTTTTCTTAAGCATCTATAAACATGAGAATAATCACCCTTCTTTCCATTACCGCACCATGCACTGAGACCTATTTAATTTATAACTTTATTTGTATTTTCCTTTCTTTTTTATTGTTTAATTTCTTTCACAAACCGTTTTTCTTGATCTTTTATTTAATCTATTTAATTTATAACCTTATTTATATTTTCCTTTTTTTATTGTTTAATTTCTTCCACAAACCGTTTTTCTTGATCTTTTATTATTGAACTCTAAATAATGGCATTTTAATAAAATTTTTTAGAATTTCTTGTATGTTTTAGCACCTAATATGTAGTATGATTTTCAAAAGTTTTCTTATATAATGAAGACTGTTGTACTTATTCACCATTGCAATTATTGTGTTGAATATGCCTTGATTTGGGAAGTTTAATGTTCTGTATATGAAATATTTATTCTCTTCTGAAATATGTTACTTCTTTACCTTACTATTCTCATAATTTGCTCAATCATTGCTTTCATATAAACATGTTATTAAAGTGTATACATGTAGAATGTTAATGGTGAATCAAACAGCTTACTATTAAATAATACTCATTTCCCCCCCAAAAAATGTTTTCTTGTTATTTACTATAAGTAATTATTCAATTTTATTTTGGTTATTTTTTTTCTATTATGTATTTTTCCATTTTTCTTTCAACTCACCTGTTTTATTTTGCATATATTTTAGGTATGCCTTTTAAAAATACACCTGCAATAGCAATAGTTTAGAAAACTATATAAAATTTGTTTTGCAGCAAAATTGGAGAACTGTATGTAAAGAAATATAACAATTATTTCTTTGTATTTTAGGGGTTTTAGACAGGACATCCTCTAGTTGGTATTAGGAATGTGTTCTTTTTTTTTTTTTTAATACGTTGTGGGTTTTTTGAGGCTCCAACCTGATTAGTGCATGGTCAGCTGTGAACTAAGGCTGAGCCATCTCTGACTGAGGTGGTTTTGTTTGCTTTTGTTTTTTAAAAATCATGTATTTGCTACAAAGTGTTGTACTCGTCTCAATGGGAATGGTGTAAAAAACTGAAAAGGCCTTATGTGATATGTATCTAGTTAATAAATCAATCTTGTAGAAAAACAAACAAAAAAACCCCACCAAACTATAGGAATGTTTCATTCTCTTACAAATGTCTGGAATTAAACAAGAGTTTTCAAAACTGTACGTACATTAAATGTTTAATGTCAAAAGTTGAGTCCTTGGAAGAAGACTACAAAAGGGTATGAATTGTGCAAAGTTGGTTCAGAGGAAGGAGGGACATTTTAACTGCCAACCACACCCTTCTCCCAGAACTTTAATATTTCGTTTTCCTTCTGCACACAAAATACACCTACCTACCCCCAGTCCTAAAACCATCAAATTTTCATCCAGTTATGATATTTAGACAGTCTAGAAGTCCAGAATCTCATCCTCTAAATTTCGCTAAGCATAATAGAACTTGCATTTTAAAGAACTGTCCCTGAACAGCTGTACTGGGGGAAGTATACCTAAGGTGACTTAATTTCATCTGGTCCTAATTTAGAGGATGAGATTCTGGATTTCTAGACTGTCTAAATATAAGTCAATCAGAGAAAGACAATTATCAGTGATCTCCCTGATATGAAGAAGTTGAGAGGCAACGTAGGGTGTTTGGGGGTTAGGAAAAGAATAAATGAAACAAGATGGGATCTGGAGGGAGACAAATCCCAAGAGACTCTTAATCTCACAAAACAAACTGAGGGTTGCCGGGTGGGGGCGGAGGGGATTAGGGAGAGGGTGGTTGGGTTATGGACATTGGGGAAGGTATGTGTTATGGTGAGTGCTGTGAAGTGTGTAAACCTGACGATTCACAGACCTATACCCCTGGGGCTAATAATACATTATATGTTAATTTAAAAAATTAAAAAAAAAAAAACTACAATTGAAATGGTATGAAATAAAATAAAATAAAATGGTAGAAAAAATAAAATTAAAAAAAAATGCAAGTTCTAGCATTCCAAGAGGATAAGTCCCAGTATGCAAGCACTTTAAAAACAAAACCAAACCTCTGCCTACAAGATTCCTGCTAAACTCCCATTGGCCAAATCCAGCCATATGGGGTATCCTAGACCCAAAGGGGGACCCATTATGCAAGAGAAAGAGCATCAGGAATCGAGATTATTGGCTGCCACATTGAAATAGTCTACCATGTGCTTTCTCTAAATCTTACAATTGCTTTTTTCTTCTTTCCTCCTGATTATAAGAACATAAAATTTTTGCTTCTGCTGATTACTTGTTTCTCCAGCTATTTCTTTGAGACCTTGCATAATCAATCACTTCCCAAATTGGACCTTTCAGCTACATAATCCACTAACTCCTCACATAAATTATTAATGCTTCTGAAGCCTTGAAACTTATTGTTTCACAGTAGATCTGTAGGTCTCGCAGGTGTCATAAAGAAGCAGCGAGAATCAATACATACTCTATGAACAAACAAGCCAAGAATGAAGTTTTATTTTAAGGTTGTATTATATTCTTATTTTCTTCTTCTTAAGCACATATGGTTTGCCACATAAAGTCCCATTCTGTAGAGAGGCTGTTTTACAAAAATTGATACTTAAAACAGTTACTTATATTGATTTTAATTACCTTAGATATTTGCCTTGGTATCATTCATATGAGCACAGAATGAAAAAATCATGTGTACGAGTCAAGTCCACTCACTTGTATTTACCTAATTTTTAACAAAATAAATCCAGAAACATTATCCTAAAATACTTTGTTTGGTGGCCTATAATTACAATCAAATATTATAATAGAATAATAGGATAATTTATTCTTTATATTGTTTTTATCCTTATATGTATAGTATTCACAATGTACTTCCAATATCAGTACAAATTAAGCAATAATTATCACTTGTGAGGGTTAGTTAAGGCATTATACTGGAATATGAGTGGGCAAGGAGTTTTGTTTTGGTTCCCTGCTCTTCACTGCCAGGAGGTAGTACCTGAACTATAAACAGAAGCTCACAGTGTATTGAATAAATGAATGAAACAAGTGGAGAGCGAGTAATGCACTCATATCTTCAAAATCATATTAGAAAGAAATGTAAGGATAATACCAGAAAATTTAATATGTGAAAACCTATTCCATAGCAAGAGGAAAAAAATCACATGTTCTCAAACCAGTGCCCAAAATGCATTTGTATAATAAGTTATAGCAAATGTTTATTGGAAGATTCCAGTTTTTCCACTCCCTGATTTTGGTTAGTCAAATAATTCGTTTTTCCTCTCTTCTTCCTTTTTTTTTTTTTTTTTTACCATGCTATTTTTTTTAACGTGATGCTGACAGTTTTATTTTTTTCCAATTTATTTATTTTCAGAAAAAAAGTATTCATTATTTTTTCACCACACCCAGTGCTCCATGCAAGCCGTACCCTCTATAATACCCACCACCTGGTACCCCAACCTCCACCCCCCCCCCGCCACTTCAAACCCCTCAGATTGTTTTTCAGAGTCCATAGTCTCTCATGGTTCACCTCCCCTTCCAATTTACCCAAAAGCACATACCCTCCCCAATGTCCATAACCCTACTCCCCTTCTTCCAACCCCTCTCCCCCCAGCAACCCACAGTTTGTTTCGTGAGATTAAGAGTCACTTATGGTTTGTCTCCCTCCCTATCCCATCTTGTTTCATGGATTCTTCTCCTACCCACTTAAGCCCCCATGTTGAATCACCACTTCCTCATATCAGGGAGATCATATTCTTCTTCCATTTTTAAATACACATGGATAATCACACACAACTTTCCATGAATTAAGGTATTTCAATCAAGAAGAAAAATGAATCTTTTGCCTACTAGTCTGTTAATTTTATTTTTAAATTTGCTGTGTATTTTATATTCAGGGTTGATCAATGTGGAGAAACCACATATAGCAAAAAGAACAAATAATCTGTTCTCCTAATTGTCATTTTTGAAAGCTCCCAAAATATTTTAAGCATACATGTTTATAATATCTTATAATGTAAACTGCTAATGCAAAATTAATTTTAATTTTAAAAAATTTAAAATTAAGAAATGCATGTATCTTTTCAGATTAGTGCTTTTGTATTCTTTCCATAAATATCCAGGAGTGGAATTACTAGATCATATGGTAGCTCTATTTTTAACTTTTTGAGGAACCTCCATCTGTTTTCCACAGTGGCTACAGCAGTTTGCATTCCTACCAGCAGTGTATGAGGGTTCCTTTTATTTTTCATCCTCACCAATACTTGTTTCTTGTGGTTTTGATGTTAGTCATTCTGACAGGTGTGAGGTGATATCTCACTATGCTTTTGATTTGCATTTTCCTGATGATGAGTGATGTTCAGCATCTTTTCATGTGTCTTTTGTGCATCTGTGTGTCTTCTTTGGAAAAATGTCTGTTTATGTTTTCTGCCCATTTTTAAATTGGGTTATTTGGGGATTTGGGGTATTGAGTTGTTTAAGTTCTTTATATATTTTTCATACTAACCCTTTATCAGATATGTTATTTGCATATATTTGCTTCCATTAAGTAGGTTTTCTCTTAGTTTTAAAGATTGTTTCCTTTGCTCTGCAGAAGCTTTTTTATTTGAATGTAGTCCCAGCAGTTTATTTTTGTTTTTGTTTCCCTTGCCTCAGGAGACACATCTAAAAAGATGTTACACCATATGTCAGAGAAAATATTACCTGTGCTCTTAGGATTTTTAAGCTTTCAAGTCTCACATTTAGGTCTTTAATCCATTTTAGGTTTCTTTTTGTGTGTGGTGTTAAGGAAGTGGTCTGGTTTCATTATTTTGCATATAGCTGTCCAGGTTTTCCAGAACTAGTGGTTGAAGAGACTGTCTTTTCCCCATTGCTTATTCTTGACTACTTTCTTGAAGACTAATTGACCATATAATTGTGGGCTTATTTCTAGGTTCCCTATTATGTTTCACAGATCTCTGTGCTGTTTTTTGTTGTTGTTGTTGTTGTTTTTGTTGTTTGTTTGTTTTGTTTTTGCTAGTACCACTTTGTTTTAACTACTAAAACTTTGTAATATATCTTGAAATCTACTCAGTCACAGAGAAGAATGAAATCTTGCCCTTTGAAACAGCGTGGATGGATCTAGAGAGTATAATGAAATGTTAGTCAGAGAAAGATATGCCACATGATTTCACTCATATGTGGAATCCAGGAAACAAAACAAATGAACAGAGAAAAAGAGACAAAGCCAAAAACAGACTCTTAATTGTAGAGAACAAACTGATAGTTACTCGAGGGAAGGTGGATGGCGAATGGGTGAAAGAGGTGAAGTTGTGGAGAGTGCACTTACGATGGCAGTTGTTGAATCGCTCTATTGCATACCTTGAAGCTAATGTAACACTCTATATTAATTATATTGGAATTTAAAACAAAGAAATGGTGAATTACCAAGTTTTTGTTTG
Organism: Neogale vison; assembly: GCF_020171115.1. Classification (NCBI taxonomy): domain Eukaryota; kingdom Metazoa; phylum Chordata; class Mammalia; order Carnivora; family Mustelidae; genus Neogale; species Neogale vison. The sequence continues at coordinate 16,928,373 of NC_058100.1, forward strand.
TTTGTTTTGTTTTGTTTTTAGAGAGAGAGTGTATATGCGAACAGGGACGGGTTAGAGGGAGAAGTAGGGAGAGAATCTTCAGTGGGCTCCACCCCCAGTGTGGAGCCCAGCAAGGGTCTCAATTTCATGACTTGAGATTGTGACCTGAGCCAACATCAAGAGTCTGACACTTAACTGACTGAGCCACCCTGACACCCTATAAATTTCTATTTTTAAGGAGATATTAAATTGGCATCATTCAGTAGTAAATTAATTTTTTGATCACTATATTTTGACTATTTTTCATGAGTCAGTAAAGCTCGGATTTTCCCCTCTTTTTTTTTTGTCTGTTTTGTTTTGTTTTTATTTTAAACTCCATATAGCTAAATATATGTGTTAGGAATGGATTAGGCTATATGGCAGTGAGTACTGAAACCCTAGCTTGAGACCTAAGTCTCTTTATTCTTTGATTAACAATACAACAAGAGAGTGAAGTAAGTGCTCTTAGGCTAGTCAGTAGCTCTAAAATGTCAACAAAGTGAGACAATTTAAAAAATAACAACAAAGCAAACTAAATTGACTCTGACACCCGAACTCAGACAGGTGGCAGCTTGCCTCTGACTGTGCACACCTAGAAACACAAATAAATAATCTTCAGGAAATATTAGCAAAGATAGAAGAACATTCTTCAGTCAAAAAATAATTAAATGTGTCCATATTCTGGATAAAATGGGTGCCTATTGCTCCTTCTTACCTTCCTTTTTCATTTTTGTACCTGTTAGCTGAAGGCAAAGTTAAACAGTAATCTGATTGCCCTTCCTTCCTTTTTTTTTTTTAAAGATTTTTATTTATTTATTTATTTATTTATTTATTTGACACAGAAAGAGAGAGAGAGAGAGTCCAAGCAGGCAGAGTGGCAGGCAGAGGGAGAGGGGGAAGCAGGCTCTTTGCTGAGCTAAGAACCAGACATGGGGCTCAGTCCCACGACTGGGATCATGACCAAGTTGAAGGCAGACACTTAACTGACTGAACCATCCAGGTACCCTGTCCTTTCTCCCTAAATCTTCCAATAAAGAACAGACTCTTATGTACATTATACCACCCCTAACTCACCTGGAACATGCCACATTGTATAAAAACCCTTTCAAATTATATGCTACAGACTTCCTTGATGTGTCTTTCCCTTACTGTTTCAAGTTAAAAAGCTTTTCTTTGATAGCATATATGTTACTACTGGACTATAACTAGTGGGCTTTAACAAAATAGGAGATATCTTTGCATACCACTTTTTAATCTTCAGGCTCTTGGCTTTTTATTCCTCCTTGTTTCCTCAATGTCATAAGAATGTTGCTGTAATTTCACACATGCCATTACTCCTATATACTAAATTGGAAGAAAAAAAATGAAACCACAATTCTTATTTTTCTCTTTCAAATTATCTTCTTATACAGTAAGCATAATATTTTCCAAAATAGCCAAGATAGGTTTTTCTATATGCATCACTGACCTCTAATAAATCAACCTTGTTTGGAAAGGAGATTAGAAAAATAAGTATAAATAATAAAATGATAAAAAGAAATGGTAATTCTGTGTTTTGATTAGACAGATAATGATCTATCCTTCAAGAAAATTAATTCTTTGCAACTGATTTATTAGGTTAGAATCACTTCACCTTGATAAAAAAAAATAGTGTTTGTGCCTAAAATAATAATGGTAATAATAGCAATATTTTCATCAAACTTAAAAAATGGAGGATAATGATAGAATCTTCATGCAGTTTCATAGAAGAGGAGAATGTGGAATTAAGGAATAAGTGAATTTCATTATGTGTGTTGAAGGTCCACATCTGTAGAAGTAACTCCTATACTTAGGGGCAAAAATACTCAACTTAAAAAAATATTCAAAGTCATTGGAAAATCAAAAGGAGACTGTGTGTTTGGACTTTTCACACATGGCTTATATTTTTTACTGAAATTTGACTGTAGGATCAGATGATGAGAGTGTCCACAAGCCGGCAAGCAATTATGAAACCATAGTTCACAACACATCAATTTTTACAAGTTTCCTTTTAGATTTGAACAACCCAAGTTTCCCTCCTTTTCACTTCTAGAAATAGCTTCTTAATCCACGGGAAAATTAGAGCTTTAAATTCATAAGAAAACAAATTATAAAAGGTTGTTTGCAATGGAATTGTGTAATTTGTATTTGAAAAGACATTCAATATACATTTTGAAAAAAAATGTATGTGTTAGGTGTTTGAATATAATGGGAACCAAATACGTATTTGTTTATATATGATGAATTTGTATTTTTCATAGTATTTGTTCAAAAGAACATAAGGAATATGGCCCTGCTCTATATTGAGCACAAAATCAGAGTTCGGACAAATCCAATTCCAAATCTTAAATACTTGATGTTTTAGGAACACATTTTGCAATCAACTGCTGCATCAAATTTTGTTTTCATTTCCATAACAAAATTAACGGTGTTTCTGCCTCACATAGTAGTTCAAGTGTTCCTGTTTGGTGGATGGCTTTCCTCCATGCAGACATTCAAAGAAGCACACTCCTTCCATTTTATGGACAATATCACTAAGGGCCATAGAATTCTCTATGAAGGAGGAAGAAAGAGCTAGCAGTTTCTGATACAGAACAACTGTAACATATTCACCAGAGCTCTGGAAATCAAAGTGAGATCATTTTGAGAGATTATTTTGAAAGAGGCTCTTACAAGACAAAGTTGGCCACATGGGCTGGGCCACATGTGTGAAGGTCTAGTGAATGTCTAGACTCGAAAACCCATATTCTTCATCTTGTCTTTGGCTAACTTTCAGTGAATTTTGAACTCACAATCAAAATATTGAAATTGTATTCTAAGTTCTTTCAAACATATATAATGCTATCAAGGGTTAATAGAAAACTATTTTAAAAACATAATATCACTGATAATGTGTGTTATTTAAAACAAACTTAATGTTTTGACCAGGTTTTATTTATTATTTTGCCTTTGCACTGTAGTTATTTAAAACTTTAGACTGTCAATCGATAGCTAAATTAGTGTCATAATATTTTAATTTTTATGAAATTACAATTATGCCTCACTCTACTTTGACATTGAAACAGAAGAGATGTTCGCCAAGTGTGTTTTGGCATTACCAATCATCATTTGTTGGTGGTAGTTTTTGTGTAGATTTTATCATACCAGGTGCAACCGAAGTGCCTGGGGAATTACCCCATTTAATCCATATAGTCCCACGTCAATCTCCACCATGATTTACTAAACAGATGAGGCTGCCAAAATGGTTAGCGGGAATCAGAAATGCTTCAGCCAATGATCTTTTGTCCTTCTGGAATAATATATTGCATAGTTTTACTGCAAGGAAGTGCTTGCACGATTCCAAAAGTTCCCATTTAAAATTATGTTTAAAACCAGGTGAAACGGAGATTTTGTGGATGTCACATAAGAATGGCAAGTCATAATCTCTCATTTACACATAACCTGTGTTACTGGCATAGTGTCCTTAAGAAATAAGGATGAAATGACAGACCAGCATCCTCAGTCTTCTTTTCTAACTCTACTGTACACTCCAAGAATCTCCATTTCTTCTAAGTTATGTTTTTGGGGCTTCAAAAATGCCCTCTCTTTCTGTATGGGAATCATAGTACATTGAACCTCATGTTTTCATTTTTGTTTTTTTTTTTTTTTTTTTAAAGATTTTATTTATTTGACAGAGACACAACGAGAGAGGGAACACAAGCAGGGGAGCAGCAGAGGGAGAGGGATAAGCAGGCTTCCCGCCAAGCAGGGAGCCTGATGTGGGGCTCCATCCTAGAACCCTGGGATCATAACCTAAGCCTAAGGCAGACGCTTAACAACTGAACCACCCCGGTGCCCCAGAGCCTCATGTCTTAATAGAATATCCTCTGCATTCCATGGTAGCCTGGTCCTGGCTTCTAGCCACACGCATACTCTTTACTTATGACATCAAATCTGGTGCCCAAAATAAAAAAAAAAGTTTCTCTTTAACAGAAACAAAAATTATTTACTTCCTCTTAGATTGTTTTAGTTTTCCTTTTTATAAATTTTCAATGGAGATGCTAAGAATGGTGATAAAATTAGTAATTTTTACTTACTTTTGTTTAGTGTTTTTCATTTTTTCTCCTTTCCTGGGCCAAGTCTCCCAGGTCTAAGTTTGTATCTTGAAAATTACTCAGTAAACTTTTACTTTTATTACTTCATCTCAAGGATGGCTAGGAAGCCATCGCCAAAATTCAATTTTCAGATTTTTCACTCTGTCTTTTTTGTTGAAAAATTGAACCATAGGTCAGGAAAACAATCTTACTACTACCAAGTTGGGTTAAGATAAAAGTTAATTCATGAACACTAGATCTTGCCTAACACTGAACTTTGCTAATGATGAAAAGGATAACTTTCCTGAAAATTTTCCTGAAATATTTATTCTTCCTATATCAGGTTATGAGATTTAAGTATTACATGTAGACCTATTGTTTAAAATGTAGCCCTTTGGGGCACCTGGGTGGCTCAGCTGGTTAAGCGTCTGCCTTCAGCTCAGGTAATGATATCAGTGGCCTGGGATCGAGTCCTGCAGCAGGTCCTTCTCAGTGTGAGCCTGCTTCTCCCTCTGCCTCTCCCTCTGCCTCTGCAGAGGAATTTTCACATTATAATATTTTTAATATGCTGGTCTTTTAATTTCCTATAATTGAATAATATTATAACCTGATATCTTGCTCTGCATGCCACTCCTCCTGCTTGTGCTCTCTCTCTCTCTCTGTCAAATAAAATCTTAAAAAAAAATTAAAATGTAGCTCTTTTTAGATTTGGGAATTCTTCTTCTACAATTATAAAAAAATTAATGAAGAAAAGAAATGCATAGTACTGCTTATATTTATCTATCATTCAACCAGGTTTCATACATTCTGTACTCATTACAAATAAAGTAGATTATGTATGCATTGTTAAAAATATTCTATGAGGAGAGAGTTTTTATGTCTGCTAGTAAATATCATTGTTCTTGAATTTTCTACTGTCAATTTAGTTAATCTGCAAACTATGTTTTCCAGAATTCATGTTTCTTAGTCTTTACTTTAAAATTATTTTGTTTCAATTTTTAGAAATATAACAAAGTATACATTATATAACCAAAGAAACAATCCTAAATGCTTTCACTATTTAAAGTTTGGAGGGAATGATACACAGTATCATAGTAAGAGGAATCTTGGAAAACTGTACTCTGAGAAGCAACTAGATATTTGAGTAAAATGATACAGATGGATGGATAGATAGATTGATACTTACCTTTATGCTTATAGAAGCCAAGCTGTGATTACAATATTTTTGTTTTTTAAACTATGAAAGCTTTTATTTACCATATAATGACATAGTAGCCATAATAACATATGGAATTTTTACTGTATTGAAGAAAAATTCTGATTTATAAATATTTGTGTTTCTATGAAATGTCATTATTTTAGTTAAACTTCCTTGAACTTAATTTAAAAATTAATACTGTATCACAGAAACAAGAGCATAAATTTGAGATGGAAATGTATAGCTGGTATAAAGAATCTGTGACCCCAATCGTTTTTACATTTGAAAGTCATGAGGCTTTCATAAGTCTGTCTCTTCATTAGAAAAAGATTTGTGTTTTGGTAAAAGTATTAAACAAGTATATTATTAAGAGTGAAACTTATTTAATAATAAAATAATAGTAAAATATATCTAGACATTGTTCTGAATGTTTTTGGCCTTGTAATAAATGAATTAATAGAGAATCTTTGAAAAAATATCTTGGCCTTAGATTTAATTAAGTAACAGCTGAACCACATCTGAACTTCGGTGTAGTACACAGTGTGAAATAGAATTTTTAATGTAAAGGTTAATGAGTTAATTAGCCGCATTTAAATGTTTAATTCAAATAAATGCTCAACCAGTTAATTGTAAAGTTCAGCCATTTTGTCCCCTTTGCTTATTTGCTCTAAGATTCTTTTCTGAAGATTGATAAACAGTATAGCACAGAAGATTAGGGGGAGGAAATACAAGAATTTGAGTATGTTATTTTGATAAGGAATGCACATCGTGATATGAAATATTTAATAAAATCTGGTGAATAATAGTCTGGTGATGGTAAAGACAGTCTCAAGTTAGCTTTTATAGTCATTTGTATATTCCTAGCATTTCATTAAATTTCTCTTCTTTGGTGGATTGCAAATCATCTGAAAACTAAAGAATTCAAAGATTTTTAATAAATCCATTTCCAGTTAATGTCTTGTACCTCAAATGAGTATTTCCACTCCAATCTCTGTCATAAAGTATCACACCCATCTTCACGAAGAAAAATGAAGGAACAAAGCATGGATACATATTACATGATATTTCTTTCTCTCTTTCTATTCTTTACTTTTGAAATATGAATAGTTTTATTTCTGTAAAAAGGATGTGGGAAAACATCTTTAAGGTGTTATATTTACTGATTGTTTTAAGTAGTATTAGAAATAATAATATACTATATGTAATGAGGGAATTATAGGTGGAATTTTCACATTATAATATTTTTTAAATGCTGGTCTTTTAATTTCCTGTAATAGAATAATATTTTAACCTGATATCTTGCTCAAAAATAAGAGTCTAATACACATTTTAATAGAATGCATATAATAATTTAAACTAGTTATGCAGTTTAACATACCTCTATGTTGCTATTTATTTTTGTATCTTGGTTCATCTCGGTCATTTGAGTTTTTGAGTTCTAATTCATATATTTCCTTTCATCGTTGCCAGAACCACAAATTTCCATTGGAATGGATCCACATTAATTAGCTCTATCTGCTTTTACCCACTGTATTTCTTTAATCTGCAAACCCTTCTTACATTTCTGGCTTAAATGCAATTTGCTCATCAGCATTAAACACACCATTCACCATGCTACACTCAAAAAACAAAATTGCAGGATTATTCCGAGAAAACAAGCACTTGACTCCTTTTCAAAACTGTCCTCAATTATTTCTCAATTCAAAAGAGAAAATTGAAGTCACACTTCTGTTACTATAACACGGAAGCAGAATTTCAGAGAAGCCACAAGACTTGAGTCGATCACAATTACTTCTATGATATGAATAAGCTTTAAATAAAAAGACTCAACACTTTAAGTACATGCTTCAATTAATAACTGAGGGTTAAATTTACTCATGGGATAAGAGAGACTGAATTTAGTAACTTAAGTAACACCAAAGGCAAAATAAAAGGTAATTTATCCTTTAATACATTACCATATATTTCAAGTCTTGAAAATTATCAATTATTATATAAGCAGGATGATCAAAATTGTAGCTATTCTAGGATTTTCATTTAAGCACCAATATGAATTAGTGACGATTATCAAAGATTCTCATAGGGAGGGATTACTAGTTAAAGCTCCATCCATAATTAATCTTTTTATTGCAATTCAAATATACACAATAATCACTGAATAAATTTAAATTTAAGAAACTTTCCCTGTTTAAAAAAAAAAAGAAACTTTCCCTGTTAATAACTTTAACTATTATGTTTTTTATTAACAAATTGTGTTTTATTTGCTCCAGGGGTACAGGTCTGTGAATCATCAGGCTTACACATTTCATAGCACTCATCATAGTGCATACCCTCCCCCATGTCCATAACCCAGCCACCCTATCCCTCCCTCCACAACCCCCCCAGCAGCCCTCAGTTTCCTGAGATTAAGAGTCTCTTATGGGTTGTCTCCCTCCTGATCCCATCTTATTTCATTTTTTCCCTCCCAAGCCCCATGACCCCTGCCCTGCCTCTCCAGTTCCTCATATCAGAGATCATATGGTAATTGTCTTTCTCTGATTGACTTATTTCACTTAGCATAATACCTTCTAGTTTCATCCACATATTGCAAATGGCAAGATTTCATGGTTGTTTTTGGTGGCTGCATAGTAAAATAACTTATTTTTTTACTGACTCCTATCACTCATATAAAAAGTCAACACAAAACTTACCTCTATTCCTTTTTTTTAAAATTGGTAGCTGTTTTTTGAACTCTGTAATTATTTTGCCACTACTAGTTATCAGAGAAGTGTTTATTTTCCTGTGAATTACAATTTTTTTTCTCTACTGTCTACTTGAGATAATTCAGATTTTGCCCTATTAGTTTATTCCTCATCTATTCCTCATGGGTAACTTTTGTTTTACTAGACAGTTTTCTCACATGCAGTTGATGTACTATCTGGAGAAAAGGAAGGCATAGGAAGTAAAGAGTCTGAAGCTAAGACTGGGAGAAATGAATTTATAGGAAATTTGTAGGGGGAGCCTTTGTGATGAAATGAAGAAGCTCTGCTTCACAAAGTTACATTTCTCCATCTCTTTGCCTACAGTTCTTGCCAGTTATGGATTTTGTCCATTGTATCAAAGGACTCACCACTATCACATTTGGCTTCCGATGTAGGGCTCAGGGGGAAAGGCAGGGAAAGGTGTGCAAGTTCATTTTGAAGATATTATGCAGAGGTTGCACATCATTTCTGTTCATATTTTATTTAACAGAAGTTGGCTACATGATTACATTAGGCTTCAAGGTTTTTTGGCTTTCTGTTGCCAGTAAAACTTTGGTTTTATTTTCCATTACTAAAATAAAAATAGAGAACAGCTATTTGAAGACAACTAAACTCATCTGCTTAAAAAAAAAAATTGCCCTGAACAAAATTTTCTTTCACTCACCAACATATAACATCTTGATCAGAAGCATTTCACTGACCCTGGTTTACAGAGAATTAAATAAGTAGTATCAGCCATTCATAATGTCATTCTTGATTTTGTGCAGTGAATATTCACAGTTAAACTTACTACCAGAAAATTAACGTATATCATTTAACTTTTGGGTTTTTCCCCCCTATTGAAAGAGTATTTATTTTTAAGTTTTTATTTAAATTCCATTTAGTTCACATAGGCGTAATATTAGTTTTAGGTTGATATGTTTGAATCTTCGTAAATATGTTTCTTAAATAGTGATTTCATTTACATGCTTATTTTATGTTCAAATTTGTCTCAGTTAGAAAAAATATACCTTTTATCATCAAGGTTTGATATAATGTTAAGAATAATCAACTCCAGAAAATAAAGACTACATTTGTTATTAAAAAATTACTTGTTCTCAGGGGCTCCTGGGTGGCTCAGCTCCCTTCAGCTCAGGTCATGATCTCAGGGTCCTGGGATCAAACCCCACGTTGGGCTCTCTGCTCATCAGGGAGCCTGCTTCCCCCAATCTCTCTGCCTGCCTACTTGTGATCTCTCTCTCTCAAATAATAAATAAAATCTTTAAAAAATTACTTGTTCTCGGATGACTATTTTACTTTGGTAATATGCAAATCAGTAATGAAAGTAGCATGAATTAATGAAACCAAATTAGTAATTATTTAAAACATACCTTTAAAATACATAGTTTTTCTTTTTATTTATTCTTTTATTTCTTGAATATTTCCAGATTTCAAATAAACATACTAAGTAATGTTATTTGTATATTAAATGCTAATCAGTTCTAAATCATGAACTACATCCTAAATGTAGAATATTCTACTTACCTGTAGGTTACTGGTCATAAAGCTGAGAAAATCAGCTCGTGTAAGTTACATTAATTATAACACACAAACATTATTCTTCATGCCAAGTTTATAATTGAGACTGTTTATTTTGCAGGATGTGCAAGAGCAGCTGTGGGCTATAACTGAGAAGAGTTATCTTTGCATTTTTCGTTGTTGCTTGGTAAGTGCCTAATTTTTTCTTTGGTATTCCCTCTTATAAGGATTCCAATTACAAATACGATGTTTTCATTCCACTCTGGGTATTTTAAAATCACTGTTTTATAAAGCTTTAACAATGGACATGCTGTTTTCATGTAATTAATAATAATTATAATAATAATAATAGAATGTATTTAATGAGGCAGAGGCAAAATACACTAATAAATATACGGTCTGACTTTTCTGACTTTAGAAACAAAAACAGATGTAGACATCAGTGTTGACAGATGATTGAAGAAATTAATACTATATGACAATTCTTTTGGTTAAGTTAAAAGTCTCCTCAAGTTTTCTTTATGTTTGTGTAGTATCCTTAGACGGTATTTTTATAAGCATGGCATTCAGGTGTAGGGGGATGAAAAGGAGCACATAAATAAATGAATAAATAAATCTGACTTTAAATAAAAGTCAGAACTTGTTTATAGTTATGTGGAAATCTCTATTCATATCTCATAATGAAGAACAATGATTTTATTTTTAATTGGTCTGTAATCTCCTTTCTAATTTAATTTATAATATCCTATTAAATCATAGTTATATAGTTTAAGTACATTTTCAAAAAACACAGCTAGTTTAGCCACTGTGATAGATGCTTATTCTTGAATGAGACTTGTCTCTGTAAGATATGGGCTTTAGACTGGACCTTATGTAGGCTTTAAGCAGAGATGGTATGTGTCTGTGGGATATCTCTCTTGGGCAACATGTATGTGAGTAAATTTTATCCATTAAGGAAAATGGAGTAAATGATCAGTGACTACAAAAGTGGACTGTAGCAGAGGCCGCGTTGTTTCTTTATTGAACTGTTGTAATTTTCCTTATACCTCAAAATATATTTACAGTTCCTCTTGCTTTTATGTTGGGTCCAGAACCTAACTCTAACAAGTCTGAAGTGGGAGAAAGTAAAATAGATCCTTTCAGGTCTGAATTCTAAAACCTCCTGAATGAGATCTTTCTGTTTTGTTGTCTTTCTTTGCGCGCGGTCTCTCTCTGTATAAGTATATATACACACACACATATACATAAACACATACCCATACATATACATATACATATATATACATATACACACATATACATATATATACACACACATATACATATAAATATATAAAAAGGCTCAAGAAAAAATAATTCTGCACTGTCCAGTAGAGTAGCCACATGCCACGTGTAGCCATTGAGAAGATGAAATGTAGCTATTGCACTGGAGAAACTTCATGTTTAGCTTAAATTAATTTAAGCTTAACAACCTACATGTGGTTATAGCTAGAGCAGCGGAGAGCATAGCCCTAGAAGTTGGTGGTGTCAGAATTTAGAAGAAGCCAAGATCCTGAAACCTCACATGGAATCTTTCCCATTGAAAACTATAATTAGACCGTGTTATAAGAGATACATTTAGAAATTGTTAACACAATGAGATATTTAGATTATGTCTTGTAATAATCAGAGTTAGTCATCATGACTAATATAACAGTAATATCATATTTATATTTGTAAATCTCAACATTTAGTCCAGTGCTGTCACATTTTTTGGTGAATAAATGAATTCATACTTGATTCTCCTATACTCTGTAGGTATTAAAAGAACATTTGTTGAAAAATAATATATGGCCTATAAAGCAATTCAGTTGTTATCATATATAAATAAATACCATATATATTTGTGTGTATATATATATATACACACACACACACAAAATTCAGAGAATAGTCAAATAATTTCATGTTAATATAACATGGCCTAGTTTTCCTATAATTCTGAACATAGTGCTTTAGCAGTAAACTCAATGTTCATGTGGAAGTTAAGAGATTTTTATGACCCTTCAGTAAGGCAACTGAGTGTAAAAGAGCTTAAGTAAAATCATCTTTGGGTGACCTTTCCCTTACCCTTTCAATTGTTCCTTCCACGATGTTTATCAATGACTCATTTACTTGCCTTGTGATATTTCAAGATTTAGATGTTTTTATTAATGAAATTTAAGGACTTAAAGAGTAAGGCATGTGGCAATTTTCTGAGAAAATTTGAACCCATGAAGATGTGAGTTTGTCTCTCAATAGCACACTGGTCTTTTCCATAAATAATATATTTAGTGAAACAAACTAAGCCCAGCTAAGCAGATCCTTCTGTCTTGATACTAGGTATCCAATGCATTTGGTTAGGTATCCGATGCATATGACTTGGGGACAGCAGAGAGGCTGATGAGTATTCCCAGGGACTTTTTCACACTAATACTCCTTTCATACTTTGCCTCTGACAATATATTCTCTTGGAGGCAATGCATTTCCATCATTTAATGATTACTCTTACTTGGTTATTAGAACTCCTGGTATACTCACTATGCCATGACTCAGAAACACTTGTGTTGTTCTGGGAAAAAAATCTATACTACATATATAGAAGGAAGTATAGAAATACTTAGAAAGTCTTCTATAATTGCTTACTATGATTTTTTTCTAAAGAAATTCTGCTCCTATTTGGGTCTTTTTCCTGGGACAGAACTTGATGAAATACTTGTGAATCAAAAATAAAAAAGGTGCCTAATTCATTCCTGTCAGTAGAATTTGTCTTCTATTGAATTGGTCAATGCCATACAAGTTGTTCTTTTTTCTTTAAGTTAGTAACATTGCCCTATAAGGAAATTAATAATAAGGCTCTGTTTTTATATACATTTTTAAGCCTTTTAAGCTTTCCTTCTTAACCTATTTTGTTTTTGGACAAAGTTGCTTTTGATTCTGAAAAAATATGAATTTAATTTCTATACATTTTTTTCTCTTCTCATTTTTAAATTAAATATAAAATATACATTTTATATTTACATGAAATATAAATTTTTATCCATAGATTGGACAAGTGGAATAGGGTACAGAGCCAAATGATGTAAAAAAGACAGGTATGTATAGGAACTGGGTTGTATGCAGATAGCTGGTAGTTAGGAAGAGGAGCACACATTTCATTCTGACAGGAGGAAAAAGAGACATGGGGGCCAAGGCAGGTAGCTGGGTAGAACTGGTGACAGTTTGTGAGAGAGACCCATAATCTGATTTCCTTGTCTGAACTGTTCTGATAGAGATGGCAAAGCATGAAGAACAAAATAATATACAATACTTGCCCTAAAACAGCACTCAAATATTTTAGGGAACTGAAATTATATGTTGAGGTAGCAATACCAATACTTAGCGTCTTGTAAGAGCCCTAAAGTGGTCATTGAGACTACTGCAGTCATCTAGATTTGACAAACTACACCTTCTCTTGCCAATGCCAAGGAGAAGGCACTCATCTTGGGTTGAGAGCATCAGTCCATGTGGAAGTACAGTTAATGTCCTATCAATTTATTGCCAGCTCAAATTGCATATTTTATACTTTGAATGGATCAGAGCTGAAGAATTTGCCTTCTTTCATGCCTGACTGTATTATGGTCAAGAGACTTTTCCTTCGAAAGTAAGTAAGGCTTAAGCCTGTTATCACTGAGTTTATTGAAATGAATAAGCCATTGCTTCAGGCAAAAGTCTATACAAATCAGCTTGATAAACCTAATTACCACTTTTTATAACACCTTTGGGCCACTTTGAAATAGAGTCCAAACACCATACAGTGAATGGCTGACTTTCCCCAAAAGCACACTGAGACATTGATTTAATTGAACTTTTTCCAAACAAAGAGCAGTTTCAATTTTTCTCACTCTCGTAAAATATAAGGAAAAGCAGAACTCAAAGATATCCTGACAGTCCTTCATTTCAACTCTTAAGAACTCAAATTCCTCTTACGAGCATCATCAGTGTCATTAGGTAGGAGGTTTAGTAGGTTTACATTACACTTTGTTTTTGGCTTAACCTTATTAAACTGCAAGATAGGTTAGTACATAAAATGCCTGATTTGCAGGGATATATTCCCAGTATTCTCACTCTAATGCATTGCTGCATACACTACTATCTGATTAGTTTTATCAGCTGTTCCCATTCCTAACTGCGTTTTCACCACTTCTTGCCTACCCTTCATTATCTACATTAATTTCATATGAGTCTGGGTAAAACAAAACTATGTTTAGGCTACTCTTTACACTTTTGTGTATAATTTTGGCATACCAAAACCTCTTAGAACTGTTTTTATAGATTATCACAGTACCATTCCAATTTCCAAATGTATATCTCACTGTTGTTCAGTATTAATTAAATCTTTAGCTTAACCATTCATATACTTTTACTCAGAACCCATTGATTTTTATTTTAATTTTGAAAGTAAGCATTATTAAAGTATACTGTCCATTTAGAAAACCTTATAAATCATAACTATGTACCTTAACAAATTTTTATAATATGAATATATTTGCTTAATCAGCATGTAGGTCAAGAAACTGAACATTAGGAACACTCCAGAAGCCCCCTTCATGACCCTTTAGGAAGTTGCTTCCACCAAGGGTAACCAGGATCCAAATTGTTCAAAGCCTATTTTGAACTTTATACCTAAATCATATTGAATAAACTTTTTCCTGTCTACTTTTCCTAAACATTATGTTAATGGGATCCATTCAAGTTGTTGTTTATACTTTTTCTGTATTCTAGCAGGTTTGAGTTCTCAGCTCTTTATTATTGTTTATAATACACAGTGTTTAAAATGCTATTTCCTAGCTTCAACTTCGTGTTCTGCCAACCTCCCTCTTGGAATTCCTGAACATTTCTCAAGTCTCAGTTCAAAGGCTTCTTCTTCCACAGTGCAGTCCTTGTCACTTTTTTTCTTCCCCTCTGTTCTCAGCCAAAGAATAGTCCTTGATATTCTAAATAAGCCTTAAATATGTATGATACTTCTAATATTGTACTCTGTATATTCTGCTCAAAGAAGTCACTATTTCAGCTACTAGAAGATAGAATGCTGAACCAAGTAGACACAGCCTCTTGCCTTACTTTGCAGTTAATGATCGTACAGTTACTTGTACTACATCTTTTCGCACTTACTGGATTCTAGATGCAGTATTAAATAATGGCATCATTAAAAGCAATGCAAACCTTACACTACACCAAGGAAGATAGACAAATTGTAATATTAACATTCTCCCACAGATTGTTAAATTCCATGTAAATGAATTCCATTTTAGTCAACATTTCCTCATGGACTTCCCCTAGCTATTCTTTCCCATTATTGGACAAAATACAGCCCAAACGGCCTTTGTCAACATTTTAATCATTTCATCCAGATAGGATGGGCTTTGCTTAATTTGTTTCAGATGTCATGGAGAATGATGTTATATGCAAAACAAAAGACTGTAAAAGTATATAATCAGATTTTTTTGGAGAAAGCAAATGACTTGAGAGAGAAGGGAAAGTGGCTCTGGGGCTCTTTGGTAATTAGGAGGTAGGGCTGGGATGATGATCTCCGCACACCTGCTGGGGCTTGCAGGTCTGTATCAAAGTAGGGGCACCCAGAGCTTCTTATCAATGTGCACTGACTGATGTGGGGAAGAAGGGGAAGTCAACAGCAGTGGTGGGGCCTAAAATCTGTGAATCAGTCAAATGTTGAAAAGGGAGTCAGATTATATTTCAGTAAATTTATTGATTTTGTACCCTAAAATTCAAATAAAAATTCAGAGTAGAGTTGTTTGTAGATATAGTGGGGAGTTAATACACTCAAGCTTTTGTTTTCATGAATTAATACAAATAGGTCCCTTGCTTTTGCCTAATGGCAGAGGAATGGAGTTTTTTGGTGGCTTTTGTCGTGGTTGGTTGGTTTCAGTAATTTTGCTATGTGCACCAGATTCTGATAAAAGATGGAGAAACAAATGATGGCAAAAGTTCTATGCCATCTTCTTCCCATCCCTGAATTCAGTGCTAGTTTTGTTTTTTGTTGTTGTTGTTGCTGCTCTTGTTCATTTTTTTGTTTTGTTTGGATTGGTAGTCATTTTTGAATCTGTGCTATCCGGTAAACATTTAACAACCACATTTTCCTCAAAAGGAACCACAAATTGAACTTGACTTGTATCACAAGCTTATTTACATGGTGCAATATTGGTATAAAAGTCTATTTCAAGCAATCAGCAAAGTCATGCCACTCTTTGAAATCTTTAGGGATTAATGTCATGGGACGTGAAGTAGCTGACAAATATTTTCTGAGATTTGAGTCTTCAGTGCCTACATGCCAGGGGCTAACTCAGAGCTGAGAGACAGCTATGGTTCTCTTTCTGAGGGCCTGAGAAAACTACCGGCAGGCAACAGCTGTGCTATGCTGTGCTGAACAGTGTTCTTCTCATGCGGAAGCCACATGGAAAGCCATCAGGAGGATAGTGAAGCAGAAAAACACGATCTGGCTTCCTCCTGCGTACCAGAGATATAACTCTGCTGATTCCTATCCCAAATACCTGGGATGGGCAAGCGGATATTTTGAGGGCCTGTGAGAGCAGATTGAGACTAAGACAATATATTTATAATATCAATTTTTAAATCCAAAGTTGTTGAGGAGATGTGTTAACAGGAAAAGCTACTGGCGTTAGCACTGATTAAAAACAACTGGGAAAAACAAAACAAAAAACAAAACTGGGAAACAACTATGACGTATAGATAAAAATTAAACTTTAGACTGAGAATATGAATATAATTCCAATTAAAATGAATAATTCATGTTAATCGATCAAGACTACTATTGACAAAGCACAGTAAGGATTATTAATCCTTTAAATGTGAAGGTTTAATCCGATATTTGATTTGAACTTGGTGACATATTTTTAATTTTCATAATTCAGTCTGTTTGTAGTGTGCTCATTTGTACATGTAATGACTTAATTGCTCATCATTTAGATAATAAAAAGAGAGTCAAAATTACCAATTGCAGTGATATTTTTCCTTTTTATGCCATGAACTATGTCAGTTAACCTCTGGGCGGTAGAAAAATTAATACACAGTGACTGAATAATTGATAGGTATTTTTTTTTACCTGACAAGAAAACTGCTGGGCGGCCTTCCTTGCCCAGTATCTCCTCCCTCAATGAGCTGCTTTTATCTTCCTGTACCATTATTCTTTGTTTAAGACTTTAAATCTCAGAGTTTCAGTCTAGCTATTATACATTTTTTACTGTTGAAACAGTGAGAGAAGAACTACAACAACAAGGATTTCTTCTTTTCCTTTGTCTCCTATTTTTTTGTTTTTCTCCTTCCCTTGTCCTTCCCTTTCCTTCCTTTGCTCTTCCCTCCATCCCTTCTTCTCTCCTTCCTTCCTTCCTTCCTTCCTTCTTCCTTTCTTTCTGTGGGAAGAGAAAACCATCAACCCAAATGTTTGCTCTCTCACTAGCCTAAACTGTAAACTCAAAAATTCTACGTTCAGTGGAAGACTGGATGTTGGATATTTGCCTCCCGGCCTCTATAGTAGAATAACACAAGGGAGAAGGAAGTTGACATGGGATTTGGGGACGTCAATCTTCAACATCTATAAATGTGGATCTTACATTAGTCTTAGTTGTATAGCCCAGCATCCAACTCCTACGTTGAGAGTACGCAGACAAGGAAAAAGAAAGCAAAAAACCTGACGCTTCCAAACTCAGCTAGTCAGGACATTGTTGCCGTCATCACAGAACGTTAACTGCTGTAGATCACTGTACTTTCACTTTGAGGGTTAGCCTAGAGGTGACAACTAGTGCAGTGCTATCACTGATGCCCAAGAATCAGTGTCTCAGGACAAGAAAGATATTCCATGGTGTAATAATTGGTAAGAAGGAAAAATATCGGGTAGCCATACAAGTCTGGCAAATGCCTGCAACTAATCCTTTTGGAACTACCATGAAAGTCATGTACCTTCTCTAACCAAAAAGTGCACAGGTTCTCGTTCTCAGTTTGTTTGTTGTTGTTAAATATGAAAATACAGAGCTCGTGTTGGGATCTCAGGGCAGTAGGTGTACAAAGAGCACATTGTGAAACATGTTTTTGCTTAAACAATTAGTGGGATTGGAATGAATAGTCTAAAGTCAACTCTGGCAAAAATATACTTTGCTTGAATCCTTAGAACTTGCAGTTCGAGGGAGTCGTCTTATTCTCTTTTCTCAAAAGATTTCTCAGATCAGTTTGACTCCTTTCCTGCCATTGTGTCCCTGTAAACCCTCTGTCCTTTACAGACAAAACTCTTCAGTGTGCTCTCTTAGTGAATTCACCGCCCATAGCCCTAGTAACTAAGTGATATTCCTAAAAAAATGGACCTGTGTGGCCATTTTTTTTCACTCTTCATAAGAAAAAGACATGGAGAAGAGTCAAAGATAAATCGCTGCAGTGCTACACATCAGAGTTCACGGAGAGCAAAGTGCACGAAACTTCAAATCTGTTCATCAGTGTGTGTACCGGGACAAGAATTAATCGTAGGATAATAATGGTATTGCAACTGCAGTAGAGATATGCAATATTTCGTGATACAAAACAATATGCATTATATACATGGAAGCTATGAAACATAATAAGATAATCTGTACTACGAGGTACAACTGCACTGAAGAATTGGAATATTAGTGACAAGTTTGCATGTTTCTGTGTGCTCCTCCATTTCCACACTCTTGCCTTTTGCCCAATGTGGTTGCTTATCAAATATTACCTTTCTACTAAGCTTAATCCTAAAGGCATTTATTCATAAACATTTTGTTTATGGTGTTGCTTTTTCAGCCTTTTACAAACAGCATCTTATGTTATGTACTCACCCATACCTAGCCTTTCTTACAAAGTTTTGCATTTTTATATCTTATTAATGTCACTTTAGGTAACTATTGTATATTTATCTTCCCTGATGTTTAATAATCCATGGTGTAAATACCTATCTGTTCTTTTAATAGTTATCCATTCTTTGGTTAATAAACATTTGTTTCGGGTATTTCTTTTCATAAACAACACTGGATTATACATTCTTATGCATGCCCCTGTACTCAGACAAAAATTTCTGCAAAATGTATTTATCAGTGTGGAATACCTGGTGCTTAGAGTTTATGTGTTTTCATCTTTAAAAGATAATACAAAAATGTTTTCCAAATTGTTTTATCAGTTATATTGATATATAGACAAATGTTTATTTACTTATCTATGCCAAAATTTGGTAATAACAGATTTCTCTATTTTTACAAATCTAGAAAAGAGGAAGCACATCTCATGTTTTCAAAATTTACATTTTTCCCAATAGTAGTAAGATTTAACATAATGTCATTCATCTTTCCTTCTCTGTGCTGTAGTAGTTTTATATAGTCAGGTGGCATTTTCCCTGGATGTCTGATTTTCTCTTAATGATGTGCATTTCTTTTGCATTTTGGATACTATTCTTTCAGAGCTATGCTTTTGAAATCTTTTCTCTGAAATACTGCTCTATCCTTCCACTATCAACAGAAATTACCAATTTCCAAAATTGTTAATTTTTACTTTCTTGACTTATTCATTTTGTATGCTTTTGTGAAGTTTCTTTTCTTTAAAAATTGAGGTCATGAACATGTTCTACAATTTCTTCCCTTTAGTTTTAAAGTTTAAGTTTATCTAGAATTGAATTTTGTGTGTAAAGTAAGGAAATAATTTTACTTTCATATAATAATAAAGTTCCCATCCTTATGGGAACAATTTAAATAATTGTTCCAAAACAATTATTTTAAAGACTTATGATATTATCATTGTAATATAGCAGTGTTTACTGTATCTGTTCACCTCTTTCAGGAGTTTCTATAATGCTCTATATTTTAATTGGTTAATTAATCTACAAGACAGCACCACAGTGTCAAGTACCTGAGTTTCATATCAAATACTGACATCCGGTAAGCCTAGACATCCAAACATTTTTTTCAGACTACTTTTAGAAATTGACTTCCTCATTTAAATTTTGTACTTATTTTCTGAAAAATCTTGCAAAGGTATTTGTAATGGATCTATAGAATTATTTGCGGGGGGATTAATATATTTACAATATTGAGTTGTCCCTGGCAAAACGTTTGGCTAACTTTTATTGATCGTGGAAGGCAGAGTATATACCTTCCACACTGTAATGTTAGTCAGAATGTTATGCTATATTAAGAAAATTTGTATGTTATTGCTATTTCTTTCTTCTTTAAACAAAACATTGCAAGAAAAATATAAACAGGCTAGACACATGCTGACTGTAAGTTGTAATGGATGAAGAAAAGTTCTCCTAGAATTGCTTATGGATTTGCAATTTGATGAAGAACTTGGGAGTTTTGGAGCCTTTGGCTTCAAATTACAAGGCACAAGAGTTAGAAGCTGTGACCCTGAAGTATGGTCTTCTGAAAAGATAAATATTTGTCTCAAACTCCTCGTAGGACACATCTTCTTTTATGAGTTTCTGCCGTGTGATGGAGGCCAGCATAGAATGAGTCAGCATATAAAAGGGCACAAGGTCCCAACCAAGCTGCTTGTTTCATAAAGCAAAACAAGTTGACAGATGAGCAGAACACAGAGACTGCTTAATATAATACAAAGCCCTCAGGCTTAACAACAGGATCTGTAGTTGCATGTACATAGAAATGACCAGAAACAAATGACTTTTTTTGAGGAGTTGTCTCACTAAGCGTTGTATTGTCAAAACACAAAAAGTAAAGCGTGGCCTGTAAAACTTAAAATTGTTCAACCCTTAGAGCACAAGTAAGAAGTAGGCCAAAAATATTGTGCATCACCCAAATGACAGCTTATCTGAAGATTCGCATCTTTCAGCAACTCTGGAAAAGCCTTAGGTATTCTCTCTAAAATACTACTTCTTTTCCAACTTTATTTCCTCTTCTAGAGACTGCGATTAGCTAATTTTGTATCTTCTCATTCTATTTTTCATGCCCTATAATATCTGTTAGCTCTTTCTATATTTATATCTCTCTGTGCTTCACTTTAGTTAGTCACATCAAAAATTCCAGCAATTTAGTGTGTGTCTAATCTGCTAGGGGTTTTTGTTTTTAGAACTTAGAAATAATTTTTTTTTTCATGTGTGAGTGTGCTTGTGTAAAATACATCTATAAAGTTTCCAAATTTCATAGGCTCTTTTCTAATCTTTTGTTCCTGGCTCATTTTTTTGTGATTCTTTTTTTATTTCATATGTATTTCCTACATAATAATCTTATATTTCAAATCTAATGATTTCAGTATTTTAAATACTTGGGGACTGTACCTAAGGTTTGCTTTTTTTTAACCTTAATTTTCAGAAAACAGTAATGAAATGGTTATTTGCTTTCAAGGTTATCCTTCCTTTTGTTTTTGCTTATTGCCTTAGTGTCCTTGTTCTTATTTTGGTGTACTTCTTTTCAGTACCTTCCACACTGTACCAAATTTGCTTTTATTTTTTTAGTCAAATTTGCTTTTATTTTTATTTTGTAGCTCAGCTAAAAGGTTTCTAATATATTAAGCTCTGCCTGCTGCAATTTGTATAGCATATACTTTAATTTTAGAAAGATGACTGTTCAGAGTACCCAGTTCACATTATTGCCACCAACAGTGAATTATTTTCAGCCTAATAATATTATAAAACACATAAATTCATTTCATCTAAATTATTACATGTGATTAGCTTTAAAATTCAGTTAGCACACGTAGAAGGAATATCTACTGCAAGCCATGAACTTTGTTCAATACTATCTCAATATTTTTAGTGATTAAAGTTCTCATGGGGTGGCAGATATGAAATTAATCAATAAGTAAAGTATAATAGGAAATAATTAGATAAATACCACGCAGTGTTAAGATGGTGATGACCGTAATATTGTCTGTTGTCGTAACCATAAACTCTGACTGATATGTGAGGTTTAAAGAAGGCAGTGTGGGAATACAGAGAAATGAGAATTTATATGTGTCTGTAGGGGTCAAGAAAGGCTTCACAGGAACAATGCAGACTGAAGAAAAATTGAGAAAATGAATATAGCTTAAAGTCATGTAGGGTCAAGTGGGCAGAATAGTTTTCAGAGGAGAAAAAAAATCATATATTGAAACACTTCTACTTTATTATGTATCATTGGGGATTTGGTAAAGAATTTCAGTTTCCAGTAAATGCTAATAGTGCTATTTAATAATGGGAAGCAAAAGGAGAGTTAATAAGATCAATAAAGAGTGATTTGAGATAACCTCAAAAGTAGATGATTAACTTGTAAGTAGCAGAATCGGGATGACGATGAGGGAACAGAATATTAATAATAGATTAAATATTGAAAATGGATGGCATCTAGGATGGTTTCTGGTTTGTAATTTGGGCAAATGATTAAGGAGAATGTCATTAATCAATATTAGAAATACAGGAGAACAAGAAGGATACTCTTGAAGATGTTTAATTTTGGACTGACTTGAAAATGATCATGAACATTTAGGAAATGATGTTTAATGTTAAGTATATAAAAATAAAATTTAGCATGAAGTGAGATAAAATGAGATATGAATTATTGGCTTCTAGTTTTTGCATGGTTTTTCTTTGGAGAGTGTATAAAATATAAAGAAGAAGTGACACGGAGTTGAGCAAGCCAGTACTTACAGAATAGACAGACAGTAGAATAGTAGCCTACAGAAGTAAATTGCAATGATATCTTTTGTTTTCCTATTCTTAGTACATTCTTTATTTTGTATTTGTATAATTTGAAAATGACTGGACTAATTTTAGATGCATGTTTGTAGCCAAAATATAAATCTTCTCTCAAGTTAACAAATTGTTTACTTACTTCTATAGACTAGGTATGTTGATGATGTTTTATCATGCTATTTTAAGAAATTGTTCTATTGTGATGAAAAATTAACCTAATAAGTAGACTTCCTAACATTAAAACAAAGCTTATACTATGGCTCTGGATTTTGAAATGATGAGAATTTCTTAATGTTCTCAGTTCTGCTTGTCATCCTGCTTATTATTATTATTCCTCCCATCATCCATCATAAGGGTACTCATATTGTAATGTTTTATATTGGTGAATACTATTATGTTTGCAATGCTTGTGTTTGATAAAAATCTGTTGTATTTCCTTTTTCTCTTCTTTTTAGAACTGCTTTAAACATAGTAATTTTCTTTGTTCCCCAGTTTTAAAACCACACAATTTGCTGTCTCTTAGCAACAGACTAGAGAGGCTACCCGATGCATTTATTTGTGTGCTTGATTTCTGAAGAGAAGTACACATACTATATATCATTCAAGGAGTGCCTGAGAGCACTTTCCCTAGTCAACAAGACTGTTTTCATTGGCTAACTAAAAAGGTTTAATGCATTTTGCTTCGCTTATTTTTTAAGAGATTCCAAAATATTTAATCATACTTGTTATAAAAAATAGGTTAAGGGTTAAGGTTAAAATTTCACCAAAATTTTAAAGTGAATTCAGAGTAATAGAGAAGAACGACTAAGTAAGACTTATTTTAACTGGAGTGCTGACTGAATGCCAAATTTAAGACAAAAGTGAATAAAGTTCCTTTTAAAAGGAACAGTCTGTGATCAATAAGTTCACCTCTAAGAATCTATGAGAATACTTGCAAATCCAATGATCTCCTGATCCATTTTGGGCAAAAGATAAACTTTAATTCACTTTAAGTTGAAAATTTACTAATTAAAATACCCAAAGATATAACTATAAACTGTGACCCTGACTTAGCAATTACTGCTCTTTTCTCTCCAATATCAGGACTGCTTTAATTTTTGGAAGATGTAATGGCAACAGAGCTGGGGCTGTGAGTTTGCTGGTATATTAGCTTCCTGTAGTCACCCTCAAAAATTGCTCCAAGTTTAATGGCTGAAAACTACACAAATATTCCTATGTAGTCTTGAGGAATGAGTCTCATGGAGCCAAAATGAAAAGGATCTGTCGAGCTGTTTCCTTCAGAAGGTTCAGAGGGGAGCACCTATTGCCTTGCAGTTTCCTGCTTTTACTGACTGCCTGGACTCCTTGGCTTGAGCCCTTTCCTATGCCTTCAAGTTGTATCTCTCCAGTCTCTGCACCTGTCATTGGAGAGCTCTCTTCTCTGATTCTGACTCTTCATGGGTCCCTCTGATAAGGTCCCTCACAATTACGTTGCGACCTATCCGGATAATCCCGGATGGTCTTCTCTTCTCAAGATCTTTAATTTAGTCACATCTGCAAAATCTCTTTTGCTGTAAAAGATAACATTCACAGGTTCCAAGGATTAAGACATAGACATATTTGGTGGACCGGTATTCAGGTTACCGCAAGTGATTTGTTCTTTTTTTGCCTGCTTTGAACTTCTCTCCTCTCCTCAAGGAACTTTTCCTCACAAAATCCTCCCTCTTTTGTGTGTATGTTCCTTTTTATATGTTTGATGTCATGGAGGGGTCATAGACTTGTGAAACTGGCCCTTCTAATCTTTGAAAAAAACTGCATATGGTTATTTAACACTACATTTTGAATTTTCACATGTTTTATTTTGGGGTCGAATTGCCATTTAAATTTTAACATTTGTTACATGTGAAAACCTGGGGAAAGAACATTTCAGATACAGAGAAGAGCATTTTCAAAAAAACTGTGGCATGTGTAAGCTTGACAATGTTCAGGGAGAGAAAGGAATTTGAGAGGGCTAGAATTAGCATTGCTATATAAAGTAGAGGACACTCAGTTAAAATTGAATTTTAAATAAAAAGATACATACCTTTTTCCTTTTTTTATTTCCTAGTACTATATCCCAACTATTACCTGGCACATACTTTAAAAAGTGTTTTTTTTGCTTGTTTGTTTTTTGTTTGTTTGTTTTAAATCTGAAATTTAAATTTAACTGCATGTTTTCTCTTTTTCTTCATTTTTTGCTTAAGTCTGGCAACCCAGGACAAGATCATGGTGTATAAGGGTGTGTGTAGTTGATGAAATTAGAAAAATAAGAGTTCTATCATTCAGGGACCACAAGGCCAATGTAAAATGTTTGCAAATTTTTGCAGTTCAAAGCCATTGGAATGTTTTAAGCCTTCAAATGATAGATCTAATCTTACTTATATTCCTGGATGATTACACTGGTGTCATTGTGGAAGAAAGGTCATGAAAATCAATGCTTGAAATTGAGGAGACAGTATGAGTAGCTCTTTGATCAGTCTTGGTGAGAGATTATGGTGACTTGAATTTGTAATTCAAGAGGTAATGAAAGTTGAGCAAAGTGTCATTCACTTGGGATACACGTGTTCCAACTCAGTGAGGGGCATAGTGAACACGGTTGGGAAGAGAACAGAAAAAATGTAGATTCAAACAGTATGCACCGAAGATTGGGAAAAAATTTCCCAAACATCCAACCTGACTGAGTATGTTAAGTGGTGGACAGGAACTTCTATAAAAACTAACCCTGGGGAAGTGATTAATTTTCTCTCTAATAAGGAATAACAATATGAAATAAATAAACTTTTCATATCTGTATCATTTCATGATATAGGGAGGAATTTCAAGAGTGTTAGCATGTTTTAAGAAGATTCTATTTTTTCACCTATTATAAAGGTGCCTGGGTATATATTGTATTTTACAACTATAAGAAATCAACTATTAAAACTTAAGCACCATTTTTGAAGAGAAATTCAGCTTCCTACTTTTTATTAGATTTTCTATCATTAAGTAGCTTTTATCAGCAAATGTATCAGCCACAGTATTCTCGTTATTTTTTCCTCATAAATTAGTTGAACATAAAGCTCTAAGTATGAATTTCACAAAACTTTATGTTGAGTAAATAATTACATTTTATAAATAGAATAATGTAGTGTTCACTATGATAAGGAATTGAAAAAAATCATTAGTAAAATAAACCATGCACACAAGATAGTTTCATTGCCACTTTATAAAAGATTATGAATTATTTTAAAAAATTATGTATATTATTCCCTATATAATTATGTCATTTTAAAAAGGAGGTACAAAAATCAGATAACAGGATAATTTTGCATATACCACAAAACAAATGAAGAATTAAAAAAGCCCTAATGCTTACAATATTTGTCTTTTCCCTCAAAATTTTAACTCAAAATTGTGCATTTGCTTTAATTTCAAGGAACAAAAGTTACCTGGAACTAGTAAATATGTTTAATGTGTTGTTTTTTATTACTAACGTATTACAGAAACATATATATCAAATGTATGCCATTATCTCATTAGCAGTGATTCTCCAGTAGGAGTTACCTGTTTAACATGAATATGTTTAAAGTTCATGATTGTTTTCCAGATGAATTGTGCCTTTTAAACTAATACTAGCAATGTGTCACTGTTTCTGTAATATAGCATTAATGCTACTTCATCAGTTAATAAGATTATTAAAATCTGATGTCTGAAATTTAGAAAAAAAATGTAGGACCCTTATTTATTTATTTATTTATTTATTTATTTATTTATTTTTATTTTTATATGTTAAAAGTAACCTAAAATTTTTCTGTGATTTATCTAATCATTCAGCTGAAGAAGGTTTGTGCTGTCCACACATTAAATTTCCTTTAGGTCTTCCTAAAGCTTTAACTGTTTCCATGACCAAAATAAAGGCTTTCTTTCCTCTCTGATCCTGTTTTGACATCTCTCAGTTACACCAAATGTCTAAATTAATTTTGCTTGAAACTATGGTCTATAAAGTGATTGACCCATATTCTGAGAATCTACTTTATGTCCTCTCAGACTGTATCTCTCACAACAAGGTAGCTATAATATCCATATTTTACAAATGACAAACCTGGAATTTAGGATGATTAAGAAATTCAGCTAGTAAATTATAGTACTAGAATCTCCACCCAGATCTTTTTACCATACAAATTTGACTACCTACTCACTAGATCCTGTGGATTTCATTATATCAAGTGCATTTAGTATAAAAAGAGCCATCAAACTGTTGGCTATTAGATATAGAAGAAATTGCTGTCCGTGCTTACCAAACCTTAAGATTTTCAAAACTTCCTAATAATGAGATTTAAAAATGCTCCTTCAGCCTCCTCAGATTTATTGATCTTTTTCATAAATTATATTATTATAAAAGAATTTCTCTGTGTTAAAGATTCAACTGACATTACAGAGGGTTGGTGAGGAAGTGAATTTAGCCTTCTGAGATTTGTTAATGACTTATCAACCAATAATTCCCCATGTCCAGCAATACTATCAATAAGCAGGATGATTTATTAAGAACTAAGAATTCAACAGAAAACAAAAATCAATGCTCTGTCTCTTTATGGAATCAACATTTATTTTATGTTATTGGTTAAAATAAAGTACTAAGACACACCAATCGATTTGGATACATATTACTTAAGTCTACTCTAGGTAATTAATATCATTGATTTCTTGAGCATAAAATATATCAGTCAAATAAAAGTGCTTTTCTTAGTAAATATCAAAAGTGCAGATAAAAAATAAGGAGACTTTAAAAGTCTACTGTTAACAGATAAGGCATATAGAGTTAATGGACTGTGGTCCCCACAATCCATCAATTGTCACATAGCTGCTATCTAGTGATAAAATCAATGCAAGTGCTTTCAAATACACAGCACTGCTTCATTGAGAACTCTAACCTCAATATGTCATCACACAGGTATTTAAACATCAGGAAAGATGTAGAAAAGCTTCAAATGGTTTTGAACTTGAAAAGCCTGACAAAAGATTTATATATTTTACAGATTTGTTTTCTTCTAGCTCAGTACACAATTTCAGAATATATCAATCCATCAACCATTTTTCAAATGGTTGTAAATAAGTTGTAGCCAGGATTTTACTACATCTTACACTGACTAGTTAAATGTATTCCCTGACTTAAAAGAAGATAGGGAAAATGTATAACTCCCAGAGTACATAGATAAGCTTCCTATCCAGTATCTATTGTTAAGATATATGATTTCGAGTTTTAAAATTAAAGTCATCTTAAAACATTTCCCTTTAAATAATGTGATTTTCTGCATCAACACTCCCCAAAAGCAGTGATCTAAAAGTTATAAATGGGCTTAGAATGAATTTAAATTGAAATCCGATTTATATAGTGTGGAGAAATTTTAGTTCTAAAATAATCTATTTTCGTTTGGTGTGTTAGGGATAAAGATTGTTGTATAAACCTCACACATGATTTTTAGTATAGCAAATGTAACTGCCATGTGGAAAAATTGTTGCTCCTCTAATCATTACATTGGAGGGATATTGACTTATTTCCATGCCCCTGGGGTTAAGATATTATTTCATCAAGATTCATGCTAGAACTAGAGAATTCTTTTGCAGTTAATTAAAAGTTGATTCAAAATCAAAACAATATAGAAGCACAAATACATAAGAGTAACACAACCCATGATTAAGAAAACAGCATCAGCTATTTTTCAAAACCTTGTAATTTTCTTTCACATGTTATCTTTTCATGTTAACAGTATTAATACATGCACTATTGGTGAGTTTGGGAACATTAAAGAAAACTATACTTGGCAAATTCAGTTTCTCTATTTAGATGACTTAATCTATTGAATACATTTTATTTAATTCTTATAGTTTAATAACGTGAATGAACATGTGGTATAATTTCTCTTTCGTAGGGAAAACAGAGGACTGACTAGAAGATTGATTGGGCCAAAGGAACACAACTAGATATTAAGCAAAAGTATATTATACAGAGAGCAACCTTGATTCTCAGTGCTGTTTTTAGTCTTACTCTTTTTTAAAGATTATTTATTTATTTTTAGAGAGAGACAGAGGGAGAACATAGATGGGGGGAGAGACAGGGGGAGAATCCTCAAATTGACTCTGCGCTGAGCATGGAGCATGATGTGGGGCTTGATCGCAGAACCCTGAGATCAAGACCTGAGTAGATATCAAGCATCAGTCATTTAACTAACTGAGCCACCCAGGCACCCCACTGCTTTTATTCTTTTAACTGCATTGTCTACCAAGAAAATACTGACTGGAAATTTCTGATTGACTTCTTTCAGAAGACATTTTTTGTCTATATATATAATAAACAATACAGTTAAAATCATCTATACTTGGAAGCATATCACTGCATACATGTACATAAGTTCCTGCAAGATAATGTAATTGGTCAGATGATTGGACAGCACGCTTATTTTAGACTATTAGAATTTGTAGAAATATTCAGAAATTAGAATCAGGATTAAAAAAAGAAAATTTAAAAAATTGGTAATAGGTATTAGATTTGTAGATATATTCAAAAGCTTTATGTTTAGAACATTTTTATTATAAAGAAAAGAGATGTAAGACTTTTGCTTTTTGTTTTGTTTTGTTTTTAATTAATTTACTTTTTAAGTTTATTTTTTGTGTATGGTGTGAGAAAATGATTCAGTTTCATTCTTGGGAATATTGCTGTCTAGTTTCCCCAACATCATTTGTTGAAGAAACTTTTTTTTTTTCATTGAATATTATTTTCTGCTTTCCTGAAGATTAATTGACCACATAGTTGTGGGTTCATTTCTGGGTTTTCTCTTGGTCTATGTGTCTGTTTTTGTGCCAGTACCATACTGTCTTGATCACTACAGCTTTTTAATATAACTTGTAGGCTGCAATTTTGATGCTTCCAGATTTGCTTTTCTTTTTCAAGGTTGCTTGGGCTATTTGGGGTCTTTTGCGGTTCTATACAGATTTTAGGATTGTTGGTTCTAGCTCTGTGAAAAATTCTGTTGAAGTTATGATAGTGATTGCATTAGATATGTAGAGTGCTTTGGGTAGTATAGACATTTTAACAATATTCTTCCAATCCATGAGCATGGAATGTTTTTCCATTTCTTTATGCTGTATTCAATTTCTTCCATCAGTCTTTTATAGTTTTCAGAGTAGAGGCTTTTCCCTCTTTGATTAGGATTCTTCCTAGGTATCATTGCTTTCAGTGAAATTGTAAATGAAATCAATCCCTTAATTTCTATTTTTGTTGCTTCATTATTAATGTATAAAATAAAATAGATTTCTGTATATTGATTTTGTATCGTGACTTTACTAAGTTCTCAGATCAGCTCTAGCAATATTTTGGTGGAGTCTTTTTGGGTTTTCTACATAGAGTATCATGTCATCTGTGAATAGTGAAAGTCTGGCTTCTTTTTGCTGATTTGGATGCCTTTTATTTCTTTTTGTTGTCTGATTGCTGAGTATAGGACTTCCACTACTATGTAAAATAATAATGATGAGAGTGGATATCCCTGCCTTGTTCCTGATGGTAGAGGAAAAGCTCTCAATTTTTCCCCATTGAGGATGAGATTAACTGTAGGTTCCTTGTATATGGACTTTATTATGTTGAGGTATGTTCCCTCTAAACAAATAAAATCTAAAGCCAGTAGAAGAAAGGAAATAATAAAGATTCAAGCAGAAATGCATGATTTGATATAGAAACTGGAAAACAAACAAGCAAAACCAGTGGAACAAATCAATGGAACCAAGAACACTGGTACTTTGAAAAAATTAATAAAATTGATAAACCTCGAGCCAGACTTACAAAAAGAAAAGAAAAAGAACATGAATAAGTAAAATCACAAGTGAGAGAGGAAAAATAAAAACAGTTATAAGAGAATACTATGAAAAAAAAGACATGCCAACAGAAAGGATAACCTAGTAGAAATGAATAAATTCCTAGAAGCATATAAACTACCAAAGCTGAAAAGGGAAGAAATAGAAAACTTGAACAGACCAATAACCAGCTAAGAAATTGAATCCATAACCAGAAATCTACCAGTAAACAAGCCCAGGGCCAGATGGTGTCACAGGCGCATTCTATCAAACATTTAAAGAAAAGTTAGTACCGATTCTTCTCAAATTATTCCAAGAAATAGAAAAGGAAGGAAAACTTCCAAATTCATTCTATGAGGCCAGCATTACCCTGATACCAAAACCAAATAAAGATTCCACTAAAAAAGAGAAGTACAGGCTGATATCCCTGATGAACGTGGATATAGAAATTCTCAATAAAATAATAGCAAACTGAATCCAACAATATATTAAAGGAATCATTCACCATGATCAAGTGGGATTTATTCCTGAGTTGCAAAGGTGATTCAATATTCATAAATCAATCAATATTATATACCACATTAATAAAAGAAAGGATAAGAGCCATATAATCATTTCAATAGATGC
Source organism: Neogale vison (assembly GCF_020171115.1). Lineage (NCBI taxonomy): Eukaryota > Metazoa > Chordata > Mammalia > Carnivora > Mustelidae > Neogale > Neogale vison. The sequence goes on from NC_058100.1 coordinate 16,959,126, forward strand.
AGAAAATCATTTGACAAAGTATAACATCTATGCATTATAAAAACCCTCAACAAAGTAAAACTGTCTTGAATGTTAAAAGGAAAATAACTTAGAATATGTGAATCCTACTTTTTAAAAAAATACTAATTATATTAAGATTACCTTTTCCGTAGTACTGGTATAATTACACTATCAAAGAAGAAGAAGTTGGAGAAAATATAACAACATCAAAAAAGACTGAAAATCTTTTAGATGACACCTAATATATAATATAATTTCATACACATATGAAATAAAACCATGGAAATCAAAAATATAAGTTTTCAGTATTTAAAAAATGTATAATAATTTTTATCTTCATATGATTAGTCTTTTTTTTTGTTTTATTTTATTTTATTTCTTTTCAGTGTTCCAGCATTCATTGTTGATGCACCACAGCCAGTGCTCCATGCAATATGGGCCCTCCATAATACCCACCACCAGGCTCACCCAACCCCCCACTCCACTCCCCTCCAAAACCCTCAGTTTGTTTCTCAGAGTCCACAGTCTCTCATGGTTTGTCTCCCCCACTGATTTCCCCCAACTCACTTCTCCACTCCATCTCCCAGTGTCCTCCAATATGCTCCTCTGGAGCATATTCCTTATGCTCCAAAGTAAGTGAAACCATATGATAATTGACTCTCTCTGCTTGACATATTTCACTCACCATAATCTCTTCCAGTCCCATCCATGTTATACAAAAGTTCGGTATTTATCCTTTCTGATGGAAGCATAACGTTTCATTGTATATATGGACCATATCTTCTTTATTCATTCGTCTGTCAAAGGACATCTTGGTTCTTTCCACAGTTTGGTGACTGTGACCATGCTGCTATGAACGTTGGGGTAGAGATGGCCCTTCTTTAGACAACATAATGATTTGTCTTTAAAAAGTATATCATTTCTCAAAAATTTAATTTATATCAGAAAATGTTTGACACATTTTATAAGTACTTGAAAATGTTATCAAAGCATGACTTTGATTGTTACCATCATTCTTTTTCCAATAAAAATACAATGGCAATTTTTAGTGTTCTTCCTATTTTAAAAGTTTAAATGAAATGGTATCATATAAATTTGTTTGGAATAAAATCTGCAACACACCCAAATTAGGTAAAATTTAAAAAAAAATCTTTGGATGAGTTGCCTTGAAATTATTTAATTTCAGATTCAAATTCTTCTGTAATTTTCTGACAATAATTATCATATAAATGTGAGTGATATACTTAAAACTTGGAAATCTTAGGCTAAGTCTTTAAACATTGGTCCCAAAGTAATCCATATCACATTCCACTAACAGTTCATTAGCCATACAAATCAGAGTTAGTATTAGACTTCTAGTTCCCAGTCCAAAGGGTTTGGAAGTTGTCTCTCTCATTCTCATGAAAAGAAAAAAGCCAAAGAACCATACATCACTACCTCTCTTGGATCCAGGAGAGAATTACAGTCACAGGCAAATCAGTGCGCTGAGAAAGTGGAAAGAAAGGCAGATGCAGAGCCTATAGTTTATTGGGAGCAGAAGCAGACACTGGAGCCAGCATCAGTAATAATAGTAGTAGACAAAAAATGTCACAAGTAGCCCAGGAACTCTCAGGAGAGGCCATACATCAATTCCATAGAGCCATTACTACAGGACTGAAGGAATATGTGGAGGCTGTCTCTTTTCAACACTTCATCAAAACATGATCACTTATCAGTATGGATGAAATTAAATAATTGATATTCACAACAGGAGAATATAAAAAGAAAATAAGACACACATACCCCCCCCCTCCACACACACACACCCTTCTGATACACAGAAGAAGCAGTTTGGAACTTGGAGACTGAAAATCACACTTTTTGATTACCTTTTGGGAATGGCTATTTTAACTGGAGAGTTGATGTGGATGTATATAAACAGTGTGGGGGATGGGGACATTGGCATCCCCTTTCAAGTAAACCAGTTTTTATGTCAGGTTTATGATGAGTTTTCATTCACTGGCAGTACTGGACCTTATGAGATTTCTAAGGAGTTTTATTCCTTTATCAAAACAAAGTTTGGCCAAAGTGGAGAATGCTTGTTATGCCTTAAAAACAGAGGTTCAGATCTTCCAAAACATAAGCTGGCAGATGTCTTTTCAGTTAAAACCGAAATGATTGACCAAGAAGACGTTTCTTAGAATACCATACTCAGTTGTTACACTCTTGAGAGACCAGTTTGTAAGACCATTATTTAGTATTTCATTGGACTTTATTGTGGCTTTTACATAGAAATGTTTTCCGTTGTACTTGTTTTAAGATGTACATAAGCTGTGCTTAAAAATTATTGAAACAAGTTATTTCTTGTATCTTACTCATCAAAATTTACATAAAAATGTTTACATATATGCCTATTTGAATTTTTGCTGGCTTAAGCTTCTATCACTTATCTTTGAAATGTGAACATGCTTTAGATTGTACCTTCTGTCATACCTATTTTAATTTACATTGTGTGAATTTTGCAGTGGTAATATTTAATGGAAGCCATTTATAATTTAAATTGGTGATTTTCTTATATATAGAAAATATTTCTTAGTTATATAACTGGACTTAACTTTCATGTTTAAATTTCTTCATGGTATTTTTCCAAATAGGTTTATTCCTTAGAACAAGGATTAAAAATTATTAAGTTATCAGTATTATGAGGTATATAGTGAGAATTCATTTTACATTCTGGTCATTGTTTAGACCATTTGAATCCATTTGAAATTGCCTTCCAGAAAAATTTTTGGATATCCAGATTTTAGTTTTTATCCTTTATCACAGAAAGTCTGACAGTGAATTGGAGCTAACATTATAATATTTTCACTGGTGTTTGAGTCAATTGTACATATATCTGAAAAGTTTTTAGTAAGGATTATTAGTAGTTCTTTTGTTGTCATTATATTACAGTAGGCATGTTTCTTATAAGATTCATCTATAAGAAATTTACATCTAAATAATTATAATGAAGTTTGAAATTTTTGAAATATTAAGTTAATTCAAATCTTTATAGTTGTCCAGTTTTGTTATTTGATAGTATAAAAAGTTGCTGAAGAAAATTTAGCCTATACAATTCACAAATATGACAAGTCCCAACACAGTTGGGAATAACAATGGTAGTCTCTAATAGTGTTTAGAATTGGAATTTGCTTATTGAAATTAGTTATAGATTATTCCCTGTGATGTGATGCTGACTTGAGCATGACTACTGGCTGACAACCAGACATTTCCATTTGATTTTGTGAGTTTTAAGAATATAGATACTGGGTTTTATTTTTGGAAAGATTAGCTGTTCTGCTTGCAAGGACTTGATTCTTTGAAAGTGAAATTCCCCACCCCACCTCCAAAATCACGTAATGGAAGCTAAAATGTAGACATACCTAATAAATTAAGTTGGTTGGTTTATTTTGGTGGTAATAGTTTTTTTTGTTTGTTTGTTTGAAGACATAGTGCTAAAATATAGTCTTTTTTTTTTCATATTTGAAGACATAGTGCTAAAATATAGTCTCATTACATAATTTTGTTTCTTCTGCCATTTGCAGTTAAATTTAAATGTTAAGGGGCACCTGGGTGGCTCAGTGGGTTAAAACCTCTGCCTTCGGCTCAGGTCATGATCCCAGGGTCCTGGGATCGAGTCCCACATCGGGCTCTCTGCTCAGCGGGGAGCCTGCTTCCTCCTCTCTCTCTGCCTGCCTCTCTGTCTACCTGTGATCTCTGTCATATAAATAAATAAAAATCTTTTTTTAAAAAATAAAATAATACATGGATTGATGAATGTCTTATGGATGTTTAAAACTGAAGTCTTTAAATAAAATATTAAAAGATAGAAAAAGTAAATTAATAAGTCAATGCATGAATTGATGGGTTATTTAAAAAAAGAAAACCTATGAGATTGTGATAACTTTCTAACAAATATACAACTTCCCTTGCCAAGACAGTAGTTTGCAATACAAACTAGTTTGTGATAGTTTTAAGTGATTTACATTCTTCTGAAAATCTCTTGGTTAATCATGGATTACAGTTGACCTTACTGTATAGATCTTAAAGGGACTTTTCTTTTTCTTTCTTTCTCTCTCTCTCTCTCTCTCTTTTTAAAGAGAGAGTATAGGGAGGCATAGAGGGAAAAGGAGAGAGAGAGAATCTTAAGGAATCTTAAGCAGGCACTCGGCCCAGTGCAGAGCCCAAGGTAGGGCTCAAACTCACAGCCCTAAGATCATGACCAGAGCTGAAATCAAGATTCTGGCACTTAATCAACTGAGCCACCCAGGTGGCTCTTAAAGGGAGTTTTTCGTAACCAAAGCAAGTTATTAGCTAAAGAATATTGGTCTTTGTTATAAACCAAATGTTTGTGTTGCCCTAGACTCATATGCTGAAAACTGATTCCCTGTGTGATGGTATTTGGACGTGGGACTTTCCGGAAATCACAAGGGTGGAGATCTCAGGAATGAGATTTTTGTCCTTATAAAAGAGCTTCCACAGAGGTCACTTGCTTCTTCTGCCATGTGAGGATGCAGCAAGAATACAGCCATTTATGAACCGGAATGTGGCCTTCATCATACACTGAATCTACGGGCAACGTGATTTTTGACTTCTAGTCTCAAGAAGTATAACATATAAATGTTGTTTAATCCATCCAGTCTATAGAATTTTGTAACAGAAACTGAAATGGACTAAAATGGAAGTTGGTTCTAAGAAGTGGAATGCTTCTGTAATCAATAACTAAAAATCTGAAAGCAGCTTTGGACCTAGGGAATGGGTAGAGCCTGGAAGAATTTTGAAGTGATGTTAGAAAAAGCTTACATTGCCATAGACCTACACTTTTAAAGGCAATTTTGGTGACAGCTCAGAAAGAAAAGAGCTGTAGAGAAATCCTCAGACTTGGAGAATATTTATGTAATCCTAAAGAGAATGTTGGTACAAATAAGAGCAGTAGAGGCCATCCAGTGAAGTCTCATAAATGCAGAATATATTATTGGAAACTGAAGGCAAGGCAAACCTTGTTATAAAGTGGTTGTTGGGTCCGTTATCAAAGGAACGAGACTGAGACAAGGTTACGCAAAGCCTTATTCTATGTCAAGCATTGGAAGTTAGACTGACCAGCCAGGGAAACGAGGCTGAGACAAAGTAAAAGTTATGTAAAGCTTTATTCTATGCCAAGCATTAGAAGTCAGACTGACCGGCCAGGGCCGCCTCCGAAGAGAGCGAAGCCCCTTGGTCTTACAGGCTAGTTTTTATAGGGCACAATCGCAGACATCTGCATTTATGGCTTTGGCTGATTGGATGTCTCCTACCTGTGTGTTTTAGTAACGGTTACCAATGGCCTTGTTTTAGGTATGTGTTTTAGTAATAGTTACCTGGAACTGGCCTTGTTTTAGGTGTGTGTTTTAGTAACAGTTACCTGGATCCGAGAATAGTAACTGCTGAGGCTTTTATTAAACAACAAAATGTCTACCTAGGCAACATGGAGTCACTATGGCTAAGTGGGCCCAAGCAGGCTCTAGGGGTTAACATGTTTTAGCGTGGAATCGACCCCAACATGGTAGAGAATTTAATTGCGTTTGTGTTCTATTGTTTTGTGGAAGGTAGAACTTGTGAGTAAGTTAGATATTTATCTGAAGCTATTTTTTTAAGGTTTTTTTTAAAAGATTTTATTTATTTGACAGACAGAGATCATAAGTAGGCAGACAGGCAGGCAGAGAGAGAGAGGAGGGAAGCAGGCTCCCTGCTGAGCAGAGAGCCCGATGCGGGGCTCGATCCCAGGACCCTGGGATCATGACCTGAGCTGAAGACAGAGGTTTTAACCCACCGAGCCACCCAGGTGCCCCTGAAGCTGTTTTTAAGCAAAGGGCTGAAACTTAGCTTGTCTCCTTCTGGATGCTTATAGTAAACCATGAGAAGAGAGAAATGACATAAAGATGGAATTGTTACCCTCTGATATCAGTCTGAGTGTTCCCACTCCTTTTTACCTCTCCACTGATGTCTTCTGACCCTGTAGAGATCCAGAAGTGTAAGATTTTACATCTCAGCCTGATTTCCTGGATGTTCAGGCTAAGTAGATATTTAGCTCCCTTTAAGGGACTGGTTGAAATAGGGTCTCCTACTTCTCTACCATCTTGCCCCTCCCAAATCTAAATATGGAATTGTTTAAAAAAAAAAAAAAAAAGGAAGTAGAACTTACAATTTGGGGAAATTCCCAGACTATCCATATTGCAAAATATGAGAACACTAAGGGTGTGGCCAGTTGGCCATTTGATAAGATCTGTATGAGTCAACCATCTCAACAGAAACCAGGTGCTGAAGTGCTGTTGTTCCAGATCATGGAAGAATGATTCCAAAGGTAATTCAGAGATTATCAAGGCTGCAAAACCAGTCATAGGCCCAGAATGCAAGGACCTGGGAGACAGTGTGGTTTTAAAGGAGAAGCCATGCCTGTGGGACCCAGCTGCACACTTCCTGCACAGTGCCTGATGCCACCTCTCATTGCATGCTCCCTTCACACTCTGGCACCAAGCTCCTCCCCTGTCCCAGGTATGATCTTGGTAGGCCCCAGTCCAGTGATGGCCTCCTTTCAGGAATGCACAGGAAGCAAATCTGGCAGTTTCCTCTAACTAAAGTTGTAACCAGCAAGCAGAGTGTGAAAGCCCAAGGGGCATGTCTACCTCTACCTGGATTTCAAAAGATGGAGCCACCTGTCAGACTGGAGAGACCCAGACAGTGAGCCACTATAGAACTGTTCCCCTGAGCCCTGGGAGTGACACTGCTGCTCTCAGAGGGCCATAAAAGCAAAACATTGAGTCAAAGAAAATAACTTTTGGGCGCCTGGGTGGCTCAGTGGGTTAAGCCGCTGCCTTCAGCTCAGGTCATGATCTCAGGGTCATGGGATCGAGTCCCTCATCGGGCTCTCTGCTCAGCAGGGAGCCTGCTTCCTCCTCTCTCTCTCTCTCTCCCTGCCTCTCTGCCTACTTGTGATCTCTCTCTGTCAAATAAATAAATAAAATCTTAAAAAAAAATTATATAAAGAAAATAACTTTTGAGATTTAAGGTTTATTGTTATTTTCCCCCATTAGGTTTCAGACTTACCTGGAACTTATTACCTCTTTCTTTCTTATTTCTCCCTTTTGGAATTGAAATGTTTATCTTATGTGTGTCTCACCCTTGTATTTTAGAAGCACATAATTTATTTGGGTTTACAAGTTTCACATCTGGATAGCAGGTTTGCCTCGGGGTGAATCATACATACAGTCTTACCCATATCTGATTTTGATGAGATTTTATACTTTAGACTTTTGAGTTCATGCTGGAAAAGTTAAGACTTTGGGGCTGTTGAGATGGAATGAACTTAGTTTTCATGTGACAAATACATGAATTTGGGGGAACCAGAGCAGAATTCTAGCGACCATGACCGCTCCAAAATTTGTATGTTGAAACCTAATCCCTAGTATGATGGTATTTGGTAGTAGTGTTCTTGGGAGGTGATTAGATTATGAGAACAGTGTCCTCATAAATGCAGTTAATGACCTTAGAAAAGACCCCAAAGAATACCCTTGCCTCATCTGCTATGTGAAGGCACCATGAGAAGAAAGCCATTTATGAACCAGAAAGACCTTTCCCAAAAATGAATCTTCTTACACCTTGATCTTGGGCTTCCAGCCTTCAGAATTGCTAAGATTTAAGTGTTTGTTGTTTAAGCCAACCAGTATGTGATATTTTGTTATAGCAGCCCTAATAGACTAAGAATATCACTTATTCCTCCCATCAATTCACTTAAAAGCAACATGAAACATCACTACTTCCTCTCTCCCCACCAGGATCCCAAAAGCATAAACCTCTTCTATTTCTATAAAGAAAATAGAACAAAAATAAATAATTGCATATAAAAATTAAAAAATCACAAAATATGGTACTTAAAACCATAACCAAATGGACATTTCACATTTAATCAGCTTCGATCAACTTAACCAACTTTTAGATCTCCACTTTTTTCTTTGTTTTTGTTTCAGACTTTCTTCCTCTCCTACTCTGAATTTATTCCTCTCTCCTGTTCTCTTCATTATTTATTTACTGGGAAAATTTTAATATGACAATAAGAAACTATTACTTAAAAATCTGCTCTTGTAGTTCCATTGTACAAGTTTATACCAATCTTAATTGTTTTTATAGGTAGATTGCTTTATTTATTTAGGTGTTTAGACAGAAACATATGTAAAAGATACTTTGTTATGAAAGGAGTAATGAGGAATATGATCTATCTAAGAAATTTCACAAAATTTAATAATAAATGAATAGTCTCTCAGTAATATTGAGAAAAAAACTCATTCGAGAGTTTCAGAGTTACCTTTTGACCACAAAATGTTAGGAAAAAAGTTATAAATCATAGAAGTCAGCATTATTGGATCTGTAAGAAATTGTATTAAATCAAGGTTACATATATTAAACATAAAGCCTAGTCATAACTTATTTATTATAAACCATACATTTCTATTTGTTCACGTCAGTGAAATATAGATGAGATGGTGAAATGAATTAATTATGAATTGCTTCCTATTGAATGAATGCTAATGTTATAGTTATTGATTTTTTTCTGTGATTTTTCCCCTTCAAATTCAAGAGAAAATGTCCTTCAATTTCAGCTTAACCTTGTTATTGTATTACAGTCTATGAATGTATATTTCCATTATTGAGTATTCCAGTCTATTAGACCCTTTACAATTATACTGTGAATACCTCCCCTAACCTTTAGTCCTGAAGACCTATGTTTTTTTTCCTTTATAAAGTAAAGCTTAGGGCAGTTGGGTGGTTCAGCTGGTTAAGTGTCCAACTCTTGATTTTGATTCAAGTCATGATCTTAGGGTTGTGGGATTGAGTTCCACATTGGGCACTGTGTACAGTACAGAGTCTACTTGTCCCTCTCCCTCTACTTCTTACCCCCTCAATTCTCTCTCTCAAATTAATAAATAAAATCTTTTAAATTTTTTTAAAAAAATAAGTTAAAGCTTATCAGTTTAAAAATCAAAGATCATAGTATGTGGGGGGAAAAAAGATCACAGACATGAAAACTAATACCCGCTGGTCACTAACAAACCTGAGTAAGGTAAGAAGACAAGACAAAAGAGAAGGTAATTCTAAAAATCACATGATGTCATAATCAAATCTTCCTCTTAAAAATCTTGACAAAATGTGAAAATCTTTTGTATCAAGGCAAAGGAAACCAGCAAAAATTGTGAATATTTGGGGAGCTATATTCTTGGATACCAGCAAAGAACAGAGTGATAATATGGGTGTTTGGGACCATTTTTCCTTCTGAAATTATTATTGATTTAAGAAGGGAAAGCAGTGGCAGTACGCTGAGAAACTGAGCAGAGATTTTTTTACAGTCTCATAGGAATTTGAGGACCCTTTCGAAAGGAAGACTTCATAAATTTCCCAAGCTATTAATTGAGAATCTGAAAAGTCCACATTGGAATAAAAGATGAAGTATAAATACTAAAGTTTGATTTCACATCATCATAGTCTCTAACTGGGTTAACTCATATGGGATTGCGACTGTATTATGCAGAGAATAGCTGCTTGCCCCAAGAAACCATAAATGTTCTGAAGGACAACATAAAGCCTCTTATATTTATCTCTCTCTATCTCTTTCTCTCTCGCTTTCTCTCTCTATATATATTCCTATTCCATAGAAATATATATATGTGTGTGTGTGTGTACGTGTGTACATATATGTGTATATATATGTGTGTGTTGTGTGTACATATATGTGTATATGTGTGGGTGTGTGTATAAAAATTAAACAAAACATTTGGAACACAACCTTTTTAAAAAAAAGAAAAATTCAATATATAATATATAAAGTGACCAGAGGTATTTTTTTTAAATTTCCAAACATTTAAAATAACTTTAAAATAATGATGATAAATAAATCTAAGGATATAAAAGACAACAAAGAAAATATTGGCAAATGTTTAAAAGGAGAAGCAAATATGAATAAAAAACTAATAAATTATGAGTATAATATATTTAATGAGCAATAGAGATAATGAACTGAAAAATAGATTGAGAAATACTCAGAATGAAGAATAGAGAGGCAGTGGTATGAAAATATAGATGAGATCATATGAGATATATAGAACAAAATAAAAAGACTAACAAGAATATAAATACTATTGCACAAAAGAAGAGTTAGAATAGGATAGAATCAATCATTGGGGGCGCCTGGGTGGCTCAGTGGGTTAAGCCGCTGCCTTCGGCTCAGGTCATGATCTCAGGGTCCTGGGATCGAGTCCCGCATCGGGCTCTCTGCTCAGCAGGGAGCCTGCTTCCCTCTCTCTCTCTCTGCCTGCCTCTCCATCTACTTGTAATTTCTCTCTGTCAAATAAATAAATAAAATCTTTAAAAAAAAAAAAAAAAAAAAGAATCAATCATTGAAGAGATTTTTGGGAAAGATAAGTTTCCAAATGGGGAGTAGAAATCATGCTACATATTATGCAGTTGACACATGAAGATTGCCACATTTAAGTCCTCTAAAGAAAAACTTCTGAAAATTAATAGTTGAGTAGGTTTAAGTTTTTCATATTTTTTTTCTTTTATATTTGCTCCCTTCTGTTTCTTCTTTCTTGCTTTATTGTTGCCCTTTTTTGTATTAATTCTTTTTTTATTATATTTTAACAATATTCTTTAGTGCATTTTTTAATGCTTTACAATATGGATTCTTAAATTAATATAGAATTCCATGAGCTAATTTTATGCCATTTTACTTATAAGATAGAAGTCTTAATAGAAGAATATATTTTTATGAGTCCTAGCCTGAAATCTTTACTACTGTTGACCTTTGTTTTACTTCTTAATATATTATTCATCCATAATATAGTTGTTTTATGACAAATGCAATATGAGGTATTAATTAATACCTCATTGTTCTTGAATAAATCCCCAGTGGGGAATAACAGATATATATATCCCAAGAAGAAAAGAATCTGTTTCTAAAAGATTTTAATTTGGGCAACTTGATCATAGAGAAACAAACTTCACAGAATAATTTTATTATTTTTGTACAACCAGTAAACTATGTTTTATTAAAGAAATTCAAAAATGGGCAAACAGGCTTTACATTTATAACATATTTGCTATTTCTTATGCTCTTCATTCCTTTGTGTTTATTTCTATACTGAAACCTCCTTTCTGCTCACTCATTATATTTATCTTTTCCAGGAGCCAAATAAGAATTTTTTTTTAAGATCCTAATAGTATTTTAAGCTTGCAGATCATATAGCCTATGTCACAACTACTCAGTTCTGCTCTTGTCTGACAATTGCACCACTAGACATTATGTAAATGATTAGGTTTAGCTATTTACTATTGCAACATTATTTGTAAAAATAGGTGGCCAGTTTGTGAGGCATAATTTGCTGCCCCTAATCTTTTATATTACTTCTTTGATCAAATTTGTAATTATACTTTTAAAGTTTGCATCTGTCAGTGCTGAAATCCATGTCATATCTGGATCTATTTCTATTGACTGTTACTGTTTTCCTTCTGATGGGTCACATAATTTGGCTTCTTACCATGCCACATATATATTTTTTCTTTTTTAAAACATTTTATGTTGGTCATTATGGACATTGCTGTTGAAGGTTGAAGTTTTATGGTATTTCAATAAAGAGTATTGAATTTTATTTTAGAAGGCAGGTAATTTGCTGGGAAGTGAACTTGATCATCTTGAGCCTTATATTTAAGTTTTATTAGTGAGACACTACAGAGAACTTACTCTAGGTCTAGGGTAGTACTACTGATAATGGAGCCCTTACGGGAAACTCAGCTGAATATTTGGCCTATTCAGTTTGTGTTTTTCACTCTGGCTTGTGCATGCCTCTAATTTTTAGTATAATGTAACTTGTGGAATCTCTGTGAGCTCCCAGATGTCTAGTTATTGTTTTGTGCCAAGTCTTTCAGGGTCTCACACTAAGCACACACAACTGAATAAATATTCATCAGTAATTTTCCTTCTCCTCCTTCTTCTTCTCCTCCTCCTCCTTCTACTTCTTCTTCTTCTAATTTGTTCTTCTTCTTCTTCTTCTTCTTTGAGGTAATAAAGCATTTATTAAAAACTCTTTTTCATCAAGCGGCAGTTAAAATTTATCATTTAACACCCAGACCACTACCAAAAGAGAGAATGGAGGGAGGGCTAAAAGCTATGAATCGTTGACAAAAGGACCAAGACAGACAACACCTGGGGCGGGTCAATGCCAAAGGATTGGGATATTTCCTCTCCTGAGGTTAGGAGCAGTGGTGGCATGGAAACCCAGAGCACCCTTGGCCCCTGGCATGGCCTAGACTTGGCATAAACTTCTCTAAGAGGGACTAGAGTCAGAGGAAGAGCCCTCAGTAGTGTGTATTCATCACACAGGTTATTGGGCATTCTGCTCAGTCCACTCCACATTGCTGAGATTGTACTCTATGGTCATCTCTGAGAATGAAGTTTCCTTTATGCAAATTTTTAAACCCATAAAACTTTAGAAAAACAGGTGGTCAGCCAATGGGACATCATTCATCATCCATTTCTATAGAGCTTAAAATTATATGACTCAACCATTCCAATCTTCCTAAACTGCATTTAAATCCTTGTATCACACTATATGAAGAATGCTATTTAGGGTAAACTATTCCAAACTATTTAAGTTTTCTGACACATCAAATAGTTTATAGAAGAACCCCATAAAGTTGTTGTGAGAATTAAGTTAGATAATTCATGTACAGTTCTTTACACTGACAAATAACAAAAAATGAATAATGCTAACCACTATTACTTACATTTAGGTCATTTTTTATTATGACTTTACTGTCATTTGTGTTTTATATCTGACATCAGAAAAAAAGTAGTGCTATATAACTTAAAAATGCCTGCAAATCAGGATGCCTGGGTGGCTCCATCCGTTAAGAATCTGACTCTTGGTCTCAGCTTAGGTCTTGATCTCAGGGTAATAAGTTTAAAGTCTTTGTTGAAAAAAGCCCCTATTTAAAGGAAAAAAAAAAAACAAAAAAAAAGCCTTGGAATCTATTTGTCATGGAGATGGGGTAAGGAAGGAACTATAGGTAGGAAAGACCTTCAGACCTCTCAGCCCTTGAAAAGCATGATATTTAAATCCATATCTAAAACAGGAGATTTTCCTTAATGTCACAAAAACATCATTTTTATTTTTCTATTTTAACTCCTGTTGGTCTACTGTAAATGCAGCTTTAGTAACTTGGGATTTATCTATAAATTATAGGATGTTAGGTTCTCCTCTTTAACTTAGAATCACTATATTAACATGATTAATATTGTAATGCCTTAGGCAAACATCATTATTCTCTTCTTTTCCATTCACTCTAAAATTTATTGATCTACAGTGACCAAAAACACATTATCATTCTCTTTGTAATATTTTCCACAAGGATGGAAACTGTATTGAGTAACCTTCCATACTTAGAAACTTTTCAAGCCTTACCAAGTGTAAATGGCTAATTAATTCCATAAAACATAACAGTATGTTTTACAACCAGAGGACAACTCTAACACTGAATAAAAATCATGAGGACAATATAGAATAATTCACATAATCAAGAAATAACCTCAGTCAAAACACACGTAAATTAGCTTGTAAATAGTCTCATACAAATAAACACTTCTTTTACTTAGGAGACAACTTAATTGAAGTCTATACATCTATGTCAAAATCATATTCTATCTAATATGAGTTACAAATAATCTAATAATCCAATAAGCTTATCCTGAGAGTTTTGAGATCTTCTACTCAAATTTATGTGAAATGTGAGTACCCTAATTTGAATGAAGAAACTTCATGTAAAATCAAGCAAAATCCTATGATGGATTAACTGATCTTTAAACCATACATACATAAGCTTTGAGTTAAAATAAATTCTTAACCTGGAATATTATACTGAGGATATATGAATATTCCGTTTAATAGATATAAGTATTCAAACCGTCAATGTAAATTCAGATCAAATAATTCAAATCTGATGCATGTGAACTGAATTTATTAAATAATTATATTTTCATTCAGCTATATACTTTAGTGAAATATCTAATTATATTTTTATAACATCAATATTGTTCAGTCATTTATGCACTCACTATATATATAATATGATATACACATTTGTATCCATATTATATATTATTTATATCTAGTATATATATTTATAGGTAAAATATAAATATATAATACATAACATCATTGCATATCTATATTCACCTTATACATTATATATTATCTATAGTATAGATAATATAATATAGATACCTATATCTATCATATCTCTATCAGATACATAAATTAATATACCTATCTAGTAGATATATTGATGTCTATCAAAAATATAAATATACAGAGAGAGAGAAAGACAGACACAAAGAGAGAATTTAATACTGTTTAAAGTAAAGACAGTTAAAATAAACTATATTTCCGTACATACAGCATTGGAGAGATGGTCATAAACTAATAAATGCTTTTTAAAATGTATGCTTTTTATAGATTAATAATTTAACCTAAAATTCATTTCTTTAGAATAATATTAATTACTATTATTACTTTAAGAAATAGTTGGAAAATCATTGTAAGAACTTAAAGAGATATCAATAATTTCTTCAAAAAAAAGAGAAGGAAATAAAAACATTTTATGGGCAAGAATCAATACTGCTTCCCAGGTCTAGATTATTTCCATGCTCTATAAACTCTGAGTATACCATAATAGAGAAGATTAATAAAAAGTTTTTAATTAGTCTACTTTTGATAAAACATCATAAGCAAAATGAAACCGTACACAGTAAACTCTGAATCAGCATTTATAAAATAATGGACGTAAAAAGTGTTAATGTTATTAATATATAAAATAGAATCTTATTAACCACTTTGAACAGTTAAGGGATAACTATATGAGGTTTTGATTGAATTCAGAAAAGAATATACCCAGAGGGAAATCATATAAAAGTTATAATCAGAGATAAATTATCTGGAAAAATAAAATTACTGCTTGACATATTATTTGTGTTATCATATAAACATTTAAAATTAGATATCCAAATAATAGTGTGAAGAAATAGCTACCCTTACATTCCTACTTCTAAATTGTTACATGTTTTTTGGACAATTGTTAATGTTTCTCAAAAATCATCAACTAATCTGATACGGTAATTCTATTTCTTAGAATATTTTCAAAGACATAATTTAAGAGAAATGTTAAAATGTACATATGAGGATTATATTGCAATATGAATCATATATATATAAATTTACAATATCAATAATGATATGATATTGATTACAATGATGATAACAGCTAACATTTATTGTATACTTATTATAGGCTAATCAATAAATATGTCTCATTTAAGCATTATAGCCCCATTTTATACAGTTACTTAAGATTTTATTTTATTTATTTGAGAGAGAGAGAATGAGAGAGAGAACGAACTACGTGAGGGGCAGAGAGAGAAGCAGACTCCCCACTGTGCAGGGAGCCTGAGGTGGGGCTGGATTCCAGGACTCCAGGATCATGAGGATTATGACCTGAGCCAAAGGCAGGCACTTAACTGAATGAGCCACACAGGCACCCCATTATACAGTTATTTTAAATAAGAATTAGAGGAGCACCTGTGGGGCTTAGTCTGTTGAGTGTCTTACTCTTGAACTATGGTCAGGTCATGATCTCAGGGTAGCAGTATTGAGCCCTGCTTCAGGCTCCATGTTCAGCAGTTAGTCTGCTTCTCTCCCTTTCCTTCCTTTCTGCTCCTCCTCCTGTTCATACTCTCTCTCCCTCTTTCTTTTGAATAAATAAGTAAATTTTTAAGAATCTGAGAATCAGAAAGCTAAAAAAATGTGCTATATGATGTTTAATAGAAAAGCCGTAAGTACATAATTTAAACCAAATTTCTTTCTCTCATTAATGATTTTTATTTCATCACCATAAAATATTAATTAATACATTGATTAGACACATTCTAATTATTATATGTGATACCATAAAATACAATTGTTCAGGCAAATTTGACTGACTATTAATTTGAGAAAATTCTGATAGCTAATTATTTTTACAAACTTAAAAAAAATCTTGAATATATTGCATAACTTTCTATATATAATCTTTATTTTATTTCACGGCAATTTTATAATGCATACATGTCCGTGTGTGTGTGTGTGTGTGTGTGTGTGTGTGTGTGTAGAGAGATAATGAGAGAAAATGTTTTCATTGAATTAAAGTCAGCACATCTCTGCCCCTTGCGGAACTTACATTCTTATGGGGAAAATA
The DNA here is from genome assembly GCF_020171115.1 of Neogale vison. NCBI lineage: Eukaryota > Metazoa > Chordata > Mammalia > Carnivora > Mustelidae > Neogale > Neogale vison. Next base: position 16,975,455 of record NC_058100.1, read on the forward strand.
GACATCTATAGAAACTAATATATTTAGGACATTCATTTTTACATTAAGTGACTTATTTGTATAAGTGACAAACATTTTTAAAAAATGGGACAAGAGTGCGGCCTAGGGAGTTGACATTTCATGCAGAGTGGTCAGTAAAACCTCTGGGATAAGAGTTGCTCAGGATGATAATGGTGGTCTGGGTGAAAATGGTAGTCAGAAAACACCTTTGTGATAAAGTGTGATTTGTGAATTTGAAGAATAAGAATAATGCCATTAGATTATCTGGGGAAGATCATCCCAGGAAGAAGAAATAACAAGTTCAGAGGCCCTGTGATTGAAGTCGAATTGATATGTTCAAACACTGACAAGAAGCAATAGCGCCTGAAGGGTAGGAATGGAAGAACAAAACAGAAGCTCTACATGGGGTTGGGTCATGAGGGCTTCATGGGTCATTTGTGTGAATGTAGAATTTACTTTGAAATAAGATGCCTTTGATAGGTCTTGAACAAAAGTGTCATGTTCTGACATATAATATATAGTCTTGGTTCTCAACATTTAAATCAATCATGATATTAATAATTAGTTTATACCAGAAACTGTCGATAGTCATGCCAAAGTATTTTATAAAATAAAATTACATACACTTTGAGAGTAGAATTAATTTTACTAATTTCACAGATGAACTCAGATTTGTGAGTAAACAGTAAGTTTTATCTCTTTAATTAGTTTTTCCTGCTTTTTGAGTTATGTGTATTTGGTTGTACATTCCCCTAAGAATTATAAATATACTACTAATATTCATGGTACAGCTTCAGACTCTAAATATGAAATGCTTTGTATCTAGAATGATCATGATTCATACATGAAGAAACATAGATCGTGACATGAGAAAACAATTTTAATAATCTTTTTTTAAGTTCTGCTTTTTATCTTCAGTGAATTGCTCACTTAATGTTCCCTTTTTCACACTGGGTTTTTGTCATTGTTATTGTGGGTCATTAATTAATATATTTTCTTCACATTTTTTATCTTAATAAGGTTTAAGTTTTAAGGCACCTGGGTGGCTTAGTCTGTTAATCTGACTGTTGGTTTTGGCTCAGTTCATGATCTCAGGGTCATGAGATGGAGCCCTACACTGGGCTCCACACCCAGCGGGAAGGTTGCTAAAGATTCTCTCTTCCTTTCTATTTCCCTCTACCCCACTCCCCACTTGTACTCTCTCTCTCTACCTCAAATAAAATAAATAAATCCTTAAAAAATTTTAAAAGATAAGGTTTAGGTTTTTGATTTAAGACTTTATTAGAGAAGTTTCAGTTTTAGAGATGTACTGCCTCCCAGCATATACCCCTTCTCCCTACACATAATTTCTATTAATGGTCTCTTGCATTAGTATAATATACTTATAATATAATTACAGTTGATAAGCCAATATTGATACATTGTTTTAACCAAAATCTTAGGTTTACATTAGGGAACACTGTTTTCATTGTTATGTTCTCTGGGTTTTGACAAATAAGTAATGGTATGTATTCAGTACCATACAGAATAATTTCACTGCTCTAAGAATATCTTTTCCTCCATCTATTTATGCCTCTCTTTTTTCTGTCTCTGTTACCACAATCACTGACCTTTTTACTGTCTCCCTAATTTTGCCTGTTCAAGAATATCATAGAGAATCATGTGTGAGTTTTATCTACTTGGCTTCTTAGCAATATGTGGTAAAGTTTCCTCCATTTCTTTTCATGGCTTGATAGCCCATTTCTTTTTTTTTTTTTTTTTAATCACTGAATAATATCTCGTTGTATGGATTTACCGCAGTTTGCTTATCCATTCACCTATTGAAAGGCATAGTGGTTACTTACAAGTTTTGGCAGTTTTGAATAAAACTTCTAAAATATTCATGTTCAGGGTTCTGTGTAGACAAAAGTTTTCAGCTCCTTTGAGTAAATACCAGGGAATGCAATTGCTTGATCATTTGGTAAGAATATATTTGGTTTTCGGGGCACTTGGGTGGCTCGGTCAGTTAAGAGTCTACCTTCAGTTAAGGTCATGATCTCAGGGTTATGGGATTGAATCCCTCATGGGGCTTTCTGCTTAGTAGGGAGCTTGCTTCTCCCACTCCTCTCCACTCCTGCTCTCTCTGCCGTTATCTTTATCTCTCTCTCTCATAAATAAATACATAAATACATATATACATAAATAAAAATATTTAAAAAAGAATGTGCTTGGTTTTGAAGAAACAATCAAACTATCTTCCATATTGGTTGTACAATTTACATTCCCACCAGCAATTAATTAGAGTTCCTGGTGCTCCACCTCATCTTCACTGACTTGTCAATGTTTTAAATTAAATTAGCCATTCTAGTAGATGTATAGTGGTCTCTCTTTGTTTTAACATATAATTATCCAATGGCATATTTTTCATCATATTTTTAGAAGTTTACTTTAGTGATTTAGAACTCCATCAGAATGTCCCTATTCATTTTAGCTGGGGAAAGGAGTATCAAGAAAAAAGGAAATAATTAGTGTATGGTGATGTTATAGATTCTAATATAGCTTAAATATAAGACTTTATAATATATGATGTAATCAAAATAATTATAAATTCTATAAAGAAAGTAAGTCTGGGATAAAAAAATGCAAATAGATTTTTGGGTGACCCTCTAGTTCAAAAGAAAGGGACCATGATAATGGTATAGGCTCAGGTATTAGCTATAGAGTTGATAAATAATATTTATAATTTGAAAGATTGGCTTAGTATGTGGTATGAGAAAGAGATAAATCAAGAACTAATTTCAGGTTTTTGGCATAAGCAAGTGAATATGTAGTGTTGCTGTTTACTGAGATGGGAAAGATGATATAAGGTCTGGGGAAAAGCTGAAAGCAAGATTTTTTTTTCTTTCACAATATGTTAAGGTTTTGTAAAGGCTAAAAATTCAGTATAAAGTCACAAAAAGTACTCATAAATGAAATCATTATTTCTTTTTTTTTTTTCCATGCAACCCACCATTATTACTAGAGTAACAAGACTGGAACACAGTTTCCCTGTAGAAATTCAAATTATTTAACTGCTTAAGAAGAACAGAGGGACTAAGGAATTTAAAACTGTTAACTTGTCTATTTATTCACATCCTTTGCCAAGAGTGGTTTAATATCCAGATGCTTGAAAGGAGAAAAAAGAAAAAGAAAAAATCCTCCAGTATATCTGGGACCTAAAAATGCAGCAACACATTTTCATCTTTGCATCTCAAACTATTCTCTTATAAAGCCTCATTCACACTGTTTAAACATAGATATGGCCTCAGTTAAAACTTTTGCTATACTGTATTTAGCATAGTTCTGTATTTTCTGCCCACATTTAATTTCACTCTGTCTCTAATTTACATTTTAACAAGATCATTCTGGCAGTTGCTACTGGAGAATACATTGGAGTTCCAAGAGTGAATACATAGACCCACACTTGAGGCTTTTGGAGTGGTTGAGAGGGAAATATCAGAAAATAGTCCAATTTAATGATGACACTGAGAAGGTGGAGAGTTTCAATACAGTTAGTGATCATTTGGGTATGCATGGTAAAGACAGAAAGGAATAAAGAATGACTCCAGATTTTCAACCTCAAGAAACTGAAGAGATGGAAGAAGACTTTTTTTTTTTTTTAAGATTTTATTTATTTATTTGACAGAGAGCGATCACAAGTACGCAGAGAGGCAGGCAGAGAGAGAGAGAGAGAGAGAGGAGGAAGCAGGCTCCCTGCTGAGCAGAGAGCCAGATGCGGGACTCGATCCCAAGACCCTGAGACCATGACCTGAGCCAAAGGCAGCGGCTTAACCCACTGAGCCACCCAGGCGCCCAGAGGGAAGAAGACTTTACAGACACATTAAATTTTAAGAATCTCTGCTAATAGAATTTATCACTCATTTGCCATTTCGGATTTCAAAGGACACACTAAAAGGCATTTGAAAAGAAAACAAGTTTCTTGAATCTTGATTGGCTTTAAAAATATTTTTATGGATTATTTATTTTTATTTTCATTTATTTCTGTAAATGTCTTTTGCAAATAAAAATGAACATGTTTCCCAGGTGTCTATATTATTTATTCATAGCTTTTGGATTTCTTGTCTTAAGAAAAAATTTTTTATTGAGGAAATTTAATAATATGATATGTATTCTCTTTTACCATTTTAATAGATTTTATGATTATTTTTAATTCAGCTTACATTCATTTAATATGTGTGTAAGTATAATAAGCAATTTTATCTTCAAAATGGCTGTCATTTATGTAATTAATGATATAGATTTTAATGGATCATTGTCTAATAAATATTGGGACGTCTACAAATTATATCAGATATCCAAATGGCATGGGTTTTACAGAGAGTTGAAGTGGTCATGTATATACTCAAATGCATTCATTTCAGGAGCAGACATTTCTAATACATGTGCTAGTACACTATTACAGATTAGTAATGTGTTAAATAAATGTAACTTTAAAAATATTATACTGAGGAGCACCTGGGTGGCTCAGTGGGTTAAAGCCTCTGCCTTCAGCTCAGGTCATGATCCCAGAGTCCTGGGATCAAGCCCCACATCTCATAGGCTCTCTGCTCAGCAGGGAGCCTGCTTCTCTTCCTCTCTCTCTGCCTGCCTCTCTGACTACTTGTGATCTCTGTCTGTCAAATAAATAAATAAAATCATTAAAAAAATATTATACTGAAATATATACAGCATAGATAGGTGTTGGAAAAATTGCAAGAATGAATTAATGATATTATCATATTTCTTTCATTTTTTAGTTTGATTAATAGAAAATAATGACCTAGAATATTGTTTCTTCTTTATCATTCCACATATAATTCCTAACTACATGTCATTTTCTGAATGAATATCACTTTTAATGAATTTTGTTAAGAGAAATGCTATATTTAAAGCATACTTTTCATATATATTATAATATATATAAATGCATATATTCCTATATATGTAAATTCTATAACATTCCAGCTAAACATATGGGATAAATATATCTCACAGTATGCATAACATTACAATTTTGTATATCATCCTTTTACATTATTAATAATAATATAGTCATTCTTTTGAACTGTGTAGTTTCTGTTGGACAGCTTCAAATGACATTTATTCTTCCCTCCTCTCTGAGAAAAGCAACCAGGAAAGGAGATAAGCATAATGCTCAATTTATTTAGATTTTTTCTGAGTATTCCCTCTATGCCTCACAGCAAACAAGGCTACATTTTCCTTCTAAACTCTGGCCCTGCCTAAAGATCTATTCAGGACTGGCTGCCTCCACATATTTACTTTATTTATTTATGCATTTGTGTATTTATTTACCATGGTATTCCTGAAGTCATTTCACATAAGTGGTTGTCCAGTGCAACTATATACCTGGCAATCTTTGCTTCCTTATTCAGAAAATATTGATGGAACAGTTTTGTTGTAGGTGGACAAAACTCCCCCTCAAATGTATAACTATGAAATGTCTCTAAGTCACTATTAAAAGCTACCCAGTGCCTTTTTATTTTCTACACAATAAAAGCACAGACTTTATAGGTAAAACTTTTTTATAGTAGCAACATTTACAGTGGTGAAAGATTGGAAACAACTTCTTTGGAATCTTGTGACTTAATTTTCACATAACTGTGGCTTTATTGTTACCTTGTAAATTACTAAGACATAATGTGTAGTTCAACACATTTTGATTTTGTTTTTTTCCCCAGAAGAAATAAACTCAGTAGCTTTATTTTCCATCAATTGCATTAAATATAATTAGTCTTAAATAATATAATTAAAAAGCTTTCTTTTCAATCCGACCTTTATAAACTTGTACCAAAAAGTGCTTGTGATTCTATGTACAATATCTAAAGTGTCATTATGACCTAAAAGCTTTGTGCCTTTTATGTACTTTAGCCTGAAACGTTTACTGCTACTATTACATTTTGCAATTACAGTGAAGTGAGGCAGAAAATAGCAGTTCAAAAAATGTATTCAAGTAATGAAGTTTGAACCATTAGTTTCAGGGCTGTTGTTATTTTAGTAAATATTTAATCTTCCTAGCAGCATGGGTTCCTAATTGATCTTTAAGTATTATTGTTCCTGGACATTTCTAATCGACTTCTAATTGCTATATTAAAGCAGTTAGCAAATAAAGTGCAATGGATGGTGGAGACTTTTACAGTACACTAAATCAACAGAATACCATAAAATTTAGAATTCATTTTCATCATTGAAATTTGAAATGGAATACACTAACATTCACATATATGCTCATCTCTCTTATTTTGAAGAGTTCTGCCAATCTGAAGGAAAGTATAGATAACATATTCCATTTATGTCAAATTAAATGTCACATGTCCAGTAAATTTTAAGGTGATTTAAAATCTCTTAATGGTTTTTTATATCTTTTTTGATAGCAGGTGAACCACTTTTATTAATTTATGAGGAATTTATTGAGCATCTACATAATATGCCAACTGTTATAAACCAGAGAAATATAACACATAATCTTCCACTTATTGCTTATAATAGTTACAGGGACACATGGACGCATCTCTGACATCGAACTTATGATCTATTTCCCCTTTTCCTTACAAGTTTTACTGTTACTGGTTGTCTCACTGTCTCTTACTTTCCACTGTATTCAGTTGTTATAGTTACTAACACTCTTAAAATGTGATACTGTTTTCCAGAGAGTTTCCAACTATTGCAATATGATAGGATTTTGTATTTGGTTTATCCTGGATACAGTCTTTCTTGGACATTTTTTGTTTCTTCTGTAGATAAACACGTTATGGACTTGTGTCAATATAGCCCTACCTCTGTGGGTTTTTTTTTTAATTTTAATGTAGTTATCAGAAATGTAGTGTTTTATTTATTTTTTTCTAGAGTTATAATTTGTAAGGAGTGAGTGGCCAGAACATAGTTTGACCCCACATAGAAAATATCACTTGAGAACAAACGTTATACAGAAGGAAAAGGACATGAGGGCACAGTGAGAGATACAAGGTCCTGGTGACTAGGTTTCACCTCTAGTGTTCAGTTCTATTTGGAGATGATAAAGTACTCTCCTTCCCATGAATGAATCCCTGCACTTGCTAATTTTTTTGTTAGATTTTTGTCACATAGAAAGAAAGATTATCTAATGAAATCATTAAGTAGGTAATGGTTGCTAGGTTGTTGGCAGTGAGCTATGTAATTTTCTAAAATAGGTTGTGCTAGAAGTAGGAGGCCAGAGGGTTTTGTTTTCCTGGGTAGAAAGTCAGAAATCCTAATCCAACAATAACAAAACATGTGGCTATTGAAAACTTTGTTGTTTCTTCTTGTTCAGATCATACAGTTATTAATGCTAAAGGCTGTGATATATCAGAAAAAATATCAAAATGTCAGGAAGATTCAGTAAAAAGAGAAGAACCTGTAACAAAGAGTCAAACAATTGTCCTGACACATTTGAAATGAGAGACAGATTCTGCCCTTATAAAGAAGACACTATGCCTGAAGTTCATGAGCCAAGGTGTTTGAGAGAGAGGGTCATGACCTTGCAGGGTTTGAAAAGTGGAATTCTCTTTCTAAAATTCAAGTTGATAATGGAGAGGTAAGGGAGCTGGAAAAAATAGGCAATATGACTAAGACCCATTTTAGCTGTTTTCTCAGCCACTGCAAAACTTCACTTCAAAGAGTAAGTCACAGTCTGTTTTCTGTGTCTATGAATTTGCTTTGTTTCAGATTTCACGTGTAAGTGAGATCATACAGTGTTTGTCCTTGTCTAATGAAATAGATAAATGATGTCCAAAGATACGAACTTTCAGTTGTAAGATTAATAAATTTGGGGGATGTATATATGACATGGTATATACAGTTAACAATACTGTACTGTGTATTTGAAAGTTTCTAGTAGGTCTAAATAGCTCTCTTCACAAGAAAAAAAACTGTAACTATTGAGGTGATGGACATTAACTGAACTTATTGTCATCATTTCACAATATATCTATATCAAAACATCATGTTATACACCTAAAACTAATAAGTGTTATATGTCAATTATGTCAATGGAACTAAAAACAAACAAAACAACAGAAAAAAGAGTAAACCTTTAGGATGCAGCTAAGAGGAAGAGGAAATGGCCAAAAATGACAGTGATTAAAGTAGCAGTCATTTAGCTTCAGGCAAGGGAACTAAGTGGAACATTGATATCCATTATTTAAGGACAAAAATCCTAAAGACAGATCTTACTTAAACATAACAAAACTGAAGTTTGGGCTACTAACAACACATGGATTGGAAAGACATGAACATTGACTAAATGTCTGCTGAAGTATTTTAGGGGGTTGCAATCCGTCCAACACAGGCTGGTATGATGAGTGGCTGTATTTGAAAATAAGGCAGTACAGAGAGTGAAACTGAAAGAGAGCTGGTGTCTTCCTCTGAGCCCTGGCAGCCAACTCTTCTCCAGAGTCCCACTTCCAGAAACAGGGTAACCCAGCCCCTTGCTCCCCACTGCACACCATGCTGAGTTCAGGGGAAAGCTTTTGTAACAATAAACATTTCATTCATCCTTGTTCAGGCAACTATCTAAATATCTATCTACCTTATTGATTTTTGTCAGGTTTCCCGTCCTTGAATAGTTGAAAATTAGAGGAGCATTTAATGCCTAAGCATGGAAGAATGATAGAAATTCAAAGACAAGCTATTTGATTGACTTTGAATGTGGAAGGAGGGCATGAAGTGTAAATACATATATCTAATTCCCATAGTACGTCTACTTAAATTAAGTCTCTTTTTCTTTTCTTTCTTTTTTTTTTATAAATGTGTTCCATTTTTCCAAGATTTAAAGATAATTTTGGTATGTTTAAATGTATAAGATTACTTCCCATGATTTTATTTGGCTCTTGACATATATCATAAATTCCAAAAACATGTGGTAGTATATTTTAAACTGTTGTATTGCATTATTAAGTTATTTAATGTCACTTACTGAAGAATTATCTTTTATTTTTACATAGTGCGCAATAGTAGTAAGACTTCTAATACTTATGACTCATACTTTTGCAGAAAAATATTTTAGTGTTTGATTTTCTTTGTAATTAACCTTCATAACTTTAATATAGATATGTAAAAGTGCCTGTAAAAAGATTGAATTATTCTCTTTATTAAGTTAGGCATCACTTTTGTTTTTGTCTCTGACTGGTTTTTAAATTGATTTTACATGCACTAATAATTGTGAGGAAATCATGTGATTAAAACTATCAGTATTCGTTTTTAAAGTATAGACAATCAGAAATTAGATAATGGCTGTTTTCTCATTTCATTTGAGGTCACTGGATATCTGAGTTGATTGTATCCTACTATTTTCTCCTCTGAGATTGTGAATAGTAGTTAATTGCTAATGCCCTCTTCATTTTATATTTATATTTTGTCATACAAAAGTAGACAATCAAAAGTTTCTGGAACTATGACTATGTGAATAAAAATTCTTCTTTGTGATATATTAGCTATTTCAATAGATTTTACCAAACTTCAGTTGAGACTCATATTACCAGGTTAGGGATTCATTGTTCTATTAGAGCTAAAGTAGCTTATGTTCAATTTAGGGAACCTCTGAATACCATAAATCTGAAAAGATGAGACGGTCATACCCATTGACTACTGGAGTCAAGATAAATCTAGTTTTCATTGAAATTGCTTATTAAATCTGGTCAATTTCTAAGAGATAATTTATTTCCTCATTATAGTGGTGATGAGAGTAGTAGCTGCAGAACTGTTTAATTATGAAAAAAATACATGCTGAATAACTGGCTAATTAAAGTCACTAAACTTCTTGATGTTTTTCCTAATTAAGCCTGAGGGAAATGGAGGGGGTATTTCCAATTACCATAAACCATGTAAATACACTGATTGCTGCAATCTGAAATTTGTCTTTACAGTTAAAGATCTGGAAGTCACAGTGCATCCAGAGAGAAATAACCTAATCTGATCCTTTATTTTTATATAAAAAATAAGCTAGTAAGTTTGCCTCTGAAATATGTAATTTTGGAAGGACAAAAAGTCAACAGAAGAAGAAAGGGGTGGTTTCAGAGTAAAAGACCCATGACATCAGAGAAATATAATATGACTCTTTAAATTGACAATATCTAACACAAGGTATGGTAAGAAATTTTTTTGACTATTTTATAGAGGAAAAAATATAAATTTGATTCTTGAAATAATCAGGACAACGAAAAGTTTCCAAAACAGGAAGAAAACACCATGTTCTCTATAAGAATATCCATTAACTATTTTCAATTACAGTTAATTAAAAAGTGACAGGTGGTAGACCATTCAGCTGGGAAATTTTAACAATTTTTAAGATACGGGCACCTGGGTGGCTCAGTGGGTTAAGCCGCTGCTTTTGGCTCAGGTCGTGATCTCGGGGTCCTGGGATCGAGTCCCGCATCGGGCTCTCTGCTCTGCAGGGAGCCTGCTTCCTCCTCTCTCTCTCTCTCTGCCTGCCTCTCTGCCTACTTGTAATCTCTCTCTGTCAAATAAATAAATAAAATCTTGAAAAAAAAAACAATTTTTAAGATTTACTGGAAATATGAATGAACGTTTTCTTTATTGAAAAATTTCTTGGTGGAAATATGTGATATCGAATTTTAAATATTTAATCAGCTGATTAATGATTATGCATACAGGCATACCTTATTCTATTTTTTTTTGCTTCATTGTGCTTCATGGAGATTGCATTTTTTTACAAATTGAAGGCTTGGGGTAACCCTGCATCCAGCAAGTCTGTCAGTGCTATTTTTCCAACAGTATTTATTCACTTTGTGTCTCTGTGTTACATCTTAGTAATTCTTTCAATATTTCAAATGTCTTTATTATTATTTGTTATGGTGGTCATTGATTTTTGATGTTACCATTGCAGTTGTTTTGGGACACCACAAACCACATCCATATAAGACAGAGAACTTAATTGGAAGGCATGCAAAAAACAAAGACAGGCCAAAACTTAGGCCTCTTGAGCCAAAAAGCCACATTGTGAATGTAAAGGAAAAGTTCTTGAAGGAAATTAAAAATGCTTCTTCTGGGGCGCCTGGGTGGCTCAGTGGGTTAAGCCGCTGCCTTCGGCTCAGGTCATGATCTCAGGGTCCTGGGATCGAGTCCCGCATTGGGCTCTCTGCTCAGCAGGGAGCCTGCTTCCCTCTCTCTCTCTCTGCCTGCCTCTCTGTCTACTGTGGTCTCTCTCTGTCAAATAAATAAATAAAATCTTTAAAAAAAAAATGCTTCTTCCGTGTACACACAAGTGATAAGAAAGCAAGACAACCTTATTGCTGAGATGGGGACAGTTTTAGAGATGGGGAAAGTTTTTAGTGGTCTGGATAGAATTTGAAACCAGCCACATAATCCACTTAAATTAAAGCTTAATGTACAGCAAGTCCTTAACTGTCTTCAATCCTATGAAGACTCAGCGAGATGAGCAAGCTACAGAAGAAAAGTTTTGAAGTCAGCAGAGATTTTTCATGAGGTTTGAGGAAAGAGGCTCTCTCCATAACAGAAAAGTACAATGTGGTGTAGCAGGTACTGATGGAGAAGCTGCAGCAAGCTATCCAGAAAATCTAGCTAAGATAATTAATGAAGGTACCTACAATAAACAACAGATTTCAAAGTATGTGCAACAGTCTTCTATTGAAAGATGCCATCTAGGACTTTCATAACTAGAGAGGAGAAGATACTCCCTGGCTTCAAAGGTTCAAAGGACAGGCTTGCTCTTGTTAGGGGCTGATGCAGCCAACAACTTAAAATTGCAGCCAGTGTTCACTTACCATTGTGAAAATCCCGGGGCCTTTGAGAATTATGCTGAATCTATTCTGTGTTCTTCAAATGGAACAACAAAGTCTGGGTGACAGCACATCTGTTTACATGGTTTGCTGAAGAGTTTAGGACTCCTGTTGAAACCTAACACTCAGAAAAAAGATTATTTTTAAAATATGACTACCTATTGACAATGCATCCTGTCACCCAAGGTGTGATTGGGATGTACAGTAATGTCAGTGGTGTTTTCATGCCTGCTAACACAGCATCCATTCTGCAATCCATGGGTCAAGGAGTCATTTCTACTTTTAAGTCTTATTATTTAAGAAATATATTCAGTGATACTATAGCTGCTGTAAAAACTGATTTCTCTGATATATCTTGGTGAAGTATATTGAAAATCTTCTGGTAAAGAGCCACAATTCTAGATGCCATTAAGAACATTCATGATCCAGGGGTGCTTGGGTGGCTCAGTGGGTTAAGCCTCTGCCTTCGGCTCAGGTCATGGTCCTGGGATCAAGCCCCACATCGGTCTCTCTGCTCAGTGAGGAGCCTGCTCCCCCCCCCCCCGTCTGCCTCTCTGCCTACTTGTGATCTCTGTCAAATAAATAAATAAAATCTTAAAAAAAAAAAAAAAAAAGAACATTCGTGATCCATGGGAAGAAGTTAAAATGTCAACATTAAAAGCAGTGTTTGCAAGAATTCCAAACCTCATAGATGATTTTGAGGGATTCAAGGTTCTGATGGAGGGAGTAACTATAGATGTGTTGGAAATAGCAAGATAATTAGAATTAGAAGTGAAGCCTGAAGATGTGACTGAATTGAGGTAATCTCATGATTAAAATTTTAATAGATGAAGTTTTCTTCAAAAGGATGAGCAAAGAAAGTGGTTTCTTGAGATGCAGTCTACCTCTGGTGAAGATGCTGTAAAGACTGTTGAAATGTCAAGGAAGGATTTAGAATATTACATTAGTTTAGTTGATAATCAGTGGCATGTTCAAGAAGATGGGACTCAAATTTGAAAGAAGTTCTACAGTATGTAAAGTGCTATCAAACAGCATTTCATGCTACAGAGAAATTGTGAAAGGAAGAGTCAGTCAATGTGGCAAACTTTATTGTTTTCTATTTTAAGAAATTGCATAGCCACCCTAACCTTTAGCGAACACCAGCACCCGGGTGAGGCTACAGCCGTCAATATGAAGTCGAGACCTTCCACCACCAAAAATATTATAACTCACTGAAAGCTTAGATGATGGTTAGCATTTTAAGTGGTTGTGAGGAGTAAAGGAAATATGGCTTTTGAATATTACAATGAAAGTTTTAGTTGGGTTGGTATGTGGGAGAGTGTGCTTTTCTGAAGATAGAGAAGACAGAAAAATATATAGGCTCGAGGAAAAGAAAAGTTTAGCTTTGGACTTGTTGAGTTTGATGTGATAGAAAGAAAATATTCAAAAGTAACTTCAGAAGGACTTGATAAGGTTGGAATGAGGTTGAAGAGTGGAAAGATGAAACAAGCCAAAGAAAGGGTATAGATAATGGATGACTCACTGTGAAATAGCTTGTTCACTATATGAATATAATATTCCAACTTCCACAAGACATAAAAGAAATACTCAGATAGCCCTAACTTGTGGTCACTTTTGAAAATACATATATAATAATATTAGATTAAAGTGGAAAGATGTATTCAACAGAGAATTAGGCAATCATAGCAAATTGACTTACTTAAATATAAAAATAAATATACACAAAGATAAACTCGAAATAGATAAAAGACTTCAACATGAAGCAGGAATCTATCAAAATCCTAGAGGGGAACATAGGCAGTAACCTCTTCAACATCAACCATAGAAACTTCTTTCAAGACATTTCTCCAAAGGCAAAGGAAACAAAAGTGAAAATGAACTTTTGGGACTTCATCAAGATCAAAACCTCTGCACAGCAAAGGAAACAGTTAACAAAACAAAAAGACAACCCATGGAATGGGAGAAGATATTTGCAAATGACACTATAGACAAAGGGCTGATATCCAAGATCTATAAAGAATTCCTCAAACTCAGCACACACAAAACAGAAAGTTGTGTCAAAAAATGAGCAGAAGACATGAACAGACACTTCACCAAGGAAGGCATACAAATGGCTAACAGACACATGAAAAAATGTTCATCATCATTAGCCATCAGGGAGTCTCAAATCAAAACCACATTGAGATACCACCTTACACCAACTAGAATGGCCAAAATTAGCAAGACAGGAAACAACATGTGTTAGAGAGGATGTGGAGAAAGGGGAGCCCTCTTACACTGTTGTTGGGAATGCTAGTTGGTGCAGCCACTTTAGAAAACTGTGGAGATTCCTTACGAAATTAAAAATAGATCTACCCCATGACTCTGTAATTGCACTGCTGGATATTTACCCTAAAGATACAGATGTAGTGAAAAGAAGAGCCATGTGTACCCCAATATTCTTAGCAGTAATGGCCACAGTCTCCAAAATGTGGAAAGAGACAAGATGCCCTTCAGACGAATGGTTAAAGAAGATATGGTCCATATATACAATGAATATTATGCCTCCATCAGAAAGGATGAATACCCAACTTTTGTATCAATATGGATGGGACCGGAAGAGATTATGTTCAGTGAAATTAGTCAAGCAAAGAGAGTCAATTATCATATGGTTTCACTTACTTGTGGAGCATAAGGAATAACACAGAGGACATTGAGAGTTGGAGAGAAGTGAGTTGGGGAAATCTGTGGGGGAGACAAACGATGAGAGACTGTGGACTCTGAGAAACAAACTGAGGGTTTTGGAGGGGAGGGAGGTGGGGGATTGGATGAGCCTGGGGGTGGATATTAAGGAAGACAGTATTGCATGGAGCACAGGGTGGGGTGCATAAACAATAAATCTTGGAACACTGAAAAAAAATAAAATTACAAAAAATGTGAAATAAAATAAATTTTAAAATAAATATAAATATAAAATAAAATTACAAAAATAAATATAATAAGATATATAAAAAAGTAAAATATAAAAATAAAATAAAAAAATAAAATAAAAATAAAGGATTAGGTTCATAACATAGTATTTCCACTAGTGATAACTAAAACATAAATAAGTTTGATATCTGAATATGTGGCTTGTTTGAAAATAATATTTTTCTTTCAAGCAATACTATAAATGTAATAATATACAGAATAGCTTTGTACGTGAAATTTTTTTTTTTTGCCCTACCATATTTGTATGAATATTTCCACTACTAAATTTCATTCTACCTTTTGTGTACTCATTTCTCATTTGTGAGAGATTATTTCTTGATATGTGAACTACTGTGTCATGAAAATAAATCATGGGATGATGTGAAAACGAATGAAAATTTTGTTGCTGTGATAGTTCAATTAGTCTATTTTAGAATATTTCATTATCATTTTCATCTGAGAGATATTTAAAAATATCCATTGTTCTTCCAGTCAGTAAGGATTATAATAGGACCTAAATTATGATTAAAATAAACAAATGGGGTGTCTGGTCAGTTAAGCATCCAATTCTTGATTTCAGCTTAGGTCATGATCTGGGAATTGTGGAATGGAGCCCAATGTTGGATGCTGTGCTCAGCATGAAGTCTGTTTGACTGTATCTCTTCCTCTCCCTCTGCCCTTCCCTACCCCAGCTCTGTCTCTCTCTTTCAAATATATAAATAGATCTTTAAAAAATAAATAAACAAGGAAAAAAAAAGTATTGCTTGTTGGAAAAGAGTTCACCAATAAGATGAAGTAAACCAGTTCTGTTGAAGCAGATTATATGCGTTGGTTATTCACTTGGATCTAAGCACAAACACAGTGACTGTCTCAAATGTACATAGTTTGTTCTTTTACATTTTTGACTGAAGTAGATCAGATTAAGGATTATATCACTGGAACTCACAATTGTTTTTTGCTGTCAAAATGTTTAAACAGGAAGAGATCTTGGTAAATTCTACCTCAACAAAGTACTAGGGATTTGCGAAGCATGTTTAATAAACACTGTTAAACAAATAGAGTCCACAGACTACTGACCTGATCTTGTGATTAAAAAGGGATCCCAGAGGCAATTTATAATGTCCAGAGTAAATAGAAAAATGGGAGCTAAAACATTGTTTTCACATTTTACAAGTCTAAAATGCATGAATAGTCAATATTTTCACTCATTAAATTTCATTTACAGAAATCACTAGAGGTCTAGAGATTGTGTATGTACTACTAGGACTATGTTGACCACTTTGTATAGTTTATTACATGTTAACACAATGCATTTTGTCTCCACTTACCATTTTATCACATCATTAAAATGCTATTATTACTGTCTGTTAAAATTTTCACTTTGTTAATATTATCATCGTGCATCAGAGCTTCAATTCATAGTAATAAGTCAATGGCTTATTGAAATGGTTTATTATAGTATCATAGCAGTAATAAATATAAAGGCATTAATCATATAATGTAGAATCTAATTGTAAATGTAAATGAAGAGAACCTAAGGGTAAATTTATTTTAGCCTCATCCTTGCCTTCTGAGAGCTCTGACAGAGCACCTCCATTTTCTTGCCCCTCTCACACTAACCCAAGCCCTTGACAATCTCTATATTCAGAACATGTTCATCTACATGCCAGACTCACTTTGACTATGGAAACTAGAGACATATGTCATATTTGGGAAGCAAAGCACTCAGAAGTGACTGTAGATCTTACCTATAACCTCCCTAGCCTATCTGAGTACCCTTTAAAACCTCAGACAATATTAATAATTGCTATCAAATATTATATATTACATTAATATATTTAATCATAATACATTTATAAGTAAATATTAAATATTATTACTATTTAATAATAATAACTATTATTACTATCTACCTATTATTCAAAGACTCCT
This sequence comes from Neogale vison, assembly GCF_020171115.1. Classification (NCBI taxonomy): domain Eukaryota; kingdom Metazoa; phylum Chordata; class Mammalia; order Carnivora; family Mustelidae; genus Neogale; species Neogale vison. Next base: position 16,992,146 of record NC_058100.1, read on the forward strand.
TGACAAGGGGTTTCTTGTTCCCACCCCTAGCATCTGCAACATACCCATTTTACCCAGAGGTGGGGGAGTCAACACAAAGTATTACAAATTGACCTAAGAGTTGCCAGTCATAAATAAAATTATAAAACCAGATTTCTTTGTGTTCCAAAGTCGAATACTATGTCTTCAAGTTCATACATCCAGTATTATTCATTTTGCCATTGTTTGCTTATACTCTGATATCTTCAGCATATACATTCACCCTAACTCCCAATTCCTAGTCTCCCTTACTTGGAAAATCAGTAATATTCCTGGATAGACATGTCATAAAGATTAACAGAAAGAACCAATTTATTTTGCTGAGACATCAAATCCATATCTAAGGGTTTTGGTATTGCCTTGCAATTCCACTCTTATATAACATTTTTTTTTCTTTGTTCTACAGCATTTAACAGTTCTCTGCAAGGTACCCAAGAATTATTTTTTTAATTTATTTTTTTATTTTCAGCATAACAGTATTCATTATTTTTGCACCACACCCAGTGCTCCATGCAATCCGTGCCCTCTATAATACCCACCACCTGGTACCCCGACCTCCCACCCCCCTTCAGAAGCCTCAGGTTGTTTTTCAGAGTCCATAGTCTCTCATGGTTCACCTCCCCTTCCAATTTCCCTTAACTCCTTTCTCTTCTCTAACTCCCCATGTCCTCCATGCTATTTGTTATGCTCCACAAATAAGTGAAACCATATGATAATTGACTCTCTCTGCTTGACTTATTTCACTCAGCATAATCTCTTCCAGTCCCGTCCATGTTGCTACAAAAGTTGGGTATTCGTCCTTTCTGATGGAGGCATAATACTCCATAGTGTATATGGACCACATCTTCCTTATCCATTCATCCGTTGAAGGGCATCTTGGTTCTTTCCACAGTTTGGTGACCGTGGCCGTTGCTGCTATAAACATTGGGGTACAGATGGCCCTTCTTTTCACTACATCTGTATCTTTGGGGTAAATACCCAGTAGTGCAATGGCAGGGCATCATGTTACCTGATTTCAAGCTTTACTACAAGGTACCCAAAAATTATTTTAAAAATTTTTTTGCTGTATTGGGATGTAAGGTATTGAGAGATGAAATCATCCCATCATTTAGAATTAGATGGGACAGAGCTCATGGACTATTAAAATTAAAGATTGCTAAACTGATGGGAAGACTTAATCTCTCCTGGTCTGAATTTTTCATCTTAGCTCAGAAAAAGCCTTCCAGTCTTTTTCTTCTGGGTCACACTAATATCCCCACATAAACTAGTAACTGGCTAATCTTTCAAAATTCTCTGTTCTTCCTGAGCTCTTGAAGATTCTAACATGATCAATCAAGGCATTGTAAAATATTTCACGGAACTTATTAATTATATTCACCCTTCTTATCAATGAGTTGAGGTTGCTTTCTTCTAGTCTTTCCATCTATCCCACTGTATAACCTACAAATTGAAAACTTACTTCTCTGTTGAGTACATCATCTGAAGACTAATCTTCAACTTTGTGTGAAAGACCCTTATGTCATCCTTCTTACCACTAACATTGCTATCAAACTTCAGGAGGGCCAAACCAGATACATGTGTCTTTACCAAAAAGGTACAAAAGCTACTCTGAATGGTAGGCACCCAGTTGCAGACCTTAACCATGACTCTGTCAAGATCCCTCAGAAGAAGATGACACCACCAGGTATACCATTTTTCCTAGTACTTTCGACCAAACAGATGGCAATAGAAGTTAGTTGGCTTCTCCTCAAGATGTTGGAACAAGACCCTGTAGTGTTCCTTTATTTCTTATCTTCACCACTTTTATTGTCCTTCTTTTTTATATACTCCTCTACCTTCTCGAGTGTAACCCTTGCCATCCACATAATTGCCAACCCCCATTGCAACTGAAACCTTCAATAATGAGTCTTACTTTGTATTATCTCCTTCCTTGCCTCATCCAACCTGTTTTCCCATTCCCTCACTCAACTCATAGCACAGTCTCAAACCCTGTATCTGATTTCTGGTTATATACTCATTTTCTTTTAGACGCCTCCAGCTTCCTCCAAATTCCTATACCTAGTTCAGATTTAAAGACACTTATCACTCGGGGTTGTTTGGGTTCTCTCTCTAAATTTAAAAATGAACTTTCTTCCATATGTTTCCAAAAGGGCCATCTTTGTTTTCACCCTAACATTATCAGGGGTCCTTTCATGAGCCTACGTATTTGTAATTACACATACTCTAACAATAAAAATACTTACATTTTTATTCTGAAAATCAAGGATACATATTCATTGGCTTCTTATATGCTCTAATAGGCCCAGATGACCCTAAATATAATTTCATTTGTTATGCTCAGGATTGATCTTCCCTTAAACAAAAACCCAAGAACTTTTCTATTCCCAGTTTAATTGGACATTGTCTCCATCAAAAAGGCTAATATAAACTCTGAAGTTCAAATCTATGGGACAATTATTTCTATGACACACCTGGATAGGACTTAATGGGAAATATTTTATTTATGGCAATGTTGCTTATTGGTGTCTGCCTCCTAATTGGACTAGATCCTGTTATCAAGCTAAACTTATAAGCTCTTGTCAAATCTTTAATGAGACTTCATTCTTTTCTCACCTTAACTATCCTATTACTTGGAATTTGAGTTTTCTAAGCACTAGATAATCCAGAAGGCCTTAAACAAACAAACATACACACACAAAAAAAACCTATCACAGCTCAAAGACAGAACCCTGCAGAGAACCATTTTGCCAGTCACATCTGTAAAAGTGTGTGGGAAAGCCTAAGGAACGTGCCATAAACTTGATTCGGAGAAAGAAGTCTGGGTAGGCAACAGGCAGCTTCGAACTAACATCTTGATTCAGGAAGACAAACACCTTTTGTCAACTATGTGTGCAGAAGGTGAAGGCAATTGCCATGGACTGGCCTCTAAGAAACAGCGCTGATGAGAAAGCATCTTTACTGGATGTAAACTCCCAGTCCTAGAAGGATATTAAGACTGTCCTTTTTTTTTTTTTTAATTTTTATTTTTTATAAACATATAATATATTTTTATCCCTGGGGGTACAGGACTGTGAATCGTCCGGTTTTCACACTTCACAGCACTCACCAAAGCACGTACCCTCCCCAATATCCATAATCCCACCCCCCTTCTCCCAACCCCCCTCCTCTCAGCAACCCTCAGTTTGTTTTGTGAGATTAAGAGTCACTTATGGTTTGTCTCCCTCCCAATTCCATCTTGTTTCATTTATTCTGTCCTTTTTTAATCAGATTTTTAAAATATTGTTTTTAAAATATATTTATTTATAAATATAAATATATTATTTATATAATATAAATTTAAAAATAATATAAATTTAAAAATAAATATAAATTATTTATATAATATAAATATATTATTATATTTAAAAATTCTAAAATTTTTAATTTTAGAAGAGGCTAAAAGGTCAGAAGTAAACCTGAATTAGATTAATATTGCTTCAGATAGTGTATTCATGCTTGCAGCAGCTGCCACATGTTGCACTCATGGGAAGTCCTGCATTTTCCATGCTCTACTCCAGGAGATAACTAGGACTATGGACAATTTTATCAAAACCACCATCATTGCCAGAAAGCCACAGTGACTACAGTAGGTGGTCTACAATCATCTACTTCTAGGTATTATTCTAGCTCTTAGAGGGACTGCTTGCACATGGGCTAAAAATGACTATAGTGCATAAGTTCCCTGGGGCTTTTCAGGTGTCTATACCATAACCAAAACTATTCAAAAAGAAAACTGGGAAATTATATTTCCACTATTTACTGCACTCTACAATTTTTTTTAAAGATTTTATTTATTTATTTGACAGAGACCACAAGTAGGCAGAGAGGCAGGCAGAGAGAGAGGAAGGGAAGCAGGCTCCCTGCTGAGCAGAGAGCCCAATGTGGGGCTCGATCCCAGGACCCTGGGATCATGACCTGAGCTGAGGCAGAGGCTTTAACCCACCCATGTGCCCCTGCACTCTACAATTTAAGGATGGTGGTCCCCGTGTCCTGAAATCATCCTAGTGGCACTGTTCAAACCTCAGAAATCTGTTTCATTTCCTTACTCAACCTCCCCAATTGTTATTTTTTTAATTTAATTTCAATTAATTTACGGATGGTGTATTATTACTTTCATAGATCGAGTTCAGTTATTCATCATTTGCATGTTACGCCCAGTACTCATTACATCAAGTGCCCTCCTTAATGCCCTTTATCCAATTACCTCATCTCCCCACCTCCCTCCTCTCCCGCAACCCTCAGTTTTTTTCCTAAAGTTAAGAGTCTTATGGTTTGTCTCCCACTCTGATTTTGTCTTATTTTATTTTCCCTCCATTCCCCTATGATCCTCTGTATTGTTCCTTAAATTCCACATATGAGTGAAATCATATAATTGTCTTTCTTGATTGACTCATTCCACTTAGCATAATACTCTCTAGTTTCATCCACGTCATTGCAAATCGTAAGCTTTTTTTTTTTTTTTAAGATTTTATTTATTTATTTGAGAGGGAGAGAGAGCACATGAGAGGAGGGAAGATTAGAGGGAGAAGCAGACTCCCTTCTGAGCAGGGAGCCTGATGCAGGACTCGATCCTGGGACTCCAGGATCATGATCTGAGCTAAAGGCAGTTGTTTAACCAACTGAGCCACAGAGGCACCCCCAGTTAGATTTTGTTTTTGATGGCTGAGTAATATTCCCTTGTATGTATATCTCACCTCTTCTTTATCCATTCATTTGTTGATGGACATCTGGGCTCTTTCCATATTTTGGTTATTGAGGACATTGCTGCTATAAACACTGGGGTTCAGGTGCCCCTTCAAATCACTCTGTGTCCTTTGGATATATATGTTATTTTCTATATATTCCTAGGCATACTTTCATCAAGTACCTGATCTCTAATTCCCCCAACAGTCAGTCTGACAGCATATTAAACAGACGATACAGCTAGTCTTTCAAGACCAAGGAGAATATGAAGTCCATTCCACCATGAAAACTACTTTGGCCAGCTTTAACCTTACAGTAACTCATAATTTATCCCTAATTGTGTTTAAAGACCTACTTTGTCTTAAATAACAAGGGCACACAGTTGCCTTTTAGTCACAAACTGACTTAACTTGACCAAACTTCACTCAGGCTTGTCTCCTCCTCACGTGAGCCTCAACTTGCCTCACCGTCAAGTTTATATAAGCAAACAGCTTCCCATAATAGCTCATTTGAATTGCAGAAATACATATTTCCTAGAAAACTATCTGGATCATGTTATCTGCTCACTCCCCTTTCTTGGCGTGATCCTTTGAAAAGTTTGTGTTCACCCTGCTTATCCCTTCTAACATAAGGCTTTTTTTTTTTTTTTCTGTTTGTTTTTTGAGTTGCTTATAGATTCTGAGGCTGGAGGACCCTTTATATTGCAGTAGGATTTTCTTTTTCTTTCTTTAAAGATTTTATTTATTTATTTGAAAGAGAAAGAGAGAGATAGCATAAGAGGGGATAAATCAGAGGAAGAAGCAGACTCCCCACTGAGCAGGGAGTGTGATGTAGGACTCCATCCCAGGACTCCAGGATCATGACCTGAGCCAAAGGCAGTTGCTTAACCAACCGAGCCACCCAGGAGCCCACAGTAGGATTTTTTTTTTCTTCCAATTTATTTATTTTCAGAAAAAAACAGTATTCATTATTTTTTCACCACACCCAGTGCTCCATGCAAGCCGTGCCCTCTATAATACCCACCACCTGGTACCCCAACCTCCCACCCCCCCCCGCCACTTCAAACCCCTCAGATTGCTTTTCAGAGTCCATAGTCTCTCATGGTTCACCTCCCCTTCTAATTTACCCAAAAGCACATACCCTCCCCAATGTCCATAACCCTACCCCCCTTCTCCCAAAACCCACAGTTTGTTTCGTGAGATTAAGAGTCACTTATGGTTTGTCTCCCTCCCTATCCCATCTTGTTTCATGGATTCTTCTCCTACCCACTTAAGCCCCCATGTTGCATCACCACTTCCTCATATCAGGGAGATCATATGATAGTTGTCTTTCTCTGCTTGACTTATTTCGCTAAGCATGATACGCTCTAGTTCCATCCATGTTGTCGCAAATGGCAAGATTTCGTTTCTTTTGATGGCTGCATAGTATTCCATTGTGTATATATACCACATCTTCTTGATCCATTCATCTGTTGATGGACATCTAGGTTCTTTCCATAGTTTGGCTATTGTGGACATTGCTGCTATAAACATTCGGGTGCACGTGCCCCTTTGGATTACTATGTATCTTTAGGGTAAATACCCAGTAGTGCAATTGCTGGGTCATAGGGCAGTTCTATTTTCAACATTTTGAGGAACCTCCATGCTGTTTTCCAGAGTTGTTGCACCAGCTTGCATTCCCACCAACAGTGTAGGAGGGTTCCCCTTTCTCCGCATCCTCGCCAGCCAACAGACACATGAAAAAGTGCTCCATATCACTTGGCATCAGGGAAATACAAATCAACACCACAATGAGATATCACCTCACACCAGTCAGAATGGCTAAAATCAACAAGTCAGGATTTTCTAATAAAATATCTCTTAAATCTGATTTGTCTTTATTTGACCATGTCTGTACTAAAGTTTTATAACAATTTATTGACAAAGTTTATTGCTTGAATGTCAGCAACTTCTGTTCTTCCAGAGAGTTAATATTTGTGCAGATGCTCTGAGATCAGGATGAGGACATTCCTGAATGAAGGATTCTGTGTGACCAAATTTGTCTTACACTAATGAAGCCAGTTCTTTTAGAGAGCTTCCCAAGGAATTGGAATCGGGGCCTTATCAGGGCAGAACCCAGCCCTGAGTAGGAGCCCACCACAATGTCAGCCCAGTGAGATTTAACAAGAACTACAGACAAATGGCTGCTATGACTCTATTTTTTTTTTCCTATTTATCATAAGGATGTTTATTATACCAACTCTGTCCAATATAAATACCAGTATAAAGTGACCAGAAAAAAAAAAAAATTTAAAATAGCAGTTGTCTGAACCAAGAAATATCACATCTGAGCTTTGAAATTTTAGGCTGTTAATTAGATGGGACATTTTAGTTTCTTTTCTGAAAAAAGAGGATAGTTATATTTTGTGCACGAAAAGGAATATAAGCTTGATACGAGTATTGTTGACCTGAAGTGTGATCATCATTAAAGCTATTCATAAATGTCCTATTCTTTCCTTCTGGAGACAGTCTGAGATAACTCTTTGTTTATTGGAACATGGGCATTGCTTTTCTCAGGAAGTTTTATGTTCACATATATATTCACATATATATTCATATATATGTGAAGTATTTAGGAAGAAGATTTTAGAATCAGTCATCACATTCTCCTTTTTTTGCATCTGATATCATGGAAACATGTGTCATGTTGGAGGCTCTGTTAGCCAAGGTCTCTGGAAGACAGTGGTGATCAGGTCTCTGTGCCAAGCCATGTGCATATCCACTGAACAAAAATAAAATTTTGATTGTTTTAAGCAATTGAAAATTTAGTTTTATATTCTACAAGTAATCCAGGATGGCTCCAGTAATAAATCATATAACACAGTGGCAAGATTGTAACTATTGAAAAAAGTAATATAACATTAGGACCATGTTGAATTAGATATCACGGTAGGACTCACTACAAAGACTTTGGGATTATTTTAAAATAAAAAGCAGTGATTCCCTTTAAAATTTAATATCTTTCAAGAATAAACAGAAAATAATGTTTTTTGGGGCTAAATTACTAAATATTGTCAAAAACTAAATTACTAAATATTGAAAGCAGTGAATACACCAAATCTAGATGTCATTTAAAGTTATAACCTATGAGGAAAACAACTCAAAAACTAGTACATGGTATACTTAAGAAAGTATAAAACAAGTTTTAAAACAAGATTTAAAGTTGGTGAAAAATATACACAGGAAGAAGAATAAGTTGTTGGCAATTTATTTTTTCTCATTGTTAACATGCCTAATTTGCATTTAATGTCATTGAGATATAATCAAAATAATTAGAAGCCAACACATCATTTTCATTACAAATGATTTTTTTAGAATGGCTCAATACTGTTATTAGATACATATATTAGGAGAAAGAGCTTAGTGATTTTTTATATGTTTATTGCTGAAATGTGTAATACAGGAAGGAGATTTTTACTTTGGTTAATGACAATTTTAAGATACAATATAAAATGGAATATAGTATTCTAGTGTAAGTGCCAGCGGACTATCAACTATATGACAACAAGAAAGCATTTCCTACCAAATTAAGATATCACACGTGAATTTTAACCCACTTTCTGATATATTCCCAGAGAAAATCTGGAAGCCAAAGAAATTTCTATACATTCTTTTTAAAAGATATTTCTTTGCTTTATTTATTTGCCAGAGAGAGAGAGCAGGAGAGCACAAGCAGTGGGAGTGGCAGAGGCAGAGGGAGAAACAGTCCCCCCATAGCAGGGAGCAGAGGGAGAAACAGTCCCCCCATAGCAGGGAGCAGAGGGAGAAACAGTCCCTCCATAGCAGGGAGCCAATGGGGGGCTCTATCCCAGATCTCTGGGACCATGGCCTGAGCCACATGCAGTCACTTAACCGAGTCACCCAATCACGCTCAAAATTCTATACATTTTATACATTTATTCTTTGTTAAAACGTTCTAAAAATGTGTCACTATTTAATGTATTCAACAGTGTAGATCTCCTCAAGTGTATGGTATTATAAGTGGAGTAAGTATAGAAATGTGATAACTTTGAAAGATGCATTTAGATTAAAAAATGATTTAAAATGTTCATAAAATAATTGTCTTTAGCAAAAGTGATATTTTTTATTATGATATGTTAGTCACCATGCAGTACATCATTAGTTTTTGACGTAGTGTTCCAGGATTCATTCTTTACATACAACACCCAGTGCTCAATAAGGTAAAATAACTGCTCTCAGTTTATATCTCAATGATAAAGTCGATATCTTGAGTACCCTAAACTGATCTATTCAGGACCTTTTAACTTTTCTGAGATTTTCATTTAAGAAAAGTTATTTGCAGTCTTTTGAACTTCAGTATGCAAATTTAAGATTTACATATCATACAATTTAATTATGCATGTCTGACCTTTATATTCGCTTGATTTCTAATAAATTCTTGTGGGCGACATAGTACTTATCCAAGCTTTATTTATTCAAGCTATTTAGCTGTATGGAACAAAGCATAAGCAAAGTGAATTTGAATATTCTAAAAATAGCACAGTAGTAATAAGGATAACTAATATTTATTGAACTCTGTGCCAAGAAGTATGCTAGAAGCATTACACAGATTACTTTTTGTAACCACCAGAAAAAAGGGCTATTATCCTCTCTTTAGAGATTTGTAAACTTTGGTTTGGTTAAGTGAAACAACGTTTGTAGGGTTGTCATCTTGACATTCTGTCTCCAAAGTTTATATTCTTAATTCTTAATGTTCTTCTTGTGTTTTACTGGCTCACCTTATATCTTACATCTGGACCTTTCATTCAACATCCATTGAAGTCAGTTCCTAAGTTATTACAATGAGGTGACCTCTTGTAATATGACTATTATTTATTTCCTTGCCTTTACTCTTTGTTCTTTCTGACCTAAAAATGCATAGAATTGCATCATCCTTTACTCACAGTCCAAAATGGTCTCATTTCTTTTTGAATAGTCCAAATATTTTAGTATTTAAGATCTTTCAGTATATAGTAATAATTTAGGTTTTCAAAGCTTAATTCCAAATTTTCCTGCATAAAATCTTTACACATTTCACATGCACTTAAAATAGGAATATTACAGGAGGGAAAGACAATTTCTTTCATAAACTGTTACAACTCATCCAGAAATTGACCCACAACTCCATGCTCAGCTAATCTTTGAAAAAGCAGGACAACAATATTCAAAAGAATGAAACTAGACCACTTTCTTACACCATACACAAAAAGAAATTCAAAAAAAATGAAAGACTAAATGTGACACAGGAAACCATCAAAATCCTATATTGCAGGCATATTGCTCTAATTTTCTAATTTCGTAAATATCTACTCAATTCAGAGGACTGAGTTAGGACTTAACCAATTTCAAGTATCCGAAATAGGTAAATGTCATTTCAGTTTTACAGAAACAAAATGGTACTTGTGAATTTGGGAAAAGGTACTAGGCATCATATTTGTGTCTATTTAGTTAATATTATAAGGCATTGGATTGAAAATGAGAAATCTATTGAATTGATATGTCACATTTTATTACTCATTATTATTAGAAAGTCTCAAATGGCTTCTAGTATTTGGAACCAGACCCTGGGCTTCTGTGTTATGGGTAATGAGATATACCAAAACTCAGCTGAATAAGGGAGCCTGTCAAAGGAGAGCAGATGATAGTATAACTTCTTGAAGGTCTTTTTCTCCACCATCCAAATATGGTTCTCTATGCTTATTGCTGTGTTAACACTTGGTTGTTTTGTTGGTTTCTAGAAGCTGAATTTTGTGCTTCATCCTAGTCATTCTATACCTACAGCTTGCTTATACTACCTGCCTGCAAGATCCTTTACAAATCATTTGAGATGAAAATAGCTTATGAATTAAGAGCTAATGTTTTTCCTATGTGTATCTATTTATAAATACGGGAAACTTTCTAAGAATTCTCAACAACATTGCCTAAATCTCATTGGCAAGTATGTTACACCATCCACCTCAAAATTAATAACTAGCTAACATGGAGAACCATATTGTCAGGATTTGCCTATTAAGGAATTAGGTCTGAGCTCATGATAGGGTCATATTTCTCAATCAAATTATTTTAGAATAACATCTCATAAATGTTTCATGAGATACTACTACCAAGTATTTTTAATACGTGCTTTTAAAAATAAAGATTAGTGGTGCCTAGGTGGCTCATTAAGCTGAGTGTCTGTTTCATGGTTTCACCTCAGGTCATGATTTCAGAGTCATGAGAACAAGACCTGTACCAGGCTCTGCACTCAGTGGGGAGTCTGCTTGGGATTCTCTCTCCTTCTCTCTCTGCCCCTCCCCCAGCCTGCACTCATGAACTATCTTCCAAAAAAAAAAAAGTAAATCTTTACACTTTCTTCCCTTTTTTGGGAAAAGTTTTAATTAATTAATATTTGGATTCAGTACATCAGTATTGCTGATGTACAGTATTATATTAGTTTAAGGTATTTAATATAGTGGTTCAGTAATTCTGTACATTACTCAATGTTCATCCTAAATATACTCTTAATCCTTCTTTACCTGTTTCACCCATTACCTTACCCACCTACCCTCATGTAAGCATCAGTTTGTTTTTATGGCTAAAATTCTGGTTTTTTGTTTCTTTTTTAATCTGTCCATTCATTTTGTTCCTTAAATTCCACATATGAGTGAAATCATATGATATTGTTCTTTCTCTGACTTATTTCACCTAGCATTATAATCTTTAGATTCATCTATCTTGTTGTGAATGGCAAGATTTCATTATTTTTATGACTAATATCCCATTGTGTGTGTGTGCGTATGTATGTGTGTGCGCATATACCATCTCTTCTTTAGTTATCCATCTATTGATGTACACTTAGGTTGCTTCCATAATTTGGCTTTTATAAATAATGCTGCAGTAAACAGAGGGGTACATATATCTTTTTGAATTAGTGTTTTTATATTCTTCTGCTAAATGCCCAATAGTGGAATTACTGGATCATATGGTAATTCCGTTCTTAGTTTTTAAGGAACCTCCATACTGTTTTCCAGAGTGGCTGCACCTGTTTGCATTTTTGCCAACAGTGCATGAGGGTTCATTTTTCTTCACATATTTGTAATTGGCAGCATTTTCAAAACTTACTTTCCCTACTCATGAAATGTTTGTTAGACCTATGTTATGTAGAACACATTTTCGTAAATATTACTCGAGTAAATGGCCACATTGCAAAAATGGTTTTCTCTTCCCTACAGAATTCAAGCTGTGGAACTGCCAGTTGGTGTTGGATCAGAGCTTAATAACTAAAATCATTGCATATAATGAAGCTAGTTAGAAGAAGAGTATATTACTTTAGATAATGTTACATAAGTAACAGCTACTGAGAGGGAATGACAGTGAATTCACTTGAAAAGTGGGTAGCTAATAGTGGTATCACGTATCAGTTGTCTAATTTATATTGTCAGTATAGGAATATGATTAGCTGAAAGGAATGAAGAAACTTTTGCAGAAACCATGCATTTTGGTCGAGAATAAAGGTACTTTTCAACCATATTCAAACAACCGATTTCCCAGTAAGACTATTTAGGAAACTAAGGTTTATACAATCATACACTGTGTTTAATTTTGTTTAATTGGGAATATGTAAAAAAATAACATTTTGAGCACTTTAAGGAGAACTGTCATAAAAATGGAGAAGAAATAATTTGAAGAAATGAGATTAACTATAAAAGCAAAAAAAAAAAAAAAAATGCCAGGTCTTAACAGCAGTATGTTTCTGAATCAAGGCTATTGAAAGTATTCATTATAAGGTGGGGGAGATTGAGCAGAATGAAAAGTGTGGAAAAGGTCAGCAGGTGAAAGACTAGTTGCTCCATTAAACTAGTGACTAGATCACCTTGGTGACCTTCCTGATTGGAGAATGAGAGCAAGAGCTTTTAAAAAATTTTGGAGGGAGACTGACCTCTGTTCTTTTCTTGAAACTTCTTTTTACTATTATAAAAAGTAAGGATACAGAATACATAAATGCAAGCAAAAGAACTAAAGTTCTTAAACATATCTAAAGATTAGAGGTAAGCAATATTATGGGAAGGCAAAAGAACTCCCCATTAAAGAACAAAATGAAATTACATAAAATCCTTAAAAAAATAATTGATCTATGGACCTAAAAAAGAGACAAAAGAACTCTAGTCTCAAGAGATTTTTTTTTAAAAAGATATATGACTGCATATCAACTTCATAAAGGCTAGTTGATTTTATATCAACACAATATAAGAACCAACTATGGAAGGCTCTTCACTATTGAAAGAGAACTTAACTAATTTTTACTTAGCTGTAGGAAAATATACCTAATGTGACAACTGAATTCCACTGGAAAATACATTGCAAAAAAACAGATGTAGTAAAGTCCAGGGCCAATAATTATTTATCTAAAATTCTAAATATGATACTGTGATTTTTAACATTAATGTGTTTTAAAATAAACATGATGTTTTGAAAAGCATTGTCAGGTAGGCAGAGTTTGGCAAAATGCAAATAGGAAGAAAACATGCTATTGCAAATAATAGCAAATTCTTACCATTCCCAATGAAAATATTCACATGCGTGGTTTCTGCAGAGGTTATATTGAGACTTACCAATATTTAAGTTATGTACATTTCATGGACATCCATATCAGGTGGTTTGCCCATGGAAATATTGTAGAGTTGAATATAAATGTCCTGGGGTATTTCTGGTATGATAGCTTGTTGAGCTAATCTAATAGTTCTTCCCATAAATATATTTATTACCCTGGTCTTCAACTTAGTATAGTCTCAGCAATATGTCACTTTTTTAGAGAAAATAGTAAAGTAACCATTTTTTGCAGGCCTTGATTTGGAAGATGTTAAAATTTTTATAGCCAAACCTTCCACTTTTTGTTTGCTTCCCCTGAATTTTTGTGGTAATCAAGTCACAAAAATAGTCTCCATAAAATTTTTAAATATTTGGCACTACTGAGTATATATTCAAGGTATCTTAGTATCTGAGTCAATATGTATCCTCTTGTCTTGACATTTTTTCATGAGAATTCAGCTAACATTATCCTAGAAGGTGTTTTCTAAAAGTGTTAAATAACTTTTTTTCCCTAGATGTCTTTTGACAATTGAGAAAGAGCAAGCAATTATAAAAAACCTCTTGCCAAGAAGAAAGCCTCTCAATGTGAAATGAACCCCTTGGCATGTTCAAATTGCAATACCTGGTGAGGGAAAGAAAATGCTTTAAATATTATTTAGTCCTTCAGAAAGATCTATAACCCTTAAAATTATTATTTTATCAATTATTTTAATTGATTTTGTTTATGATTTTTAATTAAATATTTGGAGTTTATACTCATAACCACTTTGATTTTTTTTTTTAGAGAAAGTAATCAGTTAACTCATATATTCAACCAGACCTCTAATTATTAATCTTATTGCTGTGTGTGCTGGTGTTTCAGCCATAAAAAGGAAATTCCTGCCTTCACAGAACTTACCTCCTAGTATGAGAAGTGGACAAACACGTATGAAAAATAGGCAAAATACATACATACCATCATGTTTAATTTTTAGCTTTTCTCACTCTTTTTTTCCCCCATAATTCTCCACCACTGGTCTAGCTAGATTATGGACACTTGTATTACTAAAAGAATATCCAAAAGATTGATATTTTTCATTATCATGGTAAACTTGAACAATTCTTCTGAAATATTTACTGACTTTAGCAAACTCTGGTTTTTTTGTTTGTTTGTTTGTTTTTGTTTGTTTGTTTGTTTTGTTTTGTTTTAAACAAATAACTACTTAATCGTCTATCTCAGTCACTCCTTCAGGTTTTTCACAAGCCATGAATGCTTTCTTGGCACTCCTTTCTACATCTAGAACCTTTTTTCTCCTTACTCTACATACATAACACAAGTGATCTCATCTACTCTGCCTCACTTACAATCCACATGTCTTAAAAAAAAAAAAGAGAGAGAGAGAGAGAGAAAGAGATTTTATCTATTTATTTGAGAGAGAGTGCACAAGCAGGGGGAGTGGGAGAAGCAAGCTTCTGCTGAGCTTGGAGCTTGATATGGGGCTTGATCCCAGGACCCTGAGATCATTACCCGAGCAAAAAACTGACAGTTAAGTGACTGAGCCACCCAGGTGCCCTCTGGTCCACGTGTTGCTGAGTTATTATATACATTTTTATCCCTCTCCAGAGGACCAGAGATTTATATTCACTACCCAAGGGCTCTTCTGCATTTGGGTTTTATGAAGACGTTTCAAGTTTAGTATAGTTAAAACCCCATCTCATTTCTTCCTCTAAAGCTCTTTTCAGTTTTTCCCAATATCATCTCCGTATATCAGTCAGACTCCTTCTTTTTTCAGTCTCATCCCTTCAGGTATTCAGTGGGCTCTATCTTCTCTACTTTCTTCCAGTGTTTCTGTAACCCATTTTTTTCTGCCATTCCAGTCACACTGTCTAGGGCCACCAGTATATCTCAACTGGATCATATCATTTTGACATAGAGCTTCTTTATACTGGCCTTTCTGCCTCCAGGACTTTTTCCTTTCCAGTATTTTTTTTGCATGCCAGTAGTGTGAGCTTTCAGTGTAAATCTCTCTCTAATCATCTCTCAGCGTATATTCCTTGGATATTCTCCAGGTTCATTAAAACAGTTCATTAGCTGACCCCTGGTTATTGTTCTAACTTCATCTCTTGTCATTTCTCTGATTTATACTCCAATGTTCAGATGTATGTTTTCCATGTTATGTGTTATGTCTCGGTCTTTTTGCAAGCTTTCCGCTCTTCTTGGAGTTCATTTTCCATCTCTTTCCACAAGTCAAATTTCTACTTGGTGAAGTATATGGCTAAAGAGCACAGGACTTCACATCAGACAAATCTGAGTCCAGATAGTAACTCTGCCATTTTTACTGAAATGTGAGTTGGAAAATGTTTTAAGACTCTGTAGGTCTTTAAAATGAAAGTAATCATGGTATTCACTTGATCAGGTAGCTGCAAGAAATAAGTGTCCTGGTATATGTCATATGTCAAGGTCTAAGTATAGTGCCTTGTGAAGGGGTATAGACTGTGCCATCCCAAAATATGCCACCTTGACATTAGGAGTATTTTGAACTCAAACCAATTCAGAATCAACAGATTTAGGAAGAGTTTTTCTGCCATCCTCTTACCTACTTAAAAGCAGGACATAAATTTCCCTCTGTGACAATGTCCTTCTTGTATTAGGAAGAGAAGAGCATTCTTATCACTAGAGACTGAGAGTTAATACAGAGATGAGTTTGCAGAAACAGACCTTTCTGAAATATGGATAAAACGACATCTATCTTCTATTAGTTCCCGATATATTTCCTGTTACTTCCCCACAATTTATCATCTTTGGAAGACCCAAACCCCTTTCCTTTGTTAAAATGGTGTATAAGGCCCCGAGACTGTCTACTTCTTTGAGTTTCACTTCTTTGCTGTGAACTTCTGTGCACTTCTTTCTTCTTTCAGTGTGTCCTTTGTTAGTTTAATTTGCAGGTCCCCATTTTCAAAATTTAAGATGATAAAAGGAAAAGTTTTTTCTTCCTGACACTTATTCACAGGGCAAAAATCATCTCCAGTAACAATTCTCAGTGGTTGCTGGCTGGGCAAAAGTTAATAAATATTCATGTTTTATTGTATATCAATGTTTAAAAGTTTAACTTATTTGATAAACAATATATAGATATTGGTAATTCCATATGACAGTTTTATTCCCAGAATTTTTAGTTTTAATTTTTATTTTATTTGCACATACTAGAAAAAGCTAAAGATACTTTCAGTAACAACAACAAAAAAAATCCATTTAAAAATTAAAAAATCCTCCTGTACAACATGCTCTTTGTTACTGAAGTATAGAGATTACTAAATAGCTTTAAATTTCTGACAAATAGTCAACCTCTTTTTCTGATCACACTGACTTTGAGAGGGATAAGAGGCCTCTGAAAATTAAGTAGTCCTTGAAATTAATTTACCTAGGATGGTTTCTATGGATACTTAAAAATGGATAATGGCTACTTTATGTCCTTTTCTTTCTGCCCATTGTCACTGACTAAGGGTTTTGTCAGTGACTGACCACAGTATAAATAGACCAGATCAGCAGTTTGATATCACTCATGTAAAGGGATAAATAACCATTAATATAATTACTGGCACCTACTGTAATGCAAAGCATGGTAAGATGATGATGCTCCTTGACAGGCTGTACCTTTGAATCATATTCGCTTCCACTGCATGGTCAGATTGTGCATAGTAAACAAATAGGGACAAAACAATGGAAAATAATACACATTCCCATTCATATTTCCCCATAAAAATGTAAAAAAAACTAACATGTTTAATGTAAATATTATCTTTCAGAAATTTCACATTTAGCAACATTTTCAATTGTCAGTGCATTTAGTAGCTATGACTTTAGCTTCTGTGAATAAGATGGAAACCATGATCTGACACTTTAAGGGAAATTAAACTAAATATAAAGATTTCACATATAAATTCCACCTATTACTAATTCATGATTATCTGGCTTATTTATTTGATTGCAGTAACAGAATATTCTGCACACTTTATCCCATAAGATCCCTTATCTTTGAGGTAAATATAATGTACAGAGGCTTATCTTATTTCTAACAAAATAAAGGATGCTATTCAAATGCTTAAAGACATATAGCAGGTAGTTTCAGAATTCATTAAATGTTTTTTATAAGTAAGCATATTTTATAAGTAAGCATTTTATAAGTAAGCATATTTATAAGCATATTTATAAGTAAGCATTATACATTTTATAAGTAAGCATATTTCTAATAGGGTTTTATATAGGAGAAAAGAGTGCATTTGTTTTCTATTGCTCCTATAACAAATTACCACAAACTTAGTGGCTTGAAACAATAAACATTTATTATCTTACAATTCTGTACATTAGAAGCTTAACAGTTCTCCCTGGGCTAACATCAAGGTGTCAACAGTTTTATTATTTTCTAGATGTCCCGTGGGAGAATGTTTCCTTTTTTTTCCGGGTTCTGCAGGCTGCTTATATTTCTTGACTTGTGGTCTCCTTCTCCCATCTTCAAAACCAGCAAAGATGGGCCAGGTGCTTCTCTCGTTGCATCTCAATGATGTCTTCTATACTGACATCTCTCTTGGATTCTCACTTCTCTTTCCACTTTTAAGGATCCTTGTGATTACATTGGGCACCCCAAGACAATTCAGGAATAATTTTCTTACTTTAACATCAGTTGTTCAATGTATTAGAGTTCACCAGAGAAACATAATAAATAGGATGTATACACATGTATGTAGAGAGAGATCTATTTTAAAGAATTGGCTAATGGGACTGTGAGGGCTGGCAAGTCCACAATCTGAGGTACCGACGGGCAGGGTAGAGACACAGGGACGAGTGCATGTTGCAGTTCAAGTCTGAAGGCAGTCGGGGACAGAATCCTCCCTTTCTCAGGGCATCTCAGTCTTTTCCTCTTAAAGCCTTAAACTGATTAGATTAGGCCCACCCATATTTTGGAGGGTAATCTTCACGTAAAATCTATTGAATTAAAAGTTTCATAGCACATCTAGGCTGCTGTTTGGCCAAACATTTGGGTACTGTGGCCTAGCCAAATTGACACACAATTATCTAGCACAAGTGGCAGCCTCAGTTCCTAAGCAATCTTAATCCCCCCCTTTGCCATATAATTTAATTTGCATGCAGTTTCAGATTTCAAAGATGTTGACATCTATTGGGGGTCCCTGATCTGCATATACAATGTGTGTGTGTGTGTGTGTGTGTGTTTGTATTTGTTCTTTGAGCACACTTTTTGCGGGGGAGGGGGGGATTGGGGGAATCTCTTCTTTTGCCCATAACTCTTTGTGCAATGCCTACTGACAACAAAAGATTACTGCATAAATAGGCATTTGTATCCTTCCCTGCCTTTTCTCTAATCTCTTGCTTCCTAACCTTCTGTTACAGTCTAAATTTAATTCTTGGCAGTGTCTTTTGGTTCTTTCTGCTTCCCCTAATCTTTTGCTTCTGGTTGCTATTTTTGAATTTGCTTTTTTTTTTTTTTTTTCTTTTTAAGTTTTGATTGTTCACCAACTTTGGAACTTTGTGGTCTTATGCAGATTATTTTCACTTCTCTAAACCTGAATATCCCTATCAATAAAATGAGACTAACAATCACTGAGATTTGGTTTAAGATAAATAAGACAGTGCATGTATAACTTTTTGTGAAAGTGTCAGATCTGACACATTAAAATATTTAATAGTAATCTTAATACTTTGAGAATAGTTATTAATGTTTTTCCTACACTTAGTGAGAATATTTTCCCCAGTAATTTTTTTCGTATAAATATTTCTGGATCATGTTTTTCTATATATTCTAAACTTTCATTTAGTACAAAGTATTGGCATATATCTTGTTGACTTTGTGTACTTCATTGAAAATTGAAAAAATTATCCTTTATCTTAAAGTCCACAAAGTATCTACTTGCATTTTCTTTGTGTGTGTATGTGTTTTCATTCTTGTGTTACTTTTAAAGCATAGGCTCCATACTTGTTCTAAGGTTCTATCAGGATGACTCACAGAGATTTCTCAGGAATTGGCAGTGCTACATGTCCACCAAGTCACTTTTCCTTTCTTTATGGAAATTCAGTTAGACTTCATTTTCCAGCCCCTGAAGTTAGATGGCACTATATAACTGAGTTCAAGCCAAGACATGAAGTGGGGGAGTCATGGATGCCATTTCATAATGTTTCTAATAAAACTCTCTCCATAGTCCTCCACTCTCTCCCTCTAGGACCTTGTCTATTGGTCAAATTATTAGGCCCTGGGGGAATGGAAGAGCTTCTAGATGGAAGCAATCTGAGTTCCTGAATAAAAATGTGAACAAGATCCCTGACTAATAATGTACAGTGATGTGAGTGAGATAGAAGGAATATAAACACAAATGAAAACCACCTCCTTTCTATTGAGAACTGAGGGGCTTGGAGTTAGCCTGTGTAGACTAATAAATAATCCTATTTTAGTTCCCCTGCTCTGACTCCAAGAGAGCACTTGAATTAGGCCACCCTGGTCTGGGAAGGCTAAAGATTAAAAAGTGAGGATTGAGTTTTATGCAAATGTAACGTGTACTTCATTAAATTAGGTGTTACATGCATAGCTTAATGAGAGTGTTGTCATATAAAAGGAGGTTAATATCAGGCTTACTTTTTTGAAATTTTTATAGATCATAGGTATTACCAGTTACCAATTTCTTCCCACCAAATCCTGTGTTCCCACTGAATATTATCTAAACAAAACAGATGTAGAATAGCCTTTTTGCAGAACTATTCTAGACTTATTTCTGCGCTTGAATCAAGAGGATTGAAGAATTGACGTGACTTTGGTTCACTCAGATGTTATTATCTGCAGCTCATCTCTTTCAAGGTGAGGATTTTTGAAACCTGATAGCTTGTAGTGTCATCTTTCCTAGCAAATCCCGAGTTGACTAACTTCCTTCTCTCTATGCTTTAGGTAAGTAAATCTTGTTTGATTTATCCAAGTATGAGCAGGGCATTCCTCACTGTGCTGTCATGTCATCTTTCCATCAGTCTGAATACACTGTTCACATATATCAAGACAAGTTCCACACTGACTTTTCAGCTAGATTTTATTCTGGTGCTTGGTGCAAATTAATAATCGAATTGATATAGTCATCCTTAATCCTCCTATACAATTTGTTGAAAGCTAAATTCTTTTTTGTAATGAACTAAGCATTTTTGCACCAGCAAAATGTAGAGGTTGAATCCCTAACCCCCAATGTGATGGTATTTGGAGATGGAGGCTTTGGGAGGTAATTAGGTAAAGATTAGGTCATGGGAGTGGGAACCTCATAATGGGATCCCTATTTCCATGAGTACTCACTGAACAAAGGTCATGTGAGCACACAGTGAGAAGATGCTGTCTACAGGATAGAAAGAGAGCCTTCACCAAAAACTGAATCTTCTGGCACCTTGATTTTGGTCTTTCCAAATTCCAGAATAGTGAGAAATAAATGTTTGCTGAAGGTGCCTAGTGTTTTGACATAACATCTCAGGGCAGACAGACTAAGACACTTTAACAAAAATTTGACAGTTATAGTAAATAAGATCATTCTCAGTTGAATGTGCCTGATGATTACTTCCCAGTTTTTAAACTATTTTGCTAAATACATAAAACTACAAAAGTCACACATATTTTCTGAGTGCATACACTGTATTTCATACTCTCCGTCATTTTCAACCACCAGGTTAACCGATGGTGATCAGTGTAAGCTAGCCAATGTGAATTATCTTCCTAATGTGTTATGGAAAAATTAAACTAGCTAGAAATAAAAAGAGAGGATGTTAGGTAGAAATCCCTTTTTCACTTTTCACAAAAATAGGCTTCTATTATAGACATTATTCTGAGTCTTGTTATATTAACAATTTACTATTTGTTTTTATTTAATTTATATCAATTTATCATCAACATACAAAATAAATATTTACCTCCATAAATGGCTTCAAAACAGAGGCTTAGTAGTGTGCCCAATAAATGCAGTGGTTTTGTTATCTGTAGACATTTCTAGATGGTTAAAGTGTTTTTTTTTTCTTTTTTTTTTTTCCTTTTTTCTGTGATGAAGTAAGCTGATACATATCACTGCACACAAATCCTTACGTTTGTGATTTTCCCCTGACTGTGTCGTTAACCTGTTTCTGGCATCCTGAATGAAATAATTAGTTTATTTTTTATTACCTCCATCATATGGTAATTCCATTTCAAGTTATACATTAATATAAAAATATATGCAGTCCTCATTATGAACAGTTCTTATACACACAAATTTTTGTTATCATAGCTTAGTTAAAGGTTTAATTTCCCCCAAACATGATATAAATTTTAATTACCATAGTATATCAGCCATGTGTAATTTCATAAGTATAAACTTGGTTGCTACTTCTTCAGTCCATAAATATGTAAATGACTGACACATGTTATGATCAGTGACCAACCACAACAATTCCATCAAAGTAAGTCAGTATTTGGTCACTATGCTATTCAGTTCTTACACAAACAGCAAAGTTTTTATTCATAACCAGTTATTACTTGTGAACCAATGATCAACTTTTATGTATTTTACAAGAATGGATAATCAGGAGATAATTGCCCAACAAAGATGAAACTGCAGCAAACAAATAAAAGTGATAACGCTGAAAGGAAAATTTAAATTGAATATATAATAAGTCATAGAAATAATAGCTGATCATGGACATGTTAATATGATTTCCTATCTAGAGATTCTAGATATGTAGCCAGAGAAACTTAGTCTAGGCAAACTTACCAACATAAATGAGAGAAGTGATTGTGATGAAAAGGATGAAGATGTCCCAGAGGAAATGACATCCACAAAAACTTGGAATTAAAGGCACTGAGAGATACTCCATGACATTAAAACTTCAAAGAGTAAAGGGAAGCTTATCCAAACTGAGAAAATAATTATAATTCATCAAGGCATAAAAAGATTATCACTGTATATCATAAATCATATGGTAAACAAAGAATAAGAGCATTATTCAAACTTGGTAAGATTTTGTTGTTTTTTAAAAAGGAGAAAATAATACTATAATTCTCAATGTATCTAATGTTTAGCATTAGAGTGTCCTACGTATCTATTAGTTGTACCAAGTTTAAAAAAAATAGGTATATTCGACCAGCAGTTGGAAAGATTTTAATGCTTTAGCAACAACAAAATAAGTTTCACAGAACTATTATTATTCTCACATGGATTTTTAAGATCACTTTGTGTTGTATTTTTTAAGTCTAGGTATTGCTTTTCTATTCACGGATTTTTATATATGTTTAATTTTTATTCAGTGCTAGGTGTTTCTTTCTGATACAGTTTCCATTCCCAACGTAGTTTCTGATACTATAATTTAATGACAAGAGACAAAAGCAGATTTACAGAAATAGGTGGCAAATTCTAGAATTTTGAATAAGAGGAATACTGTATTTTTTTCAAATATTCATTTATTTGAGGGAGAGGGCATGAGTGGGTGGAAAGGCAAAGGCAGATGGAAAGAATGCTCAAGTAGACTCCCATTTAGCATGGAGTCTGACATGGAGCTTGATCCCAGGACCCTAAGATTATGACCCGAACCAAAATCAAGAGTTGGACGCTTAATGGACTGAGCCACCCACGTGCCCCAAGGGAATGCTCTATTTTATAAAATAGTACTTCTTATAAAGAGTGAGTCCATACCAACATTTAGACAAACATCTTTTTTAATCTTAGCTAGATAAATACTGAGTAATGAATTAATGCTTTTCTAGTATACTGATCACTTTTTCATGATAACCTGGAATTTTAAAAATAAAATGCCTGCAATAAATTATGAATTCCTTGGCCGTGGCAGTAAGATGTTAGGGAGCTTGTCTCAAAAATCTGCAATTAGACAAAAATAAATTCTAATTACTTGATCAATTAGAATTTTTCTTTACATAATCAGAATACAAGTAACAACAAATTTTATTCAAAAAATACAAAACATTAATCAGATAACACAGATGTAAGGGCATTTCTTAAAAACAATAATTTGTGTCTAATAAAGATTTACAGCCAATTAAATAATAATTTAAACTTCTTTACTATTTGTTTGAATTCAACAATTTTTGTTTTATTTAAAGATTTTATTTATTAGACAGAGAGACAAGGAGAGCACAAGTAGGGAGGGAAGGGCCGAGGGAGAGAGACAAGCAGACTGGCCTCTGAGTGAGGAGCCAGATGCAGAGCTCATTCCCAGGACCCAGAGATCACGACCTAAGATAAAGTCAGATGCTTAACTGACTGAGCCACCCAGGCACCCCTCAATGATTTATTAAGTATAGATTGACAGTCTTATTTTCTGTAAATCATCTAATTTCTCAGTGTTTATTCTCACCAGTTTAGTCATATAGTAATTCCTAAATGCATTCAAATTATTTGTATACATGTATAGTTACATATAATAATTATGATGACTGCATATGAACATAGCTATCTGCTGATATTTATCTAATGTACTCATCCTGGAAATAAATGCAAACTGGCTATCTCTACTGAACTACCAATAATCTTGAAATGCTAAATATACTCGATATGAAATCTATTGTGAATAATATCTATATTTTTCAATATTTTAAATTATTTTTTGTCTTTCATTTTCTCGTCTTTGAGTAGATTTTCAAAATAGGATTTGCAACTCTTGTGACAGAAGAAACCTATTAGCATACAATATATTTTCTTTAAACTCCTTTCATGTATGAAAGCTGATATTTTCTACCTCATTTTGGAAGATCAAGTTTTGATTTTGAAGACGTAAAAATACAAAAAGTATGGATCTATTCTCATGTGCTTTGGTCCAACATGGAACATGAGTACATATGGCTGTTTATGTGTATATAATTTATATCTACACACATATTGTGCATACATATGTATATATACACATACATGTCATGTATCTGTATATTATATGTATATATCCTAGGTAATACAAAGAAAAAATTGCATTTGTTGAAACTTGATCTGTAATTGGTTGTCAGAATTTTCAACAACTAAAATTATTTGATATCCAGATTTCTCTTGGCTACATAAGGCTGTCATTCATTTGCACTACCCTGTACAAAGTTTTGGATTTGTGATGCCTTGCAGGTTTCAAAAATTAATTTTATATTACTAGATTAGTATTTTATAGGATTATATTAGCAATATTATATAAGCTTTGGAGTCTGGTTTCACTAGGTTCCTTTCTACTGATGATTTGAAAAACCCAAACGTATTCATTTGAAACAGTGAAAGCTTTCTAGGACATGAGCATTTAGGTAATGCAGTGGGTTTTATTTAAATTATACTTTCAGATCTTTGAAACCAGAATATTTAAATACACACTGTTCTTATCAAATGATTCCTAAACCATTGGTTGAAAGAGTTATAGGTTATCCTGGCAATACTGCTATGTTTTTGCATTTTGCTTTTTTTTTTTTTTTTTTAAGATTTTATTTATTTATTTGACAGACAGATTACAAGTAGGCAAGAGAGGCAGGCAAGGAGAGAGAGGAAGAGGTAGGCTCTCCGCAGAGCAGAGAGCCCAATGTGCGGCTCGATCCCAGGACCCTGGGTTCATGACCTGAGCTGAAAGCAGAGGCTTTAACCCACTGAGCCACCCAGGCGCCCCTGCATTTTTGCTTTTAATGGACAATATATAGCAGTGAAGCAAAACAAATATTTGACCAGACTTTAATGACTGTGTAAGGCTATCAAATTTTCACTGAAACATGACTTATGGCATTAATATTTTTAACCTTGCAGAAGATCTAAAAATAGGTGTAATTTTAGTTGAACAAACTACACCAATTATCTACTTGTCGACAGTTGACAAATCATTTATTTTAATGGTTCAATGTGATAAAAAAAAGTAAAAATGTCTGTTACTATGATCAAAGTGTATTGCTGTATATCATTCAATGACAATCTAGAGCAGTTTTCAATTACTCTAAGGACAGATTTTTGTTTTGTTTTGTTTTGTTTTGGCAATTGACTCAACAGAAAGTGTAAGAAAGATTTAAGAAATACCTTGTAAGTGCTGAGCTGAGAACTTAGCACTGAATGTCATCAATCTATATCCTCCTGAGACCAAACTTCCTAAAGAGTTATATCAAACTTACATAAGTTATTCTGTTTCACAAACTGATACTGGGTAGTACAAATTTCTGAAACAGTATCGCAGAAAAATACTGAAAAACTAACTAGCAAGGATTTACTTTCTTATAAATGAAGGTTAACAATGACCAAAACATTCTAACTGCAAATATCTGATCGTCATTCACAACACTTTATAAGGATATTGTAAATTTTATTTATTTTTTTTTTACAAATGAATTTTCTGGAAGATAGTGTCACATAATAGTTATAAGCACATCTTTGGGCAAAGCGCAGTAGACATGAAACTTGGTTTTGCAAATTTATTAGCTAGAGCAATTATTTCAACTCTATAGTTAGGTTTTTTTGTCTGTAATATAAGGAAAATAGTATCAGAATTTTGAGAATTCAGTAATATTTGTAGAATGTGTTCATGACAAGTTAGTGCTAAGTAAAACTGAGTTAGTCTTCCCTCTTTTTAAAATATTTTTTAAGTTTTTTTTTTTTTTTTTTGATTTATTTATTCAAGAGACTGAGAGAAAGAGAGAGCGAGAGGACAGAGCAAGAGGGACAAGCAGACTCCACACTAAACATGGAACCTATAGTGGAGTTCAGTTTCAGGACCCTGAGACCATGACCTGTGCTTAAACCAAGAGTCCGTTGATAAGTCAACCGAGTCACCCAGGCACCCCTTCCTGCTCTTATTTTTAAAATGATGTTTATTATTCTAGATAGAAAAATCTCATATAAATTCTGAGTTATACAAAATTTCTCTAATTAAGTTACCTAGTGCTTTCTATGATGAATATATTGTTCATAATACAGCTATAATTTGCTGTAAATATTGAAAAACAGAAACAAAGGGGAGGAATTAGATGGAATGATGGTTTAAGATTTATTTTCTATAGGTTTTTAATTGAGTAAATTTGACACACCATATTATAGACACTTTTCCAAAGAAGACAGATGGCCAACAGACAGTTTAAGATAATTTAATGACTAATCTTGCTATGTCCTGTATCTATATTTATATATTTATGGGACAAATTTAAAGGTTTTTACAATGTGTGTAATCATATATTAGCATTAGTCAAGAGAAAATAACATTTTTTTTTTTAGAGAAGAGTAGACATCAACTGATAATCTTTCCAAGTGACTTATAAAACTGGTGAATTCATTTTTCATCAGTTACACAATAGAGAAATTTATAATAAAATTTAAAATAGAAATTTACATCAAAGGACATAGTTCCATCTTGGAGAATATTGGTTATGCCAGATATTATATTACTGAATTTCATTGGCTATTTATTTACTGGTTTAGTTATATGTCTGTTTTACCTGTCCAGACTCCTTAATATGCTGTTCAGTATGTTTTTTGTACATCAAGAATCAGTCTATGGGGTGTCTGGGTGTCTCAGTGGGTTAAAGCCTCTGCCTTCAGCTCAGGTCAAGATACAGGGGTCCTGGGATCCAGCCCTACATTGGGCTCTCTGCTCAGCAGGGAGCCTGTTTCCTCCTCTTTCTCTGTCTGCCTCTCTGCCTACTTGTGATCTCTGTCTGTCAAATAAATAAATAAAATCTTTTTAAAAAAAAGAGGATCAGTCTATTTGTGCTATTTCTTCATTCATGTTTACAATGGCTCAGAATTTTCTAATGAAAGCATTAGTTAAGTCTTCAGATGCAATAATGTGCTCATATCTAATTACAGATACTAAATTTTTATAATTGTGAAAAAATGAAAGGAAGGAAATGACACATTCCATTTCATATGCAGCCTAATTTCACAGATTTAAGGATGTATATTGTGAAAACATCTAGGAGACATTCTATAAAATTTAAGCTCCAGATACTGTTATAGAAGTGTTAACCACTGTATTGTGCACCTGAAACTAATATTCAATTGTATGTTAACTAACTGGAATTTAAATAAAAACTTAAAAAAAAAAATTACAGTTTACCCTTGAACAGTGCAAGAGTTGAGGGTGCTGACACACCATGCAGTCAAAATCCACATGTAACTTTTGACTCCCCCAAAAGTTAACTACTTATAGCCTACAGTTGACCAGTACACCGTTCATTAACAGTTATTTTGTCTTTTACATGTATTATATGTTGTATTCTTAAAATGAAATATGCTAAAGAAAAGGAAATGTTAAAAAGTCATAAGGAAGAGAAAATACGTTTATAGTACTATATTGCACTTACCAGAAAAAAACAAAAAAACAAAAAAAACTGCATGTAAGTGGACCCATACAATACAATAGTTATTCAAGGGTCAACTGTAGTTCATTCATTCTTTCAGGAAAAAAAAAAAATGAGACCACACTGTTCAATAACCTTTAAATATAAATGAATCTGCCTTATTAAAATTTCTTCTCATCTTAAAATTTGTCCATGACAGATTTTTTTTCATATTCAGTTTTAAAATGACAGTTTAAAAGAAATCAGGTAAAAACTTTCTATCCCTCAGCTCCAGATGTCTTTTTCCTGATTTGCTGACTCATCCAATAAACATTCTCAAAACTGTCAACTTGTTCAAGGGGAAAAAAAAAAAAAAGTGGAACCTGAAGTCACTGCCAAAAAAGAAGCTCTTTTTCTTGAACAGCTGTTCTCTGAATGCTGAGTTTAATGAATCACAAAACAAGAGTTATCAAATATTATCAAATACGTTGCTATTGAACTTAGCTTTGCCTCAATGACTCTGAGCCCATCCAGATGCTGACTTTGTCAGTGAAGCAGTGTTCCTTCTGTCAATGACACCAGTACCTGATTGAAGGTATGTATGAAAGAGGAAGAGAACTACCTAACTTGAGTCAAACCTAAACCGAGACCCTACATCTCAAAAATCAGTGCAGATACTCAGAATTTCCCATCTAGAATGATACACACCTAAACTCAACATTTTTATGAGCAATTTGTGAAATTGCCTCTTTTCTGTGGAACTACACTCATTTCTCAAGCATACCTAGAGTATCATAATGAGAACATGGTATAGTTCGGAGCCACCAAGAAGTTTATATAATGTTCCCTGGCGGCCAGTTACCTCAAAGAAAACTGACTTGAAAACTGAATCAAACTGCAGATGTATTAAAAATCTTTGTTGTTGCCATGGATACTTCAGCTGAGATGATGGTTAAATGGAAGATTGGCATTATAATATTTATAGTCATTTTAGGAGAAAGTTATATTTTAGCTAACTTTCTCCATAAATTTTAGGAAAAGAGAAAATCTGGGAAATACAATGTCATATATTATAATATTGCAAACTGGAAGGAACAGTAGAGATTTTTTTTAACAATTTTAACTAAATTCACACAAGAAAAGAAATGATTAACTGCTCTTTGAATGGCTTATAATTTTGGCAGTAGTAATAGATTTTTACCATCACAATAGTTTTATAATAAAGTGTACTTGAAGGTCAGTGGATATTTGTTGATTATATATTAAAATAGTGTCATCTCATAATAGGGAGTCTACAAGTCAAATATCTCTTTGTTTTTGCATGTGAACTCCCTTTGATCAGTGGTTTCTTTTATATAATTATCACCATGTATTTAAGAACCATAAAAATTGTGAGTGATTAGTATGCTTAAATTAGTATATAGTGTTTTGTTCCAACTCATCAATTAAATGAAAGACTATCATCTACTAGATGAAAAAGGGTACAGTTCTTCTTGAAATAAGCAATGTTTAATAGGTGTCAGGTTTAGTTAAATCAGAAGAATACTAGTGTGCACACACACACACACACACAAAACACAAATGAGGAAATCTTGAAGGAGATGTTACAGTAAATTCATACTATTATTAGTGTTTTAATGACAAAAAGAGATGAAGAAAATTTTTTTAAAATATTTCTAAGAAAATTTAAAAACAAAACTATTGCAAAGTAATGATTTCCTACACCTTTTATAATAACTTACTTTCAGTAAGCAACTTACTTTGTATTTTCTCATAGAAATAAAAACAAATATTTTGAAAAACCCCAGATACATAGAAAACTAAACAAAAAACAAATATTTTTTAAAAATATAATGGACTTTATTTTTAGATAATTTTAGGCCTACAGAAAAAAATGCCAGAAAGGTCCCATATTCCTCCACTTCTGTCACAAATAGTTTTTTTTATTGTTAAAATACTGCATTCTTCTGGGGCATCTGGGTGACTCAGTGGGTTAACCATCTGCCTTCAGCTCAGGTCAGGATCCCAGCATTCAGGGCTTTCTGCTCAGTGGGGAGAATGCTTCTCCCTCTTCCTCTGCCTGCCTTTCCCCTTGCTTGTACTCCCTCTCTCTCTGTCAAATAAGTAAGTAAATAAAATCTTTAAAAAATAAAATAAAATATTGCATCCCTGTGATGTATTTGGCATAACTAATTCCGTCATTATTAGCTAAGGTCCATAGTTTACATTAGAGTTTACTTGTGTTTTACAGCTCTGTGGATGTTGACAAATGGGTAATGTATGTATCCATCATTTCATTCTCTTTCAGAATAGTTTCATTGGCCTAAAATCCTCTATGCCCTGTATGCTCATCCCTCCCTTCCTCTTGTTGAACTCATTGAAAACATCAATCTCTATACAGCTCTACAGCTTTGCCCTTTACCAAATGTGGTAAAGTAGAATTAAATAATATGTGGCTCTTTCAGACTTGCTCCTTTTACTTGGCAGTATACATTTAAGGTTCTTCCATGACTTTTCATAGTTTTTATAGCTCACTTCGTTATTCCCTTTAATACCCAATTGTATGGACGTACCAGAATTTCTTTATCCATCTACCTATTGAAGATCATTTTGGTTGTGTCAATACTTTGATGATTATTAATACACCTCTTATAAACAGTAGTTTCAGGTTATTGTGTCCTCTTTTTTTTTTTTTTAAGATTTTATTTATTTATTTGACAGAGAGAGAGATCACAAGTAGGCAGAGAGGCAGGCAGAGAGAGGGGGGAAGCAGGCTCCCCACTGAGCAGAGAGCCCGATGCAGGTCTCCATCCCAAGACCCTGAGATCATGATATGAGCCAAAGGCAAAGGTTTTACCCACTGAGCCACCCAGGCACCCCGGTTATTGTGTTAAGCTTTCAACTCATTCGTGTAAATATCTAGGAGCATGATTATTAGATGTTTATGCTCAGATTGTGTTCCGCTTTTTAAGAACAGCCAAACTAGCTTTTAAAGTGGCTGCACCATTTTGCATTCCCACCAACAATGAATGAGAGTTGCTGTTGCTTCACATTCTCCCCAACATGGGGTGTCGTCAGTGTTTTGGATTTAACTACTGTAATTACGTGTGTAGTGAGTTCTCATTATAGATTTAATTTATATTTCTCTGATGACATATGATGTTGAGCATTTTTAATATACTTATTTGTCATCTATATATCTTCTGTGATGAAGTGTCTTTTCAGATCTTTCATCCATTTTGTATTTTTTTAATTATTACTAATGTTGAGTTTTTAGGAGTTCTTGATATATTTTGAATACATGTCCTATATCAGAGCTATGTTTTGCTAATACATTCTCCCAGTTTATGGCTTGTTTTCTTAATTCTCCAAAAAGTATCTTTCACAGGACAAAGTTTTTCAATTTTAATGAACTTCAACTCATCCTCTTTTTTTTTCTCTCTCTCTCTTTCTTCTGAATAGTGTTTTTGGTGTGTTATTTGGGTCATCACCTGGGTTTCCTGTCACTATCTTCTCATCTCAAAGTTTAATAGTTTTATGTTTACACTTAGATCTGTGATCCATCTTGCATTAATTTTTGTGGTGTATGAGGTCTCTGTCCAGGTTAATTTTTTTGAATGTGGATATCCAACACTTAAGGATCACTTATTGGAGATTATCCTTTTACCATTGAATTGTTTTTTTCTCCCATGTCAAAAATCATTCAACTACATTTATATGGATCTATGTCTGGGCTCTGAGATCTATTCCATTGATTTATTTATATTTTCTTTCTTTCTTTCTTTCTTTCTTTCTTTCTTTCTCTTTTCTTCCTAGTACCACACTCAATGTCTTGATTACTGTAGCTTCATACTAAGACTTGATGTCAGGTAGTGTCAATCCTTCAATTTTATTTTTCTTCTTCCCTATTTTATTAACTATTTGAGGAATTTTGTTTTTCCATGTAAACTTTAATGAATTATTATGGAAGCCCCTTAAACCTTTAGTATCTTTAAAATGGAAGAGAGGTTTAAAGGTAATTTGTTATGATTATTAAATTGTAAAATACATTTCATCGTGCCCTGAAATTTTACTTCAACTAATTAAACCAAGAAAATATTAAAGATGTATGCTAGAGTTTACATGAAGTTATTTATCACACATATTAGAAAAAAAAACTGAATAAAGTGGGGAAATGAGCTATCAAAAGGTCAATTATACATTAATTACATGACAAATAGGTATAATACTATTTCTCAGACATTTCCCAAAGAAATAAATGATAGAAAAAAGGTTGGCATATCTAAAACATGGACAGTTATTAAAAGTATACTATAGAATACTGATTTGTGAGATGGAAAAAGTTACAGTTTTTATAGTTAGTGAGAAAACGCTGTAAACCATTTGAGATATATAATCCCAATTTTGAATA
Source organism: Neogale vison (assembly GCF_020171115.1). Lineage (NCBI taxonomy): Eukaryota > Metazoa > Chordata > Mammalia > Carnivora > Mustelidae > Neogale > Neogale vison. The sequence goes on from NC_058100.1 coordinate 17,024,179, forward strand.
AAGAGTAGAATATACACATTTCTAGTATATAAAGAAATTTAGTATATATTAGTATAGAACAAAATGTTGTTCAATTTTGATTCTGAAATTGCAGAATGGGTTGATGTTTGTTGGCCTCACTTGATCAACCTTTTAATTGGACACATGTGATTCATAGCGTTCTTCTTTCTTTTATTATTTCTATGTTTTAGTTCCTCTGTTCTCTTTTTCTGATACCGATAATGATTAATTGCTAACTTCCCTAAATTTATCTCCCAATTTTCTTAGGTCTCTTATTTTCCATATTTTGGTGTCTTTTCTTCATGTGGAATTTCTCTTTTTTAACTGAAAAAAAATTATTCCAGATTAATTAACATGCAGTATTATATTAGTTTCAGGTGTACAATATAGTGATTTAACAGTTCTATACATTACTCAGTGCTCATCATGATAACTGTACTCTTAATCCAAATCATCTATTTCACCTATCCCACCTCCCACCTCCCCTCTGGTAACCGTCTGTTTGTTCCCTATAGTTTAGAGTCTGGGGTTTTTTCCTCTCTATTTGTTTTGTTTCTTAAATTTCACATAAGAGTGACATCATACGGTGTTTATTTTTCTCTGACTTATTTCACTTAACATTATACTCACTAGAGCCATCCATATTGTTGCAAAGGGCAAGATTTCATTCTACTTGATGGCGGAGTAGTAGTCCATTATATATACACCACTTTTTTTTTTTTTTTTAAGATTTTATTTATTTATTTGACAGAGAGAGAGACAGCAAGAGAGGGAACACAAGCAGGGGGAGTGGAAGGAAATCTTTAGCATCACATACCCGATCTCTCTGCTCCCTTACAATAATGTAACCCAAAGGAAGTGAAATTTGAAAACCCAGTGGTGAGTTTTGAAGCAGAAAATAAACATGCATAGAAATTTCATGCTTTCCTTTGTTGTTTCCTGGAATCAAGTTGCCTGTCTAGGTCACACATTTTTATGTTCCAGGTACAAATTTGTGCCTTAGAGGCAGAGGTGAAGAGGACTGCATGTGACACTGTGCTGTGCTGCCATGTCTGGGTAATTCTGAGGTCTTGTAGGTAGATCTAAGTTGAAGGGCCTCGGAGTGGTTTTATTCACTAGCAATATGACATTTTAATCTTTCATTTGCCAGCTCTTAGTTATTTCTCAATTTGTTTGCTATTGGTAGGGGGATACTGAAGGAGGATATTAATAATCATCCCCACCCCCGACTAAGACAATAACATCAGGGCTATTATTTTCTCTCTGGAATACTATTTTATTTTCATTTAACTCACTTTTTTTTTTTCTCTTTCATATAGTTTCCCTCAAACACCAGATTCTTAAGAATGAAGCTCTGAAGGCTAATTAAAAAGTATAAAATTGTGGGATTTATATGGCACAGGATTTATTACCAGCAACATTATTGACATTTAGAACTGGATATTCTCTGTTGGGAGCTGTCTGGGCACTGTAAGATGTTTAGCAACATCCCTGATGACTATCAACTGGAGGCTGGTAACACCTCCTCGGTGTGTCAGCCACAGTGCCTCTGTAGTTTGCTAACTATCATGTGCGGGCAACCTCCCCTCTAGGTGAGAACCACTATTGAGGGTGGCATTAGAAAAAGCTGACAACATTTTGGTAATATTCACAGGTGTCACTTCCAGTAAGGTTTTTTATTCAAATATTTAGTTTCTCTGGAGAAGAATCTGCCCTGGCACAATCCATCCTCTTTCTGACTTCCAGATAATTGGTTGCTATAACTTCTAGTGATTTGTGTTTTCCTATCATCTTTGTCTCTTGAAAAATTACCATACTGTTGTTTTAAAGGGATTCTGACTCAAAAAGGAGGCAAATGTGTAATTATGTGAGGGTTAATTTACATGTTTAAATAGAACTCGGGCAAAATTTGTAGCCCAAAATGGCACAGATATCCTAGATTGCTTATTCATTTATTCACTGAAGAAATGCTTATTTAAGGTTTATAGTTTCCATAATTCAGTGTAATCTATAAGCTCTAGAGAAGTAATGACATTAATCTGAAGTATAGGTCATTCAGATTTAGATTTTAGGATTAAAAGTTGCTACAAATGTCTCTTATAAGGAACATAGCTATTTTTAGATTAGATGAGAAATCCAATTTAATTAAAAAACTTCTCTCTGTATTTCTCTATGCAATCAGGCTGAAATGGCCTGTGTTTATTTTCTTATTTACATACACTTGGTAGCATAAAACAAGAAAAATGCCTAGTAGAGTTTCCTGATAGAAGTAACTGATTTCAAAAACTTCCTGTTACAGGCTTAATTGTAGACTCTCAAAATTCATATGTTGAAGTCCTAACACCCAGCCCCTCGGAATGTGACTATACTTGTTGATAGGGTCTTCAGCAAGGCAACTAAGTTAAAATGAGGTCACACTGGTGGGCCCCAATCTAATATGACTAATGTCCTTATAAAAAGATGGCCCCCAGTAGAGTAAAAGTTCCAAGAGGACCAACAGATGGGGATTTAGTCATTTTCCAACCTGTTTCCAATATAAAAATCCATGTCTCACAATATTAAGAGTTCAATAAATGTTAGATGAATGAAGGAATGCTTGAATTATCATTTTATGGATGAAGAAACTAAAGCACATAGGAGTTAAGTAATTATTTTAAGCTACAAAATCAAAACAAAACCAAAAAACAGCTAAAAGTCACACTTAAAACTTTTCACTCTCAAAGACGTGTAGATATTATTAGTTAGTGGCCTTTCCTAAGGGGCCCATCGTCATCATCTATCATTTTGTATGGCATATACATGGATTTTTTTAAAAATCAATTTGTAATTTAGGTACATTAACTTTTTATTCCTTTCAAGTGTACAAACATAAGAATGTTGACAAATGTCAACATTTTTCTTTAGGTCTTGTAAATTCCATCTAGAATACCAAGATCAAGAATATTTTCATCATTCCTGAAAATAGCTTCATGACTTAAAAATTAAACCCCTTTTCCCCTCCTTGGATCCAAGCTCTGTTTTCTATCCCTTTACTTTTTTTTTTGCAGAATGTCATACAAATGTTATCATAGAATATGATTGTATGTCTGGTTTCTTTAACTTAACATGATGTTTTTGAAATGTCCCCCAATACAGATTTCTAATTTTTAATGTGTCAATAGTTCATTCCTTTTTATTGTTAAGTGGTAATATATTATACAAATGCACTACAGTTTGTTCATCACAAGTTAATGGATACTTTGTTTTCAGCTTTTGGCAATTATGAATAAGCCTGCTGCAATTGTTGGTGTGCAAGTTTTTGTGTGGACATGCCTTTATTTTTCTTCGACAGATACTTGAGAGTACTAGATTGCAGGGCCATATGATAAATGCATGCTTAACTTCATAGGAAACTACCAAGTAATTTCCAAAGAGAATGTTCTATTTTGCATTGACAATGGCATTGCATAAGAGTTCCAGATGCTTCAAAGTGTCCCTAGCAATTGGCATTTACACTATTTTGTTTTGTTTTGTTTTTTGTTTTTTGTGTTTTTGTTTTGTTTTGTTTTGTTTTTGCTTTTTTCTTTCTTTCTTTTTCTTTCCTTTATGCTAATCTCCTGGATAGTATCTCAATGTTTTAGTTTACATTTCCCTAATTGAGCTTTTTTTCTTTTTTTCATATGCTTATTTACCATTCCTACTCTTGAGTATTTTATTCAGAAAAGCCTAGATTTGAACCTCTTTTCTGCCTCTTTAAGAAAAAATTTTCTTGAGATGCCTGGGTGGCTCAGTCAGTTAAAGTATCTGCCTTTGGCTTGGGTCATGAACCCAGAGTCTTGGAATTGAGCTCCACATCTGGTGCCCCGCTCAGCAGGGAGCCAGCTTTTCCCTTTCCCACTCCCCCTGCTTATATGCTCTTTCTCTTTCTCTCTGTCAGATAAACAAATAAAATATTTTAAAAATTTTTTCTTGTTCAGTTTATTCATGCTCAGAATGCAATAAAATGTTTTTGTGAGGGTTAAGTAGGTTGACAAATGAAGCACACATATCCTAGACTATCAATAAATGTTATTTTCCTTCTTCTTATTTAAAGTGTCATTCTTCCTGTGTTCAGAGGTACCATCCTCTGTAGGAGCTAATTACTGACTACCCTCAAACTGTTCTAAACAAACTGTTCTAAAACCCTTTCTTATGTTTCTTTCCTTGTATTCATCTTGTAGCCTGCTCTTTTTTCCTCAAAATTTATTTGGCATGACAGTGCTCTGTTGAAAAGCTGTCAACACCTCCCTATTGCCAATGGAAATAATGTATGATTTAAGCGTGTTCACCGTCTACCCTGATTGGCTATCTCCAGCCTTACTTCTGATTAATCACATTATGTCCAAGTTAGAGAGTATACCACAGCTTAGTATTATCATTATTATTTTATTCCAAGTAATGTATTTGCCTCCTCATATCTGTGCCTTTACTTGTTCTCTTTCCTCTAATTTACATTCATTTTTCTTATGTCTCTAAATCTCAACAACATCGAAGTTGTATGAAGACAGAGACTTTGTCTGTCTTACTAATCCTTAGATATTTCCATGGAACCTTGAGTAGAGTGCGGCAAATGTTACTTGCTTCACTAAATCTTTGTTGATTGAAAGAAAAGAGGAATAAACTCTGCTAGCATCTATTATCTACTTCCTTTTCTACCTTGAGAGAATTTGTTTTTCTCTGACATACAATATTATTTTTTGCCTTTTGTTCTCATGTAAAGTAATTTAAAATTTGTTTAATAACATTTGTCTTAAAAAATAACATAGATTAACAATAGTATGCTACAGGTTCTGTTTATCCATGCTGTTTTTCTGTAACTAGATTGAAAGTTGTTTGAGAATAAGAAGAATTTATTTCTCCAATGTTAGAGAAATATGAGCCACTGAAGAAAATAAAATGCAAACAATGGTATAGGTTGGCTTTCTTTGTAGAATAATATTAATCCACTGCCTTACAGACCCCAGGACTACAGACTGACTTATGGGTTAAAATACATTATTAATGTCTATAAAAAAAAAAAAAACAGATCAGAGCAAAACTAGGGGTATAGTCATTAAAGAAAACAGAAAACTGTATATGGTATGGAGAGATATTTTCTTAGAATTTTTTCTTTCTCATGGTTGTGGACTCTTTTGCCTTTAAAAAAAAAACCTGCACTGAGATTCAAATCTAACTATAAAATGCAATTAAAAATAGATTTCAAGTAGTTATTTAATAGATTACTTTGACTAATTTCCCTCCCTTCACATTCACTGTACATCCGGGCCTTTTGTCCCATATAAACTTAATTTTTGAGAGATGCTTTTTTAATGAGCTAACCAAAGGAGGTAACTTTTAAAGATTCCTTTATCCAATAGGCTATTAAAATAGTAGTAACTGAATCTGGAATATATGCAGCCCAGGGATTACTCATTTCATTTCTACTTGATTTTGCTCTGAAAATGACTGCCCTGCTGTGCCCCCTTGCCAAACCTAATGATGATCTGCATTCCAGGAATCCCTCAGACAGGGACCCTTGGTGTCTCCAGAGGCCTCTTTGCTTCGTCAAAAGCACATCAGCTGTGAGCTTGCTTTGATTGAGACTGTCAGTCTATTGGACCTTCAGTGATTTTTTTTTTTAATTTTAAAAAGTATTTTTATATAATTGTGAACATTATGCTTGACCCCAGGATTATAGAAATTTTCAGAGGTGCAGTTCAACCATTATTAGATTTCAAATAAGTTTAACCATGTTCATTTCTCAAACCCACACAGCACGTTTTCAAGAACATGTCTTGAACAAACTCACATTGACTAGCTTTCGTGTTATGCATTATAGCATGTTTATGTAGCTGAACTATAAAAAAGCCATGATCAGATAATTTAACCTACTTCAAAACATACTAAGTTTATAAAGTAGGGCAACCTTCTGAAATGAGAAGCAAGCACAATTTGCATCAGGACCCATGCTGTCTAGTCTGCCACACTCACTGTCCTCATTCTGACCCTGATGATCTAAAAATGGGAGAAACTGGTGCAAAGCAGCTTGTGGAGTACAAATCCGCGGCGTGGTGTAGCAGTTCTTCAACTTACTGACTGTGCAATCCTAATCAAATTGGGTTGATGTAGTGATTAAATTAAATTGGATTATCCATATAAAGTGCCTGCACACAACAAACACTTACTTAATGGTTATTAGTTATATTAATTGTAACATTCCACCAGCTATAGACAACATTGTCTAAGGGAAAGACAAGGGGATTGAAATTGAAATGCAGTAAACCACAAATCTAGTCCTGCCATTAACATTTCTTTTTTGAGAGATTCTTTGAAAGGCAAGAGTGCGGGAAATGCAGAGCTTGTTTTGATCATGGAAATATTTTTCTATCTGTAAAACACCATTAGCAAAAGCAAGGACTAAACTCTTGAACTCTGTGTGTCCCTTGCTACACTGCTCCTCCTGAGACAAGAATGAAATGAGGAACATAAAGGACCATGTGCCTGTCACTAGTGACAAACAGAAAAATACTCTCAGCCACAACCATCCCAGTCTAAGAATCAATCAAGACACAGCCCATCTGTGTCTTTCATCTGTCTTTCATGAGTCACCCAAGAAACCCTAAAATCGTTCATCACCTCTCTTTCATTTCCACATAGTTCTGTACATTCCTTTACCTAACCCCACATGCACCCGTTCCCAACTCCAAAACGCTTATTGCCAATATAATCAGAATACTCTATAGCTTTATTCTCTCTATTTCCTTCAACTTCTATCTTTTGACTGAAATATGAGTCTCTCTTGAGAACATCACTTTGGCTGAGGGTCTCTCAAGTGACTTTTTTCTTTTCTTTTTTTTCATATCATTCTTAGATTGGGTTTACCATGAGATAGTTATACTCCTAACTCCTCATTGCTGATTCCTGAAGATTGTATTAGTCTTAGCCACACTGACCCCTCAAAATATTCAGCACAAAACACATACCATTAGACTATGACAGGTATCTTCAATAAGCATGATTATTTCAAAGAATGTGATACCTACAACACTTGTAAATATGGCAAACTGTCTAACTACATTCTTTAAATGGCATTTTCTTCTTCTGGTTGAAAACATGATTCTTAGTTCAGTTTTCACTAGAACAGTGAGGTCCATGGACAGGTACTTTCCATGGACAAATGTCAGTCCATAAATTGTTATCGTATGTCTGTGATACAATAAATATAAAATTTGAGAAAACATTTGGAAAATTTTGTAATTATTTAATGAGTAAATTCAAGTCTATCAAATCTAATATTTTTTTAAAGATTTTATTTATTTATTTGACAGAGAGAGATCACAAGTAGGCAGAGAGGCAGGCAGAGAGAGAGAGAGAGAGAGGAGGAAGCAGGCTCCCTGCTGAGCACAGAGCCCAATGTGGCCCTCGATCCCAGGACCCTGAGATAATGACCTGAGCCGAAGGCAGCGGCTTAACCCACTGAGCAACCCAGGTGCCCCAAATCTAATATTTTAAGGGCTTCTTACTTTGTATGTATTTTTAGTCTGTTTTGAATCATTTATTACAGCTTAGGAAGTTAACAGTCTGCAATGCTTTGGGAAAAGTAAAGAAAAACAAATTAAGATGCACGTTAACAGGCATCTCCAACCATGGTGGAATGAACGAAGAACTTAGATTCAGATTCCAGGGCACAACTTCATCCAGCTGGTGCTGAGCTCTCCAAAGCACAGGTACTGAGAGGCAGCTTCAGGGCTTCAAGGGGAAAAAAAAAAAAAAAAAAAAAAAAAAAAAAAAAAAATATATATATATATATATATATATATAAATCATAGTATAAAAAATGTAACATAGCAAGTACTTAGTTACAGAGAAATTAATCCAGCAGTGTACCTTAATGTAACAGATGCTGCTTATGTTCAAGCTGAAACAAAAATGCCATGCTACTTCGTAATGAGCTAAAAAACAGGATTGCAGTAGGTGAAGGGAAGGCTGATCTTGGTCCAGAATAGCCAGGAAAAAATACTGGTTCATTGACTTGGAATGATGATGAAGGTTCACTCACATTGGAAATAAAATATACAGTATGTTATAATCCTGTATATGGTTCATAATTAGGATAAAATAATGCTGTTTAGTAAAAGCAAACCAGTAATTCTATAATTTGGGAAAATATCCATTTCCACAGGTCTATTTCTATATATCTAATATATATATAAACATATATGTTTATAGACTCATATATATATATATGATTAAATCATTTGAGCCATTTAAATGAGCAGGTTCAATTTGTTATAAACTAGAAACTAACAAATATGAAACTCCTTTAAAATGAAATTATTCTTTTATTCAGATTTATAAAAAAAGAAAATAGTACCCTCAAGGATATGTAACAAATGAAGTTCATTTATTTTATTATCTTAATCTGAACTATTCCAGGAAAGTATTATCAAATTTGTGAAGTCCTTTTCAGAGATTCAACTACATATATAAAATGAAGTCATTACCTTTTCGGTTTAGGATTTCATAAATATGAAGACACTGTATGAGCATTATTATAGTTTGGAAACCCCATCCTAAACTTTTTTTTTTCCTGTAACTAAGATGCAGAATTACTGATTTATGAAAATGTCTAGATCTTGTTACTTGCATAGAGACATAGCTTTATTCATGTATTAATTCTTTCAGTGAATATATATTGAGTGTTCACTATGTACCAGGCAATGGTCTACGATCTAGGGTTATAGCAATGAATAAAATAAACACAATTCTTATGTGTAGAAGAAGAAATTAAAGCAAAGAAAAAGGTAAGACATGTTAAGACATTTCCAAAAATTAAAAATAAAAATATCACTGAGATCTGACTTTGGTAGAGTTCTGAAAATGCAGTAGGTAAGTTTGTGGCTATCTGGGGAAAGGGCATTTCAACAGAAGAGAAGAACAAGCTTAAGTGCCCAGAGGTAGAAAAGTTCAAGGCTTGTTGTAAAAAAACAGCATGGAAGTGATGAAGAGGGCAAGGGAAATATGGTAGCATATGCAGTCAAAGGAGGGGTGGCGGGTCACATAAGGCTTTGCATGTCTTTTCTGTGAGGGAATGGAAAGCTGATGAAAGTCTCAGAGCAGAGGAGTGACATAATCTGAATTCTGACTTTAAAAGAACACTGTCACAAATCTATTGTTAAGGATAAAGGAAAACAAACAGACTTTTTAGGTGGCCTGATAATTTAAGTGAGCCACTGGTGATTCTATCTTCAGTGAAGGCTAGGATATGGTCAAATGTAGTAAAAATCTGGATTTCTTGGTGGATTGGGTAGTGGGTGTATGAGAATGAGATTGACTCTGACATTTTTCGACTGAGTGACAAGATAACGGTATCATCATAAACCTCACAAAGACCAAGTTTGTGATGAGTGGGAGGTCAGGAACTTAGATTTGTACATTGAGTTGGACAACTTGATTACACACATTACAGACTGACCTGCCCTTTGACACCAGTTCTGGTTGATACTACTAACACTGAAATATGGTACAATATGCAAGCCAATAGTCGACTGCAATATTGCTTTTAATCTGTGCCAATAGAGCAATGCTAGTTTGTATAGGAAGTTAAATAAATGTAATTTTGTTTCACTTTTGTTTTTTCCAAAGTGAGAGAAAACTGGCAGTAAGAATGACACCTGTGATGAGAATGGAAACTTCATAAATTCCATGCCATTTAGAAAAACATGGAAATCCCTAGGCATGACAAATCCCTAGGCATGGAAATCCCTAGGCATGGCAAAAACATCCCTAGGCATACCATTTATGAACTTGTACAAAATTCTGGCAGTATATTTTAATGAACTTGTACAAAATTCTGGCAGTATATTTTAATGATGGTGCCTAAAATTGATGTAGAGTTTTAGACATTTTATGATTCAAATTCCCTGAGAAAAGAGTTTTCTCTTAACCCGATGAATATAAATTTCATGTTTAACTTTTGCACTCGCATTTCAATACATATTTTCTGTTAGTCTTTTTATGCAAAATGAGGTACCTACTTGTCTAGACTTGATCTGGAGAGAAACTGCCATTATTAAATCATGTGAAATCAATGTATCTCGTAAAATAAAATTAGGTGCATTATGTCTCAGAGTCTTATTGCTTTCTGTTTTAGCTTTGCTTTCAAAAAGAACCCTGTTGAGGAAACAAACCCAGTAAGAAAATCAAAATCCTCTTTTGATGGGAAGGGGAATTTATGTCACGGTATGTTTATCAGGTAGTTACAGAGAAAGGGGTACCTGGGTCGCTCAGTCAGTTGAGTGTCTGACTCTTGATCTCAGCTCAGGTCTTGATCTCAGGGACAACGCTGGTGAATTCAAGCCCCATGATGGGCTCCACACCAGGTGTGGAACCTACTTAAAGAAAAAAAAAAAAAAAAGTTCCAGGGAAAAAATTCTCGCACCCTGGCTCTGAAATATCTCTATAATTAATTATGTTATTTTATTTTATTTTTGTAATTATTTTATAATTTCTCATTTCAGGGGTTCTTGTCAAGGGTTAACCATGGGCTTTTTCATTCCATTTAAGTACTAGAATACATAGTGAAAGTTTTCAGAAGTATTATCCTCCCAAATAACTTTTATTTTGGTTTACAATTAATCTCCAGATGTATTTGGTTAAGAGGTAGATTACAGTGAAGCCAAGTTTTAATGACTAGATGTACTATTGGAATACTCAGCAGAATTGTCACCATCTTGGGCAGAGGGGATATTACTGTTTATGCAAAGTACTAGATTATATTTTTTTCTAGCAGATTTAGATTCAAGACACTGGGAATTAAATTTTTACTTTATAGAATATGAGAATTGTTAGAAAGCTAATTAGAGGGGGGAAACATGAAAGACATGTATCGTTATATCTTAGCTTGTGCAAAATGAGAAAAATAAACTTAAATAATAGAAGTATCCAAAATCAGCTGAGAAACAAAAGGAAATGAAAATTTAATTTATACTGAGAGTAAACAAAAATCAAAGAACATTTTTAAATTAAGAAAAATGATATAAAATTAGATAAAGCCAAATTAAAAGAAGAGATTATGAAATATACTAAAGGTAAAGGTGTTAAATGTAATGAAAGTTTAATTAAGCTAAAATACTCGTGAAATGAGCAATTATTCCTCCTCCTTGGCTCTGCCTTCATGTGCAGGTAAGATCTGTCACTGAGTCAGGATAATCAACATATAAAATTCCTCTATTTTGCCTTCCCTGAGATGCAATTCCATGACTGTGTTTTGAATTTGGGGTCCAAGTATATATTTTTTAACTTGAATTGCATGTCTTCCAAGTGTACAATAGTTTAATATTTGAGTATTTCCAATAATAGCAAATATACTACAATAAAATTTGTATTAAATTGAAATAAGTAGTTGTAACAATGGTGAAGAAAATGTTTGCAGTAGTTGCTAATGTGTTGTCACTGCTAGGAAGATCAGCTTCAGGTAAGCCTATGAAAGGAAACAGAACAAAGCCTGGCTGCCTCAGGGCAGAAATGTCTCTCAACTACTCACAAATGTACTTGAAAATGAAAGCATTTAATTTATATCATAACGGGTGATTCTGAAATTGCAAAGGTCACAGCAAGCTTATCCAAGCGCAAAACTCTTTTTTAGAATTCTTACTATGGGAAAGAAGTATGTTTCAAACCTGGTCCAAGGATAGGATTTTAGTTTGCTCAAGTCTTTTTCAGATATCTCCTTTTGTCCTGATGATCACTTTTAAAAGGCACTTCACTTATTCCTCTGATTAACCAAACTTTTAAAAACTTCTTTGAGGTTTTAAGTATTTAACCCAAAAGAAAATTTCATTGGATAAAAAGTATTTTACATAATTGCTTGTCCATTAATAAAGAAGGGCTAAAATTCATGCATCTTATACATAAATAGAAGTTCAACTCACATAGCTCTAAGTTTACTTATTCAGATAGTTTTACTCCAGAGAAAGTTAGAAATTTGAATGAAAGTAATCAGAGATAATCCTTCTAAAGGAGTAAAAAGGTTTTAAGTTTTTTTTTTTTTTTAGCAAGGTTTTGCAGATTAGCTCTAAATTTAATTCTTCCATTTGCTCAGCTCCAGATCTCAGAAGTCATTCTTAACCAGTCTCTATATCCCACCCAATGTATCTATGATTATTTTCGATTTATATGCAAGATCTGAACACTTTACCACCATCTGAACCCAAATGAGCCTCATCTCTGACTTGGAATATATCCATATCCTCTAAGTGGAAATGCTTTCTCTGTTCCTTAAGCTTGCCCCAAATAGATAATTCCAAAAATGATCTTATTTAAATATCACAGATCCTGTCACTTCTGACTCAAATCCCTCCAAAGGGTTCCTATAGCACTCCAAAAAAAAAATAATAATAATAATAATTTTATAAATATATAAATAAATAAAAATAAAAGTAGTTTCCTTTTCACTAAGACACACCCTTTTCCTTGTTCTACTCATTCCTCTCTGTTCAACTTTCCCTTCATCCTGTGATTCCATGATCATCCCCAGATATCCCCTCCCAGCCTTTACAGTGCTTATACTTGAAGTGCTTGGTCTGCTCATCTCCAATAACCATAAGACCTCCTTCTCAGATCATTTGGGGTTTCATTCAAATACGCAAATATCAAAGGAGGATCTTTTTTAAAAAGGAACTTCCTGCTCTCCATTCACTCATTCTACTTTGCTTATCCTACATACAATTACTTGGATTCAATGTTTTGTTCTGTATTTATTTTGTCTTCTTCTATAAGTCTCTTGAAGTTTTATATGATTTTATAATAAGATATATTGAAATAATTCAAATAATGATAACAAATCTTAATTTTTTCCTGTTATCATGAGTACCAAATATAAAAATGTGAATCGGAAGAAAAAAAAAAGTTGACAACAGTATATATCACATATATCAATTGAAGTATGCATTCTCTTTCTCTCTCTGTTTTGATTTTTGGTTTATTTTTCATTTATCAGAATTTAGAAACATCTTTTTATTATTCTGCTTAGCAACGTGGAGAGGTCAAGTTTGTGGAGGTAGCTGACCTTATTTTGAGTTCTGAAGTTTCAGTTAACGCCATTGGCATTTTGCTGAAATCACAGTTTTAAACTCTAGGTACTTTACCTATGAAATAAATACAGTAATATACCCTAAAACTTCTACAAAATAGCATTCTGAATATTGGGGATTAATTGGGACAATCCATATCAAATCCACATCATTTTACCTAGCACAAAGAGTCTTAAGAAATATAAATAATTATTACTTTATATTGTTGCATAAGATAAATATGGATAATTCATTACATTTTAAAATGTCAAAAAGGGAAAATGATAGCAGTCTTCTCACATGAGATTTGAAAATAAATTACATTGTAACATATGAAACTCTTTCAAAACTAATCATCAGATTTACCTTGTGCTTGGGCTATCATCTTAATATTGTGTCCATTATCATTCTTAATTTTAATTACATAACTCCTCATGAATTCTCTCACAAGAATCTTGAATAAAGGTATTTTGGGGACAACTGGGTGGCTCAGTCAGTTAAGCATTCAGCTGGAGTCATGATTTCAGGGTCGTGGGATCTAGCCCTGTGTCTAACCCTGTGTGCTGAGCAGGGTGTCTGCTTCTCCCCACTGCCTTCCCTCCCTTGTCTTGTGCTCGTGCGTGCTCTCTCGCTCTCTCTCAAATAAATAAATTAAATCTTTTTTTTTTTAAAGTAGTTTTAATTCCTGGTTGAGAAAATTAAAAGTAATTCAAATTAAAATAATCACTTCTTATATTTATATGTTTTCTTTGGGGAGAAAATTCTTATATAAATAGGAATTATTTTTTAAATAATCTGTTCAAAACACAAATACCACAATTTTAGACACGAAATGTTTTCTTTTTATTTATTTTTAAACATGAGATGTTTTCCTGTCAAGCTTTGAGAGTACTACAAAATTTGAATGAAAAATTCTTTCCATTTTTAACTTGTTTTCTTACTCAATGAACATTTAACACTTAAGCATAATCTGAAATATATGCATGCTATTATAAATAATACATGGTTGATATTTTTAAATGACATTTCATAGGTTATGTCAAAGAGGTGAAGACACTGATATATAAACAGGTTGACATAAAAGTATCTCTCAATTATGATTATGTGAAGTACATTTAGAGAATCATTCAGGGTAAAGGAAGAGTATAGCTCTGAGTTGACTTAAATTTTTAAAAATTATAATATTTTACATATAAGAAATTTCCTACAAATAGGAAATATCATTATCTTCAGGGGACCATAACTATTGAAAAAAAAAAAAAGAGTCTTTGAATGTTTACCTCTTTAGTCGTGTGCTTTTTTTAAAAAAAGTCTATTCTTTCTGTTATTCTATTGCAATTTTGGAACACCACTAAACATATTTCATGTGTTTCACAAATTATAAAGATAATTGTTTTTCCAAAATTCTCTTACACAGAAAGCAAAAATGAGCCAACATATCTGGATATTTTTCATCAAGAAAGGAGTCTATGGCCCACCAATTCTTTTATCATTAGGAAGAAAGAGTTCCTAACTAACAGTTTTTATTTATGTTATTGGAATAAAAACTATTTTTGATATGGCTAAGTCATAAACTATAACTTTTTTATATATGAATGAATAAAATTATATTAAACATATTCTACTGATCCTGGTTTGAATATAAAAATAAAGTAAGTTGTTTTATCAACAGTCTTTTTTTCAGTTTGTGATCGTATGTGAAGAAAACTTTTATTACAGAGATAATGAACATTTGATATTCTTAATGATAGGACATATTATAAATTTATAGAGTATAAGAACCATGTATGTTATATATTAAAACACTTCAATCACAGTTTAAAATCATAAATAATGAGTAGATTAACAATTTGGCTACTGTCATAGAGTATGAATTGTTTTGATAGATAATATAAAGTTAAGTCTTTTAAGCTAAATATATATGTCTTATTCATATTTCTACTTTGAAATTGAAATTGACATTCTTTCTTAATGCCATATCAACTATTAATTGCTTTATCATTATGGCTAGAGAAGTACAGTATTTCTCTATCAAATGGAGAGTGGTCAAGGAATTTTAGAAAGAGAGGTCACTTTTTAAGGATTTGCTTTGCGTTCATCCATATTGCTTGAGAACAAATAACATGTCCTCATATGAATTTGAAAACTGGATAACTGTTTCCTTGTATGATATGATATTTTACAATTTATGTTACATGGTATTCTAGGATCTCAGAACAAAATGATAAATAAAATTTCTGCCTTCATTCAATGAAGAAACAGGTACAATAGATAATCATGATGTAGCTTTTTGGTTCTGCAGTTGAAGAAGATAGAAAAGACAGAAACGAATACTATGTTTGTAACATGAAAAAATTTATCTAAATTTTTAAAATTATCTGATGAAAGAATTAACAATTCTGCAGAGATTATTTCAGTTTAACAAGAGAAATTCACTCCATGTGTCTGTCCATTAGTAATGACTTCAGTGAATCCTTTAGCTTTGAAAACACAAAATTCTGTTAGGTCAAAGTTTCTGGATTTGACCATTCATGGTGTATGGGGGAAGTAAACAGAAAGAAATGAAAACACAATATAAGTAAAAACTTAAATTAAAAATTGCAAATAAAATATCACAAAACTTAGGGAAGAAAGTGAGTAACTTTACTTGAAAGACTAAGAAATAGCCTTTTATGGAGAAGGTAATAACCAAGTTGATTCAAGATTTATTTTTAAATCACATTAACTTAAAAACAATATTACTGTTTCTCCCACTACTTAGCTACCTTTCTCAAAGTGGTACTGTTTCTGAATTTTCATATGGTAGGGCTAATAAAATAAGAGACATCATTTGTCTCACTATTTCTTTAATAAACTCCAGGAAGATAGGCCATGACAACATAAAACTGAGATTTAAATGACATTACAAGTGAATTATCTCTGAATATTAAAAGGCCATAAAATTAACAGACTTTAAATAAACATACGATTAACTTTTGTAATAGGATAATGCAAGTACAAATATTTTGCATATCTTAATTTGAATATATTCTTATGAACCAACCATGCAGTTAGTTAATAAGTTGCTAATTATATTGTTTCACTTATTTGTTGACAATTAAAATTATCTTTTGGTTTATAGCATATCTTAACTTTTTAAGTTTTCTTTTTTTTTTTTAGGTTTTTATGTTAAAAAGGATTAAATCTGTGAATAATCTTGAAACTCACCCGCTCTTTCTATTTCAAGTATATGCCTAGAGATTCACTATTTTATTCCTTGAATAATTCCCTTTACCTCCATTAACTCACAATTTTCCTATGAAAAATAACTTTGTTTTTAAAATAACGGGGTTAGAGTGAATTATATTTCTGGAGTAAATGGAAGTAGTAATCTCGGGAACTCCTATCTGTATATTGTTAGTCTTCATGGTGATACTATAAATTTATTTAGATAATTGATGAACTTAAAAGAATAGATAATGAGTCAGCTTCCATTTAGATGCATTCATTTCAGGGAATTTTTCTTAAACAATAAAATTGACAACTTTTATACTGAGTGCTTATATGGAAAATGCATTAATGACACCAACAAACATACATATATGTTTATATAGTAATCATTGGAGGGTTGCTGAGGTTACCAAGATTAGAATGGCCAGCATTTAAAAAAGGAGGATATCACAGAATGAGGAACTGATATAGTCAGTATTTTTTCCCCAGGACTTGTCAATACCAGGCATGGGGCAAAGCTGAAAACTCATGTTTTATTCACGAAACAGGCTGCTTATATGTATTTGGATTTAAAGTTTTGATCTTGGGGTACCTGAGTGGCTGAGTCATTAAGTGTCTGCCTTTGGCTCAGGTCATGATGGGATGACCTAGGATGAAGCCTACATTGGGCTCCCTGCTCTGTGGGAAGCCTGCTTCTCCCTTTCCCACTCCTCCTGCTTGTGTTCTGTGCATGTCTTTCTGTCTGTCTGTCTCTCTCTGTGCCAAATAAATAAATAAATAAATAATCTTAAAAAAAATATAGTCTTGATCTTACTATTTGTTTCACATATGTTTCTCTCATCCTTCCTTCTTTTCAACAGATCAGGTTTTCCATGTGTTTGTTATGCATATTTTCTGTTATTGTTTGTTGGGTACTGTATTAGTTTCTTTTGTGTATTGTAACTCATTGTCACAAACCTGATGGCTTAAGCATCAGAGATTTATTCTCTCACAGCTCTGGAAGCCAGAAGGCAGAAATCAATTTCATTAAGCTGAAATCAAGGTGCCAGCAAGACTTTGCTCCCTCTAGAAGCTGTAGGGAATCTATTGCTTGTTCTTCCAGCTTGTGGTGGCTGTTGGCATTCTTTGACTTGCGGGCCCATCACCCCAAATTCTGCACCATGGTCATATTGCCTTCTTCTCTTCTGTGTATGAAATCTCCCTGCCTCTTTCTTATAAGGACACCTATAATTGAATTTAGGGACTGCTCGGATAGTCTGAATTAATCTGTCCACATCAAGATGCTTAATTTAATCACATCTGCAAAGACACCTTTTCCTCATAAAGTAACATGTATAGGTTCCAGGATTAAGACCTAAAATCAGTGTTGAAGATCAGTTGACCATGTATGTATGGTTTTATTTCCGGGCTCTCTATTCTGTTTCATTGGTTTATATGTCTGTTTTAATTTCCAGTCTGTTTTGCTTACTATAGCTTTATAATGTTATTTGGAAGTAAGGAAGTATGATACCTCCCACTTCTCTTATCAGAATCAGAGATTTCTCCTATACTCTCTAGCTGCCTTGGACTCCCCTTACTCTTAATAACCTTTTCTGCTGATTATAATAATCGGTCTCATTTCTCAATTTTGATGAAGTGATTGCCTTTATTATTTTGTTTAGTATTTTCCTGCTACTTTGCATGCCTCCTCCTCTTCTTTTTTTTTTAACCATTTTATTGAGGTAGGGTTGTCCAAAAATAACTGTACATATTTAGTGTGCACCACTTCATGAGTTTGCAGTTAAGTGTATACATCTGTGAAACCCATCGCCCAAATCTATGCCATAACATATCCAACACTTCCAGCGTTTTCTCTCACCCTCTTTCTTTATTGTTATTGTTATTGTTATTATTATTATTAATTTGTAGTAAGACCATTTAGCACAAGATCTACACATGTAGCAAATTTTTATGCATACACTAGAGTATTGTTAACTATAAACACTATTCTGTATTATAGACCTCTACGACTTATTCTATTCATCTTGCATAACTCAAAGTTAGTTGAGTTTGTTTCACACCCTCTTGTTTCCTCCTCCCCCAAGTCACTGGCAACCACCATGCTGCTATTGACTTTGGAGTCTGATTATATTAAATTCCTCATATAAGTGATACCATATAGTATTTGTACTTCTCTTTCTGGCTTACTTTGCTAACATAATGTCCTTCAAGTTCATCTATGTTATTCTAAGTGGCACAATTTTCTTCTTTTTCAAGGCTGAATAGTATTCCATTCTATGCATGTACCAGATTTTTTAATCCATTCATCCACTGATGAACATTTATGTTGATTCCATGCATTGGCTATTGTGAATAATGCTACAATAAACATGGAAGTACAAACATCAATTTAAGATCCTGATTTCAGTCTGTTTAAATATAAACCTAGAAATGGAATTGTTGGATCATATGGTAATTCTCTTTTTAATTTCTTAAGAAACTTGTATACTGTTTTCATAATGTATATACCAATTTACATTTTTTTTTTTACCAACAATGTGCAAGACCTGCTTTTCTCCACATTTGAGCCAACACTTTTTTTAAAAAATAATTCTTATTAAGTAAGGTAAGTTTTTCTAAATTGAACAAATGTAGACACGGCCTTTTGCTCAGAATAGATGCAACTCAGAATAATGATATTCTTGAAGTTCTTTCTCTAACATAATGAAAATGTGCTAGTGTTGTACAGTACTCAGATTCAATAGAATATCCCTTCAGTGAAGAAAACTAAGTTCTTAACAGTCACATTACGGCACCAAGACTTAGTAGAAGTTCAAGTCTGTCTTTTTACCTGGGTCAGATAAAATTCTGAGCACGATTTCCTTCCTCAATCATTTCAGCAAGTCTAAAAGCTAGAGTCTGGATATTGTTTTGCTTTGGTAGGACTCCTGTCTTCAATACCGACTCCAAGAGCTATGGAGACAGTCCACAGTGTTTTGTCATTTTACTGGTAAATCTGTGAAGAGACGTCTCAAAAATGTGCAGGTTTTCAGTTTTTCCTAGACGATTCTGATTTGACTATGCTTGGGAACAAACGGACTAGACATAAAGTGAAACCTAAGAATAGAAAACACCCTAAGACCACACCCTAAGGAATTTCAGCATTCATTTCTGATAGAATATTTTTGGCTCAGTGAAGGATATAATTTAGAAGAAGCTGGTAAAGTATGGGAAATAACTATGCTCTATATTGTGAGGAACTGAATTTGAAGAGCGTTTGTAGAAGCAGAGATTGGTCAAATATTTGGAGTTTTCTGAAGAAGCCAAGAAAAATGAAGAATGAAAAATGTCATTTCAATTTAACAACCTAATAAGCAAGGTCATTTTCAGTGAAGTGAAGAAAAGAGAGAAGAAGAAATAGAGTAATTTCAAAATGGAGGAGGGTCTAAAGAAGAGAAAGTATTAGGTATTCATTCAATAATTATTGAAGAGAAATTAAAATTACATGCAAAGACATATCTTTGAAAATTTAATCTTCTAGACTAAAATGGTTCTATTTCTGTCAAATGTTCTCCCTAATCAAGATTGTTTTTATCATTTGCCTAAAACTACTCACACATATCAAAAACATAATCTGTTAAAATAAGAAAATTATATATCCTAAATCTAACAGTTGTGGATTTAGTTGAGACATAATAATAAATGTCTATTGTAAATAGTGTATTATAATCTACTTTAAAAATTGGAATTCTGTTATAGTAAGTTAAAATGTTTCATGAAATGTCCATCAATTTTTCTTTTCCTAACAACCATTTTAGTTAGTAAAGAGAAAAACACATTATAGTATTCTAAACACAAACCAATGAAATATGAAACAGAGTGATGAAGAGTATGACTATGATAAAAATAAACAACAAAGACTTGAGAAAGACAGCCAAAGCATGTTTAATTTGTAAAACCTTTTCTTAAAAATGTAACTCCAAAGCAACTTTCTTTTTAAAGATTTTATTTATTTATTTGACAGATAACAAGTAGGCAGAGAGACAGGCAGAGAGAGAGAGGAGGAAGCAGGCTTCCTGCTGAGCAGACAGCCAGATGCAGGGCTTGATCCCAGGACCCTGGGATCATGACCTGAGCCGAAGGCAGAGGCTTTAACCCACTGAGCCACCCAGACACTCCCCAAAGCAACTTTTATATCAAGAAAGTTGATTTGAGGATATTCTAAGTAAAATCTTAGTCTGCCAAATACAGGTTTGAATGGAAACAAAGCATATACAGATTTATATTAATATATATGTACATATATATTAATATTTTTAAATATAACCATTTGATATACATATTCATCAGAGCTAATTCATCCAACTCCAATCACATCTTATTTTAAGTTCAGAAGACTGGCAATTTTTGCCTTTATTATGAGAAAATAACAATCACATTAAAAAGCCTTGTCATTCTCCCAGTAATGAGTTTAATACAACATTTGGGAAAGTGCTTTGCTGTGACTAGAATAGCAATGTTGATTTTACATTTTAAAAGATACTTCAAAACACATACAGTGAAAACAGTTTCATACAGGGTTTTATTTTTCCACCCATTTCAATTTGAATGTGAGTTAAATTCTAAATAACAGTAATTGTGAACTGTTTTCATGTTACTGCAAAGTTTCAAATTGTGGGCTAAGTCTTACTTTGGAAGCAGAACCTCATCAATAGAAAATGATTTTCAAAACTGCTATTATTGATTTTTAGTCTGAGGTATTTCCTTTTAAGCAGGGCAAATTCTGATGATTACACATTATATCAGAAGTATTAAAATGAACACAATTGCTATACTTCAATCACAGTGAAGTGAAAAAGAATTTTTGTTAGTCCAACCTTTTTAAGCTATTATCTCTAGTTTGAGAATTAAAAGTTGTATGGATCTGTGCTTGAGGACATTTTGAAGAAAATAAAAGAGATGGCTCTTCTACTAGAGTTTATTTATAATCAGTATTATTCATTTGTACTTTCTACCCTGCAATTCTTGAAAGTGTCATTTCATAAAACAAAAATGACACTAAACATTGTTAAAGCAAAAATTGCACTAGACACAGTAAATGGTCAAAGAAGATTTTATTGGAGGCTCTTGCCAACAGTGAAGAGAGAATATAACACAGCCTTAACTCCTTTTTGAAAGGTTGGTGGGGGGAGGAAGGGGAGTTTTTAAGAGCAGAGTTGGGGGACTCTTAGGCCATCCGTGTTTGCTTATTGGACTTACCATAGGAAATGTAAACTTTCTCCTCTCTTCATAACAGGAAGTAGTTTTACAAGTCTGAACAAGATGCTCACTGAGGATGGGCTCCTATTCTCGCTACAGAGACAAGGACACAGGGAAGCTAGCTAGCCTCCTTGCTGGTGACATTTCAAAGGGATAGTTTCCAGGTCCTGGAGAAAAGTAGTCCTGGGTTGAAAAGCCGCTAAGAATTTTTTTGAAAAAAAGATGTACATCTCAAAGAGGCAAGGAAAGAAATTACAATGATAAGTTTTCTAAAACAAATGCTCCGAGAAGAGAGAGAGGAAAGACTTTATTGGTTAGTCTGGGAAGGCCAAAGTAGGAGGGTGGTCATAGGCCTAAAGGCAGGAAGAAATCTGCCTGCAGTTTAATTAAGCTAAGGAAACTATTAAGACTATGTTAGTTAGTTTTTGTTTGTTTGTTTGTTTGCTTATTTATTTATTTATTTAATTTTAAAGGCTATTTTTTAAAAAGCAGTTTCAGGTTCACAGCAAAATTGAGAAGCAGAGTTCTCCCATAAACTCCTGTGAACACACACATATGGCCACCCTCACCTATCAACATTCCGCCACACCAGAAAGGTACATTGGTTAAAATTGATAAAACCTACATCAAAAGCTCCCGAAGTCAGTGATGGAGGCTGTTTATTATCAGTTAAAATGACATTATTTTTCAGTTACTGTTTTGTTGCATTTACATCTCATGATCTTTGAATCAAAATACCTCATTGTAAAAGAAAAATGTAATAAATAATTCTCCAAGAGTCTCAAATAAAAATATATTGTTAAGGGGCGCCTGGGTGGCTCAGTGAGTTAAAGCCTCTGCCTTCAGCTCAGGTCATGATCCCAGGATCCTGAAATCGATCCCCACATAGGGCTCTCTCCTCAGCGGGGAGCCTATTTCCTCTTCTGCCTGCTTGTGATCTCTGTCTGTCGAATAAATAAATAAAATCGTTTTATATATATATATATATATAGTTTATATCTATTAACATTAATGTTTACTGCAATTAAAAAAACAGCATAATAAAAATGCAAAGGTCATATGCTCAGTACATATTAAAAAATGTTCCTCCTTTTAATTGAAGTCATTAAGTTTTGTGAAAAGCCCATTTTTATTGTCTTATATTATTAACTCCATTACAAACTGGCACTTTTCCAAACAACTGATCTTGGAGACACTGCCTGGATGTCTGGCATTAAGAAACTTTCGCAATTGCTCTCATGATATACTAACTATCACAGTGAAGATTAAAATATGAGTGAATTCCTGCTAAATGAAAAAGAATGCAGAAATTCATAAAGAAACTTCTATATATAAAGATGCTCTTGTTTGAAACCTGTTCAAAATATGCAAGTATGTTTACATATTTAATAATATTATTTGGTATTTTGGCATTTTTATTAATATCCAATATATCAGAGAAATCTGAAAAAATATGAATTTCATTATTTTCATATATTTTAAAAAAGATTTTACGTAATTATTTGACGGAGAAAGAGATAGTGAGAGAGGGAACACAAGCAGAGGAGTGGAAGAGGGAGAAGCAGGCTTCCCCCTGAGCACGGAGCCAGGATCCTGGGATCATGACCTGAGCTGAAGGCAGATGCCCAACGACTGAGCCACCCAGGTTGCCTAAAGCAATTTTAAATGTGATTTAGGAGGACGTACAAATGTAGTTAAAGTATTAAATGAAAATCATAAACACCAAATTTAGAATAGTTTTTTCTCAGAAGAGATTTAAGAAATATGTTGATAAATAAGATATTGGGGCTTCAATTATTGCATAATGTTTGCTTCTCAGTGAAAAAAATCTGAAATAATTGATATGGTTTCATGTAATTGAAGGACTGATCCATGATTGATTTTTATGTTTTTATAACATCATGTTTTGGCTGATAGGCAATAGTAAATTTTTAAAAATAGTATGGACCAACATTTAGAAGTCTGTTTACTTTCATTTGATCTTCAAATTTGTATGGCGAACCATAGAGCTGGTATTCATTTACTTTCATAATACTGATATGACTTTTCTCATCTTGGAAAATTAGAAACAAATATGAGAATAAGACACTGTGCTGGGGAAGTAAGTTTTAAATGCAAATATAAATTAAACAATATTCTTAACTGTTTTAACTAAATAAATCTATTTGCCTGAATAAGGTAGAGCATTTCATGTAATATTTAATTCAATCACTAAAACTGAATCTTAAAGCAATAACAATGAATGAAAGATGAGCCTTTTACTCCTGAAATTACAGAATTTAAATTTTGAAAAATATGGATGTTGTTAAAAATTTCAAATATGAGTGCAGTTTTCTCAATTTGTGTCCCAAAGCAATCACTATAATATTTGCTTTGTAAAAAAGTAATACATTCTATTGCTGTGTGTTTGTGTGTGTATTTTCTACATTGTAAACTGCTTTTTTTTTTTTTTTTAAGATTTTATTTATTTATTTGACAGAGATCAGAAGTAGGCAGAGAAGCAGGCAGAGAGAGAGAGGAGGAAGCAGTCTCCCTGCTGAGCGGAAAGCCTGATCCGGGGCTCGATCCCAGGACCCTGGGATCATGACCTGAGCTGAAGGCAGAGGCTTTAACCCACTGAGCCACCCAAGCACTCCTACATTGTAAAATGTTTAAGAGAAAGCAAAATATTTGTCTACATGGTTTCATAATTCCTTTGGGCTATGTTCAAGTCAATATATGTGGAATATCCAAGGGTGTGTTTACTGGAAATTTAGAAGAATCAAAACTTAAGTTTCATAAACTGTAGCATTTATTTTTCCCCTAAAATACAGGAATCTTTCTCAAATATTCTTCAAATCAAAGAAATTCCTTGCATGACAAAACTAAAGACAATTTATTACCATAATTAAGTGTCCAAGATGGGCTGAAAGTGTAACACACACACACACACACACACACACACACCCCAAACCCTCTCAACCTCCCAAAAGTTCACAGTCTCCTGAAACTGAAGATTCTTAATTGATATTTTCAGATAATTTTTGATAGATTTACATACATATTCTGAAATCCAGATACATTTCCAATTGCTTTCAAATATGAACCCTTCTCTTAAAAAGGGAAGGTATATATGTGAAAATCAATTTTTTCCTTTCTCAATCAATTTTATTAAAATGTGATTTAGGGTATCACTGCTGACTGGTTTATATACATCATTAAGAAGTCTACTAAATTTAAATGAGAAAAGTTATTACTAATTAGGCTTAAATGATATCTATCTTACAGTCCCCAAGCACTTCAGTTTGCAAATGGTTTTCCTAACACTGCTCTCTATTCACTTCAAATTTCATCTTTTTCTCAGTGTCCCACCCTTACCTTCCCCTGGAATTTCATATTTCTCGTTCCGAATCGCATAAAGACACGCTTGAGAGTGTTCTAGATTTCCACAAAATCTTTATAATCCATAAAATTAGAAATAATTTCATTCCTCCTTTTCTAATATTTGTTATCTATTTCCTTTATCTCCCCTGATTACATTAACTAATTCCTCTAATTCAGTGATAGAGGGTATTGTAAATATTTTTGACTTAGTAATACCATCTCTAATGTTTTCCTTTTGAATACAGTGATGG
The DNA here is from genome assembly GCF_020171115.1 of Neogale vison. NCBI lineage: Eukaryota > Metazoa > Chordata > Mammalia > Carnivora > Mustelidae > Neogale > Neogale vison. The sequence goes on from NC_058100.1 coordinate 17,049,311, forward strand.
TTTTTGGACCTAAGTATGTGCATTTTAAAGTTTTTTACTTAAACTTTGATTTCTAATGTATCAATTGATTTTATTTGATTTTGATTTATTATTTTCTTTTTATCATGATTTGTGTACTCTTAACTCCCATCACCTGTTTCATTCCCCACCCTTCTTTTTCTCTGATAACCATCAGTTTGTTCTCTATAGTTAAGAATCTGTTTCTTGCTTTCTTCTTTCTCTATCTTTTTTCTTTGCTCCTTTGTTTTGTTTCTTGAAAACTACATATGAGTGAGATCATATGGTATTCGTCTTTCTCTTACTGACTTCTTTCACTTTTTAACACTCGAACTACATCCAATCATTGCAAATGGCGAGACTTCATTCTTTTTATGACTAAATAATAGTCCACTATGTACATAATGAATAAAATGGACTATTATACAAAATATATAATATTATTTGTGTATTATTATTATACAAAATATAAATATATATATCTCTAGAAATATAAATAAATTTTTATAAATATAAATAAATATATATTTATATTATACAAAATATAAATAAATAAAAATAATGAAATGGACTATTATACAAAATATACTATATATAATGGAATAATATAATTTATGTATATGTATATTTATTTAATATAAATAAATATATATTTATATTTATACAAAATATAAATAAATAAAAATAATGAAATGGACTATTATACAAAATATACTATATATATATATGGAATAATATATAATGGAATATAATGGAAATAATAAATCAATCAAACCTGGCCTGGAAACGACCTAGATGATAGGATTATTAAGCAAGAATATTACAATGATTATGAAAATGCATTTCAATTATTATTAAAATGTACATTTCATATCAAGAAGATGCAGGAACTATATAGCATGTTAGAAGGAATATGGAGCAGTAAAGAAGTCTCACATCAAAATTATATAGAAAAAACTACAATATCTAGCATATCAGAAGGTGGTAGGTGGGGGATGAAATAGGTGAAGGGGATTAAGAATGCATTTATTCATGAGCAGTGATTAATTTATAGACTTGTTGAATCACTATATATATTTGAAATTAATACAACACTGTATATTAACTATGCTGGAATTGAAATAAAAACTTAATTATAAATAAATAAATATCCCTAGAAAAGAAAACCCTACAATACTTAAGCTAAAAAATTCAAAAAAGATAACAATTAATTGTAATATGTGAACTTTACTTGAATTCTTTTCAAGAGAAAGATGACTTTAGGAGATATGTGGGGAAGAACTGGTGAAATTTTATTGTGGACTGGATACTAGATAATTTCCTCAAGCTATTGTTAATTTTTTTCAAATTGATAATTTATTTTATGTAGGAAATAGAACTTATTATCTTTAGGAGATATATACTGAAAGTCAACAAAATATACTATAAGAAATTAACAACAGATTATACCTTATAAGAGAAAATAATTTTAAAACATAGAAACTAGGGGCGCCTGGGTGGCTCAGTGGGTTAAAGCCTCTGCCTTCGGCTCACGTCATGATCCCAGTGTCCTGGGATCGAGCCCCGCATCAGGCTCTCTGCTCAGCGGGGAGCTTGCTTCCTCCTCTCTCTCTGCCTGCCTCTCTGCCTACTTGTGATCTGTCTGTCAAGTAAATAAGTAAAATCTTTAAAAAAAAAAAAATCAACAAAAAAACCCCAAAACATAGAAACTAAAATGAAACCAGGAAGATAAATAAATAAATACAACATCAGTGAGTTGAGTCACAACTTGAAGCACTCTCATATAGGTTAAACTTTAAGAGTTCCTTTAGGAGAAGAAAGAAATGGGGTTAAAGAAGGTATCTGAATAAATGTGGCTGAAAATTTTACAAATTGGGTAAAAATAATAAACTTAAAAATATGCTAAAAACAAAAAAGGAAGAGGAAACACAAAGAAAACTAAATCAAGTCACTGTGTAATCGAATAGCTTAAATCCAGTGGCACAGAAAAACTCTGAAAAGGAGTACACACACACAGAGACACACAATTAAGCACATGCACACCGTCCTCAACTGGTGCAGGAAGCCTGTCTTGATGCATGCAGCACTACTCCTGGACAACTCTTGAGTGTTGCAGCTGTGCAGGCCAGACCCATCCAGGGGAGTGGCCCTACCACTGCCCACACTACCATGCGCAGACTGCAGAGAAAGGGAGCATCTTAAAAGGAAGATCCTACCTCTTCCAAACTGGTGATGGGGATTATTCACCCTTCTCCAAAGGTCAGGAATATCATGGACAGCACTAACAAATTTGTGACCAGAATCAAACATATATTTGAAACCAAGTACAACAGAATGAGATCAACTCTCAGTTAAACTTCCTGAGCCCCAATGACCCTTACCATGCCTACTTTGTTACTAGGTCAGTGAATTCAAGGAAGGGAAGGTTCAGGAGCCTACAGCCACCATCTGCAAGGTCATACCGCAGCAGCAGCAGCAGCAGCAGCAGCAGGCTACCCCGTAACAGCTGCCTAAGAATGCCTAAGCCTAGGTGACCCAGGAGACCATCATGCCCAAAGAGCCCCCTCTTGAGTTTGGTGAAGTCAAACCACAGCATGTTGCTCATTCTCATAATCAGCCTCCATCTCAGCCTTTTACCTGGATGTGATGAAGCTGATGACTCAGTCTGTGGCTAGGAATGGTCACCAGTTTCTCACACAGCCGATCTAGAAAGAGCAGCACATCTGTCGGTTTGACTTCCTCTACTTGCAGCCCAACTTCTCAGCTATTTCACCAAGCTGGCAGAACATTATACCAGGATATTAATTCCCCTCAAAGGCTGGTTTACGAAGCTTAAAAAAAAAAAGGAATTTTGGACCAAGTTTGTTCCTGAGTGGAGTGAGCCAAGTTCTAAGAGAAGAAAAGAAAGAAAGAAAAGGAGAAGAAGGAGGAGCAGATGCCCATTTGCAGATCATCAGATCAGTCAGCGTGATTTTGTGGTAGTGGAAACAAAAGATTTGAACTTTTCCCTCCACCAGCCACAAGGAGCTGGGGCCCAAATCCTCATTCAGGAGCACTAGAAGAAGATTGGGGAAAGTGAGGAGGTCAGTCTGATGAAGAGGTTGAGAAACAGTGCCAAGCCAGGTAGCCTCCATCCCAGCAGATCAGGACCACCCAGTGCAAGACATAGATGATGGTTCAAATGATGATGGTTCAAATGATGAAGGGCAAAAACTACTCAACCCCCAAGATGCCTATGCTTCCACCCCCGTCCTTGACTCCAAGCCAACTCACTGCACAGGACAGACTCCAAGATTTTCAAGCCCTGCTCCAGATGAATATCTTGTGTTCCCTATCTTGGGAGACAAGATTCTGACCAAATGAAAAAAAAAAAAATATATATATATAGAGAGAGAGAGAGGAACTCATGGGCATCAGGCTCAGAGGACAGCAGAATGGGACCCAAGTATACACAAACAAATTATAGACAGAGTTACAAAGATAAGTCAAGATTAGTCCTTTTATTCTCTTTGAAATTTCTCATTGAAACTTCTCATTGAAAATAGTATAAATTAGGAGACAGAGGAGAAAGAACTTAAAATACTGAAAGGAAAAAAAAAAAAAACTTGCCAACTTAAGAGATTTATCTCCTGTAAAAGTATCTTTCAAAGTGAAGGAAAAATGAGGAATTTTTTTCAGATATAAAAATCTAAGAGAAATAATAAACAACTGACCTGTACTAGAAAAAATATTAACTGAAAACCCTCAAGTAGAAGGAAAATCATACAAACAAGAATGAAAACCACAGAAAAGAGTAATTGTGGGGAAATATAAAATGCTTTAATTATAAATCTCTACACAATGTAATGAACTGATTAAACCAAATTTAAAAAACAACACATCATGTGACTTATAATACATATAGAAATAAAATGTTACAACATGAACATCAAAGCCAGGAAAGGACAAATGGTAGTATATTGCAGGAGATTCTTATAATTTTATGGGACATAGTATATTGCTTGAAGACAGAATATGATAAAGTACAGTGCTATATTTATATGACCACTAAAATAACATAGAGTTATAGGCAAGAGGCAAAAAAGGAGATAAAATCACAAGAAGTTATTACAAAGAAGGTAGAAAAAAGAGAAAAAGGAACAAAGAAATGAGACAAATAGAAAACAGGTGTCCAAGTCATAGTTTTAAACTCAAACATATCAAAATTACGCAAAATATAAATTACCTAAACACTCCAATTAAAAGATGATGACAGTAATGATAATTTTACAAGTACATTAATTGACTCTAATTGCAGTTAGAAAGAAAAAAATTACTTTTCCAAGAGAACAGTGTTGGGAGGCCAGAATGTGGCCTTAGGAATCTCTGCAGCATTTTGTTTGTTTTCCAGTGATGGCGGCCACATTTTGCTAAAATAATCTCAGTGGTTAGACTGTACTATAGGCAGTACAAAAAGTAAGGGAAACTCTGTGGCTAACCAAATCAAACGAACAAACAAAACACCAAGGCCTTTGGAATGGCGACCGCCACATAAAATGAAATAATTGTCGAAGAAAATGTGTTTCTTCTTAAGACATCAGGTTGAAAAAGGTGGTAGAAAAATGCATTTGTACTTGTTGGGTACTTTTCTCAAAATTATTTTAATGTTGGTAAAATGAGCTCAGTAATGCCTGTTGTGAATATTTTTCTCATTTTTTTAAACATATGTCTCTTTGAGGTAAAGCTTCATAGAATGGGATAATGAAATAGCAAGTATACATGAATATTGTAGTGGTTTTAAATTAGCATTTTCATTCCAACTTTTTGGATAGGTTTTGTACTTCAGTAATTTACAAGGTTCCAAAAAGTTCTGGGAACCTTTATTTAGAAAGTTGTATTTGGAATTGAGATAAATAATGGGCTTTTCAGGCACACATATGATTTCTTTCAGTTGATTTTGAGTCGTGAGTCTAACTTCATGGGAGTAATGCATCAATTTTTGCCAAGAAATCCTTAAAGAAGTAAATCTTTTTTGGCAGCTAAGATTTAAAAGCCATCAGTAAAATCTAGAGCCTTGGCAAGATGCTATTAAATGCTGAGCTAATTGACAAGGATTTGTATAGAAGCTTTAGCTGAGCCACGTGGTTTTGGCTCATCAAGGAAGAATAAGGCATAGAAGAAATAACAATCTTTATTTTATTTAGGACCAAACTAAAACTAATGAAATATTGCTGTTCAAATGCTTGAAATTGCTGCTGTATTCTTATCTGTGGACCTTTTTTCTCACTATTTTCTATGCCTGCAACTTCCCCTGTATCTTCAAGTGGCTTACTCTCTTAGCTAATTCGTGTCTCTGTTCAAATTATAGTCTAAGAACTTTGTGAACTCTAATTAAAACTGCACCCCTTATTCTACTCTATTTTTCATCATTGTTATTATTGCTTCTGGAATTTTGTTTGCTATGTTACTATTGTGTATTGCCTATATTATCTAGTAGATTAAAAGTTTCATGAAGGCAAGGAAATTATCTTTGAATGTTACATTTGCACTCTACAGTAAAGCATCACATTACATAGTTAAACAGCAATGGTACTTTCTCCAACTGAGGTGTTTAGGAAATTCTTAGAACTTAAAAGCTGTTATTTTTGCATGAATTTTGGCCTTTTCACTAAGGAATTCAAAGTCAGATGTGAACAATTAAGAACAATGCAGTATAACCTGGCTTGTCCTGAGTAGTTACTAGTCAAAATATTCCATACGTGTATGCCAAAAAAATTCATTTTAATAGATATTAACAAAATGGAAATAGTAAGAAGGAAAACTGTTAAATTCCGATTTCTTCATCTCACTATATGGCTTGATATAAAATCTTAAAGCTTTTACAACATATTTTAATACACACCTCCGACTGAGATTTGTCATTGTTAACTGTGTGAGGAAGACTATTGTATTACACTGTTGACACTGGAGGTCACCAAAGAAACATATATCTGCTGGGATTCATCTCTGCTGCAGTCCCCTCCCAACAAATCTGCATATCACTTCAGTTAATAAACTAACAGAAGGAAGCGTGACTGACTCTGTTAATGGACATGAGACCCTTGATATCCACTTTGTAAATTCGAGCTTCCCATTGGGTATGGAGATTACACTAAAAATATTCAAAATCTTAAAAATAAATAAAATTTAGCAGAAATGACACTATGATCCTTGCAGGTCTCAGCCTTTAGAATCCTGACAGTTTCTTCTTTTGGAACCCTAAGGACGCATGGAAGAATTTCATTTGTCTGGCTGGAGAGACTATGTAGAGAGACATGGTGGCAAAGCCCCATGAAAGGGAGGGATGCTAAGCTCATGAAGAAAGAGAGTTGGCTAGTGATATCTGTTTCCCAGAGCTGCAAGAATGACTTATCAACTGTGTGCTCTAAAACAACAAACCTACTCCTTCACAGTTCTGGAGCTCAAAGGTCTGAAATCAAATTTTCAGTGGGTTTGGTTTCTTCTGGAGGCTTGGAGGGAAAAATCTGTTCATGCCTCTCTCCTAGATTATGGAGGTTATCAGCTGTCCTTGGAATTCCTTGGCTATTATGTGGGCTATTTCAATATCTGCTTCTCTCTTTATATAGTGTTCTTTCCTGGGTGTGTCTCTTCTGTGTTTTTGTGAGTCTCTCTCCTTTCTCTTTTAAGGACACCAGTTTTGGGATTTGGGGTTCATCTTAATCTGGCATGACTTTATCTTAACTAATTGCTTCTATAATGACCCTCTTTTCAAATAGGGTCATATTTTGAGACTGTAGGTAGACATAAATTTGGAAGGGGTTACCATTCAACCCAGTACACCATTCACCTCAGTAATCCAGCTGATTCTAATCTCTACTCTCCATCCAAATGTAGCCACTCCATAAGGGTGGCCCAGCTGATCTCAGCTTACCCTAAAAAAAATTCTGTAAGAGGAGGAGGGGGACAAAATGGGTAAAGGGAATCAAGAGGTACAAACTTCCAGATATAAATTAAGTAAGTCTTGGGAATATAATATACACCATGAAGAGTACAGTCAACAAAACTATTAATTTTGTATGGTGACAGACGTTAACTGGACTTATTGTGGTGATCATTTTGTAATTGTATAAAAATGTCAAATGGCTATGGTGTACACATGAAACTAATATAATTCCATACATCAATTATACTTCAATAAAATTAGAAAAAAGAATTATGTAAGAAAATAAAAAGAATTGTGTTTACATAACTATGTTTTGGAGTTACCTGTTATACAACAGTATATAATAGAAAGACTGGCTAAAATTCTTCCCTAGATCTCTTATAGACTCGTGTTGAAACTATATAAATAAATGAACAACTAAGCTACAGTAGGAATGGATAAGGTCTTGGTGTCTCTTTCATATCACAAGGGTGAGCTACACAACCTGAGTGGCTATTTTTCTCATGGTTAATCAATAAATAGAGTCAAGTTGTAAAAGCATCTGTTTATGCTAGCTAATTTTACAGTCAAAGATTACACATGATTGAAATGTCCTTTGGGGGGAAAAAAAACCCCAAAACAGTAGTATTAGTCAACTTGAACTTTTGGTTATTGATCAACCATGCTAGGATTAGCTAGTGCTTATTTAATATAGCTTTATAAATTGTTTATGTCAGTGTATCTTAATTTACTTTCAGTCACAACAGTGAAATCAACAATTTCAATATTCCCTTCTAAATATGGGTATAAATTAGAGAAAACTCCTCCCTCAACCCCCTCCCCCACCCCCGCAAGCATTTATGTACATGATAACTTTACAAAAGTAGTTCTTTGGTCCGTTTTGTTTTGTTTTAATATGGAATATGCGGTTTTAGGAGCAGCTGTTCCCTGAGTTTGTTTCTTCATTCATATATGTATTTAGCCAGCTTTGTATTTTTAAGAGCTTGAATCTTCTAAAATTTTATTATGAAAAGCAGAATAACTTACTGTTGAACAACTTCAAGGATCGGTTTTTAATCTATTTGTTTCCATCTTTCTTTCTTTAGTCTGACTTCTTGTCTTCTGTCCTATCTGCCTGCCTGCCTTTCTTTCCTTCTTTTTTCCATCTTTCCTTATTTCCTTCCCCTCCTTTTACCTTCTCTTCACACTCCCCCCCCGCCGCTTTCCTTTCAACAAATGTCATTTTTAAGACAGAGTTGTTCTTTTTCTGGTATAAAAATCCATAAAATTATGTTCTAAATTCATGATTCATTTTCCCTGTAAAAAACATCTGGTACTAGGGGCACCTAGGTGGCTCAGTTGGTTAAGTGACTCTTGGTTGTGACTCAGATCATGCTCTCAGGGTCCTGGGATTAACCCCTGCTCCCCTGGGCTCCATGATCAGCAGGGAGTTTGCTTGAGATTCTCTCTCTCCCTTGGTCTCCCTTCTGGCCCCCCATGTCTCTCTCTAAAATAAATAATCTTTTAAAAATTCTGGCACTAAGTTTTCATTAATCTTACTAAAAATTACAACATAATTTTCCAGAATTTTGTGAAGATATAAAAGTTTGATAAAAATTTAGATTTCTAAGAAAATATAAATGACTAATTCAGTACATTGGCTGGAATTCAAGTAAATTTAACAAAGGGGAACCTCAGTCCTTATTCTTCACTTCTAACAACACATTTTCCCAAGAATACTGACACAGAGAACTGCATGTGCTCTCTTTAAAAAACCATCTAAATTTTATTCATCTAAAAATATATAGGCCCATGTGTTAGATTTGCATATGAAAAGTTGTAGAAAGTGACCACTTTTCTCTCTCCAGGAATGTACACATGAATGTGTTTTGCCCTCAAAGGAACAGAACAATTACATGAAAACAAAAAGATAATTTTATTCCCTACTCTGGTTCTTTAAGTACAGAAGAAAAAAAGCTCTTTCATTGGCTACTAGGGACCATTCTTTCTGATCTTCAGCCTGAAAAATCAATGGATTTTATTTAAATAAATTCTAAGAGATATGTAGATATATATCTGAAATTTCACTAATGTGTTTTAACTTTCTTTACTCAGACAGAAGTGGCATTTCTTTTATTATTCTTTGGAATCACATAAAATCACCAAACACAACTATTAAATGTAATAGCTGCACACATTAGAAATTCAAGGTTGAAGTAACTAGAATGAAACAGCAGATTTTAAAGGAACAAGACTGTCACTTAGTGTCAATGTTACAATTCCATTTATCAGCTCCATTAACTTAATGGTCAAAAAAAAAAATTCTCCATACTTTCTTCTCCCTGGTGCATATTCGCTCTCATACACATCTAAACTAATGCTAATAGAGAGTAAAGTGATGCTATCAGCATTCTTTTATGTAGCTTTTATTGTTTTCCATAAAATTCTGTCACTGGGATAAAACTAATGATTTTATACATCTGGCCCAGCCATACAAACTTCAGTTTTTACTCTTCTTATTTTCATTCAACCCTTCTATTCCACTCCTTTAACTCAGAGTGCTTTTGTCACGTGAACGTTGAAATACCAAAAAGTCAGAAACCTCATCAGAGAAAAACAAGTGCTTTACTACCTTTTGATTCTCTATCTTCATATGAAACATTTTAGATGACTGTTTACCTCTCCAGTCCTCATTTATATTGCAGACAGCTACACAATAGACTTTCTGGTATTTAATGCTGAAAAGCCCAATTGGTGATGTGTAGTAAAATTTTACTGCTTGTCTCAGTAAAAAAGGGAGCAATTCCTATACCTACTTTGCAGTTGAAAAGTTCAACCTTTATCTGTTTAGCCAGCTTTAATTCAAGAATAGGTCTCTTTCCACAGAGAAGAGAATTGCTGAGGCATCAAGCCCTTTCCAGCAATCCCCTGTGCAAGCTGATTTGCCTGCTGATGCTCATGCATTTTTTCCCTGCTTTCAGGAAGTTTATATTGTTTTATTTATAAAGAACTCTTACCTGATAAATTTGTCAATAACTCATCATTTTCTGGCTTTACCAATTCTTTGTAGGTATTAGATTACAAATATTAAGTATGCCATTTTATTACTCAGTGATGCACTTTTAAAAATTGCACGAAATCTCTTGAGAGTCCTGTGTTAAATCCAGAACATTTAAATAAAATGTATAAATTAATTTTGACATGTAGTTTATTGCCACAAATCAATATGTCACAGATGCCAGTACTTGCTTATGAAGCTAATGAACTCACTTAATTTCTCTAATGTTCAGGTTTTTAGTACACACATTTTTGAAATATTTAACCAAAGCTATACACTCTGATTTTTTGTTCCATTTCCCCCACCCCCCCAATGGCATTTATATAAAATGGGCTAAGGATATAAAATGATAAAGAAAGTCCTTTATATTTTCATTGGCCATTATTTTAACTTTTTTCTTAATTTGCAGAACTAACTCTCTCTCTCTCTCTCTCTCTATATATATATATATATTTTTTTTTTTTTTTTTGGACTCAAGTGTTTGCAAAATCTTTCAGAAGAATAGCAGTCAGAAAACCACTTTTGTGCCTTCGTTCCTCTGTTTGCAAGTTGTGTAACTTTAGTCCAGTCACATAAACCTTTTTTTTTCTTTTTATTGTGATTATTTTAATTGCTCCAAAGGGATAATAATGACTGCTTATTTCACAGGGTTGTGTGAAAATCACGTGACATAAGTATAATGTTGGGCAGAAGTAAGAAAATTCCTACCTTCCTGGGGACTAAAGTCTTTTTTTTAATGAAATATTTACTTAAAAATATTACAGATTTAACTGGTCTATTAGATAAGTTCTACAAAATGTTCTTAAGTGAGGAACTGAGATGATGTGTTTTAGGGTAGCATGCCTTTCATGTGAAGTTCTTTTTCATATGATAAAATTTCCAGTTTTTTTAATAAGATGTAAGATGAGCTGTAAGGAATGGTGAGTCATGTCTGTTCATTCTCCACATATGAAGAACCTGCATTTAATTTGAAATGCATTTCACTTCCTAAGGTTCTGCCCTTTATAGTTTTACTTATTCTTTGCATAGCTAGCAGGTATGTGAGATTTCTACTTCATTTCTACATTTTACTTAAATGCACTTTACCAAGGTGAGATAGAAAGGATAATGTGTCTCTGGTTTCCATTTTTAGCTTCCTTTATCAGTTGCTTTTGAAACTTGCCAAGTGAAATTTTAATCACCCAATAAAGCATTTGAAATTTAATACTCACCTAATAAACAATTTAAGGTTTATGCTTGCATATTGACTATCCTTTCTTCTATGCATACCCTTTAAATTTTAAATATAATTTTCCAATTTTTTTTATTTTCCAATATTTTATAATTTTTTCTGCTCTAATACTGAGATCAGTAATAACATATAGGATTTCATTTATCTTCTCTTTCTGTGTAATTTGAAAAAAATTGATATACAAGTTTATTGCTCAACACAGAACATACCATAGCAAACTGAAATGAATGTCACACTGAGTATCCCTCAAACAAGTATATTTAACTAGATATTGCATAAGCAAACATGAGATAAGGGTAAATATCATCACTATATAGTAAAGAATATAGTTTTTTAAAACATTTAAAATAAGAGACAGATATTAAAACAAGAGAAATAAATTTGTGAGGGCACCTGGGTGGCTCAGTTGGTTACACATCTGCCTATAGTTCAGGTCATGATCCCAGGATCCTGGGATGGAGCCTCTTATCTGGCTCCCTGCTCAGTGGGGAGTCTTGCTTCTCCCTCTCCCTCATCTCCCCACTCATTCTCTCTCTCAAATAAATAAATAAAATCTTTAAAAAAGAAATAAACTTGGAATAAATGCGATACAGCTAAACACAAGTATAAATATAATTATTAGAAGGAAATATATTCATAAGTTCATATGATAATGGACTACAGTTTAATGGGTTCTGTGATTAAGATAATTTAAAAAATGTGATTCCTTTGGTTTTGTACTTGATTATAATATTATTGTCATAAACATGCCTCTAAGATTTGTTCTGAGATTTAAATATAAAAATATATCTTTAGGGACGCCAGAGTGGCTGAGTTGGTTGGACGACTGCCTTCGGCTCAGGTCATGATCCCAGAGTCCTGGAATCGAGTCACACATCGGGTTCCCAGCTCCATGGGGAGTCTGCTTCTCCCTCTGACCTTCTCCTTGCTCATGTTCTCTCTCACTGTCTCCCTCTCAAATAAATAAAAATCTTAAAAATAAATATATATATATATATTTTTTTTAGAAATATTGGGAAATCAAGTGATGTGTTCTATAACATAGTCTCACTTGAACAAAAGTATAAAAATGTTATAAAACTCTTCCTTAAAGTCCTATGAAGCAGCCAGACACTAGGCCATTTAGTTAAAATACAGGTGATGTATTTTGAGATTTTCGATGCCATTCTAAGTATGTGCTGTTATGTAATACAGTTTCAGATAATTAAGAATTAATATTCTGTAATCCTTTGATGAGGTTTTCTTGTTTTGTCAAAGATCCATGTTAACATGGTATATAATTAGCAGTGACCAAATTCTCTGTTCTACTTCAGAATTCTTGAAAATGATGCTGTGGTCTCAATAGGGAGATGATACCAGGTGTTTTGATGTGACATAACCTTGGTTCAAATCAACAGACTCAACAATCCAAAAATCAGTTAGCCTAAAACTTACTTACTTCCTTAGGGCTTATACTCCTATTTGTTCAATTGGAATAATGATTCACAATTACTTAGTAACTGAATAAGCTAAAGTCCCTCTGTTTGGTAAACCCAGCCTCTTAGTGAGCCAAAGGAAGGTAGAGAAAAGTCAGAGATAGATGTTTCACCAACATGCAATCTTTACAAATATATGTGATTAGCCTGGGCTCTTCCTCATACCATTTTCAGGGAATAAAAGCAATTTTTAACTGATTTATGGGTATTTCTTACAACCCATCATCATCTTAAGAACCATGACTTAAGTAAGCTCCTCTCCAGATGTCATTTGTGCTTTGTGGAATTCATCATACTCTTGACTGGGTGTTTAAAAACAGTGATTGACTGTCTGGTTTTGCTTCATTTTCCCAATTTTCAGAGTATATACACAATTTCTATGTTTCTTAGTTTGCTACTTAGGTTTTTTGGATTTTGTTTTTATCAAAAACAAAAATAAAAAATGTTGTTTTTGTTTTTATGAAAACAAAAATGTTGTTTTTCTGGTGTTTTTTGGTTTTTGTTGTTGTTGTTGTTTTGTTTGTTATTGTTGTTGTTGTTTCCTACCCAGCCTGGAAGAGGCCCTTTCTTCTTATCTGGTCTCTGTCTTCAGGTCTATAAAAAAAAAGAAAATTAAAAGTCTCCTCAAATAATATTTCTTCTGTTTTACTGTAGAGATGTATGGTATTATAAGGACTTTTCAAATTCAGAAAGGACAAAGACCATTTTACAGTCTTCTTGATCATTTTTTGAAAGAGTGATAAAAATTAAACTATCTTTTTAAGTACAGTTTTCTAGCTTAAGTCAGTAAAATTCTATTTGCATTCATGCCTTCTTTACTTTATTTCAATGCTCTGCAGGTCTTTATGCCATTCTGCTTGTACAAAACATTTAGCAGATTATAAGTAATTTAATGAGTGATTAATTCTATGATATGTCAGTGAGGATCAAAATATATGGGTAGGTAGTGAGCAAATAGAATGACTGTGGCTATCACTGATATGCACATCAAACAGTATTCATGGGATAATTTATGTCCTTACATTTAGCAAGATTTTTTTTTCTTCTTAATATCTTAAGGTAATATATGCTTGAAAACAATTGAATCAGATGAATCAGAAAGAAACATCTTTGACTTTTATTTATTTTTTTGTTTTTCTTTCTTCCTTTTTTTTTTTCCCCCTACTTTTGGCCTTTTAGAAGTAGTATACAGTGTTACTAACTGCATGTAAACTGATGTCAGTATAATTTAAAATCAAAAGTTGGAAAAGCTGGGCCCTAAGAACCAAGTAAAGTAAATTAAGTAAAATAGAGGAAATAAATAAGTAAATTGAGATTAAAATTATTACTATTTTAAAGATGAACAATGGTAAGAATATCTCAAAAAGCAGCAAAACATATGAACTGTTTAATTAAATGTTTTGTTTTCATAAAGTCAAATGCATAGAGATTCCCAAAAGAGTAGCACTTTGAAATTATTTAACTTACCTAAAATACTGTACCTGTTATTCAGGTACATTGGTGTTGTACACAAAAAACCTAAACTATTTGACTTTTATTGGGATTTTGATCCAGACACATTTTCATATTTTTTTTCCTATCATTGACTACTTCAAATATTTTAGTCATGATAGGAAAAATAATTTAGACAATTGTGTATGGCTTTTGATGTAAAATTATATTTTATTCCTAGATAGGAATAATAAAGATTAATACAAAGTTAGGGCAATATAAGAAGAGAAATTACAAAATAGAAACAAAATATTAACATAATTTGGGAGTTTAAATAAGCTCTTTTTCATAAGAGTGAAGGGTTACTTCATTTTATTGATAAAATAATTCAATAAAAAAATATACATGGTCAGTTTTTTTATATAAATCTAAGTGAGAGACAGCCCTAACTTCAAAAGAGGTCTCCATGGCTATCTATAATAATAATAATCCTTATTCTTAACTTATAATAAAGGATTTGGTTTTTTAAAAATATTTTATTGATTTATTAGAACAAGAGATGAGCAGGGAGGAAGGGAAGAGAGAGAGGGAGAAGCAGACTTCTTACTGAGCAGGGATCCCAATGTGAAACTCGATCCCAGGACCCTGGGATCATGACCTGAGTCAGAGGCAGATGCAGACTGAGCCACCCAGGTGCCCAAGGATTTATTTTTTAAATTCCCAAGGTTTGTGATAAAACATTCATCTCAGATGGTAGTACACATTGAATAAAGAAGATAGCTGACACCAGAGGGAGCAGACAATTTGTGGAACAGAGAAAAACATTAAAACTGTTTTTAATTAAAAGCTACCATAAAGCTTAAAATGATCACATAACAATCATAATTAATTGACAGATAGCTATGAGTTAAAGCAATCAAAGCCAAAGACAGTTCTTAGCATTTAAATATATAATTGCAGGGGCACCTGTGTGACTCAGTCAGTTAAGCATCTGCCATTGGCTCAGGTCATGATCCCAGGGTCCTGGGATTGAGTCCCACATTAGGCTGTCTACTCAGTGAGATGTCTGCTTGTCCCTCTGCTGCTCATCTTGCTCATGCTCTCTCTCTCTCTCTCAAATAAACAAAATCTTAAAAAATATGTAACTTCAATTTTCTTTAAATTGTGAAAAAAATGTACTGGAACTAATAACTAAATGTATGACCCATGAAGAAGCAGTTATGGTGTCATGAATTTGTCAAATTAATGCATCAAGTGGAGTACAGGATCCCAGAAGATGAGTACCGTTTCAGTAATAGTCCACAAGAGGAATTGAAATAAAGAAGTTTATTACAGGTTTCGGAGGATGTACCCAGTATGTCTTAAGGGGCCACCTGGGAGGTCAAACAAAGTGCAGAGAAGTGGGACCTGGACACATGCTTTTACTAGGGTTCATGGATGGATTGCATAGGGGTACCTGGGCCACATTGGTCAGTTCAAATCAAAAGGTTAGGATATTGGTAAGCTACATGGGGGTTTTATCTAAGGAGAATGTAAGACTGTGGGAAGCAGGGAGACTGGTGATCACAAGGACTATTGGGGAAGTCATAATGTCCTATCAAAGACTTAGATTTGCTTATGACTCCACAGACTGTTAACCTAGGGCTTGTATTTGTATGGGGAGCCAGTGTCAGTTAAAGATCACTGCAGGCTACTTGGCCAAACCAAATGGATACTGAGATAGCAACACCATGGAGCTGTTTAGCTAAACTCTGAACATGTAGTTTGAAATCAGGAGATGAGATTCCTCCACCTTTGTTCTTTCTCAGGATTCCTTTGGGTATGTGAGATTTTGTGGGTTCATACAAATTTGGGGTTTTTCTATTTCTGTGAGAAATGCCACTGGGATTTTGATAAGGATTGCACTGAAATCTGTAGAAAGATTTGGGTAATGTAGACATCTCAATATTAATTCTTCCGATTCATGAACATGGGATATGCTTCCATTTATTTGTGTATTCTTCAGTTTCTTTCACCAGTGCCTTGTAGTTTCCAGTGTGTAGATCTTTCACTTCCTTGCTTAAATGTATTCCTAAGAATTTAGTTATTTTTGATAGTATTTCAATGAGATTGTTTTCTTAGTATTCTATTTAACAGTTCATAACAGTTAGTGTATAGAAATGCAACTAAAATTTTGTATGTTGATTTTTTTCCTGAAACTTTGCTTATTTGTTCTTTTTTGTTTGTTTTTCTTTTTAAAGATTTTATTTATTTGACAAACAGAGACAGCAAGAAAGGGAACACAAGCAGGGGGAGTAGTAGAGGGAGAAACAGGCTTCCCACTGAGCAGAGAGCCTGAAGCAGGGCTTGATCTCAGGACCCTGGGATCATGACCTGAGCCGAAGGCAGATGCTTAACAATTGAGCCATCCAGGTGCCCCTGCTTATTAGTTCTAATACGTTTTATTATAATAGGTTTTTATTTTTAGTTCTCATAGATATTTTTGTTTTTGTAGAGATTTTTAAGGTCTTCTGTATGTAAAATCTGCAAACAATGACAATTTATTTTTTTCCTTCCAATTTGTAGCACATAGTGGGGAAAACATTGTCTCTTCAACAAATGATGTTGGAAAAACTGGTTATGCACAGGCAAAATAATGAAATTGGATGTTTAGCTTATAACATACTCAAAATTATATCAAAATGGATTAAGAATCAACTGTAAGTCCTGAAATCTTTTTTTTTTCCAATTTATTTATTTTCAGAAAAACAGTATTCATTATTTTTTCACCACACCCAGTGCTCCATGCAAGCTGTGCCCTCTATAATACCCACCACCTGGTACCCCAACCTCCCACCCCCCCCCCGCCACTTCAAACCCCTCAGACTGTTTTGGGGGGAGGGGGGTTGGGAGAAGGGGGGAAGGTTATGGACATTGGGGAGGGTATGTGCTTTTGGGTAAATTGGAAGGGGAGATGAACCATAAGTCCTGAAATCTTAAAACTTCTCAACTTCTCAAACACAGAGAAAGCTTTTATTAAGGTCTTTTTTTTTTTTTTTTTTTTTTAAGGGAGCGAGAGAGAGAGAGAGAGAGAGAGAGAGCAAGCAGAGATAGGGGGTGGGGAGAGGCAGAGGGAGAGAGAATCTTAAGCTGGCTCCACACTCAGCTCAGAACCCAGCATGAGTCTTGATCACACAACCCAGAGATCATGACTTAAGCCAAAACCAAAAGTTGCACTTTGAACTGACAGAGCCACACAGGTGCCCCAGAAGAGCTTCTTGACATTGGTATTGGTAATAATTTGGGGCTATGACACTAAAATCACAGGCAACAAAAATAAGTGAGACTACGTCAATTAAGTAGCTTCTGTTTAGCAAAGGAAACTATCAACGTGAAAAGTCAATCTGCATACACATTGCAAAAAAATATTTGCAAACCATGTATCTGATAAAAGGGTTAGTATCTAAAATTAGTAAGAAACTCCTACAACTCAGTAGCAGAAACACTAATAACCAAATTTTACAATTGGGCAAAGGATCTTAATAGAAGTTTTTAAAACAAAGAAGACATAAAAATGACCAATAGTCATATGAAAGGGTTTTCACCATCAGAAATGCAATCCAAAATACAGTGAGATATTACCTCAAAACTATTAGGATAGATATTACCCAAAAGAAAAGTGTTAAATGTTGGTGAGGAGGTAGAGAAAAAGTAACTTTGTATGTTGTTGATGGGAATGTAAATTGGTACAGTCCCTATAAAAACAGCATTGATATTTCTCAAAAACTTAAAAATAGAACTATCATATGATTCAATAATCCTTCTTCCAGGTATAGGTCCAAAGTAAATGAAATCTGGATTTTTTTTTAAAGATTTTATTTATTTATTTATTTGACAGAGATCACAAGAGAGAAAGAGGGAAGCAGGCTTCCTGCTGAGCAGAGAGCCGCATGCAGGGCTTTATCTCAGGACCCTGAGATCATGACCTGAGCTGAAGGCAGAGGCTTTAACCCACTGAGTCACCCAGGCAGCCCAGAATCTGGATCTTGAAAAGAAATCTGCATTCTCACATTCATTGTTATTATTTGCAATACCCAAGATACAGAAACAACTTAAGTGTCTGTCAGCTGAGGGATAGATAAAGGCAATGTGATAAATACATACAATGAAATACTATTTAACCATGAAAAAGAAGGGCACCTTGCTATTTGCAACAATACAAATGAACTTCAGAGATGTTACATTTAATGAAATAAGCCAGACAGAGAAAGAGAAACAGTGTATGATCTCACTTACATGTGGAATTTAAGAAAGCCATACTCACTGAATTGTTGCTAAGGACTAGTGACTGGTAGGTGGGGGAAATGTGGAGATATTGGTCAAAAAATATTCATTTTCATGTATAAAATGAGTATCTAATGTATAGCATGGTCACTATAGTTCCTACTATTGCACTGTATATTTAAAATTTTTTGCAAGAGTAGATCTTGAGTATTCTCACCACACACGCATCCTTAAACCCAAAGAATGGTAACTATCTGAGGTGATGGATGTGTTAATTAGGTTGATTGTGGTAATCATTTCACAATGTATAGGTTTTTTTTTTAAAGATTTTATCTTTTCAACTAATCTCTACCCTAAACATGAGGCTCAAACTTACAACCCTGAGATCAAGAGTCACATGCTCCACTAACTGAGCCAGTCCCTAACAGTGTGTATGTTTGAAATCATCATGTTATTACCTTAAATATATATTATTTTTGTTTGTCAATTATATCTTAATAAAGCTGGAAAAAAAAAACCTGCTAAGAAAAATCCAGGCCATGAAATTGTATTTAAATTATGTGTGTGTGTGTGTGTGTACAAGCACACATATATCCAAGGCAACATCTAAATATATCTTTAATTCTTAGCTTGCTCTTTTTTTCTCCATTTTTAAATATCTTTTTAAATTAGATCAATTTGTTTATCTCAACCTTTTAATTTTTGCATTTTCCCATATTACTATTTTATACAATAAAACTAATATACTAAATATATGAATGTATATGTATGTGTGTGTGCTACAGATAAGGAGAACAATAAAACAATAATACAATGTGATTTCACTGAAAATAATACATAGTGATTTAACAAAATAAATTTTATAATAATAACCCTAAGATAAAATGCCAGCACATCAGTAAAATTCAAAAAGAAGTATTTCTATTAAACTTATCCTGAATCTCTAAATATAAAAATGTACAAAAGCTGGGTTTCAAAAAATGTTCACTTTTTAGAGATATAATAATTGCAACTTTACTTTATTGGCAAAGAAACAACTTTATATTAACTGCATAAAAACAGAGCACTCCTAAATTTGCTTTACTCATTAATTTATATTTGCATTAAGAAATTTACATGTATCCCATTTTCACCCTTGCTGTTTCTCTGCTTTAATTAGCTTAATTTAACTGGAATCTCTAGATAGGTCACAACTCTCAAGTTTAATAAAATATAGTAGAACAGATTTAATAGAAATTCATAAATTATCAGTGTTCTTTGGAGTAATACATAATGTATTTCTTGTCAATACCCAGCACATTTTGTAACACTCAAATAAATAGAAGAACTAACAGTGTTACATATGATGTCCTTTTTAACAAGATAATGGTGTTACTTCTTAAAAAAAAAAAAAAAAAAAAAAAAGTCTCTGAGAATGCAGTGCTGTGGCTAGTGTGGCATGCCATGTTCTACCCAAACACTATTTAACTAATGTGGCCTTCTGACCACACTAACTCCTCCTTACCCTCCCTCCTTCCCTAGATTATTTTTTAAAACAAGCATCTCCATCTGACATATATGTTTTGATTTTTTATTTGTGTTTTTTTGCCTACTTACCTTCTCACACCCAAGCTGAAGAGGTACAGTGTTTCATCCTAATTCACTGCTGTACCATTAAGGCTAAGAACAATGCATGGTACAAGTAGGGTTCAAGATTATTATCTACTGAAATAATAACCATTGTTTATACATGCCATTCAAAATCAAGGTAAAGTTGTTAAAGCTGGGAAAATGTACACAATAAAAGCTTTTAAATTATCTTCAACAAATGGACACCATCATAAAAAGGGTTTATACTTGTTCCAGTTCCTAAATCTTTGCTTTTGCTTACTAATTAAATCAAAAGCATGTATCTGCTATTCAAAGAAAGACATGTATTTCTAGAACAGATAATGTGTGTCATTCAGAATTATTTGCAAATTATTAAAAACTTCCAACTGGAGTTACAAAAGCTTAATTTAACCAGTTTAAAATATAATTGCGTGATTTATAGAAATAGAAAGTTAAAAGTTTGAAGTCAGGTAAGAATTGATATGGCTGAAAATGTTATAAAAATCATACTTTCATTTCAGGCCCTCTCTACATTTCAAAATGATTTCTTTAGCAATTGGCTGCCAGAAGTTTTCTTTTTTTTTTTTTTTTTTTTTAAGATTTTATTTATTTATTTGTCAGAAACAGAGGGAGAGAGAGTGAGCGAGCACAGGCAGGCAAAGAGGCAGGCAGAGGCAGAGGGAGAAGCGGGCTCCCTGCCGAGCAAGGAGCCCGACGCGGGACTCGATCCCAGGACCCCGGGATCATGACCCGAGCCAAAGGCAGCTGCTCAATCAACTGAGCCACCCAGGCCAGAAGTTTTTGTAGGCTGAAGCTTTCTTGCTCAAGTTCAGTGGGAAGAGAATATTTCATTCCTGAAACTATAGTGAAGAAAGTGAAGTTTGTTTGTTGGTTGATTGGTTGGTTGGTTGGTTGGTTTTTTCCCCCAGACTACTACTAAGTATCTTCAAAATTAGCTATGGCTGAGTTGAATTATATGACAGTCCCTGAGGCGTGTATTTAATTGAGACCTTGGCATTGAACCTGAGATTGGAATGAATGTCACTGAAATGGCCTTGTTTCAAACAAGAGAAGAGAGATTCCCCAAGAGATGTCCTCCAGGCATAGTTAGCATGGCAGATGTGGGATGAATGCTGGACAGCAAAAGCTTGTATGTGCTACAAAACTTTAGTTCTCTTTTTTTTTTTTCTTGGTTGTATGTCCTTCCTTACTGCCAAGCAACAGGTGAAATTATAGGTACTAATAATTTTGAGGGGATACAAACAGAAAAGGCAGTTCAGGAATTCTGACACATTTTTCATGTTATTGCATATCTCTTTCCTGTCTAGAATAAGTAAAAAGGGATGAGCGGTTCTTGAAAAGTTTCCAGAAAGCAACAGGAAAAATACTCAATGATTAGAGAATAAGGCCTGTGAGAAAGAATTAAAAGAAATTTAATCTATATAAGATCAATACTATGGTTAACTTAGTAATTTTAAGTTATAAAAGTGTTAGCTTTTCTGGCCCTGTTCATTCTGATTCTTCCATCTTAAATTTCTCCTGACATGGTATTTGATAAGTACAGGCTGAATTCTAGTGTAGTACACATATCAAGTGATAATAATTACAATAATAAAAAGTTCAATGTTCGAGCACTCAAGCATCATTATTTTGCTAAGCACTTTATGTCCATTAACTCATTTTATCACTGGAACAACTTTAGTTCATATTACATGAAAAAAAAAATGAGTTTGAACAGTTTTAATAGTTGCACAAATTCTGAGAGCTAGTGAATTTATAAAGCAGGATATGACGCCAAATCTTTCAGGCTGCAGTAGCTATGATGCCTGTTGTAATTCCTGAATGCTACTATCTGTCTAGGATGTTTATGAAATTTCTCAGGATCCCTATTGTTTTATCCTCAACCATCTTAGTCCACTGATCTTCCATCGACAATTTAATAAATGCTTATGGAGAGCCGTTACAATGGGCACCACTGTGGAGGATACCTAGTATTTAAGAAGAAAAAAGTCACTGCCCTTAAGAAAACCATAGTTTGTTGGAGAAAAGTAGAAAAAAATAAAAATATAAATAAATATAAAAAATAATTTCCTGAGGAAATGAAATCACTTATTATACACAATATATATGAGCAAGCAGAATCAATCAATCCGAAATTATTGTTTTAAGGTATGGTTAATTGCAGAAAATAGTTCTTATCCTCAAGTGATTCATATCATTGAAAGGCAAAACAGCCAATTTCTATTATAATGAAGAAATAGATAATAATGTTTCAAGTATCAAATAGCTTTAGAAATATACATAAATAGCACAGAGAATGTAATAAACGACTAAGAGAGAATGTTCAGTTTGCCCTAACAAAACTTCTCTTGTGTAGCCATCTCCCCACCTTCTCATTCTCTACACCTGATCTTTAGTCTTCCAGGTGAGTTTGTGAGCTTCATAAAAGAGTTTACAATAAATTCCTGTCCTTGCTAAAGTTAGCTAAAATATCTTAAAAGAATCTTGACCAAGAAATACACGAACCAAACAAAACAAATAACAAAAAGAGCAATCAGTGGGTAATATTGTGAGTAAAATATTACATATCTGAAACTGTGATATTCCATTTCAGAAATTTCAAAGGAAAATGTTATCTGTGTGCGATTTGTGTGCCATGACTTGAATAAGTTGTTCTTCCTAAGAATGATAAAAACACAAGGAATAAATTTTTAAAAAGTTAATATAAATGATAAATTAGAAATTAGGAAATAAAGTTAGAAAAGTGATAATTAGAAAAGATAATTTTTAATGAAAAATGTATATAGCTCAATGCAATACCTAATAATAGAAGTGATAATACTAAGATTAACCAAATATAAAAAGAAGTTAACAGAAACATACAATAGTTCTTTCAAGTCATATAGGCAGGGTGACAACAGCAAAACAGCAGAGCAAAGAGCTCCCAAAGTATTCATCTCCATTAAATGAACAAGGAAACTAATTTAAACAAAACAAAACAAAACAAAATCACGAACAACCAAAAAAAAAATCAATTTTTTTAGAATTAATTTTTTTCCCAGAATTCTGAAGATTAACCAATCATTGACAACAATCCCAAGAGTGGTTTTTCAAGAAAAATTATGGAATTTCAGGAGGAACAGTGGGTTTTAGGATATTTTAATTTGCCCCACTTCCAACATTCCCACCCCAACTCTGTGGTATTCTTGACCACCGAAAGCTAAATTCAGGATGATAAAACAGCAGTCTGACAACCCTGGGGTATGGGCAGATTGGAACTGGAGCTCATTCAGGGCCCCATTCCAGAGAATTTTTATTATTGCAGACAGTCTGCTGGTTCCCTGGAAGACTCAACTTGCAAAGTTGCTTTTTTTGAACAGACTTTGGAGCTTACGAGTGCACCTTTTCCCTGGGCCATTTGTCAAAAGCAATCAGAGGGAAATGCTGAATATTTCAGCTGCCTGAGGTGATGGATAACAGTTGTGGCACACAATAGGGTAACTAAAAAGTTTAAAGGAAAAGCTGGGAAGTAAGGTATCTGTGGAAGGCTTTGTAAAGCTTCAACATATTCCGGAGGATCTCAGAGGCCACATGTATGAGCAGTGCTGTATGCATGCCAAGCTGGGTGTATTTAGAAAAGGCTGGAAAAGGCTCTAAACTCTCACCTTTGGTGGCCCATGAGGCTCTGGACAAACAGCTAGTGAAGGCTGACACAGCTTGGGTGAGTCTTCATATGCAGAGATCCTTGACGATGAACCGGGGACTTAATTGACTTTAGGTGTCTAAAAAAATTTTAGTCCAGTCGTTAACGGACCAGTAAGCTAATTTACCAGACTTTAGTGGTCCCATACACCAGAGAATACAGACATCACATACTTACTTCAAAAATGTTACTAAACAAACAACAAACAGAAACCAAAACAAATCATGGGAGGTGAGAGAATGATGAATGAAGTTGCCATATTATATTACTTAAAACATCTGATTTTTAACTAAAACTTAGAAGACATGCAAAGAAACAAGAACTGGTGGCCTCTAAGCAGAAATATATGTATAAATAATACAGTGTGTAGGAATTATTTTAGAGGAAGCCCAGATGTAGACTTTCTAAACAAAAATTTCAAAGCAGTGATTTTAAATATAATCAGAAGAAAAAAAAAAGAAATAATTGTCTAAACACGTAAAGGAAAATATGAGGACAATGTCTTGCCAAATTTAAAAGATAGTAAAGATACAGAAATTAAAATATAAAATAAAAAGTCTAGAATTGAAATGATAAATTTATTAGAAAGATTCAATAGAAGATTTATAAGAATCAGCAAAATTTAAGATAGATTCATTGAGACTATCCAGTCTGAGGAACAGAAAGAAATAAGAATGAAGTAAACGAGGGTGCCTGGGTGGCTCAGTGGGTTAAGCCACTGTGTTCGGCTCAGGTCATGATCTCAGGGTCCTGGGATCGAGTCCCGCATTGGGCTCTCTGCTCAGCAGGGAGCCTGGTTCCCTCTCTCTCTCTGCCTGCCTCTCTGCCTACTTGTGATCTCTGTCTGTCAAATAGACAAATAAAATCTTTAAAAAAAAAAAAAAGAATGAAGTAAATGAATAAAATGAACAAAACTTCGGAGATAATGGGGATACTGTCAAGTATGCTAGTGTAGGAAGAATGGAGGTCCCAAAGAGCTGAAAGAGAGAGATGTATGAAAAATAGTGAATGAATAGTAGCCAAAAACTTTCCAAATTTGATGAAAAACTAACCCATATATCTAGGAATCTAAACCATTCCAAGTCAAGTACATTCAAAGAGATTCACTCTCAGACACATTGTAATCAAATTATCAAAACAAAAAGCAGAGAACCATGAAGAGGCAAAGGAGAGGTGATTTACCACATAAGAGATTCAACATAATTACCAGTTGTTTTAAGAAACCGTGGAAGCCGGAAAGCAGAGGGATGACATATTCAAAGTGCCACAAGACTGTCAGTCAAGAAGTCTATAACCAATAAAATTACTCTTCCTAAAATAAAGGAAAACTTATGACATTCTCAGATACCAAAAACAGAGAGAATGTGTCAGTGGCGGACATGATGAACTAAAAATAAAGGGAGCACGCCATCCTGAAACGAAATAACACTGGAGAGCAACTTGAATCAGAAGGTTAGAGTGTCCAGTCACGCGGAGGGCTTTTCGAAGATGCTGGGCTTATGATATATGGATCTCCTCAGCCATCAAAGAAGAAGTTAGTAACAGAAATGTGATTATCCAAGAAATCTCTATGGAGAAGACAGTTTTCTACAGAGTGAATGCCCACGTTATGTGCACAAGACAGACAAGGATCTTGAGAATTTACTAAGAGCAGAAAACCTGCCAAATAGAGTGAAAGATATAGAGTGTAAAATGCAAGAAGACAGTTGGACTCCCCAAATTCTAAACACAAGAAACAGACTGATAAAACTACTCAGCTTCAAGTGTGTGGTACCTTTCATGAAGAAGAAAGAGAAGTTTAGGGAGTGGATTTGTCAACCTAAAAGGCAGGAACCAGAAGCCACAGAAAAATATTCCAGAACTTGAAAAAATAATGGAGTTTGTCTGGTTGGAAATTATGACTGATGACTTTTTTTTTGGTCATTTTTTCTTTTTGAGCAGGAGCATCTATAACTGTTATCTATTCCTGTCCCACCAAGTATTTTGGGTAATTTAATGTCTAGTTTCATAAGTGGACAGAGAGGAGTTCTGCCTCAGGATAGATTACGACCATACATAATTCCATCCTCATCCATAGGTAATTAGATGATTTAGACGGGGAAATTAGGAGCTTGAATCTGAGGAAATGCAGATAGGATTTTCCATGTGTGTTGGTGGTGCCGTAGGATGACACTTGGGTGGACTCTGGAGTGGCATAAGTGTTGCATGTGAGGTGAATATGAATTTTGGGGAATTGGAGGGCAGACTGTGGGAGGGTGAATAATTGGTCTCCTCCAAAGGTATTTATTTCCTAACCCTCCAGATCGGGGAATATATTGCCTTACATGGTGTTACAAAAAAATCCACAGGCCCAAAATGGCATCACTCCGAGTTCTCAAAATGTTTCCTACTCTGTATTCTAATTGCAGTTTCAATCTCTCACACAAATGTAATCTGACCCCGTCAGCCATACCAACAAGTCTTCCACCTGCACACTCTCCATCTCCCAAAGAAGGATGAGGTAATCTGCATAATAAGACCCCTTGTTTTTTTTTTTTTTTCCCTAAATTGAGGAAAGATTAGTCTTTTCAGCAAATTGTACTGTGGCAACAGGATATCCACCTACCAAAAAAAAAAAAAAAAAAAAGGAAGAAGTTGTTTGTCTCCTAACTCACATTATATACAAAATTAATTTGCAGTGGAACACTTAAACATAAAACTCTTGGAAAAATACGTGGGTATAACCTTTCATGACCTTGTAATTGGCAATGGCTTCTTAGATATAATACTAAAACACATCAACTAACAGATAGATGATAGATAGATAAAATAAGCTTTATTAAAATTTAAAATAATTGTACTTCAAATGAGAGTAACCATTAAGTGAAACAATACACATAGAATGGGAAAAATATTTGCAAAATCATATATCTGATAAAGATCTGGTACGTAGAGTATTTAAAGAACTTTAATAACTCAGAAAAACAACAATAAAAACAAATACACCAATTTAAAAAGTGGATACAAGATTTTAATGGACAATTTTCTAAGGAAGATATACAATAACCAATATACATATGGAAAATGGCTCAAAATCATTAGTCACCAGGGAAATGCAAACCGAGGCCACAATGAGATATCATTTCATACTCACTAGAGTTGCTATTATCACAAAGAGATAATTACAAGTGTTAGCAAGTCTATGGGTAAATTGGAACCTTCATACATTTCTGTTTGGTATGTAAAAATGGTGCAGTTGCTTTGGAAAAAAAAATATGGTTTCTCTAAAATTTAAACACAGTCTGGTTTGAACATAAAAGGTGCTTAGCAAACATCATCCCCTTCCTTATAACAAGGAAAAAGCAGAACAGTTTGAAAACTAACTTAGAGTATTCGAGAATTGAGGTTACAAGGCAAATTTCTGTCCCCCAAAATGGAAAGGCAGGCAAGTACCGAGAATCACAGTTTACCTGGGAGAAACCCAGGAACAGAAACCACTGCTAGAGCCAACTCTGTGATGGCAAAACTTAAATGGCAGTTGAAAAATTGCTAGATGCTCATTGTAGACAAACTTGTCAGTTAAAAACTCTGGAAGACCCATTCTTTTTTTTTTTTTTTTTCCAATGGAAGACCCATTCTTAGAGAAGACCCCGCATGTTACTGAATTTCATCTCTAGAAGCCATACCAGTATTTCACAGTTCAGATCAGAGAAAAATCCCTTCCTGCTTCGAGCAGTGGGAGGGGAAATGTGCTATTTTGAAGTATGTTAAAACATTCTGTTCTCCCTAACAAGGTCTGCCCTCAAGGAAAACTGTTTTTACCAGAGCCCAACCAGCTCAGGTCATCAGAACAGCTAGTCTGGAGAAGGAAAATATCTGACTTCAGCTCCCTCTTGGTTTCCTGTTTTACATATATCCAAAAACCTGAGACATACTTGCAAGGAACAGAGGCTCACTGAAAGTGCTAATCTTAGGACACTAGAATGCTTGCCCCCCCAACATGGACCTCACCACCGCATCAACTGGAGTCCATTGTATAATAATAGGGTTTACAACAGAATGACCTGCATGTCTTAGGTCCTATTTAAAAGAAATCTCTAGGGGAGACACAAGTAAGAACCTTAGAGCAATTTAACAGCCTTGACATCTGCAGCTATACCGAACAGTAAATATAACCTAATTCTTAGTCATATAAACATAAAACCTCTCATTACAGGTATGTATACCTAAGTTCCTTTTACCCAATATAATATGTCCAGCTTTCAACAAAAAAATCACAAGGTATAGGAAAAGACAAACAAAGCAAAACAAAACAAAACAAAAACAGTTTGAAGAGACAGAGCAAGCACCAGAACCATACTTAGATAAGGAAGATATTTTGGAAAAGTTAAATATGAAGATCAAATAAGACTCAGCAATACCTCTCTTAAGTATAAAGAAAATTAAAAACATATTCACAGAAAAACTTATACAGGGATTCTTACAGCATCAGTATTCCTATAGTCAAAAACTGGAAAGAACATAAGTGTCCATCAGCTGATGAATCGGTAAGCAAATTGGCATGTAATGATATTCAGACATAGAAAATAATGAAGTACTGATTCATACAACATAGTCATAAAGATACAATTCTTAGTAAAAGGGACAAAAACAAAAGGTCACATATTGTATTATACAATTGATTATACAATCATACAGTCATACAATTATACAATAGATTATACATTGATTTATAACTCAATGTCCATACTAAAATTCATAGAGATAAAAAGTATATTAGTGGTTGTCAGGGGCTAGGGGAAGGAGAAATGAGAGTGACTGTTAAAAGGTGTTTGGTATGTAAAAATGGTGCAGTTGCACCATTTTGGGGTGTCTTTAGAGGGTGACAAAAATATTATGATACCAGGTACTAGTGGTAGTTGTATATTTTTGTTGACACTGTACAAATCACTTAATGTTACACTTTAAAAGGATGAATTTTATGGTTTACAAATCAACCTCAATTAAAATATGTATTAAAAATAATACAATTAATAAATATAAAAGTCTAGTAAATTCAATGAAATGTATAAATTACTGGTCATAAAATGTCTGAATACATATCATAATGTTATAGTATCTACTATAATCTGAATCTTTGAGGACAAAAACTTCTTTCTCTTGGACTAAGCATTATTTTATTTTATTTTATTTTATTTTATTTTATTTATTTGTCAGAGAGACAGAGAGAGAGCACAAGCAGAGGGAGAGGCAGGCAGAGGGTGAAGCAGGCTCTCCAATGAGCAAGGAGCCTGATGGGAGACATGGTCCCAGGATCTGAGGATCATAACCTGAGCCGGAGGCAACTGCTTAACTGACTGAGCCACCCAGGCATTCCTACACTAAGCATTTCTTACTATTGACTAGATAATAACATGAATAATTTCTTCAACTGAGTGACTTAATATATAACAACATATTTCTTCTCAAAATAGTCTCTGAGGGGTGCCTGGATGGTTCAGTGGGTTAAAGCCTCTGCCTTTGGCTCAGGTCATGGTCCCAGGGTCCTGGGAGAAAGCCCCACATCGGGCTCTCTGGTCAGCGGGAAGCCTGCTTCCTCCTCTCTCTCTGCCTGTCTCTCTGCCTGCTTGCGGTCTCTCTTTGTCAAATAAATAATAAAATCTTTAAAAAAAAATACTCTCTGAAATTTACAATGTTACCAAAATTAAAAATAAAATATTTTTAATTGATAACCTGTCTTCAAATATATGTAAGATAGGACAGATTTATGCAGAACCTGTCAATTTTTATGTTGTGAAAATTGATATAAAATATGGAGTAAAATAACACTAAATGGCCACATGATACCAAACACATAGGTACATAATAGTTGGAGTAAAGACCTAAGTGTGAAAAGAAAATTGTGAATCTAACAGAACACATATCTAGACCAGTTTTGTATCTTATGTGCTAGGAAGTTTCCTCATTCTATTTAAAAATTTTAAACCGGATGATGAAAAATAACACTAATCTTAATCATTAATCTTAATGATTACACTAATCTTAATCATTTCTATACAAAAGAAGGCATAATTTTCCAAATCAATGATAACTGTGAGCTGATAATTTGCAGAGCTTTAGAATGATAAGGTATAAATATCTAGAAAGTCCATAATCATTCATATATATTCAAATATGATGTATATTTTATACACGCATATTCATATTTATATGCATTTATATATTATATAGTCATATTATATATTTATATGTGATATAAACTATGTGTGTTTACCTATAAAATATATACATTGGTAATCATTTTAGTTAATTATTATAAAATTAATATTTAAAATTGTCATTGTGTATAAGAAACAACTACAAATTAACTTCAAAAAGATAGGAGGGCTGCTTGGGTGGCTCAGTGGGTTAAGCCTCTGCCTTCAGCTCAGGTCATGATCTCTGGGTCCTGGGATCGAGTCCCACATCAGGCTCTCTGCTAGGCAGGGAGCCTGCTTCCTCCTCCCTCTCTCTCTCTCTCTCTCTCTCTCTCTCTCTGCCTACTTGTGATCTCTTTCACAAAAGGAAAATACAATGCATAAATTGATAAAAACTACAGAGAACAAGACTATCAATTGAGATGCTCAAAAACAATAGAAATCAGACAAATTTAAATTAAAATAATTATGAGGGACAATTATATGCTCCTTGAGTCCTGTCACCTAGGCATTCCCTTTTCCTTAGCCCCCTCAAATTCCTTTGCCATCCTCCAGGTTAGCCATTAACAGCTCCCTTGACCTCCCATCTCAACCCAACCCTCAGAATAGCCAAATTTGGAAACCTGAAATATCCCAAATCAAAGTGAGCATGGGAAAAGAGAACTCATATATAAGATAAGTGGGAGTGTAAGTTAATACTTACATTTCACTTAGTGAAGCCATTCATTTAATGGATAAGGCATTTCACTTAGTGATGTTTAGTATGTCTCTGCCCTATGACCCAACCAATAATAATATGCATAAAGCATTAAAGTGTGGAATCACATGTAAGGTATAAAAAGGATAATCAATAAGTAAAATGTGTGGACGCCAGTTTATATTATGCAGCAAGCAGAAGCTATGATTAATATATATATAGAATAACATAGTTACATTTTAAAATAGTGTGATTTTTAAAGTAAAAATAACAGCACATCATGTAATATTCAAGTAAGTTAAAAACACATACACACAAATCATCCTTATTTTGGAAGTGTGCATATTCAAAGACATATGCCACATACACTAAAGTTGGTATGTATATACACAGAGAAGGAATGGGAACAGAGAGGGATAAATAGGGGATAACAACAAATAATTCTTAAGTGAGGGAGTCCTTGAAAGTTGAGAACTGGGGGAAAAATCACAGATTTCTGCAGGACAGGTGAATAAAGGAAGGGAAGGAGGAAGTGGGAAAATATAGGAATAGTAAAAGGAAGGAAGATTCTAGAATTTGTATTTAGTTATATCTATTTCAATGCCCTTACTGTCTTCTCACATTTTCCCTCAGACCACATTGAGTCCATCAAAAGCCTTTTAGAAACATTCTTCAAACTTTTTAAGTCCTTAGCCCTCTAAGTCCTTTAATACTTTAGATGTGCATAAAAGGCTTTTATCCTTTAATTCAGGAATGGTATTGTAGATATAGATAGTGAAACACAGAATTTATGAAATGGGCTTTACTCTTAATTTACTCAAAAGTATGTTGAGTTAACTTAATAGACCTCTTTTCCACTTTTCTCTCTTAAGTGATACAGAAAATAAATTTCAAAAATAAGACAGCAGAATTTTAGACTTAATCATTTACAATCTGAATTAATTGTGTTATAATTATGGAGGGTAATTATTATTAAATATATCTTAATGAAATTATTTATGCCTGTAAGATTTCACTTGACTTGGTGTGCCTGGGTGGCTTAGTTGTTAAGAGTTTGCCTTCAGCTCAAGTCATGATCCTAGGATCCTGGGATCCAGCCCCACATCAGGCTCCCTGCTCAGTTGGAAGCCTACTTTCCCCTTTTTCACTCCCCCTGCTTATGTTCCCTCTCTCTCTGGGTCTCTTTGTCAAATAAATAAATAAAATCTTAAAAAACAAAAAACAAACAAAAAGAGTTCACTACACTAAATAAAAATAGAGAATATAAAAATCAAATGTATACATACATGAATGAGTAAATGAACTAATGAATAATAATTGAATAAATAAGATCACAAAAAGAAACAAAACTGGTACCAAAAAAAGGAAAATAAGAAATAAAACTGGTACAACTATCACTTGTAACCAGACATTGACATTTTATTTGAATTTGAATGAATTCATGCATTTACAGTATCATAAATTTGTTTCCTCCAGATGAGTGGTAACAAACTAGAGGCTCAGATACCCACTCATCATTCTGTTTAATCAGAACATTTTTGCTAACTTTCATCCAAGAGAATTCTTCTTATATTAGCATAAGAAATCTAAAGAACAAGAATATCAAATGCAATACATCATACCAGAATATTTTCTTAATTTGTGGCATGAAGCACATTTATATTTTTATGTTTTGGTAACAGTAGTTTTCTTTCCATTGTGCACTGTGAACCCCAAAATGAAGAAGAGGTTGAATGCACCTTCTTAATTTGTTCGAGATTTCTGTCGGTAACCAAATTAAAACAATTTAGGTGTGTTAGATGGATGTTGGAAATCCTCTGACAGTTATTTAATGAGACACTTTCTCCTCTTTATTTTCCAATCAATTCCTTCTCTCTTATGTTTGGCATGAGCTTAGAAATTTAAAAATTACCTTTTCACACTAATTCTATAGTCTTACTAAACTCGGAGAACCAGTTTATAAAATATAACTATGATTTATACACTCAACCTAAAGGGTTTTTCTCAAAACTGTTTAAAAAGCAAATGTAACTAAATATTTCCTATCATAATTTTCTAGAGATATTATGTTTCTAAAAAACAATGCATATAGCTAAACATTTCTTTCAAACACAATATTGCCATCAAAAGATTTTCCTAAAATCAGTGTTTTTTTTTTCAATTATGTTATGTTAGTCACCATACAGTATAAAATCAGTGTTTGTATTTTCATAGCATCTAGGACAAAATCTACCTCATTTTTCTAATATTTTTCTAAGATTTTTAGTTATTTCATTCACTTTTGGCTCTAGAAACTTTAGAAATAGCTTATTCAATTGCATCAGAAACCCTAGGATTTTTAGAGATTTCAGTAAAGTTTTAAATTAATTTTGGAGACAGATGGGCATTTTTATTTACTGATATAGTTGTAGTTTCTCCATTTTTGAATCTTATTTATGTTATTCAGCTTTTATAATTTCTACCTTTTGTTATTAATTTTATTGTTATGTATATGATAGAATGTATTGCTGTTGTGAATGGGATTTTTTTTTCATTATATTTTCAATTGTTTTAAGTGTCAGTTTGAAGCACGTGCATATTATCTGTTCCTGGAAGTCTTGGAATACATTGTCTGAAACTGCTCCTGGAATACACTAAGGGGTAAATTTTTACTCTCTCTAATATAGTAATCTCTTGATTTCTGCATGCTTTTAATCAATTTTGATAGATTTAATGTTTCCAGAAAATTATTCAGTTCTTTAGGGAAGAATATATCTTCTAATTAGAATTTATATGCTTTTATTTATAACATTTTCTTTGTTTTTAAGACTGGCATACCAAGAACAGACATTTTTAAAATTAGAATTGGACCTTTTAAAATGTATCCATTTTTCACAGTCTAGGATTCTTTACTGGCCTTCAGTAGAAATGACAGAATTCGTTTTTAAGACCTGAGAACTTCATCTGCTGGCACTTATAAAGGGTTGATCCCTAGGTTACCTGGCAGTGTTGAGCTGCTAAACCAGCTGGTACCCATCGGGACTTGACTAATGCCACTTCCAGTGGCCTGGCAACGTGATTTTGACTTTCCCTGCTGTCACTCCTGACAACGTGAGTTCCTTCCTGAGCTTACCTGGTGAGGAAATGAAACGTGTACATTACATTACTACAGTGAGAATAATCTCAATGTTTCATCCCGTGTCAGTTGCCTGACAAAGTTGCTTGAACCCAAGATAGAGGTCTTTTCTGACTATAAGTTTCTGGGCACTCTAACCTGAATAAACTGTATATAGTGCAGAAATCTACAATTACCTGACTTCTAGAATAAAAAAATGTGTAGCCAGCCATCTTTCAGAGGAGGCTTTTTGGGCTCCTAAATTGAGATGTTTTTAGGATTCTCTAGTAAGGGTGTAGAAATTTGAGACCACAGATAGGAGTGAAGCCTGGATTCTATGGATTTCATGAACATCTGAGTTACATATCAGGAGTACTGGTCAAGAACTGTAAATAACCCTTTCACACTGGAAATTTGCCTCTGAGCTAAGTTTTATTGTTCCCAAATACTACAAGGGACACATCATCAGGTTAAACTGACAGTCTGGTTCTTTCTTTCTCTGTGCTGTACCTAAATTTGTTCAGAGGGAACAACAACAAAAAAATTAAAATTAATAACACTGCCTGTCATTTAAATTAGTAGAGTGCTATAACAATTCTTACAATATGGACCTTTCTCATATTTTCTGATCAGCTAAAACAGGGAAAATTTGTTTGGCTGATTGGTTCATTAACTTCCTCACAACTGGTTTTTCAAAGAACTTGGTTCTCATAGATGTCTGTAGATATTTATCATGTTGTGATATATCCCAACTTTCTATGCTTCTACTCCTAGAGGTAGCTAAGAGTAATTTTATATTTGAGAAATGGATGGATTCAATCTAGTCAAACTATTTAAGATTATAGAGAAATCCTGCAGGTCAGGTATAAGAGCATCCTTTGAGCAGTTTGATATTCATTTATTTTTCCCTTTTGTCAGAAAAGCAATTTATGACTAGAATAAGCAGGATGGGACACCTGGGTAGCTCAGTAGGTTAAGCGTCTGCCTTCAGCTCAGGTCATGATCCCAGAGTCCCAGGATCGAGTTCTACATCAGGCTACTTGCTTAGTAGAGAGTCTGCTTCTCCCTCTCATCCCTGCTTATGCTCTCTCTAGCTAACTCTGTCTCTCTCTCAAATAAACAAATAAAATCTAAAAAAAAAAAAAAGAGTAAGCAGGGACTCCCAATTTTTTTGGGCCATTTCAGTCATAATTCCAATTCCTTTTCTCAGCATATGTTCACTTCTTTGTATATTGCCTTTTGAGTGTTTAATTAGTGCTGTGACAATCTCATTAATATTTTTTTTTAAAAATTATGTTTATTTATTTGAGAAAGAGATAGTGAAAGGGAGCAGAGCAGGAGGGAGGGGCAGAGAGCTCTCTGACCACTGACCAGAGAGCACAATGTTGCAAGGCTTGATCCCGGGACCTTGGGATCATGCTTGAGCTGAAGGCAGATAGTTAACTGACTGAGCCTCCCAGGCACCCCTCATTAATACTCTGTATACTGAATTTCTTTTTTCTTTTTCTTTTTTTTTTTAAGATTTTATTTATTTATTTGACAGAGATCACAAGTAGGCAGAGAGGCAAGCAGAGAGAGAAGGGGAAGCAGGCTCCCCGCTGAGCAGAGACCCCCCTCCTTCCCCCCATGTGGGGCTTGATCCCAGGACCCTGGGATCATGACCTGAGCTGAAGGCAGAGGCTTTAACCCACTGAGCCACCCAGGTGCCCCTGTACACTGAATTTCATTCAAAGTTCTCATAACTTTGAACTCTCTAGTTCATTCATATTATTATATACTTTTTATTTCTTATTTTTACATGATACTGTTTATTGTTTATAGTTGGTTTAAAAGAGGCACTTGTTTGTGTTTTCTTTTCTTTTCTTTTTTTTCTTTTAAGAGAGATAGCTTGTGGGAGCAGTTGGGGAGGGTCAGAGAGAGGGAGAGAGAATCTCAAGCAGGCACCCTGCTGAACACAGAGTCTAACTCAGGGCTCGATCTCAAGACCCTGAGTTCATGACCTGGGCTGAAATCAAGAACTGGGCGCTTAACTGACTGAACTACCCAAGTTCCCTTTGTGTTTTGTTTTTTTCCATTTTTTGATAACTTCATTTTTTTGTCATTAACTTCCACTTTCATCCATAACAATTCCATCTACTCTCATAACAGTTCCACCTACTCCCTTTCATTTTGTTGTATACTTTTGCTTTCTACCTTGTAAAATTAAATATTTAAATTATTTAATTGTGAACTTTATTAATAAGTCCAATACTTTATCTATAACAACAGAATTGCTAGGTGTTATTTGGGTGGCTCAGTTCTAGAGCCTGTGACTCTTTGGGATCATGTGTTCAAACCTCAAGTTGGGTACAGAGCTTATTAAAACACACACACACACAGACATACATGAAAAAATGTTCAACCTCACTAGCCCTCAGGGAAATACAAATCAAAACCACAATGAGATACCACCTCACACCAGTTAGAATGGCAAAAGTTAGCAAGACTAGAAACAACAAATGTTGGCAAGGATGTGGAGAAAGGGGAACCCTCTTACATTGCTTGTGGGAATGCAAGCTGGTGCAGCCACTTTGGAAAACAGTATGGACATTCCTCAAGATGTTAAAATAGAACTACGATACGACCTAGCAATTGCACTACTAGGAATTTACCCCAAAGACACAGATGTAGTGAAAAGAAGGGGCACATGCCCTCCAATGTTCAAGGAGCAATGTTCACAATAACCAAACTGTGGAACGAACAAACATGTCCTTCAACAGATGAATGGATTAAGAAGATGCGGTCCATATATACCACGGAATATTACTCAGCCATCAGAAAGCATGAAAACCTTCCATTTGCATTGACATGGATAGAACTGGAGGGAATTATGCTAAGTGAAATAAGTCAGGCATTATGCTAAGTGAAATAAGAAAGACAGTTATAGTATAGTTTCACTCATATGTGGAACATAAGGAATAGTGCAGAGGACCACAGGGGAAGAGAGGGAAAACTGAATGGGAAGAAATCAGAGAGGGAGACAAACCATGAGAGACTCTCGACTCTGGGGAAAAAGCCGGGTTAAAGAAGGGATGGGGATGGAGGAATGGGGTAATCAGATGATGGGTATTAAGGAGGACACAAGTTGTGATGAGCACAGGGTGTTACATGCAACTAATGAATCAATGAACACTACTCCAAAAACTAATGATGTACTATATTTTGGCTAATTGAACATAATAATAAAAATAAATAAAAACTTAAAAATAAAAATAATTTAAAAAACAGAATTGCTATGTGTTAGAAATTGCATAAAATTTAATTAGAAATGCAGTTAGTTAAAAATAAAAGATCATTTGATATATAGTTATATAAATGAAAACTGAATATATTTTGTCCTTATATCACATATCCAGAAATTAAGAAAATTAGTGTGTATTTTACATATATGTATACTTATATGTATTTTTATGTTATATATATATATATATATACTGTATTCTAGTTAGATACCTAAATTTGTACAATCTGTGATACAATAATACCTGATTTGTAGTGCTCACTGTTTATATTTTACTATTTTTCAATTTTATTAAATTTTTGGAGTCCTACTTAATATGGAGCTATAAGAGTTACTTTATTAATTTATGGTGTTTAGGTTGTTTCAATTATTTTGTCATTAACAAAAATGTTTCAGTAAATATTCTCAAACTTAATATTTTTTTAGCTGCATGATCAAATATGGCAACAACTGGCCCTTTAAATTTAAATTTGTTTTATTAAAAAATAAAACTAAAAATTCAGTTTTCAGCGCTGTAGCTATATTTCAAATGTTCAAAAATCATATCTTACTGGAAGCTAACATATGAGACAGAAAAGACATAGAAGACTTCCATTAATCTGAAAGTTCTCCTGACCAGTACTAATTATGCATTCTAGCAAGTGATATTATTTGAAAGCTAGTTACTATGTATTTTAAATTATATGCATTCGAATCAAAATGATTGCAGAATTTAATAGTCACACTGACAATGCATGAAAGTATCTGATTTTCATCATCAGTTATCTTTAAAATAAAATAATTCCTCAAAATAATAGGAAAAGTGTTTTCTATTTACTGTGGTTTTAATTCATTTGATTATCAGTGAGTTCACAAATTTGTATTTGTTGAAAGTTATATTTCTGATTCTTTAAATTCTGTGAATTATCTCTTTATACTCAGTAGTCCATTGGATATATTCTCATAAACACAGATTAATGAATGCACAGGCATGCAGATACTTCCTTGATTCTATTCATGTCTATGTACATTTTTCAATATTTTTTCTAGAACCATGAGTAAATTTCTTTGTTCATGCCATCCCTGAGTTTCCCTTGCTCCATAGTATTTTTTACACAGTACTCATGTTCTTTTTCTCTACATTCATCCCCATTATGGGAAGATCTGTCTAGTTTAAATAGGTAGGATGAAGGAATTGACCTTGAATTCCACTTCCTGTTGACTGGCATGGTTTCCAAATTCTATTTTCAAATCTGTAACAGAAGGGAAGGTTGATGTGCACAGTTCCCAGTCCAATTCCCAATTTCTGGCAGTTCTTCATCTTCTGGCCCAGCTCTACTTTGATTAAGTGTTTTTCTGAACATTGTTTCCAGGTTTTCTGGTATTGAGCCAAAGATCTGAGCCAATGTTGTACACTGAGGATTACACTTGTCAGCCAGCACTGCTACCAGGTTATGTTTTCTTTGCCCTTACTTACAGCAATTTGCCCGGGGGAGGTACCACTCTCCTCACAATGCACTTTGCCATCACCTGATTTTTCCTATGCTCTTCCAGTTAATAGCAATGATTTGATATTTTTGTCTCAGAAAATGGCTTCAAATCACTGTTTTAAGAGGACCTCCACTAGTCAGACGTTCTGCATCTTGGAGTACGTTGATCAACTGTGGTAAAATTAGGAAGCATCTTCCTCTAAGATAAGCTTTTAGAAGATTAGGAATTCAATGAATTGAAGCTGGCTCTGTATCTTTCCACTTTCCCTGCATCTAACTCTAGCTATCTTATCTCCTACTAGTTTCAATTCCTCCGAGACACTAATATTAGGTTATCTGTCAGAATTACTATAGAAGGCTGCTAAGGGTTTTAAAAATATTTCACTGTATCTACAACAGTATTTAATGAATAGTTGTGGGAGGCTCTCTTGGGGGCTACAAGCCAGCTGTCATTTTGAACCAGAAGTCTCTGATCATAAAATTTCAAAAATAATATCTTTTACTATAGCTGACAGTAAATACTGATATAGCTAGCACTGAAGCTGTTCTGCAAGGCAGAGATTTATTTTAAAATGAATTTGGTATGCCCAAATTACTCTTCAATTACATAAGCCAAGAGATTGTATTGAACTATGTTAATTTTAAGGATTCTTATATTTAAAAAAAACAATGTGAGAGAATACTTTCATGAAAAAAACAAGTTTCTGAGACTATCTTTTTTAAAAAAATAAGTGAATATGCTGAGACATTCATGTGATCTATAAATAGTTTTTACATTTTTAATAGAATATTTTAAACAGAATGATTTACATTATTAACTGCACATTATCTTTTTTTGTTACCAAATGTCTTTATTATTGAATGGGCTTAGTTTCACACTATTGTTCTTTATTTCTTCAAGTATGTCTGCATCTAAGAAACTTAATAAACAGAAGTCATATATTTTGTTGCCCTACAGAATATATTTTGAAAATTCCCAGGTGTGTTGTGCAAATCTACCTTTAAAAAATATTTTTAACGGTAAGCAGATTGCATTGTTTTGAGGAGAAGAGGTACTTAGCGCTCTTTTTCAGAAGTAAATGTTGTTTATGAAGTACAAAGTTTTGTGGTTTTTTTGTTTTATTTTTTTCTCTATAAAAATAGCACCAGTCTTTCTCTCAAGTGCAAAATGTCTGGATGTTGCAGCAGTAGAGAATCAAGAGTACGATTCTTCTGATAGAAAATACTCATTTTATTTCTCATCTGCAGCAACAGTAGCAAATGCGGGAAACTGGCACTTCTTACAGTCAGACCATTCTTTCACATATTTTTGTAATTAGAATACATGTTAATAATTCATCTTTACACTTTAAAAAACTGGTAGTATGTAAAATTAACATGTGGTAGAAAATCATAATAGCTATCATATTTTTTTTTATATGTTGAATGTGCCAGAAACTGTAGAAGGCACTCTTAACAAATTATCTCGTACATTCTTCTCAAACATTCCAAGGAAGAGATTGACAGTTTTTGTTGTTGTTGTTGTTGGTGATGGTTTTTTGGATGTGGCGGCTCAGAGGCAGATGACCTCTGAGTGATTTGCCGGGATTACAGAATAAGTGTCAGGCTGTATTCTGTAAAGTTAGTTCTCAAACTAACTCTTTGAATCCCTACAATTAAGTACTTTAAAATTTATAGAATGTTATAAAAGTACATGAAATGCTGTTAAAATGTCTATTTTGTCATAACTGGCTCTGTATCAATCATTATTTCCTGAAAATTTTGTAGTTTTATTTTCCAATGTCACTCAAATTTTCAAAATTCCATTTTGTTTGTGCTTGAGACTTAGATTCTTATTTATGCAATTTAATCATCTATCTTGTAGAATAAATAAATGGAAAATATCTACAGTCAGTAGTGAAATTGTGACACTAGCCTTTAGAAAATATTATTTCTAATTTGGATTGATATTTGCATGTGTCAACCCTGTTGATATATAAACCAATAATATGATGCATGAAAATGAAATAAAGTTGGATATTTCTTAAGGTTTAGAGTCAACAGAGTACTTTTGTAACCAAGAATTATCAAAATAGACTATCTTTAAGTATGGTGTATTTAATACTTTCTTATGTCGTCTACAGTAAAATGATATTTACATATTTAAACAAATAAGAGGGTTTTACTCAAAGTAATAATCTCTGTTTATCGAGTTTCCTATTCTAGGTCCTGATCAAGTTTCTCTAGTTTAACAATTATATATACAATTTTATGCTAACAAGGAACTTTTTGTAATGGTAGCTCTTTTAGGCTATTAACCCAGAATTCTCCGTATGTTAACACAAGAAATGTGTATTTCTGCTAAATGCCATAGAGTGATTCTTAAACTTCTTTTCCTTCACTTAATTAAATCCACAATTGTTTCTCTCTTTTATTAATAAGGTATAGTTTATGGCTCTCTAGTTACTCTCTTAATTTCTTTCTTTCTCTTTACTTTCTTTCCTTCTCTTCTCTCTCTCTCTCTCTTTTGTTCTTTCTTTCTGTTGTTTTTGCACAAAGAAAACTTTATTTTCAGAAATAAGGAGATCAAGGGGTATAACCTCCAAAGCTGTGACTCTGAGCAAGAGTGGGTGAGTTCCTTTTATTTAGGATAAGATGAGTATTTCGATTGGGAAGACTTGCCATCATATAGAGGTGGGCATAAGGTAACACATGCACCTTAAGGAAACATGTTTATATACACATTATATGTTATGTAAATGAGGCTTGTGCTCCTGCTTGGGTGGAGATTTTAGTATTATAATGAGGTAAAGGTAGATTTCAGTCATTCTAGAGGTCTAGATTTTCTTTCAATGTGTACTTTCAAACTTTCTTCCAGCCCCACACCTAGTAAGTATAGCCCTACACCCAGAGCAGTATAGTTTTCTGTCTCTAACACACACACACACACACACACACACACACACACACACACATTCACATTCAATGATTGCTGAGTGCTGTTGAAGAAAATGATATAGTGATGCCCCAGCACAGATTATAGACAGTATGCATTCAGAGTACATATGAACTGGGCTCTTATTCCCTAATTTTTACTTTTTTCTCCACCAGAGCTACTTCAGATTTCACAGTTCTCATATTTTCAACCTGATTTCCCACTCCCTCAGCCTCAGAACTGACATTGACTTAAATGGAAACTTAAATCAGATGACAAATACATCTTAAATACCACATTTAAAAAAATTTTTTTAAGGAATTAACCTTTTGTTCATTCTTTCTGTTCCCAGTCTTGCTGAAAAAGGTGCTTCTCTTTTGTGAGACAGTAGCCTAGATTTCATTCCCTCCTCCTTTTTCAAGAACCTCATTTAATTGATTCTAAATAATTTTATCTCTCTTTTATTTATCTCTCCCAGTCTGCACATAAGTATTCTTAAATTTCTTCAGTGTAAATAAAAACAAATGACAAGAAGAAGAAAAAAACAACTACCTTTAACTTTTGCTTTAACTATTACAGCAACACAACACTCTTATCTTGAGAAATGAAATATTAGTAGATGCATTCACATAAAATTTCTCCCATGCAGTTCCCACTTCTGCTTCCACCTGTCACAAAAACTAATTTTACTAATATTTCCCAGAGACATTAGCTTAAACTAGACTCCCTGCTATATTGATTAATTTGGCTACTCCTTTTAGAAGCCTTCTCTTTCATTGGCGTCTCTTGTTATCAGTCTAATGGATTTATTGTCTCCTCTAGTTATTACTTTACTGTGTCCTCTGCTATTAAGAAAAACATCAGAGAAGTAAGACTGCATAATGTGCATTGAATAACCATTGTTCTCAAACAGGTAGATTAATAAATATAATGTAAGTGTGGAGATAGGATAGAGGATGATATATATATATATACACATTGATAGGCATCTTACTTTTCCATTTAAAAATTTTAAAGACCTATTGCTAAATGCTTAATGATTACAAAACAAAATGGCAGCTGTTTTATGGTAGTCTTTTATTAATCAACTTTATAGAATTATAATGTGAAATATGTCAAATGCGTTGCTCTGTTGAGTCAAACCTTGTGACCTGAAAAACATGGTAAATGCTATATCCGTATTTATTGAACACTCATTATTTAACAAGTATTATTGCAGATACCATAAATATACTAATGAATTTAATACAAGAATATTTTGAAATAAATTTGATTATTATATGCATTTGATAAATTTGAAAATATAGATAAAAAACAGTTAAGTAAGTTGATCAAGATCATACAACAGAATGGATGGTAGAGATTCAAATGTGGCCCAAGAAACCATACAGCTACAAAGGTTTTTCTCCTTTTTGGCCTTCCCATCTTTGTTCTGTTACTCTATGGCCTTTAGTCCTTTTATCTTGAAATAAATAATGCTTATGAAAATAGGTATTTAAGTTAGTTTTATGTATACTGAGGAATATAGGGCTGCATTAATTTAGAAAAGATAAATAAGCATAGGCTTATTAAATGGAGGGATATAGCTAAAATAAGGCATATTTATAATTTTTAAAGACATTTATGGTTTGTAAAGGTTTGAGTTTGTCTTATAAAAATATTTATTTCCCTTCTATCAATGCCACTCTCTCTCTTTCTCAACACTAAATTTTCAATGTCATTATTGTATTATTTAATTTTTGGCACATCAGACAATTAACATTTGCCAAGCTCATAATTACTTTCCAACATAAAATATCTTAATTTGTGCCCTCCCGTGTCACAGAATGCCCTCTGCATATCTGAATTCAACATATTTAGCTCAAATTCAATTTTCCATATCTCAATTGCGTATTTCAACATTTTGTTCCTAATTAGTACATTCATTTTTAATTTTTTAAAAAAACTTCTACATAGTATTCTATCATGTGAACATATCACAAGTTAGAAAATCATTTTATACAAAGGTAGTATCTCACATATAAATCAATATAGTACTAATATTCATGGTCAATAAGTGTATTCATTAAGTGTAATGAAATATATACATTTTTTAATACACACATTAGCTTATAATATTTCTAAAAAGGTGTATTTAATAGAAAATGAGACTATCAAAATAGTTTTCATGTAATCAGTATTCCTTCTGGGTTGTCCACAAATAATAGACATTTTTCTTTTTTTCCTTTTTCTTTTTCTTTTTTACTTTTTACATCTAACTTGCTTCATGCTGGGAAATTCACCCGACATTAATGTTGATTCATTTTTCAAGGGTAAGAGAAATAATTGATTTCAGTATCTATAGTAATCATATAAATGTATTAAAGCACATAAAGAACACAAAAACTAAAATCCCTTATGGATGTCTTTTCTTATTAAAAGCTTAAAATATTAAAAATAAATATCTGAATTAATAGAAGTTGGTGAAACTCCATTCTGTGATTTTACGACTGTTAACTCCTTTTAGTCACATACATAAGGCCAACTATAAAAATGACAAAAACTGAAATGTTTTGTTTAGAAATCTGATGACATATTTCCATTATTGAGTTCTTAGTAGAATCTGATGACATATTTCCATTATTGAGTTCTTAGTAGAAGAGGAGTTTTGGCCATTTGCCAGTGCCATGTGGATACTTAATCCCATTTTTATTTGGATGTCTGTGACCTACTCTTCACAGCTACATCAATGATAAACGAACATCTCATTTTAGTAACATATACTCTAGTAGCAGGTATCTGCAGTTTGACACATTGCTAATTAAATATTGATTTGTTGAATGAACTTTAAGCCTTCAGTATTTTTCTAATTAGAATAATGACTCTTCCATATGCTAGCAGTTATGTTTCTCTTTAAAAAATAAAAGACACATAGAAGTAGCTCAAAAGTATAAATTATTAAGCATATTGTACTTCAAGGTCTG
This sequence comes from Neogale vison, assembly GCF_020171115.1. Lineage (NCBI taxonomy): Eukaryota > Metazoa > Chordata > Mammalia > Carnivora > Mustelidae > Neogale > Neogale vison. Next base: position 17,093,553 of record NC_058100.1, read on the forward strand.
GTTAATAAATTAGACATATTGTAATAGGTTCAGGCAAATTGCTTTTATTGCTTATAATAAAGAAAGATTTCATGCTTCTAATCCAGTTTGGTAATGGCAAAATACAGCATTTAATAGTAGTGGTATGGCCTTTGGATAATACATTTACTCAATTTTACTCCATTCTTAGTAAGTAGCTATCCAACTGGATTATTATATGCCATATGAAAATTTAAGAGTCTTAAATGTCTAAAAATGGAATTATTTTTCATTTTAAGTTGTCATAAATAAATCTCTATCGATTGAATTATTCCTAATAAAGGCAATATTGCATATAAATAGTATTCTTCATATAATGGAATCTTTTCAACAATTGTGACTGTGGAAACTAATTAAACATGAAACAAGTCCATCATATAATAGAAAACATTAAAAGACAGCAAAAAGACAGCTTTGTAAACTTTACTTATTTTATTTTATTTTTTTAACAATAAGACAGTCTCAGGGTATAGAGTCCCATGGATAGTGTAATAATAGATCTTCACCGTGAATTGCCCTTTGAAGGAAAAGATGAATCTCAGGAAGCAAATCCAGAAGTTGAAAATGATTTGTACTTGAAAAGGTTTTTCCAGAGTTTATCACCTTTAATGCACAGAAGAGGTGTTGAGTTAATCTGTTCCTTCTTCCACTCTCTTTTTTTCTTCCTTTTAAACTATCTCTACATAACTCTTTTTCTGGTTCATTCTTTTGTTTGGTTTCAAGTGTTTTTTAAATATAGACTAGATACAAAAATATTTGTAAATGACGTGGAACAGAGAACAAAAAAGCCAAAGCCACCACTTTAGGAAATAGGATGTAATCATGATCTTTGAAACATCACCCACATCTCCCTTCCTAATGCCATTTTCTTTCCAGCCCCACAGTGAAAAAGGTTGCTCATATTTTGTCCTTGTACTCACATCACTATTCTTTACTTTTCCTCCATTTTTATTGGTTCCCATAATCATATACTGTTTGAAGTTGTAGATTTTTTTCCACAAGGATGATTATTTATTTAATCTATTTAACTTAATTTTTTATTATTTTATGTTAGTCACCATACAGTACATCATTAGTTTTTGATGTAGTGTTCCATGATTCATGATTTGCATATAACACCTAGTGCTCCATGCAATCCAAGCCCTCCTTAATACCCACTACCAGACTCACCCATCCCTCCTCTCCCTCCTTTCTAAAACCCTCAGTTTGTTTTCTGGAGTCCATAGTCTCTCATGGTTCATCTCCCATTCTGATTTCTCCCCTTTCAGTTTTCTTTTCCTTCCTTCTGATGTCCTCCATGCTATTCCTTATGTTCCACAAATTAAGTGAAACCACATGAATTCTCTGTTTGACTTATTTCACTTAGCATAATCTCATCTAGTCCCATCCATGTTGATGCAAAAGTTGGGTATTCATCCTTTCTGATGGCTAAGTAAGATTCCATTGTAGATATGGACCACATCTTCCTTATCCATTTGTCTGGTGAAGGGCATCTTAGCTCTTCCCAAGTTTGGCTATTGTAGACATTGCTGCTATGAACATTGGGTTGCATATGGCCCTCCTTTTCACTAAATCTCTGTCTTTGGGGTAAATACCCAGTAGTGCAATTGCTGGGTCATAGGGTAGCTCTATTTTTAACTTTTTCAAGAACTTCTACACTGTTTGCCAAAGTGTCTGCACCAACTCACTTTCCCACCAACACTGTGAAACTGTATATTTTGACGCTCTTTAGTATACATATTTCCCTGTGATTCGTTTTGCATTCAGTCTTTTGTCCCAATTTAGCATAGCTAAATAGAACTATCCATTCTTTACTTTATTTTAACCTCTAGTTAATATTTAATTTCACATGACATTGTTTATTCATTCATTATTATCAAATAACACTTAAACATTTTTTTTCCAGTTGAGATCACAAAAAATAGAACCACAATAAATATTATTTGAAGATTTCTTTTTTCTTTAAAAAAAGAAAAAGTTTTTGGGGGGTACATAAAAAGTAGTATTTCTGGATCATAAATATTGAAAGAGAAAATCCGAACAAAAGTGGTTAACTTGCCTCTTTTTTAAGAACACCGCAAGGTAAAAACAGCTTCAGAATACTGTTGTGTCAGAATACTAGCAAGTGTCCTGAAGAATTTATAGGTTAGATAAGGGAAGGCCAAAGTTAGTTTTATTTCATAGCTTGATCCCTCTTCAGTGAAGAAAGTCCTTCATCATTCCTCATATATCTTTACCTCAGTGTTTCTGGAAAATCACCAATTATTTCCAAAACTGATTATGCCACTTAAATTCTAATAAAAACACACGTGTTTCTATTTCCACACCCTACCAATACTTGATACTCTTTTGCTTTTGTCTTTCTGGTTTCTGTAAAAAAGAACTATGTATATTCTGATGTGTTTCCTATATCTTCTGTCAGGACATCTGTCTGTATCTACAGATATTGTCTGTTGTCTGTCTATCTGTATATCTATTTATCTATCTATCTATCTATCCATCTCTCTCTCTCTATTTTTATAATGTTCACTTACATTTTGTGGCCTGATTTTTAATTTTCTTTATTGTATCTATATATAAATTGAAGTTGTTATTTAGCTGTAGTCAAATGTACCAATCCTATCATTTATAGTAGATGTTTTTAATGTCGTCTATAAGAAACATTGTTTATTGATTTATGGGATGATTATTCTATACTACTGCTTACAGTTTGATTATACTTTCATCCTTTCACATTTATGATTTAGTTATTTTGGATTAAAGTTTTATGATTAGGGAAAGAAAAGAGTCCAAGTTGATGTTTTTTCAAATAGGTATAAGTAATTGACATAAAACTATTCATTAAGAAACATTTTCCCTGCTCCGCAAAGTGAGTCTGTCATAAAACAGTTTTCCATATTGTTTAGTTCTGTTTCTGTTCTATTTATACCATCTATTGCTCTATTGACTATATAACATTGTTTAATTTTTAATCTTTGACAAATAGTCAGGCAAGATATTCCATCATGTGAGCACTAAGTCTGCGGTCACCAGCTGGGAATGATCACCCTCCCCCTAACCTTTAGGACTCTGAAAATATCAAGAGATACTTGGGGGTGGGGCTGCTATCAGCATCTAATGATTAGCGGACAAGGAGTGCAGCTGATCATCCCACCTTGCACAGGATGACCACTCCTAGCCCAACAAATATTTATATGATACAAAACCTCAGCATTGCTGAGGTTGTGAAATCCTTAACCAAACAGAAGACACACCAGGATGTTTTTTGAAAAGAGAATTGCATGTTCCATGTGGCAGGAGGATTCAGTATACGTATTTTTACCTCTGTCTTTATCTCCTTTTTATTCTCTTAGTTTTTGTTTTGCTTTCCTTCAGTGCCCTTTATGAAAACTTGATTAATATATTCTCTCTTCCAATTTAGTTTTTATTACTGAGAGTTTTATATTTCCTTTCTTTAGTGCCTGGTGAGGTAAAAGAGTGGGGGAAAAAATCACACTCCCTTTCCTTTTCATATCTTTTTTTGAGTTTAATTAACCATCTTTTCATTTTAACTTCTTGATTTCACTTTTTTTTTCTATTCTCTTATCCCTGAATATATGTATATATAATCACATGTAATTATATATAAATACACTGAATGTGATTATTTGAAAGCCATCTTATGGTTGTCTTTTGCTTTATGGTGATTTTATTCAGGGACACTATTTCATTCCTTGAGGCATATTAGATCTCGTTTCTTGATATTTAAAAATTAGTTTTGATGGGTTTATTTTTTACCTACCTGATGTAGGAAAATGTTGGAGTTCAGAGCTAATAGCCAAGAAAGAATTCTTGAGACATCTTCGGTGCAAAAAAAGGTGGTTTTATTAAAGCATGGGGGAAGGTCTCACGGGCAGAAAGAGCTGCACTGGGTTTGTGATGAGGGGCTCATTATATACTTTCAAGTTGGGAAGATGTTAGGGATAGCCTAAGTCTCTAAGGAATTTTGGAAGCAAGGTTTCCAGGACCTCGATGGGCTAGTTATTGTTAGGAAAATGTCATTTATTACTGTCTAATAAAACTTGTTCATGAGACCCTTCAGATGTATATCGGTGGGCCTTGTGCTTAAACAACGATTCCTAACAGGTATCTTGTGGGGTACAGATAAAGGAATTTTCTAAAGGCATTTTTATATGTTGAAGCAGACTTACAGAATCCTGGAGGCTTGGGATAATGTTAAGCTAAGATTGTCTTTTGCTTTTAGCAAAGCATTAACATTGAGGCAGCTGCTTTCCTAGAGGAGTGTCACTTTGCCTGTTTCAAGGACTTGTCCATACACTCTAAGAATGTAAGTAGTAAGGAAATATAATTTTTCTTTTGCCTTTGCTTACCACATCATATTCATTTGGTCAAATTTGGGTAGTATACAAGGTTTTGAGTTTAATGGCATTTCTATCAGGGTAAGAAAGTCCACATTCTTTAGTGGGTATGATTTGTTTCAGAGGTACGGGAAAGAGATAGTGTGTTCTCTGATTTATGGCTCTCTTTCATCATGAAAGTTTGCACGTTTTCTCCTTTTAATTATTTTCTCTTTCACTAACTAATTGTTAGAGGAATACTCTTTACATTTCCCCCCTTTTTTTCCTGCCACAGAAGCTATGCTTTTTAAAGACTGAAACTTCAAACTGCATGGACTTTAATTTATTTCTGTTTATGGCCATGGTTTTCAGAAGAGAAAGGAAAGACAGTTTGTCCCACATGGAACATTGCACAATGTATGGGAACATTTTTGGTTTAACAACTTGGGGCACAGGGCGAGCAGAGGGGTGGAGGCACGCCTGGTGTTTACTGAGTGGAGACCTGCAGTACACAGGGCAGCCCGTGAGAGAGACTTGTCTGGTTACAAACATCAATGGTGCTGATTAGTTCTGTCTCATATCGCATGCCCCTTTAGCGTTTCCAAGCTTTGGACGGGTCCACTCTTTGTGGCAGTGGTTTTAGATAAAACGTAGGCATATCACTAGCTCTCTCTCTCTCTCTCTCTTTATTTCCTCATGATTTCTTTTCTCCTTATCCATGCTTATCACAACCCCCCACAGTGGAGCAGAAGCAGGAAAAGTACTTCCTAGAAATTGCTTGTTGGGTTCTAGGTATTCTGAGTCGTGGGCATTCATTGTCCTCAAGTGATGCTGAAGGCACTCTGCCAGTTTCTGTGGTAGGCAAATATTCTTCCTGACCTCAGTAGTTGAGTAGGTCTATTAGTGACTCACATTTCACTGAGAGTCTGAATATACTTTCCTGCATCTTCTGTTGACTACACTTAGTTACTTCCAGATTTTGTTCTGTACTTCCTTTCCTGAATGCCAGAAGAGAAAATGGAATTTGAAAAAAGAAGTTCAGTTTCTTCAAGGGTTTGGCATATGCCCTCAGCTAGAAAATGAGCATTCTACCTGTGTCTAAATGTTTGTGTTACACTCTTCTATTGAGCTAGTCTTAAGTGAAGATTTCTAAACAAATCATTTCAATGGCTTATTTTTTTTTCAGAAGTGTTTATAGGACAAAGCATATTTAGAAAAATCCTGGTTTTCCTGGATACAAAATGAAAGTATATCTTGTTATCTGATTCAAAATAATTCAAAATAATAATAATAATTCAAAATAATAATTTTACCTGACTTCTTTGAGAGTCAACCCCCCCCCAAAAAAAGGGGGGGGTGAAAATTAAGTTTCCAGGAAAGGTTTTACAAACCATTTAAATCTTACCACTCCATCATCTGTAGTAAGTCATGCTGAGAGCTTTTATCTTCCATATGGCATGATGAAAGTATCACTTTACCTCTGTAGTCCTCCTCCCTGAAACACATAACTCCAGTCTAATTGTGAAATAAGTACCAGACAAACCCCACTTGAGGGGCATTCAAAAAATGCCTAACTAGTATTCCTCAAAATTGTCAAGGTCATTAAAAAGAAGGCGAGTCTGAGAAACAGTCACAGGTCAGAGGACGTTGAGGACATGGAGCAATAAAATGATGGCATTTTGAACAGAAAAAGAATATTGAGTTAGAATAAAAACTAAGAAAATCTGAATATGGACTTTATAATAATATAACAAGATTGGTTCACTAATTATAACAAATGTACCACACTAACATGAAGTCTTAATAATAGAGGAAATGGGGTTTAAAATTTTATGGGAATTCTCTGTCTTATATTCTCAATTTTTAACTAAATCTGAAATATTTTTTGAGTGATTAACTATCAATGACATGTCATTGTCCAGAAGGGACCAAATTTTGCAGAAAACATTTTCTAAGTACTGTATTTTTGGCATGCTAGGAAGCATGTTCCTACATTAGAAAATCTAAATATAATTTTCAAAATGGATGTCTGTATAAAGAACTAGAATTATCATATTACTTAAGTGGAATTGTCTACCGTTCTATGAATTTGGGGAGATTCTGACTGGGTAAACCTGCAAAGTTAATATTATTATTTTTTTAGGATTCATTTGTTCATTTGAGAAAGAGTGAGTACAAGTGGGGGAAGGACAAAAGGAGAAAGAAAGGGTGAGAACTTCAGGCAGACTTCCCACTGAGCACAGAGCCCAATGCAGGGCTCGATTCCACAACCATATCATGACCTGAACTGAAATCAAGAGTCAGACGCTTAACTGTCTGAGCCACCCAGGCACCCCAACATTAAAATTATTATTAGGGAAGAATAAAGAAACTCTGCTGGGGTAAGAGGCTTGATATGGTTCAAGTGTCCCCCCTCTACCTGTTATTTGTAGTCAGTGGGAGTCATGGAGTATAGTAAAAGCATGAACTTAACTCTGAGAATAGGGATAGACATAAGAATCATCACCAAGCAAACATCCTAAAGAATATATAATGTTCCCTGAGTTTAAATTATACAGACTAGAGTAAGTTTCCTTCTCTCTACCATGGAAAGACTTTAAAACATGTTAAATATCTCTCACTAATACAACATCATTGATATCAAGTCTTTAATATTCCTACTTCCTCCACTTTCTCTTTTATTGCTCTTGCTTAAGAATCTCTTGGAATATCCTTTGTAACAATGAGCTCTCTCTCTTATTTTTTTTTTTAACTAAGCTAAGAAAACTACAGTGTTTCATTATTGCATAGTTTTTAGGTAATTTATTAACAGGTATTCAAGCCTTAAATCTTAGAAACTATCATCAACATTTTTATCTTCATATTAACATCATTATAGGCCTTTTTACAAGTAATAATTTTGAGTAATAAAAAATGTCTTAGGATTTTAAAATTTATTTGATAGCAATTTATGGAATATTGAAAAATGATAGTCACAGGTATAATTATAGAACCATAAATAAAACAATACATCTTTCATTTTTCTTGATTATGAGATATTATGGAATATTGTTATGGGAGAAGAACATCTAATTCATACACCCCCATATGTAAACACACACGCAACATATTCTCCAATAGATTTATATAATTATTTTTTGTTATACTATGTGTTAGTGTTAACTTCATGATGGGTGTATAATATTTTAGTTACAACTGAGCCATGTAATATACATGATTGCTTTTTAATCTTTTTTTTTATAATACTGATAATTACTACATTTTCATTGTTTTGTTCTCCATGTATCTCTTGCTAATTGGACCCTGAAGTGTCATCAATAACATGCATGCTCCCAATTTGTGGAAATATAAATCGCCTGGCTCCCTTGGCATTACTGGGTAGTTGGATGTGACGTTGTCTAAGTCATGACCCTGGGAATTCTCTTTCTGTATGGAGTTCCCTATTATATAGAATTTATGTCTTTCAGGGTGCCTGGGTGGCTGAGTCAGTTAAGGATCCTCCTCTTTATTTTGCCTCATGTCATGATCTCAGGGGCCTGGGACTGAGCTCACGTTGGCCTCTGTGATCCGTGCAGAGTCTGTGTAGGATTCTCCCTCTCCCTCTTCTCTGCACTTTCCTCCACTCATTCTCTCTCTCTCTCTCTCTTAAATCAAAAATTTTTAAAGTCTTTTAAAAAAAGAATTTACATCTTCCTTCTTTATTTGGATTAATATTTTAGTGGAATACTTTCTTCAGCAAATTCCTGAAAAGAAGCATATTGATTTTTGGCTATATTTGTTGTTTAAATTTACATTTCATAAGTGATTTATTGAATGTCAAATTTAGGAGGAAAACTAGTTGCCACTCAAAAATTTGAAGATCTTTGTCTGTCTGCTGGGTACTAGCAATGTTAAGAAGAAACTTGATATTGTGTTAATTTCTATTCTTTATATGTAGCATTTTTCTTTCTTTCTGGAAGCTTTTGGCATCTTTCCTTTGTCCCTTGTATTCTTCAGTTTTGTAATATTTGCCTTCTTGTACACAATTTTAATGAAATATTTGGCTCTTTGGAGTCTTTTTCAATCTGGAAACACTCATCATTAATTTCTAATATGTATTTATTGTAAATTTTTGTTTTTTTCTCTGCTCTCCATTTCTGAAATCGTGGTTGCATGATGGACTTCATGAATCGATCATCAACAATCCTTTTTCCCTATCTTATGTGTGTGTCTGTGTGTGTGCTTTGATTTCTGATCTTCATATTTTCAATTTGCTTCACTTTGAATGCCATATGTTCCTTCTTTCGTGGGTGAAATATTAATTGTCCTTCCTTTCCTAAAGATCCTGTTTCTTTCAGATTCTGTTAAATGGTCTCAATCTTTCCTAACATAGACTCTTCTCAAATGCATGGTGACCTATTGTTCATGGTATCTACCAAATGATTCAGAATTCCTGTGGGGTGTGTGTGTGTGTGTGTGTGTGTGTACCTTTGGAGTGTTGGTAGAATTATTTCTTTGGTTGACTCTAAACTTCTATATATCTTTGTCTTATCTTTTTGCTCAGGTCACTCGGACAAAAACATTCTATTTTTCTATGACTGAAATATGACTGGTTGTCACTTTCATGGCACCCAGTGAGGGCAAGGGACACATGTCTCAGTCATATATACATACTTCTATGTACATGTATGCATATATGTATATGTATATGTATACACATACATTGTACATATATGCATGTATAGGTGCTTCCCCCCCACCAAAAGTATACCTTCAAGCTTCTGTCATATGTAGAAAGACTATGAGGCCTTGAGATCTGTTATTACAACAGAATTTTAGCCTCTTCTGTTTCTAAACCCACACCAATATCACTTCAGGAACCTCTGATATTATTTATTCTTTAGCTGTGACTATTTCTACCTCTTTCAAAAGCCATTTTGTTTGCAGCACTTGGGTTTGCCATTTGCAGTTACCATATACCTATCTGCCTTTCTGATTTGAAAATTTTGTTTCTGTCACACTCTCTCCCCCTTACTTGATCTCTGTGAAATTTGAAACTTAACAATCCTCTCTACATTCATTTTACCAACATTTGAAAGAACAGGTACAATTATTCTGCTCAGTCTTAACTGCTAGTCAGAATTGCTATGTTATTGCTCAAAAAATATGTGTAGATAACATGATGGAACAACATTCCAAACTGACTTATTTACTATTCTTTATTCACTGAGATATCCTTTTCTTATTTATCTCTCATTTGTTCTTCATATATTTTTGCAGTAAAAAATTACGCATATTTATATACTCTACATGCATTCTTGTTACTATTGGAAAGTTTTGCAAATGTGTTTTCTTGCTTGGAATAATTCTTTTGAATACTATTCATAAATTACATGCATTGGGCTTTTAGTATTTTAAGCAAACTCACCATATATCAGTACTGAAAATTTTCCATATTTCTACTAATTTTTATTATATTCATAAAGGAAAATATGTGTAAGTTTTTCTGAACAGCCTCACCATTTGAGGAGCATTTATCATGAAAATTATTCTGCCATTGTATCATTTGTTTCCTAAACAATCACAGAGCAACATATGTAATTATACCATTGAATTTTTAAGTGTTCATAAACATTGTCCCAAAGTATTACTAATTAAAGTTTATTTAGCATAATTCAGTGAGATTTGTGGATATGGCTTATTTCCATGTCCAACATTTTACAAGAAAATTGCAACTATAAAGCCTTTGTGTTGTGCAGCACTCATACAGAAGACTTTCCCATACAAGGTGTTTAATTCAAGTAGAAAATTGTATATTCTCAGATATAACAATTCACTCTTGATTAAAAGTGGGTTTTATTTTGTTTGCATTTTTTGTTTAAATATTTTATTGTGCCCCTGCTTATTAACTAAAATCATTGAAGTAAAGGAGGGAAAAGACTAGTTCTATCTGGGTATGGATAAATTTTCTGTATAATAATCTGTAATTTCAAATTCTTAGTTTCATTTTATTTTTTTGCAGTCCCTGATCTTTCCTGTGAATTCTTTGTGCCAAAACACTACCTGAGCTTTACTTCCAGCTCAAAAGCTACTACTTACACCTGGACTATGACCTACTGATGTATATCCAAAGGGTCTCAATCATAAAGTACAGGCAGGGCTAGGTAGGGGAAGATAGATCGGGGACTCCTTGATCAGGCTCATAGAAATCCCAGAAATGCTGAGGCATAATGAAAACAGATAAATAAGGGAACAAACCAAACCACCCTGAGCTGGGTATCAGAAGTGGGATCTTTTTATGACAGTCACATTGTGACTGACAAAGAATAACAAGACCCCAAAGAAGAACTAAAGCCATCAAAGATGTTATCACTAGTTCTGACTCAGATCAAGATGTCATAAGAATGTTAGGGACATTTAGAACTAACTCCCTGGTTAGTTCTAAATAAAAGACTGTCAGTGAATGCCCATATTGGCCACCTGTGAGGACCCCTCTCACTCCTGAGAGCTTTTTCTGTATCCTTGCTTAATAAAACTCTGTCGCTTTACTCACTCTCCTTTACCACGAGATTCATTCTTTGACTCTGTGAAACAAGAACCTCACTCTCCTTCATCAATACTCCCTTCATTGTGTTATGATTTTATAAACTAACACATAAAGTTTTCATGTGAAACAGTGACTGTCATACAGTATTTAAAATATCCATTAATATTTCAATAATTTATTATTGTCTTATCATTGATATTTTGGTAGAAGAACAATCTAAAATTAAAACTGTATATTGTAGACCAGTGTTTTGCAATAGAGATTTCTTTGATGATTGCAATGTTGATATTCTGGGTTGTCCTATGCAGGAGCCCATTAACTGGTAGTGATTAACTGCCAGTAACTGACTTTTCAATTACATGTACCATCAATTAATTCACATTTAAATAATATTTGCCTACTGACCACTGAATTGAACAACACAGTTTTGAGTCACATATACATTGTTCACATTCTTTTGTATTGTTTTATTTTCAATACACATTTTAAAATATGCATAGTAAATAAAGTAACCTTTTGAGTAAAATATAGTAATGAAGCAGGACTGGGATGATTGCCAACATGTATCTTGTTGGGGGCGTGAATAGAGACAAAAGAAGTTTCCAAAGGAATTTTCCTATGTTGAAGTAGACTCATAGGATCCTGGGGGTCAGGCTAAGATCGCCTTTTGCCCTTAGCAAAGTGTCAACATCCAGGCAGTTGAGTCCCTAAGGGAATGTCACTCTACCTGTTTCTAGGACTTGTCAGTGGGCTGTAAGTAGTAAGGAAATGTGATAATTCTGCTTCTGCCCTTCTTTCTGACATCACTGATACAAAGAATGAAGACATTTATTATTATTCAGTTGCTGGTAATTACATTGATTGTACAGTGAAAATAAATTAATTTCCTTAAATAAAACAAGTTGCAAATCTGGGATTTAAGCCCCAAATGTCTTGCTTCTGAGTCTTTTAATTTCAAGATTGTTATACCACCTCTTAGCTTAAGGTATCACATTATATTTGCAGAGTTGAGAGAGAACAAATCCTGTGGTTTGTTTGTTTGTTTTTCCCATAAGGTGCAGCAATTTAAAGTTCATGAGATAATAAGCCATGGGATTCAGATAAACCATGAAGATTTTTGAATACTTGAATACTACAGTTGGCATTGAGATTGCATTTATTTATAAGTGGCCTACTTCCAAAAGAGACTTAAGATGTAAAATTATTTTTTTAAATGTAGTCAAGATCAAAAACAGGTTCTGAAAGAGGAGAGTTTGTCACAAATTGTGAGAATTGTGAGATTTCTTTACTTGCTACAGTTTCATAAACACTGGTAGAATGCACAAGGCTCCTGATTGAGGGACATAAGACCTTGTTACCCCACACAAGGAGAAGTTCATGTTCACATCAATTGCCTTTGTCCCTAAATTTCCAGGGGGATAATGAGTAGTGGTCCAGGATTTTGTTTTCCCAATAGTGAATTATGTCTTAGATGAGGAATCCTGAGCTTAGAAAACCCCAGTCTTGTACAGTGTCTGCTAGAAAACCTGTACAACCTTTGCTCTGAAAAAGGACATTCTTTTCATTACTCTGGCAAGGGGAAAAAAAAAAAAAATCTGCCCTTCGACCAAGAGGAGAAACCCTCTTTTTCTAGGCTCTTTGCTCTACAGATGGGATAGTTAATAATTTCTCTTCTGCCTTTGTTTCCCATGAGAATATTTTAAAAGATAGCTTGGAAAAAAAAAAAAAAAACTGTTACAAAATATGTGTTGACAGCACGGAGAATTGTCTCCTAGCAAAGTCAATATAAGAGTACATAATTTTCTTCTGAATTCCACATATTTATAAATCAGGATCACACTAATTTCTCTTTATATCTAATAAAGGGAAGGCCAGCCATTCTTCAGAAGAAAAAGAAATTTCCTGAACTTGAGCAATGAAAGTACTGTTATAGGGTGTATTGTGTAATGATAAAATAGACCAAGAACTTATTTATTTAATTTATATTAATAAAATGAAACAATACCCCACATGCATATGTTTTCTGTATTTTTCTACCACAAATCCAAAGGCATCACAGCAAAGGACAGTTCCCTAAAACAATGTTTGGTGAGTCAAAAATGAATGTGAGATTTATTGTTGATTAATAAGTGATTTTACTGAGCCATATAACATTTTTACATCTTTAGAAAAATATTTCTCCATAGCTTAATACACTTAAAGCAGTACATTTCCACAACTTATAATGTTCTTCCAAGTAATTAAAACCCATCATTGCTTAGTGTTATGCCTTAAATTTGAATTCTGTTTTATAGTCTTCATTTACTTTGTTATGAAGTGATTGTTGTGCTTTGATTTATCCCATCTTTTAATTAATTATGAACAGAATTATTTAGATTGTACCCAAATCTTATCTTGACAGAGTACCTTTATTATCTTCATGAGCAATTTCATAGGGTTTTATTGCCATTTTGGCGGGAAAAGGAATATTGTCAGTAAAAAAAAATAAAGTTTAAAAAGTCCTCTAAGATGTTTTGTCTTGTAAATTAAAGAGGTTTTGTCTTGTAAATTAAAATTCTTGCTTCCTGTTGTTGGGGAGGATGATCTTCCTTTGCCCTGTGGACCTTCTAGCTGGACTTCTAACCAAACTGACCTGAGACAGATTAATAGGAGGAAATAAAATTTAATGGGTATAGGTATGGGGAATCTACACAGATTTGAAATTCCAATGACAATGAGGCAACTCAAAACTTAGAGGAGCTAGACAGAGGGTTAAGGACCTAAGGATACAAAGGGGAGAAAACTCTTTAGCAAGAAAATGGGATATTTGGGGAAAACAGTTTTGCTCTATTATGTGGGTTAAGTTCCTTAAGTAAAAGGTGATCTCTGTTAATATTTTTCTTCCTGTCGCAGGCTCCTTTCCAATGTAAATTCAGATACTTGACTGGGAGGCAGAGAGCCTTTCCTGCATCTGCTGGGTTTTTATTACTTTTAACTCCAAATGATCTTTATGCTAAAGTGGCACATTTTGGGTGGCCAAAAAATAGCCTTTACACTGATATACATATCCTATCCATTTATGCCAACTAATAAAATATCCTGGCAAAATACAACAGCAACTATCACATTAACACACAAAATTAAAACTCTCTATGTAACACATTAAGATGCCTGAAATTAGAATTTCCAATTTCTCAGATGGTATTATAATTTCTTGTTTTCTTTTTGTATATGCAAACCATCTCCACATGATAAGGATTTGGAATTAATTCAACTGAATAAAGAGAGGAAATTCATATTTAAGACCCTTTTTAGTTATCATTCATCATTGTCTTATAGCACATTTAACAAGACTTTATTTCTTTCTAATTCCATTTAATTAACAATATATACAAGTACAACACTTAAAAATCCAGAAGTACAGGAAAACAGAGTTCTATACCCAAAATAGATTCATCAAGATTTCCATTCTGAAATTCATCTAGTTGACTTTTAGAACATATCTCTGGGCTCAGAGCCTTTTCTAGCAAGAATCACAATTACTTTATAATCCAACAGCCAGCAGGGATTTTGTTAGTAGACATATTAAACTACACACAGAAGTCTCAATTCAGTACCCTAGGGCAGAGGTGCAATAATTTTTGCTCATATCAGATAATATACATAAAACTAAGTACCTCATAAACAAGTAGCTCTGAAAGAATTTTTAATAAACAAAGAAACAAGCAATGTACTAGAAAATGGCTAAATCCTCAGACCATCTACTCTAGGGGGAACCAGCCACACAGCTCATTAGGTTCTGATGATAAAACTATGCTAAGACCAAGTTCAATAACCCAACTTTGTAATAATGTCCCTGAATATTAGACATTAAAAGACGCAGAGATAGAATATATAAATAAATCTAAAGCATAGTTTATGTGATAAATGTTTTCACATATATCACCTCAGGCAGTCCTTGGAATCATTCGCTTCATATATGTATTATAATACTTCCATTTTAGAGAAGAGGAAATGGAGACACTAGTGGAGTGAATTAACCTCTACCACACGTTAGCTTCACAACTTGGAAAGGGTTAAATCTGTTAGTTTCTGTTTTCTAATCTGTAGTTGGAAATGGTAATATAATTAAACCTATAGAATTTTCTGGGAGGTTTTAATTGTTTTAAAAAAGTGTGTATGGTACTGAGGCACCTGGGTGGCCCAGTCGGGTTAAGTGTCTGCCTTCAGCTCTGGTCTTGATCTCAGAGTCCTGGGATCCAGCCCTGCTTTTGGGTTCCCTGCTCAGCAAGGAGTCTGCTTGGGATTATCTCTCTCTCTGCCCCTCCCCCAGCTGTGCTCTCTCACTTTCCCTCTCTCAAATAAAATCTTTTAAAAAAATATATATGGTACTTATGAGATGACCTTTGTATAAAAAGTATTCACTAACTGTTACTATTTCTTTTTATTACAGTACTGCTCTTAATTATTGGTGTTTTTTTTGCCATCATTATTGTTATTCTGTGAAAGATTAAGCAATCGTAAGACAAGTCAGCTACTTTTTTGGAAAAAGAAAAAAAAATAACCAAAAACAAAATTTATAATTTTTTGAAGTTAGGGTGCTTCTTACCAACATTGGTGGTCACATGTTTCACAAGCTTCTCCCTCTTCCCTGGTATTTGTAGGTATTTGTCTCTCTCTTTCTCTTTCCTTTTTTGGGGGAGGGGTGGCTCTGAAAAATTGAGAGGAATACAGATTTTCCATATACCACTTGCTCCCACACATGCATAGTCTCCCACATAATCAACAGTCACAATCAGAGTGGCGCATTTCTTACAACTAATGAACCTACACTGAACCTTATTATCACCCAGGATTGATAGTTTACATTAGGGATCACCATTGGTGTGCACATTCTATGGATTTGGACAAATGTATAATGATAGGTGTCCATCATTATAATATCACACAAAATAGTTTCACTGCTCTAAAAATCTTCCGAATTCTGCCTATTCATCCCTTACCCCTGCTCTCACAACCTCTGGCAGCCACTGATCTTTTTACTGCATCCATAGTTTTGCCTTTTCTAATATGTCCTATAGTTGGAATCATAGGGAATGTAGCCTTTTTGTACTGGCTTCTTTCACTTTCTAATAAGCATTTCAGTTTTCTTCCATGTTTTTTGTTTTGTTTTGTTTTGATTTTGGTTGCTATTGTTTTTTTGTTTTCTTTTGTTTTTAATGGCTTGAAATCTTATTTCCTTTTAGCACTGAATAAGATTCCATTGTCTAAAAGTGCCACATTTATTTATCCATTTTATCCATTCACTTACTGAAGGAAATCTTGGTTGCTTCCACATTTTGGCAGTTGTGAATAAAGCTGATTATATATGTGTATATATATATATATATATATATATATATATATACACAAACACACACACATACACACACACACTTACATACACACACACATACATACACACACACAGACACAGATATATATATATAGATATAGATATATACAATCAGCTATGTCTTTTCCAAGTATTTTCTCTCCATCTGTGGCTTGTTTTCTTGTTCTCTTGTCTATGTCTTTTGCAAAGAAGAAATGGTTAATTCTAATGAAGTTTAGCTTATCAATTCTTTTTCCACGGCTTGTACTTTAGTGTTATATCCACAGAAGCAACACCTAACTCAGGGCCATAGTGAATAGGGAAAGGATGGGACTTTCAGTAGGAAAAGAATAGGGGCACAACTAGGATTTGAGGGTATTTCAGGTACAAAGATGCTGAAATGGAAGAAAGAGATCTAGAAAATTTAGACCACTCTATCACAGTTACTAGGATTAAAATGTTTTTCTAATAATTACACTGTAACCACAGAAAATAAAAATAACCACAAAAACTAATCAGGCCTCAAAAGAAAGTTCAGTGTAAAGATTAACCAGACCTACCAATACATACCTATGGTTCATAGATGTCACAGAAACTCATACAGTGTGTAAGTGTCGTGCCTTGTTCCAGGCCACTGACCTAACCACCAGTAAGTTTCTAGTCAAGTCCTAATAAAAGGCCACAGATGAAAACCCCTCAGTGGCAACCCAGTTGCCACTCTCACTCCTGAGAGCTGTTTCTATATCCTTGCTGAATAAAACTATCACTTTGCTCACTCTCCTTTGTCCACAAGATCCATTCTTCAACTCTGTGAGACAAGAACCTCACTCTCCTGCTTTAATAGCTATCTAGAGTTTTCCTTATTATTATCTTCTAGGAGTTATATAGATTATATTTAGCTCTGCATCCATTTTGAGTTAATTTTTATAAAGGGAATAAGATGTCTATGTCTAGTTTTTTGTTTGTTTTTGCTTATAGATGTCCAATTTTTTCATTACTATTTGTGGGAAAGATTTTTTTAATTCATTTTATTGCCTTTGCTCTTTTATCTAAAATCACTTGACTATATTTATATGGGTTCATATCTGTCCTCTCTATTATGCTCTATTGATATCTTTTCTTATCCCAATACACACAGAAGCTTTGTAGTAAAATTTGACATCAGGTCCTATCAGTCCTCCAACTTTGTTATTTTCTTTTAATATTGTGTTGGCTGTTCTGTGTCTTTTGCCCCTCTCTATATTCTTTAGAATTAGTTTGTTGATATCCACCACATAACTTGCTAGGATTTTGATTGGGATTGTATTGAATCTATACATCTGGATAATAGTGAGTTTTTCTATCCATGAACATGGAATATCTGTTTGTTTAGTTCTTTGATTTTGTTAGTTAGGATTTTCCTTAAGTAGATCTTATACATATTTTGTAGATTTATAAGTAAGTATTTAATTTGTGTGGGTGCCAAGGTAAATAGTATTGTGTTTTTATTTCCACATTCCAATTGTTCAAAACTGGTGTATTCAGAAACATTAATTTTTATATATGAACCTTGTAACTTACAACCTTGCTATATCATTTATTTCTCCATTGTTTGTGTCTATTCTTAGGATTTTTTGCAGATGATCATGTCATCTATGAATAAAGATTTTTTTTAATTTATTTTTTATTTTTTTATTAACATATAATGTATTATTAGCCCCAGGGGGTCTGTGAATCACCAGGTTTACAAACTTCACAGCACTCACCATAGCACATACCCTCTCCAATGTCCATAACCCAACCACGCTCTCCCTAACCCCCTCCCCCTGGCAACCCTCAGTTTGTTTCGTGAGATTATGAGTCTCTTCTGGTTTTTCTCCCTCCCAATCCCATCTTCTTTCATATCTTTCATATCTTTTCCTATCTCCCAAAACCCCCATGTTGCTTCTCAACTTCCTCATATCAGGGCGATCATATGATAGTTGTCTTTCTCTGATTGACTTATTTTGCTAAGCATAATACCCTCTAGTTCCATCCACATTGTCACAAATGGCAAGATTTCATTTATTTTGATGGCTGCATAATATTCCAATATATATATATATATATACCACCTCTTCTTTATCCATTCATTCGTCTGTTGTTGGACATCTAGGTTCTTTCCATAATTTGGCTATTATGGACATTGTGGCTATAAACATTAGGGTGCACATGCCCCTTCAGATCACTATGTTTATATCTTTAGGGTAAAAACCCAGTAGTGCATTTGCTGAGTTGTAGGGTAGCTCTACTTTCAACTTTTTGAGGAACTTCCATGCTATTTTCCAGAGTCGTTGCACCAGCTTGCATTCCCACCAACAGTGTAGGAGGGTGCCCCTTTCTCCGCATCCTTGCCAACATCTGTCATTTCCTGACTCGTTAATTTAAGCCATTCTGACTGGTGTGAGGTGGTATCTCATTGTGGTTTTGATTTGTATTTCCCTAATGCCGAGTGAAGTGGAACACTTTTTCATGTGTCTGTTGGCCATCTGGATGTCTTCTTTGCAGAAATGTCTGTTCATGTCCTCTGCCCATTTCTTGATTGGATTATTTGTTCTTTGGGTGTTGAGTTTGATAAGTTCTTTATAGATTTTAGATACTAGCCCTTTACCTGATATGTCATTTGCAAATATCTTCTCCCAGTCTGTCAGTTGTCTTTTGGTTTTGAACTGTTCCCTTTGCTGTGCAAAAGCTTTTGATCTTGATGAAGTACCAATAGTTCATTTTTACCCTTGCTTCCCTTGCCTTTGGCGATGTTCCTAGGAAGAAGTTGCTGCGGCTGAGGTCAAAGAGGTTGCTGCCTGTGTGCTCCTCAAGGATTTTGATGGATTCCTTTCTCACATTGAGGTCCTTCATCCATTTGGAGTCTATTTTCATGTGTGGTGTAAGGAAATGGTCCAGTTTCATTTTTCTGCATGTGGCTGTCCAGTTTTCCCAACACCATTTGTTGAAGAGACTGTCTTTATTCCATTGGACATTCTTTTCTGCTTTGTCGAAAAGTAGTTGACCATAGAGTTGAGGGTCTATTTCTGGGCTCTCTGTTCTGTTCCATTGATTTATGTGTCTGTTTTTGTGCCAATGCCATACTGTCTTGATGATGACAGCTTTGTAATAGAGCTTGAACTCTGGAATTGTGATGCCACCAACTTTGGCTTTCTTTTTCAATATTCCTCTGGCTTGAATAAAGATATTTTTGAGTCTTCCTTTCCAATCTGTATATACACATTTTTAATAAATGGCTCTGTCTTGTCTTAATGCATTAGCTAGGATTTCCAGTATGATGTTGGAAAAGGGTGGTAAGACGGTACATTCTTACCCTGTTCTTGATCTTAGTAGGAAAACTTGGAGTTTCGTATTCTTAAGTATGATGTTAGTTGTCTGGTTTTTTGTAGATATTCTTTATTCAATTGAAGAAGTTTTCCTTTATTCCCAGTTTACTGAGAGTTTCATGATGAATGAAGTAGTGAATTTTCCTAACTGCTTTTTCTGCATTTATTGAAGTAGTCTATAATTTCTTTTCTCCCAGAGTTAAACCAAGTTTGCATACCTAGGATAAATCCCACTTGGTGATGGTGTACAATTCTTTTAAATTAATACATAATGTGTTTTTCATGATACCAGAAAATTATAAATTTTAAAACATATCATGAATGAATAAAAAAATGGTTTGGTTAGTGGTGGCTCCTGGTTTTTATCCATAGCTTTGCTAACTTTTTCTTAATTTTTTTTCAAAGATTTTGTTTGTTTGTTTGTTTGTTTTTAACAAAGAGAGAACACAAGTAGGGGGAACAGCAGAGAGAGAGGGAGAAAAGGCTTTTTGCTGAGTAGGCAGCCCTATGTGGGGCTTGATCCCAGGACCATCGGATCATGACCTGAGCCAAAGGCAGATGCCCAAGCAACTGAGCCACCCAGACACCCCTCTTCTTCTATATTTTTGAGTAACCACTACTTTGAAACCAAACAAATTAACACTTGTAAAGAAACTGCACTTAAATGAGAAACTGAGCATGCTCCTTTCAATGAAGAAACATATTAGGATACATGGATGCTTTCATTTTCAGCTTCTAATATAATTTGCTATTACTTTTTTAAAACGCCAGAATATTCATAAAGCAAAATAAGGTAAAACATTATATAAATAAAATACAGTAAGTTAAATATGGATTATGAATATTAAAAAATTCACTGAATTAATCCTCCCTTTTCAAAAAAGAACACCAAATCAGAGGAAATTGTCAGCACAACTCTCCATTAATTATTCTTTCAATAAATTACAGATTTGAAAAAAATAGTATAAATCAGAAATTCAAAAACCAGTATAAAAACACAATACCAACAATAAGAATGTGTAAAATAAACTCAAACTCAACAAACTCAAACTTAGAATCAAACTCAGAAAACACTTTAAAGAAAAAAATAAAATAATCTTAACAACTCATAAAATTGCAACAAGCCCATAGAAGTGAAAATATATACACATATATACTAGGAAGAAAGGACATATAAAGTAAAATAACCAAGTAAACCGAAAACCTTAAAGTTACAAAGTGAAATAGAGTGAAAAAATATTTTGAACTTACAAAAACAGACTATTATTAAGTCATACTTATTGAGCAGCATATAACTAGCTCTCTCTTTAAATAAAACAAAATACACTGAGGAATTTCAGGAAAGTTCCATTGTTATCCAGTAGTATTGTTGTGTCCGAGTTTTCGCGTCTGAGAGACCACCAAGGAGCCAAGCACCAATGCAATCACACGAGGGTTTATTTGACAAACTTAAGCTTGGGCCCAAGAATACCCGACACAGTGGAGTTGGGACTTGGATCCTGAGCCAGATTACAGTCAGAGGTTTTTTTTTGTTGTTGTTTTTGTTTTTGTTTTTTGTTTTTTTAGATTTTATTTATTTATTTGACAGACCGAGATCACAAGTAGGCAGAGAGGCAGACAGATAGAGAGGTGGAAGCAGCTCCCCGCTGAGTGGAGAGCCTGATGCGGGGCTCGATCCCAGGACCCTGGGATCACGACCTGAGCTGAAAGCGGAGACTTTAACCCACTGAGCCACCCTGGTGCCCCTACAGTCAGAGTTTTAAAGGCAGAGTAGGGGTGGACTCGGCAGTGGGTGAGGACAAAGGGGGTTATGGATGATGTAAGTCTCTAAGGAATTTTGGAAGCGAGGTCTCCAGGACATTGAGGGGCTAGCTGTTATCTGGGGGAAAAGGTTATTCATTACCAATAATAAAAATCTTCTTGTGAGACCCTTTAGATGTATATCAGTGGGTCATATGCTTGGGAATGATCGCTGACACTATCTTGGAGGTTTAGAGATAAAGTTTCACATTTCTCCTATCAAATGTCCTTATTAGTGAGATTTAGGTTTAGAAGAAATTTAACTTTATTTACATTTCCTTCTGCCTCAGCCTCCTTCAGTTTTATGGTTGGGAGGGCAACATTAGGGCTTAAGGAACTGAGTTATTTGCCTCTGGAAATTGTGCTATTGTTAAGATAGCTTCTTTGTTGTAAATCTCTAGGACATTGGCAAACCAAGGGAGATTCTTGTCTTGCAGGATTGTGATCTCTGCAAGTTAACTACTTGTTTTTCTTTTAGGGCAGCCAGGGGTGGCTGAGGAATGTCACACATACTACCGAGGGGAGGGAAGCGGGTGGAGAGGGGGTGCAAGGTGCCAGCCTCTGCTTTGCCAAGATGGCTGTACTTATGTCAGGGGTAGACTCGAGGTGGGTTACAGCCTTGTTTTTCTTGGCCTCCACAGTATGAACACAGTTAGCAATCTCCTGATATTTGCTTACACAAAATGTTTTTTGAAATGATGTTTCTAAAAAGGTACAGTTTGCCCTTTTCGAATTTATTTTCTTTGTAATGATGTTTTCTTATGTGACGTTTTGAATACATTTTCTATGTAGTAGAAACCATTATTCCAAATGTGTTATATTTTAAACTACCATGTTACATATTTTAATGAGGCATCTATTTGAATATAATTTAATTGACTAGAGTAGGTTTAGCGATGTTTCTTAAAATAGTAGAAAAATGCTACTACTAACATAATAAATATATCCCGTGGACCAGTGGCGACAAAAATACAATAATGGGACCATTAATAGTAAATACTTATTATAATTGCTTAGGAACATTTTTTTAAAGATTTTATTTATTTATTTGACGGACAGAGATCACAAGTAGGCAGAGAGGCAGGCAGATAGAGAGGGAGAGCAGGTTCTTTGCTGAACAGAGAGCCCGATGTGGGGCTCAATCCCAGGACCCTGGGATCATGACCTGAGCCAAAGGCAGAGGCTTTAACCCGCTGAGCCATTCAGGCACCCCTGTTTAGGAACATTTTACTTACATAGAATCATACAACAAAGTGTATGCTAGAAAAAAAATATAGTTCTTTAGTATATGTTCTATTAGATGCAAATCCTAGAAATTCTTGTTAATATTTCGCTTCCCTGTTGAACAGACGAGAGCTGAACTGCAATGGTTAAGTATCTATGTCCAGTGCATCATCTTCTTTTTAATTACATGTAGAAATTAATTTAGGTGTTTGTAAGTGAATATTAACCTACCGTGAAAAGTGTCAATTTTAATAAAAGCTCTGAAAAATATTGAAAGGAAGGTCCAAAAAAAAAATTATAGTGGTGCCTGGGTGGCTCAGTCAATCAGTCATTAAGCATCTGCCTTCAGCTCAGGATATGAACCCAGGGTCCTGGCATCCAGCCCCACATCAGGCTCCCTGCTTAGCAGGAAGCCTGCTTGTCCCTCTCCCACTCCCCCTGCTTGTGTTCCCTCTCTGGTTCTGTCTCTCTCTGTCAAACAAATAAATAAAATGTTAAAAAAAAAAAAAGAATTATGTCTTATACTTTCTCTCCCTTGCGTCTTTCTCATTATTACTATAAATTCCAGCAAAAAAACACAAACATATTTCATCATGGTATCAGGGCCAAAACTTGTAATGAGTATGGAATAGCTAAACCATATAATTATCTGTTCAAAAGTATAATTATAGCAGTTTAAGAATTTTCTTTTCTTCTTTTACAAATCAATATTTAGTAATACTCATTGTCATTTGAAAGCAAATGCAACTTTAACACAATAGTTTGACCACAGGAGAAACTGCTCAGTATTAAAACTACAAAATCAATGTATGTTTCTTTTTTTTTAAAAAGAAACGTATGTTTTTTTTAAAAAAAAGAAAGGTATTTTATGCTTTTCTAAAAATTTTCACCTAAGTATTATAAATAAAAAATTTCTGTTTCAGATATTTTGAAAAACTGATCTCATACATACACATTTTTCCACAGAACCAATCCTAAAGTACATGCCAACTGAGAGTTATTTAGACATTTTAATGTTGATATGTTTAAATTATTGTATGCAATATGTTTAAATGAGTAATCTATTTAGAAAAATAAATTGGTGCTGTTTAGACAGCATATTTTTTCATAAGTAGTGGAAAAATGCAGAAATTATTAACACTTAACTCTTCAATATAGCATTGGTATCAGAATACTTCCTTTTGTTCCTTTATTTTGATACATTCTTTTCCATTAAATCCTCTCTTCCTCCACTTTCTTTAATGTCTTCAGGCAGAATTCCTTAAAAGCAATCCACAAAGGGATGTCAGTTTGCCTCAACAAAGAAATATCTTTAAAAACGGTTAAAAACAGGAACTCCTTATAAGTAACTAGCCAGACTCATGTTAGGTTTTCCCATTAATCATTAATCTAAGTTTTATTGTTTCTATTTCACAGTTAAGGAAATTGAGACTTAGAGATTTTTATTTAACATGCCTTATGAGTAACATACTTGACATTCAAAATCTGCTTGAATCTTCAGAAATGATTCTTAATCACTTTATTAAAAGTGACTATTATTATTAAAAGTGACTTTATTATAAAATGACTACTCAAAAGCCACTATATTGGACCAAGCTAAATATTTGATGTTAACAGTTGTGTTTCCTATCATTTTATGCTGAAAGACCTTCATTTGTCTTAGATTCTATCTTTAAGGCCAGTGGTGGTCTTTTAAGTGAACTCTTGTTTGTGATGCTCCAACATCTTTGACTGCCTTCATTTACCTAGCAGTGAGAAATTCAATAAATATATGAAGTTTCCGAGATATAGATTTATGAGGTATACATTATATATTATATATTAAATATATTATATATTTATGAGGTATACATTAAAATTGCAACTTTATAGGGGCATCTGCGTGGCTCAATCATCTGAAGTGTCTACCTTCAGCTCAGCTCATGATCTCAGGGTACTGGTATAGAGCCTTGTTCAGCAGGGAGTCTACTTCTCCCTCTCCCTCTGCCCCTCCCTCCTGTTCATGCTCTCTCTCAAATAAATAAATAAATAAAATCTTGAAGATTGAGCCTTCAAAGAAAGGATGATTGACTGAATGAAAGCCATGCTGCTTGCCTTGTAGAGCTGTCTTTGATTTCAGTGCTGTAATTTAGGAGAGTGTCCATGATTGTTTTGCACTCAGTGGACATTTTTAAGACTCCCAGTGGTTTCTTTCTGATTATGTAAATTAGCATTCATGGAGGATATTTCATTTAGGATATATCATCGTATGTTTCTGAAATGACTAGCTTCAAATCAGGGTAGACACTAGAGATCGGTTGTTCTCCAGAATGAGAAAAACAGGAATGACACACTCCAGAGCGTTCATCTGTCAGTTCAGATATGCCACTCATTGCTGAAATGATGGTGATTCGCACCACCATACTGTGTGGGGAGTCAAATAATAATAAGGGCAAGAATAAAACAGCATTTAATCACTGGCTACCTCTTGTGGATCAGGCAGCATGCCAAGAGCTCTTTATATGCATTATCTTTAATCTGTTCAATCATCCTTTACTGCAGGGATTATTATCCCTAGTTTATAGAAGAATAACAGAGGCTTAGAGAGATTAAGTGATGTTTCTCAAGGACTGCTGATCTAGTAAATTGCATATTTGGAACCTGAGCCCCAGGACATTTGTCTCTGACATCCACAAATAAATGGATTGTTAAAAATGTATGACATTAACAAGTATCAGAGAAAGAGTTTTAGTCATAACGTATTGCATCGTGTGGCATAAAACTAATTATTCACCTACTAGTGAAAAATAGTACAGGGGTAGGTCAAGGTGCCTCGGCCTGATGAATTTCTTACACAATGAGTGAAAGAATCTCTAGAATCATCTTTTGCACTTTTGCTTAGTGTGTGCTTTCCATTTACCTAGTTAGCTAAACTCTCTCTTGGTGCTATCTTTTTCTTTTTTTTCCTGACATTCTGAGTGGTTATATCCAGGACAATACGTTATCTTATACATATGAGTCTCTCGCTCAGGCTTAGTTTCTACAGTATCATTCCTGAATCAAATTTCAAAAAGTGGATAGCCACCCATGGAGGTATTGTGATGCTTACAATCTTTTATTGCACTTATTTTATTAACTGTTTCTTCCATGCCTGCTATGAACTCTCTTGAAGAAAGATATTTCTCTCTGCCCATTGCCTTGTATAAAGCCTGCTATGCAGTAAGTAAATAGTGCAAGCTTACTATACTAAAAGAAAAAAAGACATAAAAGAATTAATTCAATGATTCTGTGTAATATTAACTGTCTATTTTCTTTTCTTTTTTTCTTAAGATTTTATTTATTTATTTATTTGACAAAGATCACAAGTAGTAGGGAAGCAGGCAGAGAGAGGGGAGGAAGCAGGCTCCCTGCAGAGCCTGGATTCATGACCTGAGCTGAAGGCAGAGGCTTTAACCCACTGAGCCAATCAGGCACCCCATTAACTATCTATTTTCATAATGAGTTCTATTGGTGAAGGAATGATGCATTCGAAGATTGTGATCATCATCAACTTAGAGTTTCCAAAGAATATTGTGCAACTGGTGAGCGTGTGTTGTGTGTGTTTGGAGTGGCGGATAGAGAGTAGAATTGTTTCAAAGAAGCTTCCATGTCCTAAGGCAATGAATGGCATAAAATCCTCTCTGAAAAGTACTAGGTTACAAAAATAGAATTGAAGATATGCAATTCATTTACATTGTTAGAATTGCATGCTTTTTAGAAGAAGCCACATGTTTTCTGAAGATACTTAATGAAAAAAAAAAGGTACAGTACAAGTGGAGCTGTGTTCTTTCAGGATTCAGAGATTTCTGCAATTCACATAAAAACAAAATGGTTTCTTTTGATGTTAAGATATAAAACTTTAGAATGTGTATCTATTTATATTACATGCTTGATTAATTACCAGTAATTTCAGTTCCAGATTTTAAAGGCAGATCAGACTTTGCTGGACTAATCTCCAAATTGACCATGTCCACACTGTAAATATCTAACAAAACAGACATAAGAACAGTGTTAATAGAAAAAAATATATATATAGAAAAAATACATATGCATATTTGTATTAATGATATTTGTGTGTGTGTCTGTGTGTGTCTGTGTGTGTGTGTGTGTGTGTGTGTGTGTGTATATATATATATATATATATATATATATATATATATATATCTCATATATTAAACTAGGCTTTCCTTCGCATTATCCTTCAAGTTTTACTTTACATTAAAAATCTTTATTCCAGGGTGCCTGGGTGGCTCAGTGGGTTGAGCCGCTGCCTTCGGCTCGGGTCGTGATCTCAGGGTCCTGGGATCAAGTCCCACGTCGGGCTCTCTGCTTGGCAGGGAGCCTGCTTCCTCCTCTCTCTCTCTGCCTGCCTCTCTGCCTACTTGTGATCTCTCTCTGTCAAATAGATAAATAAAATGTTTAAAAAAAAAATCTTTATTCCAGAATCATTTTCTATTATTTCAGGGAGCTCTGCTTTATATATGTTTTGAGTGATAAAATATGTTTATAGTAATATGAGTCCAAAAAATAACCTTGATGCAAGATGACAAAAATTAAGCTATGTTTTCAGATTTTAGAATATAAATTTAACAAATATGTTTTGTGCTCCAAATGTGAACTTGGTATTTTTCTGAGAATGTAATAGCAAAATTGCCAAAATACTCTCCTCTTATGGAGATTATATTTTTGTGTGAAACAAAATATATAAAAAATAAATAAGGAAATGTTATGATTTTTTATATGTTTAGTGTTATGGAGGAAAAAAATGCAAAGAAGAGATCTAGGGAATTTTGGTGTGGCCATTAAAAAAAAAAAAAAAAAGTGTCCAGAAAAGCTCACTTGAACCTCACAATAAACAATTAGATCATATAGAAATGCTTTTGTGATCGAATAAATATAAAAAAAAATACTTAATTTATATACTACTGCAATAGTCAGTAAGGAAAAACAATATTTGTGTATGTATATGTATGTTTACATGCATATATATATACATGGCACATTTATATTAAAAACATAAACTTATGAAAGATATACATGCCTATTGGGATAATTTTAGATAACTTTCTGAAGGATATAAAATTAATACAAAACACACGACATGAGGCACCCATGTGGATCAATCAGTTAAGCATCTGAATCCTGGTTTGGTTGAGGTTATCATCTCAGGGTCATAAGATAGAGCCCTCCCATCAGGCTTTGTATGCAGTAGGAAGTCCTCTTAAGATTATCTCTTTTCTGCTCTCTCTGCCACGCCCCCCACTTGAGTGTGCTTGCTCTCTCTCTCTCTCTCTCTCAAAATAAATAAAAATAAATAATAAATAGGTATACCTTTAAAAAACACACATGACAATATATGCTATATTTTCAATCTCAAAATCAAAATGCCATTATTTTTAATACTAGTTTCTAATAATCAACATATTTTAAACCCAATACTACAGGTATTTTCATAGAATTAGAAAATAATATTAATTATAAATACATAGAGTCATAAATATCAATTTGAATACAGAAGGTGCAATATCCCCACATATAATGATGTTAAGTCATTATATCTATGGACACATGGGAAAAACATGTATGGGAAACTGGTAAGTGACTGAAAAAGCACTGTAAATTAGTGAGGAACATGATGATGCTCCACAAAATAGTGCTCAAGACAAATGGTCCTTCATATGGCAAGAGCAAACAGATCATTACTTATACTATACAGGAAAAAGAAACTCTAGATGGCCTAGAGATCTTTCCATGAGAAGTAAAGCTTTAAAATATTCTTAGAACTGTTGGAGAATAATACTTATATGAGGTTCAAGAAGATAAGAAAAGCATGAATAATACAAACAAAAGAAAATTTGACATCTTCTGTAGGGCAAAGGACTAATAGAGATAAAAGCAAACTCCAGACTGGGATAGGGTTTTTTTCCAAGCATTTAGCAAACTTTGAGCCATTATCAAGACTGTTTTAGGACCTCCAACAGATCAAAAAATAAAAGGGAAAAAAAGGTTTACAAAGGACAAAAAAGCTACTCACAGAAGAGGAAATCTGAACTGTCAATAACCATTTGTGAATATCTGTAATTTTTGAATGGAAAATGCCAATGGAAGGGTTCAAATGAAGGTTTTACATTTACAAAAATGGCATATACTGCTTATGAAAGCACATGGATATTGATATCATAGAAATGTGGACATCAAGAATATCCATCTAGTACAGAGGTAGGTATAGATATCTCCAGGAAAGGAGAGATGGGATGGCATCTGGTGCTGAAATAGGCAGTGATGTTATTCCTATGTGTTCAAAGCACCTGAAACATAATTGATGACTGTGTATCTAGCAGATATAGACTTTTTTTTAAAGATTTTATTTATTTATTTGACTGACAGAGATCACAGGTAGGCAGAGAGGCAGGCAGAGAGAGAGGGGGAAGCGGGCTCCACGCTGAGCAGAGAGCCGATGTGGGGCTCCATCCCAGGACCCTGGGATCATGACCCGGGCCAAAGGCAGAGGCTTTAACCCACTGAGCCCACCAGACACCCCCAGATATAGACTTTTATTTTATATCTATTTACACTAGAAATTACTTTTTTCTCTTAAATAGCACGAGTTAAAGGTCTTTATATATTATATACATTCTAAACAATAGGAATGAATTATAAGTAGAATAGAAAGATATAAAATGGAAAATAAATGTTCCCCACTACCTGCCTACCTGTGATTTAGAGTCAAGTCCAATTTCCCAGATTATCAAATTTTACAATTTTTTTGTTTCTTATAGGCAATTATTTTCATAATTATAAATATTTATCAATAAAATAGGTCAGGTTTTTTATTTCTCATCTGACTTGATCTTTCCTAATGGTCTACTAATTTACATTTGTGAAAATATTCCAATTATCAGATTCCTGAAGGATTTATTCTTTTCAGGAAATCTTTAACATTTCTCATTGTGTTTAAGGGAGAAAGAAACAAACTCTAATGCTCTGTTAACATTCAGTGGTTATGGTCCTTTGCAGAACTTTTTCTTAAAACCTTTACCCTGGACTAGAATTCAAACTTCCACACAGATAACTGGGAAATCCTATGAAATGTCTGCTTTTTCACTTTCTCTGAGAATTTTGCCAAAAACTTGATGATCAAACATTGCATTTTGGATTACATTTCAGGGGGGGAAATTATGCTAATCACTTGAGTTTTCAGTCCTGAAATTTATCAAACAGCTCTAGAAGTTGGTATCTGCATCTTTTCATCCTGAAGTGCATGGAGAGGATGAAAAGATGCTGTGGTCAGACATGGACTCTACCAAGCAAGCTGTTCAAGAGGAGTAGCCAAAAACCTCTTCCAGACATTGCAATTCATTTTGAAGGGCACCCGGGTACCTTAGTTGATTAAATGTCTGAGTCTTGATTATGACTCAGGTCATGATTTCAGGTCCTTTGATTGAACCCTGTGTTGGCTGAGCATGGAGCCTGCTTACGATTCTCTCCCTCTCCCTCTGACCCTCACCCCAAGCCTGCCCCCCTCTTCCCCTGCTTATGCATGCTCTCTTCCTCTCTTTCAAAAAAATAAAAATAAAGAAATATATATATAATGGGTTTATGGTTGTAGCCTGAAACAGTTGAAGAAATTGATGGCACCAATTGTAAAGCTCCAAAACTTGGCAACTTACTTACTTCAGTAAAAAGCACTGATTTGAGAAGACTATATTTTTAGGTCTACGTGATAAATGATTGAAACACCACTGAAGAACAAGATTTCTGTCCTAAATGAAAGGCGTTCGAGGGGTGAGTTTTGGTAAGCCCCACTGTGAGCAATAAATGCAAAAGGTAAAAGGATTGCGGGATTTCCCAGCACAGAACTAAAAGAAAATTAGAAATTATTGTCTGGGGATAAAAGTTAGGAGAACTTTTCAAACTACTGTAACCTTTGCAGCTTTCCCATGTGTGTTATTTTTTCTATTCCTTGTCTTTATCTTAGTACTGATTTATAGAATATACTTGTATTAAGGATTATGTTAGCTAAGGGAGGAGGGGTTTTATGTATGCAGCAGAACACTATGGTTCAAAGTTAGTGTTTGGGGCTTTTATTTCTGTTTACACTCTCTAGTTAAAATATTTTACAGTAGGCTGTGTTTTTAAAGTTCTTAACTTTTATGTATTTGTCTGATGCCTTACAAAGGCCTAAAGGCCTCCACACCAGTGGTATAAAATCTATATAAAATGAGTTGCATTTTATGCAAATTGGAATTATGAAAAATTTTAATCTTTTTTAACAAGCACTAATAAACACTCATTTAATTTGCAATTTAGAAATAATATGATGATCTTGAGAATTATAAATTATTGTACACTTCAAAGATGGGAAGCCAAATGAGATGTAAATCATGCTTACACAGTTATCCCATGGCAGTGAATATTCAACTGGTAAAGAGAAATAGCTGCCATTATTTATCAGAGTATTTTTAAACCTCACCATATTTATGTGTATCAGAATTTGTCTCAGAATTGTTGGTGACAAGTGTGCTGTCATTTTAATCTTCACTCTTACCATAATCAGTTGATTAACTTGTTATATTTTAGGCATTAAGAAGAGGTATTGGTTCTC
This sequence comes from Neogale vison, assembly GCF_020171115.1. NCBI lineage: Eukaryota > Metazoa > Chordata > Mammalia > Carnivora > Mustelidae > Neogale > Neogale vison. The sequence goes on from NC_058100.1 coordinate 17,124,781, forward strand.
AGGCTGGAAATGTGCTAAAACTAAGTACGTTTGCTACAGAATTTAGAAGTGAGATGCCAAGAATAAGGTCAGACAACTGAGATGCTACACTCTATGACTAATTTAGGAAGAAATATGAAAAATACTACATAGAAAGGTGAAAAAATGCTAAATTGACATAAATTTAAACACATAACTACATATTTTAAAATCATTATGCTGGGCAGAGAATATATAAAAATTGGTTTTTTAATTACAGGAAAATAAAATTATTGAGTTTTTAAAAAGTATATTCCTCACATAATGAAGATATACTGAACTAGATAATTATTTTGATATATTTAAGAATAACTTAGTTAATGCAAATATCTTATTTGACACATTTTTCAAAGTGAAAGTGGTATTCAAATTACCAAAAACAGTGTGGGCATGTAATTTCAAGTAAGCCTGTAATTCTCCTTACAGTTTCTTTCTTCTTTTCCCTTTTTCATTTTGCCTCTTACTTTCGTTTCTTTTCTCCTTTTCAACCCAAAATGCTTCCAGTTTTTATGTTAACATAGATTTTAAAACAAGCCCTTCACCTTTCTGCAAAAAAAAAAAAAAAAAAAGACATCCTAAGGATTAAACCCACTCTAAGTTGTTATGTGAAATTACCAAAAAGAAATGAGTACTATGCTGAAATGGAGACATTTCTATAAGAAACTAGAGATCTTTCAGAGTATATGAGGAACTTATTTGAATTATTGGTTAACCCATTAACTTACAGATTTCTGAATTTACAAAAAAACACAGTCGCTTTGTTACTCATAACCACATATTCTAAATATACTGCTTTTCTTTCTTTTGAGTCCTGGATCTCAACCTTTTATCCTGTGTATTAAAAAAGTACTTCGTGATTCATAGGTGACCACTTGAAATTGTTGTGTGGCATGTTATCTCATAACACATAGTTCTCCGAACTAGAATTCTAGCTAAGCATCTGCTGCCTCTTTTTCATATCTACGTTCTTTAAATAACAGTTTTAAATAAAATATGATGTAAAATATAAGTTTTTTAAGGATTTTTTTTTCTGTATTATAATTAAGCTATTCCTTTACATAAGAGAAGTTTTACTCTTGTCCTCAAAGAGTGGATCCTCCTCCCCCCACCATATTTTCCTTTTAACCTGTGAAAACTTTTCCCAAAAATAGGCCTTTAGATTAGTCCCAGTATGTCGTTTTCATTTACTCTCCTTATTTATGCTTCATGTTTTATTTATTTTTCTAATTAGAGACTCAGCCAGGTTCAAATGCTGAAAGCAGCAAGCAGGCTGAAGGGACCCACATTTTGTCTTTTGGAATCTTAGGTGTGCATAATCAGTGCTCCTTGTAGAAATGCACAACATGAGCTAATTTTTATAAAACTGGAACAAGCCTCTCATATAATTTTTATAATACCATAAAACCCAATGTTATGTTAAATTATTTTTTATATTCTACAGGGACATTAGGAGACAGTACTGAAAGGTATAGTCTTTTCATAGTCTTTTCAATGTTCTTTGCATTTCATTCTACAATGGATACCTTTTAATTTTATAACTTTACTACCAGCTAATTCTAAGAATTTAAATTATTTCAACAAAGCATATTTTAAATATTTTAACATATGTAGTTTATAATTTCTAAAACTGTTTACAACCATATTTGTACATTTTATTTATTTTTTTAAACCAGTTACATTTTAGAATTGACAAATCTCCTGTATAAGAAAAAGGTGTATTGGTAACCAAAAATGTTGCATTTGTTAAAAAATGAAAGTATTCTTTTGTTAGCCTCCATTTCCAGCCTCTTAAATATTAATCAGCTATTTATTACATGAAGGGGTTTCACAAATAAACCACAATTTTATACTCCCTGTGTATTTTACTTTATTTCAAACAGAATAAATTTTAGGGAGTATCAAAACATAACAATTACAATAATAGCAACTTCAAACTGAACAAGTGAAAGGTTTACAATATCAGTTCTTAAGATACTAAATTATTTATTCTGTCCAACACAGAATGAAATAAGACCAAAAATGAAAATAGTACTTATAGAAGCTACTTTTTTAGCTTGAAGTCTTTAGAAATTGTGTGGCTTATTTAAGGTCATAGAGATAGGAAGAAGCAAATTTATGAAGCTAAATTAGATGTCTTAAACCAGCTTGTATTTTTCCCCCACCAAACCAGTCTGTCAAATATCAGAATGTCTACTGCCATTCTTATATTCCAATTTAAATAGCATTCTAAAAAACCCTTATCATTATTATCGTATACTCTTTATCTCTCTTAGTTATTATTCTGGACCCTTATATAGAAATACAACAATCATTGTCTTTATGCACATTCCTACTTTCTACATCTAAATTATATCAAATTTTATTTTAAATTGCCTCATGGATTATATATTCCTTTTTATTGTTAGTGTCACTAGCCTGGTCGAGACAGTCCATCAGCTAATTGCTCAGTTATTCAGGTTTTCAAGTTGTTTAATTTCTGCTCCCTTTTTTTTTTTTTTTTTTTTTTTTTGGTGTCCTTTCAACTCCAGTGGTGGTGTTAACTGAACTAATGTGAGTTACTCCTTGGTGAGTGACAGATAGAGACGATACCATTTGGAGTTGTCACACAAAGGAAACTATTTGAGGCAGATAGGGACATCATGGGGAATAACTTCTAAAGCTGTGACTCCCTAAGTGGGAGTGAGTGGGTTTGTCTGTCTGTCTGTCTTCCTTCCTTCCTTCCTTGTTCCCATCCTTTCCTTTCCTTTTCTTTCTTTCTTTCTTTCTTCTTTTCTTTCTTTCAGATTTATTTATTTCTTTGAGGGAAGAGAGCGAGCATGAGCAGGAGGAGAGGGAGAGAGAGAAAGAACCCCAAGCGGACTCCCTGCTGAGATTGGATTCCCAACACAGGAGTCATCCCAGGATCCAGAGATCATGACCTGAGCTGAAACGGAGTCAGATGTTTAACTAACTGAGCTACCCAGGTGCCCTGGTTTCTTTTATTTGGGTTTAAGATGAATATTCAGAAAAGGGAGATTCCTCATTGCTTGTAAAGGTGGACATAAGGCTTTGCAGGTACAGTTAGGAAACATGCTCGTATGTGCATTCTATATTATAGTAATGAAGCTTTTGCATCTCCCAGGGTGGAGACTTTAACATTATAATATAGCAGAGATGACTGTCAGGCTAGGAGCAAGGGCTATGGGCATAGTCCAAGAACTGGTATTGTTGTAGTTTTGAAATATAGGTAAGGTTCAGAGGGGTGGAGTACTGATCGGAGGACCAAGAAAGAATTCTTGTCTTCAGTGCAAAATGATGGTTTATTAATGCACCAGGACGGGACCTGTGGGCAGAAACACCTGCTACCCTGCTGCTGTGAGGGTTGTTAGGTTATATATGGTGGGGTTGGGGAAGGAAAGGAAAAAGGGTGGTTTCAATAGAACTTTCATATGCTAAAGATGACTTAAAAGATACCGGAGGACTTGCCATTGTCTAGTTAAAGTTGTTTTTCCTTCTAGTAAGGCATTAACAGTAAAACAGTTGAGAGCTTCCTGGAGAACCTTACACTTTGCCTGCTTTTAAGTATCTGTCAATGGGCTACAGATTATAAGGACATTTAATTGTGTTTACATTCCCATTCGGAAAGCTGGGCCATTGATAGAAATGCTTCCTTCTTGTAAATTGCTAAGGCTTTTGTAAATTGAGGGAGACTCACATCTTGCTGGATTGTAATCTCTATAAATTAACTATTTGTTTTTCCTTTAGGGCAGCCAGGATTGCGTGAGGAATGTCACATATATCCCATGTTGGGGGGTGAGGGGTGGTTGTGGGCTGTCCGCTTCTGCTTTATCCTCAGCTTGCCTTCTTTTCCCTCATCAATAAAAACTGTATGAGGTCTTGGACTCCTTATTTCAGATTAGGTGTAGGGTCTTACTTTTGAAACAGCACCAGGAGTTTTACCACAGATTTATTATCTCTGATATGGTTAGACTATATCCTGGCCTGGTGGAGACTGTTAGTGTTTGCATTCCCTTTGTTTCTTTAAAATTATTATCTACTGGGTTTTTTTACATTTCTTTGCAATTCTGACACGTCATAGGAAGTTCTGAAAGAAATGTGCTAGGGAAAGTAGAGCCAGTAAGGAATACATCAAGGGAAGTAGCTGGGGGCCTATCATGACTTCCTTCTGGGACCCCTAACTTTTTCTGCTTACAAAATTAGTGGATAATTATTGCTGGAAGACCACTGTCATTCTGTCACTATAATGACTAGAATGCTATAAATGTTTTTTGTTGCTTAAACAATCAATAGGATCCTATACCGCTTATCCAAATCTCAATCTAAATTTCATGTTAAACAATAAACTTGGATCTAGTCAGGGTTTTTCTCAAAGTCCCTAGAATTCTTTCTCATGCCTTACTCTGTGTTTTTGCTTATTGCAAAACGCAAGACTTATTAGCAAAATCTGCCCTGTTCTCGATTAATCTAACTTCCAAAAAATAATCAGCAAAAGTCCCACTTTTCAAAGAAGCTTGCTCTAGCTGTGACTTTCTCCACTCTAGGGGAATTGGCTCCTACGGTCTGATAGTAATAACATTTATTCTGAGGACTTTTGCCTCTATTGCATAAGAAAAATATTATTCTAATCTCAGAAAACATTACCTCTCTTTCAACTCGCCCAAAATACCTCTTTTAAAAAAGTATTTATTTATATGTGTGTGTACATGTGTGTTTTAGTATATATACTAAAACATAAATAATATTCACTAGGAAAAATCATTCCATGGGAGTTTTCAATTTTCTCCTGAAAAACAATCTGGTATGAGTATCTGAAAGCATGAAGATTGTTAAAATTCTTCACTCTGCTCCTGGCACACAGGATACAATCAGGACAAGTAAGGGTGTGCAGAAGTTGGGCTTTAGGAATCTTGGGATAGCCTTTGCCTAAGAAGTGATATTTAAGCAGATACCTAGGACGTTAAACGGCTAAGTAGAGAAAGCATGCAGAGAGAACTGGAACAGGAAGCGGATCCAAGTGTGCTGAGATAGAAAGAAGGAAAAAATGCTGTTACAGCCAGGGTCCAGGGAACGAGAGTAGAAATGGAATGGAAAAGGCAGAGTTCAGATAATACAGGACTTTGTAAAGTCTACTAAGAATTTTTGAAATGTTGATTAAAGACAATGGGAAATCATGGGAGAGTTTTAAGCTAAAAGTGATAGAACTTGAGTTGTACTTTTTTTTTTTCATTGAAGTATAGTTGACGCACAATGTTACATTAGTTTCAGGTGTTCAGGGATTTGACAACTCTGTGCATTCCTGTGCTCGCAAGTGTGGCTACTGTAAGGGCCTATTTAGCCAGAGCGATTTCATCTCAGTTAAACAATGATTTTGTTGTTTATGCACTAAAACTTAAACTGACCCTGTCCCCCCTCCGCCAGGGGAACTAACTTAAAAGCAAGTCCGGGAAACCAGTAAAATGTGGTCGACCAGTCCCTAATAACAAAGCCCAAATACAAGGGTAGGTCAGGTCAGGTGGAGATAACAGAGCCTGAATGCAGGGATGAGTCGGGTCAGGTGGAGACATCCAATGAGTGGGGCATGCATACTGTCTCCCTACCTACCAAGCAGGGCGCCAATTCTGCCTAAGGTGATAGGCGGCCCCAAATGGCCGGTTTGATTCTCTGTGCTTGGCACAAAACAAAGCTTTGCTTGACCTTCTCTTTGTATCAGTCTCACTCCTTTGATCATGGACCTAACAGCTACCATCTGTCACTATACCATTGACTGCATTCTCTATGCTGTACCTTTTACCTCTGTGACTTGTGCATTCCATAACTGGAAGCCTGTATCTCCCACTCCCCTTCACCCATTTAGCCTGTTCCCCCAGCTCCCAACCTCTCTGGCCTTATGCAATGGCAAATTAACATGTTCAACACCAATATAAAGAAGATTTAAAAATTTTTCTTCTGGGACACCTGGGTGGCTCAGTGGGTTAAGCCACTGCCTTCGGCTAAGGTCATGATCTCAGGGTCCTGGGATAGAGTCCCGCATCGGGCTCTCTGCTCAGCAGTGAGCCTGCTTCCTCCTCTCTCTCTCTGCCTGCCTATCTGCCTACTTGTGATCTCTCTCTGTCAAATAAATAAATAAAATCTTTAAAAAACAATTTTTTTTTCTTCTGGCATTACATATAATTTGACAACAGAATAAAACACAAAAAATGCACACATTCACAAAATAAAAGTATGTGTCATAAGGATTGTTTAAGTTTCAGAACACTTTGCAAGATTGAACAGGACAACATGGAGTATTATTTGGGATCTTTCTTTAAAAAAAAAAAAATATTTTATTTATTTAACAGAGTGAGAGAAGGAACATAAGCAGAAAGAGTGGGAGAGGGAGAAGCAGGCTTCCTGCCAAGCAGGGAGCCCAAGGCAGGGCTTGATCCCAGGAACCTGGGACCATGACCTGAGCCAAAGACAGACACTTAACAACTGAGCCACCCAGGCACCCTTTGCTTGAGTTCTTTCTAAAGAAATTTTAATTTAGTAGCATAAGCATTATTTACAGTTCTTTTTCCTCTCCTCCTTTACCAAAGTGAATTTCACTTATTTATTATAATAGTAGCAGGTTTTAGTAAGTGAATTTCATATTTGCTTAAGAGAAAAAAAATCTATCTTGTATACATACATGTCATAAATATCTCTCTTTCTCTCTCTCCCTCTCTCTCTCTCTCTTTATGGATTATGTGTGTTAAATCTGTTTGGTCATGCATGATATTTAAAGCATTTGGTTAGTAAATCAGCCCTGGGACTCAAAGAATTCATCTTACAGATTATTTTTTCTAAGTAAGTTAAAGGAACAGTATTGTATTACTTACAGTGATAGGCTATTTTGAGACTGTAAACATCATTAATATTCAGAAGGTTAAAAGATACACAAAATTGTTTAAATAACTATCTCTGCATTTACATAATACATGTTTGTAATGTATTTTTTTTTTTCCTCTAAGGATAGGTGACTTTAGCCTTTGAATTGCATTTCACCAATTTTGAGGTTGGTTTTGCTCTAATATATTTGTAAAATGTCTCTTTGCTTGACTACTTTGAATAAACTTCTCATTATCTTTTTTTTTTTTCTTTTTAATTTTTTATAAGATTTTATTTATTTATTTATTTGTCAGAGAGAGAGGGAGAGAGAGCGAGCTCATGCAGACAGAGAGGCAGGCAGAGGCAGAGGGAGAAGCAGGCTCCCTGCTGAGCAAGGAGCCCGATGTGGGACTCGATCCCAGGACGCTGGGATCATGACCTGAGCCGAAGGCAGCTGCTTAACCAGCTGAGCCACCCAGGCGTCCCTCATTATCTTTCTTGAGTTTAAGTCCTTTGTTATAGTTCTCAGATATGATAATTTATTGTCGTGTTTTTGAAATGTTAAAGAAGATACATTTTATGTCTGATTTCCAGATCTAACTTCCCCTTATCACATATTGACTTAAAGTGTAATGTCATAAGTAGAAGCAAAAGTTAAAAAAAAAAAAAAAAAGACTGGAGGGACAAAAAGGAAGTCATCATCTTTACCTGCCAGTTCATACAGCTGGCAAGGAATTGAATGATGTTTAAGTTATGAAGAAGAAGATAAAAACAATAGATATTGTGCTACCTTATAACCTTTACTGGGAAGGACTTAAATTCTGAAAAAATTGATTAACATATTTAGTAGCCATAAATCCTTAATGAAATACCCTAAAATGTCCATCCTTGAGCATGCAGACCTAATTTTGTGTCTCAAACACACATTAGTTCTTAAGAGATTTAAACACTGTATTTAAAGTATATTAACCCCACTGATCTAAATTTATAAATTAAGTACAGTTTAAAATCCAGGAACTTGTGATTGAAGCAGTTAGTCACAGCTGTAATCTTTACCAAACTGTGAGAACTTGTATAAGTGATAATCTAGTGGCTTTCCCAGCATTGTTAAAATAAGTTCTTCAGAATGTAAGCACATGCATGATTCTAGATGGAAATTCAAGGCTTTAGGAATGAATAAAGAAGAACAAATATGGTAAATACATGATTAAGTATAGAATTACATATCATTTTAACTTCCTTAAAATGCACATGACCATTTAAAAGCAAGTCTCTTACATTATATGGTGATGTTTATAGCATATGTATATTCTTTGTATATAGCAACTACCAAAGGAATTGAGGAGGTTATTAATAGAATATAGCTGAAAGCACTTTCATTTATTTTCATTTTACTTATGCAAAATAAAAATGTTAAGTTATAAGATTTTATTATAATTCATACAGTAAATAGAAAAATGTAAAAGATCAATAGATTAAAATGGTATCCTATATATTATATATGTATATATGGTATGTGTGTGTTGCATGTGTATATATGTGTATGGTGTGTATTCCTTCAAAAAGATAGTGAGAGAGGAACAAAAGAGAAAAAAAACCTGAAGACAGAAAAAACAAAAAAACAAAGGTAACACTGTAGGTAAATACAAATGGATAAAATTACATTAAATATTAATGGGATTAAGCTTTAATTAAAGAGCAAAGATTGTCAGAGTAGGTACAAAAGAGCAGCAAACTATTTGGAGAGATCTGAAATAGATACACCTTAAATATGAATTTGTTTTAATGTAATTGACAGAAAAAATATACTATGCCAAAAAGGAAGACTAAGAAGGCAGGATGAACTATATTAATACTAGATAAATTAGACTTACACACAAAGGTAGAGAACATTTTTTTTAATAATGCAGACCTATGTAAATGAAAATATAAATTAAAAAATTCAAATGTAATGTAAATATAATATAAATGTAATCTAAAGTTCCTTGAAAATAACATAGACAATATAGATAACCTTGAGTTTGGTGATCATTTAGATACAACAGCAAAACACCAATCCATGAAAGAAAGAATTAATAAGCTGGACTTCATTAAAATTAAAAACTTTTGCTCTGCAAAAGTCATTATCAAGAGAATGAAAGATAAACTACAGATTGGGAGAAAATATTCATAAAAGATATATCTGATAAAGAATTATTATGTAAAATTTACAAGGAACTCTTAAAAACTCAACTATAAGAAAACAACCTGATTAAAAAATAAAATTAAACTTTAACAAATACCTCATTAAAAAACATATACAGATGACAAATCGTGTAGGAAAAGATATGATGTTCCATATCATATAACATCAGGAAAATATAAATTAAAAGAAGATATCACCACACATCTATTTCTTAGAATAAATAAAATCCAGAAACTTACAATATCAAATGTATGATATTATCATGGCAGACACATGCCATTATATGTTTTACAATAAAATATTGTCATGTAAAAAGAAAGAAATTGCTTATATATGAAACAACATGAACAAAACCTTATATACCTCTATGACTCTATATGACTTTCTGACAAAGACAGAAAAGATATCATTGATCACCAAGGATTGGGCTGGCCACAGACAAAGGGAAATCAGATTTTGGCGAGGTGATGGAATTGTCTTATATCTTGATAGTGGTGATTACATGACTCTAGTTAGTCAAAACTCCTAGAACTGAAAACGAAAAGGGTGTCTTTTCCTGTTTTTTACTTCAATAAAATTAAACAGTGGGTATGCATGGTTCTGTATGTAAGATCTGGCTAGTATATATTTATTTAGAGATTTGTTTATTTGAGAGAGAGAGAGCACGAGCAGGAGGAGCTGAGGGAGAGAGAATCTCAAGCAGATACCACTGAGCATGGAGCTTGACATTGGGCTTGATCTCACTACCCTGAGATCGTGACCTGAGCTGAGACCAAGAGCCAGATGCTTAACTGACTATACCACCCAGGCACCCCTTGACTCAGTGTAGTTTTATTTCAATTCCTGGGTCAGTTCTGCCTTCATTATGTTTCTCTTTTATGGAAACATGATCAAAGAACTAATTAAATTTTCTGGGGCAATGGAGCTGATCAATATCATAATTTTGGTGGTAGTCACATTACAGTATAGATTTAATCAAAAGTCAGAAATTTTACACTAAATGGGGTAATGTTTAAGGTATATAAATTATACCTCAACAAATCAGGTTACATATTTTAGTGGGCTGGAGTTGAGAAAAATAGTATATAATTTCCTCCTGAGGAAGGAGATTTTCAATTTGCATTTAGGATATAGATAGATATAGATGTAGATAATAGAGATTATTTTGCCTTGAGTTTTAACTTAGTGCCAATATGTTAATCATAAGAACTCAATTCCTGTTACAGCATATTATACCATCATCTCCCCAAAAATGGTTTCTAATACATTGTCTCATTTGAGTTCAATATATTGATATCACTCACATCTTTTAACAGTAATTAGTGACAAGAAGCAGTTAATGGCTCATTTTTGTGTGTCTAATAATTATGAGGAAAATGATTTTTTTTATGTGAATTTGATGCAAGTTTAATGTATAACTATGCATTTCATTGCATATTTTTATATTTTAATTAAGTATAGATTCTAAAAAGGAAGTTATATTAAATGACACAAAAGATACTGTATAGGAGGACAACATGCAGAATTTCCATATTAAAATATTTCATATATATGTATATATATAATTTACATATGTGGTTTGAATATGTGTATGCACACATTTTATTTGGCATCTTTAGTGAGCATCTGCTATTTTTCACAATGTCTTCTTTATTCTCAAAACAGTATACTACACACTATACTAAGACCCTTTCTTCCTCTATTCAAAACTCTCCTTTTAGTGGAAGTTATTATTAACCCAATACTGACTTTGTAGCCTTAGTTGTTTTGTCCAGCAATAACTACCTAAACAAAGACAAATGAATTCTTACTATTTTTTATTCCAAGAGGAACTGGAAAAAAAGATATTTTTACTGAGTAGAAAAAACACTGGGCATGTGTTGGCAGCTGCCTCCCTCCATCCTCATCTTCAGTGATGCAAAACAGTACAGTAACAATCACAAAGATGCAGAAAAGAGAAATGAAGAGAGGCAACATCAGATTTAAATAATCCCTAAAAGGCACTTATAAACCCATCATTTCCTTAGTTAGGCTGGTCAACTCCTCCTAAATTAAGTAATTCTTACCCATATACATTAAATAAGCAATATCTTTCTAAATCAATTCAAATTATATATTATCAACTGCAAGCAATAGTTATGAGTGACGCATAAGTTATATGTAGTTTGCTAATTAACCTCAAACAATAAGTTGCCCTAAAACCAGAGTATGGATTATGTTGAAACAATTTAAAGCTTTCCCACCAGTATTCTAAACACTTACCACTTATCTTGAAAGTTACTTGCATTTAGCAGTAGTGTACATTTTTGTAGAATTTTTAAAAATAATTAAATGTGTAATTTTAATATAACACATGTGCACAACAGTTTAGAAATTTTAGGCTATTTGAAAGTTTCTAGGTTTTTGACCTATGTAAACACTTTTGAAAATATGTGCATAATTACAAGTGTTAGACTTAAAGCACTATTAATATCATGAAAAGGAGAACAGCAAATTGAGAAAATATCAATTACAAATTACAAATATATTTTGCAAATAACACCTATATATTTTATTTCCAAAATATGTATTTGACCAAGGACTCATAGAATATTCTTATAATTTACTCAGATCTGTAAGAAAAAGGCATTTCAGCAGAAAGGTACACAAAGGGTTTGAATGGGGACTTAACAAAATAAAATATCCAAATGTTTATTGTTCAACAAATCTTTGTACACTGAATGCACCCCTCAGATCAAGAAAAAATGTTAACAGCATTTTGGAAGTCCCTTTCATACCCCTCTGCAGTTACTGCTCTGTGCTTGTAACCACCGTAATATCTATTATCACCATGAAGGAACTTGTCCATTTTATATAAACAGGATTAGACAGCAGACACTTTTACCATCTTCTTTCTTGCACTTAGTATTATGTTTGTGAGATCCATTCATGTTCTTTTGTTTCTTTTTTTTTTTAACTTTATTTTATTCTTTTCAGTGTTCCAAGATTCATTGTTTATGCATCACATCCAGTGCTTCATGCAATATGTGCCTTCCCTAATACCCACCACCAGGCTCATCCAACCCCTCACCCCCCTCCCTCCATTCATGTTATCACTAGTTTATGCTTGTTTGTTGTAGAATTTCATTACTTATCTTCTAATTTATTTATTCATTTGATGGTTGCTAGTATTTGGGCTGTTACCAGGTATAGTTCTTATGAACTATTGCCACAAACATTCTTATGCGAACTTTTTGGTAAAAGGATATGTGCACCACGTTCAGGTACATCTCAAGGAGAGAAGTTGCTGAATCATAGCAACCAGAAATATATGAAGGTGTGTTCCACATCATCTCCAAAATTTGGGTTTGTTCAGCTTTTTCCTTCCCATATTCTGGAGGGTGTGTTGAATGATTTAATTATGGTTTTATTTTGCATTTTCCTGGTGACTAATGAGTTTGAACACTTTTCCTGTATTGATGGCCGATTGGATATATTCTTTTGTTTAGTGACTTTTCAAGTCTTTTACTCATTGTTCCATTGAATTGCTTGTCTTTTTCTTACAGAGTTGAAAGCACTATTTATGTGAATACTATATGTGAGTCTTTGTGAGATTTATGTTTTGCAAATATCATCTCTCAATTGTTGCTTTCCTTTCTACTCTCTTTGTCTTCTAAATCTAGTACCTGGTAAATGTTGTACACACTTAAAATTTATTAAAGATTCTTCTCTTAAATGTTCATATGAGCCATACAACTTAGAGATATTTCAAATAGCTACTGTATCTAAGATTTATTTATTTTAAAATTTTATTTAAGAATTAAAATAATTATAGGACAAACAAAATACTGTAAAGAGTATTAAAAACATAATGATTGAAAATTTCACTAATCTAATAATTATTATGCTAAGATTTCATTTCTATTCATATTTTGTGTTCTTTATACACTATCAAGCAATATTTTCTTGATTAGAAAGGTGGTTCTTACAGTCTTACACATTTTCCTCAGGGTGCTTTTTCTCACTGAACACATTAAGAAGGATTACATGTGTTAAAAAGTCCATTTTTTTATGACACACATGAGGAAAGAAAAGAGTCTCTTGGCAAAGGCAGGATATTGTTGCTTAAGCATTACAGTCCTGGGAGGGCCATTAAGTGTAGTGTAAGTTAAACTTACTTTTGTTGCTTTCTGTTTTCTGGTAAATACCACACCTAGTTGTTCACATAAAACATATGGGGAAATATATTTCAACCTTGAATTTAATTTCCTATATGGAAATCTTGAGCATTGTACCCATCTTGGTATAATAAGGTCATAAATCATATTTCTGAATCATCCTTACTGTAAAGTCTTCAGAGCATGTGAAAACAACCCAGAAGTTACTGCTTAAGCCTTATTAAGTTACCTTAAATTAATCCCCATTTATGACTGCTGGAAGTGTATCAGTTTACCCAATCTAATTAATCCTTCCATATAATTGAAGATTCTTAATGCACTTGCCAGTAGGCTAACAGAGTGATATATTACCCAACAATGAAAAATAATAATCTATGACATAAGATAAAAAAAAAAAATAACCAGAATTTTGTAATCAGAACATTGAGAACACAATTTAATTTCATTAAATTTTATATTATTTTGAAAAATGCCACATTACTTTAGATTAGCTACTGTTTGGACAAGATAATCATTCTATCAATACATCAATAAGCTGATTAAGAGACTGAAATGGCTCTTGGTTCATCATTCTGACTCGAGATGCTGAAAAAAAATTAACCATTAAATTAAACTAGATTAGATGTACATTTCACTTTTGACCAAATATATTTGACTCTTCCGAAACATTAGACATTTAACAATGGCATCTTTTAACCACTTAGATTACACTTGGGGTTTGAAACTTCATAGAATTGTTTTCAGGAAATTAAATCACTTACAAAAAGGTATTGTTTTTCTTTTTAAGGTGTTAATAGAAAAGCTTTGGAGATATATATATATATATATATATATATATATATATATATATTCCTTGACTCTTACATTTCCTCAGTACCATAACTGTTATTTTTCTTTCCTTTTAATCAAGGTAGGTATATGCCAAACATGGGCCTTAACTCAGGACCCCAAGATCAAGAGTCACATGCCTTACTGACCAATGTGTTCCCTCCACTATTATTTTCAATGAAATTATTATTTTATTATACCTAAGCAAATAAGAAATGTACTCTTACACAAACCAATTAAAGGTAGTTATTCTGTATGAAAATGTTTATTTATCTAGTGATATTCTAATCATAGAAAATAGTATGTTATTTTAAAGCAAAATATCTGTATAGACCGTCTTCAAGATCACTTTTTCTATTTTTTTAATTTTTTTTAAATTTACTTGAGAGAGAGAGCAAAAGCAAGAGGTGGAGGGGCAGAGGGAGAAGCAGCAGCAGACTTCCTGCTAAGCAAGAATCTGGATGTGGGGTCGATCCCAGAACCCTGAGGTCATGACCTCAGTTGAAGGCAGACGCTTAACTGACTGAGCCACCCAGGCATGCTATATTTTCTATTTTTTTCATCCTTTTTGTTTGCAGCTTAACTGGGGGCATAGTGGTCAAAAGAAGATATTTCACACATTTAAAATGTAAAAATTGATAAACGTTAGTATATGTACACACTTATGGAACTATTGCAAAAACCAAGGTTAATGATCCTATCTATCCATCATGGCCTTCATATTCCTTTGTCATTCTTTCATCCTGCTTGTTATCTATCTGCGCAGGCAGCAGTCTATGCAAAATCATTTTACATTCTTATGCATTTGTAAGAAATATATATAAATGAAATCAAATCTATGTATTCATTTTGTTTGATTTCTTTCACTTAGCCTAAGTGATATTCATCCATACATAGTGTTGATCAGTAGTTTCTCTATACTATTTATTCACAATTTGATTATCCATTAATGTCCCAATCATTTTTTTTTTTTCCATTTTGGGGCTTCTACAAATAAACTCATTAAGAGTGTTCATGTGTGGGGGCCTGGGTGGCTCAGTGGGTTAAGCCGCTGCCTTCGGCTCAGGTCATGATCCCAAGGTCCTGGGATCGAGCCCCGCATCGGGCTCTCTGCTCAGCAGGGAGCCTGTTTCCTCCTCTCTCTCTGCCTGCCTCTCTGCCTGCCTGTCATCTCTGTCTGTCAAATAAATAAATAAATAATCTTTAAAAAAAAAAATCTTAAAAAAAATGGGGTGCCTGGGTGGCTCAGTGGGTTAAGCCTTCAGCTCAGGTTATGATCTCAGGGTCCTGGAACAGAGCCTTGCATTGGGAATCTCTGCTTCCTCCCCAACCCCCCGCCTGCCTCTCTGCCCACTTGTGATCTCTCTCTCTCTCTGTCAAATAAGTAAATACAATCTTAAAAAAAAAAAAAAAAAAAAAAGATTGTTCATGTGCAAGACTTTAAACAGAAATATGCTTGTATTTTTCTTCAGTAAATAACCAGGAGTAGAATGCTGGGTCAACTTCTAGCTATGTGTTTAAAATATTAGCATAAATAGGCTGTTTTGTAAAATTATATGCCATCATACCATCCCACAGCCGTGTATACAGATTCAATATATCCACATCATTGACGGCACTTCAAGTGGTCTACATTTTTTAATTTTTGACATTCTATTAAGTGTATTCTGGTACTTCATTGTTGTTTTAATGTGCATTTCACTAATGACAAATGATATTGAGTATCTTTTCTGTGCTTTTTGGTTACCTTTTTTCTGATGTGTATGTTCTAATCTTTTTCCTTTTTTTCTGGGGGTGGTTGTTTTCCTTCTTACTAACTTACATTAAATCATGGGAATTCTGTAGTCTGGGTAAAAGCCCTTTGTTTCAACATAATTTATGCATTGTGTGTATATTCTGTCCCAGTCTGTGACTTGTGCTTAATTTTTCTACCAGTACTTTTTGAAGAGCAACATTTTTAATATTTATGAAGTCCAATTTATTTTTATTTTTGTATTTTTGTGTCTTATTTCCAGAAAATTTGTTGAAGGTCAATTCACTGTGATTATCTTATATTTTCTTAACATGTTTGGCTCTTTTTTTTTTTTTTTTTTGAGACAGAGAGAGAGAGAGAGAGTGCATGTCCACAAGAGAATGTGGGGGGGGGTGTGAAAGGGAGAGAGAGCATGTTAGGCAGGCAGCCTCTATAACCAGCGTGAACCTGATACAGAGCTCAGTCCTGGGACCCGAGATCATAACCTGAGTCAAAATGAAGACTTAGATGCTTAACTAAGTGAGCAACCCAAGCACCCCTAAAATCTTTTAGCTCTTACTTTTAATTTTATGATGAATATATGAGGTAAAAGTTGAGGTCAGTTTTTTGCATATTATTATCTCTTATTTAAAGATGTTATTTATTTTTGATTGAACTGCCCCAGTGCTAATGTTGAAAATTTATAAATGGCTTTATATCTGCCCTCTTTTAATTCTATATCATTGATGTGTCAATTTAACTTAGATCCATACAGTGTTGTTTTGATTGCTGCAGATCTCTAAAAACTCTTGATAACGAGTATTTACACATTCTAATTTTTTTCTTCCATTCATTCTGTTTGCAATCTAAGTCCTTTACATGTTTATATAAAGTATGAAATTAGTTTGTCATATTCCATAAAGGAATTTGCTGGAATATGAATATGTGTATGTTACAATATATTTCTTTCTTCAGTTTTAACAGTTTTTGATGGAGTCTTTAGTGATTTGGTAATACCATTTCAACTGTAAATAGTGGCAGTTCTTTATTTTTTTAATTAAACTTGCTGCTGTATCTTAAGAATTATAATGTTCGTGAAGGACGTGATCTGAATTTTTTTTTTTTCTAATACTACTATATAGATTTGTTTTAAGGGTAATGATGGATGCAGTTAATGAGTTGGGAAGTATCTTACTGCTTTCTTAAGTGACTGCTAAAATTCACCTGAGAAGGCATTCATTAGAGTCTGTAGTTTTCATTGTGAGAAGGTATTAAACTGTGTGTTCAATTTATTTAATACTTACAATTTTATTTAGATTACCTATATTTTCTTGAATGACTTTGGGTTACTTGTGTTTCTCAGGGATTTTGGTCATTTCATGTAAGATGTTACATATTAATATAAAGTTTCTCATAATAATCCCTTAATGTCTATTTCATATCTGTGGAAGCCAAGGATGTCACTTTTCTGATTGCTAGTATTCATAATTATTGCACTTTCTTCAGTCCCTATCAATCTAGCATAGGTTTATGAGTTTTATTGATCTGCTCAAAGGATTGGACTTTGATTTTCCTCTATTGGTCACATCACTCTATAATAGGTTTCTATTCTTATCAGTACTATTTCCTTTCCTCTGCTTCCTTTCATTTTAACATGTTTTTCTTTCCTAGCCACTTATTATGAAGACTGAAGCCTATAGCTTAAGACTTTTCATCTTTTGCCATAGCTTAGTATGTGTCTCATATTTAATTGAAAAGAATGTGAAATCTTCAATCATAGCATGTAGTGTTCTTTCAATGTCAGTTAGGTCAAATTTGTTCATAACATTGTTCAGTCTTTTATATGCTTATTGAATTTCTGTCCACTTGATCTATCAATTATTTAGAGTATTCAATTTGTCAACTATAATTTTGGATTTGACTATTTCTCCTTACAATTATATTAGTTTTTTTTTTTCTTCTTCACTTATTTTGAATCCTTAAATTAGGTATATTAGGTAAATCCTTAAATTAGATTTATATATAATTCTTAAATTATATATAAACATACACATGTTTAGAATTGTCATGTTGTCTTAAAATGACAGCTTTATTAATGAAATGACCTTAATTATCCCAGGTGATATTCTTTTCTGCAATATCTACTTTGTGTTATATTAAAGTAGTCACTACAACTTTCCTTTAATTACTGTTAGGTTGTTGCATATATTTACACTCAATTATATATGTGTATATATATTATTTTTATTTTTAGATTTATTTATTTATTTTAGAGAGGGAGAGAGAGAGTGAGCACAGGGAGGGACAGAGGGAGAAGGAGAGAATCTGAAGCAGACTCCCCATTCAATGTGGAGCCCAACGTGGGGCTCAATCTCATGACCCTGAGATGATGACTTGAGCTGTAATTCAGAATCATATGCCTAACCAACTGAGCTACCCAGGCTCCTTCTTAGTATACATTTTTCTACCAGTTTTCATTTAATCTACTTTAGTACATATATATGATGTGGTTACATATAGACAGTTTACAATGCTTTGTTTTGTGCAAAATATCAGTTACTTGTAGTTTTTAAATCCAAATTGACAATGTTAATATGTCATTTTCCTTTTCTTTTTCTTTTTTTTGGCCATCTTTGGAATCAAGTACTTTTATGATTTCACTTAATATTCTTACTGGCTCATCAAATACTACTACCCTCTATTTTGGTTTGGTGTTACTTTGCATGTCAAATTATGTAACTTATTATTAACGTACCTTTTCTTTCTTTTTTTTTTTTTTAAATATTTTATTTATTTACTTGACAGAGCATGGGAAAAACAGTAAGAGAAAGCACAAGCAGAGGGAGAGGGAGAAGCAGGATCCTCACTGCTCAAGGGTCCCAACAGGAGGCTTGATCCTAGGATCCTGGGATCATGACCAGAGCAGAAGGCAGATGCTTAACTGACTGAGCCACTCAGGCACACTTGTTATACCATTTATGTTTAGAAAAGAAATTTACAATGGTCTACTTCAGTTTTTCTGAGTGTTTAGGCAATTACTCTCGTTCGTCTTACTCTCATATATGTTATACTCCATAATGGATAATGATTTTTTTCTATAAACATTTAGAGTTAAATGATATTTTTAAAGTAGGAACAATATTGTGTTTGCCCACATATTTATATTTCTTGTGCTCTTTATTTCTATTCTATTCTTCTATTTCTAGCTCTAGGTTACATTTGGTATCATTGTGCCTCCAAATGAAGGAATCTTTTTAACATTTTTTGCAGTATTGATTCTCGTTATTTTTGTCTACTCTTTTTCTCCCTTTGTTATTTTAAATACTTTTTTTAGATATATTTTCAAGCTTGCTGATATTACTCTCTGAAGTGTCAAAGTTAATATTACTCCTATCCAGTAAATTTTCATTTCATATAGTGTTACCTCTAGAAATTTGTACTTTCAATATCTCCACTTTTCATGTTCTTTTCTCTATCTTCTTTAATATACAGAACACAGATTTAGTGGCTTTGGTTAAGCCCCTGTCTACTAATCCTATTATTTCTTCCATTTTGGATCAGTTTCAATTGATTGATTTTTCTCTCCATTGTTTTGCGGCTTCTTTTCATGTCTGGTAATTTTATCAGATGGCAGAGATTGTGAGGTTTACCTTTTTTATTGCTGGATATCCTTACCACCCTGTAAATATTATAAAGCTTTTTTGTGCAGTGGTTCAGCTAATTAGAAACAGATTGATCCTTTTAAAGCTTGCTTTAAACTCCATGTGTGGCACTGTAGCATCTTTTAGAGTTAATTTGACTTCACTTCTGAGCCAATTACCTTTTGATTACTGTACTAGATGCCCAGTAAATCATGAGGTTTTCCACTTTGGATCCTGGGAATATGATCTATACCCTTCCCTAAGTATGCTCTGGAGATCGTCTTCTCTGCCTTTCTTGTGTGTGGTTCCTTTCCGAGTTTTGGGTAGTTTTCTCTCTTGACTGCAGTGGATATCACTCAGCTAGAGATTTGAAGGAGACCTTGTTCAGAGCATCAAAGCAGAGTACCCTCTCCCTATACATCTCTCTCCTCCAGCACTTTTGCAAGTTCCATCCTCCTTGACTTCCTCAGACTCCCAGTTCCATCTTTTTAATTTAGGATGATCACAGGGCTCCCTCTGGGTTTCCCTTCCCTGGAAACTCAGGTGAGTAAATGGGGCAATTTTAGGGCTCACATTTTGTGGCCTCTCATTGAGATATCACTGTCTTGTGCTTCCTGATGTCTAAGTCTGAAAACTATATATATCTATATATCTATAGATAAAACTATATATATCTATATATAGATATAGGGAGCTTTTAAGTTGTTTTAAGTGGGACTAAACCCAGATCAACTTACTACAAGATGTCTCTGATTCATTCTTAAATTATACTTTAATACTATGCATTTATTCAATGAGAATTATATTTTTAGAAGATGTTATCATGTTTCATATTTCATATATTATCTAATATCCTCTTAATTTGTAAAAACATCTTATGTTATCAGTATGTTTCTGAGAGAATTCATGTGTATTTATGAAGAAAATTTGGAAAAGTTTTTAAATTGCAAAGCTGCATTTTGAAAAAGAAAACTAATGCACAATCTTTTCTACTTTCGGGGAGGAGTCTAATTTTGAGTTTCTTAAACAGAGTGAATGAAAACTATTAAGTCAACTCTCAACTTTCTTTACATTTCTTTCCTTAATTCTCATATGACATACCAATCAAACTTGATTCTCATACCACAATAGAATAATGAGCAAAAATACAAAAAACAAAAAACTACTGAAGTGTTCTTTGTTTTCTTACAAACTCTCTTTATTATATTATAATGTCTAATATTTATAATGTCTTTTTACAGTATAAAAAAACCTACATAGAGAGTAGTATGGGAAGCAAGTAATATTAGAAACCAAGTAGTATTATAAAGCAAGATTATATGAAACTACAAATACTGAATCTACACTGTAGGAGGTTTTCTTGTGTATATTCTAGCTTTATAAGTTGCAATAAAATCTATAAGACTGGAGGGAGCAACACCACAATGGTAAGCCATCAGAACAACATGTAGAGCTCTACATTCTCCCTGCAGAATGCACAAACATCAAGAGACTTAAATCCAGACACTCTGCATTCAGAGTACTAAGAAAATAAGTGTGAAGATACTACATCTTTTTCTATATAGAATAATTCAGTGTCCCTTCATTGTATAGACCACTTCTTAGTTTATCGGCTTTGTTTCTTTCTTTCTTTTTTATATAATTATGTATAATTAATATTTCTATGCAACAGAAATATTTTTATCTTTTTAATATTTTATTTACTTATTTCAGTTATTTTACAAGAGAGACAAGCAGTGGGAGGGACAGAGAGAGAGAGAAGCAGACTCCTCACTGAGCAGGGAGCCCAATGTGAGGCTCCATCCCAGGACACTGGGATCATGACCTGAGGGGAAGGCAAACGTATACCTACTGAGCCTCCCAGGCACCCCTCAGCTTTGTTTCATATATGATTTAATTAAAACTCATTATAAAATCACAATAATATCAAATTCATATATGATTTAATTAAAACCCATTATAAAATCACAATAATATCAAAATAAAATTTAACATAAGAAAGCAAATGGTTTAAAAGAGTACTAAATACAATGTTCAACTACAAGGTTATTTTACTACTTAATTTTTACAAAAAGAGACATTGAAATTCAGATGTCCATTGCATTTTATAATGCTTTAAGTAGGTATTATATATATCTCTAGGAACCAATATGTTGATTAAAATAATTGCATTGATAAGGTGCCTGGGTGTCTCAGTCAGTTAAGTGTCTGCCTTTGGCTCAGGTCATGATCCCCGGTTCCTAGGATTTAGCCCCACATCTGGCTCCCTGATCAGTGGGGATCCTCTTTCTCCATCTCCTACTCCCCCTGCTGTGTTCTCTCTCTTTCTGTTTGTCAAATAAATAAATATAATCTTTTTAAAAAATAAAATAATTTCACAGTAATATTAATTATTTATAAAATTAATCAGTAATGTATTATTAACATTTATGTCTCTCAGTAAAATCTGTATGGAATGCTAAATTTTAAAACTTGAAATGAAATGAAATATATATATATCTGCTATTTAACAGTTGATATGTTTCTATTCCTCTTAATAGAATAATAAAAATAATTGGAGATTCTTCTTTCTCTGCAGTCTGCATAATCATTTAAATACCATTTGCCATGCTTTCCATTTTGAAAGGCTTTAAATATTGTAGGATTTAATAGAAAACTAATGAACTCAAAAAATTAGTGTTAATTTTACTAGCAGTTTCCAATTAGGTTTACAGGAATCTTTTAATAGCAGTTTGGAATCTCTATGACAAAGCGTATGTAATGGTTGGTAAATTTACTGAGATTTTTAACCTAAACAGTGTATTTGGTTGTATCATCATATTATCTTACAACTACACATACCCTGCTTTCTCTAAAACCCAGAATGAAGCGATGTAGCAAGTATTTTAAAGTAGATAGTTTATATGCACAGTCAGCTCTGAGTAAAATTCTACACCAGTCTATGTTTTATTTCAACATATTCTATCACCATTTTAAGGACCTTCTCTCCTTCTATGGACACTTGTTTTTTTCTGTCTGAAGTTCTATTTTTGTTCTCACGTTTCTTCTCTATCAAAAATGGATATCATAAATTCACAGAAAATAACATTGGCCTTGAATACATCTTCGGTCACAATAAGTAAGAATAGATAAAAGGAAAAATACAGTGGTGAGAAGAGAAGAGAAGAAAAAATTTTCCTTATTAGAAGAATTTAAGTTTCAAGCCAAATAGAATGGCTCTGTTATTAAGAGATCTTAAAATATCAGAAAATTTGCAAAACACTTTGTGTTTGTGATATCATATGAACTCCAATCTAAGCTAGCCAAGAATTCTTCTATTTCTTGCATTCTTAAAATAATTCAATAAATATTGTTTGAGCATGTGCATGTGCACAAGTCAGTAGAACAGGTAAAGTGTGTGGAAAATATATCCTTAGAAGGACTTTCATTATATGTTTCAAAGTTTCACAAGTACTTTTCATGATCTTCTTTGGTTGACAGCTTCTTAGAGTTACAATTACAATTACAATTAATTACCTTACAATTACATCTAATTACCCCCCCCAAAATGTTACTGGCATACTACTACTAATATTGTTTAAAATATTTACCTTTAAAGGGGTGCCTGGGTGACTCTGCCTTCAGCTCAGGTCATGTCCCCAGGGTCCTGGGATTGAGCCCCACATAGAGCCCTGCATGGGGCTCTCTGCTCAGTAGGGAGCCTGCTTCCTTTCGTCTGTCTCTGCCTCCTCTCTGCCTACTTGTGATCTCTGTCTGTCAAATAAATAAATAAAATCTTTTAAAAATTTACCTTTAAAAAATAAGAAAGTATTTATCAAAAATAATTAATGATATTACTACTAAGGCTTTTATTGGAATGTCTTACAAGCTTTGCATTTTTACTAATATCACATCAAGTGAAAAAGATAATTTAATTAGTACTGTGTATTTTTATTTTCTAAAATTTGATTATAAGTGACACACAATGTTGTATTAGTTTTAGGTGCACAGTATGGTGATTCAACATCTCTATACCTTATGCTATGCTACAATTATTACTTCTTATTATCCAGAATTTAAGGATACTTCTTCTATGACTTATCCTACAAGAACAGAGATGATAATGTTGATATTAAAAATAAAACAAATATAAATAAAAATTCTTTAAAAAAACAAAAGTAAATATGCTATTCCACATCTTAATCCTTGTGTAGAATTTTGGTAAACTGTTTTTTTCACCACATATTCTTTTCATAGTGAAATCCTGTTATTTTTCTTTTTTGTATACCTAAGCAAAATTTTAAAGGATATCAAATACAATGCTTATGACAAGAAATAATATTTTTTATCATGAGAAGATGCAATTATTAACAAATCAAATCCACCAACATATAAAAGAGTAATATATTATCACCAAATGGTGTTAATTTCAGGAATACAAGTTTAGTTAAGTATCAGTTAATTTGATTTGCTAAAGATTAAGTCTTGTCAGAGAACAGAACCCTTTAAGTATTGCTTTTCTTTATTCCCAATAATTTTCCCTGTTCTGAAGTCTGCTTTGTCTGGAATTAATTTAGTCACTCCAGGTTTTTTTAATTAATGTCATCATATTGTATCTTTCCCCATACCTTTACTTGTACCTTATCTGTGTCTTCATATTTAAACTGGATTTCTTTTATATAACATATATATATATTTTTTAAATCAACTCTAACAATCTCGGTCTCTTAATTTATGTATTGAAGCATTCATATTTACAGTGTTTTTTTTATATACTTGAATTACTATCTGCCATGTTCACAATGGCTTTCTGTGTGCTGCACTTGTTCTTTATTTCTCCCCTCACTCCTCTTTTTAAAAATTTTTCTAATCTGGTTTTAACTGAGCATTTAATGACATTCAACTTTCTCTTCCTCTCTTAGCCTATCAATTATATATGTATATATATATAGAGAGAGAAATATCAAGTTGTATCTAAATAGAGAGAGAGTTTACAATATATGTTTTTTGCTGGTTTTGTTTTTAAATAGAAGAGCATCTAAAATATCACTTTCCCTTCTGTACACCAGAAAGGTACTAGGGTATCTTTCCTGGTTCTTCACTGTGGGACCCAGTGGTATTCCTGAAGGTAAAACTCATAAATGTGTGAAGACCCACTTTAAATTCTAGCTCCCCATTGTTTCTTCTTCTCTTTCCAGTTTACACTTAGCTCCTATACTCAACAAAATGACCACTAAAATGTGTTTGCCAGTATATGACTCCAGGCCTTGTTTCATGAATGCAGATTTTGGATTCACCAGTCCTTCTAGATTTGGGGGTGACTGCTTGCCATCCTTGCCTAGTTCTTTGAAAGTCCCAGCCAAATAATATGATTCTCAGTTTGTTTAGACTTGTGTTTATTGTTAGGATGGGAATGATCACTTCTAGCTTCTACATGTTGGAATTGAAATCAGAAGTCACCTGTCATCTGTCATCAGTCATCCGTCAGTGTTTGGCTAACATTAATGTGCCAGATACTACAGTGACTAATAAATTACTAAAAGCTTCCTTTGGTTTTTAAATCATTTATAAAGAAAATATTTTTCAATTTCAATTGTAATTAAAAAAGTTCATTTTCAGATAATAAGATTTTTTAGCTTCTAGAGATAACATCGTATGCATAATAATGCACTACTTTGTCTCGAGCTAATGATAAATCAGATTTGTAAGTGGTGAATGCAAAATTTGGTCTTGGTTTTTTCCATAATAAAAAATTCTACATTAGTTCAAACTTAGCGTATTGAAAGTATGAAATTATCATAGATTATGAAGGATAGTAATGATGATTAACTCAAAAGACAAATGCTGCTGTTCAATCTATATTTGTATTATGAGCATTGATTCCATTCCAGTATGCAAAACAAATCTGTCATGATAAATCATGTTGTAAATATTTATCTTTTTAAAGTTAGAAATGTTTTGGGGTCATAAAGTTATACATGACCATAAGAAGTGAATGTCTCTGTTTATAATAACAATATAATTTATGTCAAAATTAGTACTTCACAAAATTTTATGTACCTCTTAAAGGATATCACTGATAAATTAATTTTTGAGACATACTAATTTGATGATAGAAATTTTCAGTGAATACTCAGTAATAATCTGGGCAGTGAATAGAAGAATGCCTCAATCTTTGACCTAACCCAGACACTTTCTGTGTGAATTGATATAATTATGTATTTCTTCTTCCTTGGTCAGTTAATAAGGCAGATTACATTAATTGGTTTGCTAATATTGATTCCATATTGCTTCCTGAAAATAAAATTAATGATAAATAGTTCTTTCTGAAATAGTGTTACATTCAGTTTATTAATATTATGTTGGGGATTTTTGCATGTATGTTTAAAAAAATTATTAGTATATAGTTTCCCTTCTTCTTTATTTATGTGTCTTCTTGCTTGCATGATTTTTATTTTACTGCTTTTGTTTGGTTTCTGGAATAGTTATGTAAAACTAATGTTAAATCTCTTTAAAAGTTTATTAGAGTTGTCCAGCAAAATAACCTATGCTTGGAAATACCCTTTTTTGAGAGCTTCTATTTTTTTTTTTAAGATTTTATTTATTTATTTGACAGACAGAGATCACAAGTAGGTAGAGAGGCAGGTAGAGAGAGAGGGGGAAGCAGGATCCCTGCTGAGCGGAGATCCCGATGCAGGGCTCAATCCCAGGACCCTGGGATCATGACCTGAGCTGAAGGCAGAGGCTTAACCCACTGAGCCACCCAGGCACCCCTTTTGGGAGCTTCTTAATTTGATATTCAATTTTTTAAATGGCTATAGGACTATTATTTATTTATAAATATGATTTCTAGAAATAGTAAGGGGAAAGATACTATATTTTATGTACCGTATATAGGCTTTTTTGTTGTTCATTCTTCCTTCTTAACACTTCAACACTTATTACCTTTATCATTTTGTTTGAATATCTTCCTTTAGCCTAGTCACAAGTCCTTTTACTTTTTTTTTTGTTTAAGAACGACTTTATTTCTCCTTTATTCCTGAAAGATTGTTTCACTATTTATAGATCTCACAGCTGACACTTCTTTTCTTTCAGAACTTGAAAATTATGCTAGTTCTATCTGACTTTCATGATTTAAAAAATGAGAAATCAGCTGCTATTCAAATGTGCTTCTTTATAAAGAATGCTTTGTTTCTCTCCAATACTTCAGAATTTTCACTGTTTACTTAATTTCTAGAAGTATAATTTTCCTGTATCTCGGTGGCGATATCCTGATGTTTATCTTTTCTTTTGGTTTTGGTCAGTGATATAAATCTGTAGATTTGGGTCTTTTGCCAAATTGATTTTATCCATTACCTCTTTGAATACTCTTTCAGTTCCATTCTCTTTTTTTCCTTCTGGAAGTAAGACAATACAACTATTGGAAATTTTGTTTTTATTCACTGGTCCCTAAGGCTTTTCATATTTTATCAGTCTTGTTGTTTCTATGGGATAAATTCTAATGATCTGTGCTCAATTTTTACTTAATCTATTCTCTTGTCATCTCCACTCTACTATTTGGTTTATCCATTAAACATTATTTAATGTATTTTTTGAGTTCTTTAATTTGAATTTGGTTAATTTTTATAGCTTCCTTTATTTTCCTTTCATTGCAATTCAATGGAATTTGTAGCATACTTTAGAAAAAATTATGATGGCTTTTGCAAAATTCTTGTCAGTTTATTACAATATCTGATTCATCTCAGATTAAGCATCTGTTGATTGTTTTTTTCTCATTGGAGTTGTGTGTTTGTTTCTCTGTGTGGCAGGTGACTTCAGTTCTATTTTAGATATTCATCTAACATTGGGCAACTCTGTGTCCTCTTTAAATATTTTAACAACAACTCGCAGTTTATGCTAGCAATAGGTACTGGCCTAGCTTTTTGTGATTTTGGTTTTCAGGTTTAATTTTGAGAACTTCCATAGTGTTATTTTGATTTGCTTTGATTATCTGATGCCAGTGGGGTCCTTACTTGGTTCCTTCTGGTGCCACTTGACAAAGTAGAAAGTATTTTTACTTACAACTACTAGAGTTTCTCACTGAGGAAGAAGGGGCTTATGTTCCTGGAGACAAAGAGACATTCATGGTCTACTGAAAGAAAAACTTCTCTTTCCTTTACATTATTCTCCATACTTCTGGCCATTCTGACCATAGAATATGGATATAGAATATTTTCTGACACCAAGCAGTTCTCCAATTCTCTGTGCATATCAACTGAACGTCCTATAATTTAAGTCAGGTCTCAAATTATCTATCCGGAGTTCGCATCAGATCCCACAAGTTAAGGGTTGAGACCCTCAAGACTGCCTCCTTCCCCTCCCATTTCAGACACAATTGCAAGCCCCAGGTGGTTACCTATATTTTCTGGCAGACTAGATATAAATCAGAAGTTCCCACAACCCTCTTCTTAGACAATAATTTGTTAGAACAAGTCACAGAACTCAGTTTACTTACTAAATTGTCAGTTCTTATAAAAAGAAACAAGTCAGGAACAGCCAAAAGGAAAATGTTCATAGGACAAGGTATTGAGGATGGGGCTGGAGCATCCATGCTCCTCTGGGTGCTCTACATTGGTGTAGAGCTCTCTGAACTCTGCACGTTAGGAATTTTAATGGAGGTTTCATCATGCAGGCAGTATCAATTATTAACCCAATCTCTAAGCCCTCTCTCTTCATTGGAGAATGGGAGCTAGAACTGAAAGTTCTAAGCTCTTAATAATAACTTGATTTTTCTGTTGACCAGCCCCCATCCTTAAGCTATGTGGAGCCCACCAACAGTTGTTTCTTTATACAAAAAAATGTTCCTATTACCCAGGAAATGTTCCTATTACCCAGAAAATTCCAAGGGATTTAGGAGCTCTGTGTCAGAAACTGGGATCAGAAATAAACCATTAGAGGAAAAGATGCACCTACCAACTTTACGGTGTGGAGAAATTACAAAAATTAGGGAATTTGGAGCTCTTCCCAAGAGCCAAGGAAAAAGAACTAAATATATATTTCTGCTTATAATTTCACCCATGATGATTTTTCTTTTCCTTTCTTTTTTCCTTTTCTTTCACTCTTTCCTTTGGGGTGTGTGTATATGCACACACACGTGCGCACATTATTTCATAGTTGTTGTTGCTGGCCTCCACAGCATGCCCCAACCTCCAGAAAAACTATTGAAAAATAACCAGGAAGAATTAAGTTAAAATTGCAACAAGTGATCTTGTCTTCAGAAAACCATGTCATGAGATCCTGGAAAGACCAGTGGTGGAAGAATTAGTATTCAGCAGAAAATAATAGGGCTGAATTTCTCCTAGGTTGTATCATCTCTTTCCATCACCCTTTTCTGAGAATTCAAAACTGACTCTCCCAACTCTATCTCAAACTACTTATCTGTTGCAAATGGCAAGATTACATTTGTTTGTTTGTTTGAATGGCTGAGTAATAGATCTATCTATCTAATAGTCTTTTTCTCGGCATTTTCTTTAGACATATGTATATATGTTTAGGTCTATATCAAAATGTCTGGCCAACAGCTTTTTAAAAATTTCATTAGAGTGAGTCATTTAGAAAGCAATGGTTCTTATGCTTTATCCATGGATAGCCCTAAAAGGTATTATGCTAACTGAAATAAGTCAGATAGAGAAAGACAAATACCATCTGGTGATTGGTTTTTTGTTTGTTTTGTTTTATTTGTTGTTTGTTTGTTTTTTGAAATTAACTACTGATTATGGGAGGCAGACAGACATACAGAGCATGGCCATTTGTTGTGGCTCATAGTCCTCCTACTTCACCTGGGTCTCTGGGTGGAGAACTGTCTACAGCCTTGTAGGAAAAGAGATAGCTTCTTCCAGCTGCTTATTGTTAGCAAAAAGGATCTGCTTTTCTGGTAGTATAGTTTTCAACTGAGGCTTTTGGCAGGACTCTTGTTGGATTCAGAGTTAGAATGTACCTACTTGAAGCATCTGCTGCTAGGGAAGCGGTTGCCAAATGATGGGTCTAGGTCACCTACTCTCTGGTGGGAGAACACAGATATCTGGGTGTTGGTTTTTTTTGTTTGTTTTTGTTCTGGTCTTATTACCCCAAACCAGTTCACCTTCTTCTGGTGATGGTAAGTTCACCTTACCATCTCTTAGTGTTTTCCTTGGTTGTGTCTTGCATTATTTCTTGGGATTAAGTTGTACTTAATTTTGGTGAACAGGAAGGAATAGTTCTACAACATCTTGTTAAGACCAAAAATATTTTATTTATTTATCTATTTATTTGTATATTTGTATGTATTTATTTATTTATTAGAGAGAGAAAGAGCACACATGCAAGGAGGGAGGAGCAGAGGGAGAGGGAAAGAGAGAATCTCAAGCAAACTCCCTGATGAGTAAAGAACAACATTCAAGGTGTGATCCCAGGACCCTGAGATCATGACCTGAACTGAAATCCAGAGTTGGTTGCTTAACCGACTGAGCCACCCAGGCACCCTTATTTTATTTTTGAAATCGGTATCACTTTCAGATGAGATTTTTTTCCACTTGACACACTAAGGGAATCTTAATAATTAAGATACTGCTTAGAATAACAAATGTGTCATTTTAATAAAGAAGTGATAATTTAAATTCTAAAGTCTATAATATAGATATGTCATTCCACAATAAATTTTTCATAAACAAGTGGGTTTTCCTTAATTTTCTTAATTTCACCAATAACAAGAATTAAGAATGGATTTTATACATGTCATTTGTTTCTACAATAGTTTGAAAATATTGATAACACAACTGTTCTTGACTATCGTAATTTTTAGCTATGGTATAGATATAGATGATAGTGTTTAATTAAAAAAACGTTTTTCTGGTTATCTCTTTGGTTATATAACTGGTTCAAATTATGCTTACTCTTTTGGTCATCTCTAACTTGATTAATTTCTGATTTCAACCCTTTTTTTTAAAGACCTTTTATTTATTTATTTAAGATAGTGTGAGATAGAGAAAGAGACTATAAGTTGGGGGAGAGGCAGAGGGAGAGAGAAGCAGGCTTCCCAATAACAGGGAGCCTGATGAAAGACTCCATCCCAGGACCCTGGGATCATGACCTGAGCCAAAGGGAGTCACTTAACCAGCTGAGCCATCCAGGCACCCCTGATTTCAACCTTTGAATATGTTCTTCCTTTCACCAATATAACTCTATCTTTGGCTCCACTAGTTTTTTTTTTTTTTTCCTTAAGGTTTTTGCTTTTTTTTTGTTTTTTCCATTTTGTTTTATTTCTTTTCATGTTCCAGAATTCATTGTTTATGCACCACACCCAGTGCATACCGGGTGCAATACATGCCCTCCAGAATACCCACCACCAGATCACCCAACCCCCTACCCCCTACCCCTCCAAAACCTTCAGTTTGTTTCTCAGAGTCCACAGTCTCTCGTGGTTTGTCTCCCCCTCCAATTTCCCTAACTCACTTCTCCTCTGCATCTCCCAATGTCCTCCTTGTTATTCCTTATGCTCCACAAGTAAGTGAAACCATATGATAATTGACTCTTTCTGCTTGACTTATTTCACTCTGCATAATCTCTTCCAGTCCCGTTCATGTTGATACAAAAGATGGGTATTCATCCTTTTTGATGGAGACATAATACCCTGTAATATATATGGACAATATCTTCTTTATCCATTCATCCATTGAAGGGTATCCTTTCCACAGTTTGATGACTGTGACCATTGCTGATATGCACATTGGCATACAGATGGCCCTTCTTTCCACTAAATCGGTATCTTTGGGGTAAATACCCAGTAGTGCAATTGCAGGGTCATAGGGAAGCTCTATTTTTAATTTCTTAGGGAATCTCCACTGTTTTCCAAAGTGGCTGCACCACCTTGCATTCCCACCGACAGTGTAAGAGGGTTCCCTTTTCTCCACATCCTCGCCAACACATATTGTTTACTGTCTTGTTAATTTTGGCCATTCTAACTGGTGTAAGGTGGTATCTCAATGTGGTTTTGATTTGAATCTCCCTGGTGGCTAATGATGATGAACATTTTTTCATGTGTCTGTTAGCCATTTGTATGTCTTTTTGGAGAAAGGTCTGTTCATGTCTTCTGCCCATGTTTTGACATGATTATCTATTTGGTGTGTGTTGAGTTGAGGAGTTCTTACTAGATCTTGGATATCAGCCCTTTGTCTGTAGTGTCATTTCCGAGTATCTTCTCCCATTCCGTGGGTTGCCTCTTTGTTTTGTTGATTGTTTCCTTTGCTGTGCTGAAGTTTTGATCTTGATGAAGTCCTAAAAGTTCATTTTCACTTTTGTTTCCTTTGCCTTTGGAGACATATCTTGAAAGAAATTGCTGTGGCCTATGTTGAAGAGGTTACTGCCTATGTTCTCCTCTAGGATTTTGATAGAGTCTTGCCTCACATTTAGGTCTTTTATCCATTTTGAGTTTATCTTTGTGTGTGGTGTTAAGAGAATGGTTGAGTTTCATTCTTCTACACATAGCTGTCCAATTTTCAAAGCACCATTTATTGAAAAGACCGTCTTTTTCCACTGTATATTTTTTCTTGCTTTGTCAAAGATTATTTGACAATAGAGTTGAGGGTCCATATCTGGACTATCTACTCTGTTCCACTGGTCTATGTGTCTATTTTTAGTGCCATGCTGTCTTGGTGATCACAACTTTGTAGTAAAGCTTTAAATCAGGCAACGTGATGCCCCCAGTTTTGTTTTTCTTTTTCAATATTTTCTAAGCAATTTGAGGTCTCTTCTGGTTCCATACAAATTTTAGGATTTTTCGTTCCAGCTCTTTGAAAAATGCTAGTGGAATTTTGATCGGGATTGCATTTAAAGTATAAATTGCTCTAGGCACTATAGACATTTTAACAATGTTTATTCTTCCAATCCATGAGCATGGGATGGTCTTCCATGTTTTTGTATCTTCTTCAGTTTCTTTCATGAGTGTTCTGTAGTTCCTCGAGTACAGATCCTTTACCACTTTGGTTAGGTTTATTCCAGGTATCTTATGATTCTTGGTGCTATAGTAAAAGGAAACGATTCTCTAATTTCCCTTTCTGTATTTTCATTGTTAGTGTATAAGAAAGCAACTGATTTCTGTACATTGATTTTGTATCCTGCCATACTACTGAATTGCTGTATGAGTTCTAGTAGTTTGGGGGTGGAGTCTTTTGGGTTTTCCACATAAATTATCATGTCATCTGTGAAGACAGAGAGTTTGACTTCTTCATTGCCAGTTTGAATACCTTTTATTTCTTTTTGTTGCCTGATTGCTGTTTCTAGGGCTTCTAGTACTATGTTGAACAAGAGTGGTGAGAGTGGGCATCCTTATCGTGTTCCTCATCTCAAAGGGAAAGCTGTCAGCTTTTCCCCATCAAGGGTGATATTTGCTATGGGTGTTTCATAGATAGATTTTATGAAGTTGAGGAATGTTCCCTCAATCCCTATACTTTGAAGAGTTTTAATGAGGAACAGATGGTGTATCTTGTCAAATCTTTTTCTGCACCATTTGAAATGACCATATGGTTCTTCTCTCTTCTCTCTGATTTGTTCTATCACATTGATTGAATTGTGAATGTTGAACCACCCTTGCATCCCATGGATAAATCCCACCTGGTCATGGTGGATAGTCTTTTTAAAGTACTGTTGGATCCTATTAGCTAGGATCTTGAGAATCTTAGCAATCATATTCATCAGGGATATTAGTCTGAAAATCTCCTTTTTGGAGGGGTCTTTGCCTGGTTTGGGGATCAAGGTAATGCTGGCTTCATAAAAAGAGTCGAGAAGTTTTCCTTCTCTTTCTATTTTTTGAAACAGCTTCAGGAGAATAGGTATTATTTCTTCTTTGAATGTTTGGTAGATTTCTCCAGGGAATATGTCAGGTCCTGGGCTCTTGCTTTTTGGGAGATTTTGATAACTGCTTCAATCTCATTACTAGATATTGGTCTATTTAGGTTGTTAATATCTTCCTGATTCAGTTTTGGAAGTTTATAGGTTTCCGGGAATGCATTTATTTTGTCTAGGTTGCTTAACTTATTGCCAAATAACTGTTGATAATAATTTCTGATGATTGTTTCTATTTCCTTGGTGTTAGCTGTGATCTCTCCCTTTTCATTCATAATTTTATTAATTTGGGTTCTCTTTCTTTTCTTTTGGCTTAGTTTGGCCAATGATTTATCAATCTTATTGATTCTTTCAAAAACCAGCTTCTAGTTTCATTGATGTGTTCTACTGTATCTCTAGTTTCTATCTCATTGATCTCTGCTCTACTCTTGATTATTTCACTTCTGGTTTGTGGGGTTGGCCTGATTTGTTGTTGATTTTCCTGTTCTTTAAGGTGTAAAGAGAGCTGGTATATTCTGGATTTTTCAGTTTTTTTGAGGGAGGCTTGGATGACTATGTATTTCCCCCTTAGGGCCGCCTTTGCTGTATCCCATAAGTTTTGGACTGAAGTGTCTTCATTCTCATTGGTTTCCATGAATTTATTAAGTTCTTTTTTGATTTTGTGGTTGATCCAAACATTCTTTTTTTTTTTTTTTAAAGATTTTATTTATATTTGACAGAGATCACAAGTAGGCAGAGAGGCAGGCAAAGAGAGAGAGGGGGAAGCAGGCTTCCTTCTGAGCAGAGAGCCTGATGCGGGGTTTGATCCCAGGACCCTGAGATCATGACCTGAACCAAAGGCAGAGGCTTAACCCTCTGAGCCACCCACACATCCCCCGTGATCCAAACATTCTTAAACAAGGTGGTCTTTAGCTTCCAAATATCTGAATTCCTTCCAAATGTGGGTTTTTTTTTTCTTTCTTTCTTTCTTTTTCTTTTTTCTTTTTTTTTTTTTTTTTTTTTTGTGGTTGAGCTCCAGTTTCAAAGCATTGTGGTCTGAGAATATGCAGGGAATAATCTTAATCTTTTGGGTATAGGTTGAGTCCTGATTTGTGACCCAGCATGTGGTCTATTCTGGAGAATGTTCCATGTGCACTCGAGAAGAATGAGTAGTCTGTTGTTTTAAGGTGGAATGTTCTGTATATATCTATGAGGTCCATCTGGTCCAATGTGTCATTTAATGCTCTTGTTTCTTTAATTGATTTTGTGCTTGAATGATCTGACTATTACTGAGAGTGGTGTGTTAGGATCCCCTACTATTAATGTATTCATATCAGTATGACTCTTTATCCTGGTTAACAGTTGTCTTATGTAGTTGGCTGCTCCTGTATTGGCGGCATAAATATTAAAACTGTTAGATCTTCTTGGTGGATAGACCCTTTAAGAATGATGTAGTGTCCTTCTTTATCTCTGACTATAGTCTTTAGTTTAAAATCTAATTTATCCGATGAGAATCGCTACCCAAGCTTTCTTTAGAGGCCCATTGACATGAAACATTCTTCTCCACTTCTTCACTTTCAGTCTGGATGTATCCTTAGGTTCAAAATGGGTGTCTTGTAGAGAACACATGGACAAGTCCTGTCATTTTATCCAATCTGCAAACCTATGCTATTTAATGGGAGCATTTAGGCTGTTCACATTGAGAGTGATTATTGAAAGGTACGTTTTTATTGATATCATGTTGCCTGTGAAGTCCCTGTTTCTATAGATTGTCTCTATAAATTTCTGTTCTATGACACTCTTGGGTTCCTTCTGCTTTTACAGAACCCCTTTGCCCCCTTAATATTTCTTATAGTGCCGGTTTGCTGGTCACATATTCTTTTAAACCTTGCCAGTCTTGGAAGCTCTTTATCTCTCCATCCATTTTGAATGTCAGCCTTGTTGGATAAAGTATTCTTGGCTGCATGTTTTTCTCATTTAGTGCCCTGAATATGTCTTGCCAGTCCTTTCTGGCTTTTCAGGTTTCTGTGGACAGATCTGACATTATTCTGATGGTCCTTCCTCTGTATGTAAGGAATTTCTCCCCCCTTGCCACCCTTAGACTAGTTTTCATTTGAAATTCCCCCTCCTAAGTTCCTGAGTGAGCTGTCATCACTATAGAAAATTCTCACATAACAACCCATTCTAAAGTACCTTCCTACAATTGATAGTCTAAAATCATTATGTTTGTCTGTATTTCACTCTTTTCTCCCAATAACATTTAAATGTAATAAGGATACAGAATTTGTCTAACTTATCTATGTATCCACAACATCTTGAAGTGCCTAGTATAGGCACTTCACCCTAGTAAGTATATTAAGTGAACACATGAATAATCATTACAGTTATTTTTCCTTTTTAAGATACGTTTTTCCTAGTAGTAAATTAGAGCCTCTGAACTTCTAACATAGCCTCTGACAAAAGTGAAAATATAATATATAATAAATTACAAACTCCTAGTGCTATTTACATAATATCAAAACAATTTTGTTAATAACCCACAATTATTTAGGGCATTTACCTTAGGCATATATATATATATATATATATATATATATATATATATATTTGAGTCTATATCAAAAGTGTCTGACCAACAACTTTTCCAAATTTCTTAATAGTGAGTCATTTAGAAAGCAATTGTTCTGATGCTTTGTCCAACCAAATGACAATTACTTCACAATAAGAAACTATTTTTCTATTATGAAAATATCTGCATGGACAAACCAAGTTAGATATGGTAGTTCTTTATCACCTGGGAATAGAGCTGCTTTTACTTTTTTCTCTCCCGTTGTTAACATATGCTTCATGTTTTGCTTTAAGATGGCTGCTCTAACTTCTACCAGGATTTCTTTATTTTGTACATGTTTATATAACAACTTGAACTAGTCACAGCACAGCTATTTTAAAATTGAAAATTTCATTTGAATCTAATAAGTTCCCTCTAAGGAAGACAGATAATAAGACAAAACTCAGAGAAAACAAAGGACCTCATCCATGTTGTGCAGGTTACAGCCAAGAAACTTGCACGCCTATATGCGTACAATATTTTAGCTTATGATATTTATTCTGTGTATATAAGATGATAACATTACAGTAGCTTCTCATTCTAAAAAAATATTTCAACTGGAGAGTTATCATAAAATACCTAAATCTGTATTCAGGAACAAATTAACCCAGCTCATTAGATGTCCATGCATTTTCCCCCAGAATAATGAACAAAGAGATCAGGGAGATAATGAATCTTTTCCTAACTTGACATAAGAAGGATTATTATTCACAGAATTTTCTTAGAGTCACACAATAAATACTTTACATATTAAAAGCCTGATTGACCTTTAAATTCCTGGATACCGTAACTGATGGAAAAACTGATTCTGAAATTTAGCAAAGCATGTTATGATGCATTCAACTAGTGCATACATTTATGAATTACAGTGTCTCAGAATTATAATGTCTTAATGTCCTAAATAATATTAAGGTTTTTAATCTCAGTGCACTTTTACATAAATTTATAAAGTGCATTTGCAGCTGATAAAAAAATAGTGACTTAAATAGACTGAACACTCCTTTATTATCATCTTGCTTTAATGGATAAACTTCAGGATTGACATTTAAACCCATTTTTTGTCAGAAATGCTACAATCCTTTCAATAGGTTGTTTGTATTGAGGAATATTGAAGTAGTTTGAAAAAGGGTTCAAGGAAGGTGATATCCTAGGGAGGAAAACACAGGGCTCTAATAC
This sequence comes from Neogale vison, assembly GCF_020171115.1. Lineage (NCBI taxonomy): Eukaryota > Metazoa > Chordata > Mammalia > Carnivora > Mustelidae > Neogale > Neogale vison. The sequence goes on from NC_058100.1 coordinate 17,161,787, forward strand.
TAAGAGATCAAGGCTAAGGAATGGTTACTTTGTCAACAGAGAGCAGAGCCTGGATCATTGGACCTGTCTTTGGTATAGGATCAAATTTTCAAGATGTGGAAGTCGTTAGGCTCTTTATCAATTATATACCTTGACAGTAGAAAAGAAGAAAGGGATCAAATACAATTATGCATTAAGACTTTATGATCAATAGAAAAGATGATGATTTATGTGAATTTTGGCTACTAACAACATTTTTTCTGACCTATTCTAAGTGCAGAATTGGCACATGCAATTTCTGTGATAGGAAGATAATAATAAAGCAAACCCTGGTGTGGCAGTGGGCTCCTTCCAAATCTGCTGAGAGAACAAACTAAAATTAAAGAAACAAAATCTCTTTTCTAAGTTTGACCTCCATTATATTGACATATTAACTTATTTTATTAACCTACTTTTATGTAACTAATTCACTTCTCTGCACCTGTTCTCCCTACTTTGCTCATTAAGAGTATCAGATCATTTCAGAGGGCAGAGTTTGGGAACATATCTATGTGTATTTGTATGTTTTATGTATATAGATAAGTATGTGTACACATAACTCACAAATATACATAAAAACATAAACATATTAGTAAATCTAATATCTAATACCACATTGTTCATTCTAGTAAGTTTAGCTACCCAAATCTCTAATTCTTTTCTTCAATTGTGAGAAGCCTGACTCTTACCATCTTAACATATTTATGTATTCTATTAGTAATTGTTTCATTCTAAACATTTCATTTATATGATTATATTATAAGTGGCACCACTTTTTAAAATTTTCATTTAGGTGTGTCTGGGTGGCTCAGTTGGTTGAGCATCTAATAGGTGTGAGGTGATACCTCATTGTGGTTTTGATTTGCATCTCCCTGATGACTGATGACAAATGTTTTTTCATTTATCTGTTGGCCATCTGGATGTCTTTGAGGTCTTCTTTGGAAAAATGTTTGTTCATGTCTTCTGCCCATTTTTAAATTAGATTATTTGGGTTTTGGGTGTTGAGTTTTATAAGTTTTTTATAGATTTTTAGAAAATAATGCTTTATCAGATCAGATATGCAATTTGCAAATAGCTCTCCCATTCTTAAGATTGCCTTTTAGTTTCATTAATTGTTTCCTTCACTGTTCAGAAGCTTTTAATTTTGCTATAGTCCCAGCAGCTTATTTTCGTTTTAGTTTCCCTTGCCTCTGGAGACATATCTGGAATAAAAGTTGCCATAGCTTATGTCAAAGAGATTACTTCTAGGACTTTTATGGTTTCAGGTCTCACAATTAGGTCTTTAATCCATTTTTAATTTATTTTTGTGAACGGTGTAAAAAGTGGTCTAGTTTCTTTCTTTCATATGTTGCTATCCAGTTTTTCCAACACTATTTGTTGAAGACACTGTCTTTTCTCATTGGATATTCTTTCCTGCTTTTCAAAGATGAATCGACTGTGTAGTTGCCAGTTTATTTCTGAGTTTTCTGTTCTGTTCTATTGATCTGTGACTTTTTTTGCCAGTACCATCTTGTTTTAATCACTACAGCTTTGTAATATAACATGAAGTTCAGAATTGTGATGCTTCTAGCTATGCATTTCTTTAGAATGACTATTGATTTTATTCTATAAGATTTTTAAAAAACTGCACAAAAATAAAAAATGCAAAACAAATCAGTATCTATGGAAGAAGACTCAATATTGTAAGCATGGCTGTCTATGATGTATAAATTTAATACAATCCTAATACCATTTTTCAGACTCTTTTCAACAAGACTACTAAACTCTAGATTTTGCATTTGTAAAAATTTAAATAGTATTAAATATGTATAATATAAGTGCACTGAGAGGGACTAACACTACCAGATTTTTAAAAATAAATAAGTAAGCTTTAGTTATTAAAAGTTATTTTGCCATATACATGTAAAGAAAAAAAAGTGATTGCCTAACTGGCACCATCAGCTGAGCGACTGACTCTTGGTTTCAGCTCAGGTCAGGTTCTCTGGTGGTGAGAGTGAACCCCACATCGCCTCTATACTCAGGGTTTAGTCTGCTTGAGATTCTTTCTTCCTGTCCCTTGGCTCCTCCTGCTCATGTGCTCTCTCTCTCTCAAATAAGTAATTAAATTTAAAAAAAAAGGCGGTATAGAATGAAAAGTCCCTAAGCAAACATAATCAGAGGAGTTAGTATAACACATATGTATTAGTGCAAACCAGAAAATTTTAGTATTTAAACATGGTCTAGGGGAAAACAGAAATTAAGAAAAAAACAGTTGCCCAACCAACTGAGCCACCCAGGCACCCCAAGAAAAAAATGAAAAATTAATAGAAAATAGCTAATCATCTATAGGAAAACATTGTTGATAGGACAGTTAATTAAAAGCTACTTAACGGGGCACCTGGGTGGTACAGTCAGTTAAGCACCTGACTCTTGGTTTCAGTTCAGTTTGTGATCTCAGGTTGTGGGATCGAACCCCTGGTCGGGCTCTGCATTCACTGCAGAGTCTGCTTAAAGAGTCTTTCTCTCTCTCCCTCTGCTCCTCCCGCCCTGTGTGTGTGCTCTCTCTCTCTCTCTCAAATAAGTAAATAAACCTTAAAAAAAAAAAAAAGAAAACAAAAATCTCCTTAACTATCTGGAAAGATGCTCAGCTTCACTTATGAAAGAGAATTTCAAATGAATTTTCAAATGAATTTCAAACTCTTTGGTAAGAGTTCTAATTTTGTATCGTATCTATAATGGAGTAGCTTGTGTTAGATTAACTCTGACACAGAGAAAAACCTTAAAGTCTGGACAAAATTAAGACAAAGAAACAGAAGCCAGCTACTTAAAGGTATAAAAGAGCAGTCAAAGCACATGGGTTCCAGGGTACAAATTCTGGAAGGAGAAGAACCTGGTGACATGAGCTAGTCTTCCTCAGTTGGAGTCTCCTCTTGGAGGCATCAGTGAATTGGTGGTTCCGGGTTGCTAGAGGAGAGCATCAACCTATAGTTCTCTGCAGCCTCATAAATCTGAATTGACACAAATTGGGTTTATTTCTTATTTTCAACTGGATTTTAGAAAAGTCTATACTTCTTTAAATAGGTGTACTCAATATACCATATAATATGTATTTTGAAAGCTAATTTGGCTATCCCACTTGATTTAGAGCACGAGATGTTTTTGTTGGGATAAGAACGCACTCATGTGACATGTCTCAGAGAATTAGTCTTCCTTCTCAGGTTTTGGGGCTCTGAGAATGTCTTAGAGACATCTTCAGAGTGCCAAATACAAACGCTACCATGTAATACCATTGAAAATGACGTGCTAATGAGATTTTTTTTGGTCTGACAATAATCAGCATTTTATGTTTAGCTGGTTGTACATGTTCTGTCTTCTTTCTATGAAATCTAGGTGCGTATGGTCATAAGCAACTTTACTCATGCCACCTATTCCTCATGTCTACATTTTTCAATTCTTACGAGGCATATGCCTCAAGCAGGTTGTGGGCTATGGTATTAGGAGTTTTCATTAGAGATCGCAAGGCTCTCCCTTCTGGAATACCAAAGCTTTGTTTGAATTATATAATATTTGCCTCATGAACTAATTATTTTCAAACTAATTCCAGTAATTGCTGTGAACAAGATAAGTACTGAGCTGGTTCAAACACCCAAAATGATAATCCTAGGGAGTTCAAACTCCAAGAATGATAAAATCTTGAAGTTTCCTGGTCTAAACCATGACCAAACTAATTTGGCCGAGATACGAGGGTTAAACTCTCAGCATGATGTTATAATCATACTATTGGTCTCGTTTTTCCTCTCGTTTAACATCTTGAAAATATGTCTCTGTTAATCTCTGATTTTCATTCTCTGATATGGACATTAACAGAAGCTCATTAACATAAATGAAGTATTCTCTCTATGGGCCGTCCTTATGGCTCCCTACTTACTTGAAAGCAGTTCTGTAATGACTTATCTCTTTGCACTGAAATGATGACACATGAATGAGTAATATCTGAGAGTATAAAGAATTTTGCCCAAGGTCCTACGGCTGATAACACCTCAGGGTCACCACAGGGATAACTGGCATGGAGACATTTAACTCTCAAAAATTATTTTAAGCCTCTTAAATCACATTTATGTTTCAGACAAACCATATTAGAGTTTCATGTATAAGGCATATACATGTCTCTTCTGGAAAAATTGTTTACTTCAGTCACTGCTGTATTGGGAATACTCCATAGTATACAATTTGGTAGAGGAGCTCCTAGTAGCTCCATCTACATTGGAACCAACCTACAGTGTAAGATCTTCTGGGCTCAGACATCTATATTTTTGTATTTATCAGTAAACTCTTTTAGATGCTCAAGTATTTAATAAAACTACCATACATGTTTTGAGTATTTAGTTCTAACAATTTCTGCTTAAGTTGGCTCCACATTTTATCCGTTAGAATTTCATTGGTTATTATGTTCAAAGGATCCCACAAATTCAGTTTTCTTCTTCCTCTCTCTCATATAAAAGTCAGGCTCTTGAAACCTGGTATATTTGTCTATTTGTTGTGATCTACTGAATTTTTGGTACCTCAATATTTTTATTCATATCTGCTATATACTTATTCGTGTCAATTAATTGTCTGGTATTAATAATGGGATGCTAAAGACTCTGATAGCCAGCCAGCCCTTGGACTATACAGTGGTTCTCCTTAGCATTGGCCCAGAGAATGTCCCTAATTTTGCTTCCCCTGTTCAGTCATGAAGTAGAAATCAGGACACTTGATTTCTCCAGCTAATCAAGTTTGTCTGCTATTATAGCATATCTTAACTGGTTGTCTAACCTCTGCTTTATCCTGAGGATGAGTAACTCACTCTAATAGCCTTTAATTGGGCTGGAGGGAAAAAGTCATTTTTTAATCAAAATTCATGGCTTTGTGGTAAAATGTATGACCTTTAATTTTATAAAAATCATATCTGACCTCATTGAGCCAAGCCTAATTGGTTTCAGTTTCCCTTACTTCTAAACTGGTTTCAACAACTTCTTCTTCCTGCGTCTGGCTATTACCTTCATTTTCTCTTTATGACCTTCAAGAGTATAAATCTCTTATTTCCCAGATATTTGGGAATTTTACTTTCTCTAAATTTTTGGAATCATACCTTCTTTTTTTTTTTTACAATATGTGTTTCTAAATTTACCCCATGTATTAGAGTAAGATTTCACTGAGCATTTCTGTGTTGCATGTATTATACCATTGGAGATTCTTAACATTGTCATTTTTTTAAAGATTTTATTTATTTATTTGAGAGAGAGTGACAGCACAAGCGGTGGGGAGGGGCAGAAGGAAAGGGAGAAGCAGGCTCCCCAGTGAGCAGGGAGCTCAACATGGGACTCAGTCCCAGGACACTGGCATCATGACCTGAGCTGAAGGCAGACACTTAATGGACTGAGTCACCCAGGCACCCATTAACATTGTCATTTAATTTAACTGAGAAACATGTGAGATACAGTGGACATCATCACTGGTTGTAATTTATATGGGGCAGACTGGGTAAAATTTTAGCCATAAGTATAGTGTAGCTTTGAAATTATTTTATTACCATATGAATTTGACCCTTCTTGAAGGGCCTTTTTGTTGTGTCAAATAATACTCTGCTCACCAGCAGTGGTAAGAAAATAGATAAAGGAAAAGTAGGTGTTGTTAGGGTTATGGATTTAAGAAGTTAGGCAGTGATAACTATAGTTGTGATCACAATTTGACTTAACGGTTAATTATAATAACCGCAAAGAAGAAAAGAATAGAGAACATAAGGAGTAATGTTATCCCCACTTTTAATTTTTGATATGAAAAGATCTCTACTAAAGGATCTCTACTAATTGTTCTCATTTACATCTACTACAAAAAAGAGGTATGAATTACCTGGTTGATGTGTGATTCAATTGGGTAGACCTATATTAACAGTTTATTAGCACAGGCTGGACCAATAGAGTTAATCTTATGGTGCTTCCATATAGCCTAATGGCATCTAGAAGCTCCAGCTGACTGGATACTATGCTATTATTTCAGTGTCTTATTCGGTAGACTCACTTAACTTTCAAGTCTAACTTTATTGAAATTCAGCTTATAAGTTCTGTGATCCATGTATACATTACTATTCTCTTTATGTTTCAGCAACATTGATTAGCATTCAGTGCAGTTCCTATTGAAAATAGCATATTTTAAGGGTAAGGGGTACAAAAACTAACGTGCATTTTGCCTCATCTCCAACACTAATATAGCATGATATTAGAGGATTATTGCCATGAAGACTGCATGATAGGGAGGGCAATGCAATTTTTCCTTTCCTTATCTATGAAGGAATAAAAGAAATTTACGTACTATTAAAGAACAAAATATATTAAAGTACAAAAAATACCATTAAAACAACATAGTTGTGTTTATTAACGCATATATTTATGTAATTTCTACACTATTTTTTTTTAATCCAAAGCATTCATTCATGAAGAAAGATACTTAGCATTCAAGAGGTATTTTAATGAAGGAGATCTCCATGAGAATGGTATAAAGTTTGATTTCTCTTGGTGGGTTTCAGTCTTAACCATGCTTTATAAAAATGAGCAATGGTTGAAAGATTTCTTGATAACATCACAAGGGCTCATTTCCACAGCAGCACCTTCTCCAACCTGCAGAGCCTTACTGTGGTGTTCTGGTTAAGTTCTAATTTGGCTAATTAAATTCCACCTGCATATCTGACTTCTTACAGTTTTCAGCCCTTTTTGCAATCTTCTGTTATTTCCTGTTTTGAATTGATGACTGCTGTGCCCTGTGGAACCAAGGCGGCATAATGCACAGGAAATTATTCACCCCGCTTCTGCTGCGGTTGGAGTAGAGCATAACAGTCTCCAGCTCCATTTTTCATTTCACTGTAAATTTGTGAAATAGAATCATTTTCCTTGTTTCTGTTCTGCTAGGAAAATAAATTCCATAGAAACCTGTACCTGTTCAATTTCTATTAAAATATGTACTTATCTAACCGAAAGTTAAAAGATTTTTTTTTTATATGTGCAGAGAATATATAGTGGACTTTTAAAGATTTTAAGCAAAATTTGCAAAGTTATTACTGATTAAATTAAACTTTGATTCATTAAATTAAGATAGCAACCTGCTTTTGCTGATTGAGCTGTCCATCACTAAAGTCGCAGGTAGAAAACTCAACCTGTATGTGTACTTAGTAAATAATGTATGTGTCTGAATGCAAACTCAGATCATATAGTTCAGTTTGAGGTCAGATGACCATATTTGTTGTAGATGAATTTCAGTGGTTCTGGTACCAGCTCATTTTCATCAGATCATTCGGAAGAGGAGTATTTCAGTCACGTTGTTGACCGTGTGCCCCAGCCCCGTCTCTGCCCTCATTTTCTGGACACAGAAACTCTCCAGTTCCCACTTCGCCTAGGTCTAAAGTAACATGGAGTACATGGTAATGAGTATAATAGTACAAGCTGGGCCTTTCCTTTCCACACAGGTAGACCGTAGATTATATCCTATTCTAAAAGGAAAAATATATTACTTTCAGGTTTATTACTCAGTATCAACCATATAAATAAACGTGGAATTCCAATGGGTTTAGAGGAAAGCAGTATGATCAAAGAAATATGTATGTGGACTCTGGCAATGGTTAATATTTCACCATAAAAAAGCACAAAATATGATAATAAAATAAGTACATTGAAGTCAATATTAATACATATATCTTAAAGAACTACAGATGTACAATTTATATAGACATATTTATTTTCTCACCAGATTTACTTCAATGAATATATATATATATATATATGTGCGCACATATGCCCATTATATTAATACTATATATACTGAATAGAACATAGTACTTTTGTTTCATTTGAAATAAAACATAGGCTTATTAATTTATTCATATTAGCCAATCCAAGTTAGAAATGAAAATTGTAGATTTTTTTTGTTTTGAAATTTGAAAATGTTATGCAAGATATAATTCCCTTTGAAATGAAGATGTCTGTGTTATCTTAGAGAAAAAATTGATTGTGTGAGTAAATGTGTACACATGTGGGTGTTACCTGTCTGCACTCTAATTGAGAGGTAGGAGCATATAACTAAACTTTGGTCTCTTTGGGAACCCCAAGGCTCCCTTACCTCACTTAGAAGAAAATAGAATGTGAGTCAAAGAAAAAAAAAAAGGTGTCATTAAGGAGAAAATGGTGTCACTATACTCATCAAGGAATAATAAATAAAGCAGTTAACTGGATGACAGTGTACTTCCTTACTTTTCTTTTCTTTCTTTCTTTCTTCTTCTTCTTTTTTTTTTTTTTTGCTTTTTTTATTCTCTTTTATAAGCTTAATGAAGTAACTTCAATCTGTAGGCATAACCCCGTCAGGTGGCATCTCTGCCCTAGTAAAACCAATGGAAGGCCAGAATACAATCCAAAAAGACATATTACAGGCTTTTGCTTGTACCTATATCTAAAGTATACAAAGATACCATCCAGATTCAAGTCTACCTGGCATACCTGAGCAGAATAAAATATTTTTTCTTTGTTTCTTGAATCCTGCAGTGTATATTTTTCAAAAATCCACCACTAGTGAAATTGGACATGGTAGATGCCTTGTAAAGAATTCAATAATCTAGTCTCTGATTTAGTTGTATAATTTATTAAACTAATGTACTGATTATTCTCTCTTGCACATGTAAGTGACAGTGGCTTTCATGCCATAATGCTGTGATCTGTTATCCTTAGTTCTTAGTATTTGAAAAAAGCAATTATACATTCTGGCCTGAGTTAATGAGTTAACATTGCAACATTAGATCTTTTAATATATGTAATGATGTGTGAGTGGTCAACCTAAGAACAAAGGCCATTGAGACAGAACTCACATGTAAACCCCAAGTCCATTAAATACTGAAACACTCAGAGCCTCAGTTTTCTTGCATATAAAATTTAGATGTTGTTGCCTAACACACTCTCTCTCTCTATATATATATATATACATACATATATATGTACACATATATATGTCTGTCTGTGTGTGTATATATATATAGTATTTGATATAATAAATGGTCACAAAAAATCCATGATTCTGGAACAGAAGACATACATGTGACATAATGAAAAATCCTTAAGTAGTGAAATTAAAACTATTCCCCACCAAATGCTATTGGGCTCAGTCAGTTAAGTGATTTCAGTTCAGGTCATGAGCTCAGGGTTCTAGGATTGAGCCCCATGTCAGGTTCCCCACTCAGTGGGGAGTCTACTTGTCCCTCTGTCCCTCCCTCTGCACATGCTCTCTTTCTCCAATAAATAAATAAATCATTTTTTTAAAGCTAGCTGTATTTTCTTAATATACTAGTTAAATTTTCTCTTCTTACTTCTAATATACTAGCTAAATTTTCTCTTCTTACAGAAGAGATAATGAAAATTGGTTACAGAAGTAGAGCATAACTGCTTGAGATTTTATTGCATATATTAGATGATTAAATGAGTTAAACAGGGGGCACCTGGCTGGGTCAATTAGTAGAATGTGTGACATGAGTTTGAGCCCCATATTTGTTGTAGAGATTACTTAAAAAAATGTTTAAGTCTTTAAAAACAAGAACTATTATAAAGCATTCAAAAAATATCTGGTACATAATAAATATTTAAAATACTTTTATTATCAGTGTATGCATGGTTTGGAAGGTTTTATAGTAAAATATAGCTTTTTTATACTAGAATGTGGAGTCAGTGGTTTTCAGTAAGTCCTTTCTTCATGGCAACATCATGAGTTTACAAACTATTCTAGTTTTTTATGTACTTACCTACATTGGTTAACTTATATATGGCTGAGTCTATCAAGACAAACATTTTCAGAGTGGATGAAAACAGGTAATAAGCCCCTCTGGCAAAACTAGTACTTTCAAAAGATTTAAGTCTGTCTGAATATAGGAAATGGACTACTTGTATTTATGTCTTTATAAAGGGGATAAATGAGAAATCTTAATAAAGTAATCACCATAGCTTAAAAACATGCAAATATAGATTTATGTTCTGCTTGCTCTAATCCTTTTTCCTTTTGACATGCCCTGAGATGGCTTATAACTTTTGTGCCTTTGGCTTTACACCTACAAAATATCATCAATATCACTCTTTCCAAAGCATATATAAATAAATTATTTTTTTTCAACAAAGAAATAGATATTTGTGTATCTTAATTCTTATGAGAGTAGAACTGTATCATAAATAATTTAGTTCTTAATCTGAAATATCAGTAGCTAATTTTTCCTGTTATACCTATGTTTTCTTAGGTCATAAAAACACTTCTGTTTTCCCTTCTAAGGAGGCAAAATCAGATACCCATTTTGAAGTTAGATTTCTATAAAAATCTTTTCTATAAACTTCATAATCATATGGCCTTGGGCAGTGTGCCAAAGTATCAAATATGTATATAATTTTATTAGTGGCTCTTTTCCAAAGGATGTGTTTAGTAATTTTCTCTGTTTTAAAATTGATTTTTTTCTGCCTTTCACAAAACTGAAATGAGACATGTCATTTATCATTTCAAGACTTTAACAACTAAGCATTAGGCCAAGCATGGGACCCCTCTGACAACAGGGTTCTGTGGAACTGCTCAGGTCACATGACCATGAAATTGGTGCTGTTTTTAAGGTAATAATGAACTTTGGAAAATAATTTTTTCTCTTGATGGTGAGGTCAGGGATTTTCATTCTGAGGTGATCTGCTATTGGTTGTATGTTTTACGCAGATGACTGGTTCTTACCAATACAACTGTGATGACATGACCAAAAAAAAGTTTGTTTTCTTGAGAAAACCAGAGATCATACTGAGAATAGTATGTTTTGTCATCTTTGGTGTATTCAATAACTGAATAAATATGTTTCTTTATATGTTTCAGATGTATATCTCTCATGTATTACATTTAGATTATTTGAAAATCAATTTATTCTTTTGTGTCTAAACAAGTATTAGTTCTTAACTGATATATTTGTGTGATATATTAATGTGTTTAATGTACATATACTCTCAGAAATCTCTAGGTCTTTTTTTTGTAACTGGCTATGCACTTTTAATTTAAATATGACTGAGTTAATTTTATAAAAAAGGAAGAATAAACCCCATGTTTACTTTGAGCCTACATGAGTCTTTGACTGCCTATATAAACATAAATAAATATATATTTTTACCATTTTAAGAAATTCTGAAAAAAATATATTCTGAGCTTTTGGGATTTTAGACATGTAGTTTCAAAGCCTAATATAGCACACATTGTGCACACATGATTTTATACATATATATAAAACATAAAAATCTTCAAAGTTGTCTCTCTCTTTTTTTTTCTTCTTTGTGATATCCAAGGAACTAAGGAAAACTTTCAAACTTTAAAATCTATAGGTTGCTCTTTTTCTCAACATTATTTAAAATAAAACTGATGGATGGGGCGCCTGGGTGGCTCAGTGGGTTAAAGCCTCAGCCTTTGGCTCGGGTCATGATCCCAGGGTTTTGGGATTGAGCCCCTCCTCTCTCTGACTGCCTCTCTGCCTACTTGTAATCTGTCTGTCAAATAAAGAAATAAAATCTTAAAAAAAAAAAAAAAGAAAAGAAAAATGGGTAGACCTCACATTTTGTTAGAATATCTGACATGACCAAGAGAGAGAGAAAGAGCCAGAATTTATTCTGACAACTCTGTTCTATTCTGTTTGTATGATAACAATTACAATGATAAAAGTAATGACTAATGTATATTAAGTATTTCTATGTACTATCCACTATGTTTTATCATTATTCTATCATTCACTCTTCACTAACACATATTGAGGTATTCATCTTCATTTCAATATTAGAGATGAGGAAACTATGAACCAGAAAGTCAAATTAACTTTCTCAAAGCAAAAGATTTATAAGAGTTACTGTCAGGACAAAAAGATATCTATCCATTTTCAAAGTCCTTTCATTGCTCAATATGCCACATTGACTTAGACCTTTGAACTATTTCAGTTCTCTTTTTCAATGTCCTATGTAAAAAAGGGTCTTGTTCTTAAAATATTGACTATATCAAAAGCTGTAATAGGATGTAATAATACTGGGACTGGAAAAATTATTTTTTTATGGATTTTATGGATGCAGTAGAAAAATACGAGTTTTGATTTTAAAATAAAACATTATTTTGAATCCATATTTGTTCTTTCTTATAGGCAAGCAGCTTTAGTTATTTAAAGTTCAAATGCTGAGGGTGTAATAACTAATGATCTTGGGTCACTAATACTGTGTGTAACTATACTAGTTCATAAGATTATGGGCTCAAAGTCATAAAAACAGAAGACATCGCTTAGATGTGATCCTCTTCTACTTGTCTGCTACATATATTTGTTATTTGAATTCAAGGGTAATATTTATTTTTAGGAACTATATTTGTACTTTTAAAATATTGGAATTTTTCTTAGGGGCTTTGGAGGTCATTGTGGGTTATGATAACAGAAAATGATTAGTGAAATTGTAAAATTGCATTCCTGGACAGGGAGCCAGAGAGTTGTTTCTTTATGTTGAACTTTTCTGAAAAAGGAACTTCATTTTCTCATTTGTGCAAAATAGGAATTAGGTCAAGCCATTTGATTCAGATTGAACAGGAATTCAACATGAATCCTGTTAATTCCTAGCTACATAACCAAAAGAAAATTAACTGCTTTGAATTTAAGATCATCATTTGCAAAATGGGCAGATTAATAACCCTATCTCTTAGAATTTCTGTGAAGACTACATGAGAAATGCTTATTAAAAGATTTAGTGTTGTGCTGAATATGTATGTAGAATTTCTAAAATATTAGCTATTATAAATGGTTCCCCATTGCCATCCACCAGTTTGAACTTTTCCAGTTAAAGAGAATTCTCCAAATTGTGAAAAATGGTAATGTACTATGCACATAGTTATTTGATGTGGAAATTTGTGTAGCTTCAGTGGTTTTCCAGAAATCCTAGTGTTACTAGCTTGCGGCTTTAGTTCATTCCACATAGCAGGCTATCTTAAATTACCATTGTATAATTTATTATTGTGTTATATTTTGATATGTGTTTTGTATTTTTATTTTTGCCGACCCAGAAACCTTTTCTTCTTTAGTAGTATCCCAAATTTGTTTTTGTTCCTTAACCTGTTTGTTACAGTCTGGATGGAAATGTCCATCAAAATGACAATCCACTCCCTCCTCACCCACTGTCCTCAGGTATGGGAATTAACTGAGACATTTAGATGTTCTTTCTTTGGAATATGAAACACATTTAAGTAAAAAAGAAAGAAAAGTCCCTAGAATTGAGTTGGCTGCTTTCTTCCCAAAGGTAGTTAAGGAGCAGTCTACCATTAGTCATTGATAGTTTGATATCTTATTTTCACTGGCTCTTGATGTTTCCAAGATATACATATATATTAGAAATATATATGTTTATATATTCCATGTTACAATCGATATTTTAAAATAGCTTTGTTTTTTGTTTGTACGTTTTTCAGAGGATTTTTTTTTGTTTTACCCATATCACATGCATAGCTATGCAATATTTATTTAATATATGCCCTTTATTTTTCTCTTTTTTTTTTTAAAGAAAAATTTATTTATTTATTTGACAGACAGAGATCACAAGTACGCAGAAGGCAGGCAGAGAAGGAGGGAAAGCAGGCTCCCTGCTGAGCAGAGAACCCGGTGTGGGGCTTGATCCCAGGACCCTGGGATCATGACCTGAGCCAAAGTCAGAGGTTTAACCCACTGAGCCACCCAGGTCCCCCAACCCTTTATTTTTCTCTTATAAATAATATGATAAAAATAGCCAAGTATAAAAAATTTCCTACCTTTTTAATAGTTCATACACAATCTAGAGTATATTACATATTGTTATATTTTATATGGCAGTATAATCAAATCATTATTATTGTAATAGTTATTTAGGTGAAGGCATAAAATAATGAGATGAATAAAGAATAGTCAGAATTGAAACAGTTTGTAGAAGTTCCTAAGGCCTGAAAGAATTTAGGTAATATTATAGGCATTAAAAATCAGTATGACGTCTTCAGAAACATTATATTTTGATGAGAGAGTACTTTAATATTTTTTATAATATAGGTTGGTGTGTTAAATAATGAATATGAAGTTACCACTGTAGTTAGGCTTGGGGCATTTGATAAATAAGAAATAAGAAACGAAGAAACAAATTAAAAAGTTTGGCTGCATAAAAGCAAACAAAAACCATACCATCAGTATCTAATAGATTTGATAAGAAAAGTGGCCACACTCTGTTTCTTGTATTTATGATCTCATTCCTGTCACTTTTAAATGACTATCTTATTTATATTTTCAAATAATCATCAGTGCAATCTGACATAGAGAGGCAAAACTCATGTAAAGTTTTGTAAATATGTTTTCTAGAAATATAGTGTCTTTCTCCTGTCAGCCAAGATATCATAATTGCTATCATAGTTAATTTTATTCTGAATTTCAACATCTAAATATATGTATGTATATATGTGTTTATATGAAAATCTTTTATTATTAATTATAAAGATTTCTCTACACAAGGTGAATTGTTCTGAAAATCAACAGGCTTTTAGACGTTTATGCTTCTAAATATTATAATTATTATGTTTTCTTTCTATTCAAATATTATTTCCAAAAGTAGTTCAGATTGCCTATATGCACTGTGAAGACATTTTAATTCTGATTCACACCCCTTTCACATTTGCTTTCTGTCAGAAAAATACATGCCCTGTCATCATAAATTCTCTCTGGCAGAACTTTTCTTCACTGCACTCATCCTATTCAGAGCCATACTACTCATCACTTGACAGGATGCAAAATGTAATGGTCATAAAAGGAAAGTCTGCTAACTTTCTCTCCTGACAATTTGTCAAAAGACACATTAAAAAATAATTGGAGAGAAACTGCACAGATTTTTTAAATGTATTGAGTCATTTTTCTTCAATGCTTGACTGGTCAGCTTGCAAGATACCATTCTTTCCATTATTAACAAGCCAAGACTACTGCTTTAACAAAAGAAATAGCGCTGTATTGCCCTCATCTTGCTCTCGGGGTTTGTTGCCATAGACCTCTGATTTATCTGGAGAGTCAACAAATAAAACAGTTCTTTATCACATGACTAGTTTATGTTGCCAATTTTACCTTTCATTAAAACTGTGTTTGTTTGTTTGTTTTCCCCTCCAAGCCTACAAGGAATATCATTAATACCCCCTGAAGTGGAAATATTAAACCTAAAATAATTTTTCCTTGTAAACTGTTTCATTAACAGTTTAATGTGCTAATAAAATTTTAGAGAATTCAACTATTATGTATGTTCTGTGCTTATTCTATCACACATAAACCATTTAATCCATAGTAGATTTCAGTGACTCATAGTTACATTGTCATATGCTTCTCATGAAAACCTAAACAAAATATAATAAACGTCATAAATTATGAACTCCGTGAAGAGGTAAAATCCATATTCTTTGTAATTACAACAGAGAAAAAAACACAAAACTTCCTCTTTAGGGAATTGAGGATGTAGGAATAAGAGATAAGTAGCAAAAAGAACTGGAAGTTTAAATTTAAGTTAATGTGCTATTAAAAAAGTAGAATCTGAACCATATCTCTTTGAACAAAAAAAAAAGGAATAAGACAATTTCTACATCACAGTGATTCAATAAAATAGGGATTACTAATAACAAGATTTGAAATAATCAAAAAGGATTACTGATAGTCCATAAAATTTCTATAGCTGCAAAGTAATACTATTGATTAAACTACAGTAATAATTTCAATGAAGTCATGTTCACTTTTTCCAAACTTGTCATGACATTTTTTAAAAATAAGAAATATCTTCAGGGCACCTGGGTGGCTCAGTGGGTTAAAGCCTCCTCCTTCCACTCAGGTCATGGTACCAGGGTCCTGGGATCAAGCCCCGCATCGGGCTCTCTGCTCAGTAGGGAGCCTGCTTCCTCCCCTCTCTCTTCCTGCCTCTGCCTACTTGTGATCTCTGTCTGTCAAATAAATACATAAAATCTTCAAAAAAAAAAAGAAATATTCTTCTAATATTCTGAGAGGCTAGCTGACCAAGAATTGGCTCCTGAAAATGTTTGATATATCTCTGAATGAAACTAATGGATATATTGTTAGGAACAGTTAAAGGTTTTAACAAATACTTTAAGATAAAATATTGTAAAATATAAAACAGATAAAATATTGCAAGATATTTAAGATAAAATATTGTAGAGTTAAAAACAACTCTTATGACATGTATCATTGATGAATATATATTATTTCCTGTAAAGTATTAATATTCATAATAAAAGCGATATTGTGTCCTTTTTCCTTTTTGTTTTGTAAATCCTTCCTCTTCTAATTCACTAAGTAAACTAAATCTACACACTTTTAGAATGATTTCTGGCAAGAGGGAGGAGTTAAGAGAGAGTTACTAGTAGGGAGACCCTGAGCTTGCTTTCTCCCTGGAGCATAGGTAGATCAACATCAGATCATTTTGAACAACTAGGAAATCGATTTGAGGATTAAGAAAACAGTTTGCACAACTGGAGGGAGAGAATGTGGCAGACGCAAGGTTCGCAGCCATTGGGGGAGAGAAAAGCCAGGTGCCAGGAAAGGAAGAGAGCCCTTTTTTGCGGAGCCAAGTCAAGTAGAAAAGGAGAAAGTGTGAGAAAAATCAACATGTAGGGTTCCCATAACAAGCAAAGGTGATCCCTTGGGTTACACAGGGAGAAATCCCTCCCCTTCCTGGAGTACATTTGGAAGAGGGTATTTTGCCTCTCCAAGGATAAAAAACCCACCAGGTGCCAATGAACATCCATTCAGCAGCAAGGGACAGAGGTACCTGCAGAGGGCAGATAACCTGGTTTTTCACTGGGTGCCTCAATGGATTCCAGCCACCAAGTACTTGTCTTGTGATTGTTTTTCTGGGACAGAAACATGCTGGGCAAACTAGTGCATGGTTCTCCACACACCTCCTCCTGAGGTAAATGGATAAATAAATAAACAACAGTTTAAATAAATAAACTGCTGTTCATTTATTTATTTATCCAGAGAATGGAATATTATTCAGCACTAAAAAGAAATAAACGACCGTGCCACAAAAAGACATGGATGAATCTTTTTTTTTTTTTTTTTTTGACATGGATGAATCTTAAACTCATATTGCCAAGTGAAAGAAGTCAACTTGGAAACCCTTCATACATGTCATATGATTCCAACTATATGATATTCTGAAAGAGACAAAACTATGGATAGTAAAAAATTATTGTCAGGAGTTAAAGCAGGGTGGGCAATCAGTAGACAGAACACAGAGAATTTTAAGGCAGTGAAAATACTCTATTTTGGTACTATAACTATAAACTTCTGTCTTCAGCTGAGTTCATGATCCCAGAGTCCTGGGCTCAGTCCCATCTTGGAGTCCTTTCTAAGCGTGGAGCCTGCTTCTCCTTCTGCCTTCCGCTCTCCCTGCTTCTCTCTCTCTCTCTGTCTGTGTCATAAATAAATCTAAAAAAAAAAAAGTAGTTAAGTCAGGAGGTATAAAAATAAAATATAATAAATTATCTATAATCAGAATGAATTAAAATATATATAGTTCTAAGACTACTGAACAAATATTCTTTTCAACCATTTTCTTTTCAACAGAAATACTTTTATTCCATAATATTTTCAAAGTGACAACTTCTAAGGCACATAGGAAAGTTTACTGAGAACTGTTGCCCTTGGTGTCTTAGCACTAATGTTCATGCTACATTATAGATATATAATAAAAGAGTATCAGCGGTAATGTGACATTTTAGGGGGGAAAAGCATGTCTTTCATGTTATAAAGTAAACAGACATGTTTATAAAAATTTTACATATCTCTTCATGAACTTATATACACATTTGTGATTAGTATCTAATATTCTTTTCTAGGGGTAGGGTTATGAAAAATCACTCTGAACACTTTTGTCATTTTAGCTTGAGATATATAAAGAAGTAAATTTTAGAAATGGGGCTTATCAGAGTGGCAGAATGGAAGAGTTTGATTGAGAGAGTCAGTTTGGACAAATAAATAGAAAAAAAAAGTCTTCCTTGAATCTATGGTACATTACAGAGTTTCATTTTTGCCTATTTGAAGTCTCTTTCTGACACTCATTGGTCTTTTGCACCTGTCACCGTAGGGTAGTAATTCCTCACAGAAATCTGCTGGAAGTTTTCAAAGATAGGAATGGGTAAGTATTCATCATATGTTTCTGCATTTTGTAATACATTGGCAATACCATTTTAATCATTTTATTTTAATTTATAATTTAAGATTAATATCTTTAGGATTTGGATTTAATCACTGATTTTTTTTTTGTCTCATGTCTCTTATTTCTCCTTCATATTGAACTCAAATAGTATTTATTATGTGCAAAACTGGATAAAAAGTAAACATAAAAGATATAATACAATGCATAATATCAAGCAAACTCTGCTTATTTTTGTATCTTTATTTAAAGTTAACATTTTCATGTTATGGAAATAAAGGACCAAAATTGTAGAAAAGTCTATAATTGCTTTTGGCTTTCTTTCAAAACAGCATGTTAGAGGATACAGAGTTCAAATATACTCCTTCATTATGTATTTTTTCCCTAAGAGAATTTTAAGAGATTATTTTCCTTTTCTAAAAATTTCTTAACAAATATGTTGAAGAACTTGATCTTGTGTATAGCCTTTCCTTTAAAAATTTATTCAGTACTTTCTGTCTTCATCTGAACTAGGTACATAGTTTTTATCTGTTTCATAAGTAATTACATAACCACCATGAAATTTGATATTTTATAGATGTGTAGATTTGATTTGCCTTTTGAAATAAATCTAAATGCATTCTAGTAAAGATGGTACAATGATGAGAAATTAAAAGGTCCTGTGGTAGAAAATATTATTTGTTTATAATCATTTATTATTCACAGAACATAATGTCCTTCCTATGGTTCAAATACAGTTGCCTGTGTGATGTCATTTCATTTGGCCATGTGACTTTCTTTTTCCAAAGAAATGTGGATGGAACATAATTAATGCCAAGTAGATTCATCCATATTCTTGATTTCACTGAACGGCATCCAACCCCAAGATGTATTTCAGACATGCTCCACTTTTCTTTGTTTTTCCTATAAACAAGTCAATAGATTTAGAAAATGAACCAGGTTCTGTTTCAGTTTTTCGGCGAGACCACTTCCTATGTGATGATGATGTATGTTTCTTGTTGTTGTTTTGGTGTAAGTCATTTTTCTTTTTCTTTTTTTCTTTTCTTTCTTTTTTTTAAATGTTAGCAGTTAGTGATAAACAGTGCCTAGATCTATTATTTCATTTGGTGTTGCAAGTGGTACTTTTATTATCCCATGATTTCTTTCTCATTTATTAGCTGGAATACTTTCCAGAATGAGAAATTTCATGCCATCAAATATGTATCTTATTAGTTTACACATGAAATGCATGTTAAATACTTGATTATTTTTTTAGCATACTGAACAGTTTATAAAACAGTAACTTTATTTTTTAGCATTCTCCAATGGAAATCAATAAAGATTTGCTTGTTTTAATTTTCAGTTCTAATTTTTACTTTTTATGTTTGATATTATTAAGAACATATTTGATATATTTAAAATCTATGTCAGATATATTTCATATTGGTGCTCAAATTGTCCAGTTTTGACCTATGAAAATGTCTTCAAATTGGCCTTATATAACTTTAATAAATATCTGTAACTCTGAACCTGTTTTCCTCCATAATCATAGCACTCTTTTTAATAGCTTTCTTTTACTCTGGTATAACAATATGCCCTAGTCTCATTTTGTACTTTTTCCTGCCTCAGTTCTGAAATTAGTTGTTGCATCAAAAAATGCTTTTAGTGTAAATTATATTTAGAGACCACATATAAGCTGTTCATTCTGTTCTGTTGTTTCTCCATATCTTTCATGGATAGAACCAGAAAGAGTGTATGTGTGTGTGTGTGTGTGTGTGTGTGTGTGTTACTATGTTTTCCAGTGAGCAGAAATAACATTTGAAATTCAAATAAGAATTCAGGATTTTTGTTTGTTTTTTACTTTAATTATTTGCTTTTTAATTGCATCTAGTTTATCTTAAGATAAAATCTTGGTTCTTAATGGTATTGTCATGATGAATTACTTGTTTCATCCTGTTGATATATACATTTTTGTATCTTAGTATTTTCAGAAGAAAAGATTATTAATAACACTAATCACTTAAAATAGTTTCAAGTTTTTATTCAGTTTATTTTGGTCCTTTGAGAAATACATGACTAGAGAAGTACAATCAGGTTATTGGATTTAAAGTCAAATTTTAGGGGCACCTGAGTGTCTCAGTCGGTTGGGCATCTGCCTTTAGCTCAGGTTATGATCTTAGGGTCTTGGGATCGAGCCCCGCATTGGGTTCTCTGCTCGGTGGGAAGCCTATTTCTCCCTCTCCCACTCCCCCTGCTTGTGTTCCCTCTTTTGCTGTGTCTCTGTGTCAAATAAATAGAATCTTAGAAAAAAAATGAAGTCAAATTTTATTTCTTAAGTTTCACATATGAGTGAAATCATATGGTATCTGTCTTTCTCCAACTGACTTCTTTCACTTAGCATGATACATTCAAGCTCCATCCATGTTGTTGCATCTAAGAAACAATGTGAATGAACATATCGGAAAGGGGGAAAAAGAGAGGGAGGACGCAAACCATAATCTTTTACCCTTACCAATAGAGAACAAACTGAGGATTACTGGAGGGGAGGTGGGCAGGGCGATGGTTAAATGGGTGATGGGTATTAAGGAGGGCAATAGTTGTGATGAGCACTGGGTGTTATATGTAAGTGATGAATCGCTAAATTCTACCCCTGAAACTAATATTACACTACATCTTAACTAACTAAAATTTCAATTAAAAATTGAACTTAATAAAGAAAAAAATAAAGTCAATTTATATAATTCTTCATTGCATAGAATGGGCTGTAGAATACAGTTCGGAAACATTGAGTTCATACCTTTTACTTAATTTTGATTTTTAGAAATTACTTTTTAAATACTTATTTTGAATAATTATTGTGCAAAACATTTGCCTGCTTGTGAAATTAAATCTACAAAATGTAGTATGTGAAGAGAACTCTAGTTTCTATTCTTGTCCTTTTCATCCTGTTTCCTTCCATCCTCATAGGTGACCGTATGTTAACTTTGGTGGTTTCTTTTTCTATTTTTTGAAAGCAACATATTTATGTTCATGTCCTTTTTTTAAATTTATATTTTAATATGAAAATTTATAAGCATACAATTATAAGTTTACAGAGTAATAATAGTTGCATTAGCAACCAGACTAGCTATATTTAAGTAAGTAGTGTCTTTAAACAAATATGTTAATGTTCACAAACCTAATGAAATTCAGACACGAAGAGAGCTGGCATTTCTTATCAGCTTATACAAATACAATATCTTTATTTAGTTTATCTTTGCCAATACTCTCTTTTGTTGATTTCAGTTTTAAAATTTATTCATTGCAATGACTGAGTTTTGCAATATTCAGTATGTTCATTTGGCATTTTCTATCATGGTAAATTAAATATTGCATAGTTATATAAAAGAAAGTGTTAAAAAGCATAATATCAAACATGTTTTAGTTATATTTGTATGACATTAAACATTTTGGAAAGCATATGGGTATGTAAAAAAACCAGAATGTCTTATTTCTTGAATGATATCCTGACTAAGATCAATCACATTGCTTGAGAATCACATTGCTTGAGAATCAACAAACTCACCAATTCTGAGGATTTCTGATTGTTGTATTTGCTTGAAGGTAAATAAAAGTTTGATTATTATTCAGTTTTCTTTAAGATTTTATTTATTTATCTGACAGACAGAGATCACAAGTAGGCAGAGAGGCAGGCAGAGAGAGAGAGAGAGAGGAGGAAACAGGCTCCCCGCCAAGCAGAGAGCCCGACGTGGGGATCGATCTCAGGACCCTGGGACCATGACCCGAGCCAAAGGCAGAGGCTCAACCCACTGAGCCACCCAGGCACCCCCAATTATTATTCAGTTTTAACTGAAATTATAATGTGATCATTTCTTTCTTAATTTTAGTAAAGCTTGGAAAATATTTAGATTATTTCGTGTCTTTTTTAAATTCTGAATAGAAATGCATTTTTGAGAAAATACAAATGCCAAAGTTGTCCCACAATTGTTAGTTACATTTTTCTTTTTCCTTTGGAGCCGTAAATACTTACTTATAAAACACAGACAATAATGGCATTTCTCATTCTCTTTTTTGCTTATGCTCCACTTGTATCGTCATTCCATTTACTTAACTATCTAATGGTAATTAAATTCAATTAACTTCTTTTTTTAATTAAAAAAATGCATTTGTCTTTGAAAATACCTAAGGGAAAAAAAACCTACAGAATAAAAATCAGATGAAGACATTAATTTGTTAATATTTCATGGAAATAACACTGTCTCTGAACACAATACTTGAGATCTTAGTACCGTACTAATTCCTTTTATGAAATCCAGTGAAGATATTTAATAGTTTGATCATCATCTCTTTTATTTCATCATCCTTAATTTGAAAATCTCAAGATTTTCAGAACAGGATAATTTTGCTAACAAAATAATGAAATACATAAGTCTTGCATCTACAAGTAGACATAGCATAAGCAAAATGATGCATTATTAGAACTGTGGTAGTTCATAGAAATTCTTTTTTCCTACCCCCTGTTTTCTATCTAAGTAAGCTAGTTATGTACCCTTTGTAATTCATTAAAAAACAAACTTTAATATTTCATTATTATATATAATAAAGAATGTAAAATTGGGTTCATTTTTTAAATTTTGTAAATTTTGCTTGACAGTAAAGGAAGAAAGCACTAAGCAAACATGTTATTAACTATTCCCACTTCTCCCATTGCCATTGTATTTCTTAATAAATTGTGTATCAAATATGTTAATAACTGAGTGTAAACAGGAAGCTGACTTTGACAAAGTATATATGTTGGGAAAAGAGAAATGTAAAATTCTGCAAATTTTTATTCTCTGAGAAGATTTGAAACCTCTGGGCAAAGTAGATCTGAATGTCTGAGAAGTTTATAGTAGGTGAGTTGTAATGATACAGACACAAAATGTTACATGTTTTAAGTATTTTTACAATCTTGTTTGCGTGGTTAAGTCCAAGTTTGAATTGGTTGTACTGACACAATACTTAAGAAGCCTTCCTTTAACCTCCAAAACCATCTTAGTTTGAATAACGGTTTAGCTGATAACCTAATCATGATTCTTGAGTTTATAGTTTGCAGACATAGATACTAGGAAAGTGTTGTCTGGAAGACATGATAGAAAGGCAAAGCTGTGAAAGGTGGAGATAAACTAGCTAAGAAGAATATGTATGATAGTTTTATATAAAAGGGCCAAGTAAATACTGTGAGCTTGCGACTATCTGGTCTAGCATCCACCTCTAGGACATTGACATAGTGAGATCTTTTGCAAAACAAAAAAAAAAGAACTATCTTTTTTTTTTTTTTAAGATTTTTATTTATTTATTTGACATTATAAATTTTATAAGACTTCCAGGTTGGAACATCCTCAATAGCCAAATTAGAGGTCTAGGAGAAGAAAACGCATTCCCATACATTTCAGGGTTTAAGGATAGGTTTCCATTCTGGTAGAAATTTAGGTATAGGAGCTCCTGGGTGGCTCAGTGGGTTAAGCCACTGCCTTTGGCTCAGATCATGATCTCAGGCTCCTGGGATCGAGTCCCACATCGGGCTCTCTGTTCAGCAGGGAGCCTGCTTCCCTCTCTCTCTCTGCCTGCCTCTCTGTCTACTTGTGATCTCTCTCTGTCAAGTAAATAAATAAAATCTAAAAAAAAAAAAAAAAAAAAAGAAATTTAGGTATAGTTAGAAAAATGGAAACGAAACCTACTGGAGGAAGATGGTGCATCTTATAAGGGATCCCACCTGATATGGTTTAGCTAGAATGTTTCTTCATTAATTATTTGCTTTCTCAAAATGTGAACCTCTACTGTGTCCAGTATAAGTGTAACAAAACTGACTCTAGACTTTTTGCAGAGTAGAGATAAGAATCCTAACAATACAATGCTGGTGAAATTAGCTCACTATGTGTACTATACTTACCCTGCTGAGTGGAGGTTTTTCAATGTCTATAATATGATCAGACACAGAAAGAAGTCCCATTCTTGTCAATAGCCACAGTATTAAGTATTGTTTTGTTTTGTTTACAAATGCTGTATTATATTTACTTACATGCTTGCTAATTTATTATTCAATCTTGAAACAATGAGATAAATTAGATGTATGTAAATTCATTGCAGATCCCTATATCAAGATTAGCATTAAAATATTTATCCTTATGGTCCTTTTTCCTACTGCTTTTCATGTTGTATCATTATACCAAGTCATAATGAACATAGAAATAGGGATGCCAGGGCACCTGGGTGGCTCAGTGGGTTAAGCCTCTGCCTTCGGCTCAGGTCATGGTCTCAGGGTCCTTGGATCGAGTCCCGCATCAGTCTCTCTGCTCAGCAGGGAGCCTGCTTCTCCTTTTCTCTCTGCCTGCCTGTCTGCCTGCTTGTGATCTCTCTCTCTCTCGTCAAATAAATAAATAAAATCTTTAAAAAAAGAAGAAGAAGAAATAAGGATGCCTGGGTGGCTTAGTAGGTTAAGTTTCTGCCTTCACCTCCTGATCCTAGGATCTTGGGTTTGAGTCCCACATTGGGATCCTTGCTCAGCAGGAGCCTGCTTCTCCCTCTGCCTGCTGCTCTTCCTGCTTGTATGCATTCTCTCTTTCTGACAAGCAAAATCTTTAGAAAAAAATAGAAATATATCATATAAAATATGGCAAAGAAATTATTTTCAAATTTTTTATTAAAATTCTATATATAATATGGCTTAAAATAAAGGGAATGAAGAGCCAGATTGTTTCAGTAACATTAGGATGAGGCTTGAGGGGTCCATTTGGGTGATAGAAGCCATTTAAGAACATTGAAATGGAGCAGCCAGAATATGCAAACTTTGGGCCTAATTTGTGTCATCAATAATTGAAAGAATCAGTCAATTACTAAAACTGTAAATAGCAACATTTTGGCATAGTGTTAAGATAGGAAGTTTTGTTCTTGGAGTTCTTGGAGTTTTGACTTACCATGTCAGAAATCAGATTATGTTGACACCATCCTACTGGCTAATACTTCCACCATCCTACCTCAGGTACTAGATGTGTGTATGAAGAAATGATTGCAAAAATGGGGGTTACAGAAAAAATGGTTCCTGTCTCCAAGCATGGAGAATACCTGTACCTATTTTAGCCAACTCAAATTATGTGCCAGATATCACAGAGTCTATAAGAAATAGTTGTTTTTATAGCTCCTGAACCAAGTATCTCTGACCATAATGAAATTTGTTTTATACTATATTCTTGGATGATTTGTTTGCAGACATAGATACTAGAACAGACATGTGTGAAACTATTTGAAGTATTTTTAAAAAAATTAACATATAATATATTGTTTCAGAGTTCCAGTCTGTGATTCATCAGTCTTACACAATTCACAGCACTCACCATAGCACATACTCTTTCCAATGTCCATCACCTAGCCACCCCATCCTTTCCACCTCCCTCCATAACAGCAACCCTCAGTTTAGTTCCTGAGATTAAGAGTCTCTTGTGGTTTGTGTGTGAGTGTGTGTGTCTCTCTCTCTCTGGTTTTATCTCATTTCATTTTTCCCTCCCTTTGCCCATGATCCCCTGTCCTATTTCTCAAATTCCTTATGTCAGTGAGATCATATGATAATTGTCTTTCTCTGATTGGCTTATTTCACTTGGCATAATACTCTCTAGTTCCATCTATGTCCTTGCAAATGACAAGATTTCATTTTTTGATGATTGCATAATATTCCATTGTGCACACACACACAATGGGATGCACACACACACATCTTCTTTATGTGTGTGTGTGTATATATATATATATATATACACACATCTTCTTTATCCATTTATCTGTTGATGGACATCTAGACTCTTTCCATAGTTTGGCTATTGTGGACATTGGTGCTATAAACACTGGGGTATGAGGGCCCTTTTGTATCATTTGGGGTACATTTGTATCTTTGGGGTAAGTACCCAGTAGTGCAATTGCTGGGTTGTGTAGCTCTATTTTCAACTTTCTGAGGAACCTCCATACTGTTTTCCAGAGTGGCTATATCAGCTTGCATTCCCACCAAAAGTGTAGGAGACTTCCACTTTCTCCACATCCTCACCAACATCTGTCGTTTACTGACTTAATTAATTTTAGCCATTCTGATTGGTATGAGGTGGTATCTCATTGTGTTTTTGATTTTTATTTCCCTGAGGCTGAGTGATATTGATCGCTTTTTCATATGTCTGTGGGCCGTTTGGATGTCTTCTTTGCAGAAATACCTGTTCAAGTCTTCTGCTCATTTCTTGATTGGATTATTTATTCTTTGGGTCTTGAGTTTGGTAAGTTCTTTATAGATTTTGCATATGTTTATTTTATCTGATATTTGCAAATATTTGCAAATATCTTGTCCCGTTCTGTCTGTTGTCTTTTGGTTTTGTTGACTGTTTCCTTTGCTATGCAAAAACTTTGTGGTCCATATACACTATGGAGTATTATGCCTCCATCAGAAAGGATGAATACCCAACTTTTGTAGCAACATGGACTGGAAGAGATTATGCTGAGTGAAATCAGTCAAGCAAAGAGAGTCAATTACCATATGGTTTCACTTATTTGTGGAGTATAACAAATGGCATGGAGGACATGGGGAGTTAGAGAGGAGAAGGGAGTTGGGGGAAGTTGGAGGGGGAGGTGAACCATGAGAGACTATGGACTCTGAAAAACAATCTGAGGGGTTTGAATTGACGGATGGGTGGGAGGTTGGGGTACCAGATGGTGGGTATTATAGAAGGCATGGATTGCATGGAGCACTGGGTGTGGTGAAAAATAATGAATACTGTTATGCCGAAAATAAATAAAAAATAAATTTAAAAAAAAAGGCAATAACGAGAAAGCAAAAAACAAAAACAAACACTTTTTATCTTGATGAATTCACAATAGCTCATTTTTGCCCTTGCTTCCCTTGCCTTTGGTGATGTTTCTAGAAAGAAGTTGCCTAGGTCAAAGAGGTTGCTGCCTGTTTTCTCCTCAAGGATTTTGATGGATTCCTCCTCACATTTAGGTCTTTCAGGAATTTGATGCCACCAGCTTTGCTTTTCTTTTTCATCATTCCTTTGTTTCCACACAATTTCAGGATTATTTGTTCCATGTCTTTGAAAAAAAAGTTGATGTCATATTCATAAGGATTGCATTAAATAAAATAAATTAAATTTAATTTAATTAAATAAATTTAATAAATTAAATTAAATAAAATAAAGTGTTTATTGCACTCGGTAGCATAGACATTTTCATAATATTTGTTCTTCCAATCCATGAGATGGAATGTTTTTCCATTTTTTTGTGTCTTCCTCAATTTCTTTCATAAGCATTCTATAGTTTTCTGAGTATAGAATCTTTGACTCTTTGGTTAGATTTATTTCTAGGTAAGTTATAATTTGGAGTGTAATTGTAAATGGGATCAACTTCGGAATTTGTCTTTCTTCTCTCTTGTTGTTTGTGTATACAAATTCAACTGATTTCTGTGCATTGATTTTATCCTGCCACTTTGCTGAATTCCTGAATGAATACTGGCATTTTTTGGGTTGAATCTTTTGGGTTTTCCTCATAAAGTATCATATCATCTGCAAGAGTAAGAATTTGACTACTTCTTTGCCGATTTGGATGCCTTTTATTGTTATTGGTGTTGTTGTCTGATTGCTGAGGCTAGGACTTCTAGTACTATGTTGAATAACAGTGGTGATAGTGGCCATCCCTGCTGTGTTCCTTACCTTAGGGAATAGTTCTGAGTTTTTCTCCACTGAGAATGATATTTGCTGTGGGTTTTTCATAGATGGCTTTTATGATATTGAGGTTTGTGCCCTCTATCCCTACACTGTGAAGAATTTTGATCCAGAAATGATGCTATACTTTGTCAAATGCTTTTTCTGCATCTGTTGAGACTATCATATGATGTCTTGTTCTTTCTTTTATTAATGCAAATTTTATCACATTGATTGACTTGTGGATATTGAACCAAACTTGCAGTCCAGGAATTAAGGTCATTATATATTATCATTATATATAAAATTATATATTAAGTTCAATAATCCCACTTGGTCGTGGTGAATAATCCTTTTAATATACTGTTGGATCCTATTGGCTAGTGTTTTGGTGAGAATTTTTACATCCATATTCATCAGGGATATTTGTCTGTAATTCTCCCTTTTGTTGGGGTCCTTGTCTGGTTTTGAGATCAAGGTAATGCTGGCCTCATAAAGTGAATTTAGAAGTTTTCCTTCCATTTCTATTTTTTTGAACAGTTTCAGGAGACTAGGTATTAATTCTTCTTCAAATATTTGGTAGAATTCCCTTGGGAAGCCATCTGGCCCTGGGCTCTGTTTTGTTGGGAGATTTTTGATAACTGCTTAAATTTCCTTACTTGTTATGGGTCTGTTCAGATTTTCTATTTCTTCCTGGTTCAGTTTTGGAAGTTTGTAGCTCTCTAGGAATGCATCCATTTCTTCCAGATTGTCTAATTTTCTGGTACATAGTTGCTCATAGTATGTTTTTATAATTGTTTGTATTTCTTTGGTGTTGGTTGTGATCTCTGCTCTTTCATTCATAGTTTTATTAATTTGGGTCCTTTCTCTTTTCTTTTGGTAAGTCTGGCCAGGGGTTTATCAATAATATTAGTTTTTTCTAAGTACCAGCTCCTAGTTTCATTTATCTGTTCTATTGTTCTTTTGGTTTCTATTTCATTGATTTCTGCTCTCATCTTTATTATTTATCTTCTTCTTTTGGGTTTAGACTTATTTGCTCTTCTTTCTCCAGCTCCTTTAGGTGTAGGTTTAGATTGTGTATTAGAGACCGTTCTTGTTTCTTGAGGCTGTATTGCTATACACTTTCCTCTTAGGACCATCTTTGCTGCATCCCAAAGATTTTGAACAGTTGTGTTTTCATTTCCATTTGTTTCCATGATTTTTTAAATTTTTTAATTTTCTGGTTGACCCATTCATTCTGTTTTTAATAGAATGCTCTTTAGCCTCCATGTATTTGAGTTCTTTCCAACTTTCCTCTTGTGATTGAGTTTGAGTTTCAAAGTATTGTGGTCTGAAAATATGCAAGGAATGATCCCAATCTTTTGGTACCAGATGAGACCTGATTTGTGACCCATTTGTGATGTGATCTATTCTGGAGAATGTTCCATGTGCACTAGAGAAGAATGTGTATTCTGTTGCTTTTAATATATTTGGATATATTGACTATTTCTGTTGTTCACAATATATCTGTGAAGTTCATCTGGTCCAGCGTGTCATGTATTTCCTTGTTGATCTTTTGCTTAGATGATCTGTCCATTTCAGTGACAAGAGTGTTAACGTCTCCTACTATTATTGTATCATTGTTGATGTGTTTCTTTGATTTTGCTATTAATTGGCTTATATAATTGGCTGCTCCCATGTTAGGGGCATAAATGTTTAAAATTGTTAGATCTTCTTGTTGGATAGACCCTTTAAGTATGATATAGTGTACTTTATCTCTTATTACTGTCTTTGATTTCAAATCTAATGTGTCTGATAGAAGGATTGCCACTCCAGGTTTCTTTTGATGTCAGTTAGCTTGGTAAATGGTTTTCCACCCCCTCACTTTAAATCTGAAGGTGTCTTTGGGTTGAAAATGAGTGTCTTGCAAACAACATATCAATGGATCTTATTTATTTTTATCCCATCTGATACCCTGTGTCTTTTTTTTTTTTAAGATTTTATTTATTTATTTGACAGGCAGAGATCACAAGTAGGCAAATAGGCAGGCAGAGAGAGAGAGAGAAGAGGAAGTAGGCTCCCTGCTGAGCAGAGAGCCCAATGCAGGGGTCGATCCCAGGACCTTGGGATCATAACCCAAACCAAAGGCAGAGACTCAACCCACTGAGCCACCCAGGCACCCCACCCTGTGTCTTTTGATTGGGGCATTTTGCCCATTTACATTCAGGGTAACTATTGAAAGATATGAATTTAGTGCCCTTGTATTGCCTGTAAGGTGACTGTTACTGTATATTGTCTCTGTTCATTTCTGGCCTGTTACTTTTAGGCTCTCTTTTTGCCTAGAGGACCCCTTTCACTATTTCCTGTAGGGCTGGTTTAGCATTCACAAATTCCTTTAGTTTTTGGTTGTCATTTTTTTTTTTCTCTCCTTCTATTTTTACTGACAGTCTAGTTGGATATAATATACTTGGCTGTATATTTTTCTTGTTTAGTGCTCTGGATAGATCATCCCCATCCTTTCTGGCCTGCCATGTCTCTGTGGATAGGTCTACTGTAAATCTAATGTTTCTACTATTGTAGGTTATAGACCTCTTGTCACGAGCTGCTTTCAGGATTGTCTCTTTGCCTCTGAGACTAGTAAGTTTTACTATTAGATGACAGGGGTATTGACCTATTTTTATTGATTTTGATGGGGGTTCTCTGTGACTCAGGGATTTTGATGCCTGTTTCTTTCCCCAAATTAGGGAAGTTCTCTGCTATAATTTGCTCCAATATACCATCTGACCCCCTCTCTCTCTTTCTTCTTCTGGGATCCCAATTATGCTACTATTGTTTCACCTTATGGTATCACTTATCTCTCGAATTCTCCTCTTGTGATCCAGTATTTGTTTATCTCTCTTTTTCTCAGCTTCTTTATTCTCTATCATTTGGTCTTCTATACCACTAATTCTCTCTTCTGCCTCATTTATCCTGCAGTTAGAGCCTCCATTTTTTATTACACCTTTTTAATTGCAGCTTGATTAGATTTTAGTTCTTTTATTTTTCCAGAAAACGATTCTCTAGTGTCTTCTATGCTTTTTTCAAGCCCAGCTAGTATCTTTATAATCATCATTCTGAACTCTTTTTCTGACATTTTACTAATGTCCATACTGATTAGGTCCCTGGCAATTGGTACTTCTTGTTTTTGTTTTGTTTTGTTTTTTTGTGTTTTTTTTTTTGTTGTTCTTTGAGGTAAGTTTTTCCATTTTGTCATTTTGTCCAGAGTAGGATAGATGAATGAGAGAACAAAATGCTAAAAGGGAAACAATGACCCCAGAAAAATATACATTAAACAAATCAGAAGAGACCCAAAACCAGGGAAAAAGAAAAAAAAAAAAAAAAGAAAGAA
The DNA here is from genome assembly GCF_020171115.1 of Neogale vison. Classification (NCBI taxonomy): domain Eukaryota; kingdom Metazoa; phylum Chordata; class Mammalia; order Carnivora; family Mustelidae; genus Neogale; species Neogale vison. The sequence goes on from NC_058100.1 coordinate 17,193,097, forward strand.
AGAAAGAATATGACCAAGCTGGTGACTAGAACACAGCCACATACTAGATTTTGGGTGCATTTTGGTCTGTTAGAAGAAAATGCCTCTCAAAACTTTAAAGAAAGAAAAACATTTATATTATATATGCATAAATAAGGATAAACTTGATGAAGGGATGGGATATGACTGTAATGATGAAAATTTTTTAAAAAATTAAAAAAGAAATTGATAAGATATGAAGTTAGTTGAAAAAAGAAAGGGGGAAAAAAAGCGAGAATATGATCAGACAGGAGCCTAGAACAAAGCCATACATGAGATTTAAGATATATTTTTGTCTGTTAGAAGAAACTCTATCCCAAAATTTTAAGGAAAGAAAAACTTATATGCACATAAAAAATAAGGTTAAATACAATGACAGGGTAGAATATGATTATAAAAATGAAAATTTAAAGAAAGTTTTTTAAAAAGGAATTTATATGATACGATGTTCATTGAAAAAAGGAAAGAAGAAAATTTCAAAAATAAATAGAAAAAGAACAAGAAAGGAAAATTTAAAAAATTACTTTGAAAGACTGAAAGAATCATGGGGAAAAAAGCCATGAATTCCATTAAACTGGAGTTTTTCAGTTCTCATTGATCAGAAAATTTGGTCTTGCCTTTATGTTCTTACTGACTTTGTGGGAGAGGGGTCTGTTGTAATGATTCTCAAATGTCCTTGTCCCAGGTGGAATTGCACCACCCTTGCCAGGGCCAGGCTAATTAATCTGCTCTGGGTTCACTCTCAGTAGCTATTGTTCCTGGAAAGCTTTCCATACACCTTTGGAGGACGAGAATGAAAATGGTGGCCTCCCAATCTCTGGCCCCAGAGGAGCCAAGAACTCAGGGCCCCACTCCTCAGAAATCCCTCAGAGAAAAGCACTCAGTCACTCCTATCTCCCTGGTCTCTGGCCACACTGTGCTCACCTAGCCTGTGACTGAGCATTTCTGTCCCTGGCACATGACCCTGTTTGGAGTTTCCAAACCCAGCATATTCTTGTGGTGCATTCCTGTGCTGACTCTCCTGGAGGAGGAAGGGGAGTCTCCCCAGATTTGTCACTTGTTGGGTCCCTGCTCGAAGAGTAGTTTATGGCAACCTTGAGCTGAGAGACCACTCCACAGCTCCATCTTTGCAGCCAGCTTCCCTGCTCCAATACTTGGGCACTCTGCCTCACTAAGACACAACCTCCCCACCATCTTTCTGTGACCATGAGGGTCCTGAGATCACACTCTCCTAGTGAAGATTCCACCCTCTACCTACCTACCCCCACATCTGCTTAGCCACTGGACTGAAGTCCCTCCACGGAGCAGATTTCAAAAAGTTCTGATTTTGTGCTCCACTGCTTCTATCACTTGCCAGTAGCCAGCTGAGAACGGCTCCCTCTCCCCCTGGCTTATCTTTCCAAATATCGCCTTGGATTTACTTCTCTGCATGTCCTACCTTCCAGAAAGTGGTTGCTTTTCTGTTCCTAGAATTGCTGTTGTTCTTTTCTTCAATCTTCTGTTAAATTTGTAGATGTTCAGAATGGTTTGATAACTATCTAGGGGAATTCCTGGGACCAGATGAAATTTAGTTCTTCTACTCTTCTGCCATCTTGCTCCTCCCCTTTTTGAAGTATTTTTAATCAGAGAATAACATGACCTTTTCTTTCTAGAAAAGATCATTCTGCCTGCTTTACAGAAAAATGTTCAAAGAGAGGATAAGCGAAAATGATATCACCAAATACATTTAACTGAGTTAAAGCAAGTAGGACGTGATGATGGTTTTCAAAGAAAACCTTGACTTGGTAATGGAGGGAAATAGGTGAATATAAAATGCATTTTGTGGGTAGAACCATGGACTTTAGTTATTATTAGGTTGTTGAATTTATAGAACTATAACTTAAATTCATCTTCTCTAACTTTATTATTCAAAAAATCAATTTGGGTATCTTACTGAACTGCAGATTCTGATTTAATAGGTCTAAGTGAGGCCTCAGATTCGGAATTTCTAACAAATTTCCTAATGATGTTGACACTGTTCATCTATAGTTTGCATGTTGAGAGACTTATTTCTAAGCTATCCGTAAGCCTCAGTCACAGGAAATGTGGCCAGATATTTGAGTTAATAAAGTATAAGGAAGACTGAAAGATTCTCTACTTCCTCATCCTGGTATAGTACTCTGATAATCAGAATGAGGGCAATCAGTCCACATATTTCAGCTAATTCAACATATTGATTAAAATAGGAATAGTTTTTATGATCTGTAAACTTATATTCTAGTACAAATGTCAGTGAACCAGAAAAAAATAAGTAAAACATTTTAAAGTACATATTCCAAAAAAATTATGAAGGATATACAGAAGAGCTAGACTTTAGATTGAACATCCAGGGAATGTTCACTTTATTTAGTTTGAGACATGAAGGACAAAATTTGAGAGAAAAAAGGATCAAAGGTAATAATGATTTTTGAGGGTGCTAGTATAATGAGGTTGTTCCTTTGAGATTTTGATACAAGCTATCATAGCTAGAGAGGTGTTACATACAAAGAGAATAGTTGCAGTGTCTAGAAATAAAATCAAGCTCAGATTGTACATAGTGGTATTGCCAATAGTTACATCTTGACTGTATTTTTCAAGCATATAAGAATTTGTCAAATTTGTAATTATATTTCATTTCTTTCTTGTTATATTTAAATAGAAAAATGTCAAAGCCACATTTTAATATTGAATATCTAATAATTTTCTGACACTTCATAAGCTTTTAATAATTTTACTTGTGCCAATAATCTATTATTATTTCATCTATTCTAAATTTTTATTTTTTCATGATCTTTAAATTCTTTTCATGTTTCCATTTATTGTAAAAAAATGGCCTAAATAAAAGTAAATATAACAACGAAATTATACCATACTATTTATTTAAAATATTATACATTATACATTTATATATTTGATGTACACTTTCATAGAATTTAGCAGATGTACAGATTTGTGTAACTAATGTAATCAGCATCAGAACAGTTTCATCAACAGAAAAGTCTCTCACTTATGCTGTCCCTTTAGAGTCACACTTTTTCTCCAGGGCTATCCGCTGACAACCACTGATCTAATCTCCATCACTATAGTTTTGTCATTTTGATAATTTAATATAAGTCGAATCATGCAGTATTTAATGTTTTCATTCAGAAAAATAAATTCACTTCAAGGATGGGAATACTAGTGACTGGAATTACTAGCCATTGTTGTGCTTTGAAAGTCAAATTATTATTTGTTTATGGGATAACAATTTTGAAAGTTAGGTTTTGCAATGAATGCAGAAGGTAGGTAATTTTACATATTCTAGACTTTCTCTACATATTTGGAAAACTTAGATCATAGAATTTTTCTGACTTATAGAGGAATGAAGTAAGGTCATGTCATAAGCAAGGATGTGCTATAAGAATAATCTCACTATATGCATACAATAGGCTTGCACCATATGGAGGACATGGTAATAGTAGTCAGTCATAGAGTAGGATAAAGGAGTGAGGGGAGAAGGGAGCAGAGAAGAGAAGAGAGGTGTAGAGAGATAATCATAATTTGCCACTTTTTCCATTTTATTTATATCAAAATCTTTTTTTTTTTTTGCAAAAACCACAGACATAACAAAACGGAGAATGACTTACGTGTCTTTATTTTAAGTCATGTTATTTTGAACTTATCTGAGAAACAAATCACAAACCAGTAATACAAAGAAGAAACAAGAAATCATTAATGAACAATTAAGTCAACTGGTGCAGGAAATAAGCAATTAGAGCTTGCATGAAGAGAAATCAATACCCACTTGTAACTTTTTCCAACAACAAACTTCAAAGCAATAAATGTGGGGGCTTACTTTACTAATGAAAGCTATGTAACCAAAGTTGAGATAATAAATAGAATAAGATAAGGAAAAATCCTGGCTATTAAAAAATAACTAGAAATTTTATTACATAATAATTATCAGAGTCTTCCACAAACATATGCCAATAAATCTTAAATTTCCTTAAAAATAAAAATGACCAAATATTCTTCGGGATAGTTTAAATCTGACTAGTCCTGTATCTCTAAAAGGTAAATAATAATAATTATTATTATTATAAGAGGAAGAAGAAGAAGTATTCTCATCGAAAATTCCTTTATAGAAAATAAAGGGAAAAGAAACACTTTTGTACTAATTTTATGAAGCCAGCCAATCATGGATACAAAAACATTAAGGAACATTGCAAAAAAGGGAAGAAAATGCTCCCCCTCTCAATTATACGTCTTTCTTTTTCCATCAGTCAATAAATGTATCCTATCCGGTCATTCTTTCATTCTTTCATTCAGGCGTCTAAGCTTCCTATTTGATTCTTTAAATAATTGCCTTCAATCTTCACTAATTCCCTCAGTTACACAAATTACCTTCTTCCAACTTCTATACTAGTTTGTCTCTTTATGTTATAAAAGATATCCTGTTCTTCCCTCTTTGTAAGATGTGTTTTTCTTCAATTATGTTACCTATGTCCATATATTCTGACTTTAATTATTCTGGGGATTCAGGATCCACTGTATCCACTTCTCTAGCCTCAGCTCTTATGTTAAGTTCTTAATTTGTATCCGGATTTCAATAAGGATACACTGAATGAAGTGAGCAATAAATTAATTAATAGCTTGTTAATCTCCTTATACCTAAGAGCCTAGAAGGAAATACAACCTAATATGTGTACTAACTTGGTGTTTGTTGAAATTGATTTTAGGCATATGACCATTTATTCTTCCTTGTGCATATTAACAATAAAATATACAGAAAGAATTGTTAGTTAACATTACAGCGCCAACAGTTTTTGGAAGAATAAGTTAAGTATGATGATAGATGTCAATTCATGCCACATGATGTTGAAACTATGTGGCTGGTAAGTAGAAACGATTGGTAATTATGGTATCTTGGGAAATATGATAATGAAAGCATTGAAGAATACAAAATGGCAACTTAAATAGTTCAAGGAAGGCATTCATTGAAAAACATCTTTTTTTCTTATAATATATTTCACACATTTTATAATGAGCAAGTAAAATAATGACATATAAGAATGTCACCTTTGATGATTTTGCTGTCTGGTTGTAAAAAAGGCAAAGAATTGACAATTATATTACTCTGTCATAAATGCTAAGCTACGGTATATGCACTGTTAAAAGAAAAAGTTGCTCAGAAGTTATGATTTCAGAAAGGGAATATGCTATGTAAGAGAATAGTCATAAAATATATGCAGTAACTCAAAAGTGGGATAATAATGACTTGTAATAGATACTAGCAATTAAAATAGAAATAGTTTTTGGTTTGGGTTGAGGAATAGGGAATACCAACAATGAGTCAGAAAGATTGCCAGAGGCATCTTGTGCCACATGCCAAGAGAATAGCCTAGGGAAAGGAAGGAGTAATCAAAAGAAGCTGACCTTGAGGACACCAAATAAAATGAAGATTCAATTTGTGTGCATTATTTGGAAACAATGTGATTATTTGTAACCCATTTTGAGGATATAGAGATATAAAAAGTAGGTGCCTGGGTGCCTCAATCAGTTAAGTGTCTGCCTTCGGCTCAAGTCATGAGCTCAGGGTCCTGGAATCGAGCCCCGTATTGGGAGGGAGTCTGTTTCTCCCTCTGACCCTTCCCTCTCTTGTGCTCTCTCACTCTCTCAAATAAATAAGTTATTTTTTAAAAAGATAAAAAATACTTTTTTTTTCCTTAAAAAACTTATTGGCAAATTAGGTGCTGGATAAGAATATGGGCATGAGAATGTAAAAGAAGTCTTGCTACCATGAGGTGACAAGATGAGGATCCCAAGTGCACTGAAAGTGGAGAATATTAACCACGAAATATGGAAGTTAGAAACCTCGGTTACAGAAGTTTTGTTGTTGTTGTTGTTGTTTGTTTTTCCACTTAAGAGTATCTTTGCACAAATCTCAAAGTCCTATTAGAAGAAATAAATTAATGTTCTCAATACAGTATAAGCAGATGATTTCTGTTACCTCCCTTACTTTATTGAAACTAAATAGAAACCTGAGGAATTATTTGAGAAGCAGAGGAAATGAAATCTAAGCTTTAGATCAATGTTAAGAATTATTGACTAAGAATTACAATGACAATGTTATAGCCATACATAAAAGAACTATTTTATCATAGAACAAAAACTGAAATTTTTTGAGGGTGAAATAAGTAAACCTTACAATAAAAATAAGTAGAACTTTAAATTTCCCTTCCATTAAATCTTTTAACTCTTACCTTCACACTCATTGCCCACAAGAGACTTACAAAATATATAAATAGACAAGATGAAACTGTTTCATAAATGATTATATAATTATTTTACAAGTTTCTGTTAGCAATATGACATTTCTGAAAAATAAGTACATGTATGTCAAACAAGTAAATTTTATCTTTTTAATGCGTCCTTTAAGAAATTTTCAAAACAAATGCTAACATTCAGAAATTTAATTGCTACACAGTAGTCTGGCTTTAGGAATTTTTTTGTCTTTATATTTTTTGAGCATATCTTCTAAATATTAAATGTTATTGTAATTATGATACAAAAACACAGATGAGAAGCTAAACATGTAAATTAGGTTCTGTCATAAGCACCTATATATGCAACTTTAAATATACAAAGTACACATAATGTTTAGTAACATAAACAAAAAAGTAAAAATCTAGCTAAAGCTAGTGTAAATATTGTACTATCCAGTTTTATTATAATTCAACTAGAGTATAGGAAGAATAATTTCCATCCTTCACCATTGCTTATACTATGTATAGCTATGTATAGTAAGATAATTTTCTTGCATAGTTTTGTTTTCTAGTCTTTGCTTTTGTTCCTAAGTATATACATGTTCTGGGCTCTAAAAAAAAAAAAAAAAAAAAAACAAGAATCTACCTGAGAAACCAGCATTACAAGTTTTTCAAGAATACTTGATCAATCTTATATAAAACCTTTAATTAGCACTTTTTTTTTCCTTCTAAAATAGATTATAGTCTGGCAAAATTAGAGTCTAGCAAAAAAAAACAAAAATGCTTCATTATCTTCCACTAGGTTTTTAGAGAACAGTCAAGCTTATTTTGATGTTTTATAAATAAGTAGATATAATATATAACTATAATAATACTACTAAACTATTAGCTCTTACTTGATCAAGACAATACATTAGTATGTTATAGTGCTATCTTTAATGTGATTCATTCATGTATATGTGATATACTTTAAAGGTATTGTATAAATAATAATAGTTTTGATATATAATTTAAGCATTATATTTGCAAATACAGAGTGATACAGAATGACTAGAGATAAAAGATTCATTTTGAAAGTAAAATGCCAATAGATATGTAGGATAAGTTTGTTAAAATTATTATTGAATTAAAATTTTTGCATTTGGAGATCATCAGAATTATGAGAGTAATAATGATAATTTGTTAATTAACATAACATATTAACAAAACATAACAAAAATTGTATTAACATTTAGGTAAACAAATATGACTCTCAGAATGTCATAACAATTTAGGATAAAATTTGTATAGATATAAAAAGAAAAATTGAAATGAATTATATGTGATATCCTAGAAATCATAGACACCACTAATTATTCCTTTAAAAATGATTTCAAAAAGGCCAAAGAAAAGTAACATCTGATGACTATAGATTTTTATTATAAAATCATAATACAAAAAATATTTTTCAGGATAACAATTTCTTCTAATTTTTCACCCAGGAAACTCCTAAGGTTGCAAACCAACAAAAACTAAGGCTTAATCTGTTAGTAGGGAACAATTCATGGATAGGTTTTTATGTTATGCATACTGTATAGGAATTTCTCATAGTTCTGAAACTTAGTATGGATAAGCATTGCCTGAGTTGTCTATTAAAAATATATATATTTTTTCATTATCTGTTCACAGGGATTTTAATGTCTTTTAGTATTTAGTCTTGGGACTCCTGTGTGACTCAGTCAGTTAAGTGTTTGCCTTTGGCTCACGTCATGATCCTGGAGTCCCAGGACGGAGCCCTACATTGGGCTCCCTGCACAGTGGGGATTCTGCCTCTCCCTCTGACCCTCCCTGCCTCTCATGCCCACTCTATCTCTCAAATAAATAAAAGAAATCTTAAAAAAAAAAGAAAAAAGATGTAAATTCCTGAGGTGGGGTCCAGGAATTTACATCTTTAACAGATAAGCAGCATGATTCTTAGTTATGTAGTTTTTGGACCTAGTCTGGAGAATATAGCTAATAAGCAGTGATCAAAGGATTTTAAACAGGGAAATGACATTTAAATAAATCACTCTAATTGTAATGTAAATAATGGTTGTGAGAACAAAATTTTAGGAGAGAAACTAGTTAGCAATATGATGCAAAAATTTAGATAAAATATTAGTATTGGACTATGGTAGTGTACCAGAAATGGAGAAGAATATAATTTGATTCCACAGCTACTGAGAATATATACGTGTGTGTGTGTGTGTGTGTGTGTGTATTTAAACTGAAATTAGTTAACATATACTGTAATATTAGTTTCAGGTATACAATGTAGTGATTAAACACTTCCCTACAACATCTGGTGGAGAATTTATATTTGTGAAATATAAACATGGCTTGAATTCAAGATAAGGTAAAATAAAGGGGGGAGGGTTTTACTTAGAATACCTGTTTTTGTCCTCTACTTTGTGTGACTGGCTAGTTGGTCAGGACATTAAATTAAATAAGGCATATGGCAAATTTAAGGCTTTAAATTGGTGGTTTATTATAATTAGGTATATATTCTAATATCTTCGTGTGAAAGATAGTGGAAATTTGAAGAATGGATTTTTAAAAATCTAGCTCCAAGGGCAGGAGTATACAAAGGTATGTACAGGGAGCAGAATGTGTACATGGGCCAAATATCAGACTAAGGAGTTGGAGGAAGTATTTCATCATGTCCAATTATGAAGCCTGATCCAGATGAAGTCCTCATCTCTCAACCACAACTTCTGCACCTTCTACAAAGTAGTGATAGATAGGTCTTCATGTGGGCCAGCAAGGTATAAGCATGCTCTGGTGTCAAGGAAATCCAGGGAACACTGAAAACCTTTTTGCTGTTGTTGCTAGTGGTGGTTTTGTTTTGTTTTGTTTTTTACTGAAGTTACCTCCTGTGGCCCTTCCTGAACTGCTTGTCAAGATTTTCAGCCACAAAAAAAATATAAATAAATAAATAAATAAATAAAAATAAATAAATAAATAAAAAGATTTTCAGCCACATACATTGTCTCTGTGTTTTATTTCATTCCTTTAATATTTCCCTCTCATTTTATCTGCTGTAAATATTTATTTTTAACATTTCATAAAATACTCATCTTCTATAAAGTCTGTTGTAGCCATGATCACCACACTGAAAGTGTGCCCTTCACCTCACACTGCTTGAGCCGATCTACTTGTACATTTTTCACATAGTTATCCTGGGAGTAGCAGCAGTGGAACCCCTCCTGAAATGCTGTGGTCTGGTTTTCTGTTGTAACTCAGGGATAAGGGGGAGACTGGGAGGAGGAGTTTGAAAAGGGACCAGTCACCATGGGGTGAATATACTTTTCATGCTGTATTTCATCAAAAGAATTTTTTTCTTCCCCTTTAAGGAGTTTCTTCTATTACACTAGCTCAGAATATCATAGGCATCTACGTGCCCCCCAAATACAATGGCCTGTCAATAAACATGATAAATTAGTCATAAATCCAAGACCACAAAGTCATTACTATTTAGAAATCGACACAGTGCTTCATGTTTTGAAATAAAAGGCTACTATAAAGCATTGTTAATAAAAGTACTCTTTTACTTATCAAAGTTGAATGGTACTTTTAAGAAGTTAGGCTCTACAAAAGCTTTAACAAGATGAATGGACTTACAACACTGTCAGATAGAGCTAAGAAAAACTTGAAAATAACTGACAAAAAAAGAGGCCCAAGAGACATTTATCCATTCATCCTCACCACCACAGATACTGTCTGACAGCACATCTAGTTTCTCTGATGTTCTTTACAAGAGATTACATATCTGACACAGGATTTTTATAGGTAAATACAAGAGTTGCTTGCTATAAAATGGCCTCTTGAGAAGTTTACAATACCTTGGCATCACTTTCAAGAAGAAACAAGACCTAAGAAATCTCTAACCATACCTATATGTGTTCTTCCCCTTGCATATCTCTTATTGTAGAATTTGTGAATACCAAAATACAGGACACCTTATCCCATTAAAACTGTTTCTAGCTTTTTGTATACAAGTATGCCATTTCTTATACTGCCCTGGGAGTTTTCTCATACTATTATTTCTCCTAGAAGACTCTTACCCAATTCTCTTTGTCTTGGACAACTGTTTAGGTTTTCTATTAATGTAATTCCCTCAGAAATGATTTCCCTTTATCATGTAGGTCCTTTTTTATAGGTTTATTTGGTATCTGACATTCTCCCTTTCATGTCACTTTTCAGAATTGAAATTTCTCAGTATTTCCTTACTGTGTTAGACCATACATCACAAGGGCAATGACCATGTTCATTTGGTTCATTGTTTTATCCCAAAGGCTTAGAAAGTGTCTTCTGTAGTGTACATAGATTTCTAAATCCATGAATTATAATAAATTTATAAATTTGAATTTATTATTTTAGAGATTGAGTGATATGAGCAATTAGAAGACCAAGGTCTGTATAAATGATTAGGTGACTGAAGGGGTTTGGATCTGAGATACTGAATTTCAGAGTGCAGTGTGGTCAAAATTTAGAATATAGACTAATTTATGCAGATCTTGAAATAACACATGGTAAATGATAAAATATAGAGAAAAATTAGCAATATATAAAAAACTTCAATAGCAAAGTGGGAAAAAATAGAAGTTCTTTGTAATACTGTAACAAACTCAAACAAAATAGAAGGAAACAGATAAAAATGATGAAGGCATAAACTAGAAAATTTTATATTAATAGAAAGTACCTACAAAACTTTTTTTCTCTTGAAATATATAATAAAATTAACAAACTTCTGTTGAGCCTGATCAATAAAAACATAAAGGCATAAAGGGGAGCGAGAGAGGAAAAAGGCACTCATACATAATATCAAAAGTAAAGCAAGATATTTAGCAAATCAAAAATCACATTTTTTTTAAAGATTTTATTTATTTATTTGACAGACAGAGATCACAAGTAGGCAGACAGGCAGGCAGAGAGAGAGGAAGGGAATGCAGGCTCCCTGCTGAGTGGAGAGCTTGATGCGGGGCTTGATCCCAGGACCCTGGGATCATGACCCGAGCCAAAGGTAGAGGCTTTAACCCAGTGAGTCACACAGGCGCTCCCAAAAATCACAATTTTAAACAACTACATAATCTTTTATCAACATGAATACATTTCTCCAATATATAATTTGTCAATAGCATTTATTTATCTTCTACAAGTATACACAACATGATATACTTCATAAATGTTTAAGATATTTCAAACTAGGTGCACTTAGGTGGCTCAGACAGTTAAACATTTACCTTCTTCTCAGGTCATGATCCCAGGGTCCTAGGATTGAGCCCTACATCAGGATCCCTGCTCAGTAGAGAGTCTGCCTGTCCCTGTGCCACTCCCCCTGCTCGCTCTTTCTCTCTTCCAATTAAATAGATAAAACCTTTAAGAAAAAGATATTTCAAGATAATAATGTATAATGTATATACATAAGTAAATATATGGAAACCCATACTAGCTATTTATTGAAATGATAAACATTAATTATATTACCACTGGGAGTTGAGGAAAGAAATTATTTTACAAATGGATACCTAATGAGATTCAGCTGTATCTGTAATATTTTATTTATTAAAACAAATTTAAACATGGATTTGAGTAAATATGGTTTTATATTAGCAGCTATAAACATGATTTGTGGGTATTAGGATGTCATATTATTCTCATTACAAGTCTGAATTTTTGGAATATTATATTTTATGAAATTAATTGAAATTCTGCTTCCAAGAAGATGTCGTAGATACACTTTACCCTATTCCTCCTGATATGTATAACTAAAATCTCTGACCATTGTATATAAAAAGTAAGATAATGAAAGGTAGAGAGAACTCAGACTGACTACGGTCTTCAGTACTCAAAAATCAAATTTCCTGGGTGGCTCAGTTGGTTGGACGACTGCCTTCGGCTCGGGGCGTGATCCTGGAGTCCCGGGATCGAGTCCCACATCAGGCTCCCAGCTCCATGGGGAGTCTGCTTCGCTCTCTGACCTTCTCCCCTCTCATGCTCTCTCTCACTGTCTCTCTCTCTCTCAAATAAATAAATAAAATCTTTAAAAAAAAAAATCAAATTTCCTGGGTTTTCTGTTTGCTTTATGCATCTCATAATGGATGCTAGTAAAGTCTGTAACCCAGAAAAGCCAACAGGCACAAAAAAATAAGCCCCAATAAGCTTGATCTCTTGAGACAAAGAAACAGGGAGATAAAACTTTGAGGAAGTGACCTCTATTACAGCCAAACACCACCAGCAGTTGCCCAGTGGGTAGCCTAGATGTCCACCCTTGGCTGAATAGAACAATATGTTTCAACCCCCTTGCTTGGGAAGCTCTAAAGAAGGATGCACAGAGAACTGGGACTTCATCTCTACCATGATGTCACTGGAGACCATGTAGGAAGCCTGAACTTTCACCCCAGCCTGCCTATGTTGAAGAATCCTTCTCTCTCCCCATTGACGCAGAGTTAGAGGAAGCCTAAAGGAGAGGCAGGATTTTGTCCATCAGCAAATGGAAGGAAACTGGTCCCACTGCAGTGGTCAGTGAACATTACTCCTTTTTTGGGGGGAGGGAGGTTAATCTAGTGAATTAAAAAATTAATTCCAGTTTATTTCTTATATTAACTTTCTAGCTATACCTTTTTATATCTTTAGTGATTTCTCTAGAGATTAAAAAAATGTGTCCTGAACCTATCACAGTCATCTTTTACTTATTAAATAAAATGTAAGAATCTTGCTTCAGATATATTAATTACCATCACGCTTTGTGCTATAGTTTTCCTGTTTATTGCATTTCTATACATTACAAACCACACAAGGCAGGGTTGTATTTACCATCTTACATGTCCTTTACTATTATTTTTTCCATACCTAAATTTCTGTCTGGTGCCATTTCTTTCTATTTTATTTTAAGAATCTATTTACTGTTACTGGCAGTTCAGCTCTAATGGCTTCAAGTTTACTCGCATTTTATTTATCTACATAAGGCTTTGTTTTATTTGCAAAGGAAGGATAGTTTTGCCAAATATGGTATTTTGGGTTAAGATTTTGGACTTTTGTTTTATTTTTCAATAGGATTTCATCAAAATTTAAAACTTCTGCCTAACAAAGTATCTTGTTAAAAAGGTCAAATAGACAAGCTACATATAAGGATAAATATCTGCAAACTTCAGTTCTACAAAGGAATTGTTTATAAGAATATGTAAAAACTGAAAACTCAACAGTTAAGCAGAAAAGAGTACATGAACAGATATTTCACTAAGAGGAGTATAGTAGGGTTCTCCAGGGAAAAAGAAGCAGTAGGCTATCTATACATAGGTAAGGAGAGAGTATTGTTTTAAGGAATTGTCTCATGTGATTTGAGGGCCTAGCAAGTACATGACCAATTTGCAGGGTAGGCTGACAGAGTGGAGGCCCAGGAAAGAACTCAAGTTGCAACTCAAATCCAAGGCCTTCTGTAGGCAGAATTTTGTCTTTTTTAGTGGACTTCACTTTTTTTAAGGACATCAACTGAACAGAAGAGGTCCACCCACGTTATAAAGGGTAACTTGCTTTTTCAAAGTTTACTAATTTAAATGTTAACCTCATCTTAAAAAATACCTTCACAGGTACACCTGGACTGGTGTTTGATCAAATATCTGGATGGCCTGACCAAGCTGATACATAAAATTAGCAATCACAAGTGTATACAAGTGGCAAATAAGAACTTGAAAGATGTTCAGTATTAGCCATTAGAGAAATGCAAATTAAAAACTCAATACAGTATAACCACACACCTTTCTTATCAGAATATCTATGATTCAGCATTAAAGTGACACAAAATGCTGACCAGGATGCAGTGAAATTGGATCATTTTTACATTCATGTGGCAATATAAAATGGTACAGCCACAAAAGAAAACAATTTGACAGTTTCTTAAAAACTGAACATGTAACTATCATGTGATCTGACCATTGCACATTTATCCCAGATAAATGAAAACTTATATTCTCACAAAAATATGCCATAAATATTTATAACACATATTTGTAATCACCAAATCTGGAATTAATTCAAATGTCCTTCAACAAATGAATGGCTAAACAAACAGTGGTAAATATACACCTTGGGATACTGCTTAACAACTTGATACATACAAAACTTCTGATAAATCTCCAGAGAACTATCCCAAGTTTAAAAATGAATTAAAAAAATGAATTTAAAAATGATAATTCTGAATAGCAACATAGTGTATTATTCCACTTATATATAATGTTCTTGAAATGATAAAATTGTAGAATAGAGAAGAGAACAAAAGTTTCTAGGGCTTAAGATAGAATAGAGAAAGAAATTACAGGTTGCCAGGACTTAAGGAAGTAGTAGGGGCAGGAGGGAAGTGAGATGTATGTGTGCCTATAAGAGAGCAGCGTGAGGAATCCTGTGCTGATGGAAATGTCCCTTGCATTGTCTGCAGCAATGCCTAGGTCCTGCTTGTGTATTGAATTACACTTTTGCAAGATGTTAATTTTGGGGAAAATTATGTAAATGGTAGGGATATCTCTATTATTTTCTTACAACTGCATGTGAATCTACAGTGATTTCAAAATAAAATGTTTAATTAAAAAGTCAGTGAGGGACACTAATGATAGTCTATCTTTACAGAAAATAAAATTAGTTACAAAAGCAATTTGTGAGACAGATCTACACATATTGATACAGAAACCATGTTATTAAACCTATCAATCAATTATTTGTTCAGAAAAAAAAACTCATGTATATATAGCATTACAGTTTTCATTAAAAAGTAATATTTATTATAATATTTTTAAAAGGTTGCTAAAAAGGCTACACATACAACTGTGGACAGTGGTAACCATAGGAAAGGTGGTTTCTTAGTGAAGATGTCTAGGTTTGTGTAGCTTGGGGAACATTTTGTTTTATTTTTTGCAAAACAAATAAGGTCCAGGAAATGTTACACAACTATGCCTAGTTCTTTCAGTTCTATATGCTTTGTGTTGGTTCGTTGGTTCGTAGGTTTGGTTTTACTTTGTGAATCTTAGCAGGATTTTTACATGTTAATCTGTTCTGTCTCTATTTTTGGAGCAGCAAGTTTGGTGATCCATGCCAGAGACCAATGATTTTGATTATTTTCTTCTTTTATTTCTTGGCTCTTATTTTTTTTAAGATTTTATTTATTTATTTGACAGAGAGAGATCAAAAGAGGCAGGCAGAGAGAGTGGGGGAAGCAAGCTCCCCTACCGAGCAGAGAGCCCGATGTGGCACTCAATCCCAGGACCCAGAGATCATGACCTGAGCTGAAGGCAGTGGCTCAACCCACTAAGCCATGCAGGTGCCCCTTGGTTCTTAGTTGCACAGCCCCATCTTCATTCCTAGGTTGTGTTCCAAAGGAGTATTGATAAGAAGGAGTATATATGCTGTACCTTTTTTTTTTCCAATTTATTTATTTTCAGAAAAACAGTATTCATTATTTTTTCACCACACCCAGTGCTCCATGCAAGCCGTGCCCTCTATGATACCCACCACCTGGTACCCCAACCTCCCACCCCCCCGCCTCTTCAAACCCCTCAGATTGTTTTTCAGAGTCCATAGTCTCTCATGGTTCACCTCCCCTTCCAATTTACCCAAAAGCACGTACCCTCCCCAATCCTTTTAAACATTTCATGATGTAGCCCAGATTTACCAGACTGCCAAGAAATCCTGAATACACAAACTAAAGTCGTGATTAAGTGGTCCTTTGGTTTCATATTTAACATTTCTACATAAATGGTAGAAGTTGTGCATCCCTTCACTTTTAAACAAATAAATTAAGAAATATATCAGAACTGGTAGCAAATTTTCATAAAGGGCTTGGCTCCATTTTTAATATTTTACTGCTAACTGCTTTCCACCCCATCACACGCCCTTTCCCTTTCCCTTCTCGTCTGGGAAAGCCAGTAAGAAAGCTGGAGAACTTTGGGACACATAGGTGGCTCAATGGGTTAAGTGTCTGACTCTTGATTTTGGCTCTGGTTATGATCTCAGGGTTGTGAGATCCAGCCCCATGTCAGACTACAGCCTGAGTGTGGAGCCTGCTTAAGATTCTTTCTCCCTCTCCCAGAATGGAGCAAAGGGAGGAAGGGAAAAAAGAAGGAAGGAAGGAAGGAAAGTAGGAAGGAAAGCAGGCAGGCAGGCTAGAGCATGTTTTGGTGCTAGCAGGAAGTTCAAACCATGAAAAGTCCAGGAATCTAACGCACTATCCTCTCAATAATTTGCTCACCCTTGTTCTCTATCCTATTTTCACACCAACCCAGGAGGCTGCTTTATTTTCCCCATTATGTAAGGGATAGCCTTTTCCTTGGTTTCTTGGTGACAGTTTGTGGTCATCAGTCTTGATATCCAAACCATTTTTTAGTGGGATGTGGATCTCACTCCCCCGGAGGAAAAAGAAGACCATTGGTACAGGTACAGAGAGGCAGGTTATTTCAACGATCTACTCTTTGACCAGAATCTTTTTTGCCTTAGGCTTGCTAACTGGCTGTGTTGTCTGCTGATGAGCATACACTCTGAGCTGCTACTGCTGCAGATTCAACCAACGTATGTTGAAAGTTTTTCTAAGTGGCTTTAAAGTGAAGAGTATGGGATAAGGCCTTCCCTAAATGGTCCTAAGTGGTTTTGACCTAAACCTATCTGTATGCTGCATTATGTGTCTAGGTTCAAGCTTAGGCCTCACTGATGTTATGTTTAATGGAATGACTTACACTGTGACCATTTTTTTATGTCTCAACCAGGCTTTGCTCCTCTCCCATCTTCACTGCACAAAATGCTTAGTGAAAAGACTGATGTCCTGGGTAATATTCAGAGTGTTTCCTCATGAGAATGAGTAGTCACCATGGGCAGGCTGAGGTTCACACTCTGAAAATCAGATAATTCACAGGGATGAATACTTTAAAAGCTTCTTCTCTTGCTGCTTCTTCCTAGACCTCTGTAGTTAAAAGGATCCAGATCCTTAGGGCTATAGGGAGAATGGCAAACCCATAGCACAGACCCTTATAAAAAATGTCCCCTAAATGCCTTATTCCAACTCCAATTAAATGACCAGAGTACACTATAACCATATTGCATAATTATAAAACAAACAAAAACTCTCTTTTTTAAAAGATGGTATTCATTTGTCAGAGAGAGAGAGCACAAGCAGTGGGAGTGTCAGGCAGAGGGAGAAGCAGGCTCTCTGCTAAGCAAGGAGCCTGATACGGGGCTCCATCCCAGGACCCGGAGATCAGGGCCTGAGTTGAAGGTAGATGCTTAACTGGCTGAGGCACCCAAAACTTTCGTTTTTAGTGAGTGTCTCAGATTATCAGCATAACAAGGACATAATTCATATCTGACCTAAACTTAGGGTCCTTAGATCCAATAGAACAACAACTACAATGAAAGACATCTAAAATTCTGATGATACTGATTTGGGAATCTCTGGAAGGAGAAAATGATAAGGGAGAGAGGACATCCCTCCTCTCCAACATATATCCCATAGCCACCAGAGAGAGAGAGAGAGAGAGAAGAAGAGAGAGAAACAGAAAAAAAAAAAAAAAAAAAAAAGGAAATAAAGTTTTCTTCAGGATGAGGAAACAAAAAAAAATGCATCAGGGGCCTACAGTTTTACCCAAGCAGAAACCCAAATTTTACTAATTAAAAAAAATATATATAGTAAAAGGTTTCAGACCACCAGTTAGCTAGTGAGCCCTTATAATACAAGCTCTGAATTAACTTGGGCTAAATGGGTGGTGAGGATTAAGGCGGGCCCTTGGATGAGCATTGGGTATTATTACATGTAAGTGATGGATCACTAAACTCTACCCCTGAAACCAATATTACACCATATGTTAACTAACTAGAATTTAAGTAAAAACTTGAAACAGACAAAAAAAATGAGAATTATGACAAAAATAATATCTATTAAGATGTGACAATTAACAAAGCTTTATGGCCTTAATAAATACTGGGTCTTCAATAAATGGTGTTGGGAAAATTGGACAGCCACGTGCAGAAAAATGAAATTGGACCATTTCCTTACACCACACACAAAAATAGATTCAAAATGGATTAAGGACCTCAATGTGAGAAAGGAATCCATCAAAATCCTTGAGGAGAACACAGGCAGCAACCTCTTCGACCTCAGCCGCAGCAACATCTTCCTAGGAACATCGCCAAAGGCAAGGGAAGCAAGGGCAAAAATGAACTTTTGGGATTTCATCAAAATCAAAAGCTTTTGCACAGCAAAGGAAACAGTTAACAAAACCAAAAGACAACTGACAGAATGGGAGAAGATATTTGCAAACGACATATCAGATAAAGGACTAGTGTCCAAAATCTATAAAGAACTTAACAAACTCAACACCCAAAGAACAAATAATCCAATCAAGAAATGGGCAGAGGACATGAACAGACGTTTCTGCAAAGAAGACATCCAGATGGCCAACAGACACATGAAAAAGTGCTCCATATCACTCGGCATCAGGGAAATACAAATCAAAACCACAATGAGATATCACCTCACACCAGTCAGAATGGCTAAAATCAACAAGTCAGGAAATGACAGATGCTGGCGAGGATGCGGAGAAAGGGGAACCCTCCTACACTGTTGGTGGGAATGCAAGCTGGTGCAACCACTCTGGAAAACAGCATGGAGGTTCCTCAAAAAGTTGAAAATAGAACTGCCCTATGACCCAGCAATTGCACTACTGGGTATTTACCGTAAAGATACAAACGTAGTGATCCAAAGGGGCACGTGCACCCGAATGTTTATAGCAGCAATATCCACAATAGCCAAACTCTGGAAAGAACCTAGATGTCCATCAACAGATGAATGGATCAAGAAGATGTGGTATATATACACAATGGAATACTATGCAGCCATCAAAAGAAACGAAATCTTGCCATTTGCGACAACATGGATGGAACTAGAGCGTATCATGCTTAGCGAAATAAGTCAAGCGGAGAAAGACAAATATCATATGATCTCCCTGATATGAGGAAGTGGTGATGCAACATGGGGGCTTAAGTGGATAGGAGAAGAATCCATGAAACAAGATGGGATAGGGAGGGAGACAAACCATAAGTGACTCTTAATCTCATGAAACAAACTATGGGTTGCTGGGGGGAGGGGGGTTGGGAGAAGGGGGGTAGGGTTATGGACATTGGGGAGGGTATGTGCTTTTGGGTAAATTGGAAGGGGAGATGAACCATGAGAGACTATGGACTCTGAAAAACAATCTGAGGGGTTTGAAGTGGCGGGGGGGTGGGAGGTTGGGGTACCAGGTGATGGGTATTATAGAGGGCACAGCTTGCATGGAGCACTGGGTGTGGTGAAAAAATAATGAATACTGTTTTTCTGAAAATAAATAAATTGAAAAAAAAAAAAAAAACAAGTTACCCTTATACTCTTAGAGGAATTACTATTCATTAAATAGAAGACACCAGTATGCCTTAATGGTTGAAAATGTCACATTGCTTAAATATCACATGGTTGTAACAGCTTTTGTCCTAAAATATCCCTTAGTAGGCATGGAAGTCCTGATCTGGTGAACAATAAATTTTAATAAAATTATGTCTTTACTCTTAGAATTGGCTTAGCAAAATGAGATCATGTGGAACTCCTTCTCGTCTAGTAAAAATAACCAATACAATACCATATAGAATAAAACAAGGCCAATGGAAATTAAAACCCTTCCTTTAGTAAGGAAGGGGCCATTGTCCCTACTGCATCTCCCTTAGAGAACCCAATTTGGTCATTTTAATCCTGACTTAAAAAAATCGTTCCTAACAAGGGATTTCTTAATTTCACAGCACCCCTAATTAAGGTTCCTGTATAAAATACTATTGAAATGATTGACTCCATCTAATCAGTGACTAGAAAATAGTTTGCTTTTATGGGTCTTTCTAACATGTTTTATCTAGTGTCTATTTATCAGCAGTAATGGTTAGCCTTTACTTTCTTTTCTTTTTTTTTTTCTTTCTTAAAGATTTTATGTATTTATTTGACAGAGAGAAATCACAAGTAGATGGAGAGGCAGGCAGAGAGAGAGAGGGAAGCAGGCTCCCTGCTGAGCAGAGAGCCCGATGCGGGACTCGACCCTAGGACCCTGAGATCATGACCTGAGCCGAAGGCAGCGGCTTAACCCACTGAGCCACCCAGGCGCCCCTAGCCTTTACTTTCAAATATACTTTACAATATACTGTCACCAGGCTACCCACTCTCAGCACTTCCATCATTGCACACATACTTTGCAGGCAAGAGCTTAATTACATTCAACATTGTCTAGGAACACAAATATAATATTACAGTAAAGTCATCCTCTTTAGAAAAGAGTCATTTGACACATTCATCCACAACATCCAATCATTCATAAATGATCTTTCGCACACACATGTGTATGCACAAATGCATACACACACACACACACACACACACACACATGCACCCCCACACCCACAAAGAGATGGGTCATTGCTCAACACAAAACATAGTACAAGTCCCTGCCACCTCAATTAACTTCTGGGCATCATAGAGTCAAACAAAGTCTGCTTTCTCTCTGACACTGTTAAGAAACAACTACTGACCATTTTACCATGCACAATGTTAAAACAAGTCCAATAGTTTTGGGACTTTTGGATGCTGGTCGTAACATAGTCCTCATTTTCAAGCTAATTTATGATGTTGTAAGTCAGACCACTTTGAATGTCCTTCCACCCACCAACAAAAGGCTACAGAATCTATCTATCCAAATTATAATACAAACAGGCACATCCATTATGGCCCAACAGAGATTCTAACCTCAGAAGTTTCAGCACTCATCTTTCATTCTTCTTGAAGTCTCTGCACCACTCACAAAGGCCATAAAATGCCCTTGAACTTATGTTTTAAAAAACTGGCCTTCTTGGTCCTATCAGAGAAACCACTGGCTTCATCTTGAGCTTATGACTCTCTGCACCCCGATGCCCATTAATGCTGTTCATTACGAATGCAGGTTCATGCATGCTCAGCATGGCCATAGAAGCCTCTTTACTAAAAGGTAAATTATATCTTTGGGATGAATACAAAATTGGGCCTCTGGCATATTCTCTTCACAGAAGAAATGACTTCTTTTTGTCCTCATTCCCTTGCCATAGATTATGATGCTGGGGGAGGCCACATCTCTTTCAGGACCATTAGCAACTTGGACCAAGTTAGGCTGCAGTGTCAGCAGGGTTGATTCCTTCCAAATCAGTTCCATGCCTCTCTTCTGGCTTCTGAGGATGTGCAGGCCAAGTTTGTGGCAGCTACTCTAATATCTGCTTCTATCTTAACTAGCACTCATTATGTGTGTGTCTGCAGTCTCTCCAAATTTCCATCTTCTTAGAAGGGCATCAGTGATTGGATTAGGGTCCACCCATCTGATTTCCACTTAACTGGACTATATCTGCAATGACTCTATTTCCAAATAAGATAATCTTTACGAGTATCTGGGTTAATGACTTAAACATATTATTTCTACCCACTCCTATTCTTCTCTTGTTCTATATCAAGTTATAAGAAGACCCATGAGCTCCCTTCCGTGATGTAGGCAGGATATTCAAACCATGCAAATCCCAACTCACCCAAGGGACTCTTCACTCTTCTGCAACCACAATAAAACTCAAGCTCTTGGTTCCCTTCTTACTCTGTCAGCCCTTTTCAAGCTTTATTATGTGAGAAATTAAGCTTTCCATGTCTGGTTGATGAGTTTGTAATGGTTTAAGTCTTGAAATCTCAACCAATTTGGGCTGGGGTTGGTTGATGACACCTTCTTTGGGACAGTCACAAGATAAAAACATTTTTAATTTATTTTGGTATTTTAACTCATTTCTCTTTTAGATTGAT
The DNA here is from genome assembly GCF_020171115.1 of Neogale vison. Taxonomy (NCBI): domain Eukaryota; kingdom Metazoa; phylum Chordata; class Mammalia; order Carnivora; family Mustelidae; genus Neogale; species Neogale vison. Next base: position 17,215,252 of record NC_058100.1, read on the forward strand.
AGAATAAAACAAGGCCAATAGGAATCGCCTAGGATAAAGAACAAAGTAGTCACACCCTTTGAAGGATTCACAATGTTTTATAATAAGATTTTGTGTGTCTGTCTGCATATACACAGTAAGAGTTATAACTAAACTTTACAAACTAATAAAGGATGCAAAAAACAGAACTACTTAAATGCATTTACAAAAATAAAGTTTGTCACACTTTACTTTTGTTATTTTTATTGTAGTAAAAATACTTCACATGAGGTCTACCCTCTTAAATTTTTTAGTGTACAATATGGTATGTTGAAAAATAGACATAATATTGTACTGCAGATCTTTAGGACTCATTTGTCCTGCATAACTGAATCTTTATATCTACTAAAGAATATATCTTCATATCCTCCTTCCCCAGGACTGTGAGAAAAACCATTGTACTCTTTGTTTCTCTGACTTTGACTATTTTGAATACTTGATATAAGTGGAATAATACAGTATCTGTTTCTCTGTGGTTGGTACATTTCACTTAGCATCATATCAGTTGGCAAGAGTTCAGTTCATCCAGTTGTCACATATGGCAGGGTTACCTTCTTTTTTCAGTCTGTGTGTGTGTGTGTGTGTGAGTGTGTGTGTGTGTGTATATAAATATCATGTTTTTAATATTCATTCATCATTAATGGATATTTAGGCTATTTCCATATCTTTGTATTGTGCATAATGCTGCAATAAATATGAAGAGCATATATAGCTTGAGATACTGATATCTAATTATTTTATATATAATAACCAGAAATGGAGTTGCTATATCATATGGTAACTCTTTTAAATTTTTGAGGAGTCTTCATTTCTGCTTTTCATAGCAGCTGCACCATTTTTATACCAAGAGCAGTGCACAAGAGTTGCAAAGTTCCAACAAATACGTTTCGGTATTGTTGTTATTTGCTTTCTAATGGCCATTCTAACAAGTATGAGGTATATTTCGTTATGGTTCTGATTTCTGTTTCTCTGATGTTTCAGATTGTTCAGCATCTTTTCATATACATTTTGGTGACTTTTTTTGTCTTCTTTGGTGAAATGTTTATTCTTTTTCTCATTTAAAATTGGGTTATTTGTTGTTTTTGCTACTGTCATAGGAGTTCCTTAAATATTTTAGATACCAATCCCTCATCAAATATATGGTTTGCAAATATTTTCTCCTGTTCTATAGAATACTTTTTACTCTGCTGACTGTTTTGTTTGCTGTTAAGATTTTTTTAGTTTGATGAAGTCCTACTCGTCTAGTTTTGTTTTTATTCTTTGATTAATAAACAGAATAGAGAGTGCAGGAAATAAACACACATACATATGATTAACTGGTCTTCAACAAGGTTGTTAAGAATACACAATGGGGAAAGTATAGCCTTTTTGGCAAGTTGTGTTGAGAAAACTGGATGTCCATCCACTTTGAAAGAATGAAACTAGACTATTATCTTACACCATACACTGATATCAAATTAAGATGGATTAAATAAACATACGACTTGAAACCATGAAAATTTTAGAAGAAAAAGCTTCATGACATTGGAGTTGGCAATGATTTTTCATGTATGATACCAAAGGAATAAGCAACAAAAACAAAATTAAACAAGTGTCACACAGTTTAATTAATTTTTATTGACATTCAGCTTTTCTAAATATATAAAATAATTGAGAATTAACAAAAATGTCTCATAATGGTTAAATTGCATGATATAATGTTCTTTTATGAGTTAAGAGTGATGACATATCATTTTTATAGTCAAAGTTTCTAGAATATCCCATGATGTTCTAGTGATAAGATGGTATTGTAGGCAGAATTAACCTGGACTATGTTTACTTACATGGCAAAGAAATTAGTGACCTAGAGATGAGAAGATTATTTGGAAATATTCCTGAGCCTAGTGTAATCACAAGTCTCCTTATAAAAAGGAGATAGGAAAATCAGAGTTAGTAATAGAAATGTGTAAATAAAATAGAAATAGCCTTTAGAATCTAGAAAAGCTAGGAAATAGATTCTCTCCCTACAGTATTCCAAAACCTTGTTTTTTATGTCATTCAGGTTTCAGTCACTAAGTTTGTGGTACTTTATTATAGTACCATTAGGAAGCTGATACATATGATAAATTAAAATCATTTTGATAGACTAAGAAAGTTGATCTAAGTTGAACGAAGAAAGGTCCCATCTTATTGATATTAAACAGGAAAAATAAACAATAAAAGTATTCAAGCACGTGAGTTTACAGTTTTCTTACTTTTAGGAAGGACTTTTTTTTCTAGATTCATTTTTCATTTGTTTTCTAATATGTTTTGTCATTGATATTTTAGTCCTAACTGGATTTTATTAAAGCAAATGCCTTGCCTTTTTCCTTAGAGATCTGGAAGAGGTCACTGGGTGTTTACAACATGTTCAAGCATTCCTTCTACAACTCCCTTTGCAATTATTCATTATTCAATAAGTGAATGAGCCATTCTGTTGATTGATGTTTTAGCTTTGCTAAAAATATGAGAAAAGATATTCTTCTTCAAGCACATATAGCTTAATATTCACACAGAGAATTCTTTTATAATCCTAACTGTGTGGTGGTTTTCTCTGTGTTTCTAGATTAAGATCCGACACTTTTATATTCATTCTTCAAAAAGAGTAAGCTTTTTGTTAGAAAAGTTAGAAACAATAATGCAAATAAACATTTTATTGTTTATGAGACAAAAACACTTTGATTATACTCTAATTCACACAAATATGTGGGAAGTATGGAGATTTAATGCAAATATAATGGCAACATTTTCCCTTTCAAGAATAAACTTGTTTTCAGGCAAAGTCAGATTGTTTATAACAGCTCTGTTTAGTAAAAATTCAATGCAATCAACATATGTTACTTAAATATTCCGGTTGTCATTTTTTTAAAAAATCAAAAAGAAGTGAGCAAAAGTAATTTAGTGATATATTTCATTTTGCTTTCTATATCCAAAATATTGTCATTTAACAATAAATTTATAAAACATCATCAACTTATTTTACTTTTTTTAATGAAGTCTTCAAGATCTGATGTGCATCTTATACTTCTAGAACACTTCAACTTGAACTAACCATATTTCAAGTTCTCAGTAGCTAATAAGTACTGCATTGGATGGCAAATGTAGGTAGGAATAGTAATAAAAACAAAGACTAATAAATTAAAATTGTTTAATGAACATAACTAACAGTCCAGATGATTTGATGCCTATTAGTATTGTTCCAGAGAGTATAAAATCCTGCCAATGTTTTCCTTCTTCAGTTTAGTCCATCTTTACCCTAGAAAGCAAGGGTATGTTTCATGCAAGGAATTGGCAGGATAACACCATTCTCGTGACTATGTCATGTTAAGGAACATAGAGCACAAGGAACCATAATAGATTCAGTGTAATAAAAACAAAGAGATAGAAAGCAAAAAGAAAAAAAAATCAGATAATTAGAAAACTATCAAATATTTTACACAGGTTAATTTATTTTTATTCAAATACAATTTATAATACTGCTTAATATTTAATTAAACACTGGGTTACTATAGAAAGAGAGTATGTTGTGTAAAAACAAAAAGAGAGAGATAATCTTGCTATAAGGATACTACTCTCCTACCACAGAGAGGCATGGACCAAAACAATTCTATACATTATAAAGAAGTTCAAGATTATTTGAAGATAACAAAAAAGAAAATCTGTTCTGCTACAATATAGAAAACTATTCTGGCTGTGACATTATTTGTTTTTAATATTCAAAATGATATATAAAAGAACTTCACTGTCTTGACAAAAGATGTCACATCCATATTACGGATATAAAAATTGCCAGTGAAATTTTAACAATATTTCTATATTTTTGTTGACTAAGTCCTTTCTAGAAGAAACCACATTATGGCAGTTTTTTAATTCTTACTTTGTTGATATAAATTTTCCTATTTAAAAATAAAATTAAATTTGGTCAATTGATTCTTTATTCAATTTATGTCATATTTTACTTGTAACTTGTGATTATTGTGATTTTTATTGAGCCATTATTGCCACTAAGCCCAGATTTTAGGACAATTTTTTTTTTCAAAAGAACTGACTCTCAAGTTTAAAAAAAAAATAGTATTTGGATCTCAATATATTGTCATTTCATTTTACTATTTAATGATTTTTCTAAGGGAATTTTTATTATTTAAATGTTACTGCACTAATGGTGGCAGTTATGACCCTTCAGCTTATCACAAGAAAAAGATGTAATATAGTAAGCACATTAAAATAAGGGTAGTATCATAGACACATGCTGTCACAGAGCAAGGAGTTTTATGACATGTCTCCTTTTGGCCTTTTAGATTCTTGGACTGACACAATTTCTCTCTGGGATCAGAATCTACTCATTCTCAGGGAACACCTGGGAAACAGGAACACCAAAATGGAGCTTATGCCAGGTGTTTCTGTATTTTGCTGACTACGTAGGTGTATATTTGCTCTGAAACCCCCTCAGTAGCAAAGCCCTGTGTAGAATGGGGAAGGCAAACCTCACCGAGCTCAGGTGCAAATTGTTATGTTCATTATAATTAATAAATAATGTGATCAAGTTGGAACACACTTCTGAACTCTTCAGAATTATGGTTACAAAGAAACACTGTTACTCAATATATTTTATGCCTTGACCAAGAGTTGTACCTTGCATTAGAACAAGTCAAGCTAATTAATCCTCAAAGCAGAGTTACCAATAAGATATGATAATTCTGTCCCTCTGAAAAAAAATATATATCCCACTTATCAAAGCGTAGATTTTTAATTAATTTTTCATTAAGAGCATTTTTTTTTTATTGGAGCAAAAAGTAGAGAACACAAGTAAACAAATGTCTATGTTTGAGTACCCAGAGAGATCTAAACATTGGTGTCAAATACCTTTATTTAGAATGAATGTCATTTCTAATTTTTTTTTTACATAGTTACATTTGTAACAACATAATAACCTCTAAACTCTACTTCTCTCATAGTGTAATTTCTGCCACTCTCTATTAATCTTGGTATTATAAGCAGATATTGGAATTTGGTGGGCCCCTAAAGTAGAGAAATTATGTAATCATCGTAGAATGCCATGTTAAGAAGAAATGCTTTAACGGTGTGGGTGGCTCAGTCAGTTAAGCGACTAAGGACTCTTTATTTCAACTCAGGTCATCATCTCAGGGTCCTAGGATCAGCCCCCTGCTGGGCTCCCTGCTCATTCAAGGGTCTGCTTTTTCCCTCACTCTCTTCCTCTGCCCTTTCCCCTGCTTCTCTGTCTCTCTTTCTCTCTCAAATCAGTCCATCAATGAATCAATCTTTTAATAAAAGAAGAAATACCTTAAAAAGTTATGTTACAGGAAGGAGAGTTTGTGTTGTGTGAATGGAAGCCTTGGTCCTTGGATTCCACAAAAAGATATGCTGGAATAAAGACCACCAGAAGGAAAGGAGCAAGTACAAAGCAGTTTATTAAAGCAAAATTTCACTCTGAAGGTGGTCGAGTCTGCAAATTCCATGAGGTAGAATAAGCCCTACGTTGTTTGGGGCTGGGAGTAGCTGTGAATAGCAGTGGGGTGGTCGCCGAAGAAGGCAGCTTCCAGTCATTGGGGAGCAGTTCCTACAGGTTGGCAGGTGCAGTTTTTGACCCAGAAGGTTCAAAAGGTATCCTAAAGTTCAATGGTATCCTAAAGGTCAAAGGTTTAGGTATCCTAAAGGTCAGTGCAATCTACCTCCATGGGATGAGGCTGTACCCACAATGCAAATGCATTGTAATGAGCCTAGGGATCACCTTGGGGCAGAGGTGGAAGAAGAGAAGCGTGCTCTACACCTCCAGCCAGTGAGGGCTGTCAGCCCCAAGGACAGGATATTGAATCCCGGGGGTTTTAATGTAAAGCTTATTTATCACCGTTCCTTGCTTCCAGCTCAGGTCTCTATCATTCTCCTTCCAGGGCTTGGGGCCCTGTCTCCTGGCGTTCCTTCCACTGCTCATGTAGAGCTTGTCCTAAGAGTTACATCATTAATATAATACATTTTTCAGGGGGGAGATTGATACAAAGATTGTATGATCATCAAACAATAATTGCTATACAAGGGGTGCCTTGTATACAATTGCTATACAAGGGGTGGCTCAGTGGGTTAGGGCCTCTGCCTTCGGCTGGGGTTATGGTCTCAGGGTCCTGGGATCGAGCCCCGCATCGGGCTCTCTGCTCAGTGGGGAGCCTGCTTCCCTCCTCTCTCTCTGCCTACTTGTGATTTCTCTCTGTCGAATAGATGAATAAATTCTAAAAAAAAAAAAAAATTAATTGGTATACAAATAACAATATATTTAATAGTAAATTAAATATAAATAATGAATGTATAAATAATTCAATTACAGTTCATAAATATTATACACTGTGGTATAAAACATTTGCTCTTTTTTGAGCTCATAGAGACTACATTACCAGTAAAGAATTGAGCACATAGACTATGTTATTAGTAAGGGATTTTGAGATTACATTATATTTCTCTTCAGGAAGAATTCTTATAAATTCTTATAAAATTCTTATAAATTCTTATAAAAAATGCTTAATTTTTCAAGAAACCATGTAGCTATTTTAGTTGTTGAAGGCACCCTAATCCATAATTCCCAAACCAGAGTAAATCCAGGGAAAATATATTAACGTTTCTATTCCTTAAATAAGTCTGTAAGTCTAAAGATCTATGACATGAGATTTAATATTGGATATACATAAATATATATATATATATTATATGCACATATAATATATAGAGTTCATTAGTTTGTTCCACAGGGGTGTATTGTTATTCAATTTAGAAATAACTATTGGGCAGAAATAATTATTGGGCACTGGTTCCTGTGTTTAATATGTAGAGTTTGAAAGGCAGAAAAGGAGATTTGCATTAAATTTTTTGCACTGTAGAAAGTTTGCTCTCTGGAGATTTTGGTAACAGAATTTATCAAATCTTTCATATTGAAGAGTAAGAAGAAAATAAATTATTTTCTTCTCTTTCAAAAAGTATGGATCTCAAAAAACAAAAAAAAAGAAAACCAAACAAAACCAGAAAACACTTTCTTGATTTGCACTTAGGCACTTAGGTGAAGAAAAACTAGGCTTCTTCCAGAGTAAAGTTCTTTTAAGAGTCTTTCTCCAGTAATTTTGAAGCTGTGAGATGCTCATAACAATATCTCTGAGGAATTCTTGCAATAGGAAAGAAAAAAAAATCACTGATGTGGAGTAAGTAACATATGAAAGCCAGAAACTTTCTGGTGTAAATCCCACTAGCCTGTGTGCCAGTCACACACGTGCATTCATATGGGTGTATGTGTGTGCAAGTCCCACAAATACAGAGAGTAAATGGGATTCAGACAAGGTGAATAAATATCCTGTTGAGACTGCTAGACTGCTAAATCATCTTTTCTTTAGAAAAACAATGAAATACAAAAGCACTTAGGTTTTTCCTTCAATCTATGAGTTTGTTTAATTTTTAGTAGGTATAAAAATGATAATTAAACATAAAAAAAACAAAGTTGACAGTTGGAATGTATTAAAAATAAGTATCACACTAATTTTTGCAGTTTATCAATTTGTGACCATTTGGTATATGTTAGTCAAATATTTATCAACCTTCAAAAGTCTATCTTATTTCAGTAATATTGTATATAATTATATCTAAATGAGTGGGTGTGCAAATATAAATGTATATATGCATATATAAAATTGTTACAGTTTTGTTGCATATACAAAATTGTTACAGTTGTGTTTCTTTCTTTATTTTTTTTAAGATTTTATTTATTTATTTGTCAGAGAGAGAGAGAGAAAGAGCACAGGCAGGGAGAGCAGCAGGCAGAGGGAGAAGGAGGCTCCCAGCTGAGCAAGGAGCCCAATGTGGGACTTGATTCCAGGGCGGTGGAAACATGACCTGACCCAAAGGCAGACATTAATCGACTAAGCAACCCAGGCGACCCAGTTTTGTTTCTTTAATAATGACTGTAAAAAAAATGTGAAAAATATATGCAAACATAAAGTAGAAATTTGTAAGCCTTACAGAAAGAAATTTTAGCATACTTTTGGTATTCAAGAAAACACATACATTTATTGTAAACCCAGTATTATTTTCTTGTCTATAATGCAAATTACAAGGCTTTTGTTAACCTTGTAGTTCATAAGCTTAAATCCATACCAGTGTTGCTAAATAGGAAATTGAGGACCAGCTAACAAGCTATGATATGACTTAAGTTAATTACCCAGTTTAAAATTTTCTACTGTGCATTAATAAAGTCATGAAGATAGTTTCAGCCTTTCTGTTATTTTGCTTATGGAAATCCATGTCAAACCTGGAGATGAAACAATTTAGTACAATCAGCTTTTATTGAACTGTGTCAGCTGTTTTCCCCCTTGTTTCTCAAAACATTTCTCCTACATTTATTTGCTTTGGTATTTAATTTGTGTGACATCAATTTTTCCACCCAAAATTTGGGGTTATGTTTGTGATTTGTTGGTATAGTTTCTGTTTCCCAAATGATCTTTGTCCAAGCTTTGTTACCAATTTTTAGTAGAGTGTAAATAATTGACCTAAATTGCCACAACCAAAATATTTATTTTACCTACTGCCTTATTTTTTTTTCTTATTTCTTGGGATTTCTTTGTTTTCTCTATTTTATGATAAGTTTTTGTTTTCTTTTGTTTTTTAGATAGTTACATTTTCTAGTGATTTTTAGTTTTGTTTCTTCTGGTAGTTCCTTTTATGCCTTCCAAGAAATAATACTGACACAACAGTATAACTCTTAAAGCCTATAATGAAATTTGATTAGTTGTTCATTAGTCTGTTCATTTAAAAACATTTATTGGCACCTAATATTTTAAGGTATCTTGATACACCAACGTAAATGTAATAAAGTTCAAGTATTAAGGGTTTCATTTAATTGTGGGGAATTCAAAATATAAATAGATTTTTATAATATCATGATGTTAAAATAAGAGAGATTGATTTCATTGACCAAAACAGAACAAAAACTTAGCTCTTTCTTTCACCATGTCAATGAAATATGCAAATACTGTCTGAAATAGAAAATTGAACATAGCTTCCACAATATCCAAATTTTAGGAACTTAAGTGATTACTTTCTTAGGAATTCAAACCCAATTCCTAATTAGGAATTAATCGTTAATTTATAATTAATACATGAAAGTTCACTGTAATAATTTCTTACATTAGAATTCTTGTCTCTCAGCATATCTTTATAGAAGATTCTTAGCTTTGATCTCACAGGTGTTTTAAGTCACTGTGAAGTCCTAGAGATTGTAGAGAGAGATAATGTTGAAGAGGAGTGATGTCAGGATGGTACATTGCCCTCTTGATGTCATCTACACCAACTATTGAAAAGAAGTACACCAGATGGCCAACAGACACATGAAAAAGTGCTCCATATCACTCGGCATCAGGGAAATACAAATCAAAACCACAATGAGATACCACCTCACACCAGTCAGAATGGCTAAAATCAACAAGTCAGGAAATGACAGATGCTGGCGAGGATGCGGAGAAAGGGGAACCCTCCTACACTGTTGGTGGGAATGCAAGCTGGTGCAACCACTCTGGAAAACAGCATGGAGGTTCCTCAAAATGTTGAAAATAGAACTGCCCTATGACCCAGCAATTGCACTACTGGGAATTTACCCTAAAGATACAAACGTAGTGATCCAAAGGGGCACGTGCACCCGAATGTTTATAGCAGCAATATCCACAATAGCCAAACTATGGAAAGAACCTAGATGTCCATCAACAGATGAATGGATCAAGAAGATGTGGTATATATACACAATGGAATACTATGCAGCCATCAAAAGAAACGAAATCTTGCCATTTGCGACAACATGGATGGAACTAGAGCGTATCATGCTTAGCGAAATAAGTCAAGCGGAGAAAGACAACTATCATATGATCTCCCTGATATGAGGGAGTGGTGATGCAACATGGGGGCTTAAGTGGGTAGGAGAAGAATCCATGAAACAAGATGGGATAGGGAGGGAGACAAACCATAAGTGACTCTTAATCTCATGAAACAAACTGTGGGTTGCTGGGGGGAGGGGGGTTGGGAGAAGGGGGGTAGGGTTATGGACATTGAGGAGGGTATGTGCTTTTGGGTAAATTGGAAGGGGAGATGAACCATGAGAGACTATGGACTCTGAAAAACAGTCTGAGGGGTTTGAAGTGGCGGGGGGGTGGGAGGTTGGGGTACCAGGTGGTGGGTATTATAGAGGGCACAGCTTGCATGGAGCACTGGGTGTGGTGAAAAAATAATGAATACTGTTTTTCTGAAAATAAATAAATTGGAAAAAAAAAAAAAGTACACCATTCCCAAACTAATCATTTTTGAACTGATTTTAATAAATTTTTAAAAGATTTTATTTATTTATTTGACAGATAGAGATCACAAGTATGCAGAGAGGCAGGCAGAGAGAGAGAAGAGGAGGAGGAATCAGACTCCCTGTTGAGCAGAGAGCCCGATGTGGGGCCTGATCCCAGGACTCTGAGAACATGACCTGAGCCGAAGGCAGAGGCTTTAACCCTGAGCCACCCAGGTGACCCAATGATTTTAATAATTTTTAAATAAATATCACCTTCACAAAATAAAGCTTCATCCCAGCCTCAAATATGGCTTCATATAAAAAAGAGTTATTCTGGGGCTCCTGGGTGGCACAGTCGGTGAAGCGACCCACTCTTGGTTTAGGCTCAGGTTGTGATCTCAAGGTCATGAGATCAAGCTCCACCTTGGGCTCTGCACTCAGAGTGGGGTCTGTTTGAGATTCTTTCTCCCTCTCCCTCTGCCCCTCCCAGTTGTACTCTGTCTCTCTCTCTCTAAAATAAGTAAATAAACCTTAAAAAAGAAAAGAAAGGAGTTTTCCTTCCAGATGTGATTATTTCTTCGTCATTTATGGTAACATGTTGAACTGTACGAAACACATGCCAATGAATGAATACTAAGGTACAGAGTGAGACTTGGGTAAAATTTAGTATTCTAATCTTCAAAACAATTTTTTAAACAAACATAGTGCTGTATTCACTTTATTTTGTCTCCCTTTTCTATGAGTGGTCACTCATTGTGTGTGTCCGTGCACGTACTTGCAAGCATGTGTAACAGCATGTGTAGCTCTTGTTTGTCATCAAAATTGGGCTTTTTATTTTCTTAACTTTATTTTTACAAAAGATATTTAACAAGTTAATACTGTTTTTATTTGTGACTGGTGACACTTTGAAGAATGATTTTCTTTTCTGATAAATGATCTTAGTTATATTCAGGTCCTCATTTTGTTGATTCAAAGGAGTTATAAGTTATGCATTCTGACAAGGATATTTGGGAAATCGATCCCCAGAACAAAATTCTTGAAAGCATTACAACTTTTCTACTGTTCCCATATTTGGCTACTTGGATATTTGAATTTCCAAATATTTTCAAACATAAACATCTTTCAGAAAGCCAAAACAGGTTTATAAACACTGTTTATGAAAGAGAACAATTCCTTTTACTGCATTATTATTTAGTAAAGTATGTATCTATTCCCACTAACTAGGAAATGTGAGTTTAAGGGGGAATTAAATTAATAATCATGTTTATATTGATAAACATAGTTTCTTTTTTCTTTCTTAGGATAGTTTCCTCACTTTCTGAGATGTTAACTTTATTAAATTTTATTATTTCTTCTTTATTAATTAATGTTAAAGCTATAAATTTCTCATTATATATTATATGTCTTGGTACTTACTGACATTAACCTGTTTGTGTCTTGTAATGAACATATGGCATCTTTTTAGGCCCACATATTATTTTAAGTTATATTTTTAAATACCCACAACTTTAATTTAACTTTGTTTTGTAACTGTAGTTGGTTTTTAATATAACTGTGTCATAGGAAACATAATTTGGGGGATACAAATAATTAGAAACATATTAAGACTTGATTTATGGTGCACTGAACTGATATGTTTTGTGTGTAAATGTGTTCATTAGAACTGTGGTTTTAAGCTACTCCCTATTGTTAAAATTTTTAAGCAGACTAATGTTTAAAAACATAAGTCTTACCTTTTTAAAAACTACACTCTATTGATTTTTTTGTGTGTCCTTCTCTAACACTTCCTGAGAAATATGTGATATCTTCTAATCAGTTTTACTTGTTCTTTTTTCTCTATATATTTTAAAGGTTATTATTTATAAATTTTAATAATTTTATATGTTCCTGGATAACTGAAACTTTTTCACATTAAGTAGCCTTTTTCTTATATTTATTTACAAACTCTTAAGCATATTTCCAGTCTGTGTTTTAGATGTGTATCTTTTAGCTAGTATATAATTATATTTTCACTATTTTTCCTCTTTATTTGTGAATGTCATAATTTACCATTTACTTTTTTTTACAATTCCAATATAATTAATGTGCAGTACTATATTCCTTTCAGGTGTACAATATGCTGATTCAACAAGTCTATACATTATTCAGTGCTTACCATAATAACTACAATCTATTTCACTTCCTGTATTTCACCTATACCTCCACCCATCTCCATTCTGGTAATCATCAGTTTGTTCTTTACATTTAAGAGTCTGGTTTTTGTCTCTGTTTTCTTTGTTCATTGTTTTATTTCTTAAATTCCACATACAAGTGAAATCATATGGTATTTGCCTTCCTGTGGCTGACTTATTTCACTTAGCATTATACTTTCTAGATCTATCCATGTTGTTGCAAATGGCAACCTTTCATTCTTTTTTATGGTTGAATAATATTCCATTGCATATACATATCACTTCTTCTTTATCCATCCATCTATCTATGGCCACTTGGGTCACTTTCATATTTTGGCTATTGTAAGTAATAGGGCAATAAACATAGGGGTGCATATATCTTTTCAAATTAGTGCTTTCATATTCTTTTGATAAATACCCAGTAATGGAATTACTGGATCATATCATTTCCATATTTTTGATAATAACTGATATGTTTGTATTTAATTCTCTCAAATTATTATTTTATACTATTTTCTATATTATTCATTAGCTCTTTTCTTTCCTGCTTTGATAGAATTTTTTTTCTCTGTTCATTTGATATATCATAAATTTTAAATATGTTTTGAATTTCTTGAAAGAATTTATGGCCATGAGATAGAACACAGTTCAAAACTTATGTGAAAGTCATTTGGAGTTATGAATTCTCTGATGTCTGTTAAATAGTTTATCTTTTTGCTGGAAATTTGGATCTTTAGGAATTTAGTTTTTTCCTAGGGTCACTCCACACAGCAGCAATAACCCATATTGTATGTTCTGGTTCTTTTATGTTGTCCCCTGTGGGCAACTGGAAAAGTGGAGGGCCATCTGAATTTTGAGGGATCTTCAAATGCGCTCATGGGAGTTGTTGGTTTTGGTTTGCCTGCCTTTCTGTTTGTCTTTGTTCTACTCTTTTGGTCTTATGATTTATTTTTCTTTCTTGCAAGATCATTCACATTATTTAAAGTGTATGCTTTGTTACATTTAATTTTTTTCTATTAATATATAATGTATTATTTGTCCCAGGGGTACAGATCTGTGAATCATCAGTCTTACACAATTCACAGCACTCACCATAGCACATACCCTCCCCAATGTCCATAACCCAGCCACCCTCTCCCCCTCACCCACCCCCTCCAGCAACCCTGTTTGTTTCATGAAATTAAGTCTCATATGGTTTGTCCCCAGTCCCATCTTGTTTCATTTTTTTTCCCTCCCTACTCCCCCATGACCCCCACCCTGTCTCTCAAATTCCTCATATCAGAGATATCATATGATAATTGTCTTTCTCAGATTGACTAATTTCACTTAGCATAACACCCTCTACTGGTTTATTTTATCAAGAGTATGTGTTTTATAGGGAGTAGGCATACACGGTAAATGGAATTTGGGGGAAATTTTGTCAGCTATATTTTGTAGAGTAAAGAACTATGTTTAATTTAGTGACTTAAAAAATAGCCATTAATATGCCTCAGGATTCTGTGGGTTAGTAGTTTGAGTTGAACGCACCTGGGAAGTTCTGAGTAGTTGTTATGATATATCAGGTGCTCCTAAGATTAGCAAGAGAGAGCAAGTTCAAATGAACTAGAAAACTTCAAGCTATTCCCTCTTCATATTAACTATTACCCCATTTTTTAAAGAAAGTTGTATGGTCAAATGAACATTTAACATTTAATTAAAACCACTCTACCCCTTTTATGAAGAATTTCAGTGTAACATTATAAAAGTACCAGAAAACAGAAAAAGGGAGAATTTATGGCTATATTTGCAATATACCACAAAAAGAGAATTTTCTTATTATTGATTTAAGTGTAATTTTCCTTTTTAAGTGACATTTATTTTATCCCTCTTAATCATTAAAATGCTATTAGTCACATAATGATTTTGAAAAATTAATATAGGCTTCTGAAGCTAGTTAAAGTTCTATAAGGACAAATGAATAACATATTCTCATTGTATTATTTTAATTAAGGAAGTACTTAGAGATATATATTTTTATATAAATCTAATTTTTTAAAGATTTTATCTATTTCTTTCAGACAGAGACCAAGAGAAAGAGAGCATGAGTTGGGGGAAGAGGTAGAGAGAGATACAGACTCGCTAAGCAGGGAACTCATGTGGGGCTTGATCCCAGGACCCCGGGATCACGACCTGAACTGAAGGCAGATGTTTAACCAACTGAGCCACCCAGCTGACCTTATATAACTTTTAATTAAAAATTTTTTTTTTCTTAAAGATTTTATTTATTTATTTCACAGAGAGAGATCACAAGTAGACAGAGAGGCAGGCAGAGAGAGTGAGAGGGAAGCAGGCTCCCTGTTGAGCAGAGAACCCGATGCAGGACTCGATATTTACAAGTTTCTGTTCCCAAGTTTATCATATCACATACACTGCAAATCATAAAAATATTTAAGGAAATAAACATACACAATAACTTCTAGTAAAAATAAAGGAAAAAATAAACACAAAATTGAGCATAGGAATTACCAATACAAGGAAGTAGGAAAAAAGGTTGTAATTAGGGATAAATCTGAAGAGATTCCAAATTAATGATGGTATTCCTTCTCTTAAACTGAAAAGTGGATATCTAGAAAGAAGCCCATTATTTATACTATAATTAAATATAACACTGCAGTGTTGAGCAATACTAAGATACTGATCTTTTTTTTTTTTTTCAATAAATGTTACTAAGTGAAATGGGTAACCATGTTTAAAAGCGAGATTCTTGAACTAATTGAGGGTTGATGGAGAGAGGTGGGTGAGATATGGGCTAAATTGTTGATGGTTATTAAGAATGGCACTTGTGATGAACACTGGGTGTTATATGTAAGTGATGAATCTCTAAATTCTACTCCTAAAACCAAAATTACCCTACATGTTAACTAACTACAATTTAAATAAAAAGTCGATACCAAAAAAAAAAAAAAATTGGGATTCTTGACCTCTAATTCAAGTCACATATAAAAAACCAATTCCAGTAAAATTATAGATATAAATGTTAAGAGAAGAATAATCATGTTTCTAAAGTGAAAGTAAAATAATATTGTATGACCTCCAGTTATGTACACTTTAAAATAAATTTTGTTGATAATATTCTACCTCTTAAATATTTGAATAATCATTATAAATATAATTTGTTTTATTTTGCTTTGATGTATATGAGTGGTTTTCTTGATATGCTCTTAATAACATATATATTTTTTTGGAAAAATTATTAAATGAAAGTATATAGATTTGACAGAATGATCTGGTAGAATATGAAATTTCAAGGGAATTTCAACAAGCCTATAAATAAATTTTATAGGAAAAGAAAGCATATTATATAATAGTAATGTTCTTTGCATCTGAAAATGAGAGAGTTTAATGGTCAAGTGATTCAAGTTGTGGTTTTGTAATTTCTAGAACTAAAACACTTCATGACTTCAACCATGGGTATGCCATTCTTTACTCAATCAGTGACTACATTCACTTGGGTACTACATTCAACCATGGGTATACTCAATCAGTGACTACATTCACTTGATCAAACTGTATTAGTTTCTTATTGTTCCTGTTATCAAATAGCTACAAAACTCATGACTTAATATGACACAAACTTATTCTTTTACAATTGCAGAGGCCAGATGCCTAAAATCAGTTTCACTAAAATCAGTTTCAACTAAAGTCAAGGTATTAGGATTCTGGAATTTTAAAGGAAAAATATGTTCCTTGCCTTTTCCACCTTCTGCAGGTATCATGCATCCCTTGACTTGTGGCTTTCTCATCTTCACAGTATCTAAGTCTAATCTCTGCTTTCAAGATCACATCAGCATCTGTTTTGGTTTTGACTTCTCTAGTGTGTCCTTTATAAAGATTGTCGTGATTATAATGGTCACCCTGATAATCCAGATTAGTTTGAGACAACAGATCTAAAGAGCTATAATCACACGTAAAAAGTCCTTTTTGCCATATAAGGTAGCATTCCCAGGACTGGGGACTAGGACATGTGTATATTGGTGGGTACTGGGTTATGGGAAAGAAGAGCCTTATTCAGCCTACCACACAAGCAATTGGTCTATCTATTGTGAGTTTGCAAATTGCAAACGAAAAACTAGGAACTATTTTATGTGTGTGTGCTGGCTTTTGGTCCAACATTAGTTCTAGTCAATATCAGGAAGTTTCAGCATCTTGACTGCAACCCATTAATGAAATTTCTGCAAATGTCGTTAAAGCTTGGGTATGAACACAGGAATAATTTTGTAAGGACAAATACTATTTAATGTAATTTGCCTTTAGTGATACTAGCTCTTAGATTATTATCTCCCTTCTCAAAACTGTCTGGAAATAGCTCAGGAGTAATAAAGAGAAAAATATAAAAATAACCAAAAATGGAAAATAAATACATATACACAAGTGATGATAATAAAGAGAATGAATGATTTGGCTACAAATGGGTTATAAAATTGGTGTTATTCAGTCTCATTAAAATACTGATTTCAAATGTAGCATCCATCAGCCCATTATTTAAACATTTAAAGTCATAATTCCATTTAGAAAACGTTTTGGGGACTTAGAGAAAGTGCTGAGGTCTGAGGAAGTTGCTAATATCAGTGTCAGTGGAGCAATGTAACGAAAGAAAGTTACAATCTGCTTTCAAGATTCAGTTATTTCACTCACAAGTCTTCACTAAATTTAATTCCATTTTCAAGGCTTTCTAATTACAGGTCTTAATAGAAAAATATAACATGTCAGAAAATAAGATTTGGAAGGCAATAAAAGAGAATAGCCTAGGAATAAATATAAAATAACTAAATGTACAGGACCTGTGTTTGAACAATTATAAAACCATACTTCAGGGTTTAAAAATACTTAAGTCGAGGAAAAGCAATATTGCTTAGGATTAGAAAACTCAATGTTGTAAAAATTTCATCTGTCTAAATTAACCTATAAATTCAAAAAGACTTTAATTAAATCTATTAATGGGATCTTTGAAAGTTGAGGAAAAATGGCTACAATTCATTTAGGCAATGAAAAATTAAGAGGAGATTGGACAAATACTTCAATGTGACAGAGTGACATTTTCTTAGCAGATATTTACAGATAATATCCAGAATGCTGTACACTTCCAGAAATAGAGTGACAAATCAAAATAAAAAGTAATTCAAAGCAGACTCGGAAATACATGGGAATTTAGTACATAATAAAGTATAATTTCAAACCTACAAAGGTATAGATTACCCAACGTCTTTAGTGCAAGTAAAAGAAAAGCAATATCCAGCCTATTCCTTATGCTTAAAAACATTTTTTTAAATATTTATTTATTTAGATCTGGATGAAATATTTATTTTTTAAGGTTTTTATTTTAATTCCAGTTAGTCAACACACAGTGTTATATTAGTTTCAGGTATACAGTATGTTGATTCAGTAATTCCGTCCATCACCTGGTGATCATCACAAGGGCCCTCTTTAATACCCATCACCTATTTAATCCAACCCCCACCCACTCCTCCCCAGCAACCATCAGTTCGTTCTGTGTAGTTAAGAGTTTGTTTATTAGTTTATATTTCTCTCTTTTTCCTTTTGCTCCTTTGTTCTCTTTCTTAAATTCCATAAATGAGTAAAATCACGTGGTATTTGTGTTTCTCTGACATATTTTACTTAGCATTATACTCTCTAGTTTTGTCCATGTGAATGGTTAAATATAATTAAACTACAGAATTACAACAGGAATAAATGTTTATATAAATGTATAGAAACTCATTTTTATACATGGATAAAAAACAAGACCCAAAGAAAAATAATGTTATTATATTATGTGGCTTCTTATACCACATAAATAGAAAGATTAATTTTAAACAAAAAAAATGTTTTGGGATGTACTTCCAACATTTATAACAAATTTCTTATATCTAGAATATGGCCAGATAATATCCAAAGATTCTTAGGCTTAATAATCATATTTTTTATCTTAATAATAGTAATAGACTAGATTGATCATTTATTTCTTAGTTGATTTGATTTAACCAATAGAGAATAACTGTATTCAACTTTCATTGCAAACCTCATCATGACAGTAATTAATATATTGGAAATGCATCATTGAGCTAGCCTGTCAAAGAAAAAAAATTAATTACCATAAAGCTTTTCATGTATTAATGAGCAGGAGGGTTTGGGAAACATTTTATGACTGATAAAAAAGCTTGAGTAGCAAAGTACAGAAAAGTAAATGAGAATCAAGTGTTCTGCAGTTAAATAACATTTGAGCACTCAATAGTATTTATTTAATTAAATTCAAATTACTACCGTTTCCTGGTTTGAAATCTCAGGAAATAGTAACCATAGACATGTTGAATTTTAATAATTCTAACAAATGAATGTAAAGCAACTATTTTGGAAGATGAATAATTCTTAAAAATTCTGTTCCTGGGACACCTGGGTGGCTCAATTAGTTGAACGCCTGCCTTCAGCTCAGGTCATGATCCCAGGTTTGGGGATCAAGCCCCACATCCGGCTCCTTGCTTAGCAGGGAGCTTGCTTCTCCCTCTGCCTACCACTCCCCCTGCTTGTCTTCTCACTTGGCTCTTGCACTGTTACTCTCTTTCTGAAAATTAAATAAATAAAATCTTTAAAAAAATATTCTATTTCTAATCTTACCTGATTAAGAGTTCAAAATGTTTTTTTCTACTACTTTGCAGTAATAATTATAATGATGTCTGTTAGTCATCCATTCTCTGGCTTATCAAAAATAAAAGTCTGGTTATTAATTATGACTATAAACAGAAATGTTATTTCTATTAAGTATTTGATCATAGAATGAATTTTAATCTAGTTAATTTAAATTGCATAAAAGAAATGAGCTGTTTTAATTAATTCCAATGATTTAATTAGTTTAATATAATTATAATCTGAAAAAAGACTACCAGATAAAGATAGAGAATGTTAAATGTTTCCAGGACACTGGAAGATTCCATTGTTGTACTTTATAGCAGATGTCTACCACCCAGAATTAACTATTCTTACATCTTCTATTAACATAGATTATAGTTATTTTTTCTTGTATTTCACATAAATTGAATCAAATATTCTTTTGTACATGGTTTCCCTTGGTCATATCTATGTCTGTGAAATTCTTCTATCTGAATGTACATATCAACATATTTTTTAGATTTCTGTAATTATTTTAATATACTATAATTAATTTATTCTTTCTACTGCTCATGAGTATTTTTAGTTAGTTCTAGGTTTTGTCAATTCTGAATATTTAGTTTGTCTTCTTTGGTCCTGGTTTGTTTTTATTTTTAAATTTTCTTTGCATATACACAATTTCTCTGTACAAACACACACACACACACACAGACTCATACATATACACCCACCTAAGAATAGAATTGCTGGGT
Source organism: Neogale vison (assembly GCF_020171115.1). NCBI lineage: Eukaryota > Metazoa > Chordata > Mammalia > Carnivora > Mustelidae > Neogale > Neogale vison. Next base: position 17,235,165 of record NC_058100.1, read on the forward strand.
TATAAAGTAGAAGTAGTGTTGTTTTATTAATTTATTAATATGAAAAACTCTTTCATACAGCCAAACTCCAAAGTGATTTTACCATTATTAATGTTCATTGAAAATATTTAAAGTTCATACATTTTCTTTTTTTTTAATTTTTTTTTATTTATTCTTTTTCCAATTTATTTATTTTCAGAAAAACAGTATTCATTATTTTTTCACCACACCCAGTGCTCCATGCAAGCTGTGCCCTCTATAATACCCACCACCTGGTACCCCAACCTCCCACCCCCCCGCCACTTCAAACCCCTCAGATTGTTTTTCAGAGTCCACAGTCTCTCATGGTTCACCTCCCCTTCCAATTTACCCAAAAGCACATACCCTCCCCAATGTCCATAACCCTACCCCCCTTCTCTCATCCCCCCTCCCCCCAGCAACCCACAGTTTGTTTCGTGAGATTAAGAGTCACTTATGTTTTTTTGTCTCCCTCCCTATCCCATCTTGTTTCATGGATTCTTCTTAAAATTCATACATTTTCAACAAGACTGAGAATTTTTAGTTTTTTAATTTTTCTATTCCTCTAGGTTTCTAGAGATTACTCATTGTGATTTCAAAATTACAGATATCCCAAAATATCTGATGATAAAGAGCAAATATTATTGTTCTTTTTGTCAGTTTGGTTAAACAGTACAGACTTTTTTTGCCAAGTGATTGCAATTTTTGCAATTTTTTTTCCTCAATTAGTTTTTTTTTTAATTTGATCTTTCTTCATTTATTTACAAAGTTGCTTATATATTCTGGATGAAAATTATATGTCAGAAACATACTCGATATCTAATATCATGAACATTTTTCCCCTTTTCTGTGATTTTCCCTATTTATCATCTACATAGTGTTTTTGAAAAACAGAAATCCTTCATTTTAATTCAGTTTAGTTAATCAACAAAGCAAAGTTTGGTTCTTTCTTGAGTCTTGTTAAGGAAAATTTTACTTACTAACAGATTTTGTAAAAAATTATGTATTACCAAGGACTCTTAGTCTGTACAAGATAGTACAGATTTATTTTTCCCTACACTTCCCCGTTAAGCAAATCTATAGATCCTGAAGGTACAATAGCAACTAAAGGAGAAATCTGAAAGGTTAGATAGGAGAATGCAGACTGATTTGAGACATGGAACCAGAGGAATGGCACCACAGGAGAGCATGTTGTGTTCACCCCCATCCTCGAAATAGGAAGACCACCCAGATCCAGTGTTTTCTGACTCTTAACAGAAGGCAGCTTAGATAATGGAAGTTCTTCCATTTCCATTTATTCCCTTTCAGAATCAACAGAAAACATAGGGGAGCCTAGCTTGACTGATACCTTAATAAGCAGCATCAGTTGAGAGCCCTCCCAACAATAAGCAGCTCAAGAAAGTGCTCACTTTCTCATCTGTGTCTGATGAGAATGGCTATTATTAATAGACATTCTGACTCACTCCTCTGATGCTCAAGACACACCACTAGCGCTGTTTGGGATGGGTGGGGTGGATATGTGGAAGGAGACCCCACCACTACCATCCCCACTTAGAAACACTCAACCAGAGGAAACCTCTTCTGTCCTCTCAGACAACATCATCAAGGACCAGTGGGGACTCCAGTGGCACCAGTTAAGCTAGGTAGACCAAAGTAACACTACCAAAATTCTGAAAATTAAACTGCCCTTGTAACCACAGCCCAGATGTAGGCCAAGACTAATATGCTAAATGTGAACAAGGTAACTGCCTGCTAATCTAAAATGTTTAAAGAAAAACTCAAGATGTCTGAACATAATAACACTAGATGTTTTAGACAAACAAAGAAACAAACAAAATCCTCATCAGTCATAAAAAGAAACAACAACAACAAAAAACTAACTTGAATAAGAAAAAATGAACATTTGACACCAGCATCATGATGAGTTAGATGTTAGCATTTTTTGACAAGGATTCTTAAAGCAGGGTCAAGTTTTACAATAGATTTTAGAAAACTAGCATACTGTACAAAATATCAATGAGAAGTTACAAGTTTCTTGCATATATTTAATAACTTAAAAACTAAAGTATGTTGAAATCCTTATTTGTTTATCTAAAATACTGGATATTATAAAGTTATATTTTATTAAATAACTAAAACAATAAATTTATGTGATTTCTGGAATATTTTGGTCTAAAGTTCAGCACTACTCCCAAAATTTTAATGTTATACTTTATTTTCTGTTTTCAGAGAAAAATTAAGTTAGTGAGAACAAATTAAAAGAAAAGTCTATGGCTATTGATGCCTCTCATGTAAAAATTTACTAATACATAATAGGTTAAATGAATGCTTCTGTGATATGTATATTTTGGACACTCCTTGGGTTTTTTGTTTTGTTCTGTTTAGCTTTTTCATGTAGTTAACACATGTCCTTGAGTGTGTATTCAATGCACAGGTGCCATTTTTACTGATTATTTTTGCATTTAATTTCATCTACTTAGGCAAACATTTGGGTATGCTCTCCTTTTTCTTAACTGTTACACTAATTCTACTTAATCCTATAAATATAACAGTCTTTTTCCACAAGTCTATTAACATGCTAAGATGTATCAGTTCAATATGCAACCTTATAATTTTAACAGTTCCTATTTTCAGACTTCCTTATTCTCTTTTATAACATATTGTGTTTATCATATTCAACCTACACATGTGAGGTTATATGGCAAAGTGGTAGAAGAGTGGGCTTTTAAAGCTGGCTGAAATCCCTACCTTGAAATCACTGTGCTGTCATGCTTATTACCTCACTGTTTTCACATGGCAACTTTATTTTTTTTTTTGTTTGTTTGTTTTTTTGTTTTTTTTTTTTATTTTTTTTTTTTACATGGCAACTTTATTAACCCTCGTATTTTCATCTATAAAAGAAGGGCAGTAAGATGCCTCCCTTGGAAACAAAATAGGTAAAGCATTTGACCATTCTCTAACAAATGGTAGGTGTTCAATATATAAGCAATTGTTATTCAGAATTTGTGGTGTACCCATGGCTATGGTGTATCAGTCTGGAATGATAAACACATTGCCTCTCTTTGTAGCTAAGTATTTCAAGTTCAAAACATCCATATGCAAGTTCTTATTCTGCCAGCTCATCCTATAGACTTGAGAGTTCTATCATTGGTACATATGTATGATTAAACTTTTGGAATTTTAATTTGAATTATCATACTCATTTGAACCATGTATCTATGCAGTCAGCAAGTTTTGATGGTTCACCTTTCCTAATAGTCCCATACTTTTCATTCCACTTAAAGAAACTACTAATCATTCTTCCCTAAGCATGTTGATAACATTTGTAAATAATACATTCTGATTTCATACACAGAAAGAAAATCACTGCAATTCTTATCATCCAATAATATCAACTTAATATATCCAAGTAGTGCTATATTTGAGTTAATAAAAAAAATACTTTTTATTTTGTTTTCAAAATTATTTGTAAACTACTCATAAAATTTGGGGTGCCACTTTTTTCATGCCAATAATAGTGGGGGCTGCTCTATACAATATGGTTATTTAAATGTACATTTAAATTAACTATAATCAAATAAAATTAAATTAATCCTAGTTTCACAAACCATATTTTAAGTGTTCAACAGACACATGCCACCGTATTATAGGACTATATTGGACAACATCTACAGAGAATGTTTTCGTCTTTATAAAAAGTTTAATTTCTAAGTTTGGTCAGATTCAGTTATTCTTAAAATGGGAGAAAAAAATCATATTAAACAAATGAAGGGACCAGCTTTCACATGTACTGAGACACAAAATAAAAATATCTAGATTTCTAATTGGACCAAAGACATTTAGAGAATAATCTAATTTTATCTCTGAATATATGTGATAGAGTCCTACTCGTTTCAAGGCATCTTAAGATTTTTTTCCCATACATAATGTCATAGATCAAATAGAAAAACAAACATAAAAATAAAACATATGTGGACACAGACAATGTGAAATAAATCCAAAAAGGAAATAGACACTAATAACAAACCAATAAGGATCAGATAATGGAGATATTTACAGACTTGAAAATCACTGTATTTAGTATATTGAATAACCAAAAAAGACTATATAGATTTTGTAAATAACTGAGATCTTTACAAGAGGCAAATAAACATTCTGAAACTGATAAGTGTACTAACAATGGAATAACACAAGGTATGGCATTAAAAGCACATTTGATAATGTGATCATTTTGCAGCTCATACAGCTATCACATTACATTGTATACCTGAAATTAATATAATTTTATGTCAATTATACTACAATTAAGAAAGAACATATTAGACAAAGACAAAGGGAGAGCTTCCAAACTGGAGGAAGAATGAGAAAAAAAATAATGAAAAATAGAACAAAAATATGAACAAGAACCTATACAGAAGAGATAATTCTAAAAAAAAAAAAATCTAAGCATTGACTTATCACGAATAAAAAAGACAACAGAGGAAAATAAAGTACCATCTTCAAATCTCTGAAAGAAAATTGCCATATAGGATACTATAAGCAGTAAAAATATCCATCAAAGTACACCAAAATACACCATTTTCATAGAAAATCTGTGAACCCCAATACCAAAAATTTACAGTTAATAAAATACTTGAAAATTGAATATATAAACAGCTACTCAAAACTGAAAAAAAGAGACAATCCAACACAAAAATACATAAAAATGTTGAAGCAACACTTTACAAATAGTAAATGCAAATGATAATGATCCATTCTGATGAGAAAATTGATGCAGAACTGATTCAAATAAGGTGGAGTTGCTAACGGAAGGACAGTGGTCAAAGAACAGTGAGATGACTAGTACTCTGCCTTCCCGGGTCACATTATCCAGGTTTTTAGAGAAATCTGTAATCAATTGTTTGATACTTCTAGTCAGCCTACTCTCAAAGACAAAATCCTCAACCTTTGTATTTTCTTATTATCATAATTATGAACATTTCTCCCACTTTAAAGGCTTTAAACCTAACATGTAATCAAATTATAAGATGCAGCTTAGCACTTAAATCTTTTAATCTACAAATGTCTCCAGGCAGAGAAAAAGTGAATAAAATGCTCTTGAGGAAATGAAGATCTGGTGGCAGTGTCATTTCTGAATATTTTGAAAAAAAAAATTAGCAATGGAAGAAGTAACTCTAAAAAGTCAGAATTATGAAAGGAACTTTCTTTTTCAAAAAAAGTGGGAAAATACGTCAATTATTAGGGAAATTCAGGAATAATTATCAAAAAATACTGTTAACAAAGAAAAAAAATCTCTGGCCTTGAAAATAAAACAAACAAAAGCCTTTGATTAAAAGTGACAATCTTTCAAATTGCATATACTTTAATCATCACAAAGCTCATAAATTGGGCAAAGTCTGACTGTTTTTAACAAGTCCAGTTTTGTAAGTATAGCTAAATTAATGGTAATAAATTATTGTTAATAACACTGCACATTATTCAATCATTAATATTATTTATTAAAATAGATGTGGATATTGAATGTGGAATATCAAAGGTTTATATTTTCACTAATTCTGAAACTTTTACTGTTGTTCGAATGAAGCATTTAATGCATACACAATCCTTTTTTGATTTTTTTTTTTTGTAACAAAACTAGAAAGGATAAATACTAGTCTTACAGAATTGGGTATAAAAATGTTTCAAAAATATACTGAATAAAATCTTTAAAATTTAGTACAGATTAGTTGAAGTCTTAAATATATGTTTTAAAACAAGAGATTACAGGAGTAATAGATGAGAAATACAATTAACAATGAAACTGTGGAAAATGATGTCAAGATATGCTGATGTCAGTTGTTGGAAAGTTTAATGAGTCAATCATTTAATGTAGATTCTAAAATAGCAGACATAATCTTGTTTGCATTAATGTAGTATAAATAACATCAGAGGAAATAATCACCTAGCAATAATCCATGTTGAATAAGACAACCCCAGGAGGATTTTGTTCATTAATTGGATACGTGCTATTTATCTTTAAAGTACTGAATTTAACATGGTCCAGAGTTTATAGTAAATACTCCATAAAAATTACGAATTTCAGGCTTAAATAGCGTCCAGAAGTTAATAATGTAAATGGTAAGAGGCGGGAAATCTAACACAGATATCATCCAAAATAACTACATGTTCAACATGACAAAGTTCAAGATGACATGTGAAAACTATTGAAACACTGAGCTGCTATTTCTTCCTTCCACCCATAGTCATTGGTTATTGCACCAACTGGAAGCGTGGGGATACACATAACCTATGAGATAGGAAGAGTAGATTAACCCTATGTTGTTTCAAATTGCAAAGCTAAGAAAATTTTCATTATAAATAAGATGGAACTAAACAATAATGGGTCAAGCTGCCTATTGTCTTTTGAATTGGAAATTTTTATGTAAATGTTGAATGACTTTTTGCTGTATAACATTTGCGAGATATTAGGAATGGAATTCATTGACCCTGACTATAACCTTTTATTTATGTTGTATAGTTTGGTAAGATTTTCATTATTGGTCAGATATAAAGATGTAATTATGTTTTAATTTCGTGGTTTATCCAGCACTCATATATCTATTATGAACCACATAATATTTTGCATTATTTAGTATGAATTTTGTTTTCCATAATTACTTTCTAATAAGTGTACAACCCTGCTACAGCGTATTTTTTCAAGGTTCAATTAAAATAATATTGCCTTAGTCATGTTTCTTAGACTCCCAAAAAAGAAAATAAAAATCCACTCTTGGTTTTTTGTCACATATGTCATGTTGCATATATTTTCTACGTTGTAGCCTACATTTATTTTTGCCAGTTAGAATGTTGTTTTCTTAAATGCAGATTTTTGTCATTCAAGTAATTGAATTACCTTGACAATTACTATTGAGGAGAGAGCAAGAGGATTTTAGGAGGTCTTTTTTGGTGGGGCAGGGAGGGCAGGCGTTTGTGGTGGGAGAAGACGTGAGATAGTTTGATTACTTAAAGAGGTAAATCTTAGGAAAAACTTTAAGCAAGCCAGTAGTCTGGTTTATGCCATAAAAAGGACTCCTGTGCCAAGACAGGACAAGTACCCCCATGCTATAACCCAATGAATTACGATCCTTCATTTCTGAAACCCTTATTTTTTTTTTACCAGTCAATGCAATATGTGGCTTTGTTATTTATTTCAATTTTCTTCATATTTTCTGTATGTTTTTATTGTAAATGTTGGTAGGAAATTATTTAAAGCGTAACTTCTTATTTGGTATATCTTTATTATGAATTTGATCTTTTAGCATTTCAAAATATATTAATATATATTCTTGAATAATTTCTAGCTGCATTTAAATTTCTCTGATAAGATTTTGGTTCCTGATAACTGATTTTTGTTAAGCATTGCATGATGTATTTTTTCAATTTTTTTTTTCTTCAGTATATCTAAATCCTTTTATTTTAGATCTCTTTTATATATCTTTATGTCACAGTTTACTTAATTAAATCTGATAGTCACATCATTAAATATGTGAGTTTAGACCATAACCACATCCATACATAAATATGATAGATATGTCTAATATTAATTTTCTATTTTCTATTTTCTATAATTATTATTTTATTATGTTATCTGTTCAAGTTCTGTCTTCTTTAAATGTTTCCCATTGCAGTTTTCTTCCTTAATTTTCTGATTTTATTATAAATTTAAAATTAAGCAGACTCATATTTTCTAATATTTAAATTTGTTAACTATATTTTATATAAATAAATTCAGACATTATCCTTAATGCTTTATTATGAACACAAATAAAATTTATAAATTTCCTATCTCTTGATTTATCCTCTTTATTTTATTTTATTCTTAGTTTTTACCTTCATGTCTTAGATACAGTCAAAACTCTTTTTGATTCCTCATTTTTAAATAAACTATTCATTGAAATGCAACATACTTGCTGAAAAGTGCACAACACATATATATGTACCAAGTGTGCACATATGTGTAAATACCACACATGATTGCTTTATCTCCAAGCCTGTTTTAAATGTAATATTTTAAAATGATCATTGCTAAGAATATAGTGAAGTGGTGTTGAATACACAGTTGAAATCAAGATCAAAAACATTCTTTTTACATTAAGTTTTCTCTAAACCGATGGTGCAGACTTCCCCTACTCTGCTCCTAGGCTTGCTTCTCCAGATAGTAGAACTTGGTTATGCCTTAGGATGTTTGTGGGGACATGGCATCAATGATAGTTATTTAAGATAAAATACCATCAAATATGCTTCTGTGATAGTCAAGACAATGAAATAGAAAAGATATAACTGACAACTTTGGAAAACTGGTCAATGGTGTATGTTCACGATATGATTAAGAGAAAAGTAAGCCCTTCCAATACGATTTAGTCTGATATTATAGTCAATTATTGTGTTAAAATATTAATTTCATTTTGTTAATAAAATACTTTGGATCAAATGTATATATTTTAATAATTTAACAGGTATTAAATAGTCTAGAATAATTTATAAATATATGCACCATGAGTTGGTGACCTCAGAGCTCTCTTTAGAAACTGGCTGTGCTTAAAAATAAAAATGAAAAGCAATCAGAAAAAGCTTTTCACAAAATGCCCACATTAATAGCTAATGAAATATATATAATGTGTCTATCACATTACAGAAATATATCATAAATAGAAATAATGTGTCTTTCACCACTTCCATAAATAACTTAGAAAAAGCACAATGTAATGCAGTTTTTCTCTCTTTATAAAATTAATTCATTAACTTTTCTTGAGATAATTTTTTTCTTTTCTTTCATCTTGTCCTCTAAGTAATATACTCATTTCACCTACAATGGTTTTATTGAATATCAGTTGCTTTGGATGTGTTCAAAATTTAAATAATACATATAGAAAACAGATTTTAGGATACTTGTTGAAATGAATGTATCTCTTTATCAACTTCAGTGAGAAATATATTGGGATAAACATTGGTGGTTAGCATCTTAGAATGACTCGAACAATTATTTGAGTAATTACCTAACTGCTTCTTGCACTCACTAGACTCTAATGCCAGTGGGATATGTAGACCATCTCCTCACCCATAATTATGCCTGGCACAGAATAGCATTTAATTATTTTTGTATAAATTAAAATGTAGGTATTAGAATATCTATTTTAGTGATTCGACTTCTGATTATCCATGTCTAAAAGAGGAAAACTGAAGATTGAGAATTTTCTCTAAACTACTCTTCACTATTTGAGTGGTCAATTATCTCAGCTCCATTACTCAAGATGGAGTAATCACATCACTCACGCTGTGCATCAGTTATAATCACAGTTACTACTGCATTTAACTTTGCCTTTGTGTGCTCATATATTCTTAAAAATATATATATTTTAATTATTTATTCATTTATTCATTCCAGAGAGAGAGAGACCTGCAGACTCTGCATTGAGCACAGAGCCCAACTCGGGGCTTAATTTCAATATACTGAGACAAAACCAAGATTCAGATGTTTAACTGATTGAGCCACCCAGTCACCCTATGTGCTGATGTATTCTTATAATAACATGAATAATCAAAAATTAACTGACAACATAAAGTTAACTAATTGGCAGCATAAAGTTAACTAACTTATTCAAGAATATCATATAAATGTGTTTAATCCATTATAAAAATGTCTTACCTTGTTCTTTTGAGGTACATTCTTCTACAGTCTTTCCAGTATTTATCTATATCTTCATGATAAATTATATCAAAGATGTTTTCTTTTAGCAATTTTTTCTCTAATGGACACCTGTTTATTTTTTTGTAAAATTGAAGTCACTCTATCACAGAATAATTTTATCATTTTCTGTTCTATGATATGCTCAAGGTCTTTTTCTAATCAATATTTTATTATGTCAGATTCTTTACCAAATACATTTTTATTATAATTGAATCTTACATATTACTGTCTCTACTTAAAATAATTTTCTAGGGGGCACCTGGGTGGCTCAGTGGGTTAAGCCACTGCCTTCAGCTCAGGTTATGATCTTAGGGTCCTGGGATCGAGTCCCACATTGGGCTCTCTGCTCAGCAGGGAGCTTGCTTCCCTTCCTCTCTCTCTGCCTGCCTCTCTGTCTACTTGTGATCTCTCTATGTCAAATAAATAAAAAAAAAAAATCTTAAAAAAAATAATTTTCTAGGGAAGAGATAAATAGTGTTTGTGATACATCTACAAATAAGACAAAGATCCCAATCCCATAAAACTTACATGTACAAATAGAATTATTGTCATAACTATTTTGTGAAAAATATTAAATAGGGTAAAAGAAAAGTGTGATGATTATTCATTTATGTAATATGATAAGGTAAGTTCTTCTAATGATGCATAGAATGAGTGTAAACCTGAATGAAATGAGAGTGAGAGCCATATGATATCGAAGGAAGGAGTTAGAGATTACCTTTAACATGTTAGAAATAGTTTGTAGCCCAAGGTAAAAATTCAATATGCATTAGCAGAACAGATCATAAACCCCTAATCCCTAAGTGTGTAATGGAATCCTCAAAATCCTAGAAAACTGCCAAGGTGTATTAATAAGAAAGAAACCAGTTTTAGAAAGCAGGAGCTGGAATGCCTCCTGCTTTCAAAACTCAAAGGTGGTTTTTGGAATTGATCGTTATCTCCTCAGGAATTTAAACCAATCTTTGCTTGCAAGCTACTTTGTTTTTACTTTAATCAATTTACTTGTTTCTTTTACTGACTTACTAATTTATGTTTCTCATGTGTTGATATGTGTGTATTTTCTTTACTAGAGCTTAGATAGCTAACCCTGTTGCCTGAGAACACATTCTTACCATGTTTGACATTGACTCTTAAGTATCTCTAAATGAAAATGAATTCCAAAATGTTAAAAAGTGTTAGGGGGATTTGGAATTTATTGATCCTTAGCTGATGGGATTTCACAGTTGCCAATTAGGAATATGTACTTACATCTAGCTCTCTTTCAGAATACTTAAACATTTTTCAAAAAGCTATGAAAGTAAAAAATGGTCATTGTGGAAGCAGCCCATTTTATCTGCTGCAAACTGTTCCTCATTTGCCATTCAGCAGTGTGAAAAGTGATGAAGATACTTCACATGGTCCTGGGTTGGGGATCTGGTTGGTTCATATGAGACTTTGACAGTTGGGCTCTCAGGTCACATCCCACATATACTTGTAATCAATGTCTGTGAAAATACGTGTCTTCTCTAGTCATCTACAAAACTTTGCCCCAGTTTAAAAAAAACTGTTAACAGTTTTTTCATAACTTGTATAGTTATGACTGTTTTTTTACTGAAAACTGAATTTTCTCTAATTTTCCTTTTTCTGTTTAATTTTTTTTTTAATCAACCTGGGGGGGGGGACACCTGGGTGGCTCAATTGGTTAAGTGACCTCTCTTGATTTTAGCTCAGGTCATGATCTCATGGTTGTAAGATCCAGCCCCACATTAGGCTCTGCACTCACCATGGAGTCTGCTTGAGATTCTCTCTCTCCTTCTTCCCCTCCCCCCACACTGCTCACATACTTCTCTCTCTCTCAAAAAAAAGAAAGAAAAGAAAAGAAAAAAAATTACTTTAAGAAAAAGAGCAGAAATAGATATGTGTATAATTATTTCCCTTTATCTGGAGATTTTTCTTCATTTTATACTCAACTTTGAAAATATTAAAATATCTGAGTTTTTCATTCCAACATAATTGGCTTTGGCTCAATTCATATATAATGCTAATAATTTTTTTTCCCTTTCATTCATCAACCACATGAAATTACACCACAGACAAATACGGATAGATGAAGAGAACACTTCAATTAATGTCATATTTTGAGCATGTCAAATGTGAATTTTCCTGTACTGCTAAGAAAACATCATGGTACGTGTCCTCACCCAAGCATTCCTTCTGACTGTGATCAATTTCTGTCTTAGTTACACAATACTTCATTTTCAATAGAAAATAGCTATTACAAAAGAGAAGAAAATTTCACTTTGGGAATACTTTGACATTAACCTTGAGAGAGCAGCCCATATATATTCAATTATGACAGACTTTTTGAGGTTTGGCCTAGACTTCAGCCCTAGATGCACTGAAAATAAGATATAGTTGGGACGCCTGGGTGGCTCAGTTGGTTGGACGACTGCCTTCGGCTCGGGTCATGATCCCAGAGTTCCGGGATCGAGTCCCGCATCGGGCTCCCAGCTCCATGGGGAGTCTGCTTCTCCCTCTGACCTTCTCCTAGCTCATGCTCTCTCTCACTGTCTCTCTCTCAAATAAATAAATAAAATCTTTAAAAAAAAAAAGAAAAGAAAATAAGATATACTAATGTAAAAACATTAAGTTCATTTTTTTCTGAAATTGTCCAAGTGAAATATTAATGATTCAGCCTTTGGATATAGTATATTTTCTCTTTACTGAAAGTATTATCATTTGCTTATGGTAGATGTAAACAGTAGGGAGAGAGAAGTAAAATTAACTTTTAGCACTCAGGTCTGAAATGATCAATGTAGATGAAAGCTTATAAGTGCTCTAATAACTTTCACTGTATCTTAAAGTATGAAAAGATAGTTTTTTTCTTTTTTATTCTTTGTCATCTTTATAATTTTCTCACATTTTTAAAATGATTTAGACAACAAAACATTCAAAATATTATATGTGTTATAAAAATACTGACTGTAAAAATATAAATATATCCTACTACCTGGGTTCACTGAGCTCATAATTTAGAGATACAATAAGATAATTTGAAAATTTCAATACAATGCCATGAGGGTAATATTAGATGTCTTAATAGTATCTTCAGAATGATTAAGGTAAAATCATATGTGCTTAGTGTTAGTTATTGTATTCTTTAAAAAAAAAAAAATCCGATATGAAAAGGTGTCTGAGTGTGTTAGAGGAACTAGGGACCCTGCAGGTGACCTCACAGATCCTCCAGAAGAACACAGATGTGGTGGCCACATTGAAGAAGATCCGCCGTTACAAGGCCAACAAGGAGGTGATGGAGAAGGCTGCAGAGGTCTACACAAGGCTCAAGTTTCAGGTCCTGGGACCAAAGATTGAGGCCATCCAGAAGGCGACCAGAGTGGGGTTGGAGAAGGAGAGGGCTGAGGTGGAGAAGGCCGAGGAGGTGCTGGCCAGAGAGGAGGCTTCCACGGAGAGGGCAGAGGTTGAGGCGAGCACTGATCTCTCAGCCCCAGTGAACGGCGAGGCCAAGTCCCAGAAGGGGGAGAGCGTGGAAGACAAAGAGCAGGAGGAAGGACAGAATTTGAGGAGGGGCCGGGGTGTGGCTCCTCCGAAGAGCCATTACACAGCAACAGCGCATGGGAGGGCCCCGAGATGGACATGTCTGGGAAGGAGCGGCAGGGGTGCGGGAGGGGGCGGATGGACTCGGAGTCCCTGGACGAGGAGGACAGTTGAGCCTTGTCCACTAGGCCTACCCATCGCATGTAGATGCCCCAGGCCTGCCCCGGCCCCTGCCCACCACCCGTGGAGCAGAGACCTGGTGGGGAAGCACCATGCTGTCCCTTGTATCTGTCCCCTGGGTTGTTTTTCTGCCTGACTTCTGTGATTTCCAACCAACATGAAATGACTATAAAGGGAAAAAAAAAAAAAGTGTTAGTTACTGTATTCTTTTTTTTTTTTTAAGATTTTATTGATTTATTTGACAGAGAGAGATCACAAGTAGGCAGAGAGGCAGGCAGAGAGAGAGGAGGAAGCAGGCTCCCCACTGAGCAGAGAGCCCGATGCGGGGCTCGATCCCAGGACCCTGGGATCAAGACCTGAGCCGAAGGCAGAGGCTTACTGCCACTGAGCCACCCAGGCACCCCAGTTACTGTATTCTTAAATAACTTAATAAGTTAGTGTAAAATAACCTAATAACTTAAATAAGTTAGTGTTAGTTATTGTATTCTTAAATAAGCAGTTAGAAATTTCAATAAATGTGTAATGGCTAACATTTTCATTTTGTTTATGAAGTTACTTTATTTCAACCATTAATTTCGTCCCTTCTCTTTCATCCTCATTTAAAGATCCCAAAAGCGATAAATAAAACTGTGTGATAAGCCTGAATTGAGGCAGTTAGAGTGTGCCTTAACGTTCATAGTCCATATAGATAAGCCAATCCATAAATATTACATTTGCTACTTATTAAAGTACAAGGACAAAAACTCAAAGGTTTAAAACTAAATTGTGTACAGGTGATACATTTTGGAAGAATAGCCAAAGAATGTTGCTGAACTTGCTGAACTGTTGTCAGTAACTTGCCTTGGACTTAGTACTAATACTAATATTCATAGACTTCACCAGTGAATGAAAACCTCTTTCTGTGCTCCCTTTATAAGTGAAAAGAAAATAACTCCTATCCCCTTGGGTTGAAAATGAACTTTTGGATTAAATCCCCAGTTTATCAGAATTAATCAAATTAAAATCATGTAAGCTCTTCAATTTAATTTACTTTACATTGTCGTGTGAACAATGTATTTAGAAAATGTAAACCATTAATAGGAAATCTCTAGTGTTATGTTTTAATAATATATTTGAGCTTCAAATTATCATATGTTGGTGTTTTTTTAACAAATTGAATTAGCTTCTTCTGTTTCTTCTCATCATTGTATATCATGGGGAAAAAAGATACATATAACAAATGAACCCATAATCTCACTATTCAGAAGTAGCCATTATCTATATATTTCCATATGATTTCTTCAATCCTTTCAATTTCATTCTCTACCCTTACCCACCCTAAAATGAGGACACCACATTGCTTTGCTTAAATAAGCAAATAAGTCCCTGAGAATAAGGACCTTATTCTTTTATTTCTTTCTTCTAATTTTGTGTATTTGTCAGAGAGAGAGCGAGCAAGCAAGCAAGCAAGCAAGCACTATCAGGGGGTAGGGCAGAGGGAGAGGGAGAAGCAGACTGCCTGCTGAGCAAGGAGCCTGACATGGGGCTCGATCCCAGGTCCCAGAGACCATGACCCAAGCCGAAGGCAGACACTCAACCAACTGAGCCACCCAGGTGTCCTTAAGGGCCTTATTCTTAAAGGACTTAAATTCTTAAGGGACTTAAATAAGCCCCTGAGAATCTTCTGAAAAGTAGATGGACTGCTACCTAATAGGTGCTTGTAAGGAGGATCCTTGGGACCTCGTTCTGTGACCTCCTATTCATGACATTATAGTTTCAGTTTGTGATTGTTAGCTCATGTGAACCTTATTAAAATGGCCAAAATCTGGAACACTAGCATCAAATGATGGCAAGGATGTGGAGAAACAGGAACTCTCATTCATTGCTGGTGGGAGTACAAAATGGTACAGACACTTTGAATGACAGTTGGAGGTTTCTTAATAAACCAAATATGCACTTAACCATACAATTCAGTAGTCTCACCCTTTCATAGTTAAACATGTGCCATAACTCCGAGTGGATAGACAAACTGTGGTACATGCACCCAATGGAGTATTATTCAGTATAAATTGAGTATGAACGCTGATGTAAACAATCGACTTTGGGTGCTTATGATGTGTCAGCATAGGTTCATCTAGTATAATAAATGTACCTATCTGGTGGGGGATGTTGATGATGGGGGCAGCTTTGGATGTATGGGAGCAGAGGGTATCTGGTAAATACTTGTACTTTTTTTTCTTAATTTTATTAGAAAACTAAAACTAAACTGCTCAAAGAAAATAGTCTTAAAAGAAGTTATACTCCACAAATAAGTGAAACCATATGATAATTGACTCTCTCTGCTTGACTTATTTCACTCAGCATAACCTCTTCCAGTCCCGTCCATGTTGCTACAAAAGTTGGGTATTCATCCTTTCTGATGGAGGCATAATACTCCATAGTGTATATGGACCACATCTTCCCTATCCATTCATCCGTTGAAGGGCATCTTGGTTCTATCCATAGTTTGGAGACCGAGGCCATTGCTGCTATAAACATTGGGGTACAGATAGCCCTTCTTTTCACGACATCTGTATCTTTGGGGTAAATACCCAGGAGTGCAATTGCAGGGTCATAGGGAAGCTCTATTTTTAATTTCTTGAGGAATCTCCACACTGTTCTCCAAAGAGGCTGCACCAACTTGCATTCCCACCAACAGTGTAAGAGGGTTCCCCTTTCTCCACATCCTCTCCAACACATGTTGTTTCCTGTTTTGTTAATTTTGGCAATTCTAACTGGTGTAAGGTGATATCTCAGTGTGGTTTTAATTTGAATCTCCCTGAGGGCTAATGATGATGAACATTTTTTCATGTGTCTGATAGCCATTTGTATGTCTTGATTGGAGAAGTGTCTGTTCATATCTTCTGCCCATTTTTTGATGTGTTTGCCTGTTTCGTGTGTGTTGAGTTTGAGGAGTTCATTGTAGATCCTGGATATCAACCTTTTGTCTGTACTGTCATTTGCAAATATCTTCTCCCATTCCGTGGGTTATCATATGGTTTCACTTATTTGTGGAGCATAACAAATAGCATGGAGGACAAGGGGCGTTAGAGAGGTGTAGGGAATTTGGGTAAATTGGAAGGGGAGGTGAACTATGAGAGACTATGGACTCTGAAAAACAATCTGAGGGGTTTGAAGTGGCGGGGGGGTGGGAGGTTGGGGGTACCAGGTGGTGGGTATTATAGAGGGCATGGTTTGCATGGAGCACTGGGTGTGGTGAAAAAATAATGAATACTGTTTTTCTGAAAATAAATAAATTGAAAAAAAAAGAAGTTATAAAATCTGTTAATTGATTTTATTAGTAATGATATGACTTCTTTTTTACATTTACTGGACAGCTATATTCATATGTGCAGAAGTAATTTTATATTTATATGTGCAGAAATAATCTATGCATACATTTTCCCATTATCATAATATCAATATTTTATATTTTTATGATTTAAAGATACAATCTTATATAAGAATATTAATCTTTTACATGGTTATGAAGAGTATATTTTCCTGTGTTTTATTGATTTTATGTCATTCTTAATATATACATATTTAATGTTTTAGAACTGAGTTTTATTTATTTATTATTTTGGCTTTTGTGCTTAGGAAGATTGTATTAGTTATCTATGTCTCCATAAAAAATTATCCCCAAATGTGGCATCTTATTAAAACAAATATTATCTAGGGTTCCTGAAGGGGATGGTGTTGGGGAGATGCGGTAACTGAGAGACAGACATTAAGGAGAGCGTGTGATGTAATGAGCCCTGAGACTTATATAAGACTCATGAATCACTGAACTCTACCTCACAAACCAATAATACGTTATATGTTAATTAATTTAATTTAAATTTTTAAAAGTGGAAAAAAAAAGACAAAGCATGGAAGATTAACGATAAACAAACAAACACACAGACAAGCGTCATCTCAAACTTTCTATAGGCAGGGACTTGGATATGGCTTAGCTGGGTCCTTTGGCTCTGAGTCTCACACATCTGCCATTAAGTCATCCAGGACTGCAATCATCTCAGGGCTTAGATATTCACAAGAATATCTAAGATCATTCAAATGACTGTTAGCAGTTCCTCACTTGTTGTTGGAATGAGGGTCTCAGTTCCTCATTGGCTGGTGCCCTCTCATAGGCCAGCTCAAAACTGGTCAGCTGATGTCCATCAGAGCAAGCAAGGGAGACAACAAGAGTGCTTGACAGATGGCAAGTGAGGCAAAAGTCATAGTATTTTGTAACCTACTGAGGTCTCACCACTTTTGTTCATTACTCTACTTAGAAGCAATACAAAGCACAACACACATTCTTGAGAAAGGGATTTTACACACACACATGCTCACAGGCTTGTATGTGCATGCACACACCCCCGCCCGAAGACAAGTATTTGGCAGGTATTTTAGAAGCTGTTCACATAGACCTTTCACAATCTTACAACTGTTATTTTGCATGTATATGTATAACATTCTGTTTTGACCTATGTCTTTCCCTGTATTTTAAGATTTGTTGCATATATTTGCTAAGATATCTTGGCATAAATATAAAACTATATCATTGAGTGATACGTTATGCATGTTTATGCATATTATACATGTACTTAAATATATACTTCCACATAATTATGGGATAAGCTCTAGTATTCACTGTCACAAAACAAAAACTTTTCCTGTTAACCTGACTCGTGTTTATTGTTTTTTTTTTTTTTCTTTTTGCTTTTCTCTGTTGTTTTTTTGCAATAATGTGTACTCTAATTCAGGAAATTTATTTTTAGATGTTATTAAAATGACAAGTGGAATTATTAACACTCATTAGAGGAATATTAAACTATGGTCTTGCTTCACTGAAGTCTTTCAGGTGTACTTTGCCTGGGTCCCACAGTGCTGTCTTAGTGGTTTTGTAACTATTAGGTTGACAATTATTCAAAGTATGTAAAAGCCTGGAAAGGAGAAATGTGTTTCTGACAATGCATGAATATGAAGACTAAAATTTAAGGTGATTATTTTGGCTAAATGAGACTGATTTACATTATCATATCCTTGTTAGTACATGTAATAATCTTAAGACTATATACTATTGCTAGTATTTTTATATTTGGATGAAGAATAAAAGCGTAAAAGCAATTTTAAAATAATGATCCATCTCAGCTGTATTTACATTGATGTAAATAGTCTGAATATTCATTTCTAATAACCCCTAGAAAGAAGACACCTGTCACAATCGGACTATTTTTTTCCCTTTAATTTTAGAGAATGCATTGTTGTAGAACATGTATCAAATCCTGTCTTCATGGTTTTTTCATGTCAGCTGCTTAAAGTCCTAGATTCTGGACAGTATTTTCCTGTTCTAAAAATGATACTCTATTAAATAATCTCAAAATTATACTCACTTTGATGTTTAGTTTAAAAACTACCCAAGTGTAAAAAATAAAAATAGAAACTACCAAAATGTTATCGTTACCTATAGCACTTGCTATATATACACCTTAAAAAAAAAACAAAACAAAACAGCATAGACTCTTACCATAATGGCCTAATTATTGAGCTCATTACATAAAATAATTCTGCTGTTTATCCCATGATAGACAAAAGTCATGTATCATGTAACAAAATACTCTTCTGACTGAAGTATCAATAAACACATTTCAAAGCTTCAGAAAGGCCAAAAGAAATCATCTTGTCAGCATATGAGAATTCTGAAAAGAAGTGTCAAGGTATCAGAATCCTTGTAGCATTCATCACTTTATTTTATTTTCGTCATATCAACAGACTTGTAATACTCAGGAATCCTGTATCTTTAAATTTCAAATGGCACTCCAAAGGAAATTGATGAATGGATACACAGTGTAGCTTACGAAAACTTCTGTACATAGTTTTAGGAGGTTATTTTTGGTTTATTTGGATTACCAAATATTCCTAAAAAAAATTGCCTTTAATTAAAGATACATTTTTAGACATTATGTTATTTAATAATACTTTTGCAGTTTAGGTATTTAGTAATAGTTTTGTGAACTTAACATTTTGGTGAACTTTTAGGTTAACAGGAATTTTTCTTTTTAAAGGTAATGTTAAATGCTATATATTTTATCCTAGGGAAAGCCAAAAGACTTTCACCCAAAAGAAAAGGTGACATTTCCATTTTGTACAGTCTGCTAAAAACACCACGCAAGCTAGAGTTTTAATCCATGTCAGTGAGTTATGCACACATTGATTTTAAATGTAGCATTTTATTGCCATAGAAAGAAAAAAATAGCATTTCCTTCAAAATAAGATTAAATAGATATGTAATGGGATTTTAGTTATAGAGTTTAGTTTTTACACATATTTGTTGGTTATGTTGTATGAAATTTCCTTTCTACATTTACTGTCTGCTTAAATATCAGCTATAAACACCCTGAAGGACAGGTGCTGAAATGGCAGAGACTTTATTCCATCTGTGTAAAAGGTTAGCACCACATTGTAGTGCTTAACATAACCTTAACAATCCATAATTTAAACTCTGTTTTTAGGTCTATTTCTTCCTGAGATGTGATTTTTTAGTACAGTATATTCCAGCAAGTTCAACATATAGTATGATCACCTTATTTTTGTGAAATAACTAATCACAAGCTTCATAGCTGTCATGTAATAAACTTAGACAAAAAAATATGTATGCATAGATTAAATCCTCACAGTTCATGCAAAAAGTAGTTTCCTATTAGTTCTACTTATATAAAATATATTTATCCTTACAAGTTATTCTAATAACTTATAAATATTAAAAATAAGAGTGAAAATGTATAAAATATTTTATTTATTTCCCAGCTTAGATCAACTTTACTTGAGCTGGCAAGATTACAAATTCCAAATGTGTATATTCTCAGATTATGCAAACATTGCAATTAGATTTTTTATTGATTATTTGATATCTTCTATTTTAGAGATTTTTCTTGTCAGTATGGAGGTAAATTCATTACAAATACTATAACATTTATTCTTGTACTTCTACAGCATATGCCATTCCACTTATAGTAAATGAATGTCTCACTACTGGTGTTCATGCTTGTTGCTTTAATAAGTCCTTCTAAACTGCTAAACACCATTTACTTGTGATAAACTTCCCTCAGATTTTGAGCCAATTTTATTCTCTCATTTCCCCCATTATATGTGCTTTTAACAATGAAAAAAAATTATAATCCTATTTCCTATAGTGTTTTCTTGTCTCTTCTTAGTTTTGACTTTTTTTATTATATTGTCTTACCCAGCCAGCAAAAGCAATCACACTCAAATTGTTTCACCAGATTTGCATTCCCCACTCATTAAATAAATCCATCCTTGAAGCAAACAAAATAAAATAAAGTGATTTTCAGTGGCTTCATGGGTGGTTGGAAGAATTATTCTCTTATGTCATAAGTATCTTTTGTACTTCTATTAATTCCTCATTTATTTAAAATGTATATTACATGATTCAAAGAATGTTAATTATTATAAATGCTACTAATAGTTTAGACTGTGTGTAATTTTGCTGGTGATTGACTGTTTTAAGAAGGAAGGATGTGATAATATTATGATATATGTTCTAAAGCAGAAGAAGTATAATTTATACACAAAAGTGCTCAGTAATTAAATCAGTTCTATACTTGATATAACCATTTGGTCTTGAAATCAATTTAAATTTCAATTAAAAAAAGAAACAGTTTCCCTCAAAGACAGTAGTTAAACAGATTGAAACATATCTAATATATTACCTAATGTCTTTAGTTAATATATTATATATTATATATAATATATTATATTTAACTAATATCCTTAGATGCAAAAATAATAACACCTTAAAAAGTGTTAATCTTAAACAATTAAAAAGTTGTTAAATTGTCAACATGAGCAACAAAAAGTCCATTAAAATAGTGTTTTAAACATTCTAGTAGTATTTTATTATTTGTCATTCAGGCAGAGTCCATTAGCTTCTTAGTAATTACAGAATGCAGTCAAAATAATAGATGCTCTCACTGTTGCCCTATTTCACTCCTATGCTATCATTCTCATCTTGTGAACTTCTAAAAACTGGCATCATAGCTGAGCATCCATCTTAGAGATCTTTGCTAAGGGCAAAAGAAGAATGACTTGAGTATTGTGGAATATTTCAAAGTTAAAATCTAACTTATTAAATTTTATTTATTAAATTTAAATTTAATTTGTTAAATTTTATAATTGGCAAGATGTAAATCAGTTGTCCTTAAGGACCTAGTCTAAAATGATGTCGTAGGTATTTTTAACATTATTGATCAAACACATATAAGAGTCCTAAAATAAAAAGTCACATCAAACTCAGTCATTAATAAACACTATTGGATTTCATTACTATAACGAGGATCCATTTAAATTCTTATAGCTCAGAAATCCAATAATAGCTAAGGATAAATAGAGGGAGATCAATTGGCAAACAGACAGTAATACCCGATAATGTGTCCCAGAATAAGATAATAGTGTAACCTTGGAAAATCAGAATTGTGTTCCAATGAAGTTCACCTCTCAGTCATGCCCCTAACAGGTGCTATCAAAGCAATGGAGACATGCATGTTTCCCAATGCAGGTGAGTGTGCTATAAACTAGATCACACTAATCCTCCATGAGTAGGTCACACTTTCAAATTAGTGGTTGATATGTCTGGCTGTGTGCTTATGGATTTGTTGGGAGGGAATCTGTACAGCTCAGTTCAGTATAGGTGGACTTTGCTAGTCTCTGCTTCACATGCCTTCACACTTCAGGGCCAAGGATAAATGTGTTACCTCTATATTAGAAAGGCTTATCTCATTATGGAAAACACACAAGAGATTCAGCTAATTCATGCAATTATGTTTAAAGCTTTTGTTTATATGGTGAGATCCTTATACATTCTTTGGCCAAAATAAGTCATAAGAACAAGTCTGACAAAAAGGGGCAAATGTACGTTGTATATTTGGGGACACGGTAAGTCACTTAGCAAATAGTGTACTTGTACACTTTTCCTTAGGAGAAGAAATTATTCAGGAACAATGAAAATATCTGCTAATACTTATCCACCTCAAAATGAGTAATACTGGATACTATTGAAAATATTTGAGGCACAAACAACTTGCCCTGAGTACTTGTCAAGTAAAAGAAAAAAAAACTAATAATTTATTCATTCTAGGCAATTGTCCAAATGGATGAGAATTTTTTTCCTTTATAAATCTAGTTTTAACATACAATAGAATATTACTCAGCCATCAGAAAGGATGAATTCTTGCTATTTACATCAACATGGATGGAACTGGAAGGTATTATGCTGAAGAAATTAAGTCAATCAGAGAAAGACAATTATCCATGGTTTCACTCATATGTGGAATATAAGAAACAGGTCAGAGGACTATAGGGGAAGGGAGAGAAAAGAGAATGGGAAGCCATCAGAGTGGGAGAAAAATCATGAGAGACTATTAACTGTATGAAACAAACTGAAGGGTGGCTGGACGGGAGGTGAGTCAGAGATTGGGGTAATTGGATTATGGACATTAAGAAGGGCATGCGATGTGACAAGCACTGGGTGTTATACACAGCTGATAATTTATTGAACACTACACTCCAAACTAATGATGTACTGTAAGTTGGCTAACTGAATTTAAATAAAAAATGAATTAAATAAATGGGGTTTTAGAACCACAGCAAAAAACCCAAGTGAAATGGAGAGAAGTAATAAGCCTGATAGAGAATTTAAAGTAATGATCTTAAACATACTCACTGTACTAGAGAAATGAGTGGAGGACATCAGTGAGTCCTTTAACAAAGAGATAAAAAAGAACCAGAGATGAAGAACACAATAAATGAAATTTAAAATACACCAGATTGTAATAAATAGCAAAAGAACAAATTAGCATGGAGTAATGAAAAGTAAGTTGAGCAGGTAAGAAAAAATAAGAATAGACTTAGGAAACTCAGTAACTCGAGCAAGCATAATAACATTTGCATTATAAGGATTCTGGAAGAGAGCAAAGGGGGAAGAAAATTTATTTGAGGAAATAATAAATGAAAACTTTCCTAATCTAGGGAAGATAACAGATATCCAGAGCCAGGAGGCAGAGAGATCCCCCAACAAAATCAACCCCAAGAAATCCATACTAGACACATAGTTAAAATGGCAAAGGCAGTGATAAAAGCATGTAAATTTAGTATGACACCATATACCTTTAAAATGTGGGAAGGAGAGGAGTAAAAAAGTGGATTCAAACTTAGGAGACCATCAACTTAATATAGACTGCTAAGTGCAGTTATTTATAAACATAATGGTAACCACAAATTAAAAACCAGTAACAGATATGCAGAAAATAAAGAGAAAGGAATCCAAATGTATCACTAAAGAGAGCCAATGTACTATAAGAGAAGAGAGCAAGGAAAGAGGGAAAGAGAGAATTACCTAAATAACCACAAAATAAGTAACAACATGGCAACAAATACACATCTATCAACTATTACTTTGAATGTAAATGGACTAAATGCTACAATCAAAAGACATGGGGTGACAGAATGGATTAAAAACATCAACAACAACAACAACAAAAACAAGATCCATCTAAATGCTACCTACCAGAGACTCACTTCAGACCTAAAGACACATGCAAATTGAAAGTGAAGGGATGAAGAAACATTTATCAAGCAAATGCATGTGAAAAAAAGCCAAGGTAGCAATATTTATAAAAAGGGAGTTCTAGCTGACAGTTGTGACAAGAGTAATCCTTTAATAAAGTCTTTGATTCACGGAAGGGTCATCAATGTATTAAATCAATAAGTACTTCAGGAGGTCTTTCTAATGGAGGGAATAAGATATCACCATTTGTACCACAAATCGATCTTAATTAAATATGTAATAACCAGACAGTATGTGTCATTGATACAATGTAATACTGAACATGTAAAATCAGCTGAACCTAGTCAAGTTCCTAGAGCTAACTTCCATTTACCAAAGGGAGAGTAAGAACCAGCTAAATGACAGGATAAGGAAAAGACTTTAAGAACTTTTATAAAATAACACTGTCTTTATCAATTAGTGAAAAATAAAAGAAAATTTTATGAAAATAAGTACATATTCTTTTTTTTATAAAATAGTTCTTGAACATTGAAAAAAAAAGTGTTTGTTTTTTTGTTTGATTGTTTTTTGGTTTCTTTCCTTAAAGATCATAATGAACTCTTCTTTAGGACCAGAAGAAAAACATTTACATATCCTAAACAGCTCATATGCATTTTTTTCCTATTTATACCAATACTTATTACATTTTCTATAACCCGATACATTTGTAAGACATTGTTTCCCCTTGTAAAAAAGCTATGTATGCAATCTTCTATTAAGAAATTGTGTTTAAATATTTAGGAATTATATCATGTATTAAAGACTCTCAATAGTTTTCAGAGTGTGGAAATACAAATTC
This sequence comes from Neogale vison, assembly GCF_020171115.1. Classification (NCBI taxonomy): domain Eukaryota; kingdom Metazoa; phylum Chordata; class Mammalia; order Carnivora; family Mustelidae; genus Neogale; species Neogale vison. Next base: position 17,260,029 of record NC_058100.1, read on the forward strand.
TCTCACTCCCCTACTTACTTTCCTTCTCTCTATTCTCTCTTTCCCCTCCCCTACTTCATCTTTCCCTTCTTCCCCTTCTTTTCTTTGTCCTTTCTCTTCTTCTTCATTCCTGAAATTCACAGTTGCAACCAGTCAGTTGTCTAGAACATTAGGTATTTATTAAATTTGTTCACACAGTTTAAACAACAGTCCTGCAGAAACAAGTTTCAAACCCATATAATACAGCCATAATTAATATCGAAACACTGAATTCCATGTTGAAAAGGAAAAATATTTTATTAGTCTTTGAAATAAAATACTGCTTACCACTTACTGAAAATCTATTTTATGGGGTACTGTACTTATATACACTACTTTTTGATGAGATATATTTAGAGGAGCTCTAAATCTATTTTATACTCCAAAGAAACACAAAATAAATTGTTTTGCATTATATATGTTTGGAATTTCACTACCACCTTTATCTCTTAGCCTCTTTCTGATACTTGCATCTTTGAGAAATTGTTAAATGTAATTGAGATATATATTTTCCAGCATTTTAAATGTACTTAAAATGGAATTTTTATCACAATAAAAGCATTACATTATATGATGGTGGGTAATATTGAAAAATAAAATTATTTAATGTAATGGAAAATTTTGTTGCCCTAATATTTTTACAGAAGTAGAAGAAAAATAAGAAAAGGAAGGATTTGGAAGTCTGCATATGATCTAAAATAATAAATCACTGAAAATGAAAGTTTATGTAGCTCACTAAATATGAAAAGCAATCATGACTGAGCATCATTTATCACCTTACAGGATAGGTACTGATATAATCATATCATCATTTTATTTTTTTTTAAAGATTTTATTTATTTATTTGACAGACAGAGATCACAAGTAGGCAGGGAGGCATGCAGAGAGAGAGAGGAGGAAGCAGGCTCCCAGCTGCACAGAGAGCCTGATGTGGGGCTCGGTCCCTGGACCCTGGGATCATGACCCGAGCCAAAGGCAGAGGCTTTAACCTTTGAGCCACCCAGGCGCTCCAGATATAATAATTTTAAACATGGAAAAAAGTGAACCTTAGTGTATTACGTAACATTCTCAAGGTCATATAGATGCTATATGGTGAAGGAAGATATCAAAATATTTATTTTGATTGTAGAAGCCATACCCTTAAACATTATATAATGGTCAGGGATAATATTCAAGTAGTACAAACCAGTGAAAATACTGTCTTGTTTTGTTTTGTTTTGTTTTGTTTGTCCAACCTGAGTCTTTACTGAATTTGGTTTGATGGATTAATACCTTTATCATAATGGCTGTTAGATATTTTAAATATTTTACATAGCAGCGGTTATCCTGGGAGTGCTGGTGTGCCCATTTTTCTCTAGAGACAATAATTAGAGTAATAAAAAACAAATTTAACTGGTTGCCTTCATTCTTCTAAGTAGGAAACCAGAATATTTCAATAGTTAATGTGAATATATCTTTGAAGTATAACAAATATACATAAAAATACTCAAGAATTGAATATAGAGCATGATGAGTTTTTCATACTTTATACTTTTGTAGCAACACAGATCACGGCATAATATATTTCTAAAACACAGAAGGACTCATGTTCCCTTTCAGTTGATAATATCTTTAGATTAATGCTGTTTTGTCATCTATCATTATAAATTAGTTTTGCTAGTTTTAAAATTTCATATAGACGGATTCATGTATCATGTGCCATTTTTATTGGGCTTATGTCTATGAGATTTGTCCATATTGTCCTTGGACATGTCTTTTGATGGACAGAAGCACTCATTTTTATATACCAGTGATTATAATTGCTGGACCATGAGATACATGCATGTGTGTGTATGAGTGTGTATTTAGCTTTTTTAGCAAACAATTTATGTTCTAGCTATCAATACATAAAGTTTTCATTTGCTCTAAATATTTGCCAACATTTTGTTATTGTATGTTCTTTTAAATTTAGCTCTTCTGGTATGTGTGTTATGGTTCCACATTGTGGTTTTAATTTACATTAAATTAAATTAACTAGCATAAATATGTTTCTTAAACACTATATTATATCATATTGTCAATTCTTAGCATAACTCAGTCTTTCACAAGCTGCCCAGATCTCAGAAAATGTCTTATGTTAAAAAGCATTTTCAGTTCCTTAATTCTTCATGCTGCCAGGCCAATCCTCTGAAGCAGCCAGAAGACTTTTCTGATTACTCTCTTCCCAGAAGGATCTCCTTTATGGGTTAAACCAAAGATGATGTCCACATGGAGAAGTGGCAAACATGCCCAAGGAATCAAGGAGCCAAAGGTGGTCATCTCACTTCAAATTGGTTCCCTTCTATCCAGGGCGCCTGGGTGGCTCAGTGGGTTAAAGTCTCTGCCTTCGGCTCAGGTCATGATCCCAGGGTCCTGGGATCAAGCCCCGCATCGTGCTCTCTGCTCAGCGGGGACCCTGCTTCCTCCTCTCTCTCTGCCTGCCTCTGCCTACTTGTGATCTCTGTCTGTCAAATAAAAAAAAAAAAAAGAAAAAAAATTGGTTCCCTTCTAGAACTGAAGATCAAATTTTCCACATCTTTTCAAATCTTTTAATATGTTATTAATGTAACTTTCCAGCCTTACCTAATTCTTGGTATAGTAGTATTGTATCAGGCTGTAGTAGTTTACTATATTCTGGTCAAGAGAGAAAGACCTATAGACATATTTGTCTAAACATATGCTCTTAAATTTAGAAATAGCCTAATTTTTATACTACCCTGCTATAGAATAAGGGTTTATGTAATTAAATCACTAATCCTTGAATAATAACCATCAATACAACTATTTAAAATAGATTTCAAGAGTTGGATATATTTAAAATATATTAAAGTATATTTTCAGCTGAAATTCTGCCCTAAACCTCAGGCTTAATTGTCAATCTTGTTTTAGAGTTCTTTTTTTTTTCCCCCTTAATACTCTAATTGGCTTGGAAAACTAAAGAGTATTAGAAATAGTTTTACCATTCAAAGTCTGTATTTTTATCTCCAAATGAATAACAATTCTATAAACATTAAAAATCTTATTTCATTGTTACAGCCAGCTCCTAAAGTTCCCAAGTTCATTACTAAATTTATTAAGACTGTGTATTGAATAACCAAAACTGAGTAAGCAAAACATTGAACTAATTATCAAGAGATTTTCTTGATATATGACAGGTTATAATAAGAAAGACATTTAAGATAATAAGTAATATGACCACTACTTTCTTATTAATTAAATATCTAAAGGAATTTTAAAAGAAATTCTCAAGATGGTTGTGAATTTTAGATATGCATGACTCAAATTCACAAACTTATGTAAAGAAACAGTGATTTTTATATTTTTGTGTGTGTGTTGTTTAATTTGGCAGTTATTTGATTTCTGTCTATGGTTGGTGCATTGCTTAAGGACACATGTTTAACTGCCTTAATAAATACTCTTGTTTTTTAAAAAACAGCTACTTAAAAAATAATGATTTCTCTATCACATAAAGCTTTAAATGAAAGCAAAGAAAGCCTGATATTGGGACTCCACAGTTTGGGGATATGGTCTCTAGTTGTCAGTTATTCTGCTGTCCTCAACATGGGCCTTCTCTCTGAAGTCCAACCAACTTTCTGCATTGTCCCATAGAGAAGAGAAGAGAAGGGAAAGTAAGAAGCACAATTCTTCCAGTGGTTTAGAAAGAAGGCTGGTGAATGCAATTTTTAAGTGGCACCCCTATGTGCAAGACTTAAATTTGTGAGTTTCTTTTGGAAAGTAAGACTGAAGAATTGATTAATAGCTCCTGGCTTTCTCAGTCACACTTGAATGATTCTTTTACTTGAAAGTCTCCTTTCCATATTTTTTCTCTTATTTTTTCTCCCTTCCATATTTTAAAGTTAGGTTTAAAATAATATTATTGGTTTGCATGTTCATGGAATTGGGTATGTTGTTTAACCAACACCCCAGTTAATAATATTTAATGTAGATTTACTTCATACATTGTATTAGCCAGGATTTCCCAGAGAAACAGATCCAGTAAGATAACCGAGGGTAGATGGATGATAGATAGAAATAGATAGATAGAAATAGATAGATAGATAGATAGATAGATAGATATTATGCAAGATTAGCTACAAAATTATGGAGGCTGAGAAATCTTGGCATTTTTATTCTGCAAACTGGAGGCCCAGTCAAAACTCAGAAGTCTGGAACCAGGGAAATCCATAGTGTTAACCCCAGTCTGAGTCATAAAAACCCAAGAACTGAGGGCCAGTGCTATCAGTCTGGGTCTAAGTCCTGAGATCCAAGAACAAGGACTCTGATGTCAAAGGGAGGAGGAAAAGATGAGTGTTCCCCCTGAAACACAGAGGAAAAACTTTCACTTCCTCTACCTTTTTGCTCTATACAGGCTCTTAAGAGGTGAGTTGATGTCCGCTGAGTGGCAGCAGTCTTTGCTCTCCATTTCTAAGGAGAAGGTTTTCTTAACTATTTTTTCTTCCCATTTCATGGCAGGTCACTTAATTGCAGCACAGATTAAAAATTTAATGTATATACTTAGTTTTGAACTTTGCTCAATTTCATTCTGCATCAATAGTCTGCAGTATGACCATTCCAAATCCCACTGGTCCAGGTCAGCAGGGGTTCTGTTCTTCATTTCCTCTTTTCTAATATGTCATGAGTCCTTATGTTCACTGGAATATTTGTGCATGTTCTTATTGGCCACCATTTGGCCCAGATTTGTTCTTGGGATTCTAAAGGACATCATGCCCACTGCCAGGTCCTGGTAGCCACAGAGGCTGGACATGCTTGATACTGAAACTACTATCATCATGGCCAAGAAAAAGCAATATTGTTAGTATTTTTGTTGCAACAGTTTGTTTAGGTCACTTTATGTTATTACTGCTTTTAATACTCTGTTAATGTTCACCCGTCTCTACCTTCATGATAAATGGACACTGTTTTTCTCTGTATTCTTTTTGTCCAAGTACAGATTTTTTTTTTAAAAGTACAACATTAGCGTAATTTATCTATACAATTCCATTTCAGAATACATCCCAGACTCCCTTTTATTCTGCTTCTTTCTGATCGTGGAAGCTCTTCCTTTTCTTCCAACAGCTTCAGGTTGTCAAACATTATCCTAGGATCAAAAAATCCAGATTCTAAGGAGAGCAAAGCATGATAATAGTAATTATAATTATTATTTACAAATCCTGGATAATATTTTGCTACCATCAGGAAACTCACAAAGAGAAGTCTGGTTCCAAAACTCCACTAAGGAAGAAACAGAAGAATCCCACAGTTATTTCTCCTTCAAATCTGCTTTCAGTTCTTTTCTTTGTTATCTTTCTTATTTTCCTTACTCCCGCGAGAAATTTCCACTGACACGCAACTCAAGTCTCATTTTCATTCCATAAAACAATTAAAAGGAAGAACAAAATAAATTACACATGTTTTTATTTCTCTGTTATTTTGTTTCGTTTCATTTTAACCAGTTCATTTGCTACCCCCAAAGACATAGGTTGTGTTACTACAAAAAAGGGAAGGATGCCGGCCATAAAAAACATATGCATGGAATTCAGTGTGGAGCAATCCACTCTCCTAAGATACAAAGAAAAATCATAAAAGAACCACGTCCTGTTCATGTGTTTGTCCTGCTAGTTTTGGGGTTTGGTAAAAATTAAACTTACTCAGTGACTATCCCTTGTGAAGGGAAACACCATTTTCAGTTTCCCATCTGCATTCAAGCCATGATGGAACAGTGATAATTTTTACCCTTTCATCAATTAATATCCATATTCATCTTAAGGAAGAACATATGAGTTATGAGAATTCTTGCTCTGTGGAGACATTAGAGATGTAAGTGAGGGTGGGCAAGACATTGATCTGTCACCTTGTTTTTGTTCCACAGACAAAATAAATGAGTCAACTTACCTTTTGTTAGAAATCTAGTAAATAGCAATGATCAGTTTGATCAGTTAAGATGCTCATACCAAGAAACACATTTTAGAAAATGTCTACCTTAATTCCACTAGTTATTCAGAAGCTAACTGGAAAAGAAAGTCATCCATTTTGCACATGAAATTTTATAACATGTATCATGAAAAAGTAAACACGTTTTAAGTATCCCTTCAATGTAAACATGATTGAATTAAGTATTGGCTATTGAAACAAGGATCATCAAGCCCTCTTAAGACTTTGTTGTAAGGCTTGCTTGGAGGTATTCTTTTTATTTGGATGAAAAATACACAAGAAATTTTTCCAGCAGGTAATTGAAATGTGCACCATTAGGGAAATATACAAAAGAAAGTTATGTACACAAAAAGCAATATGACTATGTTTGCATGATAATGTATTAAGGGAAGGAGGAGAAAGCCAGAAAGAAAGGATTTGATTATAGTAGCTGCCAAAAAAATAAATAAATAAACTTATCAGGAAATTTTGCATCCTTTGAAAACTGAGTGAATACCTTGATTCAGATTTTTAAGATAATTAACATAAAATGTTAGTAGCATGTTGTTTTACCAGACAAGGTATGTCCTTTGAAGAGTATGTTGAAAGTCTTTCAATAGTTCTACAGTTTTTCAGAAATTGTGTTTTAATGAAAAGAATAGAAATAGAAATGTGTTTTATAGGGACTATAATGTCATAATGTGAGCTTCTACCTTAAAATTATGATAGCTTGCATTGGCTCTGGTACAATGTCTCAGATCACATCTAATCACTTAGCAAAAGCACATTTTAGTGTAAAAGGTTGAGTATGACATCCAAAATAGAGGTCTTTTGGGAACTATATCCTGTAGGAATATGAAATGACCATATTACAATTATTATTTCTATAAAGTTATATGCAGAACATATGCATATCCTAAATGTAGTACTTTTTTTGGCTGGGAAATAACATTTAATATGGCTAAAGGACTCACAATTTAGCAAGTATCAAGATATATATAAAGTCAGACTGCAGCAATTCACCTTCATCAAAATATATTTGATTTTTTTCATTCTTCACAACTGATTTGAAATTTTCTCACTTAGTCATTAGGTTTTCCTGTTCATGGATCTTCTAAAGGATAAAGTTTTATTATGTTATTAATAGTCATTAAACTTCATGTTCTCATTTGATCTATGTTGTATACAACAAGACATAACAACTTCTGTAGTAGATTAACAACTATTCTAATGGCTGGCATAAACTTAAAATTCTTGTTTGAGATTTATATTTTTGCAGGATATTATTGAGTTTAGATTATTAAGTTTTTGCCATTCATGTTCTAAATACAACTTCCTACTTCTTTTAGTTTCCTACTAAATTTTTCCCACTTAATCTTTTTAATGAATGTTATCAGAACTCTCAGGCCATTAACTTATTTCCCTTTTCTCTGTGAAATTTTAACAAAATTATTTAACAAAATAATACCTTTTTAAAGATTTTATCCATTTATTTGAGAGAGTCAGAGATCATGAAAGAGAGCGAGCATGAGTAGAGGGTAAGGGAAGAGGGAGAGGGAGACAAGCAGAGTCCCCAGTGAGCAGGGAGAGACACAGGGCTTGATCCCAGAACCCAAGGATCACAACCTGAAGGCAGACACTCAACTGACTGAGGCATCCAGGTGCTCCAATAAGAATGTAATCCTACTTCCTTACAACAAGGTAATCCAGATTCCTTCATTCCATACCTCGTATCATTGCTTTCGTTCATTTCACTTGTATATAAACATATATAAACTGTGTGTGTGTGTGTGTGTGTGTATGCGCGCGCACATGCATATATACATGTAAGGAAATACTAAATATACATAAACAGGGGTGCCTGGGTGGCTCAGTCAGTTAGCATCTGATTCTTAATTTTGGATCAGGTCATGATCTCACTGCTGTGAGATGGAGCTTTATGTGGGATTCAATGGAGCCTGTTTGGGATTCTCTCTCTCTTCCCCTTGTGCCTCCCTTACCATCTCTAAGAAAAAAAATAAGTAAATATACATAAAACATGCATATACATAAATATATATAATATACACATAAGCATAATCTACATTGTTGCAATTATTCTGAGCCAACTGTTATCTATTAGATCATTTAAAAATAAGAAAAATAAGTTTTTATTTTACCTTAATTTTTCTTTGATTTTCCTCCTTTATGTAGATTAAAGTTTCTGACCTATATTTTTCTTCTCTCCATGGAACTTCTTTTAACATTTCTTGCAAGGCAAGTCTACTGGCAACAAATTTCCTCAAATTTTGTTTATCTGATAAAATCTATATATCTTTTACTATTGGATAATTCTGAAGGGTACAGAATTCTAAGGTTGCAGATTTTGTTTTTTTGTTTTTTGCTTTTTGTTTTTTGTTTTTTCTCTCAAAGCTTTAAATATTTCACTACACTCCAGTCTTGCGCACATGGTTTTTGAGGAGACATTGGATATAATTTCTATCTTTGTTCCCATTTATATGAGGTTTTTTTTTTTTTTCTCTGACTTCTTTCAAGATTTTTTCTTTATCTTTGATTTTGTATAGTTTGGAAGTAATATGGCTAGTTATAGTGGGATCCCCACATTTGCCGTGCTGTCTTTTTCATCTATATCCAGCTAAAATTCCTTGAGTCACTTTAAAAAATAAACCTTTCTCAAAGCACCAAGTTAATTTGTCCTTTAACCTTTCCTTACGTTTCTTTAACAAATCATCAAACACAGATAATTTTGTTACGTATGCTTAGAGTTAGTAGTTAGGAATAATTACACAACCAAAATATTAATTTCACAAAAAAAAAAAATCTCCAGACACCAAAACCAATCTAAACTTCAAATTGCAATATTACTTTTTCTCATTGGCTCACTCCACTCTATGAAAACCATTTGAATCTACTCTCACTAACTTCCTAGAACTGGCCCTCATCTATAAGTCTTAGCATTTTTCCCCTCAGGGAACAAAACAAAACAAAACAAAACTTGCAATCACACAATTAAATCCTCAAATCCCTACTCCATGTATATATATCTCATGTGTTTTCTCTTGCAAAATTGGGTGCCTATAGATAACACATTTCTTCTAAAAGTCTTCTTAGGGTGTCTGATTGGCTCAGTGGGAGAAGTATTCAACTCTTGATCTCAAGGTCATGAGTTTGAGCCCCACAATAGGAGTAGAACTTACTAAAAAAAAAGAAATCTTCAAAACATAAAAAGAAATAAAAGTCTACCTTCTACTACTTATATTATCTTTCTGTCTTCTCAGGAAAATTACACATTTGCTCACTCTTCCATTTTTCTATACCTACCAGGTTCTCTCTTGATTCTTTCTTTGAAGACTAAAGCTAGGATTTGTTTAGCAAATCTATTGGTTTCCCTATCTTGTAAAAGTATAACACCTGCAAATAATAAATGTTATCTACTTAATTTATTTATTTAAATAATCAATGTAATTAATTTTCTTGTCATACTACATTGATCAGGGAACCTCGTACTGTGCTGGAACACTATGGTCATGGTGCTGATGATGGTGACAGTGACAATCCTGCTTTGGTCATTCCTGCAGTAAGGGCTAATTATATTTTGTTAGCAGTACAGTAGTAACCTAACATAGTGAGCACATTAGCTTACCATTTTTCCATTTTGGAAAACTCATACAAGGTTAAGGCTTATTGTCTCAAAAAATAGGACAGACTGCTATAAAGCCATCAGTACTTGAGGTTTAAGGATGCGCAATGGTTTTGACTCAAAATATATTCCTTTCTAATTTTTATTTATTGATTTTTTTTTTTTTAAGAGAGAGAGGAGGGAAAGGAGCAGGGAGAGGGGAGAGAGAATCTTAAGCAGACTTCACACACACCAGCGAGCCTGATCCCAGGCTCAATCTCGCAACCCTGAATCATGACCCAAGCTGAAATCAAGAGCTGGATGCTTAACTGACTGAGCTACCCAGGCACCACTCAAATTAGTTTTTAAGTTCACCTCGTGCTAACTTTATATTTCGTGATTTTCTGGAAATATGTCCATTTTGTCACATGCCTTAAGATTTATTGCTCCATTTTTTAAAATAATAGTTTCTTTATTCTGTCAGTTTTTTCCTGTATCATTCTACATTTTAGTTTATCTCTGTCTTTTCTATTTTTATAAAATAAATTATATATCATATCACTTAAAGTCAGATTTTTTAATCTCCATTACTTTCATTTTACTTCCTTTTGCACTTACATTTTAAAGCTGTTATTTCCATCTCTTTCCTCTTTTCTAGACTGTGTTCTTCATCAGGTCATTCCATTTTTCATGTTCATGGGTTGCAGTATTAGAATGATCCTCCAAAGATGTCCATATCCTCATCTAATCCCCAGTATTCCCAGTGAAACGTTGTTTTACATGGTAAAGGAAACTGTAGACATAATTGAAGTTAAAGATTTTGAGATGGAGAGATTATTCTTGACTACCCAGATAGCTACAATAATCACATGAATCCTTAAAAGTGGAAGAGAGTCAGAAGCATGGTATAAAGGGTGTTACTTGAGGAGTTGATGGTCTCTTGATGGGCTGTTGCTGTTGACTTTGAAGATGGAAAAAGGGAGCTAAAGCCAAGGGATGCAGTCGACTCCCTAGAAAATGGAAAGAGCAAGGAAATAAATTCTGAAAGCCTTCATGAAGGAACATAGTCATGCACAGGATGCCCACATCAGGTGCTGATTTTTGTACATAATAAGTATTTACAGTTATTGATTTTGTTATTCGTTTTAAAAAATATTGTAATGACAGAGTGACACAATCAGAAGTCATGGTTTGAACTTTAAAATTTAATGAAGTTCAGTTTATAACTAATTCATGGTCACTGTTTTGAATATTATGATGCATTGAAAATAATTATTTGTGTTTATTTCATCTACCTCATCTGGTTTTCAATTTTCTTTTCCTGTGTATTGCAAAGTTACGTTCATAAATTGCTTCTCAAGTTGGTTTCGTACACAGCTGAACTTTCTAGAAGAGGTAGAATTATGGAAAGTTAAGAGACTTCCTCAAGACAGAGTAACGATGTTACCCTCACAAAATGTGTTTTATAAAACATTATCTTTACCCTGTGATCACTTTGTTCTTTTTTTTTTTTGAGCTTTTTGTTTGTTTATTTCCACTTTGTTTTAAAATGAGTATTCTAAAATTTGAAAGGATTGATATATTTTTTTCTCCCAATTTATTTATTTTCAGAAAAACAGTATTCATTATTTTTTCACCACACCCAGTGCTCCATGCAAGCCGTGCCCTCTATAATACCCACCACCTGGTACCCCAACCTCCCACCGCCCCGCCACTTCAAACCCCTCAGACTGTTTTTCAGAGTCCATAGTCTCTCATGGTTCACCTCCCCTTCCAATTTACCCAAATTCCCTACTACTCTCTAACGCCCCTTGTCCTCCATGCTATTGGTTATGTGATCACTTTGTTCTTATACTATGCAGCTCAATAGATTAGAACACTCACTGGTTATGAGTGAGCGTCCATGTCTTCCCTCTTTTTCTCTCAGTCTTCTGAGTCTTCTCATGTCTTCTTCTCTCAGTCTTCATTCACTTATGAATTCATCAAAGATTATGCCACTGATCCCGGGAACCACATGAGTCAGTGTTAGGCAGGCTACTTATATTCTCCTTTACAGTGGAGACACAGTAAAGACCATCCAGCATAATACGGGCAATATCAAAAGATATGTCTGAAAAATTCTCCCTCACCTATAAGAACCAACAACTTTCTGAATAAAAAACCTGGTAACAGTTGTCACTGAAGATTCATGGAAAGAATAGGAAAGAGAAAGAAAGTGATTTAGAATTTGGTGTTACAACAAACTGCTTTTAGATGTTTTTTGGGGATATTACTACCACCCCATTCCTGATGTTTCCTTCTGTTGAGAGGAAATTTCATAATTAAGGATTGAATATTCTGCTGGTACATTTGAGGACAATAAAATTTGGGATATTTTCATTTTAGCTCTTTCTTCTTTCTCTTGGGGAATCATGATGCTTGCAGTAAATACACATTCTACTAATTAGCTCCTTTGTACAACGGGTAGGTTCCCTTTCCTGATGCGATCTGGTAGTCTAGACAGTTTGGCATTGACTATTTAATCTGAGGTTTTAGCTATAGGAAAACCATTAGCCATGTTTTCCAGTTCAGCTATATCAATATTAAATTTCACATTTCTGTTGTACACATGAGTTTTGTTGTGGTTTCATATTACCTACCAATGTTTCAGGGTTAAGGTAGAAAACAAGAGTGTTTTATATTGGACCACCATAATATTCATTGGTTCCTTCAAATCTTACTATAAAAGGAGCACCTAGGTGTGGGGCCTGTTTGAGATTCTTAATCTCCCTCTTCCTCTGCCCCTGCCCCCAATAAATTAATTTAAAAAGGGAGAAAAATTAAGAGAATAAATCAACCTCTTTAAAGATAAGAATCAAGCCTTCTGTAAGCTACCTATTTGAATAAAGATGAGGCTATGTGGAATAAATTAGATTCTTTTAATTAAAAATATTAACACCCAAACTGTTGATTATCATCTATAAAAAGCCTGGCCTTTTAATCAGATCTCGGTTTAACTTGTAATCATCTTTAAATATCATTACTTATTTTTCTAGGTTTTTGATAATTCAAATATATATAAGAAGGCTTGATTCAGATGTTGTAATTACTTTTCCAGATAAAGGTATTTCTTTGTTATCTGTGCTCTCTTGAAACTACAAACTGGAGATTAAAGAAAGAAGGAACTGTGGCAGTGGTAAAAAGGCAGGACAAATCTGTCAGTATGTCAGCTTTACATCTGGCTGGTATCATGATGACAACAGATCTGTTAAGGCAAATGCTTCTCTGTCAAGCTATTTAATTAGAATTACAATCATCTTCCCAGAAATGATCCTTAAAATAAATTGTCTACTGTAAATGGATAAAATAAATAGTTTGTCTCTTCCCAAATCACTTGAAATAAGAGAACCAAAGACAAAGAGTCTTCAAAAATACCATAATTTTCAAGGTGGAAATGTGGAAAGAACAGTTAACGTTAGATAACAGTAAGTGTTGCTGTGATTGGAAGTGGTGTTTTCTTTCTTTTTTTTTCTTTTCCACTTTCCTTTTTTGGATTTATGTGGATGACTAAGTGATAGTTTATGTCACAAAATATCATTAAACAGGTTTTCTATTTACAGTGCTTTTACCTCAGTGAAAATCAAGGCAATGAGAGTTTTGCTTTTTGTTTTTTGTTTTTGTGTTTTATTTAAATGTAATGTAACACAATGTAAGACCACGTGAAAAATCCTAGGTGGTTTAAATCCTGCTACCTACATTTGATATCAGGGTCACCTTGGGAAACTCTTTAATCTCTTTCAAGGTCAATTCCTGATCCCTAAATGATAGACAATCCTTTTTCCATAAACTGTTTATGAGAATCATACAACTTAAAAATGTTTCTTGAATTGTTCAGAATAGAAATATACACACACACACACACAGAGTATATAGTACTGGCATTTGTTTTCATGGAAACAAATGTAATTTGGCTTGTCAAGGGCCTTAGGGACACCTGGGTGGCTCAGTCAGTTGAGTGTCTGCCTTCTGCTCAGGTCATGATCCTAGGGTCCTGGGGATTGAGTGCCATATTGGGCTCCCTACTCAGTGGGGAGCCTTCTTCTCCCTCTGCTTGTGCTCTCTCCCTGACAAATAAATAAATAAAATCTTTAAAAAAAATTAAGGGGGGCTTAAAATTTGCAAGTTTAAAGAGATTTAATGACACTTATTAAATAAAAATATTTGTGGAATAAAGAACCATAGAATCTTGGAATTGTGAAGGACACTATGCATCATATTTGCCCAAATAGTAATATGATTATACTCTTCTTAGTAATGTAACTGCCAAGAGAAAACTAACATTATGTCCTAAGTTTTTATACATTCATATTAATATTTTTTGAGAGTCATAGAATTTTACATGGAAGAGGATTCTTATTTATATATAACTTATATATTTCTCTATTTTTTTTTTTTTTTTTTTTTTTTTTTTTTTTTTTTTTAAAGATTTTATTTATTTATTTGAGAGAGAGAGAGTGTGTGAGAGAGAGCATGAGCGAGGAGAAGGTCAGAGAGCGAAGCAGACTCCCCATGGAGCTGGGAGCCTGATGTGGGACTCGATCCCGGGACTCCAGGATCACGCCCTGAGCCGAAGGCAGTCGTCCAACCAACTGAGCCACCCAGGCGTCCCTATATTTCTCTATTTTAAGATAACATTGAGATATAACGCACATCAAAAAATAATTATAAAACAAAAATTATGAGTGGAAAAATAAATAGGTAGATATAACACTTTTTTCACACATGTCAATGGACCAATTAGCACTGCACACTTCACTGCAAAAATGACTAAAGGCTCTGTGTATTCTCAATGTACTTCTTTGGCTTTAATGAGAAAGAGCTAAATGGAGCATTTAACTTTCCCTAGATTATATAGGAGAACAATACCATGTAAAGCAACGTTTCACTGGGAATACTGGGATTAGATGAGGATGTGAACATCTTTGGAGGATTATTCTGCCTACTGCAACCCGTAAACATGAAAAATGGAATGACTGTTGAAGGACACAGTCTAGAAAAAAGGAAAGAAATGGAAATAACAGCTTTAAAATGTAAGTGCTAAAGTAAGTAAAGTAAGTAAAATGAAAGTAGTAGAGATTAAAAATCTGACTTTAAGTGATATGATATATAATTTATATTACAAAAATAGAAAAAATACATATTCTCTCTGGGTTTACAAATTCAGAAATAAATATACTGCTGTTATATAAATTTCTTAATTAAAGACGAAGCACATGAAGTTGCAATTTGTATTTGAAAATCAATTTCACTTGACATGATTAGTGGATTTATTTTTTACTAATGTTTATCTTTTTAAGACTCACTGCTTTACTATGACTATTACATTTTATATCAGTGCATGTAAAAAAAAAAAAAGACACACAAAAAAACCCACAAAACCCTGTGCTTGTATCAACCTTAGCTTTTTGAACAAATTCTGTATTTATTCTGAGCATAAGGTAGTGGGAGCAAAAATCAAACTCTTGGATAATTTAAAATACTTCACAGAACAGTGCTTTCGCTGGGTGTTTCTTCTACCTGCACTAAATTCCCCTTGTGCTGAAGGATGTGAAGACGTTGCTGGATACTGTCCTTGAAGGGAGAATATAGAGCCTAAGGCTGAGTAAAGGGAGTAATATCTCAGCTAATTTTAAACAAACATATACAGAATTTCCCATACCTCAATGTACTTGAGTAAGAAAAGGGAATAGATCACTTGGCATAAACTCTATGATGTGTTTTATCTTCTATCCTGAAAAATATTTTGCAGCTTTAATGCTGTCATAGAGTAACTTCATTTTTTTTTCATTTATTTTCCCCTCCTCTAAGGCATTGGGAGTGGAGACATAAGGATTACATGTGCCACTTCTCAGCACCCCTTGAAAATCTGTCCTTAGAACACTCTCAACTGTGGAGTACAAGGAAGGAGAAGAGGGTACATCTTCTTGAGGATCTCCAGAATTGAAATATTTTGAAGGGGTATGTTGAGACTTTGAGGACTTTTAAATGTATATAATAAGTTAGGCTTTAGTACAGTTTTCTCTTGGCAAATGGATGCAACCTGAAGACAGAGAAAGATGTTTACCCAGTGGTACAAAGTAACTCACCAAAGGAGTTACATTAGGTTTAGGGAAGCATTCTTTTTTGTATAAAAATATAAACTAGGGTCTCTCTGTTCTGTCTACACCCTGGGAGCTGCAATACAGTGGCTGTAGTAGAATACATTTTAAAAGTCAGCTTCATATTTTAAATGAAGGTTGTTAATTCTCAACCAAATTTTACCTAATATACCAAAAAGATTGTGATTCTATACTGAGGATATTTGAATAAATAACAAGGGAGAAAATACAGCTTTTTTCAGTTAGAGAAGAATGTTTTCTAAACTTTAAATTGCTGATAAACTAGCTGAACTTTTTGGAAGAAAGCATGTGATAACAGAAAATGCTTCACTCCAGTTAGTAGCAAAATCTGTGCAAAAATGTAATCCCAAGGTTCACATTTCTTATTTTTAAATGGATAGGACTTTAGTTTGTATATATCTATCTATTGGCTGTTATGATCATAAGTGTGTAACTCAGAGTCTATTAACTATTCCTATCCCTTATTTTATAACTCAGAACTGAGGACCAGTCATTCACTCCTGAGGAAACCCAATGGTGCTGTGGAAACTTTTCTTCTTTTTAAGTACATTACAAGTGGTAGTCATATGCCACCTTTGGTATAATGAAGAGTTAGTGTGACCCTAGAAATTCAAAAGCTGAGTATATAAAACACTGATACAGGAACATAAAGCAAAAGATATATTTCTTTGCTATATGTACCTGAAGGCACAAAGTTGAGAAGCAGCACACTGGCAAGAAAGTCCTTTGAATACTTCTGGATTTTGAGAATTAAAGAGAAGAGCAGGACATGAAAACTTCGCAGAATGTAGAATTGAATCAATTACAAAAATTGACCAATTTCACACTGGTAACTGTTCTAAAAATCTGTAGTACTGCAGCAGAATTTTTTTTTCCATATCAATGGTAGAGCTATCTTTATAATGAGTCCGAGAGATACAATTTTAAAATACATGCAATTGTAGATTTCATTATGCATCATCTAAATCAGATGAAATATATAGACACAGAACATGCTTCACAGGAATGGTACAGCATATCTGACCTTTATACAGACAATTATGTCATAAAAGTTACAATAAGCTTTGAAGAAATCACTGAAAATTGTATGTATTCAAGCTTTTTGGTGGAAGTCTTATGTCCTAGAAAAAAAAGATCTTTTCCTTCTTTCTCTGACTCCAAAAGCAATTTGTAGCAAGCTTATGTATTTAAAGGAACAGCAATAACTCCTTAATATTTTGGGAGGGTCCAGCAATAAATGCTCAGAAATGTTGATTATTTTACTCACAAAAGAACAGGAGAGACTTTAAGCCAGGTGAAAGTTCATATTCAATTTATCATTGAGGAGTCAGGATTAAAGACCAAAGAGAAAATAAAATCTAAAATATATAAATATAAGGATAAATACTGGATATAAGTGCTATATAAATAATCCAAACTTCATCCATGCAAAATGAATGAAGGGCCTATGTCTAAAATATAAAATAATAAAAGAAGAGAGATAATGTGTACATTTAAAAATTTTAAGTTATCTAAAGGAGACAGAGACAGAATTTTATTTTAAGGAGTTGAATTATCCATGAGTTGGTCATGGTTTATAATTCTTTTTATGTGTCATTGGAATCAGTTTCCTAGTATTCTATTGCCAATTTTTGTGTCCATATGAATAGGTCCTATTAGTCTAAAGCTTTCTTTTCTCAAGATGACTTGTCTGGTTTTGTTATTCAGGTAATACAGGCTTCATTGAGAGTTGGAAAATATTCCCTTCTATCTTTCTGAAGTCTGTGAAGAACTAGTGTTAACTATTCTTTAAATATTTGGTAGAATTTACTAGTGAAGTAGTCTGGCCCTAGGCTTTTCCTTGTATTTTTCAAAGACTAATTCAGTCTCTTTACCTGTTACATTGTTGTTTATTCACATGGTCTGTTTTTCCTTCGGTTTTTGTTGTTTGCTTCTTTCTAGAAATTTTTATGCTTCATCTTAGTTGTGTAATTTATTGTCATATAATTTTTCATAGCATTTCTTTAAAATCCTTTTTATTGCTCTAAGTCTAGTTAGAAGTAATGTACTTTGACTTCTGATTTTGTTAATTTGAATTTTTTCTCTTTTATTCTCAGTGAAACTAAAGGTTTGTCCATTTTAATTTTTCAAAGAACTAGCTTTTGGTTACATTGTTCTTTTTTTTTTTTTTAAAGATTTTATTTGACAGATAGAGATCACAAGTAAGCAGAGAGGCAGGTAGAGAGAGAGAGAGGGAGGAGGAAGCAGGCTCCCTGCCAAGCAGAGAGCCTGATGTGGTGCTCGATCCCAGGACCCTGGGATCATGACCTGAGCGGAAGGCCGAGGCTTTAACCCACTGAGCCACCCTGGCACCCCACATTGTTCTTTTTTACCTACTGTTTTTCTCTTCTCTGTTTCGTATGTCTGAAGAATCTATTCCTTTCCTTCATTCTTTTTTGTTTCTTCTTTGGATTGGACAATTTCTCTCAATCTATATTTAAGTTCAATAATTCTTTCTCTGTTTCAATTACTGTTAAGCTGCTCTAGTGAATTTTCATTTCAGTTATTGTGCTTTTCAACTTCAGAATTTCCATTTGATTTTTTTGTAATTTCTGTCTCTTTATTGATATTATCTATTTATGAGATATGGTCATCGTATTCTTTCCTTCTTAATCAGGATTTCCTTTAGTTCTTTGAACATGCTCCTAATGGCTACATGAAGTCTTTCTCTGTTCAATCCAATATCTGGTTGCCTTCATGGTCAGTTCGTGTTCCTTGATTTTGGAAGGGGGTTGTAGGGGTCAAATATTCCTGTTTTTGTTTTGTTATTTTTGTTTGTTTGTTTGTTTGTTTTTTGCATATCTTATAATTTTTGTTGAAAGCTAAACAGCTTACATAATATATAGACTAGCTGAACTATTTTAGTGAAATCTATTTCCCCACTATAACGGAAAGCCTGTCCTATTATTCTTCAGTGGTAACAGTCTTGAGTATGCCCATAATTACCTTATGATACCAGTGGTTTTGGCAAGGCTCTCTGACTATCTCTTTTCCTGGCACTTCGTAACTTTTAAGCTCCGCTAATTGCTGGCTAATTGCTCTCATTTTCTACAGTTCTGTGGTTGATAAATTGCTTCACAGAATTGTCTAATTACATTTGCATTTTTTGGAAAAGATGGTTCCTGGGATCAGTGTTTAAGATTTGTTTTAACCAAAGCAAAGTTATTTCAATTTTTTTTCTCCATTTCTCTCTAGCAAACTAGCTAGTTTACAGTTAATCCTATATCATTCATAATTCTATACATCTTCTCCTAAGTCTTTCATCACAATTTCCACTGTTGGTAAGAATATGATTAGGCTTGAACTTCTCTATATTCTGTGGCATATGAACTCGGTCCCTTTGGGGGAAGGATTGGAGCTCTCTTCTAAGGCCTATTTCTTGCTTCATAGAACATATGTGAACCACTACTTTGGTACTAAAGTGAGTACAGTGGTATAGTTCTGAGTGACACCCCTACTTAGGAGCTGAGAGTTTGGTCGATAAAAGGTAGCGGCCACAGGTCTCTTGACTTGTCTGTCTTAGCGTGGAAACTTCATCTCACATGCCAAGCAAGGGTGATTTGGCCCATATTCTCAGCAGCATCAAGTAGAGCTGCTATTCCACAGTGGAAACTGGGCAAAAGATGGGAACTCTTGGCTGAAGTACTCAGAAGGTACATCAATACCAGGTAGCTGGGTGGAAGATGAGGAATGCTGATGCCCTGCCCATCCCAGGATATAGTCTCTGATTAGGATCTGGGCTTATAGGGAGACCTGGCTCCTTGGCTGTATCATTCTAGACTGGAGTTTCTGTCTCACTGTGATGTGTGGAGGGGGCAGGTTGGTGGACATAGGTCTTGATTCAAATATAGCAGGACACGGGGAATCACTTTGGAGTGATGAGAATACTCTAAAACTAGACTGTGGTCAATTATATATTTATAATGGGTTAATTTAATGTTAAGTCAATTAAACCTCCATAATGCTGTTAAAACATTAATTTTGCAATATTTCAGTACTATATGACTCTATATTTTATGAAGCAAATAATCCAGAATTGGGAAATAACCACTGATAATCTCCTAAGTAGTTTTTGAGGAAGGAGTTTGATATTATGCTTTTCTTTCATATCCTCAAAAGTGACTTTACAGACTTAATACAAAAAAGATTGAATCCCCCAAAGAGAATATTAACATTACAGATATATTCTACTCTGTAGTCTCTTTTATTGCTCTTTCATCCCCAGATGCCAGATTTACTAAATTAAAATTTCAAAGAAAATTACAAACTTCAAATCCCAATCTTTAAAAGTTTACTTTCCCTTCACTTCTTTCACTATTTCCAAATTCTCAAAATGGCATTTAACTATAATAAAAGTAAATGTCTCTGTCAGCAGATTAATATTTTAAAAATTGATATTTCAAAGTAGTTTGAAATTTAGTATACATTCTTTATAAAGTGAATTCATTTATATGTAATAAAAGCATCTGATACGTATCTCTTTTTGGGGACCTTGTATCTCTTCTATTAGACTGCAAGAATAATACATAGTTCTCTTATAAAATTAGGGAAGTTTAATGGGGAATTCTATTCATACTAGAATTTCTATGTCTACTTGGTGTCAATAAGTAGAGTACATCTCACTGATTGCTGGCCTGAATATTTTCATTTTTTTAAAAATAAGCATTGTTAAGCCACTTTACTTCTTTTCTCAGAATTAAATAAACTTTTTTCAAAAAGAAAAAGTGCAATTTCTAGATATATAAGCTTGGACAATATATCCTAAGATCTTACTTTTATACTTTAAATTGGACATTGATTCCTACTGTGATGATTAAATAAGATATAGTTAATATATCTAGCCCAACACCTGGAAGAATTGTAATTACTCAATGAGTATTTAGGTTTCTTTGTTTTGTGTTTTATTTCTGAAGGTTCTAGTTGTATCTAGAGAAATAACCCATATTTTTAAAGTGTCTTCTTTTAATGATATTGCTGAGAATAGATATTTTAAAGTAAGTGAACTTTTAAATTTGAGGTTGAGTTGAATCTAACAAGATAAAGCTAAAGAGAAGGACAACATGAATCACACTATTGTTTAGAGAGAACATGAAATCAACTTGAAGGAAAGTTACGGCCAGATGCAGAAAAAAAAGAATTTCTTTTCACCATTCTTGTGTGAAGAATAATGAAGTTGGATCAAAACCAACAAAAATACAGGACAACATTTTAGGACTATTGCCATAACTGTGAGAAAATCTGGGGATCCATTTTCATAAAAAATTGTTGTGCAATGGGTTATGATACAAACAAGTGATACCATTAAATTATTCATGGACTAAATAGACATTTTCCAGACCCATGCTGAGCTTATTAACTCCCAAAACTGTCTTTGCTCATTCATTCATTTTGCCTTCTATTTCTAATAGTCCATATCCACATATAAGATACCAAAACTTTGACACCAAAACTTCTCTCATCAAATAAGCCCTGACCTTCACTGACTTCTGAACCAGGACTTCCTCCAACATTCCCAAATTTGGAGCGCTCACTATCTCTAACCTAAAGAATTGTGATAATCTTATTATTCTATTTCTAGTTTCTTTCTTGTCTACCCTTTTTCACATTAGACAACATTGCAAAGTCTGGAATTTATGTTAAAAAATCCCAGTGTTTACAGTGACAGGAGTGCATATTTTGTGATTGTAAATTATAAATTACATATTCAGAAGACTTTGAGAGTCTGTTAAGGTAATTTTATTACTTAAATTCTGACTAAAGAGAACATTGTTTATCATAAAGTGTATTAAAGTGATTTAGCATTGGATTGAATAGTAGTGCTCATATTTTACAGCTGATAAAAGATTATTTCCACACTTCTACACTGGGATGAGTGCAGGGGACACTTTTTAGATATGTACTTTATGTTTGATCTTCCATTCAGCCTTTTAAGGATTTTGTTACCTGATCTGCATAGAAAGGTGGTTAATTCTGCTGTCAGAATGCTTATATTCTTCTGAGGAAGGGGAGGAGGGGAAAAAGGAGAAGAAGAGAGAGACAAGAATATTATAGAACTTAAGAAGCAGTCTCTATGACTTATTTTGGCAAATTTTGGTCTGATATTTATATTTATTATAATATGTCACTAAGAAGATCTCAAGTTTCACTCAGCCTTAATCATCTGAGACTACCAAATTGGCTTAAGTCAATGTAAACTTCAAAAATGTCAATTTAGACCCTTCATCAAAGATACAGATATTTTTCCATAAATTCCATAATATTCAAGGCCCTCCACATTTAATTTTTGTCTAAATTGTTTGCTTTCTACTTAGTTCAGTCCTAGGAAAACCTTTGAATAAAATTATTAATATGTTTATCACAATTTAAATTAGAACAGTTTAATGTCTTAGGGACATCTTTTACTCCATCTATAAAACTCAATATTTAGAGTTTGATTCCTCTGAAGGAATTTCCAGGCTAATCGTGGCAGAACGTAATAGAACATTATGAACTGTCTTCATTCCCCTCACATATATGTGCCTATTCATTTCTACTAACTGGGTAAGAAAAATTATGTATTAATCAAATGCAGGTAATTCTGTGTCAACTCTATCATTTTAGTGAAGATTATATATATATATATATATTATTTATTTATTTATTTTTAAGTAGGCTAGAGCCCACCTCTGGGCTTGAACTCATAACCCTGAGATCAAAACCTTAGCTGAGATCAAAAGTTGGACACTTAACTGACCGAGGAACTTAGATGCCTCTGAAGATTATTTTTAATATACTATGCTCTACCATCTATTTTATTTTCTATGTTTCTTTTCAAACTTAATTTTTATTTTATAAACAAAATCATTCATATCTCTGTGTCTTATTGTACTGTTTTATTTAATAAAATGATGGTGATAATAAAAATGATGATGATGCTGGCAGTAATAATTACTACCAGTAAAATAAAAGCATTCTATAGTTAGTATAGATATAGTTTTATATGAACTGGTTATAAAATTTCTATCTCAGAACTTTTGTCACCCCAACTTCCCTTAATGGGATATGACTTCTTCTTAATGGCCATTAAATTTGTATTTCTTTTGCAACACTTAATATATTACTTTAAATTTGTTTTTCGGCATTCACATTCTTGTCACCACCATAATATTTCCACCTTTTAAACATACATGCATGAAACGTAAGTTCACTTGCACCAGTAAGTATAAAAATTTCCCTTGAGAGCTTAGACCCATTTACAAATTTTAGACCAAGAAAGGAGCAGAAATGGCAAATAGAAAATTGAAGCAGGCATAGATATTCTCTTGCCTGAGAGTAAATCATGGTTTCAGTATTGCATGGTTATAGAAGAAAGGTTGCTATTTTTTGTTTGTTTGTTTCCAAATGGATAGCATCCAGAAGGTTCAAAAAGAGTTAAATATGTGGTTGTCAGTGGAGAGAGGTAGGATGCTATTTGTTATAAAATACTAGACTGTGTCAGAACAGTCAGATAGTCACATTCAGACTTACTATTATGAATGTATGTCAGTAGGTGGGAATACTTAAGTTCCATGTTATGAGTTGGGAGTGCAGAGTTTTTAGACATAGTTAGGAACACTTAGGTAGAAAGAGTCTCTGATTAAATTTTAAGATTAAGAATTTGAATGAGGTCTTTTATAATTAGGACTAATAACAAAACAAGGTCCTGGGTGCCTGGGTGGCTCAGTGCAATAAGCTTCTGCCTTTGGCTCAGGTCGTGATCTCAGGGTTCTGGGATCGAGGCCCTCATTGGGCTCTCTGTTCAGCAGGGAGCCTGCTTCCTCCTCTCTCTCTGCCTGCATCTCTGCCTCTCTGTGATCTCTCTCTCTGTCAAATAAATAAATAAAATTAAAACAAACAAACAAACAAAAACCAACAAGGCCTAAGACCAGTTACTAGAATCAGGGCATAAAGATGGTACCTGAAAATCTGCAAGGATGATTATTTCAACTGAGGTGAGAAATAGTATTTCTTAATTCCTTCTGACTTAAGTCAACCTTCTGGAGCCTACGGGATGGACTAACTCTGGAGTGCCTAATAAAGACTCAACTAGTAGCACAGAAGAGCTTTGAGAGGTAGAATCAGTCAGATGTCTTAAAAAAAAAAAAATCCTCCTCAAAAGGTCTATCGAGCTTTTATCCTTATAATGTTTTAAAATGGCACCTGGGATATGGCAAAGGTGTTTTTTTTTGAAGGTTGAATCACATTAACTTCAATAAAAAAAAAAAGTAGGTATCATTGAAGATAAGCTTGCAAGAATATCTTTCCTTTTATTACAATTCCTTTCTAATACATTTTCTTTCAGATTTTATTAAATATGAGTTTGCAGTAAAATACATTTTGATCTTCACTCCTTATGCTTTTGAACACCTCAATTCTACTTCATCTTCCCCCTAAGGTTCGAGTCTGAATTTTTTCTCACATATTAAGCAAAGTGAAATTGACATTAAAGCCAGGGAAACACATCTTGTCTCATTTATACTTACTATTTCTATTCTTAAAGCCAGGGGGTAAAAATGCACATGAATGAAAGCATCTTTTACTCTTTCTAATGCACCCACTAAAGTTATTATAATTTATTTTACATATTGAGCAAGACTATAAGACTTTTTAACTTAAAATCTTATTTTAATTTCTCTTAGTATTTTCATAGTCTGAAGAATACATCTTATCAAAACTGGTACTTCTAACCATGTGCTTTAATATATAGAATTAGGAACTTGGAACCTTTAGAAACAAGGGTAACAGGAAGGAAGAAATAGAAGTGTGGTTAAAGTGTTTGTTAATTTGGCATCAAGTTAACATACAAATAACTATCCATGAGATTAATATGAATCCCTTTACATACCAAACCACTAGAACATACATTCACATTTTAAGCAAGGTCATTTGAGTAAGAACCTAAAAAAGAGTTGGCTATTTTATTGATTTCAAGTAACTCTAACAGGGTTGCCTAGGTAGCTCAGTCAGTTAAGCATCTGCCTTCAGCTAAGGTCATGATTCCAGGGTCCTGGGATTGAGTGCCACTTGGGGGCTTCCTACTCAGTAGAAAGCCTGCTTCTCTGTCTCCCTCTGCCCTACCCCCACCGCTCATGCTTGCTCTCACTCTATCTCAAATAAATAAAATCTTTTTAAAAAATCAAGTAACTTTAACAATTTTTCTTTAAAATAATTCTATGTTAGCATTTGGTATTTGTTGCTTTATTGTCTTATCAAGATATATTTTTAAATAAAACCAGATGACTTATGTTTCTGAGTAAATTTTTATCATTTTTTGGCTTTACTGCTTATTATAAAAATTTCCAAGTTAAATTTACATTTATTCACATTTGAAGTAATTCAAAATGTGATTTTACTCTAAAAGTAAGTGAAAACAAAACTAAGAATAAGGTAACTGTTGATTATGTATTGGCTACCATGAAATTAGGCAACTTTAATTTAATCTTCCAAATAGGTAAGTTTCATTTTAAGATTACATAATATGAGGGTTTCCAGGGCTTAGGTTTTTTTCCAATTTCAACCCATTTTTTTATGTGTGAAATCCAGCATGTTGAAATTCCGTCAAGATTGAGAAAATTGCCCCAAATTAGAGAGTTAGTTAATTATCTAATGATATGAAGAATTGAATTAATGAGGAGATTTTCATTTAAATAAAGTCCTAAAAATTACTACATTTTGTAAGTGTGGGGGGAGGTAAAATATGTCTTTTAGCAGTTGGAATAAAAGCACTCTTCATATGAACACCACTGTGAAGAATGTATTAATAAGTAGCTCAGGGATGATGTTAAAAGCCCAGAGTGTATTTGGATAAGAATTGAAGCATCAGAAACACACACACAACCTCTATATCTATATAGATACAGTTACAGATAGAGGTACAGTGGTTAAATTGCTTTATGAGGCAGAGTTTGAAGACTTTGTGGGGTTTGGTATTTTGTTTTCTTGATTTAAAGCTGATGAAAGAAATGAGTTTAGTTCATAATGGCAGAGAAAGGAAAACAAGAAAAGGGATAATATAAATCTGAGGTTTTGTGAAATGAAAGGCTCAGAGAATGCTCCACATTGAGATGGTGAGAAAGAATTTTAATAACATGGATATTGAGTTCAAAATTTAAATGGATGCTTAGTTAATTAAGTACTCCCTACACACACACGCACACAATCGTTTTATAAAAAGCATTTGCAAGTCACCATAAAGACCATCATGGCCATCAGACTCCTCTGTTTACCTGGAAAGCTCCTGCACTCAGGCCCAAGGGTCTTTGCCTGATCATTAACAGCCCTCATCTCTAGCTTCTGGCTTCTAAAATCTTTGTGATGAGCCTGAAGTGTTGCCATGGAAAACAATCCCATGTGGTCCACCAAACTCTGGCTGTTTTTAGGTTTGCGTTTGGCTGGTGTGGCCAGGCTTTGCTGTAACCATATTCAGAGATTAACAACCCATAACTCACAAACACCCCATGAAAAGAGAAATCAAACAACTTCTGATGGTATTCCATGACTTTGCCCCACTCAATTCCTGTTTTGATAAAATACGAGATTTGAAATTTAGGAATATTAATTATCAAAGCCTCTCCTGCTTTCTCCTATAGCCTATGGGCAGTATAGCCAACATTATATACTGATCAGCTAGAAGTAAATAAGAAAAAAGATTTTTAAAGAAGGAAAACTATGGTTTGAAGTACAGATTCTCTTCAAGTAATGGACCAAAGATCCACACAAGGACACACATAATAGATATAAAGGAAAACACAATGATTGTAAAATAGTGTCTTCTGCAACAACAGGGATAAGTAGATCAAAAATAATTAAATTGTACAAAAGAAACCACAAATAAAAGAATACTCTGGGTAGTTCCACTTAAATGAAGTTCAAAACTAATCTATCGCAAAAATTCAAAACTGTGGTTGCCTAAGGCAGAGGGATTAAGTGGATTAGCTGGAAGGGACCATGAGAGAATCTTCTGGAGTGATGGAAATGTTTTGCATCTGGATTTGGGAGGTGGTTACCTGTCAGCAGTGGGCTGAGCATGGCTTCCATGCTCCTGAGAGGCACTTCTTATATAATTAAAATAATTTTGTGAGCCACTGGTTAGACCACTGCTAGCTTGAAATCAGCCATGGAAATCATTTTAAACCATGAAAATCAATAAATATTATAAATCAGTCTTTTTTTTTCTAGACAACCAGCTTACCAGTACATCCCTAATACATTTGTCATATTCTATCACAGCATATGCTTAAGATTCATGAAGTTTCCTGTATATAAATTATGCCTTAATAAAACACTAATAGTGAAAAATGGAGGAGAGGGGGAGGCACTTACTCTGGAATGGGCCATGTAAGTGTAGTCTTGGGTTTCTTTGATTTTATAATCCAGGAATGTACAATAGCCAAAAACAATCTGTTGAGGGGCCTGTGATTTGAATACAGATGCCGGGGCTCAAATTCTTCCCCCATTTACATGATCTTGGAAAGTTATTTATCATAACTCAGCTTCCTCCTGTGCAAAATGGGAAATAAATTATTATCTACTATAACAAGAGATCATGCAAGTGAAGGGCTTTAGTAATTCCTGGCACATGCTTAACACTCAGTAAATGTTATTTTATTTTTAAAGTCTGATTTCTCATACTGAGTCAGTGTGGACTGGAACAGATCTAGCATGCATGGTAGCAGAGACCCACACTTAACCTTCACTCTCCTCTAGATCCAAGGAATGCACTAAATTCTCACAAAGTCATTAGGCATATTCAGTAAGGTTCAACAATGTCTTCTTTGCAAAGGGCAGAGAAAACTAACCTGATGACTCATTCACAAATTATTTTTTGTAATGTGAAAAAGTATGCATTGTCAGTTATTCAAGCATACCACCGATTAATAGGGTGACAATATCTGTGATATAAATTAATGTTAGGATTTATAAAAGTAGCATCATGATTAACTAGTTTTAGGATATATATAATATAATCAATATGTATGTTCAATTTTATATTATGTATATTCAATTTTCATTTCAATATATATTCTATTCAGTTTTCAATTGAATATATTATATATATTTATTCAATATTTAATGTTTATATCAATATTAAGAGACCCTGAGATCATGATCTGAGCCAAAATCCGGAGCCAGACCCTCAACAGGTGGAACCACTCAGGTGCCTCAATCCAAGAGCATTCTTAAATAACTATGCTGAGGGGCACGTGGGTGGGTCCGTTGGTTGGGCGTCTGCCTACCACTCTGGTCGTGATCTCTGGGTCTTGGGATCAAGTCCTCCACTGAGCTCCCTGCTCAGTGGGGAGCCTCCTTCTCCCTCTTCCTCTGCCCTCGCCCTGCTTGTGCTCTCTCGCTTTCTCTCTGTCAAATAAATAAAATCTTTAAAAAAATAATAATCATGCTGAACACTGAACTTCTCAGACTTTGCTTCCTGAGATATGCAACCTGCTAAAAGAGCTTTAGTAACAATAATAAATTCTTATATTTGTTGAATGATTATTAGGTGTTAGATAGCTTGCTATTTCCTGTGAATTTTATTTCTAAATCAATGCCCAGAGAACGCTGAAGAGGTGCTTACAATACTCATTTTAAAGATGGGGGAGATGGGGATTAATGAAATTAGATAAATTGTCTAATGTCAAACAATCAGCTGTGATTCATACTTAAGTCGTTTGAGATCAGCATGTGGATTCTTAAACCTTTATTATTTCCAAATTCTACTTTTTTAATAAGTAGAAAAACAGGGCACCAGGGTGGCTTGGTCCATTAAGTGACCAAATTTTGGTTTGGGCTCAGGTCATGGTCTCAGTGTCAACCAGCTCTGCACTTAGCAGGGGGTTGGCTTGAAATTCTCTCCCTCTGCTCCTTTTCCCAATTGTGTGCATGCACGTGCATGATGTGGACAGTCTCTCTCTCTCTCTCAAATAAGTAAACAAATCTTTAAAAAATAAAAATTAAAATATAAAAGTAGAAAAACTTTTCTCCAGAGCCCCTGGGTGGCTCAGTGGGTTAAGCCCCTGCCTTCAGCTCCGGACATGATCCCAGGGTCCTGGGATCGAGACCCGCATCAGGCTCTCTGCTCAGCAGGGAGCCTGCTTCCCTTCTCTCTCTGCCTATCTGCCTACTTGTGATCTCTCTCTTTCTGTCAAATAAATAAATAAAATCTTTTAAAAAAAAAACAACTTTTCTCCAAAAAGTGTTTTGCTCATATAAAGACAGTAATTTATGCCACAGAATACATGAATAATTTGGTACAGTATTACCATCTAATGAGAGCTGTTCAGATGTAGATTATTAAAATATGCAGAATTTGATTCAATTCATTCTATACAAATCTAAATGTACAGCTTCCAGACTATAAATGAGAGCATAAATAGTCCCTTTACATTTTTATAAATAATTTTTAACATGGTATGTTTAACATTTTGTTCACACCTTGGTTTTGGTTTTATAAAACATATAAATATCTCTTGAAAGCTGGCAAGCTTTTATGTTAAGTGATGTTAGTGGCCCGTGGTTTTAAATTTTGACATGAATATTTAAGGCTTATAAAAATGACAGATGGATTAGAGCCCAATGCTACTAATAACTCTTTATTTTTTTAAATAAGAAAAAAAAACAATAGAAAAAGAGGGGGAAATCCTTAACTTTGTGTTAATAAGAAAAAAATGAATGCTTCTTTTTGTCAGTGCGAAGGTACAGCATTTTTTTCTCTTCTTTTTCTTTCATAAACCATCAGGTTGTGGGGAGAATGATAGCACTTCCTGATATTGCTATTTTTACTAGCTAGTTCTATGGTATCATAGTAGTGACTACAAATAATTTTCTAAATTCATTAGCTCACAAATGCCATGCAAAACAAAAAAGGAAAATGTAAAAACTATTTCTTGATTACAAAATTAAGCTCTCAATCTAGTATTTCTACCATTGTATGTTATAAACCTCTTGTCCCTAGCTACTTTCAGGATTTCCTCTTTGTCACTAAGACTTGTAAATTTTACTATTAGATGACAGGGTTTGGACCTATTTCTATTGATTTTGAGGGGAATTTAGATGCTTGTTCCCCTTGCCATATTAGTTCTCTATTATAGCTTGCTCCAATGTACCTGCCCCCCTCTCTCTTTCTTCATCTTCTGGGATTACAATTATTCTAATATTGTTTCATGTCATGGTATCATTTATTTCTTGAGTTCTCCCCTCAAGATGGGATTGGGAGGGAGACAAACCATTAGAGACTCTTAATCTCACAAGACAAACTGAGGGTTGCTGGGGAGTGACGGGGGTAGGGATAGGGTGGTTGGGTTATGGACATTGGGGAAAGTATGTGCTATGGTGAGTGCTGTGAAGTATGTTAGCCTGATGATTCACAGACCTGTACCTCTGGGGCAAATAATACATTATATGTTAATAAAATAACTAAAAAATTAAGCTCAATTGCCATTTGTAATGAAAAAGTCATCTCCAATTGCTATAAATTTCTGATGCCAAACTTATAAGGATGTTCTTGTGTTCTACAATTCATTGTGATTAATTTTTAAATTAGAATTTCTGAATCTTAACACTTAGGGAAGGTTTCTTTGTGATTAATTGCTTGAAAATATGATATATTCCAGGTTATTATAATTCATTTTAATGCTTTATTATTTATATGTGTTTTCAGATTCTTTTTTCTCTTTTTTAAAGATTTTATTTATTTATTTATTTGATATAGAGAGAATCACAAGTGGGCAGAGAGACAGGCAGAGGGAGAGGGGGAAGCAGGCTCTCTGCTAGGCAGACAGCCCAATGCAGAGGCTCAATCCCAGGACCCTGAGATCATCATCTGAGCTGAAGGCAGAAGCTTAACCCACTGAGCCACCCAGGCGCCCCTAGATTCTTGTTTCTATTTATGCTCTTAATCAGGAGGATTTCAGTGATGAGCTAGTGGAAATCCATTTGCATAAGAACAACCCAAATCCTCATGAAGAATGTGGTTAGGAGAGATTTTGGTCTGTCAGTTAAACTTTTAATGCACCAATATCAAATGTCTTAAAAAACCAAAATAAAAAAAAAAACCCACTACAATCAAAACTAATAATTTGGAGATTAAAGATACTTTAAGAAAGTATGGAAATTATCCTATATTGTCTACAAGGAAATGGTGGATCTAAGTTAATATTACTATTAGACCATTTACTCTACTTTTAATGAACAACGTTTGCTAATTTCCAGGTAGAGAAATAGGTGTTTATAATCTTTAACTTGTTGAATAAATACATTCATTGTGACACGATAGCCTCATTTTAATTCACAGGGTAACCTAGTTGGGATTTAAACCTAGGTCATTGTGATTCAAAGTTTATTATATTTCCACTGTAACACATAACACCATGTAAATAGATTGTTCTCAAAAGAATGAGCACAATGAAAATTATTAAAGTTATTTTGCTTAGTTCATAGTCCGAGGTCTATGATTACTAGACTACTGATCATGCAATAATTTCATACACTCAGTTTGGTTGGGAACATGAGATACCACTAAAAAGTACAGTTTTGATTGACTTGTTATGCCCATGGATTTGTCTGTGTCAAAACCACAATAAACTCCAGAATAAACTCCACAATAAACTTTCTTGCTCCTTATGTATATTCCACTATAATCTTGATCTTACAATTTTTTTCGTGGAAATGATAAAAGTTCACCAAAAATGACTTAAAATTATAATGATCTTTATGGTAAATGTATGACCTGTCAAAAAATACATTTAAGAACAATTCTAGAAAAGTACAAGAATGAAATACCAAACAGGTATTTCTGAGTGATCAGATTCCTTTGATTTGTATGCTAATGCTTCAGAGTAAAATGATCCAGTATTGTTTTCCCTCTCCCATATTTTCTAAGCGAAAACCAAATAAAAAATCTAATTCTACCTCAAATATTCTGAAACCAACCCTCTTCTTTCTCTCTCTCTCTATATATACATATATGTATATATATTATATATAGTTTATATAATTTCATGAGTTTATGAATCTTTCTCCAATTGTAAGTTGCCCAGCAATTCATTTATTGTGAAGATTTTATTTCTTTGGATACATCCCCTAAACAAAGTGAGACAAATGAGTTAAAAATATCTTGAAGTTTTTTTTCTTAAAAAAATCTGAAATGATATTCAATCTTATTTTTAAAGAGTTTCCTAAAGGGGGGGGCAGTTAAAAATCTTGCTTCAGAATTTAGGATTTTCCTAAGGGCTTTTAATCTTAGACTATAAGATTTACATAAGATAGTTGACTTCATTATTTATTAATTCAGATAGGAAAAATGTTGAAATAAAACAAGGTAGGATATAGAAGAGAAAGGATATATTCCAATCATGCCCAAATTATAAAAAAATTCTTCTTAACATGAGAAAAGTAATAAATACACAACATAAAGGCATTTCAGAAGCTCCTATCTAAAGGTAAACTGGTTAATATTCAAAATTACAATGAAAAAAGATAAATCAATAGGAGGCTTCAAAGTTAGACTTTGGGAAACTATAGCACAATAGTTTGCTGTATGAATTACTGATAAGATAAAAGGGAAATTTCTGCTCTTTTTTTTTTTTCAAAATATGTTCAGGCTTGAAATAGGGGATTTAGTTAGGAAAATTAATAAATATATTGGAAAAGGAAATCACCCAATTAGAAGGTTTCTTCTATGTGCCTGAGCATTTTCAAAGAGCTCTAAAATAAAAGTTATTCTTTAAAAAATGAACAAATCATCTTCATATAAAACACATAACTCTTCTCCCCAAATATCTAAAGGTTCTCTTTTCTCTAAGAATTAGAAGGGAACAAATGTAAATATTGCAAGCATGCTCCAAAGATTTACTGAAATTCAATGATACCTACTATAAATCCAAAACCAGAATTTTTAAGGTATGTAGTACCATTATGGGGGTACTCTAATACAGAGAAGTCCTCTTTTAATATTGCATTAATATGGACCAATCTAAGACTGGTTCAGACTTCTGGCCTTTCCTGGGACAAGACAAGTTATTTGTTAAAAGTGTGGGACTAAAAATATATCCTCATATTAATTATGCTGTTGATACAGCTCATGGAGTGCTTTAGAAACAAAAATTTTAGTTAACATCTTCAGGTACTGTGTTACAAGATGGACAATAAATAACGTGAATTACTGAATATCTTTATGTTACTCACAAAAATATTGCACACTAAAAATAATGTTGATGGCTGACTATGAAAGAGGTAATATAAGAGTTGAAGAACATGCTTTAGCAAATCTTTAGGCTAAATAAATTGTTCTAACTAAAGTTTTTTTTTTTTGCAAAGTCAAATCCAGAAAGACTTTTATAGATTTCACCTAAATGCACAACCTCTGGCTCCTGAGTCTGAAAAAAAGTCTTAGAAAAATCAAGTTGTCAGATCAAAGAGGAAATAATCTGGCAAAATAGGTAAATGTATATTGGAACCAGATAACCTCAAGTAGACACTTGTTAAGGTACTCCACTAAACAACCTTTTTTAAAATAGAGTTGAACACTGCTGGATTTCTGTAGTAATAATTCAGTGACTCACTTGTAAAAAAATGTTGCTGGGAAAGCTGGAAAAGTAGCGCATGGACAGTAATCCTATCCTAAGGAAGATTTGAGCATCTCTAAATGATTTTATACTACTGTCTCCCTTTATGGGTTATAAAAATGCATCAGTGAATATATACTGATTTCCTGTGTATGTTTAAAGAATTGCCTATTTAAAAAACCATGACACTCACAGTGTCTTGAAAAACTATAAAAATTCTGGAACTATCCTGAATTACTTCTTCAATAATGAAGAGATACATTTTACTAGGAAAGTTAGATGTTAATGACTCAAGGCATTGCCCCTTACTCAGGAACATGATTGTACTGATTATGCTCAATGATACAGAAGAGAGGAAAGAACAAAATAAATAAAACATATGAAGAAAGGACCATGTGGTTCTTCTCTCTTCTCATATTAATTTGTTGTATCACATTGATTGATTTACGAATGTTGAACCATCCTTGTAGCCCAGGGATGAATCCCACCTGATCATGGTGGATAATCTTTTTAATGTGTTGTTGGATCCTGTTGGCTAGGATCTTGTTGAAAATCTTAGCATCCATATTCATCAGTGATATTGGTCTGAAATTCTCCTTTTTGATATGGTCCTTGCCTGGTTTGGGGATCAGGGTAATGCTGGCTTCATAGAAAGAGTCTGGAAGTTTTCCCTCTGCTTCAATTTTTTGAAACAGCTTCAGGAGAATAGGTGTTATTTCTTCTTGGAAGGTTTGGTAGAATTCCCCAGGGAATCCGTCAGGTCCTGGGCTCTTGTTTTTTGGGAGATTTTTGATCACTGCTTCAATCTCGTTATTCGACAAAATAGGAAAAAATATACAGTGGAAAAAAGAGAGTCTCTTCAATAAATGGTGCTGGGAAAACTGGACAGCTATATGTAGAAGAATGAAACTCGACCATTCTCTTACACCGTACACAAAGATCAACTCAAAATGGATAAAAGACCTCAACGTGAGACAGGAATCTATCAGAATCTTAGAGGAGAACATAGGTAGTAATCTCTTCGATATCAGCCACAGCAACTTCTTTCAAGATACGTCTCCAAAGGCAAAGGAAACAAAAGCGAAAATAAACTTCTGGGACTTCATCAAAATCAAAAGCTTCTGCACAGCAAGGGAAACAGTCAAAAAAACAAAGAGGCAACCCACGGAATGGGAGAAGATATTTGAAAATGACAGTACAGACAAAAGGTTGATATCCAGGATCTATAATGAACTCCTCAAACTCAACCCACACAGAACAGACAAACACATCAAAAAATGGGCAGAAGATATGAACAGACACTTCTCCAATCAAGAAATACAAATGGCTATCAGACACATGAAAAAATGCTCATCATCATTAGCCCTCAGGGAGATTCAAATTAAAACCACATTGAGATATCACCTTACACCAGTTAGAATGGCCAAAATTAACAAAACAGGAAACAACATGTGTTGGAGAGGATGTGGAGAAAGGGGAACCCTCTTACACTGTTGGTGGGAATGCAAGTTGGTGCAGCCTCTTTGGAGAACAGTGTGGAGATTCCTCAAGAAATTAAAAATAGAGCTTCCCTACGACCCTGCAATTGCACTCCTGGGTATTTACCCCAAAGATACAGATGCAGTGAAAAGAAGGGCCATCTGTACCCCAATGTTTATAGCAGCAATGGCCACAGTCGCCAAACTATGGAAAGAACCAAGATGCCCTTCAACGGATGAATGGATAAGGAAGATGTGGTCCATATACACTATGGAGTATTATGCCTCCATCAGAAAGGACGAATATCCAACTTTTGTAGCAACATGGACGGGACTGGAAGAGATTATGCTGAGTGAAATCAGTCAAGCAGAGAGAGTCAATTATCATATGGTTTCACTCATTTGTGGAGCATAACCAATAGCATGGAGGACAAGGGGCGTTAGAGAGGAGTAGGGAATTTGGGTAAATTGGAAGGGGAGGTGAACCATGAGAGACTATGGACTCTGAAAAACAGTCTGAGGGGTTTGAAGTGGCGGGGGGGTGGGAGGTTGGGGTACCAGGTGGTGGGTACTATAGAGGGCACAGCTTGCATGGAGCACTGGGTGTGGTGAAAAAATAATGAATACTGTTTTTCTGAAAATAAATAAATTGGGAGAGAAAAAAAAAACATATGAAGAAAAAATGAAGTTAAATATAAATTAGCTGAACTACCAAACAACCTTGAAATCGCATATTTTTTAAAATTTTTTCTAAGATGTTTATACTTACTAGAGAGAGACAGAAAGAGCACAAATAGGGGGAGAGGCAGAGGGAGAAAGAGAAACAGGTTCCCCACTGAGCAGGGAGCCCAATGACATGGGGCTCAGTCCCAGGACCTTAAGATCATGACCTGAACCAAAAGCAGTTGTTTAACCAAATGAGCCACCTAGGCATCCCGAAATCTCATATTTTAAAGTAATTTCCTTAGCTGTCATGGCCCTGCATGATTACCTCTGATGAAATCATAGAGGTCAAAACAAGTCACAAGTAGGTTTACGCACTACAAGTATCTGTATTCATAATATATTCCAGTCTTTTACATTTCAAACTAACTGTTGTGAAAAAATGTAAGAAGTATAATCATTCCTGTATTCATTAAAAGGTACAGGCTACCTTTACTCGCCGACTGTCTAATGATCTCTTACATGACTATGGTGTCTCCTTGATCAGAGATAGATTGTTCTTGATCTTCAATGCAACATATCTCATGGGGCTCTCTTAATTAACAGTTAAATTAAACAACATTTATCTTTGGATGTACACTTAGCAACTGAAATGACATCAGCCATTTTCAAATAACAAGAATTAGTAAGATACAACCACTGGAATCTTTTTTTTTTTAAAGATTTTATTTATTTATTTGACAGAGAGAGATCACAAGCAGGCAGAGAGGCAGGCAGAGAGAGAGAGGAGGAAGCAGGCTCCCTGCTGAGCAGAGAGCCCGATGCGGGCCTCGATCCCAGGACCCTGAGATCATGACCAGAGCTGAAGGCAGCGGCTTAACCCACTGAGCCACCCAGGTGCCCCCAACCACTGGAATCTTAATTAGGAAAGTACCAGCAGCAGCTATCACACTGAAGTTGACCCAACAACCATGGAAAAGCAAATAGCTTAATAAGGTAGGTAACTTTCACTTAAGGACATCATTAAAAGCTTTTTTCTGGGGGCGCCTGGGTGGCTCAGTGGGTTAAGCCACTGCCTTCGGCTCGGGTCATGATCTCAGGGTCCTGGGATCGAGGCCCGCATCGGGCTCTCTGCTCAGCAGGGAGCCTGCTTCCTCCTCTCTCTCTCTCTGTGTCTGCCTCTCTGCCTACTTGTGATCTTTCTCTGTCAAATAAATAAATAAAATCTTTAAAAAAAAAAAAAAGCTTTTTTCTGGATACCTGGAAACAATAATTATTACTTTTTCTTTTTAATAGTTTTTCTATATGTCACTTTGATAGTATTTTTTATCTTGACTGATTTATTGCAAAAAGATTATATATTTACAACTTTATTTTTCATATTAATATTATATATTTGTCATAGCTATCATTTTGCATTTCATGTTATTACTACTAAAAACTTCCCATTTTTTTTTTTTTTTAACCTGACTTTTTTTTTTTCTTTCCTTTCAGGATCACATTGAGGAGACCACATTACATTAAGTTGTCATGTCTCCTTAGACTCTTCTTGACTATCACAGTTCTCAGACTTTCCTTTTTTTTTCCTTTTTTCTTTTTATTTTTTTGGTGATAACCTGGACAGTTTTGAGTTGTAATAGTCATGTGTTTATAGAATATCTTTAATTGGGGTTAGTCTACTGCTTTTTCATTATTATATGGGGTTATTATGTATTTGGGGGAAATAGGATTACAGAGAAAAAGTGTTATTCTCATCATATCCTATCAAAGGTACATATTGTCAACCTTATTGATAATTGTTGATGTTTTTCTTGGCTAAACACTTGGTAAGGTGTGTTTGTTAAGTTTTTCCACTTTAAAGTTACTGTTTTTCCCCCATCCATACTACAAACTTCGGAAGGAAATCACTTTGTGCAACCCACACTTATAAGGTAGAGAATTATGATCATGTCCTTGAAGTTAGAGTATCTACCTAAATTATTTGGAATTTAAAAAAATATTTTATTTATTTATTTGGCAGAGACAGCAAGAGAGGCAACACAAGCAGGGTGAGTGGAAGAGGGGAAAGCAGGCTTCCCACTGAGCAGGGAGTTTGATGGGGGGTTTGATCCCAGTACCCTGGGATCATGACTTGAACTGAAGGCAGATGCTTAATGATGGAGCCACCCAGGAGCCCTTTATTTGAAATTCTATTGGATGAGAGATTTAGTTATTCTTTTTCATTTATTTATTTATTTTTTTAAAAGATTTTATTTATCCATTTGACAGAGATCACAAGCAGACAGAGAGGCAGGCAGAGAGGGAGATAGAGGGAAGCAGGCTCCCTGCCGAGCAGAATGCCCGATGCGGGACTCGATCCCAGGACCCGAGCCGAAGGCAGCAGCTTAACCCACTGAGCCACCCAGGCGCCCATCATTTATTTATTTTTTTATAAATGTTCATCAGTATGGATCTATGCATGGTGATTTTTTTTAATTTTTAAAATTTTTTTAAAATTTATTTTCAGTGTAACAGTATTCATTGTTTTTGCACCACACCCAGTGCTCCATGCAATACATGCCCTCTCCAATACCCACCACCTGGTTCCCCCAGCCTCCTACCCTCCGCCCCTTCAGACCCCTCAGATTGTTTTTCAGAGTCCATAGTCTCTCATGGTTCACCTCCCCTTCCAATTTCCCCCAACTCCCTTCTCCTCTCTATCTCCCCATGTCCTCCACGCTATTTGTTATGTTCCACAAATAAGTGAAACCATATGATAATTGACTCTCTCTGCTTGACTTATTTCACTCAGCATAATCTCTTCCAGTCCCATCCATGTTGCTACAAAAGTTGGGTATTCATCCTTTCTGATGGAGGCATAATACTCCATAGTGTATATGGACCATATCTTCCTTATCCATTCATCCATTGAAGGGCATCTTGGTTCTTTCCACAGTTTGGTGACCGTGGCCATTGCTGCTATAAACATTGGGGTACAGATGGCCCTTCTTTTCACTGCATCTGTATCTTTGGGGTAAATACCCAGAAGTGTGATTGCAGGGTCATAGGGAAGCTCTATTTTTAATTTCTTGAGGAATCTCCACACTGTTTTCCGAAGTGGCTGCACCAACTTGCATTCCCACCAACAGTGTAAGAGGGTTCCACTTTCTCTATTTCCTCTCCAACACATGTTGTTTACTGTCTTGTTAATTTTGGCCATTCTAACTGGTGTAAGGTGGTATCTCAATGTGGTTTTGACTTGAATCTCCCTGATGGTTAATAATAATGAACATTTTTTCATGTGTCTGTTGGCCATTTGTATGTCTTCATTGGAGAAGTGTCTGTTCATAAAATAACATATCTGTTCATATCTTCTGCCCTTTTTTATGATTAAAAAATCATATGATTGTCTGTTTTGTGTGTGTTGAATTTGAGGAGTTCTTTATAGATCCTGGATAGCAACTTTTTGTCTGTACTGTCATTTGCAAATATCTTCTCCCATTCCGTGGGTTGCCTCTTTGTTTTGTTGACTGTTTCCTTTGCTGTGCAGAAGCTTTTGATCTTGATGAAGTCCCAAATGTTCATTTTCACTTTTGTTTCCATTGCCTTTGGAGACATATCTTGAGAGAAGTTGCTGTGGCTGATATCAAAGAGGTTACTGCCTATGTTCTCCTCTAGGATTCTGATGGATTCCTGTCTCACGTTGAAGTCTTTTATCCATTTTGAGTTTATCTTTGTGTATGGTGTAAGAGAATGGTTGAGTTCCATGGTGATTTTTAAATTGGGTTCTGAACTAATACCACTTTCTCTCTTTCTTTTTTTTTTTGTTCAAATAATTCCAGCTTTGGACATGGATCCACTTCAGCTGAACTCTACTTCCATTGCAAGGTTTTTGTTGTTGTTGTTAGTACTTCATTACTTTTTAACACAATAAATTGCTTCAAGCTAATCTTGTGTATTTCCAGTCCTAAAATCAGTCATCTCTCCAAAGAGATTTGGTTCCTTTTATTGGTAAATTGTATAGGAAAGAAATATCTTGGTGCTCGTTGTGTTCACTAGGATGTCAATGCTTCTAGAACCTCTCAGCTAACAGAGTGAGTAAGGGGTTATGTGTGTGTATGCTAATCCCTTTATGTACACATATCTATAAATACTTCTCCATGTAAAGATCTGTATCCATAGTAGGATAAATACTATGTCCATACTGATGTTTCAAATCTAATTAAGTATAATTTAAATCATTCTGGTCATTCTTCTTTGCTAATTTGTAACAACCCACACTAACAGTAAGAATATTGGTTCCTAGCACCTGCCATCCATTTACTTAAATATTCAATTCCAGTATGAAAAAAAAACTGTATCAAAATTTATAATCCATATCCCTGTAGAATACATCTTTATCAATGAGAGTAAAGTACTTATGTAAAGATTTTTCTTTTAGTCTTGTAGATGACTCTCATTTCCAGAGTTACTTAGGTTAGCAAATTTTCCCTCACCCTGTTGATTAAGAATGTTTCAAACATCTGTAGTTAGTTTTTTGTTATAGTCTGCATTCTATCTTGAGACTCTATGACCTCATAAATGATTTTTCAAAATTTGCCTACGTTAAAGCTCACTCTTTGTGTTGTCAAGTTGTATGGATTTTGACAAATGAATGATGTCATATATCCATCATTATAATATCATGGAGAAAAGATTCACCGCCCTAATAAATGTCTTGTGCTTCACCTATTCAACCATCCTTCACCCTGAACTCCATTCTACTTTTCATCTGTTAAGACATTTCTTTAGTTCTGCCTTTTCACGAAGGGCATAAAAGTGGAATGTTTGGACTTTTTAGATGTCTTCTTTCACTCAACAATTTGCATTTAAGGTTGATCTTTGTATTTTTGTGGCTTAATAGCTCATTTCCTTTCTTGTTGAATCATATTCCACCAAGTAAATGTCAACACTATGTTTAGTTTTTATAAAAGATTGCTAGCCTTTCATAGAAGTGGTTGTACCAATATGAATTCCCAACAGCAATTAATAAAAGTTTCTGTTCCTCCACCTAATTATAATTAATTAATTTTGTCAAATGTTTAGATTTTAGCCCCTCTATTAGACATGTAATAGTTCCTCATCATTGTTTTTAATTTGCATTTCTTTAATGCAAATACTGTTCAGTATCTTTTCATATGCTTATTTGCCCGCTGCATATCTTCTTTGGTGTCTTGGTGATATCTTTTACCCACTTTTCTTTTTTCTTTTTTTTTTTTTTTTTTAATTTGGGATGTTTGATTTCTTAATGTTCATTGCCTTTTTGGATACAACTCCTTTTTTAGATTGGTGTGTTGCAAATATCTTGTAGTTTTTCACTTGTGTTCATTTTTTTAACATTGTTTCTCACAAAGCCCAAGTTTTTACTTTAATATAAAGTTCAGCTTACCAATGTTTCTCTCAGGGAAGTGTTTTTGTCGCTGAAGCTAAAACTCATGTTCAACCTAAGGTCATATAGATTTTTCTCCTGAACCTTTCTTCTGGAATGTTTATAGTTTTTTGTTTACATTTAGATCACTGATCCATTTTGAGTTATTTTCTATTAAGGTATAACATTCATGTCTAAGTTCACCTTTTGTTTTTGTTTTATTTTCATATGGACATTTAGTTGCTCTAGCTCCTTTTTTGAAAGTCTATTTTTCTCTACTGAATTGGCTTGGTATAAAAGGCACAACAATTGCCTTTGTTGAAAAGCAGTTGATTACGATTTTTATGTTTGGGTTCCTGGCCTCTTCCAATTATGACCATAGGGTAGTTTTTATTTAGATCTTCTTTAATGTTTTTTCACTATAGTTTTGCGGTTTTATTCTTCCTGATTCTGGACATATTTTGTTACCTTAATACCTTACTATTTCATTTTGGAGCTATTTTAAATGCTGTTTTTTTAAAATGTCAAATTCCAATTGTTTACAGTTAGTATATAGGAAACCAATTGACATTAGTTTATTGTTGTTCTACAGTGGGAACTTGCTATACTCACTTAAAAGGTACAATATTTTTGGTAGATTCTTTGGATAGATTTTTTTCTACATAGACAATTATGGGAAGAGTTTTGTTTCTTCCTTCCCATCCATATTTATTTTATTTCCTTTCCTCTTCTTACTGCATTAGGTAGAATTTCTAGTATCTTGTGGTATAGAAGAGGTAAGAAAGCACAACCTTACCATGTTCCTATTACCAGAGGGGAAACATCCAGTCACTAGTAAGTAGGATGTTAGCTTGAGATTTTTTTGTGTATTTTTCATCAGTTGAGGAAACCCCATTGTATTTTTAATGTGCTGAGACTTTTTCAGCATGAATGGACTTTGGTTTTATCAAATATCTCCACATTAATTGTTATGATAATAAGGATTTATTTATTTGTCTTGTTGATGGAATATAATTTTAGGAAGACTCTAAACATTAAACTCTTCCAGCACCTAAAAACAAAAAACTATGCTGCCATTAATGGGAGTATAATTAATCAATGACCTCTTCAAAAGTGGGCTCCTCTTTTTGGATGACTTATTATAAAAAAGAGCTCATGTCCTCAAGATTAAAAAAAAATTGTAAAAAGTTTAGGCAAATTAGCTATGTATACTAGAATACAAACGGAATTTAATTTGGCCAAATAGGGTAATATGAACCATTGTTAAAAGTTAATTTGGATGAATACCATAAATGAAGTGGTATTATCTATATCTAAGCTAAAGAAAAGGAAACATGGTTATTTAAGGTGACTAAGGTGACCTTAGAGACCTTCTTTTTTGGTCACTCACAGGTCTTGGGACATAGTTCAAAACATTTTCTGTCAGTTCTGCTAGAAATGTATCCAATTTTGTGTAGTAGTCTTATGAAGACAATGATCCGGACACTGAAATATTTCTGGGAAGTCATTCTTCTGAAAGATGATTCAATAAATCATTAAAAAAGTGATGCGATCAGTCTGATAAACACGGAAACCAAAAATGAATCCTCTTCAAACCAAACCTTTCTTTCCATGAGAATCGAATGAAATGATGAAATTCTGGAATATTCTTGATTATTATTCTGAAACTTTGGCTAAAGAATGATCAAATGTGGGGTGAAGGCATCAAGAATAATAAGTAAACATCTTCTGAAATAAAGGAGAATACTGTGTCCAGAGTTTGACTTCTCTGTCCAGAGTTCCAAGCATTCCATATATAATCAGAGATAGAGGGAGAGAGGGAGAATTATAAGAGATGAGAGAGAGAAGAGAAAGAAAGATAGAAATATTTATACTCTAAATATTCAGTAGAATTACTGATTAGTTCATACCTCTGAAAATAAGCCAGTCAGTGTCAACCCCTCATTTCTGAATGTTAGCCAAACAACAGCTTTATTTCATTAAATTTACCTCTGTGGCGAATTAGCCAAGCCCTAAACAGTCTTGCTTTTCTCAATACTTAAACATGTTCTTTCCTCAATGATATATATTAGATGGAATCTTATTTAATTTGAGTCTGTACATTGAAATTGCATTTCTCTTTTGCTCAGCAAGCAGTAAATTTGTTTACTTCTTTGAGATATAATTAGCAAGCTATGATTTCAGTATGACAAAGAATATCACAATGCCAGTAACATTTCTATATAAAGTAGGCACACTTATTCATACAAAACAGAGATGCACCTAAGTAACTACAAAGAAAAATGAGTTTATTGAAATAATATGCTTGGTCTAGAAATAAAACTGAATTGTTAATTGGTTGACTTTGGAGCCAAATTGGCTTTTTTCTCCTATCATCTCTGCTTTATTTTATCATGAACTCTTGACTTTCCCTGGTTCATTTTCATTTTCATCTTATTACCACTCTCTCTACAGTCTTTAACTAGTATTTTTTTTTCCATTATTTCTTAGATGAGTTTATATATGGCTTGGCTTTTTTTTTTCCCATGTCTATGGTTAAACTTCATAGTATTCATTTATAAAATATCATTTAAAACCCTAAGCGAGTAATCTGTTCAATCTTCCAATTATAAAATTAAAAAGGCGTAATCCGAGAGATTAATTGAGACATTATGCTTTTTACTGAGGCAAACACAAAATGGGATAGTTTTCCTTAAATGTGATATCCAGGTATCCTTAAATTAAGTATCCATAATACCTTAGTCAACCACAATGGTTGTGACCTTTTAGAAAGATTGTATACCAAACATGGAATTTTTCAGAAATATTTTTTCCCTTTTTCTTTTACATCTTTTTAGGAAGTCTATTCTTACAAATGAAAATTCCTCTTTACAATTAAGGTATATTGTTTAGTTCTCTTATAAGGAGACTTTGACATTTTTGTCACTTAAATATAAAGTCATTCGTGAACAAAAGTTATGGGTCTGCTTGTTTTTTGACAGTCTCAGTTTGGATATATTTTCCAGAGTTATTTCTAATAGTGTTCCCCTTCTACCCCAAATATCTCCATTGGAAACTTTTATTTTGTGTTATAAAAAAGACATTGTTTCTGGACTTATTTCCTGAAATAAATGACTGGAAAACTGAATAAAATATATCATACAACTGTTTTTGGAAGTGGCTTATAGGCAGAATATGAGTATGATACCTGAGAAAAAAGATGGGGAAAAAAAAAAGAAAGATTAATCCTACAGTGACAATTTCCTCATCACTGTGTAGAGATAAGAAACTCGGGCAGATCATGTCCATCACAATGAGCCAGTGGATGAGGGATTGGAATTTGGGAGGGCTGATGTGGTTATACTTGGGGCAAATTAATAGAAGTTAGGGTGTTACACAGAGAAAGAACAACAATCTGTATAGACTCTCCTTATTTAAATTGTTCAATATTAAGCCATGACTGCATAAGTGAAAACCCAGGTGCTTTCTTTGGATAAATAAATAAATAAATAAATAAATAATAAAAATGTCAATCATTATAAAAAGAAAACCTCTAGTCTTATTGTTAA
Organism: Neogale vison; assembly: GCF_020171115.1. Classification (NCBI taxonomy): domain Eukaryota; kingdom Metazoa; phylum Chordata; class Mammalia; order Carnivora; family Mustelidae; genus Neogale; species Neogale vison. The sequence goes on from NC_058100.1 coordinate 17,304,445, forward strand.
AAAAATAAGGAATTTTGTGGGGATTTTTTGTAAATTTGGGGGCTCAAACTCATAATTATATTTACCTGACGCTAATAAAAAAGATGCATTGGAATGCCTGAGTGGCTGTCAGTTAGGCATCCAATTCTTGGTTTTGGCTGAGGTCATAGTCTCAGAGCTCTGGGATTAAGCCCAGTTTGGGACTCTGTGCTCAGTGGGGAGTCTGCTTTGGGTTCTCTCTCCTTCTCCCACAGTCCCTCCCTCCACCTGCATGTGCTCTTTCTAGAATAAATAAATAAATCTTTTTTAAAAAAGATACATGAATAAGAGGACTTTCTTAACTTCAGTTTGAAAACATTAATTGAATTTGTTTGATCCTGAGCACCTGTGGACCTGAGTGGGTGTCTCAGTCAGTTAAGCATCTGGCTTGTCTCAGACCGTGATGTCAGGGTCCTGGAATTGAGTCTTACATCAGGCTCCCCACTCAGCAGAGTGTTCTTGTCTCTCTGTTCCTTCCTGTGCTCTCTCTCTCTCTCACTCCAATAAACACATAAAATCTTTTTAAAAATAATTATTATAATTCAATATGTAACTATGCCACAGATAACTATTTTCTAGGAGTTGTTCTTTTTAGATTCAACTTTTTCTGTATTTTTAGAACAAAACTGTGGGCATAGGAGATGAAAATTACTGAAACTCATTCAATTCCATCGATATTTGTGGATTACAAAAATATTATACGCAGAACATACAGATTGTTACATTCATGAGCTATCTCCACAGCTACTCAAAAGTGGAAATATTATTGGTTTACTAGGGTTACCTTTCTAAAGCAAACATAACTGAAGTAGGTCTTTTTATATAAGCAGTACTGTGTAAAGGTTCTTTCCAAGAACCAGATATTTAAAAGACATTCATTGTTTGAAGAATGATAAGACAAAATTTGTACACTTGCCATCTTTCCTAAAGTGATGGAAATCCTGCAGAACTCAATGGCTTTGATCACATATGTTTTATCACTGTTTAGAGAATAATCTCAGCAGGAAGCTAGAGCAAATGCTAGAAAAAGTCCTTAACTACATTCTTCATTCAGTAAGAAGTTGGTTATGAATCTCACAGTTGCAATTAGGAACAAAAAACAAGACAGGAAAATGGGGCATTGAAAAGCTATACCAAATGAAAGAAGATAAATTGTTCTTCAAATGTTTCTGGATTTCTTATTTAATTTTACTTGTTTTGTTGTTGTTGTTGTTGCTGTTTTTGTTTGTTTTTTTAGTGAACTAATGACTTAGACACAAATCTTTTGAAGGGAAATAAACATAAAATAAGTTACTACATTATAAAACCACATCCAAAAAAAAGACACAACATATAAAATAGTTGTAATTAAAATGAAGTTAATTAATGAAATTTTGTATTAAAAATTCCTATATAAACAACATTTCAAATATGCTGCTTTTTATTCTATTTTTCAATAACCACAAAAAACAAAACACCAATCTCTTCTTGCTTAAAAATTTTTAAAAAAAGTCCATTACCCCTGTTTTTGTTTTCTTCCTGTAGCTTCTTAAATATATGTTGAAGTAATGATTAACAGAGTTAAATCCCTTCAAGCATTCATAAATCACAGGTCATCATCATGAGGAAATGTCCATTAAATTCTCACATAGTTCCTTCTTAATACAGGCTGACCCACTGGCTTCACCCTTGTGTATTATTTTTACTGATATGAAATCTTTCTCTTTCCAGTTTAATCATATCCTACAAAGTCAAGGTCATGCAGAAGTGGGAATTATCTCCTCAACAAAAATGTTGCCCCAGCTAAAATTATCAGATTTTAATTCTCTCCGTTTCTAATTCTAATTCTCTTGTTATTTCTGCCACATCTTTAGGTACTTCTTGACTGAAGTCTTGACCCCTCAAAGTTATCCATAAAGGGTAGAATCAACCTTTTCTAAATTCCTACTGATGTTGATCTTTTGACTTCATCCCGTGAATCACAAATGTTCTAGATGGCATCTAGAAGGGAGAATCCTTTCTAAAAGCTTTTTAATTTACTTTGCCTGCATCCATCAGAGAAACCACTATCTGTGTCAGCTAAACCTTTTCGAAATGTACTTCTTAAATAATAAGACTTGAAAGTCAAAATGACTCTTTGATCTATGGGCTGTAGAATAGATGTGTTAGCAGCATGAAAATAACATTAATCTCATTGTATATCCCTATCAGAGCTCTTGGGTGACCAGGTGCAGTGTCAATGAGCAGTCATATTTTGAAATGAATCCTTTTTCTCACTAGCAGATCATAACTGTGGGCTTAAAATAGTAAACCATGGTGTAAATAGATGTGCTGTCATCCAGGCTCAATTATTTCATTTATAGAGCACAGGTAGAGTAGATTTAACCTCTTAAGGATCCCAGGACTTTTGGAATGGTAAATAAGCATCGGCTTGGACTTAAAGTCACCAGGTGCTTTAGCCCCTAACAAGAAAACCAGCCTGTCTTTTAAAACTTGGAAGCCAGACATTGACTTATCTCCAACTCTGTAAGTCCCAGATGGCATCTTTTTCCAATATAAAGCTGTATTGAAAATCTGTTGTTTTATATAGCTATCTTTCTTAATTACCTTAGCTAGACTTTCTGGATCACTTGCTGTAGATTCTACATCAGCACTTGCTGCTTCACCTTGTACTTTTATGTGATGAAGTTGGTTTATTTCCGTAAACCTCGTGAATCAACCTCTGCTTCCTTCACACCTTTCTTCAGCAGCCTCACTCCCTCTCATCCTTTTAACAGAATTGAAGATAAATGTGTTTATTGGAGTAGCACTTTTAATTTTCTTCAAGAACTTTTCTTCTGCATTGACCATTTGACTGGTTGGTGCAAGTGGCCTAGCTTTCAGCCTCTCTTGGCTTTTGATATGCCTTCCTCACAAGCTTAATCATTTCTAGCCTTTGCCTTTTGATTTAAAGTGAAACATATGTGATTCTTCCTTTCATTTGAATATTTAGAAGTTGTTATAGGATAGTTAATTCGACTAATTTCAGCATTGTGTGTCAGGGAATAGGGAGGCCTGAGGAGAGCGGGAGAGGAAGGAAACTAGTCAGCGGAACATTCAGAACGCACCTACCATGTACTGATTAATTTTGTTCGCATATATGAGTGTGGTTTGTGGTTCCTCAAAACATTTGCAATAGTAAAATTAAAGATATCACTATTCACATATCACCATAACAAATGTAATAATAATAATAAAAATATTTGAAATATTAAGAGAATTAGTAAAATGTAACATAGAGACACGAAGTGAGCAAATGTTGTTGGGAAAAAGGCACCCATAGGCTTATTTAATGTCGGGCTGCCACAAACCCACAGTTTGTAAAGAAATAAAACATCTACAAAGTGCAATAAAGCCAAGTGCAATAAAACTCGATGTGCCTTATAATATGTATTATATAACATGTATGTAATATTTTTCCCCAGTTCTTTCTTTGTTTCTTTCATTGGAGATTTTATTTTTTTAAAGTGATTTCCACACCCAATCTGGGGTTCAACCTCACAACCCCAAGATGAAGAGTCACATGCTTTACTGATTGAGTCATCCACACACTCCTGTTTTTTTTCTTTTAAAGAACAGGTGTTTATTTTTAAAATGATGGCCAGAGTGTTATTTCTTTATGATTACTACTTTTTGTGTTTCGTATAAAATCTTTATCTGCCCTGAGATTACAAATATTTTTCCCAAGTGTTCTCCTCACAGTTTTATAGTGTTAGTTTTTTTTAAAGACTTATTTTAGAGAGAGAGAGAGAGAGAGTGAAGAGAGAGGGGGGGAAGGTAGAAGGAGAAGGAGTAAAAGAGAATGTGAGGTTCAGTCTCAGGATTCTGAGATCATGACCTGAGCCAAAAATAAGAGTTCAGATGCTCAACTGACTAAGCCATCAAGGTGCTCTTATAGTTTTAGTTTTAAATTTACTCAATAATAAATTCCACACTCATTTTTATATATAGTATGAGGTGGAGAACTCATTAAATTTAAATTATCCAAAATGGGGCATCTGGGTTGCTCAGTTGGTTGAGCCACTTCCTTCAGCTTGGGTCATGATCCCGGAGTACTGGGATTGAGTCCCGCCATTGGGCTCCCAGCTCCACTAGGAGTCTGCTTCTCCCTCTGATATTCTCTTCTCTCATGCTCTCTCTCACTTTCTCTCTCTCACATAAATAAATAAAATCTTAAAAATAAATAAATTATCCAAAATGACCTACATATTCAGCGCAATCTCTACAAAATTCCAAAGGCATTTTTCTAAAAATTAAAAAAAAAATACTAAAATTTATATGGAATCGCAAAAACTCCTGAATAAGTAAAGCAATCTTTTTAAATTTTTTTTATTTATTTATTTTTCAGTGAGAGCGAGAAAGAGAGAGAGAGAGAGCACCTGCAGAGGGAGCAGCAGGCAGAGGGCAAAGCAGGCTCCTGCTGAGCAGGGAGCCTGATGCAAGTCTCCATCCCAGGATGTAGGATCATAACCTGAGCTGAAGGCAGACACTTCACTAACTGAGCCACCCAGGCATCCCATAACTAAAGCAATCTTGAGCAAGAAGAACAAACTAGAGCTATCACTTTCTTATTCCAAGCTATATTCCAAAGCTAAAGTAATCAAAACACTATGGTGTTGGCATAAATAGACACAGAGATCAGTGGTACAGAATAGAGAGTCCAGAAATAAACACATACACCTACCATCTCCTAATTTTTGACAAAGGCATCAAGAATGCACAGTGGGAATCCATCATAATCCTAGAGGAGAACATGGGTGGTAACCACTTCAGTATCAGCCACAGCAACTTCTTTCAAGACATGTCTCCAAAAGGCAAAGGAAACAAAAGTGAAAATGAACTTTTGGCACTTCATCAAGATCAAAAGCTTCTGCACAACAAAGGAAACAGTCAACAAAACAAAGAGGCAACCCACAGAATGGGAGAAGATATTTGCAAATGACAGTACAGACAAAAGGCTGATATCCAAGATATATAAAGAATTCCTCAAACTCAACACACACAAAACATATAATTGGGTCAAAAAATGGGCAGAAGACATGAACAGACACTTCTCCAATGAAGACATACAAATGGCTAACAGACACATGAAAAAATGTTCATTATCATTAGCCATCAGGGAGATTCAAGTCAAAACCACATTGAGATACCACCTTACACCAGTTAGAATGGCCAAAATTAACAAAACAGGAAACAACATGTGTTGGAGAGGAAATAGAGAAAGTGGAACCCTCTTACATTGTTGGTGGGAATGCAAGTTGGTGCAGCCACTTTGGAGAACAGTGTGGAGATTCCTCAAGAAATTAAAAATAGAGCTTCTCTATGACCCTGCAATTGCACTTCTGGGTATTTACCCCAAAGATACAGATGTAGTGAAAAGAAGGGTCATCTGTACCCCAATGTTTGTAGCAGCAATGGCCACAGTCGTCAAACTGTGGGAAGAACCAAGATGCCCTTCAATGGACGAATGGATAAAGAAGATGTGGCTCATATATACTATGGAATATGGTGCCTCCATCAGAAAGAATGAATACCCAACTTTTGTACCAACATGGATGGGACTGGAAGAGATTATGCTCAGTGAAATAAGTCAAGCAGAGAGAGTCAATTATCATATGGTTTCACTTACTTATGGAGCATAAGGAACAACACGGAGGACATGGGGAGATGGAGAGAAGTGAGTCAGGGGAAATTGGAGGGGGAGACAAACCATGAGAGGCTTTGGACTCTGAAACAAACTGAGGATTTTGGAGGGGAAGGGGGTGGGGAGTTGGGAGAGCCTGGTAGTGGGTGTTGTGGGGGGTGTATATTGCATGGAGCACTGGGTGTGGTGCATAAACAATGAATTCTTGAACACTGAAAAGATATTTTAAAAAAAAGTATACACAATGGGAAAAGCATAGTATCTTCAATAAATGGTGTTGGGAAAACTGTATTCACATCTAAAAGAATAAAATTTGATGTTTGTCTCATATCTTTATCTTATATACAACAATCAATTCAAAATATATTAAAGATATAATTGTGAGACCTTAAACTGTTAAACTCCTAGAAAGAAACAAAGGGAAAAATCTTCTTGACGTTGATCTTGGCAATAAATTTTTGGTTAGGACACAAAGCACAGGCAACCGAAACAAAAGCTGACAAGAGGATAAAAAGCGGAAAAACTACGCACAGGAAAGAAAAACATCAGTACAGTAAAAATACAACCTACAGAATGGGAGAAATCATTTGCTATATATCTGATAAGAAGCTATATCCAAAATATATAAGGAACTCAAACAAATGATTATATTTAGATATACTTAACTACATACAATCCACAATCATAAGATTTTCAAATGTACCTAAATCTATAGACGCCTAAATAGATGCCTATATATTGAGGAGCATAGGATGAAAAAAAGATGTGTTTTTAAGTGCTAATATACATAGGGCTTGATAAACTTAATTCTTTAAAGAGTTATTTCAACAGGAATATGCATTGCTTACTTTAGCTTTATTTGGCATAATGAGTAACAGAAAAACATTTTTTTTGGTGGAGTGCTACAGTCTGTAGGAAGACAGAAATTCTAATGTTTTATGTGTATTTACAACACTGCAATTCTTCAAACCCCCTAAAAATGTTTCTAAAATACACCATTAGTTTATTAGTATTGGTATGAAGAGATACTTGTCTTCCTTTTTTTTCTAATTCATAACCAATTTCCATCATACAATCAATTTTTGTGGTAGAAGTTCACTGCTGAGTAAGCTAACTTTGATATAATGGAACAGACACAACACCGTTCTCCAGCTCAATTCAATTTGCAATACATATTTTCCACTGCATGGGGAATTCTAGTTTTTATATTAATTTTAAGCAGGAAAAAGGTTATGGTATTTAAAACATTTTACATTCAAAGCTAAATAATTACTTCAAAAGTTAAATGATAAGTTGAAACAAATCCACATTTTTTGAAGCATTGATTAGATGCTGATGATTTACAAATTATTCTATCAGCAGCTTGTTTCTTAATAAATTTCTCCCTGACACCAGAAAAGCTTGTGAAAAACCAACTTACTCTAGCATTCTTTACATACATAATCAATTTTAAGGAATGACTTCACATAATTATGTTCCCATGTAACTAATATTTTTAATTATTCTTACTGTTTAGAGCAATAGCATAGAGCAACACACATGGGAATTATATGAGGTTTAAGCAAATTCAAAAATATAGATAGCAAAAATATTAGTCCATAATGTTTTTATTTTATTTATTTATTTGAGAGAGAAAGAGTGAAAGAGCATTAGCAGTGGCTGGAACAGAAGGAGAAAGAGAAGCAGATTCCTCACTGAGCAGGGAACCCAGGCAGGACTCAGTCCCAGGACTCTAGGATCATGACCCGAACTGAAGGCAGACACTTAACCAAGTGAGCTACCCAGGCTCCCTAGTAATGTTTTTAGTAGTATTTATATTTTAAATCATTAACAGAGCATTATAAAATATTTTCTCTATACCCTGAAATAGGAAAACTCATGAATAACTGCATAGTTACAAACAAATCGACTTTGTAAATTTAAGATTTTAAAAAGCATGTATCATGAATATCAGAGAATATAGAATGCAAATCATCTTATTCATTATTGTAAAAAAAAAAGCCTAACCCTCGATTTAAATAATTAATTTTATATAATTTATATATAGTTCTGTTACAGTCAGAGAGCAAAAATTATAAGTAAAATGAAGAGAGGTGATGGAAGTTCTTCATTAAGCTGAGTTTATTTTCTTAAATATTTAATGCATTTATCTGAATTTTTCACTTATTTTCCTGTTTTTATTATCTCATTGCAAGCATATTTTTATTTTAACTTACAATTATAATACCTAGCCAACTTAAAATATATATTTTAATATACTTGATCTTTTAAAATTTATTTTACTTTATATCACTTTAAGCCATTTTCACATGAATAGAATTATTCCCGTTAATTTATGTTCGTGTTAAATCTTCTCCTAATCACATATTTAAAAATTATGTCCCTAGAAGTCACAAAACTTAGGGTTTTTGAAATTTACTTCACAGTGAAGAAAAATGGGAAATTTATGGCAGTAAAGTATATTGAACAAAACTACATTCTAGATCAATTATGCTTCTTGGTAAAATTCGATAGTTATTTCCTCTGAAAAACTGGATATATATATGTACAAGGAACTAAGCCAGATGGAGTTTTGGAGTTTCAGTTTTGGAATTAGGCAAGAAGTTTCTCATGTGTAAGGAACAGGAAATAGAGTAGGCAAGTTTGTAATGATATACTGTGGTCACTTCATTTCTACTATAATGAATGACCTTCATTTCTCCCTAATGTCCTTATGCTCCTAACACAGGCTATAACGCCCCCAGAGAAAGAGAGTCTGCTTGGTCAACCAAGCATAAGTCAGCGCAACTCACCTGTGTTAGGGATCCTGAAAAGAAGAAAAACTGACCCCATAAGCCAGAATTATTTTCTCACCTGTACTGTACACAATAGAGGAAATCTCCCCAAAAGGAAATTGGTAAATGTACAATATACAGCCTAAATATTTCACAAGTAGAAATTTAAGCAGTTGGATAAAATATAATCACATTTACAAATGTGCAGAGATTTTTGGAAAACTGCAATATCTTTAAAATGTATCAATGTATAAGTATTCAAGGCAGTGCAGGTTTAAACATATTAAATTTGAGTTCAGTTATTAGTCAGGTGGGGTATTTTTCTTCACTAAAAGGGAAAGAAAAAATAAGTGAATATTTAGGAGAAAGTTACAATATTTTTGGTAGGTTAATTTTAATTTCGGAGCTGTCTCTACAGCAGCAGCTGGATTAGCTTTATCAGAGCATTGCCTAAATTTGGGTTTTTAACTTCTTATTACAAGCAGATAGACCACATGAGTAGAATTACTGGGTCCCTACTGAGTGGTGCTGTCATGTAGACAAGTGGCAAAATGAAAATATTATTCTGCCCAATCCGATTTTGATGTGTGTGACTAGGTCTGGTCTTCATTATACAGATAAGATTGGGAATTGATAGGCTAAGTGAAGTGGAGAGTTGAAATGTTATCTTGAAAATTTCTACAGAAATAGAATATTAAATTAGATTAGGAACTAAAACCCAATTTAGAGCTGAAAACAGTGGAATTGAAAATCTATTTTGTTCATGTGTATCAGATAATTATAAAATGTTTCCTTCACTTAAGACCACATTCATTTTTTTCTCCACTTTTAATTTAATGGCATCAACATAGTGGCAAAAATGCAATTATTTTTTGATAAAGCATCTTAGGGTGGACTGGTTTACAAGCACTTACTGTTCATTGAGTGCACAGCAACACATTAGGACCTGGGCAGGGTGTTCCGGCAAGGGAAGATGCAAGAAATGAAGAGATGTAGTGAACAGTTTCCTCATAATTCATCATCGAAAATTAGATATTAAATTGTTTCCAACCGGTAGTACTAGTTTTCTCACAACCACTTAAATGTTTGTCAGAATATTTATGAATGATACTTGTAAAACAAACATTTTGGGGACGCCTGAGTGGCTCAGTTGGTTAATTAAGCATCTGCCTTTGACTCAGGTCATGATCCAGGATTTGCATCCCACACCAGGCTCTTTGCTCAGCCGGGGGCCTGCTTCTCCCTCTGCCTGCTCTGCCTGCTGTTCCCCCTGCATGTCTCTCTCTGACAAATGGGTAAATAAAATATTTTCTTAAATAAAAAATATAAAAAAAACAGACATTTGGGGTGATATTGTATACATTTTGGGTGATATTGTATATACTCTTTTAATGGAGTTTATGCTATATCACACTGATAAGTGATCTGTGCTATGAGGTGTGAAGGTAGGGAAGTATGAAAGTTTGGGTGTTGTCTTCCAGAATCACAATACATTGTGTGCCAACACAAAAATCAATTATGTGCTTATTTAAAAGTCAACAGAACATAAAGACAAAAACAATCCTGGAAAAAAAAAAGTAATTATGACCCAAATATATAAAGTCAGTGTTCCTTATGTGTTTAGGAAAGTTGAGCTGTTCATCCCATTTTAAAAAAAAGCAGCAAAAGAATTAATAAAAAGAGAAAACTTAACGGGAATATGTATACTTGTGAATTCATTCAACAAACACATTCGATCATCTATAATTTTCTTCCAAACTATTGCTTGCATGAGGAGTAAACTCAGGGCAAATGAAAGATTGCTTACAAAGCCCTACATAGAAGAAAATACTCAAGTTCATTCATCACTGCATGCAATTTGAGAAAGTATTATGGATGTTGTACATTATGCAATGGCTGTATTTATTTTTCACTGGCTTCTAGAAAGCTATTGTAAGGAAATTTGTAATAAGCCAAAAAGATTATAGAATGTCTCCAAAGAAAAACTGCCTATTCTTTAGAGCAGAGCATTCTGGTACACATTATCTGATTCTACCCTTTTAGGACATTTTTAAATTTAGTTGGTAAATGAGAAATATTCTGTTAGGTTTTGTTTTTTTCTCTCTCTTTTTAAAGAACTCGTTCATATTGTAAATTGAATCCTATCTGAGATATTTGTAATCCCACTATTTCTGTATTTTAATTTTTGGCTTTGGATTTCTCTGCATCTTCAGAGCTATAGGACCAGGAAGATTGAAACTAGCTTCACTGAGACACACCTGCTCTGTTGATTTTAATATCTGTTTCTCTTCACCCTATAGTAGTTCAATGACCTGAAAAGTCTTCTTATGTATGTCTGTTTTTTCAAATTCGTGTGGATATTTTATTTGTGTTTGTTACTAATGGTTTTATTTTATATTTTATGTTGTTCTTGTGATCATGTGGTCACTTTATAGGTTTTCATATATTGTTTCCCAGAATCCCAGAATACCTGTATCATGTGTATTAGTTCTCTATTGCTGTATAAAAATTACATGTTAGTGGCTCCAAATGAGACACAATTATTATCTCATAGTTTCTGTGGGTCAAGAGTTCAGGCAAGGTTCAGCTGAGTATGGTTTAGGGCCCCTCACAGGCTGCAGCCTGGGGGTCACCAAGGCTCCATTTTCAATTTCACTGACGTGACTGTTGACAGGCCTCAGGTCCTTTCTTTTTGTGTGATGAAGATACCAGGTCTTTACCCTGCTTATCTCTAAAACATTGCTTCAGTAGCAATGTGGCAGCTTGCTTCCCTCAGAGTAAGAGGAGACAGAAAGAAAAAAGGAGAGAGGGAGGGAGATGGGGCCAGGGGTTAAGCAAAAAGAAAGCCAGGGTCTTTCAAAATCTAATCTCAAAAGTGACATTTCATTACTTTTGCCTTATTCTCTTGATGAGAAGTAAGTCTCCAAATGCAACCCACAATCAAGAAGATACATCATAGAAGTCTGTGGAGTTAGAGGAGGCAGGGGTCACTGTGAGATCCTCAATGTCATTACCAGTTGTCCATCACACCAGGGTAACACCACAACACAAGTGATGCACTTTCGACAGGATTATGTGAACCAATGCCATACCCTTAGATGGATTTTAGCCATCAGCATCAACCTACTGGCCAACGACAAGAGTAGCTTAAAACACAAGAAAGAGATAATAAAAAAGGCCAAGCTTGGAAGTTAATAAATCATCAGGCTCTATGTTCTCCCCCTGTGAAGTGTCTCACAATTACTACCGATGATAAACAGCTTGGTTCCTTAGGTCTTCAGCAATCAGCTCATATTTCCCCCCACAATTTAACATCTATTTCAAGGAGGAGATTGTTTCTTAACCCTAAAATCCTGATGATTAAGAGAAATGATGACAAGTGTTCTAAATATAAAAGTGTTGGTTGGGACAAACCATACACATGTCAGGAACACTGAGTTGATTTAACATTTTTACAGACTTTAACAGAATTCTGCTTCATAATCTAATTACATGAAGTTTCCGAACATCTCTCATCACTGATCTTGCTAAATTCTGAGATGTGAATATTTTAGAATTAGTCTCTTGCACTTTCCCCAAGACAAGCCACCTCAACATCCTAATATTTAAATGTATAGTTTTCTCCCATGTCTTCATTACTGAGTTAAATGTACCATGATATTATTTTCATATGCATTTCATCTTTGAAGATTTACAGAATATTAAAAAGTCATAGGTAGGGAAAGAGACATACTAATAATGCCCAGGCTAATGTCTGTTGCACTGACTTGAAATCGTCTCCCACATACATCTTTTCATGAAACAAAACTAAGGTGTAGGACTGCCTTTTAACCATTTTATCATTTCATGTATATGAGTATTTATATTATAAATATGCATGCATAAAAATACATATGCATAAATCTATAAAATAATACAGAAATTGTTGCTTTGGAAATAAGAACATCAAGTTTCAAGTAGAGGATCATTTTTTACCAAATATTATTGCATTTTTTTTTTATTTTACCACTTTCTTGTATTAAAAAATCAAAATAAAAAACAGCAATAAAATAAATATATATAAATAAGTAATTACACGATTATTGTAGAAATAATATGTTAACTATGATTTGGCAAAATTTGCTTTTATATTAAATTAAAATGACATTATTATATAGCTGTTAAAGAAATTGGGCAGTTATTTTATATATATAAAAGACAATTCTTGGGCGCCTGGGTGGCTCAGTGGGTTAAGCCGCTGCCTTCGGCTCAGGTCATGATCTCAGGGTCCTGGGATCGAGTCCCGCATCGGGCTCTCTGCTCAGCAGGGAGCCTGTTTCCCTCTCTCTCTCTGCCTGCCTCTCTGCCTACTTGTGATTTCTCTCTGTCAAATAAATAAATAAAATCTTAAAAAAAAAAATTAAAAAAAAAATAAATAAAAATAAAAAATAAAAAAAAAATAAAAAAAAAAGACAATTCTTTCTGCATGTGTTTGCTATAATGACTAATGCATGATTATACTGAAAATATTTCTTAAAATATTTGGTGACTGATAAAAATATTTTTTCATTCTTGTACCTATCTATAAAAAGTAATCTCTGAAAATATACTTCATTTAGTGTGCAAATCTGTAAGTGAATAATTGCTTATTTATTAACATTCATTCAAATATCATATATCTTCACTATATTTTGCTCATAGCAATTTTAATATATTCTCTGACCTTTAACAAAAATATTTCTTGTGAAGAATTCCAGAGCATTACATTTTATGGTCTTATAACATAACCTCATTAGAAAATGCTATCCATTCTTTATATCCTGCAAACATAAAATATTTCTACCTTACTTGGCTATTCATTGACAGATTTTTTTCTTAAAAATCTAAAAATGTGTAACCATGGATTATCTGTAAGAATTTATCTTTAAACCATAATTATACATCCCATATCCAATAAAATTTAACTGCTTATAATTTTTTAGATTATGGCTTTGTTTTCTTATTTAAAATTCGATCAGGCTGCCTGGCTGGCTCAGTTGGTACAGCATGCAACTCTTGATATTGGGAGTGTGAGGTCAAGCCCCACACTGGGTACAGAGATTACTTAAAAAAATAAAATGAAATTGTATCCTTTTAATATCTATACCCAACTTTATTAAAGATAATTATTTTTCATTTAACAGAAGTAAGATATCTAATTTTAGAAAGAGTTGATCAAAATCCATTTTGTTTTGTTCAGTGAGTTTCTTTAATATGTCTCTAATGTTGAGTGGTAGATGGCATTAATAGCCCCATTTCTTCAACTAGTTGCTATGCTTTTCATTGTCTCTCCCATTTGACTTTGGGCTGTTATATGATTTTATTATTTTTTATTTTTCATTTTTTTGTTATATGATATTATTTGGCTGATAAAGTAAGATGGAAATGACAGTTTGTCAGTTCTTCACCGAGGTCAATAGTAACATTGTTTCTATTTTCCTTCTTACCTTTCCGTTGTTTCCAAGAGAAGCCCATGTCCAGGCAAGCCAGATTGTCTTAGAAGGAAGAGTTCTCACTGCTATTATTTTGGCAATATTGTCAGTGATGACATATTATATATAAATAGAACATAATAAACTATCACCAAAAATTTGAAAAATTTGCTGTTTTTTGTGAAAAGACTCTTTGGTTCAATGGGAATGTATTTCTTCCATTGAAAATTCATGATGGAATGAAGTAAAAGTAGGATAAAAAAATAGAGATGTTAAGAAACATATTTTTAGGCAAAGTGCAACTAGAGTGTTAGAAATGTAATGTGTATGGGGATCCTGGGTGGCTCAGTTGGTTGGACATCCAACCCTTGATCAGAGCTCAAGTCTTGATTTCATGGTTGTGGGCTCACACCCCATGTTGGGCTCCATGCTGGGTATGGAGCCTACTTAAAATACAACAAAATAAATAAAATAAAATAAAATAAAATTAAAAAGAAATGTAATGGAAAATAGAAAACCATCTCTGAACATTTTTCTAATCATTCATTTATTCATGAAGAGTTGTCTTTGTCTGAGGGAACATTGTTTCTATGTTGACAATATAAAATCTTCAGAATAAAGATTTGGGGAAAATTAATTTTTAAAAAAATAGTTGAGTTTTTAAAATGTGAACTCCTTTGGACTTGTACAGTCTATGGGTTTTAATAAATTTTATTTTGAGTTAGGCATTTTAAAAGATGTACAGATGTACCTGTTTGCAAGGTAGAAAAAAACATATTTCACAGAAATTATGCAGTTAATTACTAACGATAAAACATTCACCTAGGAGAAAGTATGTAAAGGAAATCATCAATCTGTTTAAAAAGTTTGCCATGACAGTTCTTGAGTATTAGTAGAGATGTTGGTTTTTGTTTGTTTGTTTGTTTTTCACTAACATGAGAGGAGAAGAACTTGATTCAGAGTTAGAAGTTCAATGGAGTCATGTGTGGACCAGCCTCCAAAGCACTAAAGATGAGCTACACAAGTCACTTAGATATTTTTCTGCCATGACTAGATCTGAGTTTTTTTTTTTTATCTTAACCCCAAAAATATTATGAACTAATGTTGGTGTCCTGGGAGGACACTGAGAGAAGCCAAGAACCACATTACAGGTTTGCTCATCCAGCCTATTAAGACATCTAAGAGATGAGGGAACTAAGGCCTACCAGTAGCCATGGGCATGAATTGGAAGAGGATTATTCAGTGCTGATACAGGTTCAGATAAGCCAGCCCCACCTGAAAGATTAACTGCAACCTAATAAAGACCCTGAGCCAGAATCATTCAGCTAACTTGTTCCTGGATTTCTGATCCACTAAAATCTGCAAGATAAAAGTGTTCAGTTATTTAAGCTGCTAAATGTTGTGGGATTTGTTATTTAACAGTGGTAACGAATGTGCTGATGATTAAAAATTTAAATTTTCACTGTATTTCATTGTTAACCTATCATTTACTTGATATACTTGTTCAAATGTTCAAAATTATAATCCGAAAGCATTGGCTATTTTTAAAAAATATTTTATTTATTTATTTGACAGAGAGAGATCATAAGTAGGCAGAGAGAGCCGGGGAAGAAGGCTCCCCGCTGAGCAGAGAGCCTGATGCAGGACTCGATCCCAGGACCCTGAGATCATGACCTGAGCCGAAGGCAGAGGCTTTAACCCACTGAGCCACCCAGGCGCCCGTCTATTTTTGATTCATAAATTAATTCATCAGATGCAAGTTTAGTGGAATTGATTTATATGCTATGTATTTTCAATTCTTGTTTAAGAAAAAAACATCATGTTTATTTTTTATATGCAATCTCCTACCTAATGTATAATCATTATTAAGAGTTAAAACTATACCATTTATTTCTTTAAAACCTCTTTCAAAATCTAGCATAGAACCTGTATAGAGTAGGTGGCTACAATTTTTTTTCAAAGGACAAATTTAATAATTTCCTTAGTTAAAAAAGAAGCATGGTTTTCTAAATTTGACTAAAACAACAAAAACTATTGGAATTTTCATGTATGTTTCCAATTCCTAGGCTTCATTTTCTAAAATATTTCATTAATTATTACACTATGTATAATTTTAAATCAATAATTCTCACATGGTACTAAAATAACTCACACCTAGTCTTCATATTATTTTAAATACTTTTAATACTTTGAGCCGTCTTGCTTCTAGTCTCCACTTTTCCTCGTGTTTCAGTGTATTTGAAGTTTTGAAATTCTACCATTTTCTATTTGCTAGAAAGTAAGGCTGTAAAATGGTTATCATTCTAATTTAGTGAAACAGAATGTATACACACAAACAGAAGTAAAAAGTGAAGTGTTAACACTGGTTGCCCCTAGCTTTGGGTGTTTATAGTACACATAGACTTACTTACATACTTTCCAGGGCCATTAACAAAATTCAGTCAATTCCAGTCTTAACCCTTTACTCACTCCTGTATTATACCACCACCTACATAAGCTAATCTTTTACCTGCGTCACATTTCAATTTGTCATCAATAAAAATCTTGAAAGTTAGAATGCTACCACAGATTAGAAATTTCACCAACCCAATTTGTGATTAGCTGTGGTTATATAATCACTCTTTTGGCCCTGACTGATCTAGCTCCGGTATGTCATCATTAGACTATGCATTCTAGAGGCTCTATTAGCTTGGATTCCTCTAAAAAACCTTAGTCTCAGAAATGAGCCATACACATGATTTCTGGAAACAAGAGCAAACAGATGGAAAGATAAAAGGAAAATAAGAACGACCACACTTTTCATCACTACTTGCAATTGGATCTCAAGTCAGGAACTCTATGAGAAGCCATGATGAATGTGTTTTGATTTTTATTTTTAAGAAACAGAAAATGTATGTTCACTTGCTCCCAACCATTATTTTACAACGTTTACTCCACAGGATGTTAATTACTTCATATTTCCAAATGTATACATTTTTCAGAACACCAGAATATGTATGTTCTACATCATTTCATATGCTGGTGAAAGACAAGTTTTAGGGAAGAAAGAGGGAATATATGCCTAATCACAGACAAGGAGAGATATTGTCAGCATACATGGATTTACCATAGTAACAGGTAAACCACTGACTTTAAAAGGAGAGTTGAAGCACAAGGGTCGTTCAATACTATTTCAGCTACCATAAAAAGACTTAGACTTAAGATACAGAAAAAAAAATGTATTTTCTAGAATAACCCCAGATGGTGATCAACACTTGAAAGTATTTAATAAAATTTACACTGAATCTTTCTGATCATATTACGAAAATATTTGGAAGAGAAATACTGAAGGTATTAAAATTTTATTATTTATTAAAAGGACAAAAAAGTATTGTCTTAACAAATGAGTGTTTTTAACTCTACTGTTAGCACAAAATTTTCTCTCAGACTACAAAATCACAAACACTGATGTCAAGAGTTTTACGTGCAACAAATAATTACTTATGATTAGTGATTTATTCTGCCATTGGATCCCAGGATGTTGTGACAGAAAAGGGAAAAGACATATACTATCGTGCCTGGGTGGAAACAAATATTTACCTGAGCCATTTGGGTTGCGTTTTCTTTTTTTCTTTTTTTTTTTTTTAAAGATTTTATTTATTTATTTGACAGAGCGAGATCATAAGCAGGCAGAGAGGCAGGCAGAGAGAGAGGAGGAAGCAGGCTCCCTGCTGAGCAGAGAGCCCGATGTGGGCCTCGATCCCAGGACCCTGAGATCATGACCTGAGCCGAAGGCAGCGGCTTAACCCACTGAGCCACCCAGGCGCCCCGGGTTGCGTTTTCTATGTTACAGACAGGACCTTGTACCAACCCTCTCAGTAGCAAATGAAGAAAATACACCTGAAAGAAAATAAGACAAATATAACAATTACTGAATAAATAAGTAGATAATAAAATACCAATCTCATTATTATATTTTAAACATCACAATGATGTCTTACATTGAACAGGAAATGCCTTTTGTTTTGTTCTAAAACAATTCACATTATATAATAAAGGGTTTTTTGTTTGTTTTGTTTGTTTGTTTTTGCTTTAGGGACAGATTATTCCATTGTGAGCTGTAGTATTTCAAAGGATAAAAAGTAGAAAATCTTTAAAGAAACTAGATTTAAATGTATATGACACCATAGCAGAATTCCATGCTATAAAACACACAGAAAAAAGGGGTGAAATTGCTGCTTGCAGGAGTAAAATAGTAACATTTTATGAGTTGGGGAAGTTTTATGATACTGCCTAATGATTTTCTTTGTTTGGCTAGTGTACAAACACTTCCGCATCCATAGTTTGCCACGTCTAAATTGCTAGTCTCCTCGTATGCATAGCTTTCCTCCAGTTATTTTATGAACCTAGAGCTTATTAGATTTCACTGTTGAAAAATGCAGTTTCCTCAGATTTAAGGTGGGCTGCATCACCTCCGTGTGGATCATTTCTTTCACACTGTGTGTGTATTTAATGACTGTGTCTATACATCACGAAGTGGTAACTTGGCAACCACGTATTTGGTCTATTTTATTTATGATTCAAGAATGGAACTCGAATGTCTAACTCAACCACAACCAAAGTTACTTAAAGAGAAGAAAACTGAGAGCCAGGGAATTTAAAGTTTCTCCAAGGTCTCCTTGCTCTCTATTAAGGGCAGTTTGCTTTACTCCAAGATATGGTGGGTCAATTCACAGAACTGATACATGTGAGGCTCCAAATCATCTACATTGACCACATTAAACAACAACAAAAAAATGTTAAAAATATAATAAGTTCATCTTTTAAAATCCCTCAGTGAATTGAGATGAGAAGAAAATATAGAACCAATTATTTCAAAAATCTTCATTGTTAGATGTAAAAACAAAGCCCTAGGGGCTTGAAGCAAGGGATCCAGGATCACACGGCTGATAGAAATTATAGAATTATAAACTAAATATGTTCACATAAATTTGTTGTTCTTTGTATCATGCCATAACAGGAATCTTTATTTTTTAAATGATTTTATTGATTTATCTGAGAGAGAGAGACAGAGAGAGAGAGAGAGGAAGAGGGAGCATGAGCAGGGGAGGGGCAGAGGGAAAAACAGACTCCCCACTCAGCAGAGACACCCGAATGGGGCCCTCAATCCCAGGACCCTGGAATCACAACCTGAGCCAAAGGGAAACGCTTAACCAACTGAGACACCTGGGTGCCCCTAACAGGAGTCTTTAATTCAGTACCCTGAATTTCTCAATTTTTCTAGTAGCATCTCTGTGATAATTACCTATCTAAGTATAAAGAATAATAACCTTTATTTCCAATGTAAATCTAAGCTATTTTTTCCAGAATTAAAAAAAAGATAATCTACACTTTGATTATAATAAAAAATGTCAAGTTTTCTTTATAAGGGTTTTTCAAACCAAAAAAAATGGAGACAGTTACTGGCAACTTCTAATAAATTAAATATTAATTTTAAACATATTTGTTTAACTTTCAAACATATTAACTTTAGAATTTTCTCCACAGCGTATATTAGCAAGTTATAAGCCATATAATGTATCTTTATTAGTTGTGGTTTTAACAGGACAAAAAAATTACCAACAGGTTCACAAGGTATAAGAACGTGAATTTGATGTGATTGAAAGTTGTTCCACATATCTTGTGCCTTAACTAGAAAACCACCATGTAATCATCTAAGATCTCACATTGAGATCCACATACCCAAAATTATATATAAAGCTATCCCAAGTCCCTGCCAAAAAGGAGAATTGATGTGATCCAAATAATAACACAAAGGTAATATGATATAAGAAGGAGAGACATTAATTGAAATAATAAGCAACAACGGAGAGAGTTATGGAAGGAAAATGGAAAAATGTGAGTCTTGGCTAATTTTTAATTTATGGATGGGTCAAATAATTTAGGTTTATAATTTATTAGACTTTTTCAGGGGTTAGTCAACCAAGACACTGTATCATGGCTTCATGGCTATGTGTCAATACTGGATACATTTTTTAATATTTATTTTCAGTGATACTCTTATTTATTGCTCTTTTTGTCTCTTTTTATTATTTTTTCCTTCCTTTCTTCCATCGTTCCTTCATTCTTTCTTTTTTTCTTTCTTCCTTCTTTTTTTCTTTCTTCCTCTTTCATTACCTTTTCCTTTCTTAATTCCTTCTTCTTTTTGTGGGAGGAGGAACAATACCCTTATTTGGAAAGACTCTGCCATTTTTACCAATGTAAAAACTTTTATCAATGTAAAAACTAATGCCCAGTTCTCATACATGGATAGGATCCAACAATGGTTAGTCCTCGAATTCTGAGTCTGCCTACTTATTGGTATTCTTCTTGGGCTTCGTAGGTAAAATACAGGATGGTAATTTTGAATTTCAAATAAACAACAAATCAATTTATGGTACAAATACATTTCATGCAATATAATTTTTTTATATATAAAATTATATATACAAACTATAATTTTGTATTTTTATTTGTTAACCTGGCAACCTTAATGTGTTCATTCTATTAATCTCATGTGAAATGATAATATGAATATGAAGTATAATTTGCAGATCCAGTCATATGGATTTCTTTCTCCTCACACATCTGAATTCTCTGAAATATGAACTTTAAAACCATATAGTTCTGAGTTTAAATCATAATGGTGTGAATCTGATCAAATCACCCCTCCAGGCTCATTTTTTTTTTCCATTTAGTAAACAGTGGTAATGATAGTAAAAGCTTTGGAAGCTGTTGTGAAAATTAAATGACATTATATGTAAAGTAATTGACAAAGGCAGTTCTTATTTGTAAATTGCTTATTTTAAAAATGAAGTTAAATAAAATTTTAGAACTTCATCAAGGTACTAGAATAAAAACCTATATCTCTTGAAAATACACCCATTTTCCTAAATTCAAAGAAAATAACAATCCCTTCATTATGTTGTTTCTGCATGAAGTATACTTGTCACTTAAAAAGGAGATGAGGAGGTCACACAAGGAATCTACAAACCTGCAAATCAGAGTCTGGAAGACTAGGAGATATTTTGAAAATAGGCTATAGCAAAATAGTAATATATATAGTAATTTATTATATAGTAATACAGACACTGCATATAATAATACAGACACTGAACTTTGGACTAAAGATGACTTTGGATTTAATTTTTTTTGCTTTTCATATGACCTGTGAATTTGTCTTTACCTATAAAATTGGAATAAAAGTTCCTTTTTATAGTATTATATGTATAATTAAGTGGAATAATAAATTTTAAATAATTGAGCATAATGATGATACTAACACTGCCACTCATATCTAAAAATTCTGTGCTTTTTCTTTTTTTTTAAAACCTTGTGCTTTTTATAGTTGTTTTTAGTATCAGTTTCTTTTGATTATTTTCTCCCTATGCCTTGTATAAATTACATCTACTTTCCTTCCTCTTCTCCAATAACACAGTTTTCTTTTTATGTCTTTTAAAATTTTAGATCTATAGCTGCCCCTTTACATGTGTGATCTATAGAAGATATTTTCTCAAGTATTAAATTGTATGATATATGAAATCTTGGAAGAAATGTGACCTGATGAGTAAGTAAAGCTATGAACAACAAATGCTTGAAAATGACTACATTACCTAAGGAGAAAGAAAAGTAAGAAAAGAAAAAAAAAGAAAGAAAAGTAACTTGATAGATAAGAAATGTACTGTGTTTTCAAAAAGAAATCTAACAATCAACTATGCTTATACAAGTATTTTAAATATGTGAGTAAAAAAGTTTTATGGTAGAGTATTATAGACAGAAAAATTTACCTCATAGTCAATATGGAAAGATCCCATGTCTCCCAGGAAACATTCCTTAACATTGAAAAATGGATGAATTGGAGGCAGGAAGATGAGGCAACAAAGAAATTATTGCGGATACCATAATTTATCAGACTACATGTTAACAGAGGTTTAAAATTATTAAATACACTAAGGAGAACAAATTATTAAGTTTAAAGGTTTTTTTTAAACTTAACTGTCAAAAATATAATAAAGAATAAAAGATGCAATACTATATGGACACAGATCCATGGACTACAGAGTTCAAGGGCCAAATTACAGAACATTTTTTGAAGGTTGTAAAAAAGAATAAGAAGGAAGAGAAGCAATAAGACCATAAATGGTATGTAAAGTCTACAATACTCACTTTACAAGAAAAGCTTGTAGATCTTTGACATATGGCATATGTATTAATTATTCCATCAATTTGTTTTTCTATCTCTGAAGTAAATTTTATAAACAAGATATAACTCATTTTCCCTTTGGTTTAGTGTGGGAATACAGAATAACAACGACTTGACTGTCTTTAAATGTCATTATTATTTTAGAATTTTGTCAGGGTAGAAGAGAATTATTCATTTAAGCTTGAGGCAGAAGTAGGTTACAGGCAAGATCCAAGATGACTTGGCCTCAAAAACTAGTGGAAGGCAAAACTGGGTGGAAGTGTCAAAAAAGAAACCAAGATTTCCTTGCTTAATAAATTTCTGGAGTAACAAGTTATGAAAATTGCATATTCATTACACATACATACATAATCAGAATCAAAAAATTAGAGTAGGTACTGCACACATAGTTCTTAAACTAATATCACCATTTTATGTATTGGAATTTAGAAAACAGGAAGTAAACAGTTCATGTTTGGGGTCAATTAAAATCAATGGTGTATAGAACTTGCATAATAAATATATAATGATATATCATTAATATCAATAATACATTTATGACTGTTACCTGAATTACCATAAATGTATTATTGGTAACTAAATTATTGGGAAATAAATTCTGGGTAATGAGTTCTTTGGTATGGGTTATTTGCAAAATAGAAACCAGTAACCTGTGAGTTTTCACTCAGACTGATTGTGGGATGCAATTTCACGTGTGATGCATGTGGTGGCAAGTGGAGAAATGTGCAGGAGCAACATACACACAGATCATGTCTACTGTGTCTTCCTTATATTCTAGGCCAATTCTAAGTGTATAACATAGATTATACAAGAGTTTTCTACAGATTATCATTGGTCAAACAAAAGATAGCTCAAACCAGCACAAGGCACAGACCATAATAGCAAAAAATATTATATAGGAAGATCATTTTAGCAAGAAATCCAAAAGACTCTTCATTAAGTGCTCTAATGTTGGGAATGCTTATTGTGCAAAATGGACTTTAGGCTGTTCTGTTTTCCCTGCCACTTTTCTTTTAAATCACTTCCTCTTAAGAGTATTATGACAAATGAGCTTTCAGGGTGAGCTACTGTTAGCTTTTGGCATCAGTTGCTCAAACTATGTCACTCGAATTTATTCTGAGCCTCTTATGCCAATGGCAACTCTGAAAGAAGTCTTTCGGATATGGGTGCTTGTGCCAGGTATTATAGTAATGTTGTTCTAAACAGTTTATCCTCAAAAGAACCGTAAAATATTGATAAGATATAAATACTTCAGATTTAGGAAAGATTAATTCAATAATATTTTCAGTACAAACAGATACTTTGAGATGAATTCATTCTAAATATACTTCTTCATTGACATTTTCCCTGGAGTCAAATATATTTCATAATGTCATAAATCCATAGGAAATTTTATATGATCACCTGTATTCTTATATCAAACAGAGGGAGGAATATATTATCATGAAACACTTCTCAATATGATACTTTTAAATAGTCATTAGTCTGCAAAGTCATGGCATTTGTAGTCTAGTAGTGCATAAAATTCATTAGGAAGTGCTCCTTAAAGAAACTCAGGTCCTTTTCATATTTCGCAAGCATATTTCACTAACATTATATTTGTATTACATATCATTAGGAAACATATTACATAACATATTATGTTACAGTGGCTAAAGATTAGCCCTGCTCTCCTAAATTAGTGATTTTCAGAGAGTTTAAGGTTGAGACAGCTGGTCTTAGAATAAAAATAAATTCCAACATATTATTTCCTCATCAATGTGGCCTCAGAAAGTTATGACTTTAATAGAAAAAGATGAGGAGGAGGGGTAAAATAGGGACTTGTTATGTTTCCATTTCTTGATGATTGCATTCTTACACTTTTCAATTATGGGCAAAAATTCCATTTGATCAGTCTCATACAAATTGGAAAGCAAATTAGGTATCTGAACAGTTGCTGAGAGTCTAACTAAGAGTTCTATAATGCAGGCCTAACTGATAATTTCTCACAGCAACTGTACATTTGTTTCTATCTTGAAGTCTTTAAAGATTGAAAAATATTAATAAAACTCTTGGTCAATTGGTTATGGCCAAATTCAATTGACCAATCCATCAATTAATTCATCAAGATACTCTTTTCTCTAGATTTTCCATCAAATTTTCGCACAAAAAAGTATTGTCTAAAAATGCTTAAGTGAAACTAAAATTAATCTCTAAAGAGTTCACATTTAGATCATTTACTTGTATATTGGTTTAGCAATTTAACTTCGCATGAAATCTCTAAAGCAAATTTTCCCTATTGACAAAAGGAGATTTTAGAATGCTTGTTTTCTGATACTATGTGGGTGATAGGTACACTATTAGAAGAGTGCAAATTTAAGCCTTAGAAGTGCAACTTCAGAATTTAGGTATGTCTCAGGTGAGAGGGAATAGGTTGTTTAAATTGTTTGAAGAATGTAAAGACTCGGTGATACATATGGCCAGCTAAAGATTGTGGCAATAATCCTGCAGCAGATGGTAAGACTCTGGACTGAGCTGGGGAAGGAAATTTATCATGGGATGATGAAACTATGATATTGGAGGGAAGTGGAGAGTAGAAGCAATGCAAAATCTAATAGGATTTTCAACTTAAAGTGCAAATGGCAGAAATGGGGAATTAGTATGGGAAACTGTTTTGAGAAAAATAATATTAATGTGGCTATAGGTATATACTGAGATAAGGAAGAGAAACAAAATGAGATAGCTGAGTTTTCAGCAGGATTTTGACTTGCATCTGTGTAGGTGCTGGTTACTTGTTCTCTAATTTCCAGCTAGATCTTCTGATATACTCAATTTTAAAAAGAGAAAATGGTTGGACAATTAAGAAATAAAATGCTTTGTTTTTAAGGAACAGGCATTTGTTTAAATGTTAATGACATAACTGGTATTTAGAGAAATAAATTCCAAAAGATTAGGAAAAAATTTTAAGACTCTTTTTAGGCAAATTCTATACCTTATGACATTTATAGCTGTATCCCATTTACACTTTCGAGCTTCATTTAAAAATAACTTCATGCCACATAATTCCAAATGGCCTTTCTCATCACAGTATGGTTATTTTAAAAATTCAATTTGCATTAGCATCATTCTAACTGACATTTAAACTGTCAGTCTGTACATTTCTCACAGACTGTTAATTTTATCTGAAAATGATAGAGTATATCACCATCAAGTCAATGATCAGATATGGAAATAAATTCAATTAAATTTCAAAACAAAATACCAAACAAATATAAAAATAATTAAATAACTGCTAGATTTGAATTTGAGGTGTCTGTTCTTTTAAGTGCTTTGAATAATCAACTTAAGTTGCAGATAGATAGACAAGTGATAGATTTAGATAGATACACACACACACACACACAGACACACACACATTTATGCCAGAGTTTTGTCATGACAAGTCCAGTCAGTCAAATGTGTGATATACACAGATGTATCAAATCGAAATTAATTATACATATTCAAGCTAATTTGACATTCTGTGATAAAATCAATTAGGCTAGTCAGTCAAAATAATTTATGTATAGTTTGAATATGCCTGGAATCTGAAAAAATACAATATTATAGTATATAGTGTTTGGATTTAAGTTTGAAAATAAATTAATTGATTTATTATTTATTTATTTATTATTATTTGAAATAGGAATGCATGGATTTAACAATGTAAGGCATTATCCATACACATTTTTCAAGCAATGTGTGACTAATAAATGAGCTTTTATAATGGACTGATAAAAATAATTTAGATTACAAACTTTCTTGTTGTGATCCAGCTGTTTATATTTCACCAACTTGTTCTACTTTGTTTTTCAGTGGGTAATAAGAAAAGAAAAGAAGAGAGAAGAAAAACAAAAAGGAAACTGGAGCAATCCTAAAAGGACGGCATCTTGACATTGATTCTTTAAGGCCTTTAACATATCAACTGTCATTCAAGATGTCTCTGGCATATACAATGTCAGTGCAGGTAAATTAGGAGCATCTACAGTGAATGGCTAAGCCGGGGATTCTATTGAGATATGAAAAAAAAGAAGAGCTGATTATTTTCGTGACATAAAAGAGGCGGCTTGTTCTTACATCTGGAATGTGGACTCAAATTTCTTTTTTTAAAATTTTTAAAAAAATTTTAAACTTTTTAATAAACATATAATATATTATTAGCCCCAGGGGTACAGGTCTGTGAATTGCCACGTTTACACACTTCACAGCACTCACATAGCACATACCTTCCCCAAACGGACTCAAATTCTGTAAGGGCCTCAGGAAAGGGTTGTACCAGCATACTTGTTTGTGGTGAAAATGAGAAAATGAGAAAGGCTTCTTGACTCTGATGCTTGAGAACAACCTGAATTTGTAGGTTAAGTTTTTCAAAAATGAACTGGTTAGGAGAAAACTCTGCATCTAGAATAGCCTGGCAGCAGAGAAAATAGTTGTTTCCTGTGTACATGTGTTTATAGAAATTCAAAAAGAGCAGCAGGTACTAGTCCATTTAATAATTGTTTGCATCTAGCACCTCAAGTGAGACTAATGGCTTGAATGGACTATAAAGTGTATATAATATTGTAAAGGGGAAAAAATAAAAACAAATAGGGAATCAAAGGTTTAGGACAGCACTGAGGTCTAGAATATGTGTCTTACTGAAATGAGACTAATACTTGTCAGATAGAGCAATCGACAAAATAATAGAATTCTTCAAAGATTTAATTGGTGTACACACAGAAACACAAACACATTATACTAAAGAATTTTAGAACCAAAAACAACATGTCAAATGTAAAAATTTATCTGGTACACTGAAAATAAATAATATCCACTTGGAAGCTGAAGAAATATATAAAATCATTGAATATAAAATAATAAAAGAATATCTTAAAAAATATAAAGGAAGGACCCAGAAGATATAATGTGAATAGTAAGAATTCCAGAAGAAAATGGGCAGATAGGAAGAAATAGCAAAACCAACAACAGAGAAGAATTTCTTTGATCTGAGCAAAGATCTGAAGCCGTGCAATGAAAGGCTTATGATAATCTAGGAAATATATATATATAAATATATATATATTTATATATATATATACTTAAATTAGACAAATATTCACAAAATACTTAAACTCCAAATAGAAATTAAATTTAAAAGAAAAATATTACAAAGTTACGAAAATGTTACAAGTTTAAGACATAAAGATGATTTGCTGTGAAACTTCGACTGACCTAGAAATTAGGGGTTAGTATTGTATCTAAGTCAAAAATCTCATAGTACTAAAAGAATCTTGAAATTTACTGTGTATGCTTTTGTTTAACAGCTATGAAAACAGCTATAAAATATTGCATGGAAAATATGCATCTTTAATATAATTACAGTCAGCACAGCAAATTGCTCAAAACAGTAAAAGGCACAGAGATGGGAATCTGAATGATTAGATTCCCAACTATCATCTTTTCCCACACTGAAGTAGGTGCCCATATTATGGAACTTCTTTCTCAATTCATAGGAAAGAGAAAATGTTACTCAGAAAAATGCTATAAATAATTTTACTGAGTTATAATTAAGATTTGTTAAGGAATTTTTAAAAACTGGCAATTCATAGAAGGGATTATCCATCTGACAAATCAGCTTGTGAAATGGTACTTCAAACACTTCTAGTTCTCAAGAATGTGTAAATTAAGTATTGCTTCTTATTCTCTAGACTGGGAATAATTAAACACAGTGGGAACTTCCAGGGATTGTTAGGATGGAAATAGTGGATAGTTTCATGAATTCCTCATGGGAATCTGTTATTCCACACTGCATTTAGTAGGACAACCAAAAAACAATTATATATACTTCTAAGCAAGGAAATAGTTGCAAGATACTACTCAGAATTGACAGCTCAAAATAGGCAAAATTTGAAAGCACATCAATAAGGCTATAGTGGCATACTCACATTTTATGTACAGTACTGATAATTACGGTAATACATTTTACTTGGCCCCTTCTATGGATCAGGTCCTTTCCGAAGCATTTTACAATTATACGAGTTAAGCAACATCATTATCCCTGTTTTAAAGATGGAATAATTGAAGCAAAGATTATTTCAATAACATGTCCAAGGTCACATAAATAGTAAGTGGGGAAATTGGATGAGAATGTAAGCAATCTGTTTCTGAAGTGTATGTTCTCAAGCATTCTATGTATTTAACGTATAATTGAAAACTTGGACCCAGTTTAAAAGAATGACCTAGATCTACATTACATATCTGGAAGATTGTTCATGATTTATTTTTAGGTAAGAAAAGCAAGTTAAAAACGGGAATATTGGTGTCCTATATATCTTACATTGCCTGCAACAACTAGATCACTAACACGAAAACTATTTTTGGTGCACAGAACTTTTTGCTTCATTAAATTGAATTAATTTGGAAACGCCTACATGTTTATGGACAAAGTGTATGATGTACTTGTGATATTTCCCCAGTTTTTATAGTCTGAAAAACACTTAAAGGTGAGAACTAAGAGAAGTCTACATTTAGAAGCAAATCAAACACTGCATTAGGCTTTCGTGTCTTATCCCATAGTATTTTGAAAACAAATAAACTAAATAATGAATCTTTCCATTATTTCACCACATCAGAAAGAAACATTATTGTCCTCAAATATTCCCATGTTAAAATAAATTGTGTGTCAAGCTGTTGACTGAACTCTTATGGTTCTATCTAAGTGGCTTTTTATATAGAAGTCCTTATATAAATGAGATATAAATAATCCCAGGCCTCAGTGAATTTTCAACTATTATTTGAATTGTAACGAATTTTTGTATTTTCAAAATAAATATTCTTCAGAAATGGTTATTTGCTGAATATAGGTCCTGCATGTCCATATTACAGGCAAAACAACGAAATCCACTGGAGTGCCACAGAATGACTTTGAAGTCTAACTTTTGAAAAAAATCATTATTTGTTTGATTAAACATGTTCACAGACAAAAATGGAAGGATCCATGAAATGACTTTGAATAGGAGGGAGAGTTATAGGATAATGGTGACTAATCTCTTCTATACTCTCTACACCAAAATATCCTGGACAAAATTTCCTCCTAGTTTGACTTTATTTATCAAAGGACTTCCAGTAAATAGAACCACTTGCAGTTCCTCAACTCTATATTTTTGGTTTACAGGTATTTCTACTCTCTCTCTGCTTCTTAACTGTTCATACCCATGTATAGCCTACACAGACACATGGTTAAAATCCTCATTTATTTTTATTTATTTATTTAATTATTATTATTATTATTATTATTATTTACATTTTCCCATGAGTTCCCTAGCCTAGTTCTAGACCTGGTTCCTGTTTTCCGTTTCTGCTATGCTGACCAGTATTATGCACTTGTCACACCATATTGTAAAGTGTCTTTTTATTTCAGTACAATCCAAATAATTTGTCACCTGTTTGAAGACACAAAGTGACTTGTTCATCTAGATCCCTCACTCTAGTGTTTGATGCTTCTGAGAGACATCCAGATGAAAGGTGAGAGAGACAACCAGTCACAATTTACTAAAACAGAGAGACTCCAGAAATTTGTCCTTAATATTCATCATGAGAGAACCCTGTGAGCAAAATAAATCAACAAAAAGCCAATCTACTCCATGAAACTCTGTAATTAGGAATGTGCTTGTGTGACATTGGATAAAACTTTCTGGGATTACATTCTATGCTTTATTTAAACTCAACTCCTCTCAATTCTATTATTTATATTATCTGATTGTTACATAAAACAAATGAAAATGAATAGAAAGTTGATTGGAATTTAAAATATATATTTGGCATTTAAAAAAAAATCAACTTTAGTTTCAATCAATAGATACTCAAGTGCTAATCCCCATAATGTAAGTAATTAGAAATGTTATAAATTTAATGTTTGATTGACAATTTTCATCAGTGACACCTGATTTTAATTTTAAATGCTGAAATTATATAATTATTTTCTAAATATAAATAGATACCAGGTAGATTTTGCTGCCCTACTTAATTGCACTGTATATGAATTCTGTTTATAAATAAATGCATATGTATGTATATATGATATATGCATCATATGCTCACATACATACACTGAAGAGGAGCAGAATATGCCACCTCAAAATACACATTTTGGCATAGTGATTGTTTTAAATGAAAGTTACTTAAAAGGCCAGGGCAAAAAGGACACTGACCCTTCTTGTCCCACTGAAAGCAAGAAGTGTATCTCCCATGTGAAAAGTACCTTCCTACCAGGAGGGCAGAAGGCTTTCTTAACACCAGCGAGGGAATTTGGTACCAAGACAGCTGTATAAACAAACATTGTTTCTTCTATGCTACTTTAACATCCTAAACCCTAAACCCCTTTTTCTTGTCAATTCTTTACAGATTTATTGGTTCATTGTCTAAAAGGTGTAAAAGTTGCCTGCTTTGGTCACTTCTTTGAGTCTCATTTTTTCTTTCTTTTTTTTAATGGAGCTCCTATATGTATGAACATATATTTGTTTTTCTCCTGTTCATCTGTCTCATGTCAATTTAATATTAGGCAAGACAAAGAACTTAAAAGGGAAGAAATGTTCACTGTAACATTCCTAGAACACCTATAATTAGCAGGCATGTTTCAACAAGGGATCGTAATATATTTTGGTTGGAAAAATTTGGAAAACATATCATCTAATTATTTAGTTCATCTTGAAACCTACAAACTTTAGCAATGAAATAACATTTCAAAGGGCAACTTTTAGTAACAAAATATAACAATGAATTACTTTCAGCAATGAACTAGTACTCTAAAAGGCAAGAATACTTAACAAGTCAAAAATTAATCAACATTATAAATGGTATGTGTTTATGTTTGTCTACTATTATGCAAATTCTCTTGCTGACAATAACTTTAAGGTTGTCTACACTTTCAGCAGGGTTGTCTTTGTGAATATCTATCTGTCTGTCTATCTATTCATTAATCATCCATCCATCTATCTGTATAAAATTACTTGCGGCAGCCAAAAAAAATAGCCTCCTTACCTTTCTATCTAATTATCCAACCCCTCATCCAGAGCTCATGGATCATTTCCCACAAATGACATGGATGATTTTCTTGCTGGGTCAGCTTCACTGTCTCCAAATTCGGGATAACTTGCATATGACAAAGAGACATATGACACCCAGACTTACATTTTATAATCTATGCCCCCAAATGGAAGAGTGATCCTTTTATGAGAACAAATTTGAAAATATCCAGGAACATAATATAATTATCTAACTTTTTTTTTAAGATTTTATTTATTTATTTGATACACAGAGAGAGAGAGAGTGAGCAAGAGAGGGAGAGAGCAAGCACAAGCAGGGGGAATGGCAGGCAGGGGAGGAACAGGCTCCCCACTGAGCAAAAAGGATGATGTGGGCTCAATCCCAGGATTCTGAGATCGTGAATTGAGCCGAAGGCAGTTGCTTAACCAACTGAGCCACTCAGGAACCCCAAAATTGTTATTAGAGTCCTTGTCATGAATTGAAAATTAAGGAAAAGTTAATGACAGAATGAATAAATATTCATAGATGTGGCTACATGCCCATTCCTTGGCCTGGAGATTTCTTTCTTGGAGACTGCTAGAACCAAAAGATATAAAAGCTGGGAGAAGAAAAAAATCTCAAAAGAAGCATTTTGATTCCATAATGTAGTAAATATGTAGGAAAATAAAAAATAATAGATGTTAAGTAAAAATTTTTTTTCAAATCATCTTTATTGAAGTACAAGTCAGATTTAATAAAATAAAAAAAACACCCATCTAAATTACAGATTTCAGTGAGCTTTCACAGAAACACTCCTGTAAGCCACCAACACTATAGAAACAGAAATCTCATGTTAGCTCAGAAAATTTCCTTGTGTCTTTCCACAGTTGATTGCATTTCCTCTCTTGGCTCCACGTACCTCTGATTCTGTCATTACCCACTAAGTTTATCTTTTCTAGACTTACATATAAATAGAATCATCTTCCTTTCCGTATGGCTTATTTCACTCAACATATTGTTTTCAATAGTTTGTTAATATTTTTGCTGATTATACCACAATCTGTCTATCTGTTAACTTATTGATAGACATTTGGGTACTTTGCAGTTTATTGCTATGAGCAAAAGCTGCTATAAACATTTAGATACAAATCTTTGTTTAAAGGTTTTTATATATTTTGGGTAAATATTTAGAAATAGAATTGCTGCTTTATATGGTAAATGTATGTTTAACTTAAAAAAAAAATAACAACAAAAACAAAAAACCTGCCATACTAATTTCCAGTGTGGTTGCAAATTTTAAATTTCCAGCAGCAACATGAAAGAGTTCCAGTTGCTTCACCTCTTCACCAACATTTGGAATCATATTTATTGAAAAGAATGATCCTTTCTCCATTGAATTACTGTGTAATTTTGATAAACCTTAACTGATCATATATGTGTGAGCTTACCTGTGCCCTGCCTTCTATTTCAGTCATTTAGAGAACTCTCCTTACATCATTGGTCTTCATCACTGTGACTTTAGAGT
This sequence comes from Neogale vison, assembly GCF_020171115.1. Lineage (NCBI taxonomy): Eukaryota > Metazoa > Chordata > Mammalia > Carnivora > Mustelidae > Neogale > Neogale vison. Next base: position 17,337,116 of record NC_058100.1, read on the forward strand.
AAGTCTTAAGATCATAGAAACTAGGGGCACCTGGATGGCTCAGTGGGTTAAGCCTCTGCCTTTGGCTCAGGTCATGATCGCAGGGTCCTGGGATTGAGCCCCACATAGGGCTCTCTGCTCAGCAGGGAGCCTGCTTCCCCCTCTCCCTCTGCCTGCCTCTTTGCCTACTTGTGCTCTCTCTCTCTCCCTCTGTCAAATAAATAAATAAATTCTTAAAAGAAGAAGAAGAAGAAGCAAGAAAGATCACACAATGTAGGGGTACCTGGGTGGCTCAGTGGGTTAAGCCTCTGCCTTTGGCTCAGGTCATGGTCCTGGGGTCCTAGGATCAAGCTCTGCATCGGGCTCTCTGCTTGGTGGGGAGCCTGCTTTCTCCTCTCTCTCTCTCTGCCTGCCTCTCTGCCTACTTGTGATCTCTGTCTGTCAAATAAATAAATAAAACTTAAAAAAAAAGATCACACAATGTAAATCCTCCTAATCTGTACTTCTCTTAAGAAACTTTTCTGACTATTCCAAGTCCTTCAAATATCCATAGACACTTTGAATCATCTCAGTGTCTACAATAAATATAGCCTACATGGCTTTTTGTTCGGATTATACTGAATTCATACATCAATTTGAAAAAGATGATCAGTTTAGTATATTGAGTCCTTCAATCCATGAGCATACCCTAACTTCCATGTGTTTGGGCCTTTTAAAAGTTTATCCCACCAGTATTTTGTAGTTCATATGTATAGATTACTTTAACATTATTAAATATTAATATTTAATATTACACATGATTTCTTAAATATTTTCAGCTTGCAATTCTTGTTGCTTCTATAGAGAAATAGCTTTTGTTTTATGCTGATCATGTGTCCTATGGCCTGCTCAACTCATTAATTTTAGGCAGTTTTATCTTGACTGACTAGTTCTAGTCAGTTTTATTTTGGTGAATTCACTTAGGATTTTCTACATGCATAACCATTTTACCAGCATTTAGAGTGTTACAGCTTTCCAGTGTGGATGCTTTTTCTTTATCTATCTTTCTTTATGGAACTAGCTAGAACCTAAAGTATTACGTTAAACTGGTGTGGTGATAAAACAGCATTCTTGTCTTATTCGTAATATTAGGGGGAAATATTACAACTGAAATCATTGAATACAGTTAGCTACTCACAGGTGTCCTTATCAGGCTGAGGAAGTTCCGGTCCATTCCCAGGTTCTAAGCCTTTGTTAATCATATGAGGTATCGAGTTTTGTCAAAGGCTTTTTCTGGCTACTTTAGATTCTCTTTATCAATGATGGTCAATAATTTGATAATGATATGCTTTGAGGATTTTTATATCATTAAGTTTTGATTATGTTTAATGATTCATGTTGTGTTTATTATTAAGTTTGTAGGTCATTGAGCTTCTTTAATGGATGGCTTAGTAGATTCTGTCAAATTAAAAAAAATATTTTAGCCATTATTTTTCCAAATATTTACTCTCTTCTATCTCCTTTGGGGACTCAGTCTGCCTCTATTTCACATCCACTATAAGGTAATGTCTCAGTAGTCAATGAGCTCAGTTTAAGTTTTTCAGATTTTTTTTTCCTCTATATCCTTCATTTGTCATAAAATCTACTGTGATATTTACTATGGTCTTAATTTCTACATTGTCTCACATGTTACTGATTTCCATCTAATATATTTTTCCTTTTATAGAGGTTCCATTTGGTCTTTTTAATAAGGTCCTTTCTTCTACTTCTGACCATGTTTTCTTTAAATTTCTATCCATACCCATTTTATTGTGGTATAATTAGCATACAAAAAATGTTCATTTTTAACATATTCATCTCGATGAATTCGGAGAGTATAAACTTCTAACACCATCACCACAATCATATACGTAACCTCCAAAAGTTCCTTCCCTTTCTATTTATTATTATTACTATTTTGATAAGAACACAGAATAAGATCTATTCTCTTAGCAAAATTTTAAGTAAACAATACAGTAATATTAAATATAAGTGCTATGTTGTACAACAGATCTCTAGAACTTATTTATCTTGCAAAATTAAATGTACCCTCCACTAACACCTCTTTGTTTCCCCTCCCCGAGGCCCCAGCAACCACTGTTCAATTCTTTGTTTCTATGAGTTATTATTTTAGGTTGCTCATGTAAGTGAAATTATGTAGTATTTATCTTGGCTGATTTCACTTAGCCTAATGTAATATTTATTAGTTGTTCAACATTGTGGTATCGCATTGTTTAATTTCTGGATTTTTTTGTGTGTTCCTTCAGAAGGTAGAAAATTTTGTTTGGTGAAGAATTAACATTTCCACTTGATTATTTTAATATTTTTTTTTAAGATTTTTTATTTTTATTTTTGTTTATTTGACAGACAGAGATCACAAGTAGGCAGAGAAGCAGGGGGAGAGAGAGGAGGAAGCAGGCTCCCTGCTGAGCAGAGAGCCCAATGCGGGACTCGATCCCAAGACCCTGAGATCATGACCTGAGCCGAAGGCAGAGGTTTTAGCCCACTGCGTCACCCAAGCGCCCCGATCATTTTAATCTTTTATAGGTCTCTTCTTAAGCTTTGCTATTTTGATTCTAGAGTAACTTTCGCCATGTATGAAGTTCATCTTTTTTTTTTTTTTAAGATTTTATTTATTTATTTGACAGACGGAGATCACAAGTAGGCAGAGAGGCAGGTAGAGAGAGAGGAAGGGAAGCAGGCTCCCTGCTGAACAGAGAGCCCGACGTGGGGCTCGATCCCAGGATCCTGGGATCATGACCTGGGCTGAAGGCAGAGGCTTTATTTATTTACTTATTTATTGGACAGAGAGAGAGATCACAAGTAGGCAGAGAGGCAGGCAGAGAGAGAGGAGGAAGCAGGCTCCTTGCTGAGCAGAGGGCCCGATGTGGGGCTCGATCCCAGCACCCTAGGATCTTGACCTGAGCCGAAGGCAGAGGCTTAACCCACTGAGCCACCCAGGCGCCCCTATGAAGTTCATCTTTAAGGTCTTCACTAAATACACCTGCTGATCATTGAGCACTATTGACAGAATGATTATAGCTCAAATATGTCTCCTTATTTGAACTCTGAAAATTATTAAGCTTACCTCACCACCCAGTTTAGCGTTTTTGCCTGCATGTGTGGAGTTTTACTCTATGCAAATCCAACTTAATAATCAGCTAACACTTGAGTGAATGTCTATACAGATGTCCAGAGTTCTTTCTCTCGGTATCGTATCATCCTTCTTTCCATAAGTATACTCCACCACTTCCAGGCATCTCAGCTTCATATTCTGATTTCCATCTCTTTACGTCAGTAAGATCATGTGCTCCATTGTTCCTCTGACTGTCCAGAAATTACCTCCAGACAGAAGACAGAGACAATGGCAGTGCTCTTCTAATGTGTTTCCCTTCTCTTGGGGATCTCATTCCTCTGTGGACTGGTCATTAAATGTTTGAAAGTAATTTTTCATACCTCTCATTGAGGTTTTCAGTTTTTAATTGTTGGTAGTGAAGTCCAGTTGTTGTTACTTCATCATATTTGAAAATGGAACTCCAGATATTATAAATTGTTAAGTTTTTACAAATTTGAATGGATAACAGTATTCTTCTCTCTATATGTATTTATCATTTAGATTACTTCCTTAGCATATTGTCTGTTAATAGTATTTGCATTGATTTTTCTTATTGATTTATATGCATTTTGGCATACGTATTCTTTTTTCATATATGGTTAATTTTTTAATTGCTCTGTAATTTGTTTTCAGTGAAAGTTTGATTTGTTTCATAAGCCAACCTTAAAACGTTTCCTTGTCAAATTCATAAGTTTTTTCCTTTATGGCTTACCTTCTAAATTATTTTTTGAAGGTTAATTTAAATATTTTTAAGGTAATCTTTAATTTTTCTTTTTCTTTTCTTTTGTTTTCTTTTATTATTTTATTTTATTTGAGTATGGTTGACACATGATGTTGCAATAATGTCAGGCCTACCTCATAGTGATTCAACAACTCTGTATGTTATGCTCTGTTCACCACAGTGTACCATCTGTCACCATCTGTCACCATCTGTCACCATATAGCACTATTAAAATACCATTGACTATATTTCCTATGCTGTGCCTTTCATCCCCATGACTTATTCATTCCATAACTGGAAGCCTGGCTCTCCCCTTTACATTCACCCATTTTACCCATCCCTCCACCTTCTGCCCTTCTGGCAACCATCCATCTCTTTTCTGTATTTATGGGTTTGTTTCTGCTTTTCATTTGATTATTCATTTGTTTTATTATTTTTTTTAATTTCACATATAAGTTCAATGAAATAACAAGTATTGGCAAGGATGTAGGAAGAAAACACTTGCGCACTGTGTGGGAATGTAAATTGGAAGAGCCAATGTGAAAATATTAAGACGTTTCCCTCCAAAATTAAAAATAGAAATACCATTTGATCCAGTAATTCTGCTACTAGGTATTCGCCCAAAGAAAACAAAAACACTACTTCAAAAATATACCTGCACTCCAATTTTAGTGCTGCACTGTTTACAGTAGCTAAGATATGGAAGTAGCCCAAGTGTCCATTGATAGATGAATGGCTAAATCATTTTATATATATATGCGTATATATATACATATATGTATATATAAAATATATATTCTAGTAAGTTAATTTCATATTTAAATAAGTAATGCACATGCTATTTATTTTGGTGCTCAATATGAGGCATATCAGGCCAGGTATTCATCAAAGTCCATGTCTCTTATCCTCTATTTTCTGTTGAGGATTATGTGTTAGAGCTATGATTTGCATCTAGATTAAATTATGTGACTTTTCTTCACCGAAATGGAAGCTGAGTCAAAATATTGTATCTTACTTGAGAGCTACAGTATCAGGGATTTTGCTTTCTGTCTGTTTGTTTGCTGGTGAGGAGTACTTCAAGGTTCTTATGTATGGCAGAGGTTAGTATAGAACCAGGAAGAAAGCTGCTCTCTGATGAGGAAAAATTATATGGGCTATTATATAAGTCATTATACTTTTATTGCATATTTATTATGGCAGTTAGCAAAGCTAATAATGAATTAATTAAAAATGAAGTTATCATTATATTTTTCCAAACAGTTAATCACTGGTTTCAATATCATTTATTGAATGATTTATCCATCCACTTAAGTAATAATGAGGTTATCATTTTTCCAAACAATTAGTCACTTGTCACATTACAATTATTGAATGATTCATCTAGCCCCTGTTTTGAAATATCACCTTTCCGCGTATAAATTTCTTTCAAAACAGTCTATTTCATTACATTTTTGTATATTCTATTTATCCAAAGTTTCTATGTCAGATGTGCACTATATTTTAACATAATGTATATTTAATAGCCTTTAATACTTGTAGAAAAAGTTTGCTTTAGCATTTATTTTTTCTTGACTATTCTTACTCCTTTATTCTTGCACATGATTAAGAATTTTTAGCAATTAAAGCACAGTATGTAAATTGAAATTGTGTTTAATTTATAAATTAATTGAGTGGAAATTTTTATCTTTCAAATATTGTATTTCTTTTAAGGAACATATTATGTCTCCCATTAATTTAAGTCTCCATTTAAATTCGTTAGTGGCACACACTCATTTGTAAAACTGTATGCAAAATAATTGGAAATGAAAACCCAGACATTTAGAAAGAACATAGGGAAATATTAATGGCAGAGTAACAGTAGTATTGTTTTTCATTAGAATCTTTGTTGGGATTTAATATGACTGAGCAGAGAACATCAAGGGTTCATATATCTGTTGGAAAAAATGGTGACATCATAAGATCACAGACCTAAAAAACAAAAGAAAACAAAACAAAAACAAACAAACAAAAAACACAACACTCCAGGCATTGTAGAAGAAGGGAGAAATTTATTCTTGTATCAATTAATACAATAATAATTTTAATAACCTGCCTCAGTGTTGCCCATATGGGCAGAGGCCTAAAAACACCATATATTTCCATTTTGTAGGTACTATTATTCAGTAACTTTATATCATAACCAAAGGCATAGGTATAAAGCATTAGAATCCCTGATTTTAATTATACTAACAGCATTCTATCCAAAAGTATCTCTTTTCAGCTTCTTTCTTTTCCAATATTAAAAGTAGCGGGGCACCTGGGTGGCTCAGTGGGTTAAAGCCCCTGCCTTCGGCTCTGGTCATGATCTCAGGGTCCTGGGATCGAGCCCCACTTTGGGCTCTCTGCTCAGTGTGGAGCCTGCTTCCTCCTCTCTCTGCCTGCCTTTCTGCCTACTTGTGATCTCTGTCAAATAAATAAATAAAATCTTAAAAAAAAAGTAGCATTTTTTTCTAACTCACTCCTAATTTATGCTCAAATTTCATGTGTCAAATATAAATTTAAATGACATGTACAAACTGAGTTGCTAGTTTTGAGTTCTCAGTGGGGGATTAGCTTATACATCCAAATTTCCTCAAAATTTGTGTCTAGGCGTATTCTCTGCACATACCTTCAACTCCATATTCCAAAGACAACTCAACACAATTTACTATAGATATGTTTTTGTCTTCTCGTTGTTTGAAAACAGAATCATCAGTATTTTATGTTCTCAGGTAGAACATTAAAAATTACTTGTATTTCTCCTTTCTTCCTCAGTCTTACTCTTCATGAATAATCCTTCAAAACGATTCCAGTTTTTTTGTCTTCCAGATCTACCCTGCTTCCATTGGTATTGTTCAGGTGTTCATTGACTTTTACATGGTTTTCTCTAATAAGTTCCAGCTGCTCCCAATGACATCCAGCAAGCTTTCTTTTTCCTCCAATACATGATTATGTTTTGGGTACTTTTATACACTGTCCATGGGAGGCTAAACAAGAGAAACTACTTTGAAAAATGAAGAATAAAATAAAGAGTAACTTATTCTTTGAATTAGCTATTCTATGGTATAGATTTGCCCAATTAAATGTAAACTTACCACTATCATAAGGACATGCATGTTTATAGCAGTTTACAAATAGTAGCTTGAACTGAATCCTAAAGGACCAGATAAACATACTGTGGTATATTCCTAAAACATTATCCTACTTAAAAACATAAATAAATAAATTATTGATACAGCAAAGAAATGATTATCAACATCATTTTGCTTAAATTCTGCACACAAAATCATATATTCTCTATGATTCCATTTATACAAAATTTTGGAATAGGGAAAATAATCTATGCTCAAGTATCAGAACAGAGATGATGGTGTTTTAACTGGGTACTGACTGGGAAGGGCCATGAAGAAACATTCTTGAATGGTAATGATGTTCTGCATTAGGGATCTGAAAACTTTTCTGGAAGGACCAGAGAGTAAATTTTTTAAGCTCTCTGAACTGTATGGTCTCTGTTGCAACTGCTAAGAATTGGAATCCCCCCCCCCCCATGAATCTGGCCTGGCCGCATGATGCAATTTATCAAAAATATGCATTGGAACTGCCAATGTGTGACCATATGTGTAGGTCTCACTGGTTCCATTTCACAGTTTTAATAGCCAACAGCCTGACTACACTTTGGATGGAGAGATCACATGGAGAAAGAGAAGTCTTAGAGGTAAGGACTACAAAAAGAGAAAGGAAAGTCTCAAGCATCTTTTCTACTGTGTTGCGACACCACCGTATTAGTAAAACCCTTTGGACCTCTATCATAGAGTCATTTTTATACTTTAGATTTTGTTTTGTTTTTGTTTACTATATATTGATGCAATTGAAAATATAGAAAATGTTTAGGTTTAAATGTACAGTCTGTTCCCCCCTCCCCATCATGAATCCTGTGGAACTACTACCTAGATCATAATACAGAACATCTCCTGTCTTCCCAAAGGCTCCCATGTACCATGTCACAGTCCATGAATTAGACTTCTTCAAAGTTAAACACAGGTTGTCCTGTGGTAAGTGTCTTTCTGCTTAAACCATATTTTTTCCTCTTTTTAGATTAATTGTCTATTAATAGAACATATACTTCCATAGCCTCCTCAGAATGGATTATGGCAAGTAAAACAAAATCTTGAGTACCCTAATGCCATCTATTTGTACATATACTTGATTTATAATTTGTTTGTGTATAGAAATTAAAACTTTTTAAATTTTTTAATAATACTTTTTTCCCTTTGGAAAACGGATAGGTTTACTAGGGTTCCTGGGTGGCTCATTCAGTGAGCATCTGAGTCTTGGTTTTGGCTCAGGTCTTGATCTCAGGTTCCTAAGATCAAGTCCTGCCACCAGCCCTACACTCAGCAGGGAATCTGCTCCAGATTCTCTCTTTCCCTTGCCCTCTGCCCCTCCCTCCCACTCACACTCCCCCCGCCAAGTAAATAAATAAAATCTTTAAAAAGGAAAGAAATAAGGAAAGAAGCAAAGAAAGAAAGAAAGAAAGATGATATCACTACTTTACTGACTTATAGGTTTGTTTCTTTTAAGAGTCAAATGGCATTTGGATTTCTGAACCTTTGTTTATGAGACTGTTTCTTCCTTTCCAGATTCTGTGGTACCATATCGCTGTCCCAGTGTTCTGAATTTTAATGTAATATGCCTTGGTGAGAATTTCTTTTCATTCATTGTTTTAAGCATCAGGTATATCTCTCAATTTTGTGTTTCAAAGTTATTAGTTCTATGAAATATTCTAGGTGGGATATTTGATAATCTGCTTCTCCATTTCATCTTTTATCTATGTCTGAATAAATGTTCAGATATTGAAATTTCCTGAAATTATTTTTTTTTTTCATATCTAATCTCTTCTTTACTCAGTCTTCTTGCTTCTTGCTTATTATAGCATCTGGAAACTATCTTTGTTTTTACCATCTTGCCATTGGAGTTTTCATTTCTGAGATCTTTATGCATCTTTAACTATATCAGTGTCTATAGCTATATTTCCAAAGTATCTTTACTTGTCGTTCTTTATTACAGATTCTTTTTCTTTTTCTGTGTATGAAAGATCCTCTCTGAGGCTATTACTCACAGATATGTGGGGGCATTGTATTTACTCCTTCCTACCTTCCCATGTTTCTTCTGGTTTCCATGAATCTTAGCTATCCAATCATACTTAGCTGTGAGGAACAAAACTTTGAATGAACATTCCTTGGTTCTATTTAAAACATGCCCATTAATGAGCTTTTAGAGCAATGTGTCTGATCTATGTTTTTGAGGGACCATTACCTAAGAAGATCTGTCAGTTTTTCATTTCTGGCATTCAGTTTTCCCAGGGAAGAGTTACCCAGTATCCTACTTTGAGAGGTTCAAGTCTAGTTGTCATTTTTCTCAGACCCACTGGAGATGAGAAGAGTTGTTCTCAGTTCAGGATAGAATGTTTCATTTAACTTAGATTCCTTTTTCAGTGTGATCTCCCTGCTGTGCTATTGTCAGAGTTCCCTGCCTCCCTGGTACAACACTTCCAGAGTGTAAATGGAGACTTTGTGCCTTTCATTTGCGCTGCAAGGGAAGAAATATGAAAATCCAAGAGCATTGAAACATGCTTTCAAATATGATTTTGGTCTGTAGACCTCTCTCCAGCTTCTACGTCCAGAGGTAGTTCGTGCCTTCAGAACCGAGCTGTGCAGGAAAGAGCTCTGCAGCATAGATTTGCCGGCTTCAGCCAGACCCACTAGAGAGAAAACTGCATTCCTCGGTGACACCTTGCCCATTTTCTTTCTGTCTTTCAGATTTTGTTGCTGCCATTTACTCTTCCATTTCCATTGTCTTTATGCATGCATTCATTATATACCCCTTTATAATTGTACTGGGGCTTTGTGAGATGCAGACTGCACAAATATTTGTTTAATCTTCTGTGTTTACTAGAAGTACACGAACTCTTTAAGAAGTTGGTAGGAAAGCACAGCAAAAGAGACCATGGTTGCTGGAAATGCACTCAAGACACCGGTAACAACCTTTTGATGTTTTCATGTTTGTTTTTTCTTTTATTCCCTGGAATTATATATTTCCTTGAAGAAATGTTGTATCTAAGATATCAGATGTTTTCCAAGTTCTTGAGTTATCTAATTTGCATTTGGTATGTGTGTTCACTAAAAATAAGGCCATATCTGTGAGAGATATGAACCTTTAGAATAAACATGAACTAATTCACCATAAACTCTTGATAAGAAAAATTAGTTATTTTATCTTTGTATAGTTGGTGATATGAGCCAAGTTTAATATTTTATTTAATCACACTTTAATGTATTACTATGTATTACAAATCAGAAAATATAAATGTATTACAAATGTATTTAATGTATTACAAATCAGAAAATGTAAAATTATTAATCATATGTGAGAATTTTAGTGAGTTATTGCTCTTTCTGCACCTGTGAGTTGAAGCTGTCATTTTCAAAGAGAGTTCTGAAGATGATGGTGTTGTGAGGTCAAAGGAAGCAAATTTAAAATTGAGAGACGGGTATTGTGTAAATACAACTGTTTTATTCATAAAGCACCCCTGTTTTGTTAATTATTTATTTTTATTTTATTTTATTTATGTATTTGACAGAGATCACAAGTAGGTGGAGAAGCTGGCAGAGAGAGAAGGAAGCAGGCTTCCCCCAGAGCAGAGAGCCTGATGAGGGGCTCGATCCCAGGATCCTGGGATCATGACCTGAGCCGAAGGCAGAGGCTTTAACCCACTGAGCCACCCAGGCACCCCTAATTATTCATTTTTAAATGTAAATACTTCCTCTATGCGTGTATTGTGATTTCATTTTATTGTTAAAAGAAAAATCATGTATCTTAGACAATTCTTTATGTAATTTTTTTCTATTATGTGCTATTTGTTAAAAGATCTTTGATAATTCTTTTAGAAATTAAATTCAGTTAAATCTGTAAGTAGGACAAGAGATATCTGATGTGGTTAGGACACTTAAGCTAATGCTGTAATTTTTGTACAACTTGCGGGGCTCCATCCCAGGACCCTGGGATCATGACCTGAGCCAAAGGCAGAGGCTTTAACCCACTGAGTCACCCAGGTGCCCTGAACATAATGTTTTTTAAGAGTGTTTCTCTCAAATCATGGTGTATTTCAAGCTACTCCAGTAATAATTATTTAAATACTTTCACAAATTGAGGCACCTGAGTGCCTTAATTTAAGCATCTGACTTTGGCTTAGGTCATATCCTAGGGTCCTAGGATCAAGCTCCTGCCCCTTGCCAGGCTTCTTGCTCAGGGGAGAGTCTGTTTCTCTACCTCAGTCTGTCCTTCTCCCTGCTAGTTCTCTCTCTCTCTCTCTCTGAAATAAATACATAAAATTCTTTAAAAAATTAATAATTTCACAAATCTTCATCATGTATGAACAACCAGAAGACAGTGCTTTAGTTTATAGGTGATTCAAAGAAAATTGAATATTTTGCCTGAAAGTCTTACAGATTGACCGTAGAACTCATATGTTAATTTCCAACACAAGACCCAGCTCCCACAATTAATTACACTTGTCTGAGAAGCAGTTTATTCTTTCACCTTCTGAGTCCAAATCAAACGTGAAGACAACACCCAATTAATTAAGAACTTTTAATACACTTGCTAAACTTAACAAATGATTGTTTCATTAAACTGACAGCATGAATATGCCATTGCACTTACATGTTAAAAATATTTTATCCCAGGAGAGAAATAAATGGATTTATAAAATTTTCAAAGGGAAAAATTGTAAAGGGAAAATTTTATTTTAGTATTGAAGAAGAATATTATTAAAAGGCATAGAAAGGGGGCGTCTGGGTGGCTCAGTGGGTTAAAGCCTCTGCCTTTGACTCAGGTCATGATCCTGGGGTCCTGGGATCGAGCCCTGCATGGGGCTCTCTGCTTAGTGGGGAGCCTGCTTCTGCCTGCATCTCTGCCTACATCGATCTCTGTCTGTCAAATAAATAAATAAAATATTTTTTAAAAAAGGCATAGAAAGTGAAATTTAAGAAAAATACCATTTCTAAATAACTGTTACAAAATCTATCTTAAGGCTGGCTAATTTAAATTAAGAGTTGATTTTCCTGCAGCTACTTTATCTTAAATTATAGAAAGTTGTCCAATCTTGGGTCAGAGATGGAAAAGGTTAAAGTTAGTGTTAGTTGTATTTTGGCCCTTATGTTTATCCTATAAGATATTTCATTTAATTATCACAACATTTATATCAAAACTTCCTTTTCACACAAGGGAAATTGAGTCACAAAATACTTATTTAATCACTTTATGTTTTACAACCAATATTTGGTCCTAAATACATAAATTTCTAAAGCCCGGCTTCTTTATATTTTTCCAGGGTGCATAGTACATATTAGTATATTAAAATAGCAAATAACACAATGCCCAAAATGCACTGAGTTCTTGGTATCAATGAACGAATTAGAAAAAGGTATCATTTTCTTTTTCAATTATTCAACAGAGTTATTAAGATTTTCTGTGTGTGAGCCCAGCATTTTTGTAGGTGCTGTTGTTACATAGCATAAGATGGGAGCAGCTGTGGATTTGGTTTGAGTAATCAGAAAAATTGAGACCTGAACAAAACAAATATATAATATAGCCCCATCTTTACCTAGCTAATGTGAAAATCTGATAACGAAATATTTTAGGCAGAAAGAATTACAATATAAGGATCTTAAAGTGAAAACAAGCCTGGATCATATGAGAGGAAAATTCAGAAAGTCCTTAAGTCTGGGCTCTACCATCATATCCTCCATTCCTTCCTATCTTTCTATTTTACAAGTTTCTTTCTTACCATTATAGGTCATTTCAATTCCAATTTTCACAGAAAATTTCATTGCCTAAATGACCTGAATAAAGCTATTTGAATAAACCAAGTCAGATCAATATGTAACTAAATGATAACTACTTAATCTTTATAGGAATATTTTTATAGCACAGAAGATCCTTATAAATTCAAATACAGATGTTTTATGGAAAAAACCAGAGTTTACAAATTTTAAATAATATGAGCCAAGATGTTTTGAGAAAAGGGTCCCTCTAAAATTTAGCTTTTTCTTCTTTTTATAGCTCTTCCATTCTGACACATTGGGATAAACATAGAATTTGTAGTTAGGCTCAATGACATTTTTATTATACCTTATTAAATGTTGTATTACACAGATAATTTAAACTTTTAAACTTTAGTTGGTTAAATAATTAAAAATTTATTATAACACTTTCAAATCTACTCTCTGTTCAGTACATTTTCTTTTATTCAAACTGAGCATGTGGGGTTTATCTTCAGTTTCTTCCTCACCTGCCATATCCTTCAACGTCAATCCCCAATGTAACTGTCTAAACTTTCCATACAGATGGTACTATCTTAATTATATGATTTCTATCTCCTGTTTTGGTTTGAAATATTACAATCGTTTGATAACCAATGTCCTTCCTCTCAATCTTTCTTTGCTTTCTAATTCAACATCAATCTTATAACCATTTATTTTAAAGGAAAAATACTTTTTGTAATATTTTATCACTACCTTACTAAAAGTCCTTTAATAGGACTAAATAGTCCTTTAAAGGACTAAAAGTCCTTTAACAGAGTCCAACACAACTCTGTACTTTCACTAAATTCCAAAATCCTTGGCATAACATAAAAAGTTATTTTGTGGTATTACATGCATTTATATTTACTTTTACAATCTCAGTTTATTTCATCCTTTTCCTATCACTCATGCTGTTTCCTAAGTTACATGGAATGCTTGAAATACCCAAAACCTAAGACATCAAAAGCCATTTAGGTTTAGATTTATTTATTTATTTATTTGAGGGAGAGAGAGGGAGGGAAAGTTCAGGGCTAGGGGAAAGGGCAGAGGGAAAGGGAGAGAATCCTCAGGCAGACTCCCACCTGAGCTTGGAGTCTAATGCGGGCTTGATCCCAGGACCATGAGATCATGACCTGACCTAAAATCAAGAGTCAGACACTAAACCTATTGAGCCACCCAGACACTCCATAGAGTATTTTCTTTTTTCTAATTTTTTTGTATTATTTATTTTTTTAAAGATTTTACTTATTTATTTGCTAGAGAGAGAGAGAGAGAAAGAGAGAGGAAGAGAGCACAATCAGGGTGGTGGCAGGCAAAGGAAGAAGCAGGCTTCCTGTTGAACAAGGAGCCTGATGCCAGACTCGATCCCAGGACCCTGGGATCAGGACCTGAGCTGAAGGCAGTCACAAAACTGACTGAGCCAACAAGCATCCTTATGTTTTTAAGTAGGATGTGCACCCAGCATAGAGCCCAAATCAGGCTTTGAACTCACTACCCTGAGATCAAGACCTGAGCCAAAACCAAGAATCTGAGGCTTCACTAAGTCACCCAGGCACCCCCACTTTGGCTTTTAGATGCATTCTAGTGATGTTTATTTCTCTTGTTCTAGCTACTCTTTCTCTCTCTTATTCCTGACCTAATTTGTGCTTCAACAAAACAAATGCACACACACACACAACACACAACACACACACACACACACACACACACCCTGGAATTCTATTTGGTAGCCATGGATGCACTTGGGTAAGTAACCTTGCCAAAGTGTGTTTTATATTTTCCTGCTTTATCCAACTCAATGGTTGGATAAAGTTTGTCCACTTATTCCCATTTATGTTGCTAATTGAGGATGCTGGGTGAGTCAAACAGCCCTTCTTATTTTGCGGTATTGAATGAAAGGGAAATAGCATTCTTCTCACCAAGGTGAAAATTCATTTCAATAGAGTCTCATCAAAAAGTAGCTCATATCATTTACAAATTGACTTAAAGTAGCTTTGGTTGACTATATCCTTATTTTGACTGTCTTAATGACCTGTCCCTGCCATTCCTATAATCTTTATTGACAAGGTTGTTGGTGTAATTTGGTAGATACAAGAACCTTTGGCTCTAACTTACTTTCATTTTTTCCAGAAGTGACAAAAGCAGTTAGGATACCACATTCTTGATTGGTTTTTGTGGTTTGAATTTCTGCGGTTTGAATAGTCTGCCTACTATAGGTAGGTGTTATTTACTAACCTGAGTTACAGGGGAGGAAACCGAGGCAGAAGGAGTTTATAAACACGTAAGTTTATAGTTATTGAGCCGTACAACTGAGATACAAACTAGACCATCTGATTTTACTGTCTGGACACTTAATCAGAGGACAAGAGACCCTTTCCTCCTGCAGAGGTCAGGGCTCATGGCCCAGGGAAATGTGAGCAAAGTGAAGATAGAGTTTCCCAGAGTTAGTATTCCAGTGCCTTTTTTTTTTCTTTTAATAAATATTCTAAAGAGAGTACACCCTACTGTTTGGAAACTCAGTAATCAATAGCTTAATGAGTGGTATGTTGCCAACTATGTACTTCTGAATTTTCATTTGAATTTTAAAAATATATAGAGATACAGATGTTTACACATTTGAAAATTCCTTTAGGTCAATATGGTTAATGCTTATAAGACTGACTACTTTAAATACTTTTATCCTAGCCTTCTTTTTTTTTTAATTTTTTATTTTTTATACACATATATTTTAATCCCCAGGGGTACAGGTCTGTGAATCGCCAGGTTTATCCTAGCCTTCTAACATAATACAGAAGTAGAACAAAGTTGCAAATAATTCATTATTTTCATCCTGGAAAAATATATTTTAAAATCTATGAATATTGTGAAAAGTAAGATCACATTTACTTTGAAGTACTTTTCTATTAAATAACATATTTGTACCTTATTATGTAGACTCAGTGGAATTCAATATGGTTGTCAGATCCTTATAATGTATTGTTTTCAAATATATTTAGTATGGTTTTTCAGAGGCCTTAATTTATCTTATTTTCCAACTTAAAATTTTTGAGATCTTTGGATAGTCAAAGTTTAGAGATGTACGTTGTCCTCCATCTTTGCAGTCACAATATCTTTGTATTTTCTGTGCTTTTAATATAGTAAAAAATTATGTCACTTGAAGTATCTAGGGATTATTCTTCCATTATTTATAACCTCTTCAAATTATTTTCTAATCACTACAAAGAACCTCATTATGGAGATTGTTTGCATGTGCAAATAATTAATATAAATGTATAAGTAGTTGCAAATAAAATAGTTTTAAAGGGAATTACATGTCTTCAGAAAGATATGTCAAACTAATTACAATATTAGCACATCCATAACATATGGTTACTGACAGAGATTAATACATATTAATCTCAGAACAAGATCATTGCTCCTACAAAAATATATTATGGAATGAAAAATTGCATTATTTTATGTAAGTTTATAAGGAAATAGTCCCTGACTTTTATATTTACCTGGAGGGATTATCACAGGAGAAACAAATTATGAAGTGAATCACCTTTTCTTATTTATATTAACTGCACATTATTTTTAAATTCTCCCCAAAATTTTAACATTTATAGAATCCTAATTTAATCACTATTAGCAAAAACAGTTAATCTAGAAAATCCAATCTGAAGTTAGTATTTACTTGCAAGGTAGAACATTTTTAAAAGAGACCCTAATAATAGTGCCTTAAATAAAAAGTTGCTTAATAAATGCATTGATTAATTAAGATTTTTCTGTTAAAAGTGATAGAACATCTAAGTCAAACCCTGAGGGGAAAAAGTATATTGAGTCTGATAAGAATAAAATTCTAAGGATCTGGGGTTCAAACAATGTTATCAAGATCTTGTTACTTTCTCTTCCTTTCTTGTCTCATTGCTATGCTGAGTTCACTTTCCACCACCATGTGGCAAAATGATACTGCTGCTTCAGAAATCTTATCCCCTCAAACTTAAATCCAGTGGTTAAGTTTGAATCTCTTCCCTAAAACTCTGTTAAAAATCTTGTATCTTCAGATTCACTGTCTAGTTTAGGTCTAAGTAGTCTGTTCTTCTCCTGGACTGAAAGTAACTATTCTATTAAACTTTACCTAAATCCTAGGTGAATAGAAATTTCCTCAAAAGAAAGCTATTAGGGGTGCCTGGGTGGCTCAGTGGGTTAAGCCGCTGCCTTCCGCTCAGGTCATGATCTCAGGGTCCTGGGATCGAGTCCCACATCGGGCTCTCTGCTCAGCAGGGAGCCTGCTTCCCTCTCTCTCTCTCTCTGCCTGCCTCTCCATCTACTTGTGATTTCTCTCTATCAAATAAATAAATAAAATCTTTAAAAAAAAAAAAGAAAGCTATTATAGGATTACCATAAGGAGGTGACTAGGGAGTAGTAGCAGAAGTATTATGTGTTCGTTCTAGTTTCTCTTTATTGGAAGATAGCACATACATGCAAAAATACAGATTCCCCATACATTAGTACATGTAAAACCTGCATACTCATAGACGGGAACAGCTTACAATAGGCAAACGTCACCAGTGAGAACAACTAAGAAAGCAAAATGTATTACAAAATTCCAATTATAAATGTAGGAGTGCTATAGAATCAAAAAACACTACAGGGACTAGATATGGTGAAGTGATATAAGTTTTTGCAGCTGTCTCTCTCTCCTTCAGGTATTTATAAATTGTACTTTTAGGCTTAATAAATTGTAGCCTAAGACGCTGAGATTCAGAACTCGATTTAGAAAAAAGCACAATGCTCCCAAAGGAAGAAAATTATAATGAATGGTTAACTTAGGAACGGAAATGATGGCAAAGAGAAATCAATGGAATGATACCTTTCTTGAATTTTTATTTAAATTCCAATTAGCATACTGTGTAATATTAGTTTCAAGTGTACAATATAGTGATTCAGCACTTCCATATACACCGCTCAGTTCTAACCACAAACCCCCTCCCATCACCCATTTAACACATCCCATTCACCTCGGAATGATACCTTTAAAATGATGAAATAAAATTCTCACTAGCTGAAATCACATGCTCAACAAAGTATACTCTCTATATAAAAGTAGAGTGAAGACATATTTTATTCATTTATTTATTAATTTTAAGTGGAAATATAATTAAAATAGATTTTAGGTCAAAAAGAGTGGGTTTGTTGTCTGTAAAAGAAACATTGAAGTAGCTCTTCAGAAACAATAAAATGATACCAGAAAGAAATAAGGAAATACTTGTAGTAGAAAGAAGATTGACACATAATAACTTTAAATAGATATTGTTTTTAAAAATGTTATGTTTGCAAGATTAAGTTACATGTAGAATTAAAATAGATGTGTGCTAAATTATTTAAAATAACACTCTTTATCATATTCCCAGAGAGGGAAAAAACTAAATATGAATCAGTATTCACACAATAGAAAATTTCTTAGTAATGGAAACGAATAATACAGAAATACATGTAAATGAAAAAATATGGTATTAAGGAAAAGAAGAAAAGCATCTGCAGCCCTGTTTATATAAAGTATAAGAAGAAGCTGAACTATGCTGTAAGAAGTTGAGATCGTGGGATGTATCGGAGGTTAGTGTTTAAAAAGGAGCAAAAGAGGATTTCTGGCATTTTGTAATTTGAATTTTGATTGTATGGGTATATCTAACTTGTGAAAATTCTTAAGCTATTAATCTAGTACATGAGCATTTTTCTGTATGTACATTTTACTTCAGTGAGAAGTTAATGAGAAAGAGAAAGAGAAAGAAACAGCGCTGTTTACTTAAATGTAAGATGATAATGTAGGGTGAAATAACTTTCACGACTTATTCTACTACCAATTTCAAAAGTTCCATTATTTATCATAGTAATTAAAAGATTAAACATTAGCAAAATCTACCTGAAAGACTAAACAAAGCATAATGATAATGTATTGTATTAGAAACTAATCATTAAACTGTTCATAGAAAGTTGCTAAAGGATTTTCTTCAGTTAATGGTAAATGAATAATATACTTAATGATGATCATAGCAAAGGATAAATGTTTTCAAAGGTTTGTATGCATTGCTCTTATTGCAATGAGTTGATGATATTCTCATGGTAAAATGCAAGTACAAAAGGATTTAATGGTATGTCAGATAACCAGAATGCCAGAGTTAAATCTAACCATCTTTTCATTTATTGAAAATGTACTTACTAGGACAAGATTACTGAACATCAGTGAAAGCTGTACAAAGCCAATAAGCCAAAATAAATATAAAAAAATTTCACTGTGCCATTTGTCATGAATTTCTTCAAATTAAAATATTGCAAACATGATAGTTTCAAAGTTTTTTTTTGGAAAGGAAACGTTAAATATAATGAGCTATGAGAAATACTCAGAATTACATAATATAATGACAATATTTATTACACTCCTACTATGTGCTGCAATTTGTTATGCCCTAGTGACACCTTCCCTGTAAATGTTGCTGCATAGGTCCAACTAATATTACTCCATTTTGTAGAAAAGGAAATTGAGAAACAGATTCAGATGATTCAGACTCACGATTCACCTTGCCCTAACATCTATGCCTTCACATGAATGATTCTCAAAATGAATTGTGAATTTGAATTTCATATGGAACTTTAAAACTCACACAGGTCACTACCAAGACTCACTGAAATTACCATTTAAATAGTGAGTTCTAGGCACCCGTATTTTCATAAAATCCCACAAATTCTGAATTTTACTTGTGCTCACTGACATTCCTTGGCACAAGTCCATGCAGGAGTTTCCTGAATTTTTTTTTTCCTCTTCTTTGATGATGTTATTGTTTTGCTTTTATTTATTTTCATAATTTTTGTAGAACTCTGTTGAAAAACCAGATTGCTGATTCTCAGCTTGTGTCCCTGTGATTCTTTCCTTATTTTTCGTTTGCCTATTTCTCTTATTTACCTGTTCTCTTACTTTGTACTTGAAGGTTATGATGCCATTCTTTGGCTACCTGTAGCCTTCTGTTGCTGTTCTGAGTGACAGCCAAGATGGATCTACTTACCAGATGACCGAATTGATTTACTGTTTCTGCGGTGGCTAACTACAATCAATTTTAATTTAAACTGTGATTTTGACTTGGTTGTCCCCTGGACCCACTGGCTATTATCACATCGATACTCGTGAACTGCCATCCCATCCTTAAAGAATATCACCCTGTTGTTACGTGGCCATCTCACTGAGTTAGAAAGAGATGAAAAATTGAGGCATCTTGGGGTGGCTGACAAAAGTTTATATCTTTATTAGGGTGTGGATTGCAAGAGTGTTCAACTTACAATAATTTCCCAACATATTTGGGTCAAAGTGTTTTTTCTTTTTTCATTTTTAAATTAAAAGTTTTAACAACAAAAATGAAAATAATTGACTAATTTCTATTAGGTGATGGTGGGACAGTGATACAATCAGGAAAAGCTTTGGGAAGGCTGTAGTAAAAGTTCATGTGAAAGAAATCAGTGTGGAAGATGGTAACAAGGGTAAAGATACTTAGAATGATCTGAATCCTGGAATCATGGTTAGCGCAAACAGGAAGGGCCAATCAATGACACATGGGTTGTTAGAAAGTTGTCACTGGTATGACTTCAGGATTTGGGGCCTGCATAATTTTTTTTTTTTTTTCGGTCATTGGAGAAAAAAAAAAGGCAGGAGAAAAAAGTGTTTTGTTATCATTTTGCTTTTGGGAAGGAAGATCAGGTGGTCAATTTGAGCCGTTTAATTTTTGAGATGCTTAAGAAGCCATGAGACCAAATGTAATTACAGAAGGAGTGGAAGTGCAAACAGAAATAGAAGAGATAAAGAATTAAAGGATGGAGCCATCCTGTATGTAGTGGTCAGGAAGAGAAATACCATCTCAGAAGTCTGAGATTAGAAGTTATGGTGACTGACAAGAGCAGAATGGTATGGCTGAAAGCAGGTGAATCGTTTCAAGAGAAACATAGCTCGGTGGTGCCCATTGCTGCTGAAAAATTGAGTGAGATGAAGATTAAGAAATTAGTATTATATTTACCAGGACCATGATCAATCAGAACAGTTTGGTGGACTTTAAAGTGATAATACCATGTATTTAAACTGATAAAATCCAGAAAAATGAATAAGTATTGATACAGAAGAGGGGGTCATTGCCAAAAAACACTCTTTAGTAGGAAAAAGGGACTGATTTGTTATCCTGAAAAGAGACCATTTTGATATTCCCCGATTGTTTTCCATAGTGATAATGAGAAGCAAAATATGTGAACACAGATCCAGGTAGCATAATCAATCCATGTGATGGGTAGATTTCTTTCTTCAGTAAAATAGGAAACAAGGTCACTAGTTTAGGGGGAGGTCAGGGAATACACGTGAGGTACTGGGGATTTGAGAAGAAACAGAATGAAGTCCTTATCTTGGAGCAAATGTCAGTGAATGGATTAGAGAAATACTATAAGATTTCTATCTATCTACCTCAAGGGTTTTTCAAGCTAATGATCATATTTGTCTATTTTTTTTTCCAGCCATTTTCCACTATGGTAGGCAGTTAGAGTGCAGTTAGAGCACTGGGCTCTGCTAAGGTTGCCATTTAGCTAAGGGAATACAGCGAAAGGAGAAATAAGTAGTGTAGGTACTATAGGCAACAACATGATTATAATGGCTGCACATGGAACTTAATCAGGGAAAGGAGGACACTTAGAAAGGAGATCAAGAAAATAGTAAGGAATAGTGAAAAATAGTAGAATCCATGTGTTTATGCATATTGTTTCTGAGCTTTATTTTAGATTTTGCCATTTATTGACTTAATTGTGATGTAAAAATAGACTTGATAAAAACTTTCTGAATAAATAATATGGCTATATATGGAATACTGTAATACTTTACATTTAATTTCACATAACACTTATTTAGGATGATTAATTATGAACCAATAAAAGGTAACATAAAATACGAATAAACTCATAAAACAGAATATTTAAGAACTTCCAAAGAATCATATTCCAAGGCTAAATTTAGGGATCGTGACTGCAGAAATCTATAAATATCAGCAGTATCAGACATATTGTCCTGTAGACAGACAGCTTTGATTCTTTTGACAAATTGTTGTGGTTGGAACTCTTCCCAGACCATTCAGCTTTGTGTATGTGGATTCAATTTAAATTAGTGGAGGTCTGACCTTTAGTTACATAATTGCAACTGGATATGAATTAATGCTCTCTGTTTCAGAGAAGGACTTAAAACTATGTAGATTAAAGGGTAGCACATTGCTAATGATCATTATTTATTCAACACTATTCATTACATTCTGGAAGAAATGAATAATATTACTGAAATGCCTAGATTATTTTAGGGCTGTTCATAACCATATTGTCAGAAGTTTTAGGACTTTATTCTGAAAATCACGAATAAAAAGAACTGTCAGACATTTTTCTTTTTTTGGCTGGTGGGACGGATAAGGGATAATTATTGTCCTATTGTGAAGACCCACAGAGGATTCCTTTACGCTTCATCCTTTACTTTGTCTTTTTTCATCTTGTCTACACACATTCCAAATATTTAAAGGGTAAAAATGAAAGCATCTTAATTCTTAAGGAGAAGAAAAGGTTAATAAAAAACAAGATTGTAATATAATCCCATTTTAAACCATTAGACAAAAAAGTATTAAGAATAAAGGAAGTTTCATTAAAGGGCAAAGCTACCTACAAATTCATTCTCGATTTTTAGAAGAAGAAAGAAGTTTTGACACAAAATATGTAACAAGAAACCCTATTCAAACATTTTGATTTAGTTCAGTTACCAGTGTTGGTTTCCAAAGGTCAATGCCTATTTGTATTATTATAAATCACTTATTAATAATATGCTTATTCTGTGCAAAGTAATATAACATCACATTTAGACATAATACAATATATTCCAGGTCAATTTTCTAACTTTGAATGCATACTCATTGAAGCTATATAAGTTAACTGCCTTAAAAATGACCAAACCTCCGAATGTAGATAGAAAAGTGTGTTGAGTCATTTGATACCTAATGTGAATATTGATTTTCTTCTATTATAGAAATATGTAAAGAAAAAGAATGAGGTCAGTTAAGTTTCTGGTTTTGAAATATCTTATATACTTTCTGCTCTAAAATTCTGTTTGTTAAATTTAGACCCTGTGCCTTTTTTTTTTCCTTTTAATATATGTTGAGGTAATATTTTGATATTTTACAGTGCAATGGTAGAAGTTTCTGGATACATGGTTTGTAGACTTGTAAAACATACACAAGTTTGAGTTCTCTAAATTTTATAGATCTAGCAAAAAACACATTACTGAGCATGTATGAATTTCAATATGAAAAGAATAAAATTAACTAAAATCTCAATTGAAATATGTATAATTACTATATTATCAATTGACTTAATCATTAATATGGCAACTTTTAGACTAGGAGTGATAATCTTTTTTTAAAATTGAGCGTGTTATTCAAAGCTACATACATTTAAGGACTTCTGGGTGGCTCAGTCGGTTAAGTATTGGCCTCTTTAGCTCAACTTAAGTCATGATCTCCGGGAGCCCAGCAAGGGACTTCATGCTGGATATAGAGCCTATTTAAACTCTCTCTCTCCTTCTGCCCCACCCCCAGGCTCTCTCATGGTCTCTCCTCCCCTCCTCAAAAAAAAAAAATTTAAAAAGCTACATACATGCTGTAAGATACAACTACTGGATAATATGTCAAATAAGCCTTTTTCCAGATTAAAATGAGTGCGTTATTATTGGATTCTGAATTTTGAATAGGACTCATTATTGTATTAATTATCTTAAACACTTTCATAGTGAATACTGGAAAGATAAAAATATTTCAGAAATGATCATTTCCAGACAAATAATTGTTCCAGATAATTGTAAACAAAAATTATTTCAACAAATTAAAATTATAATATGTAATTGTATATAATGAGCATTGTCATTTTCAACATGGTTAGTGACAAAAATAAAGTGACTAGAGCCAAAGCCTCTACCCAGCCCAGATTTATGCTGTTTTCTTGAAGCTTCTGTTAGAACATAGACCATCATTCAATTACCTTATATTATGATTGTTAAATGTTGCTTTTTCCATCATCACATAATATGAACATAAATTACTATATTGCCCAAACTCTTTTTTTAAACCTGTAAACTTTTCCATCTACTTATAGTTTCTTGCAATTTTCTATATTTTGTTTCTGTTTTATTTTTCTTCTTTTGTCAGAAATATGAAGGAACTTGATCTACTCTGTTAGGTTCAGATTCTTTCAACCTAACTAATCTGATTAAACTTGGCCAGTGGGCTAGTATATTAATATGTGATTTGGTTTTATTATTTTGAGAGAACTTGAAAATATATTACATGTCATCCACATATATATTTTAATAAATGGCCACATGATTGATAACCTTAAAGGTGTAATATATAAATGTGTAATGAACCACAATCATATATATTCAAAATATGGAAGCTTAATCAGTAGTTCAAAATTAAACTCAAATGTTTTAAGAGTATTAGCGCAAATCAAAATATTGGTATTAAAGATTCTACAAATTCATATAATGCTTCCTTATGATATAATTTAAAGAAAAAGTAAACATGAAAAAACATTAATTGTGTACTTTATAAATACACACAAGCACACCCGAAGTGTTACTTATTAATACACTTGGTCATCTGGTTCACAACTGTTTGGTATTAGTAGTATTAAAGCCAACTGAAATACGGACAATTTTATTTATTTGTGTGCCAAAACAAGTGAATAAAATAAAACCAACTTTATTGAGGTGTCTGAATCATTTATCAGAAAGTCACTATCATTTTAAACACAGAAAAATTACTAGAGTAATCTTACCTAAAAATCAAAAGTAAGCAAGCAGCCTAGATGACCATGAAGTAAATAGGAAAGTCAATAATGAAAGATTATGGAATGTCATTCTTGGTTCGGAGGGCATTTTTCTTTTATTTATTCAAGTGGTATTTCTTGAGTGACTACTGGGCAGCACGCTGAAGTTTCACTGGTGATCTGTATGAGGTATATAAATAAATAATGTAATGAGATAATTAATGAAAAACAAAGTGTGCCATGCAGACGTAGAGGAATAGCAATTAGAATCAGGAGCTTCTATTTAAAAAGCACAGAGGAAGGTGGGGATCGGGGAATGCACTTGACCTGAGGAGCCCCGGGTAAGGTGCAGAATCCTTGAATCACTATTATGTGACTTCAGGTGTATTCTGAAGTCACATAATACTGTGTGTGAACTCTACTGGAATTCAAAGGAAAACTTAATCAAGAAAATAAGGTGGAATAAAAAAAAAAAAGCACCAAGGAGACCATTTGTAACAAATGCAGTAGGCACTCTGCTTGTTTCACCCGGAGACGACCACGTTCCTGTGGGCTGACTAGCAAAAGCATCTGAATCATTTTTGGCTCTGCCTTTGCCTATCATTTTAAAGGAAAGTTGTAATTCCACTGACCCCATGGATAATCCAGGACAATTTCCTTATCACAATGTCTGCTAATTACTGAGCTTATTTCCATCTTCAACCTAAATTTTCCTTTTTTATGTAAGGTGAAATATTCATAGGTTCCAGGGATGAGGACGTGAATTTTGGGGAGGAGGGCAGTAGCACTATTCTGCCTGTAACACTAAGTGAACTCCGAAGTCACTTACATCAGAAGTTTGTCTGAAGATACAGCTTCATGTGTGGTTATTTACATGTCAGTGTTCTGTAGATATTCATTATCATTCTTTTTTTTTTTTTTTAAGATTTTATTTATTTATTTGACAGACAGAGATCACAAGTAGGCAGAGAGGCAGGCAGAGAGAGAAGAGGAAGCAGGCTCCCTGTGGAGCCGAAAGCCCGATGCAGGGCTCGATTCCAGGACTCCCGGCTCGTGACCCAAGATAAAGGCAGAGGCTTTAACCCACTGAGCCACCCAGGTACCCCTTCATTATCATTCGTAATTTGACAGGGAAATCTCAGATTACAAAACCTTCTTTTACTTTAGATGAAGGCTTCTGCTCAGTTTTAAGTGAGCATAAACATTACATTACAGTGTAAATGGAATAAATACTCTCAAAATTATAAAGTCAGGATTTGAAATTTGTATAAGTCATCAAACAAACCTCTGTAATTTCTATATAATTATCTGTCAATCTCAGTAATATGGCTTTTACTTGGTCTATCAATTTTCCTTTTCCAACTTCCCTGAACACATCACTGGACAAATTCTGGAGTGACTGTGTGGGCCATACAGGCTCTGTTCCTCTATGCAAATGCATATGCGTTTTTAGTTTAACCTTAATGTTATGTATTTGGGTAAGAGCATATGCATATTATAATTTCATCTTTATTTTTAAAAAGGCAAATTATATAAGACTTTATTCAACTTGTGCATAATACTACTTGAAGATTTTTATTTTTATCAATACAAATGAAATGTGATTCATAAAATTCTGTGAGTGTACTGTAGAATATACCTTGGACAGTTTTCTCTTTCCTTTCTCTAATTTATAACACAACAGTTATAAAAAGCCTACCCCTACCTTGGGGAGAAATCGGTGGAAATTTCATAACCTCAGTTCTTATGAAGCTCTTTGCCACAAGGAACAGCTTCTAAGGCTTCAGGCAAGAGAAATGTTTATCACAAAGTAAAACATCTCCTGAGTCAGCCTGTTCAGGGAGATTTGCTGCCACTTTTATTGAATTCCTGAGGATTTTATTCCTCGAGCTATTACTTTCAAATGTATGAGCAAGAAAAGGCCAAAGACCTGTAACATTTTAATACGTCTCTCCATGTAAATGTTTACTAAAACTAAGAACAAAGCAGTAAGTCAAAGTACCACTGTCTAATGGTTTTTTATCTTTTCTTTCCCCTCAGTATTGCCTAGGGACCAAGGAGGACTTGAATTCAAATTCTGTTTTTGAACCCCCCCTTTTTTTTTTACTTCATGTAAGTGAGTTAATCTGTCCAAAGATTAACTTTCCTATTGTGAAGGGGGTAATGGCACTGATATGACAGTGTTGGCACTGGGTTCAATGAGATGACTTACCCAAATAATTTATTCCAGTCCCTGACCCCATGTTACAAGTTTTCAATTAGTTACAAATTGATCAACATCCTTCCAAATGGTTCCTTTCTGTTCAATTATTTTTTCTATGAAATCTTTCTGTTTTGACTATAGACTTCTCTGAACTTTATTAAGGTCACTCAGAAACAGGAGACTTTATAAAAACATATTTATCATCTTTTTAATTTTAAAATTAAACAAATATTATTTGGGGAAGTACTTAGGCAGAGAAAGTAATCTAATTTCCACAGGGGTTTTTCTGCTCTTATGGTCTATTAGGTAAAAAAGCTTTGTTTTAGCACATTGAAAATTCTTTGCATTGAAGTACTTCATATAATTAATATAACTCCACCTATCAAAGTAAGTGAGCAAATTTGATTTAGGTGAATTGCATAATACTACTGGTATACCAAATAATTTATTTTAAAAAAGCAAGCAAATAGGTAGACTAAGTCAAATCTATCTCATTTCCCTAGTAATGCAAGCTTTTCCTGAAAACCATTCTTCAGCTAAAAAAGCCAGAGATCTTTAAATAAATATCTGAATCATATACCACTCATACCCATAGAGAGGCAGGAGGAATATTTCAGGGAGCAGATTTTCAATTATTAAATCAACTTCAGGCCTGGACCAAAAGAGCAACACTCTCATATGGCATGTTGTAACATGAGGTCTCTAATAATGAGGTGGTCAGGACCTCGTTTTTATATCTCAATGAAATAGCTCACAGAGTAACATGCTACTCCCATAATTATGATAAACAATAATTACAGGATCAGGTTATTAAAGCATGCATAGTAAGAAAAACAAGTTGAACAGAGCTAGAAGGGAATAGGTGAAGAGGTCTCTGAGAAGAGCTTCATTTTGTTTTCAACTTCATTATACATTTGCCACCAGTGGAAAGTTGGTTTTTGTTTTGTTTTGTTTTGTTTTTTCTTAGCTCACAATATACTATGCCAGTTAGCAAAAGATGTGATACATGCACAATTGTGTATCTCACCATCAGTCCTAATGCCATGACACAGACACAGGTGGGTGAGAATGTGGGAACCTTCATCTTTATTAACATTGTTCTATATTATTGTTTCTAACATAGTGATGACTGCAAAAGCCATTTAACATAATTCAGCATTATTCCAAAACTTGTACAACTGTCTCAAAAAAAGAGAAGGGCTACAAGTAGAATTTATTAATAGCATATGAAAAACAATCATTTCTTTCCTTTTATTAAAATGTGTTTGTTGTCACAGTATATTAATAAAACTTAAAGGGGCGCCTGGGTGGCTCAGTGGGTTAAAGCCTCTGCCTTCGGCTCAGGTCATGATTTTAGGGTCCTGGGATCGAGCCCCGCATTGGGCTCTCTGCTCAGCAGGGAGCCTGCTTCCCTTCCTCTCTCTCTGCCTGCCTCTCTGCCTACTTGTGATCTCTGTCAAATAAATAAATAAAAATCTTAAAAGAAAAAAGAAAACTTAAAAGATTTGGGGAAAAAACAATAATACATTTTTAATTCAACAAAAATTTTTTGAGAAATTACTTTGTTCCAGTTGTACTCAGGGACTAAGGTGACAAACTGACAGCTGTTCTCTAATCCAAACTACCATAAAGTCAAATATTAAAGACTAGTTAAGCCAATCTAAGTTTTCATTTTCTTGCCTATTGAATATTCAATTACTATACACATTCTAAGTAATATAATAAGGAAAATGGAGTGCCACATTTGAAAACACTACTTTTTCTTCTGTTCTTTCATTCTTGCCAACTCTTTTCTTACTTTTTGCCACAGCATTGATTTGGCACATGAGATGCTCAAAATGGCCAATTCATTGGACCCTTGGTTAAATCATCTTACCGCTGGCATTCCAAATCCATTGAGGCCAAAAGCACACAGACAATAATCAAAACTCTTCAAGTAGATATTGGGTGTATTGATGAGATGGACCACATAGAACTACATTACTTGATTCTTGAAAATGCACACACACTATTATTTTAAGACATGCTAGATAACTGCAGCCAACAGACACCCCAGCCCTCAGAATGTTGTCTCCAAGGTAGGGAAGTAAGTCAGTCTTCATCAGGCCATTCAACTTTTCTATTAGGCCAGTCTGTTCTGGGTGATGGGGTTCCTTATAAAAACAGATCCCATTCGTATGAATCTATTGTCACATCTCTTCATAATAAAACACAACGCTGTATGCATTATGAGCATTGCAATAGATAAGGCACTAAGTTCGCAGAGAGGATGCTAGTAGGTCTATGAGCAAGGAAGACAAGTCCATGACCCAGAATGTGACTTTCCAAATGAGCACAAAGTACTACTCTTTCTATGACAGAAGGAATCCAACCAATATAATCAATCTGCCTGTGAGTAACTTGCTGTGAGGGATTGTGTACGTAGGTAAATCAGATTTCTTAGATGGTGAAAGATCTGAGATTTGTAGGTTTTGTTGATTTCCATTGGGTATATATTCTCACCATTGATGATTTTGTGTTACCAACATGATGTGTGGAAAAATAAAACTGAGAAAAAGTGTTTACAATTAACTTTTGAGATCTGGTAGGAGCTCTAGAAAACCACTACTATTTCCAGTTTGTCGTCTTAAATTGTATTTATAGCCATATCAGCCATAATGAGGACAAGACTTTTTTCTTTTCATTTTCCTTTTTGAGCCCATTCCTGTGCTCCCAGAACCCATTTGGAAGCTCACTTTCCTGGGAGCAGTATGGGATATCCAGAAATGTAAATAATAATTGAGCAGGAAAGTAGGAGGTTTCAGGTACATATAGAAATCCTGATTAGGTACATCTATTAGTGGGTGATTGATTTAGGATCAGAATCTAAATGATATGACTCTAAAACCCTTCATCCAGACTATGCTTCATTTATTTTATCAAGACTCTTCAAAAAATTAGTAAATTCATTATTCTTGGCATATAGATGGACATATATGTGGTGTATGTGTATATAGATGTGTATGTATAAGTTATATAACATATTTGGAGGAGTGTAAAATTGCACATTTTAATATATTCTACTCTGCAGACTCATCTGTGTTTCCATATTCGTGAAATACTTGTTTGCTGTGTTGGGTACCTGGAATGCCAGATGGATAGGGACAAATTTGTGACATTAGTGATTGTTCTAAGGTTGCCTATTTGGAAACATGAAAAACACTTATAGTATGGGTTGGCAGAAAGGTTGAAGTTGGATGAGATAAATTGGGAAATTGACATAGTATTGATATTTCTAGACCCACAAGAAAAATGATATACCCAGCAGTTTAACCTGGCAAGCTGGGAACTCTAAACTGCTTAAAAATACTTACAACTGGTAAAAATGACTTATTATAACTTATTATGGTATCTCTACTAGTAAAGTTTTAGTCTTGACTGATAAATTTGCCTAAATAAATATAAAACCCTTAGTTTACTTTAGGCTCTACACAAAATTATGGAATGCCTTTCATTAGCCCAAACTATATTATTATTCATCATTTCCCTAAGGTTAGAAGGAAAAATTAGGACACTCTAAGACTAGAATCACTTAATAGGTTAAGAGACTTTTATTCCATATTAAAAGCAAATCTCAAAAAACAAGTAAAAAATATAATCATTTTCCATTCTGCTCTATCCCTACATTGAGGAATTTTTTAAATTGTGTGATCTGTCTTAAATTGTAGGCTATGAATTGTTTGTTAACTTTAGGGAAAATTGACAGAGCAGGGGTGCCTTCAGCCAAAAGTTGAAACTCTGTAGAGAACTGAAAAGATGGAGTGACTTAAGCTGCTAATTACTTTCCTGAGGGCAGAGGGCAGAGGGCAGAGCCTGTGGTTGGTAACAAAAGCTTTTCCCAGACTTTCCAGATCTTAATGCCATCAGATGAGATCTTGCCAAGGCAAATATTATTGGACCTAAAAAGAAAGTACAGACATTTCATGCAAGATTAGAGGTACAGTTATGCACTAGGAAACAATGAAATGTTAAACAACAACAGTATTTACATGTATTATTAATTTTTCCTCCGTTTAAGCATTATGAATTTGGAAGTAATCTTGAAGTTCCTCATTTAATGTAAGTAACCTAATTAACATTTATTGTCATCTGAGTGTCAGAGAAAAAACTGGCAACAGTTTCAGAAACTACTTGTGTGGGTAGACTGCTTCCTTGTAAGTTTAGACTTTTCCTTGACATATGGCGAAAACATTGTTATCATTTTAAAATAAGAAATTGCAATTATTTCAAGTTAAAAGGAAAGGATAAAAAACACCCTGAAAAATATTATAGATTGCTTTTTTACAATGTGATTTCTTGATTAGTCTGTATGTAATATTATGTCATTGTGTGACATGTGGTAATTTCAAATGTGAGTCAGTTTTACAGCAGGAATAACATTAACTTGACTAACATTAATTTCACTGGAAAAATAAGAATATAGGAGCAAGCATTCTGATGATTGAAATGTCATTTCAAAAACATTAGATATATTTTTTTAAAGAAGACCACAAGTTTATACTAAAATTTAAAAAAGCAGTGAGGATTAATTGTATATTTCACATATATAATGGGAAGAATGAGAAAGATTTTTTACAGTGCTCATGTTTTGCTTTGCAGTTGAAGCCTGGGGTATAAGCAGCATGATCATCTGAGCCATGAAATGGATAGAAATGACTATCTATCTGTGCATGTGTGTTTATGCCTATATGTTTACTTTTGTTATTATTTCCATATAAATGCAGAGCAAAAATATTTGCCTAAGGCAGAGTACACATATTCCAATTTGATTTTCAACAGTAAATAATTTGTTTAAAAATATATGATATTGTTTCTAAAAGTACAAGGTGTTTAGGAAATGAGAATTAAATGAAACAAACAAACCATTATAAGAATGAGTTTTCATGATAGCTACGCCAATAAATTATTCTTTTATTTGTATTATGTGTTCCAATTTCTTTTTATTTCCATGTCCTCTTCATTCATCGACATTCTTCTGCATTAAGGAAGAAATTGAACTAAAATGCTCAACAAATATTTATTGCACTTGCTTCAAGTCATCTACCTAACGTCTTTCCTCTTTTCTCATATAATTGCTATGCCCCCAGATTTGCTTTAAAGATTCTAAGTATTCCAATAGGTTAAGATTTTCTTCTTAATATCATAACTCCGTATTCTCTTTTGTATCACGTTTATCTAGTCACTGCTGTTACTAAGCTGAATGTTGAGCAATTTCAATGAGTATCACACTTTACTAAGACGTAGTAATGAACCAGTCCTCTGGTCCAGTTACGTCAATGTCCTCACTGTTCCCAAATGATTACATTATATTATATATTTATTTTTAAAAATTTTTGTTAACAAATGCTTGACAGTTTTCTTACTCCCTTATGACTGCATAGTTCTCAAGTCCTTCTGTCACTCTGAGGTTTGCATGAACTTAGGCTCAATCTCTTTCCTCCTGTTAGCATCATGAATCTACATCATGGAATTTGGCATTTATTCATACACTTTCATATAGTTCTTTATCTCCTGTGCATTTTTTTCATAGTTTAATGCATCAACCAGTTCCTGTTTCTTATGGAATAACTTCAATGTATATTTAGAACTTACACCAATAAAAGAATCTCATAGCTAACTAAACATATAGATTAGTTATATCTGAGCTCAAGAAACTTATAATTTAATAAAGGATCACTTAAAACATTTCTCCATATTACCAGAAATCAGATAAATGAGCACATAGAAGGAAGGAAATAAATCAGCAATGATGTTTTTATAATTTAGGCAAAAGAGTATCAAATTCTAATATAAAATAACATTATAAAAACAGAATGACATATGGACAAAATATTTTGGTTCTTCCAGTAGAGATGGACTTAGTCCTAAAAATTGCATATATGTATTTTTCTTTATTCCTGAAATAAATGTATAGACATGAACATTTCTAAAACCTTTGGATGGAAATTTGACTTGGTTTATAATGTCATCTGTGTAAGAGTGTGTTACAAAGGATTTACGGTAGGATTTGGATTTGGATTGGGTGATTTTGGAGACTGTCCAGGGAAGCAGGAGTTCACATCAGATAGGGGGCTGGTAGGATGCAGACACAATTCTGAGCATCTCAACAAATCTTACCTCTGGGAGGGTGCACTGGAGTGAAGTTAAAATAATTTGTAAAGATGCATCATTTAATCACTCCTACTATTCCTGAGAGGGGAGGTTTGATATTTTGTGTCTTGGAAAATATTTATTGTTTGTTTTTGTTCGCATGTGATTATAGAATGCTGTAGTTTGTCTCTTGGTCTATCATGGTCACAGAATGATCTTTTCTGATGTTGAAGTTTTGTGAAATATTTTCAACAAGAGAATAATAAAGCTTAGCTGAAGTAGCAGGCCAGCTCCTGGATGTCAGCTATTGCTTTTCTCCTCAAAAATATACTTTAAAGAAGTAAATTTATTTTTATTTTTATTGCAAGAAATAGTGTGATTAATGCTACAGATGAAACACTAGCATGCTCAGAAATAAATCAAGCTTTATCTGAGAGACATAGATAGAAGGGGATTTGGGATATGTCAAACAGAGACATTTATTTTGGAAAAAAACTACAATTCACAAATAATTGTTATTTTAATCCTGTTACTGTAATTTTCTTCTGCTTTTGTTTAGTACTGAATAAATATCAAAGATTAATTATGATTCTCAAGTTCTTATAACATAATTCTATATTCAGGAAACATTTCCTTTATAGCCTCTTAGATGATCTCATTGAAGATGAGGAAACAACCAGCAATTGATCTAACAGCTTGAATTTAACACTTTTGCTTTAGTGGTATCTTACAGACTTAGGCATAGAAAATAAGTTCCTTCCTGAAGACATGTTGCTGTAATGGTGATTGAAATTAAATCTGGTATTGTATTTGTGTAGTATGGGTTATTATTCCAATATTTGGAATAAGAAAGTTAAGGCAGAAAACTGTTATATATTTTGCCTTAAGACCCAGTGATTCAACATCTTATTATTGGTTTGTTTCATACATGCAGGTCTGTTTAAGATTTTCAGTTACTAAAAGGGAAATATTTAAAAAACATTGCTAATATTTTAATGACTATTAAATTAGTGCAACAGACATTCTGTGAACCAGAAATAAATATTTTCCTGTCCTTAATTTTTATATATGTACAGAAGCAGCAAAATGAGTAAGCATATTTAAATTTTAATTATCAAAATTCCTTTGAAAGGATATATATATATATATATAATTTTACAACATAATTTTGTTCACTACTCATTAGGTGTCTTGTATTTGAAAATTTGGAACCAATGATCATGTTTTCCCAGACACCATGATTTGAGGATGGGTATTTTCACACAGTTTTCAGCATATTCACACATGTATTTTGCTGGCGACCCCAATGAAATACAGTATACACTGATTCTTCAGAGTGTTGATTTTTTAATAAATACCACATTGTATTAAAATTAATAAATCTTAGGTGGAAAATAA
This sequence comes from Neogale vison, assembly GCF_020171115.1. Lineage (NCBI taxonomy): Eukaryota > Metazoa > Chordata > Mammalia > Carnivora > Mustelidae > Neogale > Neogale vison. The sequence continues at coordinate 17,371,420 of NC_058100.1, forward strand.
AATCATTTTAGCTTAAAAATTCCATAATTATAATCATATGTATATTTTCTGATTTCCAAAAATTATTGATAAAAAATTCATGCTCTAAAACTTGCCAATACTTTTTAACATTTCAGAGTTGTGGTCTGGCCCAGAAAATTCTAATAAAACACAGTTTTAATTTCTTTAAGTACTCCTCTACATTTTGTTTACTTGTTTGTTTTTTTATTGTTGTGTTCGGAAGTTATAATATGCCATCGCTCTCTATTAATGTTTTGGTATTCCTCTTTTGTGATGAGTTCTCAGTTTCTGAGGTCTCAACATTTTTGCTAAAGGTATTGGAGAAGAGGTAAAAGTGTATCTCAGGTTTCTGCTTTATCTATATAAATTTAGCATTGGCTCTTGCAAACATTCTGTACTCAACATGGGCTTGAGATCCTGACACCAAGATTAAGAGACAAATGTTCTACCGAAGGAGCTAGTCGGTCAGCACTCTAGCAAATATCCTGTCACTGGGTCCTGGTGAAGCTATGGGCTATTTGAGAGAAATACTGTCTTTTTAAATTTCCAACATTTACTATAAGGAATGTTGTATAGCAGTTGTTCTCTACCTAATTTACTTAAAATCCCTGAATGAAGCAAATAATTGATAATTTTCAGAATTGCTTCTGTTAATAATGATTTAATCACTATATGTGATATACATATAATTTAAAGATTTTTTAAAAATTTATTTATTTGACAGGAAGAGATCATGAGTAGGCAGAGAGGCAGGCAGAGAGAGAGAGAGAGAGAGGAGGAAACAGGTCCTCCGCTGAGCAGAGAGCCCTATGTGGAGTTCCATCCCAGGACCCTGAGATCATGACCTGAGCTGAAGGCAAAGGCTTTAAACCACTGAGCCACCCAGGCACCCCTACATATAATTTAAACGTGTAATTAGATTTCAAGATAATGGAGAATTTTACATCTGATTTTAAAACAATCAGATTGGCAGGCGGTAGAGGAGTAGGGAGATGGACAAAATGGGTAAAGGGCAGTGGGAGAAAAGGTTTCCTGTTGTGGAGTGAATATGTCATGGGAATAAAAGGTAAATCACAGAATACATAGTCAATGGTATTTAATAGCTCTGTGTAGTGACATATGGTAGCTACACTTGTGGTGAGCATAACAGCATATAAACTTGTCAAATCACTGTGTTTTACATCTGAAACTAATGTAATATTGTGTGTCAACTATACTTCAATAAAAAATAAATTTAAAAACCTCTCAATGGGTTTAGTTACACTTAATTAACATGAATTTACATTTGAGAAAATGATGCAATATTTAGTATAAATTAATATGTCACCCATGCTAATTAAAACTCCAATAAAAACTAAGGTATAGGAATATTGAGCACTTGTAAGCAAGGCGTATATACAGATAGATGTATCACCTGCATGAAAATGAATTATTTTGTTTATTCTCTTACTCCATTCCCAATCTAATCTTCTCTAACGCAGTAAATACCACCATTATCCATGTAGCTGTTGATCAGTAATCCAAGAAACATTTTTGATTAATTTTTCCTTACTCACATCTGAATAAATTAAGCCCTAGCATTATATATCCAAGCTATATTTCATATGCATCTCCTATACACACCACAGTCATTTAGTCCAAGCCACTATTGACAACCACTGGTCTACTGCAATTTTATCCTAACTTTCCCACTGTCTTCTTAGTCACTGTTCTTCTCCCTCAGAAACATGAATGGTCTATTAATGTGTAATTAGGTGATACAAATTTTCATCTTAAACTCCTACAATATACTTTCATTGAACTTACAGTAAAATTTAAATCCCTTATCACAATCAACAGAAGCCATCATGTTAGGCCCTTTGCCTACTTCTAAATCTTCATTTGAGGGGTCCCCGGGTAGCTCAGCTGGTGGTGTCCCACTCTTGATTTCAGCTCAAGTCTTGATCTCAGGTTAAGTTCAAGCCCTGGTTGGGTTCCACACTGGATGGGACTTACTTAAAAAGATAAAAAATAAAAAATTTTTAAAAAGTAAATAAATGAAGACCTCATTTCACTTAAATTTTAAATTTTACTACTATCTAGGCACTTACTGTTCCATTCATTTCTTGAATAAACCAATTTTAAACTGAAGTTTTTATTGACTTGAAAGTAGGTTCAAATTCAGTCTAACAAATAATTCTTGGAGACCCATGGACTCTTCACAAAGACTACAAATACACCAATGATAACATCCTACAAAATTATAGTATAATGTCACAATGACAACACTGATGTTGATAAAATCTACCATTACGCATTGAATTGAGTTCTATCATATATATTTTATCATATGTGTACATAAATCTGTGAAAATGTATAACTTTATGAAACCGTCGCAGAAAAGATACAGAATAGTTTCATCCTCAAAACACACCATACGTTACCCCTTTATAATCAAGTCCACCACCCTCCCACTACACCTTCTGCCCCATATTTAACCACTGGTAAGCCTAATTTGTTCTCCATTTCCAAAATGTTTTCCTTTCCAAAATACATGTAAATAGAATCATATTGTAAATAACATTTTGGGATCACCTTAAAAAAAAAAAGATTTATTTATTTGACAGAGAAAGAGATAGCGAAAGAGGGAACACAAGCGGGGAAATGGGAGAGGGAGAAGCAGGCTTCCTATTGAGCAGGGAGCCCAATGCAAGGCTCGATCCAGGACCCTGGGATCATGACCTGAGTGAAGGCAGAGGCTTAACAACTAAGCCACCTGGGCACCCCCACCTTTTTCATTAAACATTCTTCATGGAGATTCATCAGGTTGCTGAGTGGATCAAAAGATTTCTTTTTTTTTATTGCTGATTTCAGGCTGGATTAAAGAAAAATGCTATGAACATTAGTGTACAGGTTTTAGTATGAATATCAGTTTTCATTTCACTTAGATAAATATCCAAGAGTGCAATTACTGAGTTATATGGGAATTATGTATATAGTTTTGTAAGAAACTACCAGACTTTTTCACAGAAGCTGTACCATGTTACTTTCTCATCAGCAAGGTAGGAGTGGTCCAGTTTCACTGGATCCTTGCCAGCATTTGGTGTTGACTCTATTTTGTCCTTTTAGTCATTCTGATAGGTTTTTTGTGTGTTTTCTTATTATGATATACTTTATAGTCTTTTCATTGAAACTGAATTGTTTGTTCTTGTTTGTTTAGTTCTCAGAGTCCTTTTAAACAAAACTCATTTCTCAGACATGTGGCTTGCAAATATTTTCTCCTGTTGTATTGTTTTCTGTAGCATATTGTTTAAAAACCAAAGTTCTTGATGATTTAACTCCAAAGAGTATTGCTTGATTGTAATAGAGATAGTTGTGCTTAAAATGTGTTTAAAATGCTTAATAGTTCTATGTGTGTGTGTGTGTGTGTGTGTGTGTGTATACGTTTTAAACCTTATAGCTTTGTATATACAAAGGTTTACATATATGCATAGGTGTATATACATTTCTTTTAAACCTTCATCTTTTAGTGTGTGTGTATATGTGTGTGTGTGTGTGTGTGTGTGCGCACGTGTGCGTGTAATGTTTTAAACCTGTACCTACTTAAGGTGACACTGAGAAATGGCTTGTAGATATGATTGATGAACAAAGAAAATTGATTAAATAGAGGTTGAGTAAAAGGTTTACTTTTTAGGGAAGAAGTATTAAATATATTGAAAGCAAAAATAGAGAGTGAGCCAGTATAGAGTATTAGCCAGTATACAATTTTGTTTACTGATTGGTCAGGGAAATTTGTCATTTAGTTACTATAACTACCCTAAGACAAACCTACTGCATTTTTTAAAAATTTTTTAAAAGATTTTAAAGATTTTATTTATTTATTTGACAGATCACAAGTAGGCAGATAGGCAGGGGCGGGGGGAAAAGGCTCCCTGTCTAGCAGAGAGTCCGATGTGGGGCCTGATCCCAGGACCCTGGGATCATGACCTGAGCCAAAAGCAGAGGCTTTAACCCACTGAGCCACCCAGGCACCCCATCTACTGCATTTTTAGAATGCTGGGAAAAGATCTTTCTTCAAAACTTTGACTGCAACATTCATTTTGGAAATTGCTTGGGTGGACTAATTGTGAATTTAGTGTTTTTATTTTTTATTTTTTTTATTTTTAAAGATTTTGTTTATTTATTTGACAAAAAGAGACACCGTGAGAGGGGGGAGCACCAGCAGGGGGAGTGGGAGAAGGAGAAGCAGGCTTCCTGCAGAGCAGGGAGCCCATTGCAGGGCTTGATCCTAGGACCCTGGGATTGTGAGCTGAGCCAAAGGCAGCCACTTAGTGACTGAACCACCCAGGTGCCTCTGAGCTTTGTAAGTTTTGATGAGTGCAGCCAAGATCTGGAATGTCCAAAATCTCAATGTGCTGGACACCTGGTGCCAGCACAGTGTCACCCACATGGGGATGGATAAATCACATGGATGATACTTGAGACATTCTTTATTTCTTCTGAAGAGTTGAATGTTTGATTCCCATTCCTTATATACTGAAATGAAGGACCTGAAGTCATATTTTACCTACCAATGAGACTGAACACAGTCGGCTGAATGAGTTGGTCTTTGTCTTTTAGAAGTGTGTTGTGTCCTCTTGGGAGTGTAGGCTTTGAGAAAGAGTTATCCACCTCTCTCCTACCTCTGTCTGTTCATGGTCTCTCCTCTCCATATGTCTTCTTTAGCTACACTTTCCATGTAGTCTCATACAAATCTCATGCTTTATAATCCTATCTACCAATATACCAACTATTAGAACATTTACATTTCAAATCCTGAATTCACTCCTAAAGTACATTCTTATATTACTTGCTATCATTTCTATTTGTATTTCTAATAAGCAATCCAAACTTTACACACCAAAAATATAAATCTTTAAACTTTTTCTTCCTCAGAATGACTTATATCATTAAATGGTGCCATTTTCCTCAGTTGGTCAAGTCTCAGACCTATGATTAATCTTTGACTCACTCATTCTTTTATTCAATAAATAAATATTATTGGTTATTTAATTTGTGCTACATTTTTTTCTCCATTTGTCTCCAAGTACCATATCCAAATCAGCCTTCAAAATATATTCTAAAGGAATACACAAAATATATTCCAAATATATGCCCAAATATATCCCATTGTCTTTACCACCACAGTGGACCAGGCTGCAATAACTTCTCATCAGGGCTGATGTAATAGCATTCTGACCAGCATTCTTACTCATTTAGAGTCTATTCTCAATATACAACATGAGCTTCTACTTGCATATATTAGCTCCAATTAGTTTCTTGTCTCTGACCAGGTAATTTTAGCAAGAAAATTTTCTTATTTTATTGGTGTTTAAAAATCACCAATTAAATAGAGTATAATTAACATGTTATTCTTTTACTCTAAGCTACAAAGATCCATATAATCTGTCCCTGTGACTTTTTTGTTTTGTTTTTTGATTGTACCCAATGTTTTATTTTTTCAAATTCCTTAACTTTTTTTTATATTCAGTTAACCAACATACAGTACATCATAAGTTTTTGTTGCAGTGTTCAACGATTCATTTGTTGTGTAGACCAAGTGTAGGTATTAAGGAGGGCACGTTTTGGGATGAGCACTAGCTATTACAGGCAACTAATGTCCCTGGGTCTTATCTCTCAACTTTGCCTTAGATTTCGATCTCAGTTGTTCACTGTGCTTCCAACACACCAAGCTTGAGCTTTCACAAACAATCCCATATTGCTTCAGGCCTGGGACTGAAATGCTTCTTCCAGGTTTTACAAAGCCATATCCTTCTGGTTATTCAGGTCATGGCCTCCCTGGAGAAGCATGAATCAAAAAAACAGATATCTGACCTGTGTTGAGTAAGTTAAAGTGAGACCCACTTTTGATTTATTTCTTAAATCACCATAGAATCAGATACACTGAGTTGAAAGCTACCTAATATTTTTTTTAATGTGTATCTATAATTAAGTTAATGGAATTAGTGTAGGACTTTATAATAGCAGTATTTTTAAAAAGCTAACAATTACTCAACTCTTAACTCTGTACTGGTACTGTACTAATTATTTTACAGTGATTATGTCAGTCACTTTCTATGAGGTAGAAACTGAGTTAAGAAAGATTTTGTTTGTTTTAATCTATTTTACAAAGGAAAACTAATGTTCAGATTGATTAATTAGCTTGAATAAAGTTCTTCAGGAAATAAAATGTGAAGCTGCATTTGGCCAGAAACAGCCATTGTTCATAATCATTAATCTTTTTTGAATATGGCTGGATGAATTTGCAAGATTCAATCAAAATTCAGTATTATTTTCTTGAAGCCATTGATTTTATGATACTCTTACTTCTTAGATGATATTAATACCAATTGTGAATCATACATTATATTTCCAAAATGGAACATCAGGAAGACTTACAATAAGAATATTATTTTCTTGTCTTTCTTTCTTGTAAATGAAGATAAGCTCTTAGAATAAATAACAGGTCTTTATTCTTTAGTTGTTCCCACAACTTTAATCTTGACACTAAATAATTTCAAACTTCTTTATCCATCTTTTTCCAACTGAGCTTTTTGTAACTAATGCAAATTCAACAAGGCCAAAACTAAAGTTACCACTTTTGTCCCAAACCACTGTTTCTAATACTCCTTTTGTTAGGTAATAGTACCTATTATCCATTTAGTTAATGTCAATAGGACTTAAGTCTTCAAATAGATTTGTCAATGTCATGTGCGTACATTATTTAAACTTTGAACTTATATTTTAATTATTTTATTTTATTTTATTTCTTTTCAGTGTTCCAAAATTCATTGTTTATGCACCACACCCAGTGCTCCCACACCCATGCAATACGTGCCCTCCATACCACCCACCATCAGGTTCACCCAACCCCCACCCCTCTCCCCTCCAAAACCCTCAGTTTATTTTTCAGAATTTCTTTCTATCATTTCTTTTTAGGTAATTGATCATTCTTTTTAAATACAATTCTATATTTGAAATGCATCTTAAGTTTATCTTTCTTTCCTGTCCCTGATTTGTTTATTGCCTAAATTTCAACCATTCAAACTTTCATAATTTGTATATCAGCATTCTTCCTGTATAATCGTGTCTTCATCAAAATTTTATTAAAATATTTAGAATTCAAATGTTTTGTTATTATAATTAATGGAAATCTGTTTCAATCGCCATAAAAGAGATGGTGAAATCTTCACTACTTTTAAGAGGAGTGTGTCTTTCCCGTTTATATGTCTCATTTCTCCCCAACCTCTCCCCAACTTTCTTCTCTCTAGGGGTGGTGGCTTTATGTCTAGACTGAGGAACACAGTCGAAGAAATTTGGTCCCTTTCTTCCTCTCTTCTGAACAGAGAATACATATTGTCACTTCACTATCTCAATGTCATAAGATTTACGGGGGCATAACCTTATCTGGAGGGAGATACTATAGTTTTGGGTGATAATTTCAAGTAAAATTGATATTAAAATCTGGTTCATGGGCCAGAAATCTTTTTTAGAAAGAGATTAAAAGTGAATAAACCAAAATAAGAATTAAAAGGTTAAAAAGTTTGGAACAAAGATGATAAATTTAGTAATGGTCACGTTGAATTTAGGTTACCTGTAAAAGATTCAGGTGCATATATTCAGGATTATGTTTGACATTGAGATAAATGTTGAAATTTTTGAATCAGGTAAGTGCACAATTAGAAGAGTCAGAATATTCAGAATATTCAGAAAAAATGTCAGTAGATATTACCCCAGGCCTTACTACAGGGTGAATAAATGGTTTTAGATAGACAAGGAACTGATTCATATAAACAAGGCTACACACTCTGGACATTAGTCACATAGGAATTACGCAAGGATTTAGTAAAACTCTGGTCACATGGACCCAGGCATGTGGCCAAAGGGTCTTTAAAATGTAAATTGATGTACTTCGACTTTAAACTTCAGAGGCACAGTTTAATATGTATGTAGGAAAAAAATGATGTGAGAAAAGATTTTTGTACTTATTTTTGTATGTGTATATATTTTTTTCCGAGCCAGGTCTGTGTGCAGATTCTTTAGAGTGCAGCTGTGATATAGAATACTAATGTGTGATGTTCTCACTTTCAGCAGTTAGTGACAGTTGACAGGAACCAGAAGAGCTGTCTCCAAGTCTGTTCTTGTTTTATGTAATTTTGAGCTGCATTCAGAGCCAAGTAAGGGAATCTCATGATTCATGTGTTTATATACTGGGTCTTTAAGTGTTTCTCCATCTCATGTATCTCAGGATGGCTCTGGCCAGGACTTTAGACTCCTGGTATGCAAATGAGAGCTTCTTCAATGGAAAGTAGAAATAAAAAAAAATCAAAATTATTAGAAATTCTTATCTTAAAAAGAATCCATAATATAAAAGCAAAAAAAAAAAAAAAAGAAAAAGAAGGAATCAAATACAGTTGATGTATCAAATATAGTCTGCTACTGCAGGCTTCCACAAGCTGAAAAAAATGAGTTAATAAAAGTACATGGCGAAAGAAGTAGTTCTCACTAGATTCTAAGAACTCAAAGTTTAATTCCATCATTACCCTCAATTTAGAAATCAGCTGAAATGTTTTTCCATCTTAAACAAAGTTGAAGTTTGCATGGAATCAAATTTCACAGGTCTGGTGAATTTTATACCCATATGTATGTCTCTACATACCCAGTGTTCAATGTTGCCCTGAGTGCAGCAGAAAGACCCAACAGTGTAAATGGTCATTGACAGTTTTTGAATATTTGGGATACAAAAGAATAACTCCTTAAATGAAGAATCATTTGGAGCTATCACTATTTTAGATTTCTTTTCCTTTGAAAGAATTTGGAATGTCTCAGGGCATTTGGGTGGCTCAGTGGGTTAAAGCCTCTGCCTTCAGCTCAGATCATGATCTCAGGGGCCTGGATCGACCCCAGCATCAGGTGCTCTGCTCAGCAGGGAGCCTGCTTCCCCCCTCCTCTCTCTCTGCCTGCCTCTCTGCCTACTTGTGATCTCTATCTGTCAAATAAATAAATAAAATCTTAAAGAAAAAAGAATTTGGAATGTCTTAGCTACATTTTGCTGTAGGATTCATAGCATCAGTTTCTTCAAAGGCAGAAACAGACAGACAAGACTGGTGCTCTATGCTTATGCAATCTCATAGGCATATCTCATAAATCCTATTATATGCATAGTTATATTGATGAAGGAAAGTCATAGGTCCTGTGAGAGGCGATTACACAGCAGTTCAGCTGCAGACTACGGAGACACAAGTGCCACTTTAACATCTGTCCATTCCACCGTCTACACTTTTCTATACTGTTAATTGCCTCATTTCTATTATCTTATTTGGATATCATTATTTGACCTGGCATCAAAAACCTGCCAAATTCTGTACCCCATCTTCATATAGAAATTTATAACACTAGTTTGATGCAAAAGTATTAATTGCTTACATAGAAACCATGTAGAGCTTCAAAGGGGGTAGTATTTAATATTGTGACCATGATGAGAAATGGTAAATATTCCACTTTAATGGCAAATCTTGAAAGATGCCAATAATTATCAATGTTTCTTGAAAATTATGCCTGCTGGTCCCCCTCTTTGTGTGTTCTCTCTCTGTGTGTCAAATAAACAAATAAAATCTTAAAAAGAGGGGGGAGAGGCACCTGGGTGGCTCAGTGGGTTAAGCCTCTGCCTTCTGCTCAGGTAATGATCCCAGGGTCCTGGGATTGAGCCCCACATCAGGCTCTCTGCTCAGCGGGGAACCGCTTCCTCCTCTCTCCCTGCCTTCCTCTCTGTCTACTTGTGATCTCTGTCAAATAAATAAATAAAATCTTAAAAAAAAAATAAAAAAGAAGGGGGACCTGGGTGCCTCATTTGGTTAAGCCTCTGCCTTCAGCTCAGGTCATGATCCCAGAGTTCTGGGATAGGGTTAGGGTAGCCTGTTTATCCCTCTCCCTCTGCCTGCCACTCCCCCTGATTGTGCTCTCATTCTCTCTCTCCCTCTATCAAATAAATAAATAAAATTTAAAAAATTCTTGAATGTTATTCATTTTTAAGTATCAAATTTTTAAAAGACCTAAGTAACACAATTCTCATTAAAATGCTGACTGAAATATCTTTAAAGCTGAAGTGATTTTAAGGATTTTTTTAATGCCCTCTTTTTAATTAACACTTTGAATAGAGTTGGTGGAATTATAAGATAAACCACACTTTGTCTTTCTCAGATAACTAAGAAAGTGGAACCATACTTGCACGCTTTAACTTATAGGTAATTCAGCCCACATTTTTAGAGTATATTGGGCTATATTTTATAACATTTATATAATCAGTACTATTAGAACTTCAGGCAATTTTATGATATAAATGTTGAATAAGAGGTAAACATAAGAAATTACATTATACCTAATTATATAAAAAAGAAATTAAGTGTCCAAAATGTGTTCCTTATATGTATGCTTAATTTTTAAATTAAATACAGCTGTAAAAAGGCTGAAACATTCATTGCTTCATGAGTAAGGATATTATTTGTATTAAAAACAAATAATTGCTAAATTTATGTGTTTAATTAAAGCTCAATTAACATTATAAGAAAAATATAAAACCATTTAGAAATAGTATAGAATATAACTCTTACGATAAAGAAAAGAAAATCTCTCCTACAATAGTGTAATAGTGTACCTATTTATAATAGTGGCCCTTATTTTTTATCCTTAGGTTCTATTTAAAATTCCGAATACTGTATAGATAATAAAGTATATAGAATTCCAGCGCACCACCATTCTGCCATAGTGACTGTAATGTTTGTGGTTGCTACTGAGATACTGGTATGTCATCTGGGTTAAGTACCCTTGACTTTAATAGTATAAAATGAACAAATGAGAATAGCCTTGTAATCACAATCATTAACAAAAGATATATTTTTTAACTACTAGTAAAATTAGTGATGAAATATTTATAAAAAATATAAACAGAAAATCAGTGTGATTGAAGAGAATGAAAAGAGAAACTACAGACTGAGAGAAATTACTTACAAAAAATATACCCGATAAAGGACTGATTTCCCAAACTTACAAATAGATTTTAATACTCGATAATTTTTTTTAAAGTTTAAAATAGGCAAAAGATCCGAAAATACACTTCACTAGAGCAGGTATTTAGAATAGCAAATAGATGTTCAGTATCACATGTCATCAAAGAATTGCAAATTTTGACAGAAATGATACCACCGCACATCAATTAAAATAGCAAAAAACAAAACAAAAGAAAACAAAAAAACAAACAAACTGATAATATCTAATCCTGGAGCAACAGGAACTCTCATCTGCTGCTGGTAAAATGCAGAATGGCACATGCACTTTGGAAGACATTTTGGAAGTTTCTTACAAAGCTTAATATAGACTTACCATACCGCCCAACAATCACACTTCCTGGTATTTACCCAAATGAGCTCAATGCTTAGGTCCACACAAAAAACTTGCCCATGAATGTTTATAGTCACTTTGTTCATAATTGACAAAACTTGGAATTAGCCAAGATGTAGGCTATGTCTAGAGTAGGATATAGCCTTAAGTAGGATATAGTTTACTTAAGATGTAGCCTGAAGTAGGATAAACAAATTGTGGTGCTTCCTAACAATGGCATATTATTCAGCAACAGAAAGAATGAGCCTTTAAACCACAAAAAGGCATAGAGGAAATTTAAATGCAGATTGCTAAGTGAAAAAAGTCAGTCATTGTACTATGTATAAAGATTGTACTTAACCCAGGCTATGTACTGCATCTACTGATCCCAACTAATGAAATTCTGGAAAAAAACAAAACTATGGAGACAATAAAAAGTCAACGGTTAAAAAAAAAAAAAAAAGTCAACGGTTACTAGTCTGGGGAAAGAGGGAGAGCTGAGTAGGTGGAACACAGGTGATTTTTAGAACAGTGAAAGTATTTTACATGATACTTTAACAGTGGATACACCAACAGTACATACAAAACCAACAGTGAACACTAATGTAACTATGGACTTAGTTAACAATAGTTTATCAATAGTAACTCATCAATTTAATCAAGTGTACCACAAAAATTCAAGTTGCCTTATATTTCCTCATTTTTATATCCTTTTTGAAGGCTGCTTTTTTTTTTTTAGAATTTTTTAAAATTGAATTTCGGTTGATACACAGTGCTACATTACTTTCAGTTTCATAACATAATGACTCCACATGTCTATATATTGTGTTATTCTTATAGTCCTTCTTAATTAGACTGAATTCTACTGATTTCTCAGCTGAAAAATAAAAATTTGATTATATAAAATTGAGTGTAATATAAAAATATTTACTAAGGCTCTTAAATATTTTTAAAGTTTTTTTTTTCAAGCTTATATCACGTATCTCAATGTTAACATGAAAGTGAAATAAAAATTATATGTATAGAAGTTGAAAGTATTTGTTGACAATAGAAATAAAGCATAGGAAATGCTAAAGGAAGTACTCCAGATAAAGAGGAAAATTGTAAATATCTGGGTTCATTAAAAGATTCGGGGCACCTGGGGGACTCAGTCGGTTGGTGTCTGCCTTCAGCTCAGGTCATGATCCCAGGGTCCTGGGACTGAGTCCGCATCTAATAAGAAACCTGAACGTGCATATGCACTGTTAAGTCAAAAATGAAGCAGGATATATCATATTAATACCTATTAAAATAAACTTGAGTGGCTATATTACATCAGAAAAATCAGATTTCAGTGGAAAGAACTTTACTCAGGGTAGAATGGCCATTTCATCAAGAGGACATAACAATCGTAAACTTCATGTACCCTAATAGAGCTTTGAAATACATATAGAAAAAATCAGACTGAATGGGATGGAGAATTTATTACTTTCCTAGGGCTGCTATAACAAATTAGAACTAACTTCATGGTTTAACACAACTTTTTTGCTTCTGTCTAACTACTAGAGGCCAGATTTCCAAACTCATGAACTCTAATGAAGAAACCTACATTGATCTTTCCATCTTCTGGTTCAAGGTATTCCTTGTCTTGTGGCGACATATTTTCAATATCTGCCTCTGGCCTTCTTTTTTGTGTATTTGTGTGTCAATTATCTGTCTGCATTTACTTTACTTGCAAGAACATCTGTCATTGTATTCAGGACACATTTGGTAATCTAAGATGACCTCATCTGAAGATATTAAATGAATTCCATAAAGATACTTTTTCCATTTAAGGTCATATTCATGAGTTCAGGTGCTTAAAGCATGAATATGTCTTTTGGGGGCCTCTATTTAACTCATAACAGAGAGGGAGAGAGGCAACCCACAAAAATAGTTGGAAATTTCAATGCCTCTGTCTCAAAATTGATAGAACAAATAGATATACAATCAATAAGGACATAGAATACTCGACTAACACTTGACCAACCCAAACTAACAGACATTTATATAAAAATTACCTGGACAGTAGCAGAATATACATTATTTATAAATGCATCTGGAACATCAACCCAGAGTTTCTTCTGGGCCATAAACCAAGTTTCAAAAAATTAAAATTTTAAAGTTTTGAATTATACATATCATGCCCTTTGACCATATGAAAGTACATTAGACGTCAGTACCAAAAAGATATCTGAAAAATTTCCAGGTAATTAAAAAATAAAGAACACATTTCCAAATAGCCAGTGTACCAAAGAACATACTGAAGAGACAATTACAAAGAATTTCACATTGAATGAAAATGAAAACGTAACATTTCAAAACTTGTCCAAAGTAACTAATATATTTATCTGAAGGAAATGCATAGCACTTAATGCCTATATTAGAGAAGAATAAACATTGTATACATTTTATTTGTGTGTGGGTGAAATGATATAGATACAGACATGAAAAAAACAAGGTAGATATCGCTAAAGAAACAAAACAGAAAAACAGAGTAATAAATAGGACCACATTTATATGCCTATATGCATTGAGAAAGAGCCTATGTGAGGATAGGTCAGATACCAACTCCTGCAGGGTAGCAGAAGCCGAAGTGCTGATTGCCACACGTGGAGCAGAGCTTGTCTCACTTTGTAAAAACCGGAGCTTGCCCAAGCCTCCTTCATCCCTTAATGAAAACTGTGATATGCCTCTTTTTGAAAGTTATTATTGAATTCTATGACTGAAATGTGTGGTTAGTTGGAAAAAAAGCAGCCTCAGATATGAGACCTGTGTGAAATTGCTTTCTGACTCAAGGACTACATCTGAGATATACTTTGCAATTTCAACAAACTAGAGCACTAAGGCATAAAGAAATTTTGTGTTATCTTCAAGGATCTCTGGGCTGAGTGAAAGCATCTCACAAACAATGAAATAAATTGATATGAGTTGAGGGATACAGAACCCTCCAAAGAAACCCAAAAAACAAGAAAAAAATTTAAAAATGAACAAATACCACCAAATGAATTTGTAAATGCAAAACTCATTCCTAATGAAATAATCCAATGTCTTTGAAAAAAGTAATCACTTAGAAACAAAGTGTATCTTTACTCTCAAATAGTAGATATAATTTGAACTATGAAAGGGAAAGTAAAAGAAGAGATTGAACAGTTTATACATGTAAACATCTGCTTGGTTAAAGGTAGGAGTACCAAGATTTATCAATTACTAGGTAATCCTGTCCCCGAAGTGCCCTGAATTTAACTTTAACCTTTTACTTCAGCATGTGAGCCAAGAGCAACACATGTAATGGAGAAATGGGGATCACCATTTACCATCTACGTTTACCATATTCCCAGGAATTTTTGTGCACTGCTTTTCCTTCCATAGATAATTTTCATTCTCCATTGATAAGCGTGAATACAAACTCCAATTATCATATTTCACAATAAAATGTATCACTTTATTACAATGTTAAGTAATAAGTTAACATTGCCATTTTTCTCCAATGCTAAAATATTGACACTTTAAGAGAAATGGGTTTTCACTGACCAAAAAAGTTCTATTTTTAAAATTAAAAAATAGTTTTTACAAACTGAGGGATTCAGAGGAGAGGGGAGTGGGGGTTTGGGTGAGCCTGGTGGTGGGTATTCTGGAGGCACATAATGCATGGAGCACTGGGAGTGGTGCATAAACAATGAATTTTGGAATACTGAAAAAAATAAAATTAAATTTAAAAAATAGTTTTTAGTAACAAAGTACATTTAATTTACTCCATAGTGAACCAGTATATAGACAATATGATATGTTGATATTACTGTAATTTCTTGCAGTTTGAAATCATTAAACTTGATTGAGTAAATCCAATATGAAGCTGATGATTATAAACACTTATGTTGATTAGTATGAGATTAAAAAGACTTGAAAACAAGATTTATTTTTCTCTTTTAGCATTATAAAGTAAACATATGTAATTTGCTTATTCTAAAAATATGAGCAAGAGTAGACAATTAAATTGGATAATTGAAATACAAAATAAAACAAAGATTTTCTTTGGGGACTAAAGGCATATTGTATATCTATTGATAGACTACATACATATCAAGACTATGTGAGGTTTTTCTTGTAGCAGAAAGCTATCTAATAAATTTAAAGCTACTTGAAATAATACAAAAAATTAAAAACAAAAACAAAAAATACTTCCAAAATTTCTATTCCCTTCATATTTTATATACACTTTTGCCAAAAAAAAAAAATCTTCTTCACTGGAGATGTACAGCTTACTGTGATGAAAAAAAAATTACTATCACTAAACTCCTATGAAAAAACATATTAAATTATTGTTCAAAAAGAAGTTATCTAATTGACCTTCAAAGATATTTGTTGTCACAATGGAAAACTTCTGTTTACTTATAATTAGCAACTTTTTGTTCAATCCCTAATTTTACAGAGGGTTTCACTTGAATTATTTATATGTATTAGCCATACTACCAAAAATTATCTACTAGGTGACAAAAGGTCTGCCTATACATCCTTACTGGGTTATACCGTAATCTAAAGTGGCAGTAAAACAACATAACATAACTACTACAGAAGTTTGGAGACTACTTTATAGGTTTCTCTGGTAAATGCTTTGAGCTCTTCAGAAAGGAAACAAATGTAATGGTATTGTAAATACTATAACTTCTAGAAATCATTAAATTTTATCTCATAAAATTCAATATTGTGTTGACATATCAGCTTCAAATCTTTTCAGTTTCTACATTCTTTTAAGATGTAATTCCATATAATTCAAAATATTAATGGGTAACTTAATAAATAAAAGAATCCCATTTGTTAGTATTTGTGATTGACTCTAAACTATTTGGGGTACACACATCATTTAAATATTTGTATTCAGATTACCCTTACTATGTTTACAAAAGTGTCTTAGCAATATATAGCCAATAACTCATCTTTTAACTGAAGAATTCTGACAGATCATCTGAAATAACATTGTTAACACTGTGCTTCTGCTCCTATTCCAATCAAATGATTATTTATTAAACAGATATTTTCAATCTGACTTAGCAGTTGTTTCTCTACACAATGTTATTAAATCAAGAAGTTTTATATGGAAAATGGGAAGATAGCCTTTCTAAACTCAAAGGAAATGAATAGCTATGGTGACAAAAAATATTTTTCAAATATTGACACAATTTGTCAAACAAGACTACTAGTTCAATTGCCAGATGAATGGTTACATTGCCTCTACATATGAGGTCTGTGGTCAAGATCTTGTTTCATGTTAGAATAAAATCTATTACACATATTCAATTGAATTTTCAATGCTCTGAATCAAAGAATAAATAAAAGCTGTATATTGTAAAAAAGGGTGGCAGGGACTCATTAGTCAAGTACTGATAGTCTTTGATTCTCGAACAACCAAGGCCTGGAATCCTTTAGGATTGTCTCTACAGAAAGTGTACCCAAAAGAAAATTAATATTAGCTAGCGCAATTTTATCTACATGTCATGGTTTATAATTACCTTGATTTTATATTTTTCCACTTTTTAAAAATCATATAAATATTATTCATTATGTTAAATCTTCTGTTGACCACTTAAATGTTGTTTAAATTAAAATAAAAATTTCCCTGATCTAAGGGTGCTTGAGGATCACTAAAAGATTACTATATTTAGGGGCGCCTGGGTGGCTCAGTGGGTTAAAGCCTCTGCCTTCGTCTCACGTCATGATCCCAGAGTCCTGGGATCGAGCCCCACATCGGGCTCTCTGCTCAGCGGGGAGCCTGCTTCCCTTCCTCTCTCTCTCTTCCTGCCTCTCTGCCTACTCGTGATCTCTGTCTGTCAAATAAATAAAAATCTTAAAAAAAAAGATTGCTATATTTATATTTTAATTTAAATACTGTGAATGAATTCTCACCATTTTTGAGCACTTATTTTGTGTACATATCTTTATTATTGGTTTTTTGTTTTGAATTTTCTCAAAATATTTTCATATTTTTATAACCATGAAAACGAAATAGTAATCTGTATCTAAAAGTAAACTATGTTTAGACAAGTTTCTTTAAGAGTAGCTACTGAACCCATGACACCTAGAGTTACTTGTGATTGTTAGTGAAAATTATCAGTGATGTTTTCAGTGGACGGTGAAGTCTTTTTTGATTACTATATATGAAACGCCAGCATTTCCTTAGAAGTTATTTCTAATTCAATACATGTCTGCATAATGATTCAAGTGTTTTTGAAAATTTATTAATCACAATGAGTAACAAATTCTATTTTAACATTATAAAATTATCAATAATTTTTTGTAAATTTCTTACCACTCAAAACACTTCTACAGAATATTGTGACAATACACAGTATTTTTTCCTAAATAGCATGACCTGTAGTTTTTCCCAAGGAAAGTTAGAATATTTTTACAATCCACATATAAGATTGTCTCAAATATAGCTTAAATTTCTGAGCTATTCACCAATACAAAGATTTGCCTATCAACACTCAGATCTGGGTGCTTAGTCCTTAAACATCTGCCTTCAGGTCAGGTCATGATCACAGGGTCCTGGGACGGAGTCCCGCATTGGGCTCCTTGCTCAGTGGGAAGCCTGCTTCTCCCTCTCCCTCTGCCTGCCACTCATCCTGCTTGTGCTCTCTTCTCTGTCAAATAAATAAATAAAATCTTAAAAAAAAAAAAAAGTAGCACTCAGATATAGACTCAATGGACATGGATGCAGATATCTCTCTTTAGAGGAAAAAGAAAGGATTGTTTATTATAGAAAAGGGCTACGAAATACATTTTTTGCAACTGTAATGAGCCTGCTGAAGACAAAAGTTATTACATCTTTCCTGGCAAGGGAAAAGTCATGGAAAAATAGGTGAAACCAAATAGAGTACTAAAATGCAGGTATAATTATAGACTGGACTTGAATAAAATAATACAGTGGTATGTGGAGTGAAACTGATGAATGAAAGCCTGTGGCTATACACTGACTAAACATAATAACTTAGAACTCTAGTTTAATTAATTGAATGGATATAAAAAATACATAGCATGTATTTCACAGAAGCTTCCCTCCTTCTTGTATGAGGAAAACCCTTGTTCAACTATTCCTCAAGGCTGTACACAGAATAAAAGATTCAGGTATATATTAATTTGTTGCTGCCTGACAGTGTTTAAGCCAAGGAATTCTATATCATATTGATAGATATCAAAAAGTTGGATAATATGGATAATAATTTTGTTTTCTGGATTTTTTTGTTGTTGTTTTGTTTTTGTGAAGAAAGTGCTGTTTTCACAGTGCATTGGAATTCACGACCACAGATGTTTATTTTCCAAAAAGATGTTATTATGCCATGATAAGTGTGATGCTTTTATTTATACTGATCAGTAGTACAAAGGGAGGAAAATAGGCTTCAATTTGCAACATAGGGTTTTCAGAGTGCTGTTTAGATTCAATGTGGGCATGTATGTTTGTATGATTTTCTCATATCTGAGATGAGCAATGTATTTCACAAAAATATATCAGTTCTGTAACTTTCACAAAAATTAGGGATTTTTACTCTTCTAGGTACAGTAGCCTGTGAAGGAACTTTTTAAAAGGGAAACAGAATGGTAACAAATTATTTCTCAGTGAATAATTATTGGCATTTTGGACAGGACAGTTATTGGCTTTATGACACTGTCTTTTGCACTTCAAGGTCTTCAAGATATTCTTCTCACGGTGTCTGGCAATATTGCTCCTGGGTACTTACCCAATTTGAAATTGTATGTGCATACAAAAGCTTGCACACATATATTTAAACAGCTCTATTTAAAATTACTCCAAACTGATAGCAACCAAGATGCAGTTGGATAGGTGAATGGATAAACAGATTGTGATACATTTATGCATTTGCATACTATTCAGTGATTTAAAAAAAGTATAGTGAGCTATGAAGCCACACAAAGATATGGATGTAAGTGTTGAAGAAAAGGTTCTGACAGCTCAGGAGATGAATAGGTCTAAGACGAATGGTGAAAGGAACCATATGTAAACACACTGTATTCTACGTGGTAAAATTGTAAACCATATGTAAACACACGTATTCTACGTGGTAAAGTTGTTTCCCATGGGGGTATGGATTACAACTCTGAAACTAAATGTACTAGAATTAATTAAAGATGGTGAGTGGTGGGAGTCATGTTTCTCATTGTTGGAGTTAAAAATTACAGATAAGCAAGGGAGAGGGCTAGGATGAGCCATGTAGTACTGGGTTTGATGAAAAATATCAATATGAAGTTAAGCTTAGCTTAAAAGGATACGGATATATACACATAGAAATATTTATAGTTATCTGAATATAAAGATATGTACTTACTTACTGTGTTATCTGGGAAGGCTAAGAGCAATGATACTATAGCAGCAATGAATATAACTAGTGTCCAGATCATCTTTTCTAACACCATTTGCCAATGAAAAGGAACCAGGACTCCTTGAAGAAATAGCTGATTCTCAGGCTGGGGCAAGGAATATATAAAATGAGCATGGGGAATATTGCAGTGCCAGAAAGTTAGGAAGGGTTCAAAAATCCACAATGATGGGGCACCTGGGTGGCTCAGTTGGTTCGGCGACTGCCTTCGGCTCAGGTCATGATCCTGGAGTCCTGGGATCCAGTCCCATATGGGGCTCTGTGCTGGGCGGGGAGTCTGCTCCTCCCTCTGACCATCCCCCTTCTCATGCTCTCACTCTCTCTCATTCTCTCTCTCCTAAATAAATAAATAAAATCTTTTTAAAAAAAATCCACAATGATGGTATATGTCAAAGGTCTCACACAGTCTGCAACTGAGTGAGCTCCCAATGGCCAAAGCAGAAACAGTTTGAACAAAATAAAGAACATAATTCAAAATACAAGGTAACACATAACACAAATATATGCTTAGACAGATGATAGATGATAAATGGCAGAAGACAGGTAGATGATAGATAGACAGTTGGTAGAAGAGAACATCTCCCATGCAGAATTCCAAGTAATTTTGTAGATACTCTGCCTCAAAGAGAAGCAGCATAACTTCCTACCCCTTAAGTGTTGGTTACGTATAGTGACTTATTTCCAAAGAGTCCAGTAAGGAAAGGGAGGAAAAATAATTACAGTGGAGCAAAGTGACAACCACTAGCTCAATAAGGTGATCAAGGTTAACACGCAACGTGATATCACGTTGACACCATGTGCCCTTGATAAGATGTGACGAGAATGTTCTTTAATGTCTGTGAGTTTCCTCCATAAAACCCATAGGTCCTGATTTAGTTGTAAGAAAATTATCGAACAAATTCCAAACAAAGGACATTATACAAAATACTGGATCCCTGGTCTTCAAAACCGCTACAGTCATCAAAAAGTAGGAAAGGCTAAGAGACTGTCACAGTCTAGAGGAGCCTAAGTAGCCATGGTATTTTGTGGAAATGACACGCTGGTGTAGCAGAGAAGCCCTAGTTCCGAAAGCTGAAAGTACACAGTGCAGCTGATTCCAAGAGCTTAGGTAACGTCCGCACACAGCTGGCAGCCACAGCAAAAAGACCAGGAGGATTTTCAATAGGCGTTTAGTTATCCGACACAAATTTGGGCTTATGTTTTTACCTCCGTTAACTTGATACAGGCTTTCTTTTTCAGTCTCTCTTAAGCAGTGTTGAAAATAACAGTCTTGCCCCTCTAGAAAGTTATTATATAAACCAGTGTAAATAATGTGTAATGTTTTGCATAAACTGCTATATAGATATGCCTTTTGATATATCATTATTTTATTGTTATTTTGCTTTGTTTATCAGAAACACTGACTGCTATTATCCTGGTATCTTCCATAGTTCCCCAAGATAATGTGATTCTGAATTCCATTTTGCTGTTCTTGGGATAAGATGTTTCTGCAAATATCTATAAAGGTCTTGTAGACGTATCCCTTGTTCGAGGTCCCTACTTTCACTACTTTAATTGCATCTTTATGACTATAATGGAGTATCAGAATAGGCTACTTTTGCTTATTAACAATTCCACCTTAAAAACTTCTTGGAATTCTACCAAATCCTTAACGTGAAAATATATTTTTTTCCTATCACAAAATATGCATGGGCTTGCCCTTCACATAATGATGATTATAAATACATTCCAATCTCCTGGCAGTTACAAAAATTATTTTTGATATGCTATATGCCAGGATAATATTGATGTGAATGTAAAATATGTGCTTTAACTAGGAAATCACATTTAAGATTTTTAAGAATCTGTAAAACTCTCACAAATATATGCATTTTATAGATCATCAAACTTGCATGGGTGAAGTGGATAGTCTCTTCTTGGTTATTGTGTAATAGGTTGATGTACATTAATGGACTGTATTGGCTGAGAGCCTGGGGCTTTCCAGCATTTGCCAGGTGATAACATTTTGAATATATGAATAAGGAATATGAAAACCCTTAAATACAGGGACAGGCATGCAGATGGGTAAATCTATTGAGACATTTAAATATGGGAAGTTGAGCAAAATTTTAACTGTGAACAAAAAATGTGGATATGTTAATATGGTATAAAGGCAGCATGTTCTAAAGTTTTATTCTCATTTCCATTACCTGTTTCACTTAAAAATTATTGAAAAATCAGTGCCCTCCAAAATCTAACTATCTTCTTCTATTATGGGATCTTTTCACAGGTGCTTACTATGTGTGAACATGGAGTAACCTTATGTTGAAGAGAAAGTGGGGTCCTTTATTCCAGTATGGAAACTGGTAGTAGAGTTTGGCAACCAGAATCAAGACAAAGTCTTTATAGTCTCTCTTCTTAAAAGGGACTGAATTTTTCTGCAGATATGTACAAATCCGAAAATAACAAAGATGTCTTCACGCAAACAAAAACAAAAACAAAAAAACCATTAAACAAATTTGAATATAAACACTCAGTAAAAATTGACATAAATTATACCCTCTGTGTGTCTTTGTGGAAACTTCCAGACAGGCCTGCTTTATGCTATTTTTAATGGAGAGATATGGTAACAGAAATAAACACTCAAATATATATATAATCATAAATTGTGACAATTTCTCAAAGAAAAATTCCCAAATTTCTAGTTAACAAACTTTTAGATAATAAATGAGTATCATTTAAAGTCACCAAATTGTGATTATATTAAGTATAAATATAAATATTTATATACCATATATATATTCCCAAAATATATATTTTTTAAAACAAAAGGTGTGAACTTTGTTAATTCTTCCACCATCACAACCCCACCCTCCGCTCCCCCCAGCCAAAGCCCTCACGGAATAACTGCCAGATCAATACACCCCCAGGCTGGGCAGCCTGAAATGTTTCAGAAGCTGCTTCTGTTTCTCCAGGTCCTAGCACCCGGAGCATGTGGAAGGTGGGACATGGGGCCGATGCCGATGAAGTCTCCGTGCAGCTGCCCTCACAGCGCTGGCACGGGGGCCAGAGGCACGAGAAGCATTCCTCCAGGGCGATCAGGCCAGACACCTCTTTCTGATAGAGCCCTGATTCCTTCACTGGCAGAATTCACACAAAGCTCTCCCTGGTTGCTGAGGGCGTTGCACCACCAGATGCAGCAATTGTGGCGGCGGCCAGGACGCTGCCCGCCCTGCCTTGCACAGGAAGGGCTGGAAGAAGCCCGGAGCTGCCCGGTGTGTCCTGCACATCCGTGGGTAGGCTGTGCTCTAGCACAACGCAGAGTGGTCCATATCACGGGCAGACCAGTGATCACGTAAAGAGCACAGTGTCCAGACGGGTGTGCTCCCCGGGTGCCCTTCCCTCATCCTCCTAGGCCAGCTCCACGTGGGCTCGCTTGCCCTGGGGATGAGACGCTGGGAGATGGCAATGCAATTGCACAGCAGGTCGGGGGCAGGGACGTCCTCTGTGTGGGCCACTGTACCTGCCAGTCCTCGTAGATGCGCACGCGGGGCAGCAAGGCCGCTGCGTGCGTGTGTGTATCTATACCTACATCTCTCTGTCTTCTATCTCCTAATAAAATGTCCCTCTCATTTAAGCGAATATTATTTCTTGAATTATTTGTTTTATCTAATATTAAAATATCTCTCCAATTCTATAAGGCCACTGTTTACATTTTAAAGATTTTTCGTTTCACTTTTACGCTATTTGTGTTTTGGGATCACATGGTTGGATCTTGTTTGTAATCTAGTCTGACAATTTCAGATGTTTGGACTTTTTATCCATAAATGTTAATTCATTTAATTAATAATGTGATTGGATTCATGGTGCCACTTTGTTATTTGGTTTGTCTTTCTTTCCCCTTAGATTACTTCATTTTTGTTAAGAAAAAAATTTTGTATGTCTCATTTTATTTGTTTTGTTATTATATTTGTTGTTATATTTGTTGTTATATTTTTTGAGTTTTTTTCCTTAGTTGTTATTCTATAACTAAATATGCATCTGAGTTTATTACAAACTGCTTTAAAAGAAAAAAAAGGATTAATTCTAGAAAGGTACAGCAAATTTAATAGAGTTCTATTTCTTCATTCCTCTTTTTTGTTAATATTACATATTTTATATCTTTGTCTTATTTTATTTTATTTTATTTTTTGAGAAAGAGAGTGTGGACAAGTGGGAGGGGCAGAGAGAGAGAAACTCAAACAGGCTCCATGCCCAGCACAGAGCCCAACTTGGAGCTCCATCCCACAAACCCAAGATCATCACCTCAGCTAAAACCGAGAGTTTTATGCTCAATTGACTGAGCCACCCAGGTGCCCCCATCTGTATTTTATTTTACATTATTACTAACCCTGGTTACTATGTACTAATTATTAATTTAAACAATCCTAGTTTTAAAATACATTAGGTGGTCCTTATTTTTTCCTATAAATTTGACTTAGTGCCATTTTTGTCCAGCCTGAAGACTTCCTTCTTTTTTAGGGAAGATGTGATACCAAAGATTCCTCTCTCCCTCTCTCTCTTAATGAGAAAGTCTTCATTTCTCTCCCTCTCACTCTTTTTTTTTTCTTTCTTTTTCATTTGATATAGAATTCATGTTGTTTGTATTTAGCCAATGTTTAAAGTGGATTCTCTCATGCATTTCCTTAAGAGAGTGAATCCTTATTTTTTTCTGAAAATTTAATTATTGCTTACTCAGAACCTTAGAATTGCAATGTGTTTTTGTTTGTTTGTTTGTTTGTTTGTTTGCCTTTTACTTTGATCAGAGTTCCATTTCCTTTCTGATCTGCTATTTTGGGTATCTCTGGCTTTATCTAAGTTTGGCGCATTTCTGCTCCATTGGAAATTCTCATACATTCTTTGTCCACAATCATTTATTTCCCAGATCATAGTTTTCTGTTTTGCTGTGCCTTAGTGCCCCTTGTTGATTCCTCCAAATTCTCCTTCTTTTGATGACTCACACATCAGTTCACTGATTCCTCAGGCTATGGAAACATACTATGCTATCTACGGGACTTCACTGAAGCCCCATCTATTTTGACTGAGAGTTGCACCCGTAAATACAAAATTGACTCACATTCTCTGACATTTCTCGGGTTATATTCATTAAGAACATATGCTCTGTAGAAGGTCACAATATTTAAGCCTAATAATACTCTGACATTATCATTGGCTTTGCCCATGTAAGTTTATGTTTGTCAAGTATGTTGTGTCTATAATAATTAATGTAACATAAAAGTATAGCATTAAAAATTTCTTATTTGTAATTTTGTAGAGATATATGGATGAGTGTGATTGTTTTTAGCTTAAAAATACGGGATTTTTCAATCTACTTGCCAAGTTATCATTGCAAAAATGATATAATTTATGCAGATATTGGCTAGCAAATTTAAGAGGTTAGAGGATTCATAGTTCCTGACACAACTATCACTAATTCCGAAGATACTTTAGTAGCAGAAAGACATTTAATCATTGTTGGAAAGTAACTATGGATGGCATATTATGTTTGGCAGCTTCTTTTAAAAACTCATTTTGATTGTGTAATTTTCTTTTTGTTCTTAAATCAGATATATAAATGTAACTTAATTTAAATGTAACTTAATTTTTTTTATTTTCTAATTTTTAGATGACATACTTCATCCATAGACCAAAAAAAAAGGAATAATTATGGAGCGAAAATTGCATTTGGCATCATTGCTGACTAATTATGATGCAAACTGATTTGGAAATGGGATTGAAGCTAAAAGTAGCATTTGTAATGGCAGCCTTCATTTCTCCAGAGCCTTTAGCTGGACTTCATTTATTTAACAAAAACATATATTGCCAGGTATTGAATAATGGAAGAAAGAAGAAGAGGGCAAGAGAGGCACAGATGGAAGAAGAGAAAAAGGATGAATAAGAGGAAGAGGAAAAGAAATGAACGTAATCTTCTACCCAAGAGCTTAAAAGCTGACTCGTAAAGGGAAGAAAGGACATAGTAAACAGGAATGAATTAAAAGTCTCAATTATTATGCAAAACTTCTCTTTTCATTGACCATTAAATAAATACATTTAACTAAATAACTTGTAATTAATTGTTGGTAGTGAGTTATTTGTGATTTGTGACAAGATGGCTTGTCAACTGTTTTAAATAATGAATAATTTGACTTTTGCAAGTAGTCTTAAATTGATTAATAATATGCAGATAATTTACAACACCAACTTTAGCCATAATAATTCAACAAAATATTACATTTGGGGACAATGATAGAAATAATAAAATGCTACATTTGCCCTTAATTCATATTTACAAACTTAAACAACATTGTGTTTACGATTTAGACATATACGTACATATGTAGAATGATTACATATGGGCCAATAATAACAACAGAGATTCAAGCAAAATATTTCGCCATATCCTCTATTTAAACCACTGGGTGCAATCTACTTTTCATTATGCTTATTAAAACAAATAAGTCAATAAAGAACATATATGTGATGATCTTTAAATTATATATGGGCATATATATATATATATATGTACTGAATTGATCACTATGTTTATGAACACAGACAATTAGTATAATTTTTCATTGCTACTCAGCACTGTGTTCAGGGACACATTCTAAATAATTTCATATAGCTTCCATTCCAAGTTTCTGTTGACTATAAGAGTTTTAAAATGTGATTTTAAACCACATTTTTAAATTCAATCACAGTATTTTATAAAGGTAACACTAAGTTTCAGCAAATGAAATCCAGCAGAGATTTACTGAATAATGCACAGAACATCAATTTAACAAATCTACGTTCAAATTTAAAATATTGACCTTAAACCATGCTAAACTATCTGTATTCCAAGCGTGCAGATATGTGGACTCTGAATGGCCCAGCTCGACGTTCACATGATTCCTCTGGCAGGTGGAAAGAGATATATCATTCTTATTGAGGCGGGGAGAAGAGGTGTTGGGATATGCTCACGCGATCTTTCTTGGCCAGAGTCTACCCAGTCTTAGGCCACCGCAGTTACCTGGGCTGGAAGAAGTAGCCAAATTCTGAAGCCTGATGAACCAGAACGTATTTGAGTTGGTGCATGAATGGTGTCCAGGCCTTACAACACTGATACGTTTGTATTCTGTTTTTACATCTCCAATATATTGGTTTGAAGTTTCTATCTTACTGGGAGAAAAGGGCGTACTCACATATACCCCAAGATCAATGCTACAATTCTAGTATGGCAAAGTTTTCTTCAATTGTTGGCCCTGGTCTCTGATGAGATTTAAGGCAAGAAGGTCAGTAACTTAGCTATGGTCTCCGCTAGTGTGTGTTCCTGTAGAAGTGTAATAATCCCTCACGATCCCTTGTTCATCCTTAGTATAGATTATCTTCACTTCAGTCCCATTTCAGATGGCCTGGCTGTTGGCTTCCTGAATGATCCCGGTGTGATTAAAAGGGTTTGCTTTTACATTCACTGTGGTGAATCAGCACTCCATTGGATTCTACTTTGTCCACAACTCCCACAAGGCATTTGGGTTGTCCTCTCTGACAATGATTCTGGGCTTAACCACGTGACTTGCTTTGGCTGTGAGGATGTGAAAAAAATCAGGCATAAGCAAAAACTTGAAATGAGCTTTAAAAGTGCGGTTTATCTTCTGTGGCTTTGCTTGAAAAACTGAGACTAACATTGGAGTAAGCTGAAGTTCATGAGTCACTTCCTGAGAAGAACTGAAGTGATCCAGCCAGCAGCCATCCAACCAGGAGATACACGAATGAGGCAACATTAGTTCATCCAACCACCAGCTGATTTTTCATTTTTTTTAAGGTTTTATTTATTTATTTGGCAGACAGAGATCACAAGTAGGCAGAGAAGCAGGCAGAGGGAGAGGAAGAAGCAGGCTCCCAGCTGAGCAGAGAGCTCAACATGGGGCTCAATCCCAGGACCCTGAGATCAGGATCTGAGCTGAAGGCAAAGGCTTTTAACCCACTGAGCCACCCAGGCGCCCCTGATCTTTCAGTTTTCCACAAAGAAAAGGCCTTTTAGAAATCAGCTAATGTGATCAAGAGCACAAGATATGAAGACAGAAAAAGTCCATTGTGTAGAAAATTTGTCCACCATATCTTAAATAGCATTCAATGGAAAAATTATAACTAAACAAATCTAATAAAGAGGAAAATGTACATACACTCATTAGCAGTTAATCAAATATGATTTAGTATTGACATACATATGGGATGTCTTTATGCCCATTAAGACTAAATTAAAAACATGTGATAACACAAACATTGGTATGGATGGGAAAGTGAGCACATTCACACAAAATGGGGAAAATGCAAATAAATCGTTTTGGAGAGCATTTTGGTAAATTTTATCAAAAATTCATATTCACTTCAACAATGGGTACATTGGAATGGAAAATATCAGTTCTGCCTCATAAAACATTGGATTATATGGGTTTATTTGTTTTGATAAATTTTATACTACTTATTATACTGAGATTCAGCATATAAAGGAATTTCAGTCTTTCTAAAGAAATACTTTTAGAAGAATATTTATGTCTGAGGCAACATTATTACAGTAACTTAAAATTATAGAATTAAATATGTTATTTATAAATAATTCATTTACT
This sequence comes from Neogale vison, assembly GCF_020171115.1. Taxonomy (NCBI): domain Eukaryota; kingdom Metazoa; phylum Chordata; class Mammalia; order Carnivora; family Mustelidae; genus Neogale; species Neogale vison. Next base: position 17,399,852 of record NC_058100.1, read on the forward strand.
GATTTAGTCATTCTTTTCACTTTAAACTTACAAGAATATAGTTCTAGAATATAATGTGAAATACAGTATGTGCTTCCTACCCTCACATGCTCAGTAGGTTAGTAGAAGAAAGAGAAAATAAACATTAGTTGATAAATGTTATTTTGTGAGAAATATCATATGCTATGGGCGCACATGAAGACCCTATAACCCAGTTTGGGGGTTAAGGATAGGAAACGCTTCCTAAGAAAATCACAACTGATCAAGTCCTGAAAATGCCAATGTTAGTGGAAAGAAAGAAATGAATCAGGAGAAAAAAAAGAGACCACTTCTGGAAAAGTGGACAGAATTTGAAATGATGTACATGTGAGAGAGACCTAATACATCCAGAGATCTAAATGCAGTTAAGTGTGTAGTGTTAGGATGTGTACAGAGGTGTAGCAAGTAGAATCAGGATGAAAGAATTTGGAAGTTACATAAAGCTGTTTAGACTGCATTCTCAAGTTAATGGTTAGAGAGTTTGCAAAATAAGTAATCTGGTTGCAACAAGCAATGTTGGGACTCCAGGTTGAAGGTCTTAGTTAAAATGAGGACAATTTTGGAAGGACAACTGTGAAAGTGAAGAAAAATTAAGACATGAAACTGTGGTTATTGTTGGGGCCCCTGGGTGGCTCAGTGGGTTAAGCGTCTACCTTCAGCTCAGGTCATGATTCCAGAGTCCTGGGATTGAGTCCCACATTGGGCTCCCTGCTGAACTTCTCCCTCTGCCCCACAACCTGTTCTCTTGTTCTTTCATTCTCTCTCAAATAAATAAATTTAATTTAATTGAAAAGAAACTGTGGTTATTGTTGACAAGGTGCTATGTATTTCCATATAGAATCACTACAAATGATAAGAGGACATTTCTAGTCTGTTAATAGAAATTGTCATATTACTGAATACAGAGAGACAGCTAGCGGGGGGATACAAGCCAGGGGAATGGGAGAGGGAGAAACAAGCTCCCCGCTAAGCAGGGAGCCAAATGTGGGGCTCAATCCCAGGACCTTAGGATGATGATCTGAGCTGAAGGCAGATGCTTAATGATTGAGCCACCCAGAAACCCCTGTACTTACTATTTCTTTTAAAATTCTTTTGAATGTTATTCCTTCTCTATAAATTGTGTATTTATTTACATGTGCATAAGCATAAACTTTTTTTAAAAGATTTTATGTATTATTTATTTGACAGAGAGAAACACAGCAAGAGAGAGAAAACACAAGTAGGGAGAGAGGGAGAGGGAGAAGCAGGCTTTCTACTGAGCAGGGAGCCCGATGCGGGGCTCAATTCCAGGACCTGGGACCACGACCCAAGCCAAAGGCAGATGCTCAAGGACTGAGCCACCCAGGTGCCCCAAGCATATACATTTTAGAGTGGTTCACCATAATATTCTATCATACGGTCTGGCAGTTCTGATACATTGCAGCTAAATTTGCTGCTTGTTTTACCCCTTCTCCTTTGAACTGACTATACAGTAGTATGTGACATGTTAGTTCCCTGTTTTGTTTTGTTTTGTTTTTCCATATAAAATCAACGAATGGTTATAGGAGAATCAAGATATCAAATATTTAACTTTTAAATTGAAGAAGGGGACCAAAAAAGTGGGGAATTTCCATCACATGGAGAAAGCTTGCTTGAAAATTAAGCTAACAGAAGAAGACAGGGCCAAGTAATCAAGGAGACAGACACAGCAAGACAGGTGAAGAGTTTTAGAACCGTCCACTAAATTTAAAGCCCTCAATCAAGCCACATATCAAACAGATTCCATTCGTTTACTGGATGGTAATGTAAGTCAATACTGTCTTTCATTCTGAAGTAATTTGTGGGATGAATTTCCATTCATCACTATTTTAAAGTGTATAAAATGCTTCAATACACATTTATTCTAATATTCCTCATAATACATGTCATATCTTCACTTATTCAAACTACGTATTCTGTGCCTATCTTGAACGTCTCTAATAATTTGTCTTTTAATTAGTAATTGTAGACTGAATTCAATTTCAACATTTAAATAAATTTTCAAAAAAAATTATAACGTCAGTACTCATCGCCACATGTGCCCTTCTTAATATCTATCACCCAGTTACCCCAGCACAGGATGTTATATTAACAAATGAATCATCGAACACTATATGAAAAACGAATGATATATTATATGTTGGCTAACTGAACATAATAAAAAAATTTTAAAAAGTATAAAAATTATAAAGTCATGGCTTAAATTTTTAAATTAATTTTTACTTAAGGGGCTATTGGGTATATAAGTTTAATTTAGAAAAGAAAATCAGAAATGAATCATTAAGCTGTTTAAGAAAGGGAAATCATTGAATCTGTTTTCTTAGCAAAATGAACTTGATGTAGTTTTTAAGCAACAGGGCCCACATTTTAAGGATAGTGAGAGCACATGACACTGTCTGTTGTGATTAATGAATCATTAATTTAATGATTAATTAATTTAATTTAGCTGGACACCCAAATCATTAGGATTCTCCATGAAAAATCATCAGTGTGACATGGCAGACAGGAAATTGATAAACAATGTTAACATTCTTTGTGTGGTGTTATTAACGGAAAATATAAAGTCATCTGAACTTGGAAAATTTTATAAAAATAACGTTCAGCAATAATATACACATAAATTCTCAATATGAGTATATTGATAGGCTACACAAAGTAAAGAGAAATAAACGTAAAACTTCTAACTCTGGATCTTTATTCAGTTTCCTAAAACAGAAAGATCAGCAAAAATCATGTGCTTAGCACTGAGTGAAATTCTGTGTCTAAACTTAAGAAGAATGTCTTTTTGTATGTCTTTTTCTGATAGTACTTCAGAGTTAAATTTTGTTCCTTTCAGTAAAAAAAATATGATTTATTTAAAAATATTATTTATTACCTACTCCATGTAAGCCCTTATGTTAGATATAAGGTATAAAGATATTAATGGAAATTCTCTTAACTTGAAAGGATTTATAGAAAATCATCAGGTACAGTAATAGCAGTATGAACAAAGTGGCACAGGTGCACTTAGGAGGAATCCTTTTGTTAGTGGAGATACCACAGAACACGCATTTTTGAAAAGCAGTCTGTAAGCCCATCAATCATGAGGGTAAGTGCAGTCAATTTTGTAAACATCAGTAAATGCAATGTGTATATAAAGTAATTTAAATACACTATTTCACATATTTCTATATGAATAAGTTCTTCCTTACTTTGGTTCTTTTGGGGTATATAATGTAATTTGTGTTAATTTTGCTATTCAGAACCTTCATGCCTTAACATCTCTTGATTTGTGTTTTAAAGTCATTAATTAATTCATATTGATTTAAACATAAATCAAACATATTTATGTTTGTTTTGTTTATATTCTGGTAACATGACTAAAAGCATTTAAATGAGATTGGTTAATATTGTATGGAAGTAGAAATATTTCAGTTGGATCTGAAGAATTAGTGGAAAATAAGTAGGAAAATACTTTAGGCATTCTAGGAAAAACAAAAGAGAACTAGAGAAGCGAGGAGAAAATAGCCAGGTGAATGGTGATATTTATTTATCTATTACCTATGATCTATATCTATCTATCTATCTAATCTATCTTTTATGTATTTATTGGTTTTAGTAACAGAAACTCAGACTAAAACATTTGAACAATAAAGAAAGCCACTGATTCTCATACATCAAAACTCATTGCTAGGCAGAGTTTCAGTGCAAATAAGTTTAGTGTCTCAATTCTGTTTTTAATGTCTTAATTCTGTTTTTATAAACTCATATTCTTTCTATATCTATGTCAATTCCTCTCACAGACAGTAGAAGGATGTGGGGTTATGTGGGGCACAAAGTCATTTTTACTTTTTCAATTTTTTCTCATAAGATGAATGGAAAACTTTCCGAGGCATCCCTAGGAATCTGTCCTTGAAGTCATCAATCTATGTTAAATCACACACGTTTTTAAACAAATCATGGCATTGTTTATTTAACTCTCCTTAGTTCAAGACATCCTTGCCTTTGGGACAAGGTCATTTCTCTAAATCACACCTTGCTGTTACTACTCCGTAGAAGAGGGTGAACAAATTTGGAAGGCTAACTACAGTGCCTAACATAGTGTCTGTCTTCCGGGAATTTTAAGTAGTTGATTTTGATTAGAAAAGTTTCTATATAAACTTAATATCTCACTAAATTGCCATTTAGATGAATTTAGTGAATTTATGCTATTACATATCTTAATCTTAATGATCTAACACATAGAATTAAAAATATGAAGGTTCATGTAATAGGTAAAAATCATATTTTAAAGAACAATAAGGGAATGTTAATTAAATTATTTTAAAATACTATGAGAACACGAGAGTTGGAGTTTCCATTGTTGTGTTTCTTGAGAGTTCAATGACTGGTACTTGTGATGGCTCAGACAAAACTAGTTGTTCTTACAGTAATAGGTATATCAACCGGTTGTGGAAATTGTTGTGCAGGGGTGGCTCCGTTGGTGGGGCATCAGCCTTTGGCTCAGGTCATGGTCCCAGAGTCCTGGGATCAAGCCCCATGTCTGGCTCCCTGCTCAGCAGGGAGTCTGCTTCTTCCTCTCCCTCAGCCCCTCTTCCTCCTCCTGCTCATGCCCATGCTCACTCTCTCTCAAATAAATAAATAAAATCTGTAAAAAAAAAAAAAATAAATAAAAAGAAGTTCTTGTGCATTTTTTACTTTTAACAAGAATAACATCTCAAAAATGTTTTAATTTCCATGCTTAAGTTCCACCCATATTTTCATTTTGATTAAGTTTTGCATTATACTTATGAAAAAGAAAGGGTTAGTCTATATTTTCCATGTCTGTAGTCACTATCAAATTGACTTGGTATTCATATTCTTTAAATTGATACTGTCCAATGGTGCTATCATCAAGAAGAAAATGTTGACTAATCTGTGCTGCCCAATATAGTAACAAGACATTTGTCTACTGAGCATTAGCAAAGTGGCCAAGTTATCAGTGCAACTGGGAAGCATAATACATCATTTTAATAAATTAATATTTTTTAATTAATATTATTTTAAATAGAGTCTCGAGTGGCTAGTGGCTACCATGCTGAACTAGCACAGGTTTGCATTGAAGAGGAGATGTTTGGAATACCAAGTAAAGTACCTTCAAGAATGCCTTATTAACAATATATTGGAAATGGCATGTATAACAATATTAATGATCTACATGTCATTGGAAGAAGTGTAGGAATAACATGAATGAGAACAAGATTATATTATGTTTTTTATTATGAGCTATATTTTCTGACTATAACAAAACATGATGTCATTGTGCTTACATTATAATAGTAACATATAACTAGCATCAATAATTAAATCCACAATGCTTGCTACAAGTACAATAAAATGCCATCTGCATCATTTTAAGATGTACACTTACTGTTTTATTTATTTATTTATTTTTAAAAAAATTTAAAAAGATTTTATTTATTTATTTAACAGAGATCACAAATAGGCAGAGAGGCAGACAGAGAGAGAGGAAGGGAAGCAGGCTTCCTGCTGAGCAGAAAGTCCAATGTGGGGCTCGATCCCAGGACCCTGGGATCATGACCTGAGCCAAAGGCAGAGGCTTTAACCCACTGAGCCACCCAGGCACCCCTCACACTTACTGTTTTAAAAATGTATTCTCTTTACAAACTCTTTTCCTGCATTGTGCATTTCATAACATTGGATTAACAGTCATTCCATATATAATGTACATTAATGTGAGAAACTAAAAAAAAAAAAAAAAATCCAACTAACTTCTCTGTGTAGGTAGATACTCAACTGTTTGCTGGTGGTATTTATATTAATGCTGACTCAGTCCTATGTTGTTAATGCGCCCGCAAACATTCACACATATATCTTCGAGTACTACATTCTATCTTCTAAAGACAAATCCTATTTGAATTCCAAATATTGATCTCCTGACAGATTTATAGCGTATGTTTGTTTAATCATGTTCAATAATATCTAACTTTGTTTACAGTACTTTCACTATAAAACTTTATGGTGATTTTTACCTCTAGTATGACTATTAAACACAATTGAATTAAATGATTAAAAATGCAAAGCACCCACCAAACAGAATGGTTAACTGAGACTGGAACCCTGCTTTGATAGTTTTTTAATATCTTAGTTTCTTCATTCCTCTTTTTATTCTTTTCCATTCTTAAAATGTGTAAAGTGTTTTGTTTTCCATAAAAGAATACAGCATACCCAGCTATTTTTTTTCTTATATATTGTAAACTACTTGACGATTAAAGCCAGTGTACGTAAGTGTCTTTCTGCATTCATTTAATATTGTGCATATCTTTGTTTCTGGATTGTGATGCTGATTCTATAAATCAACACATATTTAGTAGCATGAAAGAACATATTTGTTATCTCACAGTTTTGGAAGTCATGAATCCAAGCAGGCATAGCTGGGTCCCAGGGTCTCACAAGGTGTCAGCAAGACCATTGTCATCGCTGTAAACTTCAGGGAAGAAACTGATCCCAGCCTCCCCAGGCTCTAGAACAGAAGTGTCCATTTTCTTGCTATCTGAGAGCCAGGGGTCACCCTCCTCCTCCAGAGCCTGTCCACGTTCCTTGGTCTGTAGTAGGTCCTTTTTTCCATTTCAAAGACAGTAACAATGAGTCAAGTCATCATCCTTCAAATGTCTCTGACAGCCTCACGCGCCTCATCTTTCCTTTGCTTTCCACTCCCTCTGAACTCTGACTGACTCTTCCTTTTTCAAGGTCTCAATTGATTATACAGGGTTGACCTGGATCATCCTGGCTAATCTTCTGTTTTAAATTCACCTGATTAGGGACCTTAATTCCATCTGCCAAATCCTTCTACATGAGTGCCTGGATTAGTTTTTAATTGAATAAGGAAGGAATAGGAATATTAAAAGAACACTTTTAGTTGCCTACAGATATTTCTAATATTCATTCACAAGGGAAGGGGTGGGTTTTATGTAATAAATGCTGATCATTGATTAAAGTTGATTGCTTTGCACTTTAAAAGAAAAATATAGCTAATGATGGCTACTCCATCAAAAATGGTAATACCTTATAAAGTCAGCAGACACAACTAATTATTATGTCATATCACAACACCCTTGATATAAATAGGAAAAGTCCTATTTTACTCTGATTTGGAACAAGGATAGAATTCAAAAACCTTGAATACCATAAAACTAAAGTTGGTTATGTAATTTGTTATTTTGAGGGCCATTCTATGTGTGTCAGTATGCTAATTTCTAGGGATAAATAATATATATCTCTACCCTCTAGGCACAGACAAGTGACTTTATGTATAAATTTAAATGGTCGTGTTTTATTGACTCAGGGCATACTGACTTATTGTTAATGACTTTAAACCTTCCCTTTGTATTAGCAGTTTCAACTATGCTGTCTGCTTTCCTTAGAGTGTATATCTAATTGTCTTCACGTGGCAGAACTGGTTTTCACCACTTGCTCAAATATACATTCTCCATAATTTAAATAAATAAGTTCTAGCAAACCATTCATGTTCTTCATGTTTACAAAATTTGGAAATGTGCTTTTTAAAATTGGCATAGTACAAGAGTTTTTAGTCTTCAGAATCAAAAGAGTGAGGAACCAGCTCATATGCACATAAAAGGATTATCTTACATACATGCATAACCTTACGTTTTCTTGATATTTCAGGTTTTTTTTTTTTCTTTGAGGTGTTTGGTTCAAACCAAAGAAAAGATAAAAATTACTTTTAACATGTGCTCTGAGATAAAGGAAATGTTATTGTAATAAACTCTAGGAAACACTGAGTTCTAGGTAATATGTATACTACTTATTTTGATAAAATTATAGAGAGTGATATTACATAGTTAAAATAGATTGCATTGTTAATTTTATATTTTGATTTTTATGAATAAAATTGAGAGGATGAGAATTTAATGTCAAGAATTTAATGTCAAATCATACATTTGAATTAAAAACATTTTAGGGACGCCTGGGTGGCTCAGTTGGTTAAGCAGCTGCCTTCAGCTCAGGTCATGATCCCAGGGTCCTGGGATCGAGTCCCACATTGGGCTCCTTGCTCGGCAGGGAGCCTGCTTCTCCCTCTGCCTCTGCCTGCCTCTTTGTCTGCTGTGCTCACTAGCTTTCTCTCCCTCTGTCTCTGACAAATAAATAAATAAAATCTTAAAAAAAACATTTTAAATTCTTTGTCCTTACTGAATTGTTTTTTCAATATATGATTTTAAACAGGCTTAAAATTAATCACTTGACACTATATGATGAAACTATTATTTATTTTCTTATTGATGCGTTTTAGAAACGAAAATAAAATCTACAGGGGCGCCTGGGTGGCTCAGTGGGTTAAGCCTCTGCTTTCAGCTCGGGCCATGATCTCAGGGTCCTGGGATCGAGCCCCACATCAGGCTCTCTGCTCAGCAGGGAGCCTGCTTCCTCCTCTCTCTCTGCCTGCCTCTCTGCCTGCTTGTGATCTCTCTCTCTCTCTGTCAAATAAGTAAATAAAATCTTAAAAAAAAAAATAAAATAAAATCTATATATGATGGGATTACAGTACTACTTTTGAAATTATCATGAACTTAGTGGCAACTAAATTCTATAAGAATCTTTGGAGAAATAACCATAAAGCAGAAAATAAAATATAAAACCTTTTTCTTTTGTTTTCTTAACTTATCATTCTCAATCATTTTCAATGCCTTACCAATATAGACTACGCCATATTGTTTATGGTTGGCCAAGATTGTACACTCTGAATGCTAACTTTTTCTAGGCATGTTTCAAAGATATTAAGATATTTTTCTAGGCATGTTTCAAAGATATTAAGAGAATAATTATAACTCCTTATCCTTGATTATATCAAGGATTTTGAGTAGCTTCATGGGCATTCTAGTAGCTTCACGGACATTCTAGTTTTGATGATCTGATAGAAATAGAAGGAGAAAAATTAATGGGATATACTGAATGCAATAACTGGGTGCTGGACCTCAAGTTCTAAACCTAAAGAGACAATATCCTTAAGCTCCTAGATAATGTGTCAGGTAAGAAAGGAGCCTTTTCTTGAGGCAAGAAAGTTCGAAGAAGGAGCTCAATATTGAAACAGTATTTAAATTCTACCAACCAGGGATGTATGTCATCTGTGAGGTATCAAAGTTTGAGAGACGTGAGCAGGACTACAGTGATAATGAACAATGTGTGGGAACTCAACATAAGGAAATTTTCAAAATTCTTTTTTAGTTGGGGCACCTGGGTGGCTAAGTCAGTTAAACATCTGTCTTTGGCTCAGGTTATGATCCTAAGGTCCCAAGATCAAGCCCCACATCAGGCTTCCTGCTTAGTGGGGAGTCTGCTTCTACCTCTCCCCCTCCTCCTCCCCCCTGCTCATGCTCACTCTCTCAAATTAATAAAATCTTTTTAAAAATTCACTTTTATTACCACCCTTGTCTCTTGAATTATATCTGTCATGGTTAATAGGTTTTAGAAAGTTAGAATTATGTCAAACCTTGCAATCTATTGGTTACTTTGAAGTGTTTGTTAAATTACAGTCCCCATTCATAAAATAGTCCTTGCCTGCTGATTGATGTTTCTCTTTCTTTGTTTGACCAAATGGTTCTGATGCTAGTTATTCCTTGATGTGGCTTCAAAGATCAGGCTAGATTATTATTTGATTTCATTTCAAGTATAATAATATTATTTAATTTTTTAAAAGAAGTAGGGTTTTTAAGATAAAAATTTTGGGAATTTAAGTCAGGGAAGCTAACCTAAAATATCTAATGATCAAAATTTGCAGCTGAGTGTGCCCAAACCAGAAATACCTTCATTTGAAATAAGCACCAAACTTTGGTTGTAACCTGTAGATCCTTCTCCAAATTGCCATGTGGAGCGGCAATTAGATATGCAAGTGGCAGAATTTCTAGAGACATATCCCAAGATAAATGAGATACATGTAGAAGATTATGAGGAAGTAAAAGAACACTGGCAGGTGTGCCCCCGTGAAAGACCCCTCATAGTACCACACCTCAGGAATAGAAATAAGGATGTCATTTTGAACCACTTAAAATCAATGTTTTATGAACTATCTAGAAGAGAGAAGATCCTCATGAGGAGGCAATGAATGTTCTCTCTGATAGTTAGCAGCTATAATTCACTGTAATTTACTTTGTAGAAATAAAAATAATATGATCAGTCTTGATCTTGAGTTCTGTGGAGCAAGACATGCATGATGTATAACTAAGAAGTGATTGTGGTATATTAAAGCCTAGAAACTAAAAATTACTCCAGCCATGTTTTATTTGTATATTTGTTTTGTTTTATCTTGAATAGGGTGTTTATGTCATGTACAGAAACCACCCTTTATCTATGCTTCATTTTCCAAAATTTTAGTTACCCACAGTCAACCGTGGCCTGGAAGCAGCAGATGATCCCCCCTCCAACCTATTGTTAGCAGGTCAGTAAGAGTCTAACACCAAGTCACAATACCCACATTATTAACCTTACTTCATCCTGTCATGTAGGCATTTTATCATCTCACATTATCACAGGAAGAAGGGCAAGTACAATACAAGAAGATAATTTGAGAAAGACTAGTTCACATAACTTTTATTACAGTATATTGTTATGATTGGCCTATTTTTAATTATTGTTTTTGATCTACTGTGTTTAATTTCTAAATGAAACTGCATCATAGGTATGTATATATAGGAAAAAAAGAACATAGTATAATAGAAGGTTTGGTATCACCTTTGACTTCAGACATCTGCTGGGGGTTTTGGAACATATCCCCCAAGAATCTGCTGGAACTACTGTAGTCAGTGCAATGCTGTGTTGCAATGTTATCTTTGCAAGTTTTGACTATTTATTTCACTTTTCTGAACCCCATTTTTCTGAAAGAAAATCAGCTTTGGAGCTGAATATGCCAGAACTTGAAATGACATTGTTTACATTACTTGTTCAATAGTTTTAGAGAAGTCTTATAAAATATTTGGGCATCATTTCCCTTATCTGAGGAAAGCTAGCATCCAGCTCTCAAATACCTCAAATATATAGATCACAGATATGTAAGTTTCTTTGTAATGTGGGTTCTTTGTCCTATACCCTAAATCTGGGTTAGTTTTTGATTGCTTTAAACAATAGGTCATAAAGGAGGGATGTTCTATGACTTCTTTTGGTTTGTTTGTTCCTTTTTTTCTCTGTGTATGTGTGTGTATGTTTTGTTTTCCTTTTTCATTTCTTTCTTTTTGTTGTTGTTGTTGTTGTTGTCTTGCTTTGTTTTGTATGTTTGTTTTTGTTCTATGAGTTCTGAGACTACATTACAAATGACATGGAGCTTTCAAATGGTCATCTTGGTATTGTCAAGTAAATCCCCTCTCTGAATATGCCAGTTCAGAACTCAGCAGCCATCCTGAGAGACATCCAAACCACATGAATCAGAAACATGTGTATTCCATGTTAGGGTCCGTAATCAAAGGAACAAGACTGATACAAAGCAAAGGTCAAGCAAAACTTTATTTTGCGCCAAGCATCGAGAATCAAACTCACCAGTCAGGGCCGTCTCTTACAAATTGGTGACCCTCCCCCAGCTCACAGACTAACTTTTATAGAGCAAAGGCCATGTGGTTGAGCCTGGCTACACACAGGTGGCCAATGAGATTACAAGTTACCCTAGTAGATATTTGAACTAGCCTATCACCTTGGTTAGAATTGGCACCCAAAAGGCAGGGTCCACTCTCCCTGGTAGCTAGGGAGACAGTATGTGTGCTCCACTGGATGTTCCTACCTGGCCTGACCTGACCTTGTATCTGGGCTTTGCAAGTAAGTTCCTCTGGGAGGGGCAGGGTCAATCTAAGTTTACTGCATAGGGTCAATCTAAGTATACTGCATAAATGACAAAATGGCTCCCCCTGGCTAAGTAGGTCCTTACACTCCAGACCAGAATCTAGCTGAGCCGATTCTTCAGCCTTCTCAGCCCAGCTGGCAGACAGTTGATTGAAGGACCTGCCATCGAAGTGTATCAACTAGTCTTGAGGATTCCAGTTATCAGCCATTCAGTTCTTCCCAGGTGACCCAGGGATTTTCTGAGCATAATACAGTGGTTCCTTTTTTTTTTTTGTCAATAAGATGTGACTAACTTATATCATTATCGTAAAAAGTACTAAATTTAAGGGAACATATTTAACAAATTAAAAACACATTACAAATGTATTATGAAAATAAAATACATAAAATTTTATGAATAAAAATAATAAAGTGGACAAATAAATATAATTTTTAAAATCTGAATTGTGTTCATTAATGAATGATTGGACCACAGGAGGCTATTTAAAAATTATGACAGTTTAGAATGTGTCCGATTATTCCAACCTGGAGTTATATTAGGCAGATAGCATTATCTTGTGCCAATTGCTTGTTAGTACCATTTTCAGAAACAAACCCTAGACTAACTGGAGAATTAAACAATATAGAATGTGTAGTAACTGTGAACTGAGTTTCTCTCTTTATTCTGAATGTCATTTGTTTACCTCCTGGGGTGGGGTGGGGATAAAACTTAGCTCTTGTACTGAAAGTAGGCCAATATATTGGAAATAAAATTCAAGAACTAATGCCCAGGAACAAATTACATTCCACACTGAAAGTAAGGTATGCCAACAGAGAGCTGAGATGCATATTATTCAAGTGTGCAAAATGACTTCTTCATGAGGATTTTATAAGAGATGAATACTAAATTGGCCAGACTACAACAGGCAAATCGTATGTTAGATCAGAAATAGACACTTTAGTTTCATGAGTCATTGGCTTGGAAAACTGTCTTAAAGGTATTAAGGAAGGAAAAGAAAAAGAAGAAAAAGCACAATAAAACATAGAATATCTATCACAAACTCTGTCAGCAGGGGTGAGAAAAAAGCATGATGCATGGAATCGTAGAAACAGGGAATGCAATTTATCAGGAAAAACTTTTCATACCTGGCACTTTTTTGACACAAAAAAATTGCAATAACAACATTTTCTCCCTGAATTAAGATCCCACCATCTATGAAAGATAACACAGTGATCAAACATTATACATGACATAGTTTTAGATGATGAAACTGATATTTTAAAGTTAAAACTTTCCCACAAAAAGTTATTTATCAATTATGTGATTAATTTCTCAAGTATAATATATTAAAACAAAACATTTAAACATATATCACTTTATCAATAGTGTTAAAGTTGAGTAATAAACTAACTGTACAGTTTAAAATATGCTTCTGTTAATTCGATACAGTGATCTGAAACTTAAAAAAAAAACTTTAAAAAGTATATTAAAATCACGGTAAATATATATTTTCACTTCTACCACATTACAACCACGAAACTACATAGAATACAAATATACATGTCCATATCAACAAAGTTATAATGTTTTTCAAATTTATTTTATCTTTTTCCAGTTTTATAGAGCTATAATTGAGAAATAAGGACAACATTGTGTTTTCATATAATGTTTTATATGATTTTAAGTGATTACCATCATCAAGCTCATTAATATAACATCATCTCACATCTAGTTACCATTTTGTGTGTGTGTGTGTGTGTGTGTGTGTGGTAATCTACTTTCTTAATATCCACACTTATAGTAAATTTTAAGTATAAAATGTATTTTAGGACCTCTTATAACTCAATAGGAAAAACCAGACATTTCTTCAAAGAAAGCAGATAAATAGCCAGCAGTATATTGTGGGTGTTCAATATCACTAATCATCAGGGAAATGCAAATGAAAACCACAATGAGATATCATTTAGCAAAGATGTAGAGAAAAGGGTACTCCTGTGCATTGTTTTGAAACTGTAAATTGGTAAAGTCATTAGCGAAAAGGGAATGGAATTCCTCAAAAAATTAAAAATAGAACCTTCCATATGACCCACAATCTCACTTCTGGGTATACATCTAAAAGAAAGAAAATCAGTATCTTGAAGATATATCTGCACCCTCATGTTTATTGAAGCATTATTCACAATAACGAAGATATGGAAAACAACCTAAGTTGTCCTAACGACTTAGTCCTAATTGCATGGATAAAGAAATTGTGGTGTTTAGATATAAAGTTAGATTGTGAACAGTGAACTCATATGCAGGGAGCAGGGAATTTTCTTAGAAGAATGTAGATGAAGGAACAATTCCTTCCAGTGTGAAAGGAAGTGAGATGAAGACATTCTTAGGGCAGGGAGAGTTGCTGGCAGAACAAAAGGCATGTGAGGACAGATAGAACTCTAAGAGTTTTTGAGAAAACTAAATAATGGTATACAGAAATGTGAGGGACAAATTTCAGATAAGTCAGTGGGAAGAAACCACTTGAAAAAAATTTGAGAGGCACACCCTTATTTGCTAAGCTGAAGAGATTAAGTGTAATACTCAAAAGATTTGGAAACTCTGAAGCTGTGTACGGAAATAAAAACTAGAAGTTTACACATTGTTAGAGTACTTGGACAGAACGTAGAAGAGTACTTCCCAGGTGGCTGGTGCTCCCCACAGTGAACTATGGAAGAAAATCTACTGGATGGGGAAAGAAAATAACATGACTACTGTTCACCTATATAAAAATAAGAGTGAAATATTTGCTATTTTTTAATTTGTTCATTTTAATTCTCTGATATGTCTTATGGGGATTGATTTTTCTTTAAACAAAACATTTACAATATTATTTTTAACTAAAATGAGGTGGAAGCTTTTTGGTTTTTGCCCATAGAGTTGAAAACCTATTTTCCTGCAAAAACCTGCATATAGATGCTGATAGTAGCTTCATTTATAAGAGACGAAACCTGGAAGAAACCTAAATAAACTATGATACATTCACACAATGGACTATTATTCAGTGCTAAAACAGAAATGAGCCACCAAGCCATGAAAACACAAAGAAGAAACAAATTTACATTACTTAAGTGGAAGAAGCCAGTCCGGAAAGACTACATGCCATGTAATTCCAATTATATGTCATTCTGGAAAAGTTAAAACTGTGGAGACAGTAAAAAGCTCAGCAATCCTAGGGGTTGGAGGCAGGGTACTAGGGAGAGAAGAATAGGCAGAGCACAGAGCACTTTTATGGTAGTGAAAATACTCTGTAGTACACTGTAGGATGACACATGCTATTTGACATTTGTTCAAACCCATGGGATGAACAACAAGAATGTATCCTAATGTAAATGTCCAAAGACTTTGGGAGGTAATGCTGCCTACATGTAGGTTGATCAGTTCTAACAACTGCCCCACTCTGGTGGGCAATGATGATAATGGGGATGGCTATTTATGTATCTGTGTGGTTTTAGGGGATATATAGGAAATCTCTCTGCCTTTCTCTTAATTTTGCTCTGAACTTAAAAATGTTCTATTTTTATTTTAGACAAAAGTAGATTAATTTTGTCTAGGGTAGACATAGAAATTGGGATTTACACACCAAACATTTTGGGGGGGATAGAAATGTTCTAAAACTGGATTGTGATGATTAGCTGTACAACTCTAAATTTACTAAAAATTATTTAATTTGCCTCTTTACACATAGAATAGATGAATTCATAGTATGGAAATTATACCTTAAGAAAGCTTTTTTTAAAAAATTATTTTTTAAAATTGTATTTGAGAGAGAAAGAGAGAGAGAGAGAGAGAGATGAGCGGGGGAGGGGGGGGAGAGAAGCAGAGGGAAAAGGAGAAGCAGACTCCCCACTGAGTGGGGAGCCCAGAACAGGGCTTGATCCTAAGACGCTGAGATCTTGACCTGAGCCAAAGATATATGTCTAACCTACTGACCCACTTCTGCCCTGAAACTTTTTTTTTTTTAAAAGATTTTATTTATTTATTTGACAGAGAGAGATTACAAGTAGGCAGAGAGGCAGGCAGAGAGAGAGAGGAGGAAGCAGGCTCCCTGCTGAGCAGAGAGCCCGATGCGGGACTCGATCCCAGGACCCTGAGATCATGACCTGAGCCGAAGGCAGTGGCTTAACCCACTGAGCCACCCAGGCACCCTGCCCTGAAAATTTTTAAAAAATAAAGTCTGAAAAGAAGAGGAGGGAAAATCATGAAAGTATTTTCATTGATCAGAAGCTTACTAATTTTATTTTCTCTTTTTAAAATACTTTTCTTGTTAAATGTTTCAAAGTATTTTGAAACTTAAAAATGTTGTGTTTTTTTCACCGATACATAAATGATTTCAATTTTTTTGGTAAGCACGTTGTTGTGGCAAATAGCTCTCAATGTTGCAGGAACTTGCAGTGATTTCTGGAACGAGAACCATGCCTCCTCGCCTGTCACTTCAAGATAAAGATGTTATTATTTTTTTTTAAATAATGGATGATAAAGCATTTACCCAAAAAATCTTGTGCTCCCAAGAGAACATTTTTTAAATGAGTGGAAATGTTTCAACATTATGTGATTTTCTTTCTAAAAATTATTAGCTGACATTTCACTAAACTTACAGAACTTGTCGACAAACTCAGTAGATTGAAATATTCCCAAATTAGGGACATCGGCAATTGTGTAACAAACTTATTATAAATATTGTAACAACATTTTTTAGAAATTCAAAAACTAAATGATATCAGGAGAGAAGAGAATTGATTGCCTTAAAATAAATATAATCAGACTAATAAGGGCAGTCAATGATGCATTTTTCAGCTGTTTAACATTCAAATCTAGTTTTTTAGCTTTTTTTGAGTCAGATAGGTATTCTGTATGAGACTATAATAATGGATACATGACATTGTGCATTTATCCAAAGCCATAGAATTTTATAGTAACAAAGAATGACCCTTAAGGATGCAAATATAAAAACACTTTAGGAGATTGTGGATCTCAGGAAGAAAATAAAAATGTTATAAAGCAATCCAACTGTATTACATATATGAAATTGTTTCATGGAAGGGTGTGGGGGGAAATGTGTTTGCTTAAGTAACTCTGGAAATAAATGAAACCTGAAAGAGTTGAGGGAAAAGGAAATGATGTAAGGGCTGTACTCTGGTTTATGAAGTTATCTTGAGGGAGTCATCAGTTAACAAGGAGAATGCAGATACTTCTATACATTTACAATGTTAATAAACAATTAAGTAAGTGGATGGCAGATGATGAGTCACTCCTCTCCCTGTTCCAGTGAAAATTTACATATAAGCAAAGGGAAGGAGAAACATTCTAAATAATTTATGTAGAAACCCTACTCTCCAGGAAGAGGAGTGTGGCTCCTTTCTTTAAGTGTAAGTTAAAGTTGCACTTAGTGACTTTCTTCCCAAAGAGAACTGCAATAAGAAACAAACAAACAAACAAAAACAAAAAAACCCACAACCAAACAGTACATTTCTGGGGGACAATTTGACAAACACTCTCTCAGCCAGGCGATCACAACATCAACATTATTAAGTAAAGCTGATACTGTGTACTATTGAGGTAATGAAAATGACACTATCTCTGTGGTCCTTCTCCCAAAAACACATAACCCCAGTCTAATCATGAGAGGAGAAAAAAAAAGGCACAGCAAATACCAATTGAGGAATGTTCTACAGAACAGTGACTAATGTTCCTCTGAACTGTCATCAAGACAAGGGATGTCTGAGAAATGTTTCCCAGCCAGGAGGAGTGTATGCAGACATAATGCTAAATGCATGACATGGAATAGAAAGGTTACAGTAGGTAAAAGTAGACATTCTGGACACAGGATGAACTTTAGTTAATGATACTATATCAATATCGGTTCATTAATTGTAACAAATGTATCAACCTAATTTAAAATATTAAAAGAGGAAACTGGGTCTACATATATGGGAATATTCTTTACTACCTTTGGAATTTTTCTAAATCTAAAATTTTGCTGAAAGTAACATTTCATTTAAATACACCACATGGGGTGCCTGGGTGCTCAGTGGGTTAAGCATCTGCCTTCGGCTCAGGTCATGATCCCAGGGTCTTAGGATGGAGTCCCACCTCCTGGCTCAGAGGGGAGCTTGCTTTTCCCTCTTCCTCTGCCCGCCTTCCACCGGTGCTCTCTCTCACTAACTCTCAATTTTTTATTTATCTCAAATAAATAAATAAAACCGTTTAAAAAATTGGAAAAAAAACCCACATCCATACACAACTAGACAAAAATAAAAATAGAAATGAAGTTCCACTTATCATGAGTTTATATCCTATTTTTGGAGAGGTTATAAACTGATATATGCCAAATATATATGCATACATATTCACACAATGATAAATATTATTAGAAAATTAACAGATGTAAAAGAGAATAGCCAGGGTGCTATTTCAGGGAGTTTGATTAAAACAGACCACTTCAAAGAGGTAAAATCTAAATTAACTGAGTTGAAAATACTATCTCAGATATAAAGTAAGAAAGGAGCGTGTCACAGTGGGAATGATCAATCCTGTCAAATGCCACTGAGAAATTTAGAAAGGTGAAAATTTAGTACCAACTTCAGATTTTGACACTGCTGGAAAGGACAGTCGTGCCCAGCCTGCTGACCCTCGCATGGTTCCCTAAGCAGGCCGCGGGCCTGAACACTTTTTAATGTGAAGATAAAAATCCTTCACAGCTTGTGCCAAGCATATTGCTTTGTTTGGGAATCTCTTTCTGTGTTCTGGGTTTGATGTGCGTATCTTTGTTCTTCTTAAGAGTGTGTGTCCTAGGGCACCTGGCTAGCCTCGGTGCTCTATATGTTCCCAGCAGAGAGGGGATGGGGTTCTTCACCTTAAGCCCAAGAGGTCACTGGGGACCAAAGCTTACTATTGAAGTTGAGCTTTATCTGTCTTCTCTATGCAAGTAAAACATCGTTCCATCCAGGGCCTATGTGAGTCATGTCTTTTTGGTGACCTCGACATCTGCAAATCATACAATGAGTTGACATCTTAGAATGGCAGTTGCTGCAGGTAGATATTGTTCTGCTCTTTGCTCTTCTTTGTACAGTGGGGTGCCTCTGTTAGAGGTGGGAGCCAGGGTCACGGCTTGACAGATGTAAGTATGTGACTCTGAAAAGAATGGTTAAAGCAGAGTATTGGGGACAATGACCCGGCTGGCAAGGGCTCTAGACAGACCTGGAGGTGAAATGTGTGCAAAATAGTGAGGGGATAAACTGAATCCCATAAAACCTACTCAACGATGGCCATGTTTTTTACACATGAAGGTCTTTTTTCTGTCGTAAGGCATGCTCGTTTGCAGTGTTGATTTCCAAGACACCAACGTGACTGTGTTGTCACAGTGCTGTTAGGAATGTGAATACTTTTCTAAGTGGGATGGTAAGTCACTATAATTTTATTTTTGTTTGTTTAAGAGTAATATTTAGATTTAGTAACCTCAGGATATACAAAATGCATTTTGTGATTAAAAAAAGAAAGAAAAAAGTGGATGTTTGCAGACCTGCTGGGAAAACTGTTGGATTGGTCCAGGAGAGCCGTCATTAGATCAGAGTATGGTAATGCGAGTTGGGCTATAGAAATGTGAAGGGGACAGTAGCTCTTTGGAAACTAGATGACTGATAAACTCAAACAAAGAAGTCAGAAAAATAATGATCCTTTTCAGCCACGCTAGTGTAAGAGGACTCTTTTACACTCCAAAGTATTGTTAGTTATAGAGGGGAAACTCTTGCTCCGTTTTAGACATGATTATGGTAAGTTTCCTTGGTAGCACCTAAGTGAAGGAGAGTGGGCATATATGGTTTTGAATTCAGAAAAGAGGTCTGGACAGAGATGTAGGTTTTTGAATGTTAGGCATATCAGTTGTTATTAATACACTGGGGAATGAGTTTGCCTCATAGAGGCAATACAGCGAGAAGAGATGATAGTTTGTTATAGGAACACCATGACTGGGCCTTGGAAGAACAAGTGAGGTATTTGGGAGGAAGACCAGAAAGAATGGAATTCAAGTAGAGAGAATATTTTTAAAAAATCAGTGAGAGGACAGTCATGAAAAGTGTTTTGCAAACATCCAAAATAGTGCTAAAAAAACTGTGCTCGTGACTTAAAAAAATAGAGGTCATTAATGTCTTTGTTGAGAACTTGGAGTGTGCCAAGATGTGAATTTAGTCTCTGTGTCTCTCTATTATCTATCTATCTATCTATCTATTAGCTATCTATCTATCTATCTGTCTATCTATTATCTATCTATCTATTATCTATCTATCTATCTATTATCTATCTATCTATCTGTCTATCTATTATCTATCTATCTATTATCTATCTATCTATCTATTATCTATCCATCTACTAATCTATCTATCATCTATCTTCTCTCTTCATCTATCATCTTTATGGTTGGGTTATAGTTGCAAATGCATGTTAGACTGACCTTCTCAGGGATCCAAATTATTAGCTTGCTAGAATCACCTACCTGTCTAGTCTTGTCTTCCTTGCACAGTTGGATTAAAATCCGTTTTAGAGTGATCACTGTATCTTTGCAGTGTTGATATCTGCCTTCCTCCCCACAACAATTTACATAACACTGAAGTTCAGAGCTCTGGCCTAGTTTTGTTATTATGTACACAGAGATTTAAAAACAGTACAGAGTGAATCCATAATATCCTTATTAATAGTTTTATTATACTCACTGGATTCAATTACTTTTATATCCTTTACATTAACCGGATGATCTTCAGAACACTCTAGATATTGATATATATGTTCAGACAACCCATGCATTGAAAATAAAATGAAACAGTTCATGCAAAACACACTACAGATACAAAATCCTGGAGATTATCACTAAGAAAATCAGTGAGCATTTTTTAATTATTTATTCCTTCTGATTTAGTATATTTATTTCAAGTTTGCTATGCACTTTTAATGTTAACTTAGAGTTAATTTTGTTTTAAATGGATTATTTAATTAAATTTTCTTATAAAACATATGATGTTGCTATTATTATTGCCACCACTTGACAGAAAAGAAAAAGAAAGTAGAATAAGATTAAACCAGATGCCAATTACCTAGTCACCCTTGTTATCTCCTCCACACAAATTACGTCTTTTAAATTGCCATTCTTCTGGCTATTCATTTCTGGTTCTTATATTGAAATGTCTGTTTTTTGAACAATTGAACATTTTGCTTTCTACATATATGCAGATAATTTGCCAAAATGGCATGATAATTGTCAGAGAATATCTACAGCCTAACTGTGTTGCTGGTAACATATTGTAAATGTGTTGTGTATTATTTAAACAATCTTCCGCATGATATGTGGATTTAATAATTTTATACATTCCCCTCATTGTTTAAAAATCATAAAACTATGCTATAAACCTGAAATGGTCAATTTGTCTCAGTTCTATTTCTTTTATATTCAATCGCAGAGAAATAGTTCTAAGCCATCTGGCTGCTCAAAGAAAGTGAAAACTTGCGTTCTATTTTGTGTTCTCTTTTGATAGCAAGCCTTGCTTTTTGGTTTATGGAGCATATTGCAAAATTTCAAGCAATGGATAATTGCAAATTACTAGCAGCAGGTGCACAGACTATTTACTTACTAGTTTTATAATATAAAAAATACATTAAGAAAATGGCTAATTTATTAGCATTTACTATTCTCTCCTATGAGTACTTATCATGACATTTTATGAGAGATAAATGTTTCATTTTAACTTGTCATTTGTTTAACAAGCCAAAATATCCATGATGATTTCTAAGAATGAAGGAGACAACATATATGTATAATGTCATTCCTGACATATAGTAAAAACTCTAAGGAATGGAAGCTGCTATATTTATGTATTGATTCAAATTATCAAACTATTGTACTTGTTAAATACTAAACACACATACCATAATACAGTATAAATACTTACCTTTTTATCAGTTTTATCTCTTACTGCCATCATCAAAACTCATCAGGAAAAAGTTCATATCCTTTAAAATACATGCATGTCAACTTGAACAGAGAACAAATACTGAAATGCAAGAATGTTGTTTAGAATGGCAAACAATAGGATAAAGCAAATTCTCAATATATTTTTTTCCCAATAATCAAAGTGAAAGTTGTATTCTAGTGGGTTCAAGGATCTGAGCAAATTGCAGCACAAATCTGATTTGTGGGTGTGGGTGTCAGGGTTTCCCATCCCACCAAAAAGCACTTTATTGACACAGCAGTGTGTCTCAGAACTCCATTCAGTTTTGACAATATCTACACAAAGATTCCACAAGTAAAAGATCACTGCAACTGAACTGCCCCCCACCCCAATACACCTTCAGAAGCCAGTTCCTAGCCCAGGTTATTAGCTTGATTCTGACCGACTGGGTATAAATCAAAGGTTCCCACGAACCCTTTCCTTAATTCCACTAGCCTGCTAGAACAGCTTATGGAATTCAGAGAAACTTTACTTACTAGATCACTGGTTATAATTCCTTGTAGAGGTTATAATTCAGGAACACCTAAATGGAAGAGGGGCATAGGGCAACGTATGAGAGAAAGGCCTGAAGATTGGGGTCCTCTCCATTCTCCCCACATCTGCGTGTGTTCACCAACATTGAAGCTCTCTTAACCCAGTCCTTTTAGGTTTTTATGGGGACTTCATTACAGATGCGTGATGGAATATATCATTGGCTATTGGCAATTGATTCCACTTGCAGCCCTTCTCTCCTCAGCAGGAGATAGAGGGTAAGAATGAGACTGACTATTCCAACCCTGGAATCCCAAGGTTGGCTCTCCTGGCAAAGGGCTCCTGTTTTAAGTGGTACCAACATCACAAAACACACCTCATTAACCTAACAAAAGAGACCTCCCAAGCTCTAATCACTTAAGAAATTCCAAGGGTTTAAGAGCTCCTACCAGAAAGGAAACCAAGACCAAATACATACTTTATATTATAGATTTAATACCACATAGTATATCCAGATTAGTTGCAATTGTTAATTTCCCATCTACAAATTCACCTTTTTCTTCCAGTTTTATTGAGAAATAATTAACATCTATCACTGTATAAGTTTAAGGAGTTCGGGTTGATGGTTTGACTTATATAGATTATGAAATGATGACCTTAATGGGTTTAGTTAAAAATCCATCTTCTCATAAAGATACAGTAAGGAGAAAAGAGAACAGAAGAG
Organism: Neogale vison; assembly: GCF_020171115.1. Classification (NCBI taxonomy): domain Eukaryota; kingdom Metazoa; phylum Chordata; class Mammalia; order Carnivora; family Mustelidae; genus Neogale; species Neogale vison. The sequence goes on from NC_058100.1 coordinate 17,422,914, forward strand.
AAGAGAAGAGGAGAAGGGAAGGGAAGGAAAGGAAAGAAAGGAAAAAAATATATCCTTAGATGAGAAACAGGCTTTACTGTCTTGGCAACTTTTCTCGCATATCATACAGTCCTGTTATCTCTCACCCTCTTGTTGCACATTCCGTCTCTTGTACTTATAACTGAAATTTTGTACTTTTTTTTTTGATCCAACTCAATAAAGCATATCAAAATAGAAGTAAGAAAAGTATACCAGAGAGATAACCCACATATTCACTCCTGTTTATGTTAACATATCATTAAGTATTTTATTCAATGTCAATATTTTACTGCACTTTTTCTAATTTTGTACCAAAATAAAGCATCACATCAGTACATTAACATGTATAAACAATTTCTATTTTTTTTTTTGAAGATTTTATTTATCTATTTGACAGAAAGAGTGAGAGGGCACAAGCAGGCAAGCAGCCAAGGTGGAGACAGAAGCAGGCTCCTCGCTGAGCAGAGAGCCTGATGCGGGGTTTGATCCCAGGGCCTGCGGACCTTGACCTGAGCCAAAGGCAGTCGCTTAATGACTAAGCCACCCACGGGCCCCAGTATAAATAATTTTCTAAAAATATATAAATAATTTAAAGTCCAGGGATGAAATTAATACTTTTCTCATAAAAGACAACCCCAAACCTCCTATTCTGTTAGGTTTAGTCATGTATCATCTAGCACCACTTCAGTGCTTAATTTACTATACTTTCAAAACCATTATTGATCTTAGGTATAACGAGAACTTACCCTGATCTTCGTCATCAGGCTTCACTATCTTTTACCTTTTTTTTTTCTTTCTAATATATTTGAGAATTACTTTTTGTCTAGTTCCACAAAAGTATGTTGGGGCTTAAATGAAAATGACACTTATCCTATAAATTAATTACTACTAATACCATAGGGCATTTTCACTGGACATTGCAATTATTTTAACAGACTTGTAACTAATCCTTTGTGTATGTGTATGTGTGTGTGTCCTTTCTTTCTCCAATGGCTTCTTTTCTGATTCTAGAAAATAAAAAAAGAAATCCTTATGATGGTTTAGAGTATCAAGTGAGTACTCAGGTCTGATTTCATTTCCTGCTGTTTCCTCTCTTACTTACTCTGTTCCAGATAAAATAGTCTCCCTTGATGTTTAAATATGTCCTAATCCACAATGTTTACACTTCAGTATTTCTCTGCTTGCATTTTCTTTTCTTTTTTTTTTTTTAAGATTTTATTTGTTTATTTGACAGACAGAGATCACAAGTAGGCAGAGAGGCGGGCAGAGAGAGAGAGGGAAGCAGGCTCCCGCTGAGCAGAGAGCCCGAAGCGGGGCTCGATCCTAGGACCCTGGAATCATGACCTGAGCTGAAGGCAGAGGCTTTAACTCACTGAGCCACCCAGGCACCCATCTGCTTGCATTTTCTTTTGTAGCATAGTGACACTGAGGTTGTGTCCAATATTTGTAGTTAATAGTTCATCCATCTCTAACAGGATCTTCTCTATGATTCAGTTTTGGTTTCCTCCATGTAACAGTAATACCAAATAAAATGTTTATTTTACTTATGAATATGCTCATTATCTGTCCTCACTAGAAGGAAAACTACATGAGGGTAGCATTCTTTGTCTCTTTTATTCACCAGTGCTTACCACTGTACCCAACAGGTAGTAGTCACTCTATTAATGGTTCTTAAATGAATGTGCACAAGAATGTTTGAGAGTAAAATCATGTCTGAACGAATGGATGGTGTCAGGTAAAAATAAAAGTAGCTAACACATAATGTGCTAGTAGAATGCTTTGATTAAAATAAGATTTAATATAAATTCCTTTGCATAAGAAGATTATTATATATGATCTATAAAAGTGCTTTTGAAAGATTAAAAATATTTAAAATAATTCAGTTGCTAATTAATTTATCTATAATATAGCAAATATCAACAGACTCTACAAAAATTATATTTTTATTAGGAGTCAATGATATTGAAATATCATATACTTAATAAACAATTACACATTAAACCTAGAACATTAGCCTATTTTTCAACATTAATGTAGGTCTAAGTTTCCATGACCAATAGACAAAACTGACTTCCTCTCTTTTTCTCTTTGTTGTCACTAGCTGAAGTTAGTCCTATTCTGAGCAGTTTTATGAAGAGGCTCTGTTGGGGAGAAACTGAGTTCTTCTAATAAAATCCCAGTAGAAATAAGGAACTCAGGCCTTCAGCCAATAGCCATGTGAGGGAGTGGCTGGTCCCCCTTCAGTTCTAGTGAAGTCTTTGGATGACTCACTGAAAAGTTTGCACCAAAACCAATGAACTGAACTGTTCCACTTAAAGACTACCTAAGATAATACATTTTTTCAGCCACTAAACTTCAATAATTTGTTGTACAACAATGGGTCATTAATAAACCCTGTTGTAGGTAGAAGCAGTATTATTCCTTTCTCTAACAGGCTGAAGTTGAAAATAAAATCTTTCCAGTCTTGCATATAATTGAAATAAAGAAAAAATCACTTACATAAACTTGTTTTTGTTTTTTTTTCCATAGGTGAAAAACAATTATATTTATTTTGTCCCTATTTCTGTTTTATATGAAACATATCATTTATCAGTGGAAAAATATACTTTCTCAGATGATTCTTGTAATGCTCTTCACGGGCCTGGAAGGACAGAGGACAAAACTAAGTCATAAAAATGCACGTGATCCTCCCTATTTGTGAATTATGTATTTGTGAATTCACTTACTTGCTAGAGTTTATTTTTAACCCCCAAATCAAAGCTTGTGGTATTTTTGAGGTCATTCAAGGACATGTTCAGAGTGGTGAACGGAAGAGGAGGAAAAAAAAAAAAAGACAGAAATGAGATGGTTCAACCGAAGATTGAGATTCTAACACATTTCAAGAAGATAAAGCTGTAAGCATGACAAGTAAGTTTGGGTTTTGAGTCTCCTAATTGTCTTGTGAAACCCTGGATCTGTCACATCTCTGGCAGAGTAGTCCCCTCAGGGTTCTGAAGAGCAGGGTGGGGTAATATCCAGAGGACAGATTGCCAAGAGTATTCAGTTAGACTTATGCGTGGACAAGGGTTGGCTTCATTCATAGTTCAGTGAGTCACATAGTTCAGTGAGTCAGTGTTGTTATTGTAGCTGTGAATATTATTCTTAAAATCTTCACTAAATTTGTGCTGTCTGTAAGACTGTGTTATTCCAAATGGTAACTAGTACGGCTCAGTACGCTTCTCAGTATTATAAAGCAAATAAACAAAAACATAACACAATTAGTTTTCATGACCCTCCTCAAGGAAAATTTACATGACTCCTGTTTATCGGAACATTCCAAAGTGTGTGTGATAATTCTTATATTTTTAAAAAAAGAGTAAAATTATTTGGGAGAAAACTAAAGTTTTTTACTTTTATTTAAATAGGTATCTCACAAATAGGCATTTCTATGATAACCAACCCCCCCAATTTTTCATATGGCAAAAGACATACATGTTTCTCATATAATGAACTGATTGTACTGGTGTTATAGTTCCTACTATGGATATTATCAGCATCAAATTATTTAAACAAAATAAAGAAAAAAAAGAAACCATGTAGAATGATAACTTGTGGGGAATCACAGATTTAAAAGGCAAAAAAAAAAAAAAAAACAAAGAAAGAAAAAACAAACAAAAAATAAAAAAACCAACAACTTACAAATTTAACTGAGAAGTGAAAATCAGAGAGTAAGCTGGCATTTCTTCAAACTAAACCCCATCCTTAATGCTAAAGCACCTTCATTTTCCATAGCACATTCAGACAGAGTTTCATAAAAAGGCATTTCAATTTAATTTAAATTGGCTGAAACAATCAGATAGCTTTTTCTCTCCTAAATGACTTGCTTTTGCAATGGATGTAAAAGCTATTAGCTTTTTTTTTCCTCCTAAAAGTAGGTATGAGGTATGAGGATTTTGTCTCTTGAGATACATTCTGATTATTAATAAAGAGGTTGTGAAAATTGAACATGACTTTCAGCCAACACAGTAACACAGATTTTGTTAAGTGACAAGTGACATTAAGAGCCCTTGAGAGACAGGTTTCTGTCAGAGGAAGGAGATTCATGTTGGTGTAAAGGGAATAAAATATTTCCATTATAGAGAGGTTTAATTTCATTTCTTACCTGAGGATTAGAGTAAACTAAAGAGAACTTGTTGTTCAAGAAATTGTTACGACATCTGACTTTGGTAAAGTCCTGTCTGACTTCTTGGACATAAAGAATGCCATGATCCTTTTTCATTTTCCTCAAATTTTCAAGTTTCTTATTCAGTTTCTGGCTCTGGTCTCTGCCTTGTAATGATGACATAAATATTTCCATGTTCATTATCTATTTCCTTTCATTTATGATGCTGCAAAATTATTAAACTCTACAAGAACGTGATGGCACACTCAGGTATCATGCCTCAGACCTTGGCATTGCTCAAAACTGCTGTGTCCCTCAAATCTCCAGTTTAATCACCAACTTCTGTCTTTCAGTCTTTCTTATAACAGCTCCTTTTCTTTCTTCTCAAACGCCTGGTGTTTCTGTTCTTGACACCAGATTCTGTGCATATATAATCTCCAACTAAATTATGGTAATACAGTTCATAATTTCATCATGCATTTGCATCTGGAATTCTTTAATCCACCACATAATCCCTAATATTTTTGCATCAATAATTTCTAACCATCAGTATTCTGTATTGTTGGTGTTGAGTGTTAGGAGAAAGTAGAGAATTTGGTTAGTGGAACTTACTATATTTGACTTTTTCTTTTTTTTTTTTTTTTTTTTTCCCAATTTATTTATTTTCAGAAAAACAGTATTCATTATTTTTTCACCACACCCAGTGCTCCATGCAAGCTGTGCCCTCTATAATACCCACCACCTGGTACCCCAACCTCCCACCCCCCCGCCACTTCAAACCCCTCAGACTGTTTTTCAGAGTCCATAGTCTCTCATGGTTCACCTCCCCTTCCAATTTACCCAAATTCCCTACTACTCTCTAACGCCCCTTGTCCTCCATGCTATTGGTTATGCTCCACAAATGAGTGAAACCATATGATAATTGACTCTCTCTGCTTGACTGATTTCACTCAGCATAATCTCTTCCAGTCCCGTCCATGTTGCTACAAAAGTTGGATATTCATCCTTTCTGATGGAGGCATAATACTCCATAGTGTATATGGACCACATCTTCCTTATCCATTCATCCGTTGAAGGGCATCTTGGTTCTTTCCATAGTTTGGCGACTGTGGCCATTGCTGCTATAAACATTGGGGTACAGATGGCCCTTCTTTTCACGACATCTGTATCTTTGGGGTAAATACCCAGGAGTGCAATTGCAGGGTCGTAGGGAAGCTCTATTTTTAATTTCTTGAGGAATCTCCACACTGTTCTCCAAAGAGGCTGCACCAACTTGCATTCCCACCAACAGTGTAAGAGGGTTCCCCTTTCTCCACATCCTCTCCAACACATGTTGTTTCCTGTTTTGTTAATTTTGGCCATTCTAACTGGTGTAAGGTGATATCTCAATGTGGTTTTAATTTGAATCTCCCTGAGGGCTAATGATGATGAACATTTTTTCATGTGTCTGATAGCCATTTGTATTTCTTGATTGGAGAAGTGTCTGTTCATATCTTCTGCCCATTTTTTGATGTGTTTCTCTGTTTCGTGTGTGTTGAGTTTGAGGAGTTCATTATAGATCCTGGATATCAACCTTTTGTCTGTACTGTCATTTGCAAATATCTTCTCCCATTCCGTGGGTTGCCTCTTTGTTTTTTTGACTGTTTCCTTTGCTGTGCAGAAGCTTTTGATTTTGATGAAGTCCCAGAAGTCTATTTTCGCTTTTGTTTCCTTTGCCTTTGGAGACGTATCTTGAAAGAAGTTGCTGTGGCTGATATCGAAGAGATTACTGCCTATGTTCTCCTCTAAGATTCTGATAGATTCCTGTCTCACGTTGAGGTCTTTTATCCATTTTGAGTTGATCTTTGTGTACGGTGTAAGAGAATGGTCGAGTTTCATTCTTCTACATATAGCTGTCCAGTTTTCCCAGCACCATTTATTGAAGAGACTGTCTTTTTTCCACTGTATATTTTTTCCTGTTTTGTCGAAGATTAATTGACCATAGAGTTGAGGGTCCATATCAGGGCTCTCTACTCTGTTCCACTGGTCTATGTGTCTGTTTTTATGCCAGTACCATGCTGTCTTGGTGATCACAGCTTTGTAATAAAGCTTGAAATCAGGTAAGGTGATGCCGCCAGCTTTATTTTTGTTTTTCAACGTTTCCTTAGCGATTCGGGGTCTCTTCTGATTCCATACAAATTTTAGGATTATTTGCTCCAGCTCTTTGAAGAATGCCGGTGGAATTTTGATCGGAATGGCATTAAAAGTATAGATTGCTCTAGGCAGTATAGACATTTTAACGATGTTTATTCTTCCGATCCAAGAGCATGGAATGGTCTTCCATCTTTTTGTGTCTTCTTCAATTTCTTTCATGAGTGTTCTATAGTTCCTCAAGTATAGATCCTTTACCTCTTTAGTTAGGTTTATTCCCAGGTATCTTATGGTTCTTGGTGCTATAGTAAATGGAATCGATTCTCTAATTTCCCTTTCTGTATTTTCCTTGTTAGTGTATAAGAAAGCCACTGATTTCTGCACATTGACTTTGTATCCTGCCACGCTGCTGAATTGCTGTATGAGTTCTAGTAGTTTGGGGGTGGAGTCTTTTGGGTTTTCCATATAAAGAATCATGTCATCTGCGAAGAGAGAGAGTTTGACTTCTTCATTACCAATTTGGATACCTTTTATTTCTCTCTGTTGTCTGATTGCTGTTGCTAGGACTTCTAATACTATGTTGAACAAGAGTGGTGAAAGTGGGCATCCTTGTCTTGTTCCTGATCTCAACGGGAAGGCTGCAAGCTTTTTCCCATTGAGGATGATATTTGCTGTGGGTCTTTCATAGATAGATTTGATGAGGTTCAGGAATGTTCCCTCTATCCCTATACTTTGAAGCGTTTTAATCAGGAACGGATGTTGGATTTTGTCAAATGCTTTTTCTGCATCAATTGAGAGGACCATGTGGTTCTTCTCTCTTCTCCTATTAATTTGTTGTATCACATTGATTGATTTACGAATGTTGAACCATCCTTGTAGCCCAGGGATGAATCCCACCTGATCATGGTGGATAATCTTTTTAATGTGTTGTTGGATCCTGTTGGCTAGGATCTTGTTGAGAATCTTAGCATCCATATTCATCAGTGATATTGGTCTGAAATTCTCCTTTTTGGTATGGTCCTTGCCTGGTTTGGGGATCAGGGTAATGCTGGCTTCATAGAAAGAGTCTGGAAGTTTTCCTTCTGCTTCAATTTTTTGAAACAGCTTCAGGAGAATAGGTGTTATTTCTTCTTGGAAGGTTTGGTAGAATTCCCCAGGGAATCCGTCAGGTCCTGGGCTCTTGTTTTTTGGGAGATTTTTGATCACTGCTTCAATCTCGTTATTAGATATCGGTCTATTCAGGTTGTCGGTTTCTTCCTGGTTCAATTTTGGTAGTTTATATTTTTCCAGGAATGCATCCATTTCATCAAGGTTGCTAAGCTTATTGGCATATAACTGTTCGTAGTAACTTCTGATGATTGTTTCTACTTCCTTGGTGTTAGTTGTGATCTCTCCCCTTTCATTCATAATTTTATGAATTTGGGATTTCTCTCTTTTCTTTTGGATTAGTGTAGCCAGTGGCTTATCGATCTTATTGATTCTTTCAAAAAACCAGCTTCTAGTTTCATTGATACGTTCTACTGTATCTCTGGTTTCTCCCTCATTGATCTCAGCTCTAATCTTGATGATTTCCCTTCTTATGTGTGGAGTTGGTTTGATTTGTTGTTGATCCTCCAGTTCTTTAAGGTGTAGAGACAGCTGGTGTGTTCTGGATTTTTCAATTTTTTTGAGCAAGGCTTGGATGGCTATATATTTTCCCCTTAGGACCGCCTTTGCTGTATCCCATAGGTTTTGGACCGAAGTGTCTTCATTCTCATTGGTTTCCATGAATTGTTTCAGTTCTTCTTTGATCTCCTGGTTGATCCAAGCATTCTTAAGCAAGGTGGTCTTTAGCTTCCAGGTGTTTGAGTTCCTTCGGAACTTTTCCTTGTGATTGAGCTCCAGTTTCAAAGCATTGTGATCTGAGAATATGCAGGGAATAATCTCAGTCTTTTGGTATCGGCTGAGTCCTGATTTGTGACCCAGTATGTGGTCTATTCTGGAGAAGGTTCCGTGTGCACTTGAGAAGAATGAGTATTCTGCTGTTTTAGGGTGGAATGTTCTGTATATATCTATGAGGTCCATCTGGTCCAATGTGTCGTTCAATGCTCTTGTTTCTTTATTGATTTTCTGCTTCGATGATCTGTCTAATTCTGAAAGAGGCGTGTTAAGATCACCTACGATTAGTGTATTCATATCAATATGACTCTTTATCTTGATTAACAGTTTTCTTAAGTAATTGGCTGCTCCCATATTGGGAGCATAGATATTTACAATTGTTAGATCATCTTGGTGGATAGTCCCTTTAAGGATTATGTAGTGTCCTTCTGTATCTCTGACTACAGTCTTTAGTTTGAAGTCTAATTTATCTGATATGAGAATCGCTACCCCAGCCTTCTTTTGAGTCCCATTGGCATGAAAGATGCTTCTCCACCCCTTCACTTTCAGTCTGCGTGTATCTTTAGGTTCAAAATGGGTCTCTTGTAGACAGCATATGGATGGGTCCTGTCGTTTTATCCAATCTGCAACCCTGTGCCGTTTTATGGGTGCATTGAGGCCATTCACATTGAGAGTGATTATTGATAGATACGTTTTTATTGACATCGAGTTACCTTTGAAGTCTTTCTTTCTGTAGACTGTCTCTATATTTCTGTTCAATGCTATTCTTGGGATTTTTCCTCTTTTATAGAACCCCCCTTAATATTTCCTGCAGTATCGGCTTGGTGGTTGCATAGTCTTTTAAGTCTTGCCGGTCTTGGAAACTCTTTATCTCTCCATCCATTTTGAATGTCAGTCTTGCTGGATAAAGTATTCTTGGCTGCATGTTCTTCTCATTTAGTGCCCTGAATATATCTTGCCAGCCTCTTCTGGCTTGCCAGGTCTCTGTGGACAGGTCTGACGTTATTCTGATGGGCTTCCCTCTGTAAGTAAGGAGCCTCTTTGCCCTGGCGGCTTTCAAGAGATTATACCTACAATTATAATTTCTCAATTTGACTATCAGGTGTCGTGATGTTTTTTTGGAGTGTATAATCTTGGGTGGAGACCGTTCAGCCTCTAGTACATGAACGCTGGTTTCATTCGCGAGATTCGGAAAGTTTTCATGAAGGACTTGTTCCACGACATCTTCTAGACTTCTTTCTTTCTCCTCCCCTTCAGGAATTCCAATAATTCTGACGTTGGAACGCTTCATGGCATCACTTATTTCCCTAATTCTGCTTTCGTGGGATCTAAGCTGTTTGTTCCAGGCTTCCTCCTGATCCTTTCTCTCTATCTGTTTGTCTTCCAGATCACTAATTCTATCTTCTGTCTCAGTTACCCTAGCTTTGAGAGAGTTTAGATTGGATTGGAACTCATTGAGAGCATTGTGGACCTCCTCCCTGGTAGCTTTAAGCTCCGCCCTAACATTGTGAACATCCTGTCTGGTCGCTTTCAGTTCGGCCCTAATCAATTCTGTTTGGTCATCCATGGCTTTCTCCAACCTAGCTATTGCCTGGATAATTGTTAGCCTGAATTCTCTTTCCGACATATTGTCTATGTTGATAGCCGTTAGCTCTGTTGCGGAAGGTCCATCCTCTGTATTTTTCTTCTGTTGGGCATTCCTCCTCCTAGTCATTTTGGTGGGAGAAGACTGAACAGATGTAGCTGGATGTATCAACTCTGGTGCAGTCAAGGTGCACCCTGGAACACTTCCTGATCTCCGTCTCAGAAGCCTCAGTCTGGGTGCAGAAGCTGAATAAATTCCCCCTTGGACGCTGGCAGTGCAGGTTCCAAGTTAAAGACCCTGGGGGCGCAGGATCTTTTGCTCGTCCCCAAAGCCAAGGCAGTGGCGGCTGTCTGGGAGCTCCTGACCCCCAGAGAGGTTCCAAGCAGCGATCGCACACTGAGATTTTGCCGCCGGCCGGGGCTGGGAGTGCCCGGCTTGCGCGCACCTCTTTTCAGAGGCGGCTGTGGGTCGGGCGCGCGTCTGGGGCGCTGAGAACGGGGCGCTGGTCCGTAAGCCGCAGGCTGGGCTTTTGCGCGCCTCTGTCCGGGGAAGAGTTTCGCGGGCGCGAGGCTTAGACTTTGAAACAATGGCCCGGGTTAAGAAGCGCCCCAGGGCCTTAGAAACCCAGGAGAGCTGGAGCGACGTGCACGCGCATCTCAAGCTTTGTGGTAGGGCGAGCGCGCGTTCTGCAGACCGGCTCCCATCCCCTCACAGGAGCCGGAACCCCGCACTCTGGGGCACGCTGGCGGCTTAGGGACCAGGAGCCGGTTTCTCCGCCGCACTCTCTCTGCCTCCGCGCCGGGGAGGCCGTCTGGGACCGGGGACTCAAGCCCCTGTCCCTAGCCGCCCCCGCGATCCTTTGCTCTTTTGGAGTGCTTTCAACCAGTCTCCGAGTTAATGCTGGTCCCCAGACGCAGGGCACTCTCGCTCGTATCGGGGTATTACTTTTGCACCGGTCGCCTCTGGTGGCTCCCTCCCCCTTTTGTTTATCTTCCGATATCAGTCCGTTGTTCCCATTCCGCTTTACCTGCTCACTGGCGTCTTCTGCCCCTGTAGAGATCCAGACGTGTATAATTCTGATCTCAGGCTGATTTCATGGGTGATCGGAGTTCTTTGGTAGGTAATCAGCTCACTTTGGGGTACCAGCTGAAAAGACGCCTCTTCCTAGTACCCCGCCATCTTGTCCCCCCCTATATTTGACTTTTTCAAATTCTTTGAGCTTTTTCTTTTATTCAGGAATAGTTAAAGTCGTTCCTTATGTCATGCATGTTGTCTGTTCTTTCTCTTGAGATGATTCAATTCTCACTTCTGTGAAAATGCTCTAAAGTTAATAGCTCTATTTTTAATTTTCTAATGAATTTCCCATATACTGGCTCCTCCCTCTCTCTCTTCTCTTTCTCTCTTTCTGTCTCTCTTCTCTTTAGATAGATAGATAATCAGCTAATTAATTAATTAAATCTTTAAAAGTTAAAACCAAAACAAAACATCTACTCCCTTCTATAATCAATTTTTACTATACACAAACCAGTATATTTTCTTTTTTTAGATTTTTTTAAAAAATTATTTGACAGAAAGAGATCACAAGTAGGCAGAGAGAGAGAGAGAGGGAGAAGCAGGCTCCCCACTAATTGGAGAGCCCAATGTGGGCCTCGATCCCAGGACCCTGAGACCATGACCTGAGCCAAAAGGCAGAGGCTTAACCCACTGAGCCACCCAGGCACCCACCAGTATATTTTTTATAAAACATTTAGACAAAATAATCCATTGATCCATTCACTTATTTGTTCTTTTATATTATTATTTCCTTACTCAAAAATATTAGGCACCAACAAGCCAGTCACTGTCCTAGATTATATGACAGAAAGATTAATAAGGCATACCTATACTAAATGACTTAATGGTCTAGAATAGAAGATCTAGAGTTAGGTATTTTAAAAAGCATCATAGCAAGTTTAGCAATAACACCCCACCCAAAAATGTTGCATAATAGGAATAGAACACAGAATGCAATGTATAGAATAGAAAATGCAAAGTGAAAGTAAATAAAAGAACACAATCAGAGGTGTGGATGTAGATAATATTTGTAGAATCTATTTGTGGAGAATTGGCTACATGTTAGCTAAGTGATCACCAGTTACCCCAAATAGACTCAAAATGTTATTTCTTTTTTCTTTCTTACTTTTTTCTTTTTTTGCTGTCATCTCTGTCATGTTGATTGAATCTTCTTGTGTGTTCTCCTAACACTTAGTATACATCTCTGTAGTTACCACATCTCACTGTAACTATAGATTGATAGTACCTGTCTTTGTCTTCCATGAAACAGGTTATTGATGTTACATGTTTGACTTTATATCTCAGCATCTAATTCAATGATTTGAACACATTTGACATTGTGCAAATGTTTGCTGAACAGAACCATTAATCATCCAAGTTTCTATATCCTAAAGAACATGGCTTCTAAGGTCCAGGTTACAATACCAATGGTTGGATGTTTGACTGAGTTCATTTCTAGCACCATATACTTGAGCAATTCTTTGAGCTCTCTTCCTCAGTTTCTTTACCTATGGACTGGAAATCGACATTCTTCTAGGATTATTGTGAAGATTAATTGATTTGAGCATTAACAGACCCTAACAAAAGTCAGTGCTACATAAGATAGCTATTTTGTTATACACTTTCTTTGTCATTTTAAGTAACTTCTACTCTAGTTCACACACACTCACACACACAATCTATTTTCCCTTACAATAGTTTTCAACTGGATTTTGTACCAGCACTTCTCTCTTCTAATGTATCATTCACACTACTATAAAAATTCATGACCTAAAACCAGATAGAACCAAATAATTTTCATCATGTGATTTTATATTGACTACAAGTCCATCCCTTTCAATCTAGTACTCAAGGATCTCAATGAAGTATAACAAACTCCTTTTTTTCAAAAATTATTAATTTTTAACAAGCTTTATTGAATTTTAATTTATAGACCATATAATTCACATACTTGAATTGCACAGTTTGATGTGATTTTTAGTGTATTCATAAACAACTACGACCATCAGCACAATTTTAGAACATTTTCAACACCTCAGAAATAATCCTGCAACACAGGTATCTCTTCCCCACTCTTTCTCTGTCCCTTCCCACCTAGCCCTAAGCAAACACTAATCTACTTTCTATCCCCTATTCTTTCATAAGGATGGAATCAAATAGTCTGTGGTCTTTCATGACTGAAACTGACTTCTATCAGCATACTGTTTTCAAGATTCATCTGTGTTCTAGCTCGTGTCAGTTGCTTTGTTACTTTTTACGGCTGAATAGATCTCTGTTGTAAAGATATACCACATTTTGTTTATCCATTTATCCTTTGATTGACATTTTGGTTATTTCCACCTTTTGGGTACTGCGAGTAATGCTCCTATGAACATTTATGTACAAGTTTCTATATGGGAATATATTATTATTTCTCTTGATGATGTATCTAGCAGTGGAATCGCTGGGCCATATGGTAACTCTGAGTTTAAAAGTTTGAGGAACTGCCTGACTGTTTCCCAAAGCTGATGCATCATTTTGCATTCCAGCCAGCAGTGTATATGGGTTCTGGTTTCTCTCATTCATTCCCAACGCTTGTTGTTATCTGTTGTTTTTTTTTTTTTTAATTTTAGTCATCCTACTAGATTTGAAGTGGTATCTCACTGTGCTTTTGATTTACATTTCCCTGATGACTAATAATGTGGAACATCTTTTCTTTTTATGCACTTGCCATTTGTTTATCTATCATGGTCTTTAGAGAAATGTCTATTCAGAACCTTTGCTCATTTTTAATTAGATTTTTTTTCTTTATTACTGAGTTAAAAAGTTTTTATATATATTCTAGATACTAGTCACTTATAGGATATATGATTAATACATGTTTTCTCTAATTGTGCGGTGGTTTTTTTTCACTTTCATTATGGTCCTTTGAAACACAAACAAACGAACAAAAAGGTTAAAAATAATTTGGATCAAGTCCACTGTATCTGTCATTTTCACAGCCAGGTAAATTTGTGTTAAAATAAAAAATCTTTTTAATACAGTAAACTTTAAAATAATTAAACTTAAAACAAAAAGAAAAAAAAAAAAGCCGTTTGATCCCAGGGAATCCAAGTGGGATAAACTTACATAGACCTTTGAAATTTGCATAAAGAACAATTAAAGACAACAGCAATGTTTTTCCTAGCTCTGGTAGATAGTCGTGTTCTACTTGTGGTCCAGGTATCTTCTCACGTAGCAAGGGTGCCCGATGGCCCAACCGTGGACATTTCCACACAAAGAGCTGTCTGTGACCCAGACAGAGGTTTAGATGTTGTGTAGGGGAAGTGCCAAAAGTTCCTTCCAGATGCAGCATAAAGAGAAATAAGGAGATCTAGGAGAAACATTCAAGAGATTTTGGGAATGCTAACGATGTGATGTCTGAAGAAATATACCAAAGCTCCCAAAAGTACTAAATCTCTTTGTTCAGCTGGCAGTCAACTACAGAATGGCCCCACTGAAGTGCCAGAGCATTTAGTCTACATGGGGTTTCTACTTGGGATTTTCCTTATAAAACTTCTCAAACACACTCACTTTGCTTTTATCCATAAGTTAAAGCCGTGTTTGGTAAAGGTAAACAGGAATTACTACGTTATCCCTAAAACATTCCAGTCAATAGGATATTGACTTGATGTTGGCAAAAGCCAAGATATAGTCAATGAATGTACCGCTAGCTTTGTAGGTAAATGTCTTCTAAGGTAGATGTAAAGTGACTTTGTGTTGTAATTCACAAAGCTGAGATAACAAAGAAAGAGGCAAAAACATATTCCATCAGTTGACAAAGCTGATCATTAACCAAAAAAACCAATTTTGGGGGGGAAAGATTTTATTTGTTTATGTGAGAGAGAGAGAGACAGCAAGCATGAGAGGGGGTGAAAGGGAGAGGGAGAAGCAGACTCTCCACTGAGCAGGGAGCCTGACCTTGGGCTCTAATGCCAGGCCCCTGAGAACATGAACCGAGCTGAAGGCAGATGCTTAACTGACTGAGCCACTCAGGTGCCCCTAGAATGTCACCTTTTGTACTTGGTACGGAAGAGCAGATAAACAATACCTCAGGTGAATACAAATTAGAGTAAATACGACTTAGCCTACTATCATATTCCTTGGCTTTCCTTTCAGATTTACCACAAGTGCCAAACTGAAATTCAGATCTCTGGTCTCGCCAAGGGAACAATCATTTGCTTTCTTTTTCTCATTCTGTTCAGGAGCACGCTATTGATTTTTTAGAAACAAGATCTTGCTAGCGATCATGTACACTTCTCATAAATACGCATGTTTTAGAATTATTACTGTTAAAAGTTGCTAAGTGTAAATAAATAATTACATTAAGCAGATTAAAAAGGAAGAGGACATTTAAAGATTGTGACTAAAGAAAGAGGACATTTAAAGACTGTGATTGTTTTTAGTTCTACCATTGTTTGCACAATTAGTGTTAACGTTTCTAGCAACTTGGCACTCCTCAAATGTTCTCCATTGCTTTTGTTTTGCCCTACAGTAAAGAGAAACCGTAGACAATAAACAAGAAACAAGATTAAATCACGATATTTATGGCATTTGGATCAATAACTAGCACTCTTAAGACAGAAAAATCAACCTTATAAAATAGTCTTTCTAACAAGATTGTATGTTGTTCTTGAAAACATAGTTTTTGATACATTTGGGACGCAATTAACAATAACTAAATGTCTAGTGCTACAGAAAACCCATGTAGAATAACAACAAAATACTATAACTTATGTGTTTCAAAGGGGGATGGTGAATTTGGAAAAGCTATCCATCATCAGTTATTCTAGTAACTTTGGATAATATTGTGCCTATTTTTATTTAAGGCAAACACCACTGGTGGTGAGTTGATCCATATACTTGGATGAGTTAGAAAATGCCTATATGACTCTAGTAGTCTAGAAGTAGATTCTAATTGGATTAAACTCTAACTACAGACCTAGACAAAAAAAAAAAAAATATAATGATATTGTTAATAGATAAGGTTTTTCTTGATGCACAGTTTCCTTTGTTCTCCTCATTTCATTAATATTATAATATACCTTTCTCATTTCAAAACATTTGGCCAACCAGTCCATTTTCCCTTCTCTTGTGCCCGAAATCAAGAAGATTTTCTATTTCCTATAACATATTAAATGTAAGTCAGGGTGCTATGATATTATTTCTCTCAGATATATTTAGTAAGTGTGATATTTCCTTGAGAAATGGCAAGCTTTGTTCCTGTTAAAAGACTTCTAGGTTAGAATGAAAGAAACGAGTATTTTGTGCACAATTATCATCGAGAGTACAGATGAAACCATACCAACAAAAAGCTAGACCAAAGAATCACTAGTGAAAAGCAACAACAAAAATTGTTTACACACCATCTTAATGACAAATCAACTAACTGGCTGGTTATGAAAACTTTTCCACTGGGCCAGGACCTAGCTTATTTTATCTTTTCCCTTAACTTTCTTTCTTTTTGTCTGTGTAATTTAAACATTTAGTACTATTTCTCTGGGCAAGCAGTTTGTTTCATTTTTATACACCTGGCTTCTCTTCATTCATTACATTGTATCTTAATGGTGGACACTGTGAGATGTTCTCCAATCACTCTGTATGCATAGGGTGACTAAATATTTCTTTTGATTTTTGATTGACAGTATCTTTATTAATTTCGTTTTTCTATTTTCAATTTTGCACTTACATGTCATTTGTTTATTATAGTCTTCTATTGTATGATGACTTTCACAAGCAAATTTATTGTTTCACAAATTTATTTGTGAAAGTCATCAATGTATACTAGTTATGAGGCGTTAAGGATGATTTGTCTTCTTAGTTATTAAGGCATAACACATAAACTACCATACATGTATGTGTGTATGAGGTATGTGATATGTATGTTTATGTGAATGACATATACATAAATGGTACATATACATATGTATATATATGCATGTGTGTGTAAATATGTATATGATGAAGACAGCCCCACATTTCACTGACGTGTTCAGAAAAAAGATAATATCTCTTCATTACATTATTAATTTACTATCCTAAGCTAGAAGAAGGAAATACAGAAAGATATCCTTATAATCTAGAAATGAGATGATATATCTGAAGCAATTTAAATGGAGATTGAAACCAACCATTGCAAGAGGTATTAATTGACATGATTATATCAAAGTCAGGATTTAGTTGTATGAAAGACACAATTTCCAGTCAGAGGGCATATCAGGGAATGATACTGAAATATCTAAAATCATCAAGGGAATAATGTTGGAAAATCATAAGAATAAGGTTTTATATTTCAATCTAATCTAACAAAAATGTAAAGCTGAAGAAAGCCAACTGTTCATAAGATTGTAGAAAAAATTTAAAATTGCCATATTGTTGATTTTTTTAGATGTAGGTATTTCAATGGGTGAATAGTGGCTGTTAAAAAAAAAAAACTGCTAGACATATCCAACATGACAACTATTCTATACATATCTGTAAATCTTTTAGTCCTCAGGCATCTTACATGTTCACATAATCTCACTATTTCTATTCCTGTGTAATAGATGTACCCCAGAAATATGATCCTACTGTTCTCTGGGTTCTCTGTACAAGGATGCTTTTCCATGTTACTAGTGACATCAGGGATTCATCGATAGCCTGGATTTCCATCTGTGCAAGAGTTAAAGTAAAATGTGGACACACACTATGAAGAGGAATGCAGAAGCAAGCGTTAACAGGTTCTACTAAAGCAGGCTGTTACAATATATAGATAGATATTTAAGAAATGGTACCAGCCCAAATTATATATCCACTAGTAAATCAATAAACAAAATGTCATATGCTCGTACAATGGAGCACTAAATAAAAATAAAAAGGAATGAGTGCCAACACGTTTCTTTGAAGATTTTATTTATTTATTTATTTAACAGAGAAAGACACACTGAGGGAGGAAACACAGGCAGGGGGAGAAGGAGAGAGGGAATCAGCTCCCTGAAGAGTGGGGAGTCTTATGCTGGGTTCCATCTCAGGACCCTGGGATCATGACCTGAGTCAAAGGTGGCCGCTTAATGACTGACACACCCAGGCATCCTGTGCTGACACATTTAACAAAATATGCTAAGTGAAAAATCCAGATATAGGTAACTATATATGATTCCATATGATAGAAAGAGAAGATATGAAATTATGGATGATAGAAGAGAAGTGAATGGCCATCTGGACATTTCTAAAGGAACCGGTAAGAGTCGTGTAATAGAAGATCTTGTGTCTTGTGATGCTATGAAAGAGGAAGGTATTTGTGATTTATCTCTGATGTTTTTTTTAATGGCACTTATTGACCGTTTCTGTATGTCAGGTGAAATGTTACTGCACAATTGCTGATGCAAACATGATTATCTCCAGAGTTACAGCATATTGGTTCCTTTTGATATTAGGAAATATATATAATTCGTTCTCAAGCTGGTTCCTTTTTGGCTGCCTTCCACCTATTTCCAGAAGTAAGACGTGCCTAGTGAGTATGTGCTGGTATCAATTATTGTCCTAAATGCATTAAAGAATGTGATATCACTGCTTTCTCCCTGACCCAAGGGAGTCTTCATTGTAGCACTATAAAAATATTGGGAGTGGGTCACAGAAAAAACTTAGTGTGATATACAGCTTATATATTGAGTTATTTGTATATGATTTTTTTTTTTTTGTGATAGAACAGCACCGGTATACACTAATGGAGTGAACTTCACAATATATGTAAGTCAAATCACTATGCTGTAGAACTTAAACTGACGCAGTGCTGTATGGCAATTATATCTCAATAAAGCTGAAGGGGTGCCTGGGTGGCTCAGTCGTTAAGCATCTGCCTTCAGCTCAGGTCATGATCTCAGCGTCCTGGGATGGAGCCCCACAACGGGCTCCCTGCTCAGTGGGAAGTCTGTTTCTCCCTCTTCCACATCCCCTGCTTGTACTCCCTTTCTCACTCTCTCTCTGTCAAATAAATAAATAAAATCTTAAAAAAAAACCCTGAAAAATAATACCAAAAATTGGATGGAGATAATCCACATATGGTGTTTTAAAAATATTTTTTAAAACAGTATGTTTTAAAAATATGTTTTAAAAATATGTTGTTCATTAAATTGAAAAATACAATGACTTTATGATAATTGTTCTTATATATTTTCAATTATTATTAGATAATAGAAATTATCGTGAGGATCTTTTTTCAAGAAAACATGTTCACAATCTAGAATATGTTAAACCATTTTCCAAAATAAAACATGCCCAAAATACTAGCATTTACATATCTGGATATGTGAGGAAGTTTTCCTTACAACTTTGTTCCATCCAAGCAGAACCTTTTCCACCAGGAGATAAGAGTCTCAATGGACCATTCGCTGTGAGTGTTACCAGGGCCCTTAAAGATCCTTGAAGTCAGGAAACAGCAGCCTGGAAGAGGAATCAGCATTGACAGGGGCAAGAGACTGATCATCAGGAGTTAGGAATGCTGTTAAGACATGGGGACTGGGGGGGCGCCTGGGTGGCTCAGTGGGTTAAAGCCTCTGCCTTTGGCTCAGGTAATGATCTCAGGGTCCTGGGATCGAGCGCCACATCAGGCTCTCTGCTTGGCAGGGAGCCTGCTTCCTCCTCTCTCTCTCTGCCTGCCTCTCTGCATGCTTGTGATCTCTGTCTGTCAAATAAGTAAATAAAAAATCTTTAAAAAAAAAAAAAAGACATAGCGACTGGAGGATTGTTTAGCTTGCATGCTACTACCTGGGTACTTCTTGGTACTCCCTTGTCCAGCTTTTACTGTAAATGCCCAAGTACAGCAACTCCAGACTAAGATGGCCATGGTGATCAGGTGCTCAAACTCAGTGATGAAACTACAAGATAGATTTTGGGTGCTTGTGCTTATTAATTTGGCTGGGAAAATATTGATGTATAAAACTATGACCACCCACCATGTAAGACTAACGAAATTGCCTATATGAATTGTTTCTAAAACTACTTAAACAGCATCATATAAAATACAAAAATGTTTATGCCTTTGTTTTTATAACTTTGCATCTTAGTGTATTTTTTAAAATTTGGCTAGAACTAAGAATCAGAGTCTAATTAATTCAGTGACCTCAATTAATATCTGCAATCACGGTCCATTTATGTGAAAAAAATTTGACCTTGGCAACAGGTTTTCTTTAATTGTTGAAAGTAATTATATATTCCTAAAATGGATCAGTATTTATGTAAACTTTTCAAATTGTTTTGAGAACAATTGGTTTAGAAGATAAAGTTGTGCACAAGTATCTGTGGGCCAAGGGGGAAGTGCTGGCTACTTTATCTTAAAAAGAACATATGTGATACATTGAAAGATCAAAGAAGGTAGAGTTAGATCACTCCCATGGCTGCCAGTATTTTTCAAGATCTTAACAGGTGCTAATCCATCCTCCAGGGTTGTTGGTCACCTGTGCCAATCTCAGTATGGGCTTTTAGAATTTAATACATTATACTGATCACCCATTATAATTGAGAGTTCTGGAAGCTTAATTCCTTGCGGATGTTTGCTCAGATTAATCAAGTAAATGTTTACTATTTGCTTCTAACCATCCTACTTAGAAACATACTATTTCTGAGAAAAAAATTGTCAGACCTCCAAATTTATTCCTACATATCTCTACGTATCACCTATAAATTATAATCAATGTCTTATTTTCCATTTATAGTTATTTAAACCTTCCTTTAAAACTCAATTTATTCTTGTTCATTTGTGCTATTTATTGTTGCCATAAATAGAAGCTCTAATGTAGAAAAACTGTACATACAGATCTGAAATTTCAACAATAAAATAGTACATGCTATATGTGATTATATAGTTAATATACTATTTGGTTGAATGTAGCAATTAGCTTTTATCAAGGCATGTAAATATTGCATGTTTTATGGCCAAACCGTAAATTGTTACAGCTATTTAAATGGATCAGGTCAGTGATATTAAAAAGAAATCCATCCCATCAAATTTCACTTGGAGAGAAAAAAAAAATTTCTGAAACAGAGTTTTCATGTGTTATAAATCCTGCTATTTCTGTATTATTGGCAAGTTTTGAGTTAACATCTCTTATAAAAGCTATATTCTGTCTATGACTTGTGGTCTGAAGGAAATTTAGCTAATAATTTTACTCTCTATCATAGTAAATTCCACCTGTAATAAAATAAATAAAGAAAACACATTCCTGGGGATTAGGTGCTGTAGTTTATGACTAAGCAGCAAAATGTTTCACTTTTGCTACCCTGAATGAAGGAGACATTTGAATACTTAAATCAATATCATTTATAGAAAAAAACCAACCCATACAAATAATGAATTGAATGAGTAACATATCTGACTATGAAAGACAATTTTTTATTTTTCCAATTTTCTATGTAGGTTTTATATCTCTTGTATTGTTCACCTGCATGACTTATAAATATTCCTGATTTATGGTCTTCCATGATTCATGACCTATCACGGATGAGATCATCTGAATATATACTTGTTATTACTACTGATGCTTATCATAACAGGAACACATTGATCAAATAAAAATAATCTGCAATAACAAGATGTTACCTTTTTCTCATTAAAATAATACAGAAAATAGAAATGTCATTTCTTAGCTATTCTGTTCAGAAAAAAAATATGACAAATAATGAGACATGATTTCAGAAATATAAGGACAGAGGAAGAACACAGAGAGCCCTGTATAACATAGTAAGGGCTTTTGATTGTGTGAACTGGAAAGACACTGGACAGGCATAGCCATACAAGTGACAAGGGAAGATTTTTATTATTGCAGAATTACTCTGGATGATGTGTTAACAATGAAAGACAGAGGAGCACAGCAGAAGGAGAAAGATAATTTAGAAGGCTACTGATAAAATTCAAGGAGATAAAGCCATGGTCAAAGATAATGACCATAGATTATGGTATTAGGTACATTTCATTTCATTTCAAGACCTATGTTAAGGTTTACAACCTGAACATATGCCAGTGTAGAGTGGTCCCTAACTTCAAAGAGGAAGCCTTTTGAAGAAATTATGTTATTGCTTCTGGTTTCCTATTTGTATGTTTTCTTTCTGGCAAGGGTAAGAAGAGCATATTAGTATTTCATATTTGAACACATTATCTTGGAACTACATTTTAAACAGTTAAGTAGACCTCTTGGTACACAGCTGGAAGAAATGAGTCTAGATTCAAGGGAGGGCTTCAGGCTGGATATATATACCTTGGGAAGCATCAAAATAAGGTAGTATTTTTAGTCATGAGACTGAATGAAATCACCTACTGTCAATGTAGATTAAGAAATTGTTCAAGGAAGAAACCTTGGGACATCCTTTAATAGCTTTACTGAAATATCTTTGCCATATAAAAACTGTATTTTTATGGTGTAGAACTTGATGAAGTGATATATGTATATGCTGTCAAACATCACCACAAGCAAGCTAACATGTTTATTGCCATTACATAGTGTCCACTGTGAGCGTGTGGTTAGAAGACTTAATTTAAGACCTGTCTTCTCAAGTTTCAAATATGCAATATAGTATTGTTAACTATTTTCATCATGCTATACTTTAGATTTCTAGAATTTACTCATCCTGCATAAATGAACCTTTGTTCACTTTACATAAGTAATGTATATAACTTTGTAAATTTAAAGGTAACTATACATCCATGAAACCATCAGCCTAATCTATGCCATCAACCTTATGTCACCTCTGAAAGTTTCCTCTCATCCTTCTATAATTAGGATTATAATTATTTATAATATGTATACTTAATATAAGATCTCTCCTCTTAGAAAAAGTTAAAAATATAAAACAGCATTAACTATACTCATTATAATGCACAATAGATATCTACAATATATTCATCTTCTATAACCAAAACTTTGTGCCCTTTGACTAATACCTTCACTTTCCCCCTCTTCCCAGTCCTGGAAAACACCATTTTGGTGTCTACTTCTATACATTTAACTATTTCCAATGCTTTATGAATGGTATTGTATAGCATTTGTCCTTCTGTGTCTGACTTATTTCACTTAGCATAATGTCTAGGTTTATCCATACTGTCACAAATGGCAAGATTTCCTTTACTTTTAAGACTGATTAATATTCCGTTTTATGTATATACCACATTTTCTTTATCCATTCACGTGTCAATTGACATTTGGTTTGTTTCTGTGACTTGGCTATTGTGGATTATTTTGCATTGACATGCAAGTGCAGATTTCAATTCCTTTGATTGTGCACCCAGAAGTGGGATTGCTACATCATAAGGCAGTTCTATGTTTAATTTTTTGAGGAACCTCCATACCGTTTTCCTTAATGACTGTACCAATATATATATTTCCGCCAACAATGTATAATTTTCCTTTTATCCGTATTCTCACCAACATTTGTTATCTTTATTTATTTATTTTTTTAATAAAAGTCATCCCGACATCCTAACAGGTATGAGATGATATCTTATTGTGGTTTTGATTTGCATTTCCTTGATGATTACTTATGTTCAGCCTCTTTATGTATAAGTGTTAATCACTGTATGTTTCTTAAGGAGAAATATTCATTTCCTTGACCAGTTTTTAAGTTGGATTATTTGGGTTTTCACATTAAGTGGTGAGAGTTCTTTATGTATTTTATACACTAACTTTTTATTGGATATATAGATTTGTAAATATCTTCTTCCATTCTGTAGGTTGTCTTTTCATTTTTGTTGATTGTTTCCTTTGTTGTGCAGAAATTTCTTAGTTTGATATAACCTGACTTGTCTATATTTTCTTTTATTACTTGTGCTTTTAGTGTCACGTTCAAGAAATCATTGCCTAGGCCAATGTCCAGAAGTTTTTTCACTATGTTTTTTTCAATGAGTTTTATGGTTTCAGATTGTACATATAAGTCTTTAATTCATTAATGACTCCGACTCTTTATAGTGTTTCTTTTCTCATTCCTGATATTAAATGGAGTGTTGCCAACTCAGAGTAAATGTCATTTTAGTTCTTGTATAACATACTATAACATGTTGTACAATTTATACCCAAAGACATTTTAAAATTAAGTGATATTCAAAGGTGAACATTTTGTCATAGATAGGACCAATATTAGTTCTTCATAGTTTGCAACACAGTTTTACTAACTAAAAGTAGTACCTAGTCTTATTTTTTTAAAGGTTAAGAAAACCAGAACACTCCAACATTATTTGGTCATTTTTCCTAGTCCTGTTACTTTGGAGAACCTAGAGTTTTATGAATACTTAATTTATGATAGTAATGAAACTGTTAGATAGAAAATCTTAATTTTATTAGAAATATACGTAGGATCAATAATCTTAGAGTCTAACCCTGAACAGCATACACTAGCAGCAATCTAGACTTCTTTTCAGGTACAGATAACATCTTTTAGGCAAGTTTTAATGGCTTGGTAGAGCAACAGATATTGGGTAAATAAATGTTTAGGTTCATTTTATTAGGTATTGGAGTTTTTAAGTAATTATAGCAAAGGAACACTCGATATGTGCATAAACGTTCAGTTTGATGCTTCAGATTTTGGCTTACATATTTTTTTCCCCCAGAATGCTCTGTTTAAAATATGTAAATGTCCTTTACATATTTTTTCCCCCAGACTGTTAAATACATTTTAAACTTACTTGAGAAATAAATATTTTATAGGTCTGTATTAACATTTTATAAATAATAATTAAATAAATGTGTCTATATTAGCAAGAGCATATCTTCTGGTAGCAACAGAATGGTATAATCGAAACCAGAAATATAATGTATTCCACCTTTCTTTTTATATTTTCTCTACCCCACCTATAAAAAATTTTCTTTTGGAGGGTAAAAAGAAGACTAGGGAGAATATAATCATCTATTGTGCAATTTTATTTGCACAATATAAATAAGAACAAATTCTTATTTGTTCCATGTCATGATGGATACAAGAAGGCAAGACTCACAGAAGACAAAAATAGCACAAAACAATATTCAAAGCACAATGATTCACTTTTTGCACCTTTCGCAGAATAAATAAAGAGCAGAGTAGTATCCCCGACAATCATTCAAGGCTTAATTATTGTGTCTTTTACTTATTCTAGGAACTGGAAAGCAAATATATTTGCTAGGAATGAGGGGTGTGTATGTGTCATACATGAAGAAATTTTAGGGTTTTGTTATTAGGGTACTTCCTTTGGGTAAAGAAAAAAAGATTATCAGTGGAAAATACAATACTTCTTAAACTGCAACAAAAATTTTTATGAATTAAATTTGTTAACCTAAAATGGCACTACTAATTGTTATCACTGCTTGTATTTGTCTATAAATATATAGAAGATTAGTACCAAGAATACAGAAAAGAAAAGATAGGATTGACTCATAGAGATAATTGACTGGCTAAGTCACAACAAACATGGATGTGTAAAGAGATGATAAATTACAAATAATTGGATGGGATTGATTAATATCACAGGAAAAGTGAAATCCAGAGAAAGCTAACCCAGGCAAATAAGTTTTAACTAATCATGCCTGGGTCTGATAGGAAAGAGAAGTTGAGGCCTTTGAGATAGTTATGAGACTATATATTTAGCATATATATATACTTATAGCATATATATATTTAGTATATATATATTTATAGCATATATATATATACACTTAGTATAGCATATATATACTTAGTCTCATAACTAGAACATATATACTATATAAGCATACGCTGTATATAATACAGTCTATTTTCTTCTATTGGAAATTCTTGCACTTTTTTTGGTTTGGTAATGGAAAGTATAGGAATTATGTATTTCTTCTAAAATATTAGAAGAATCCCTGGCGTTGTAGATTTAATACCAAGTTTCCCAAAGTGAGTTCTGCATATAGAGCATTAGGTGCACTGAATCCAGGTCTTTGGATAAATAACATCTCTCATTAGACCTTTACACTTTTGAGATGGGTGCCATCTACATTTAATTCTGACTCTAGCTTTCAGTAATTATTTTGTTTAAATATATTTTTATAAGAAATGGAAGAATTGATACAGAAACATATGTAAATAAAGTACAGATATGCCAAATTGCCAAATATTTTTCAAAAGTGATTTATCAGTTTTGAAGACACATTTTCAGAAGAAAGTACCATCAAAGCACTGTAAGAAGGCAATTTTCTTTGAGGGAATGTTACCAAATGAGTAAATGAAAAAAATGGGTAAAACCAAAAGAAAACAGAACAGATACAGCAGAAACAAAGGGGAAGGAATACACTCAAAGAATAATTACAAAAATGAAAAATTACAGTCATTCGCCTTATTCACTTTTAAAAATGTCGGATTTTCTATGTTCATTTTTAAAATAAGAGCTGTAAAGTTTTTTATTTAACTCCTCTTTAGCTCATCTCCTTTTTATGTGAGAAGGTTCATCTAACTTTTCTCTTTTCTTTTATGTGTGCACTTTCTGCAAAACATAAACTGCTTTGACTTATGCATTATTCTTTTAGGATATAAGGGGAGTGTTTGTTTGACTTTTTGACATGCCGTTTCATTGGCTTGAAATAGTTCATGTGTTCACAACGTAAGCAGAATGCAAGCAGAAAGTCTGTCACAGAGCTGTCCTCCTTACGGGACTCCGACAGAACCAGGCTTCAGGGAAGTGACACGGGCCACAATGCTACAGCAGTCCTCAGACGCATTTCATTCATTCAGTCAGAAAACACCCGTTAAATACCTGCCACATCAGTGGGTATTTCTGTAAGCAAACAAAACTCTTTTCGTGCACCTTACATTCTAGTGCTGGCAAACAATGAAATTTTTCTAAGTTAATCTTGCTTAATTAGAAAGCAATATGTGTTATGGAGAAAAATGGGACGAAGACACAGGACAAAATTCAGTAAAAGGATTGTGCTTTTAAAAAGAGTTGTCAAAGTAAGCCACTTGGAGGAGGTTGACCTTGAAACAAAGACTGGAAGAAGGTGAAGAAGAAAGTGGTGTGGATAGAGGAGGGTCAGGGGTGGTGGGGAGCACCTCATTCAGAGACAACGTGAAATGAAAGAGCTCTGAAGCAAGTAATTGGTATTGACACACCCCACGCACTGCTAATCAAAAAGTAGGATAAATAACATGGACTGTCTATAACTAATGGACATTTATCATGTAATTGCATTTCCCCAAATCCGGTAGAAAAGATATAAATGGTAAATCCATGCAATTTATAAGACGAGAAAGGTAGTAATTTACATAAAAATTTCTTCCTACTCTAATCAGATTACATATTAGTAAATAGAAATCACAGACATGCATTTGCCCACTAAGTAAGATTTTTGGCTGATCTAAACGTATTAATCAGATGAGATCATCTCTCAGGTTAACCAAATGGTGATGAATTTTTTTTTTCATGATAAAACATTTTTCTTTTTTAAAATGTTTTCTATGGGAATATTTTATGTGTGGTTTTTGCTTTTAATTTTTACATAAAGAGAAAGGGTCATTGATACTCAGACTTTGTTTAGAAAATTTGGAAACTGTGTTTTATTAAGGTGAAGAGTATAATTTGAAGAGATTCCAAGGGGGTAATAGTCATCAACAAAACCTTTTCCACATTTAGTAACATACTAAAGGACAAATCAGTCTTGATAATGAATATTTTACCAAAAAGTTATATCACAGGAGAGAGTGTGGGGATCAGAGTTGGACCATCATCTTACAAGGACCAACTCAAATAACATCTTTTCTGTAGAGATATATCCACTTAAAAATGAACTTGTGCTTAACTCAGTTTGTGGAGCACTTGGGACTCTTTCATGGACATCTTATCTCCTTCCTTGAATTTGGCTTATTTATGTCATCTCTACTTATAGAATGTAGCATTATTTAGAACATATTAAAAGGAACAATTTTAATATTAAAATATTGAAAAAAGATAGTAATTAGAAGATGCTGAGCTAGAAGAATGATGTGCAAAGAAATAATGAGTTTCAGAAAGAATATTCACCTTAATACATTTCTAAATCTAAATCAATATTAGTGCAATATTAATATAATGCCATGTTAATGATAACAAAATCATGACTTTTATATTTTTTTGGAGGTTGTACCTTGTAGGCTAAGACAGAAATATGAAAAAACAAGATAAATTTTATCAATATATAATGCTTTCTTACATATACAAAGTTCAGATTCTAAAAAAAATTATAGCTCACAAGATACTTTTGATGTTGGATTTGTTTAAATACTTTTAAAAATCTTTATTTTTATCTGTATTAGAAATAAACTTTTGGAAATGATAAATTTGGAATTTTACAAATTATAATACCAACAAAATTGAAATAAAATATATCACAACCAGTTTATAATAACGTAAACAGAAACCAAGAGAAATTGTTTGAAAGTGTAATATTATAAAAAGAGCCATGTTCAGGAACCACATGCCAATGACAAAAGTAGATGAACAGATGCTTGTGAGAATGAACAAAGGTAGAAACTTGACTTAAATTGGAGTCAGGAAGTCAGGAAGGGAGAACTCTCACACAAGTACCTCTCCTCTTGACTTACACGACCAGCAGAGGAAGGAAGATTTCCATGTGCCTCAATAATAATAAACTGCCCACCACTTGCTGCTGGTGAGAAACTTGAACTCTCATTCTCTTCCAAAGAACTTACACTCAAAACTGCCCTCCTCAGTTTCCTCCCAAAACTTAACAAAAGTTCTCGCCTCCCTTTTGTTTCTTTGGAACTATCTATGGTTCGCTACAGTTTACTTGTTCTGAATTGCAATTCCCCCACTATTCTCAAATAAACTCACCTTTGTTTAATTATATTACCATTGGTTTATTTCAACTTGGTATGTTAAACGTCCAAAACAAGAATAGCAGCTGTTTTGTCAAGAGGATCCCCAACAAGGTGAAAACAACTCTCTGTGACATCCTACCTTGGGGGCTAAAAATGTCCACCTCTTTCACCTACAATGACAGGACCATCAGGGAGCTGTTCAAGCCCAGCTTGAAGCAGTTTCCAGCCTTGTTCAGTTACCAGACCTCCCTGCACTGGATGAGATGGAGCTCACCGGGACCAAGAGCACCATGAATGACCTGGTATCTGAGTACCAACAGTACCAGGACACCATAGCCAAAGAGGACAGTGAGTTTGAGGAGATGGTTGTGGAGGTGGTCTTCAGCTGTCTGGTACCTGGCACAACATGGGAGCCATGTGTACTCTATTCCATCACAACCTGTTCTCCAACAGCCATGTCTCACTGTGCGTACATTTGCTCCTGTCTTGACATCACATGCTTACCGCCACCACTAAAGCATTTTCATGGTGGAAAAGAAATATTTTTAAATTTTAAATTAGACTCTTTTATGTAATTTTTTACATTGTTTTTAAATGATCGTGAAATACAGAATGGAATCAGATAACCTAAGTTATGTGCATTGATAATCTCAGACTGATAAAGAGTTGAGAGAGAAAAAGAGTTGTTAGTCTTTCCAAACATTGCTTTTTTTCTTTTTTTCACTTTCACTATGATTTTTTTTTTTGTTGCAATATAATACCCCCAAATTTAGAAGAAATATAGCAAGGAGAAATTATACCAATTTTTTATTGTGACTCTGTATGAGTGTCTCAGGATCTAAATATTTTCTTTGACCTCTTTATTTCAGGTACTTCACAGAAATGATCATCCGCCCCTCTCTACACCAAAGCATGAAAGCAGATTGCCTTAAATAGAAAGGTTGATTGCTTCCTGGAGCCGTTCCTCCCTAGGAGACATGTCCTTTGAAAATGTTCTGCATTAGAAAATATATTTCATCACATAGCATTCAGATTCATTTTAAAATGAGTAAACAGGAAAACAGTTTCATGAAGGAAAAAGAATTTGTTGAAATTGTTATCCCCAAGTCATTTTTATATTCTGATTAAAAGCACAGCAATTTAATATGAAATTCTCTGAAAATATTATATCACTTTTGAAAATAGGGGTAACGGAGTTTAAGGTTTAAGAAATGTCTTTTAGGGAGACAGCATTTATGTTGAATGTTGAAATGTTTACACCATTCTGAGCTGTCTAAATACTTCTTCCTAGTGAGCTTGCAACTTATGGTCCATCATTTTAAGTCTTTTTTGCTTTCAGTAACCATTTATTTGCTTTACTGTGACATTATAGATTGAATTTTAACACTCACATTTTTCCTTTTAGCACAATAGCTACTTAGCATCAGACACTAATTTCAGAACTTAAAAGCTATGGGATTTGGACCAATCTATTTAACTTCTTTATATGTAAATTTGAAATAATAATACATTTCTTAAAAGATAATGGAGATTTAATGAAAACTTTGCATAAAAAACATATATATATATAGTGTCTTAAGCCCAACTGATACTTGGTGAATATGAGTTCTGATAATATTTGTTGAGTAAGTGGAAGTTTTCCATGCTTCCCTATAGCTTCCCTATAGTGAGGTCATGCATATTCCTAATGAGAATGGGAAAAATAAATGTCATCAGTGCTTCTGGACCCTGATAGTAATGGGTACCCCTACTTGTGGGGAGAGATGTCTTCAAGGAGGAGATTTATATATTATATACCTATATACTTAGGGCTATATTATATACTATAGTCCTTTAAAGATGATATTGCCAAGTCTAATTCATGCATATTTTTCATGGAAATAGCTCCACTATAATGTGTGTATCTATAAAGATTAATTTGTTGTCCATCAACATATTTATTGAGTTCCCTGCATGTGTCAGTAAGCTTTGCCCATGGCCCTCTTACTCAGGAAGGAATATCTTTACCAAAAAATTATCCCTAAATAAATTACTTATTATAAATGATATATCTACACACATCAACTTATCACAGAAAATAAAGGAAATTTACTGGATGTTTAACTGGTTTCATAAACTAGGAAGTTTGAAACAGACATTTAAGTAATTTAAATTAAAGTATACATAAAATTGCATTTTCAAATGAATGGTAAAAATGGTCTTGGTTTTATTTTACCTAAAGAGTTTTCTTTTTTAATATGAAAAAGTGATGCATTTATAGAGAATGATGCATTTAACTTATTCTGCAAAGTGTACTTTACATTTGCTTAAGATATGCTACATGTTTCAGGACTTATTCTCGAAAAACTTCGAAAGACAGTTTGAAATATTGCCTTTATTAATGTTCTGTGAGATTTTGAGGGCTTATATAGACACTTAAAAATTGGAGTTGGCTATCCTTAAGGAAGAACAGATGTTTTGACATATGTCCAGATGAGTACTCTGAACTAGAAATTCAAATCTCCTTCTGGAAAACTTTTTGTGCTAACATATGGTAGACAATGAATCTTAAAAACCATTGGCTATGGACTTGACAGCAAAATAGGATTAGTTACGATTTATTTACAGAGATTAACCAAATTGAGCACAGAAATGAATGGAATTGGCTATATTCCTTTGATCTTCACATGATTGGCAAAAATTCCTTCAATCTTTCCAAAAAATTCTTTAAACTCTCTGAAATTTACATGAAATATAATATTTCTAGACATATTTCATATCTGTCTTTGTTAAATCATGTGGAACACTTTCCATGCCTACAAGACCATTAACAGTCCTAAAAGGAATATAAATTTGTAGTCCCCAAATTGTAGAAAGAAATGCTCAAACTTAAGTCTTTTTATTCTTTTCTCTATTATCATATAAAATGATGGATTCAAAGCAGAACAATATCCATATTTAAATGGCATCAAACAAAATCATATCCTTTCTCTATTGCTGATGATAATTACATATGGAAATATCTCTCCATTTTTGTAGATTTACATTCATATAATTTAAAAGTTTAAAATAAGAAGTGCATATTTTTCAGCTATTATTTTAAACAAGCCCAAACATAGAATATTTATGCATTTAAGCAAGATGTACGGCATGGTTTTTATTTTCTTTCTTGGACATGTATCATGTGTACATGATAAAAATAGCAGTCTCTATGATTCCTTCTGTTTAAATGCCATTTTCTTTCCTCCTTCTTTCCTTCCTTTCCTACCCTCCCTCCTTCCTTTCTTTCTTTTTTTCCTTTTTTATTTTTTTTTAATATGTTGTCTTCTCTTTGGACATTAAATCTGTTCTGTAAAGGTTCAGAAACACAAAATATATTTTCAGCACTCTCTACAAAATTACTTCAGATTTGATTTACAACAATTGCAACAATAGAAGGTATTTAACAGATTTCTCATATACTTAGAAGTTGAAATTAGGGTTAAAATGTGAGTAATGAGCTCTGTTTAGCTCATGTACTTATCTGAGAAAGGGTACCTCATGATAGTAACTAGTCTGGCAAGAACAATAATGGGCTTACATTATCCAAATTTCCATATGGTCCTAGAATTAATCTTTGGGGGGATACAGTTGAAACCTTAATTCCATTCTTTGCTACAAAGCTTTAAAATATTACATTCTATTTCACGCTTAGAATTAAGGAAATACATATAAAGCTGTTTTAACTACACCCAAGGTCTTCTAAGAGATAACTATAATAAAGAATACTGTACTCATTAATGTTCTGTATATTTTAACCTAGATATTTTCCCCACAGGCATATTTTCTCTAGGCCAGGATTCTCAATTTCTAAAGAGTGCAGACTCAGTGTTTCCTAGTGCAGAATATAAAGATTACTTAAAAAGTCGTTTTTATCTAAGACTAATTGTTGCCTTGATCACAACTGCAAGCAAAGATGTGTTTCTTTTTTTATTGCGCAATTGATCAATACGACTAATCCACACAAGGTGGCGAGGCATATTTTTTCTGAATAAATATGCTGAGGTGGTTCTCAAATCTCTGCTGTCCCCTTGAGAATCACTTTTCTAGATACATACTATTAATCTTCAATATCATTTTTGGGCTTTTCAGCTGGTTATTGCCTATGACTAATCTTTGGCCAAGCAGTAAAAATAAGAATGTATTTACATTATTCACCTAAATTATAAATTTGCCTTTTCAGGTAGTTCAGGTAGTTTAGAGTTTCATAGGATTTATATATACCTGCTAAATATGAATTTTCAAACTCCTAAAAATTTGTGTGGGATAGTGAAAACAATGTTTAAGAAACACATCTAGATTGCAATGTGAAATCTACCTCTTTGTTTCTGTATTCTTAGGTGACTTGAATAACCTCTCTGAACTGTTTCCTTATCCATAAAAAGGAAATAGCATCATACACTCTTCAATATTCAGAAGATACTGTTTTGTGTTCCGTTTCTGTTTCAAAGTCAGTATCTCCTTAGAAATTCAAACATTAACCCTCTGACACTCTTGGTCTGAAAAAAAGTCCCTGGCAACCTGAACTAAGATCCGTTCACATTGTCTTTTAATTATATACCTTGGGATTACACAAATAATTTAGGGGTCATGTTAATGAGTTTTCACACAAGATAAATTAAGCAAAAGGCAAAGTATCCAAGTCAGACAAGTTGATGATCTGTAAAGCTGCTTTAAGGATCTGAGTGAAAGGTACTTGAATCAATATGACACCAGATAGAAATATGGATTTGCCCAATAAATGAAAATCTCTGGAAATAGTAAAAATGATAATAAATATGTGGGGTTTTTTTTCTTATGTAGGCTTGCTTTAAGAGGAATTTGACTCTTTAAAGACAAAATAGTAAAAATAATTTAAATAAATTTAATAAATAAATAAATAAATTCTAAAATAAAATATAGAATTGAAAGAACAGGGGAATAGAAGAGAGCACTTGATTTATTGTGTTAAAAAGGAATTTATTTGTGTGTTAAAAAGTAATTTAACACTATTTTTTAAAACTATAAATAATCAAACTACAGTGATGCAAAGAAAGCTGGAGTCGCTCTATTAACATAAGAAAACATAAAATTCAGAACAAGAAATATAGTCAGAAATAAAGTAATCAGTTAAGAGAAAAGATTAAAAAATTAATAGAGAAATGCACAATTAGAATTGGACATATTAATATTCTTTTCTGTGAAATAACATACATTAAATGGAAGATCTGATAAATAGAAGCTGACCTAATTGACACTTTTAAATGCACCCAAGAAGAAAAAACAAGATATACACTAAAAAACAAACAAACAAACAAAGAAAACCCCCACTTTGGGATTATTTACCAAAATAGAACATTCTCTGGGCCATCAAATAAACATCAGTAAATTAGAAAGAATTGAAGGTAGTCAAAGTATTTTCCGACCACAATGGAAACTTCATATGGAAATCAACAATAGAAAGATATCTGGAAAATGCCAAGTATTTGGAAATGAAACAATTATTTTTAAATAACTTATGAGTTCAACGGAGATTCATAAGGAAAATTAGAAAATATTTTGACTTGAATAAAAATGAAAACTTACCATATTGCAATGTGGAACATAGGTAATGCAGTACTTAAAGGGATTTTATAACATTAAATACTTGTATTGAAGTATGGTCTCAAATCAATTATCATTCATTTTAAGCAATGATTAAAAAAAGAGAGAGAAAATTAAATCCAAACAAGTAAAAGAGAGGATATAACTAAAATTAAAAAAAAAAAAAAAAAGATGAACTAGGAAGAAATTATAGGAAATAATCAGGTAAAAGAAGAACTAAAAAGCACTGGAATGGTAAATATGTCAAAAATATAGAATACATTTATACATATATTTCTTCTCTTAATTTTACTAAAAGACATAAGATTATATAAAGCAATAATTATAGTACTGTTTTTGGCTTTATAACATATATAGATGTGATTTTTAAATTCAATTTATTTAAACTAAAAAAAAAAAAAAAGAAAGAAAGCTGTTCACCCATCTTTACCACACTCCACACCTCCCCCTGATGACCACCAATATGTTTTCTACATCTATGAGCTTGTATATGCATATATTATTATCTATATTGAAAGTATATTATACATGTGTTTAGATTCTAGATATATGGGATATTACAAGGTATTTGTCTTTCTCTATCTTATTTCACTCACTATAGTACTATGCAAGAGAATGAAAGAGGAAAATAGATATGGAGCAATAGCAGAGCAAAGTTGCAATATTACATTAGAATTAAGTCAGTAATAATGTGAAGTAGATCATAACATACCAAGATACATGTTGTAAATCCTAGAAGGAATATAAGATCAACAGAAGAATTAAAACAATATAATAGAAAATATTTGTGGGACATCTTAACCCATCAATGGGTTAAGCCTCTGCTTTCAGCCTACGTCATGGTCTCAGGGTCCTGGGATCCGGATCAAACCCCGCATCCGGCTCTTTGCTCAGCTCTTTGCTCTCTCTGCCTGCCTACTTGTGATCTCTCTCTCTCTCTGTCAAATAAATAAATACAATCTTTAAAAAAAATTTGTTTTACCTGAAAGGAATTGGTAATGGAAAAATGAAGGAGTAACAAAGATAAGAGTCTTATCAAAAATAAATGGCAAATATATATATATATATATATTATAGTTGTAAACCCAATGGTGTGAGCAATTAAATCAAATATAAGTGAACTAACCACTGTAATTAACTTCAGAAATTGTAACTTTGGATTAAAGAGCAAGACTCAAGAATATTCAGTAGAAAGAGAGATATTTTTATATTTAAAGGTGTAAATTAAGGTTTATCCATATATCAATATTTTCTTTCTCAATATCTTAAATCTACTTAATCTTCTCAGTTTTGACAGATAATTTTAAAGTAATAACACATTTCATGAGGTCTTTGCATATAAAATCTAGGTTACTAGGGAATTATAAAAAATAAAAGTCTACCGGGGCGCCTGGGTGGCTCAGCGGGTTAAGCCTCTACCTTCAGCTCTGGTCATGATCCCAGGATCCTGGGATCGAGCCCCACATCGGGCTCTCTGCTCAGCGGGGAGCCTGCTTCCCCCCCACCCCGCTTGCCTCTCTGCCTACTTGTGATCTCTGTCTGTTAAATAAATAAACAAAATCTTTAAAAAAAAATAAAATATAAAAGCCTACCAAATAATAGACTGTACAACATCAAGAGTGACCTTAATGTAAACTATGGATTTTTAATGATTATCATGTGTTATCATAGGTTCATCAGTTGTAATAAATGTACCACTGATGTGGAATGTTGGTAATGAGGGAGGTTGTGCATGTGTGGAGACAGGGGGTATATAAGAATTATTTCTATTTTCTCCTTAATTTTGCCATGAACTTAAAACTGCTCTTAAAAGTAAAGTATACATATTATTTTATGCACATAAGTACATAGGTATGGCACATAAAATAACATAATGTAAAATAAAGTACATGCACATATTTTATATGTATACAAAAATATTTTTTTAAAGATTTTATTTATTTATTTGACAGACAGAGACACAGTGAGAGAGGGAGCACAAGCAAGGGGAGTGGGAGAGGGAGAAGCAGGCTCCTCGCTGAGCAAGGAGTGTGATGTGAGGCTCTATCCCATGACCCTGGGATCATGACCTGAGTCGAAGGCAGCTGCTTAATGGCTGAGATACCCAGGTGACCCACAAACAAACTTTTTTGTATAAAAAAGAAAGTTGTCTAGTGTGAGGGTAAGCCTTCCTAGGAAAAAAGTAAGAGCTGGACATTAGCAACAGCTATAATTAAGGAACATTTTGCTTTCAGACTTCTGTTGTTTGTGTATACATATAGATTCTAGATGTTTCAAAGATAGCCATGAACTGACGATATTAATGAAGCATAAGAATAAAAATGTCTGCTGATGCAAGAAAGCCAGAGTCATTTTAATGCAGATTTCTGTGACTGATAATCCTGAAGACTGGTGGCAATATCCGTTACAATCATTTATGTAAAATAGTAACGAAGTAAAACAAGGTGGCTTAAAAAATATATTGTTAACAGAGTTGTGTGCCTAAAAGTTTACATATGGATGAAACAGGATTGTTTGAGGAAAGTGACTGTTAGAACCTCATTTTTAAAAAGAAAATAGCCTAACTAGGATTGCAGTCTATGTAAATTAGGTTTATGGGTTTAACTTGGGGTAAATGGGAGATTGCAAGTTGGAAGCACAGCTTGCTTATTACACACAAAAAGCACATGTCTAAATGCCTTTTTATTTGTTTTTGCTTCATACAAGATTCAAGAGTATCTGAAATGGAACAATTGTGAAATACAAGATTTATCTCTAAGTAGTTATTTCTTAGGAGAGGAATACGAAATAATTTAGGAATGAAACACAGTGACATATGTATCTCTTTTAATAATGCAATTCTGTCTATTCAAGATGTTAGGCAACATGTTTACCTGTTAGCAAATATGGCAACCATTTGAGGCAGGAAAACAAAAATTACTATATTGATAATTCTTAAATGGAATTGGAGTTTCTTAAATCATAAAGCATCAGTTTCAGCCAACATGGCAGGGTGATGTTGGTGTATGACATTATGTGGCCTAAAGCACTGAGAAATTTCATTTTACATGAAAATAAGTCTATCATGATTTTTTACAGCATTAATTGTTTTGTAAGACTACATACTCATATAACTTTATGGTTAAAGATGCTTCCCTAATTTCTCAGTTAAAGACACCAAGGTCCACATAATTTAAGGTCAGACAAAATCTCAAAGTCAAACAGCAAGTAGGGAGAACTGAAACACATATATCCTGACCTCTTCTAGGGCTGGGGGAGGAGAAATTCTTCCTTTCTCCCACAACAGTAAAATAGGTTTCTTCCTGTTGGGAATGTAAGGTATGTCCCTTCTTGTTGGAGTCTACAATTGTTCTAAGAGGCTGGGCACGAGAGCATGCCCTCTGTTTTCAATGAGGTTTCCTTTCTTCAGTGTCACAATTGATACACAGTTTCTAATAAGAAAACCCACCAAAAAGAGGAAGAAAAAGATAATGAAAGAAAATATTTGTCATTAACTTACATTAATAAAAGCATTTCTTTCCAATCACCTGATGTTTGAAATTAATTATTTAAAAAATAGAATCTGTGAGTAATAAACTTTTTTTTCCCCAAATTCCCCAACAATTGTTGCTGAGGTGTATCTTGCAATCAAAATAAGAACTGCAAGGGTCTGTCCAACCACGACACTGGCTCCAAATGTGGAGTTTGTAGGAGTTGACTTAGGGCCCAGGTGAGTGCCCCCAGGCATCACAAGCAAGTAGCATCACTATTTTTTTAAAATTTATTTTCAGCATAACAGTATTCATTATTTTTGCTCCATGCATCCGTGCCCTCTATAATTCCCACCACCTGGTACCCCGACCTCCCACCCCCCACCCCTTCAAAACCCTCAGATTGTTTTTCAGAGTCCATAGTCTCTCATGGTTCACGGTCACCAAACTGTGGAAAGAACCAAGATGCCCTTCAACGGACGAATGGATAAGGAAGATGTGGTCCATATACACTATGGAGTATTATACCTCCATTAGAAAGGACGAATACCCAACTTTTGTAGCAACATGGATGGGACTAGAAGAGATTATGCTGAGTGAAATAAGTCAAGCATCACTATTGATGGGCTGACACTGGCACAAAACAGTGCATATAGAATTGAAAGAGTAAGATGAGTAACAGCAATGTCACAAAAAATGGGAAGACAGAATTTAAATAATCTATTATAAGATACCTGCACCACACCTTAAAGTTAACTTAGACTACATTACTATATATGTTTTTTTCCCCCCTACTGTTGTATCTTTTCCTTTATTGGATGTTTTGTTTTCCAGAAGTGTGAGTGTGTGTGTGTGTTTCTAAATGCTTAAAGCTATTGGCTTAGGTATTAATCTTGCTTTTCTCTTCTTCAGGATCTCCTGGAAGATTCCATTCCCTATTACATGGAAAGCACATTTTTAAAAGATTCTGTATGTTTGACAATATATGTTTTTAAACTTTATTATAATTAAAATGAAAACATGAAAAAAATAAACAGAGAAAAATAAAAAAATACGTTAAGATAGGAAAGAAAGTTAATCTTATTAAATGTCCAATTAAAATGAGAAGTCAGAGAAAGGAAGTAAAATAAACAAGAAACAATCACAAATAGACAATATTAATAAAATGGTGAATTTTAATTTACACATATCAATAACTTCAGTTTAAATGTGAATGTTCTAAACAAGTTAAAGTCAGAGATTACAGATTGGATTATAAAAATAACAGGAACCAACTAAAGGTTGATTAGAAGACAGACACTTGAAGGGGCACCTGGGTGGCTCAGTGGGTTAAGCCTTTGGTTCAGGTCATGATCTCAGGGTCCTGGATTCAAGCCCCGCATCAGGCTCTCTGCTCTGTGGGGAACCTGTTTCTGCTCTCTCTCTGCCTGCCTTTCTGCCTACTTGTGATCTCGCTCTGTCAAATAAATAAATAAAATCATTGAAGAAAGAAAAGAAGACAGACACTTGAAATACAGACTCAAGTTAATATGTGCAGAATAGAGAAAGATATACAAGGTAAGCACTGTTCAAAGCGAAACATATACTTTTATTGACGACAGAAAAAGGAGGCTAATATAATAGAAGAATATCAGAAATAAACAGGAATATTATTTGATGGTAAAGAGGTAAATTTTCCAAGAAGATATAATGTTCTTAAAGCTGTATGTACCCAATTTTTGTTTTTTGTCTGTGTCAAAACACATGAGGCAAAAACTGTCAGAACCGGAAAGAGAAATAGGCAAATGTTAAAGACATCAATGTCACCTCTCAGTAACTGATACATTAAGGGGGCAGAATATATCTATATCAGTAAAGATATAGATGATCTGAATAGTACTATCAATAAACTTGAACTATCTGATACTTACAAAACACTCCATCCAGTAGCAGAATACATATTATTCTTAAGTAAACATGTATCATACCAAGATAGACCACAATCTGAGCCATAAAACAAACCTTAGCAAATTAAAAAAATATATATATGCAAAGTATGTCTGTAGACCATGGAACAATTAAACTAAAAATCAGTAACATAATATGGTGGGGCATTCTCATGTCATTGGAAATTGAACAATACACTTCTTCTAAAAAGTCCATGGGTCAAAGAGGACATATCGAAGGAATTTTTTTAAATCCTATGATCCAGCAATCTCACTCCCTGATACCCATGCAAAAGCGTTGAAAACTTATGCCTCCAAAACCCCTGTGCATGGATAGTTACAGCAGTTTTATTCACAATTTCCAAAACTTGGAGGCAACCCAGATGTCCTTTTGTAGGTGCATAGGTAAATACACTGTTATATCCAGACAATGGAATATTATTCAGTACTAGAAAGAAATTACCTCTTAAGCCATGGAAAGAAATAGAAGAATCTTAAATGCATATTACTAAGAGAAATAGGTCAGTCCAAAAGGCTATATACTGTATGGTTCCAACTACATGACATTTTGGAAAAGGTAAAACTGTAAAGACAGTAAAACAATCTGTGGTTATGGAGGGGGAGGGATGACTAGGTGGACAAACAGGACTTTTAGGGCAGTGAAAATATTCTGCATGATATCATAATGATAGATACATGTCATTACACATTTGTCAAACAGTGAGGAACAAAGGGAACATCTTTGGTCAATTTGTAGCTTCTCTTTTCAAGCTCTGGACAGTGGTTTTCACAGTTGAAATGTTTCGAATTCCTCATCTTAAATATGGTTGAGTTTAATGACTTGTTTCCAAAGTACAGAGTATGGAAATGAGAACATAGGTAAAAAGTATATCTAATTTAGGGTACCTGGGTGATGCAGTCAGTTGGACATCCACTTTTGATTTCAGCTCTAGTTGTGATCTCAGAGTCGTGATCTCAGGGTCATGAGATGGAGCACTGAACAGAAACCTGGTTTGGGTTCTGAGCTCAGTGCACAATCTGCTTGAGACTCTCTCTTCTCCCTCTGACCCTTATGTTCATGCTCTCTCTCTTCTCTTCTCTCTTTTTAACTTCTTTAAAAAAGTACAGCGAACTTTAGAATGAATAACCATTGCAAACACTATCTCAACCAGTTGATAGAGTTTAATACCAATGGAGTTAAGTCATATCCAATATCATGTACCTTTGATATGATGTAATGAGGATAGCATTTCACCTTTGTGATAGTCTACCTCCCCCAAATTATAGTCTTTGTCTAATCGTGAGGGGAAAAAATAAAGCAAACCCAAGATGAGAGACATTCTATAAAATATCTAACCAGTATACCTTAAAACCATCAAAGTCATCAAAAACAAAGAAAATCTAGGAAGCTGTCACAAACTAGAAGAGGTTAATCAGATATGAAATTGGTGAATAAATATATTAAGTTAATAAATGACTTAAATGTACTGTGGTAAAGGATCCTGGAAAAGAGAAAGAACATTAAAAAAATCTAGTGCAATAGAAATAAATTGTGTTGTTACTTAATAATAAATAGTAATAATAATAAATAGGATAATGTAATAATAATAAATAGGATAATGAATATAAAAGTGTAATATATCACATATATGCATATATGTGATATATGCATATTTCAGATACAGAAGATAAAAGTAGCAAATCATTGTCATTTGTTTCAACATAACATTTATAAAATTTATAAATTATAAATTATATAAATTGAATGGAATATATAACCCAATATACATCATATATTTTAAAGAATAATATAACCCAATATAAATCATATATTTTAAATTTATATAAATTTCAAGACATAAAATTTACTTAACAGAGATAGATGATAGTTGGATAGATCGATTAATGCAAAAGCAACTTGCAGAACAATGAGTTTAGGGAAACTTAGTCTTTTTCAACTTTATTAAAATACAAGTGGCAATATATAATAAAAATACGTATTTAAAGGGTACAATGTGAAGATCTGAGGTAGAGTGAAAAGATTTCCACCATTGAGTAAATGAGCACTATTTCCTTACTTCCTCTTTTTTTGTGTGTGTGTGTGAGAACATTTAACATTTCCTCTAAAAGCAAATTTCAGTCATATGGATGTCAACCTAATGTGTCATCTTTTTCCATGTGAAGATTGGGTGTCATCCACATCCCCCTCACTTTCCTTATATGTGACCTGCCTAACTCTTTTTCATTTGTTTTGTAGCTCAGATGCATCTTCCTTCAGAAAACCAATCTTGATATCCAGGTTAAATGTCCATACATTTAATTCATGTAGCATCCAGCACTTTCATTATGATACTACTAATTATGCTATAAAGATACTGTTGATAAAATTACCTACACTGGGGGTGCCTGGGTGGCTCAGTGGGTTCAGCCGCTGCCTTCGGCTCCGGTCATGATCTCAGGGTCCTGGGATAGAGTCCCGCATCGGGCTCTCTGCTCAGCAGGGAGCCTGCTTCCCTCTCCCTCTCGCTCTGCCTGCCTCTCTGTCTACTTGTGATCTCTGTCTGTCAAATAAACAAATAAAATCTTTAAAAAAAAATGGGTGGAGAGACTGAGTTTATATGTTCAGAATTTAGCAAATTCCTCATATAAAGGCTTCAACAGTGTACAGATTAAGGATTAATATCAAGATTGATTTGTTCTTCTAACAAAATATTAAGAAGGTATTTAAAATAAAACATTAAATTTTTTAATAAGTAGAAAAAAACTTTCTAAAGATGATGTAGTTGTAATGTTTTGAAGTACAGCTAGAATCTTAAAAAAAAAAATCTTAAAAAAAAAGAGCAATAAGATCTGGAAGATCTTCCACTCATTGTGGAAAAAATCACATCAGTAAAAGCAGAGGTGAAGTATTTGGGAAATAGAATTCTCTCTATTGTTTTCTAAATTACTTCTACATGATGGAAAATAAGTGATGGAATTGAGCCAGATACAAAACTTCATATAACATAAAAATATAATTTTATACCTCTTTTTCTAAAAATGTAGAAGGTTACTCTCATGTAATAACCTGTTTTCACTTCTTTCATTTTCTGTGAAGGAAGTAATGTTCAAAATGGAGGGGATTTCTCTAGGTACATAGTCTGTTAATTAAAGATGATTAACCATGAAGACTGCATTCATTTGGTCTTTGTCCATGGATATCATAAAACACTGTTTTTTAAAATTAGTATATTATATGCACTTATAAACTATGTTTCCACAAAAACACACCAACAGAATTTATATTAATAATGTTTCTTCTAGGGGACAGTGGTTTGCTGTTATACTACATTACTTTATCATGATTCTTCATGTTCCATTTTCCCCTAAGGGCAATACAAAATGAAATAGCAAATATTTGGTAAAAACAACAACAACAACAAAAAAAAAACTGTGTTAAAAAATAAATGTCAAAATATCTACATCTATTGTGCATTGTTTTGATTTTTGTAATGATTTCATGGTTTAATATAAATGTCACATTATCAATTATACATGTCAAGTATGTGTATTTTATTATATGCTAATTGTTAATCAGTGACACTTTGAAAAAAGACTATATATATTTCACTCACTAAAATTTTAGTCAAATCAAATAATAGCAAATCCTAATTTTTGTCATTATTGAAATTCTCCATTTAAGATATGCTTTATAACTTATGACTGTGGTATTTTAAAGTAATCAATCCAACCAGCTACATATTGAGTCTCTTCATTAAGCCAACCATCATACTACACATTTTATGTGCATATAATTTTATTACATTTCAAATAAATTTATTTTTCTTAACTACTTATCTTTTTCTCCTTCATTGGGATCTGTTCTTTTCATATCTGTGATCACTTAGCGCTCATCATTCATAATTATTCCACTTCCATTTGGTTCATTTTTCTCCTCCTAGGGTCTCTTCCAGGGTTTCAATTTCCTTTGATGCTTTCTGTAGATATAGTGGCTTCTGAAATAATGTTGCCTGACTAATTAGAACACCAGGTGTTTGGCTAAATAGCCAAGATAAGTTCCATTCTCCATACTTTGTTTACTGCCTCCATGCCTGGTCAAATACAGACTTTTAATTTCCTGGACTTGAAAAGTCAGCCAGCTACCCTTTTAACTGAAAAGATGCCAAGACCTAAAAATGCTAATACTACGGGTTCAATGACAGTGAGTGGTGCTAGAGATAGCAGAATAAACTGTCTTGGGAGGCCAAAAGGCAAGCATATCATTAATTACTTATAATCTGGACCTATGCTTAGTTATATTTACATTGCCACCAGATTATGAATCCCTACAGATTCAATTCTATGATTTATTCTGTTTTTAATCATGACAAATATGACCCATGTACAAATTGGAATTGATTATATGAGTCAGAATATTTTTTTCAATGTCTAGTCCACCTTTGAAAGCCCAGCCCCATTTTTCATTTCTGGCATATAACAATGATAAATACCAATTACTATGCTAGGAAGTGGTAGCAGAAAGTCAGACAAAATGTGTGTCTGGCTAGAAAAATTTCACAGTGCTTTGTAGGGTACAGATTAACAAGTGCAATCCAGTGTTTTATTTGTCAATTAGTATGAATGCATAGCTGGTAGACTTGTTAAACGGGATACTTAATAGCATCAGTGTTTAATATGAGTATGTATAATAAAAATTATGTAAAATACTTTCATTTTACATAAAAGCCTTAAGATTGAAATAACTCAGTATCCACCAACTATAAAATTAATATTGTCATATATATATATGTGAATATGTTACAAGGGGAACACATGAACTATACTACATACAATATGATTGAATCTTACAAATATAATATTGATAAAAAGCCAGACTCAAAGAATATTAATCATATTATTCAAATTATATGAAATTTATAAGTAGAAAACATTAAGTTTAAAGTCAGAATATTTTTTTAATTTTATTTAAATTTTACTTAGTTAACAGTGCAATATTTGTTTCTGGAGTAGAATTCAGTGATTCATCACTTACATACAACACCCAGTGCTCATCACAAAAACTGCCCTCCTTCATCCATCCATTTCATCCCCC
Organism: Neogale vison; assembly: GCF_020171115.1. Lineage (NCBI taxonomy): Eukaryota > Metazoa > Chordata > Mammalia > Carnivora > Mustelidae > Neogale > Neogale vison. The sequence continues at coordinate 17,467,597 of NC_058100.1, forward strand.
ACCCCTTTCCTCCATCAACTCCTAGTTTGTTCTCTGTTGCTAAGAGTCTCTTATGGTTTATTTCCCTGTATGAAATGTATATTCATACCTTTTCCTTCTTAAATTCCACATGAGTGAGATCATATATTATTTGTCTTTCTCTGCCTTTTTTTACTTAGCCTAATACTTTCTAGTTCCATCTATGTCATTGCAAATGGCAAGGTTTCATTCTTATTTTATGGCTGAGCAATATTCCATTATATATTATCACATCTTCTTTATCCATTTATCAGCTGATAAACATTTGGGCTCTCTTGATTGTTTGGCTATTACTGATAATTCTGCCTTAAATAATGGGGTTCATGTACTCCTTTGAATCTGTATTTTTGTATCCTCTGGATAAATACCTTGCCATGCAATTGCTGGCTTTTAGAGTAGTTCTACTTTTAACTTTCTGAGGAACTTCCATACTGTTATCCAGAGTTACTGCATCTATTTGCATTCCCACCAACAGTGCAAGAGGTTTCCTCTTCTCTGCATCCTCACCAACACCTGTTGTTTCTTGTGTTGTTAATTTTAGGCATTCTAACAGGTATGAGGTGGTATCTCATCGTGGTTTTAATTTGTATTTCCCTGATGATGAATGATGTTGAGCATCTTCTCATGTCTACTAGCCATCTGGATGTCTATATTGGAAAAGTGTCCATTCACATCTTCTGCACAATTCTTAACTGGATTATTTGTTGTTTTGGGGTGCTGAGTTTGATTAAACTCTTTATAGATTTTGGATACTAACTCTTTATAAGATATGTCATTTGCAAGTATCTTCTCCCATTCTGTGGGCTGCCTTTCAGTTTTGTTGACTGTTGCCTTAACTGTGGAATCTTTTTATCTTGATGAAGTCCCAATTGTTTATTTTTGTTTTTTTCCCTTGCCTTTGGTGATGTGTCTAGTAAGAAGTTCCTGTGGCCAAGGTCAAAGAGATTCTTGTCTGTGTTCTTCTCTAGGATTTTGATGGATTCCTGTCTCCTATTAAGGTCCTTTATCCATTTTGAGTCTATTTTTGTGTGTGGTGTAAGAATATGGTCCATTTTCATTCTTTCTATGTCGCTGTTCAGTTTCTCCAACACCATCTGTTGAAGATAATGTCTTTTTCCCATTGGACAGTCTTTCCTGCTTTGTCAAAGATTAGTTGGCCATAGAGTTGTGGGTCCAATTCTGGGTTCTCTATTCTGTTCCATTGCTCTGTGTGTCTATTTTTGTGGCAGTACCAGACTGTCTTGATGAAAGTCATACTAAATTATTCTTGGGGGGTAAATAGGAAAAAGTAATTAAAATGGGAAAGAGCAGTGTTTTCTAGGGTATTGTTAATGGTCTCTGTATCAGTTTTCTATTGTTATATAACAAATTACCAAAAGCTTACAATAATGCACATTTATTAGTTAATAGTTTCTTGGATCAGGAGTCTGGCAGTTTAGCTGGATCCTCTACAATGAAAGCGTTGGCCAGGACCCATTGTCCTGGGTGGTGATTAGATTGGTCAGTTCACATTAGAGACAGTCTTTCATTTGAAAACCATTTAATATACTGGTTAGACTCTGTAGAAAAGTTTTTAGAAATCGTATCAACTATGTAAAATAAGCCGACGTGTTTTAAAAGCAAAGTGTTACTTAGCAGCCTGAAGGAATATTAATTATTGCCAAGATATTAAATTATATATCCATTTTGTTTTCAATGATCATAATTAAGGAAAAAGAGCAGGTGTAGTGTAACACACTAACTTTTCAGATTAATTTTAAACAAGTAAATGAGTCATGCAGCTAGTTATGCATAGTTGATCTCCACATAAAATTTTCTGTAAAATCTAAGTCTCATTAACCCAGGTATATTAGTTTTCTATTGCTATTTAACAAATTACTTCAAATTTAGCAACTTAAAACAACACTCATTTATTATCTCACAGGTCTGTAGGGTAGAAGTCCAAAATGGTATGGCTAGTTTATTTACTTAGCCTCTCACAAGGCCAAAGTCAAGGTGGGCTGAGTTCTTTCCTGGAGTATTAAAGGAAAAATCCACTTCCAAATTAATTCATGTTTTTGGCCCATTTCAGTTACTGTGGTTGTTGTACTAATATCCCTATTTCTATGCTGGTTGTTGGCCATGGGCTGGTTGTTGGCCATGGGCTGCTCTCCTCTAGAGGCTGCCTATTTTCCTTCTCATGATGTCCTCTTCATCTTCATGTGATGAAAAGTACATCAAATCCTCTCATTCCACAAATCTCACTGACTTCCTGTCCTGTCCTTAAGAGCTCCTGGTCTTGCATTGGGTTCACACTGATAATCCAGGATCATCTCCTTATCATAAAGCTCGATAATTATTAACCTTAATTAAATCTTCAAAGTCTCTTTTGTCATGTAAGCTAACATAGAATAGACATAAAAATGGGATAAAGGTTATGGAAAGGCAAATTCATCTATCACAGAAGTGTATTAGCATTTGAATGGAAAATCTAGATCTTGCAATTAGAACCTTCTTATGTTAATAGACTATTTTATTCTAAAGCCATGATGGCTTATTTTATTTTAGTCTCTACAAGACATAAAAGATAAAGTCATATTATAGGTGGAATAAATATTATTTTAATGTATTGATGCATTTTCTAGTCATAGAATAGAAAATGTACAACTGTACTTTGTCCTACCAATTAAAACAGATTAAAAAATAGTGAATAGTATCTTTACAGCTCACATTTACACTTTTAGAAATCAGAAAATAACATTTCTTTTTTTTTTAATTTTTTTTTTTTAATTTATTTGACAGACAGAGATCACAAGTAGGCAGAGAGGCAGGCAGAGAGAGGAGGAAGCAGGCTTCCTGCTGAGCAGAGAGCCCGAAGCGGGGCTCAATCCCAGGACCCTGGGATCATGACCTGAGCTGAAAGCAGAGGCTTTAACCCACTGAGCCACCCAGGCGCCCCAGAAAATAACATTTCTTAAACAGAGCAGGTATAAAAATATCTGCTTAGGGGTGCCTGGTGGTTCAGTCAGTTAAGTGTCTGACTTAGGCTCAGGTCATGATGCCAGGGTCCTAGTATAGAACCCCAAATTGGGCTCCCTGATCAGCAAGGAGCCTGCTTTTTCCTCTTTCTCTGCCAATCCCTCTGCATGTGCTCTCTCTCTCTCAAATAAAATCTTGAAAAAAAAATCTGCTTAAAGTTTCTACATGCCTCTTTTCTGTATTTCAAAATGAAAAATCTATCCCATTGTACATTTCATGCTTAGGTCAGAACATTATGCAAATAACTTCTCTAAGTAGTTCTGTTATTGTGGGTGTATACTATATGTTATGTCAGTTAAGCATATGGTATTAAATCTGAATACTTTAATATACTTTTGTATATAGTACTCCAGTTTAATCAGTTATTCTAAATCACTGGTCTATCTACTAATTACAGCAATTTTCTTCTTTTTAAATATAAATAAGGCACAATTTCAAATTTAAGAACAATTTTTATGTTAATATACTTACAGAATATTTTAAGATAGTGATTAAATTGTGGAGATATTAACATTATTTGAGATATAACTGCCAAACTATTATCAAACTATTATTCACCATAACAAACGCATTAATAATGTACGAATTTCCAAATTCTCTGTATTCTTACCAATGCCTTTAATTCCCTGTATTTTTTTTTTAAATTACAGACAATCCAAAGGTGTGATGTATTGATCTGTATTTCCAGTGTGGTTTTGATCTGTATTTCCTCAGTAGCTAATGATGTTGAGCATATTTTCATGTGATTATTAGACATGCATATATTTACTTTCAAGAAATGACTATTCAGATACTTTGCCAATTTTTAATTAGTTTTTCACCTTTTATTAATGAGTTGTAAGAAGTTTTTATATATTCTTGATACAATGCCTACATAAGACATATCATTTGCAAATATTTTCTTCTATTGAGTGGGTTTTCACTTTCTTGATGGTATGATTTGCAACAAAAAAGTTTTTAATTATGATGAACTTGAATTTGTATATTTTTTCTTTAATAACTTGTGCCTTGGCTGTCATATCTAAGAAAGCTGTATAACCCAAGGTTAAGAAAATATATTCTTGGGGCTCCTGGGTGGTTCAGAAATTAAGTGTCTGCCTTCAGTTCAGGTCATGACCATAGGGTCCTGGGATTGAGCCCAGCTCAGTGGGAAGCCTGCTTCTCCTTCTCCCACTTCGCCTGCTTATGTTCCCTCTGTCATTATGTCTTTCTCTGTCAAATAAGTAAATAAAATCTTTAAAAAATATATTCCTCATTTTCTTCTAATATTTTATAATTTTGCTTATAATATTTAGATCTGTGCTCATTTTCCATTAATTATTGTTTATACTGTGAGATAGTGATCTGTATTCATTTGTGTGCATGTGGATATATGGTTGTCCCAGTGCTATTTGTTGACAAGCTGATTCTCTGCTTCCTGCATTTTGGGCACCCTTTTCAAAAGTCAATTGATCATAAACATCATTTGTTTTGGGACAATTTTTATTTCACTTATTTGTGTATCTATATTTTTAACTCACCAATTTGGTGAGCTTTGTGGGAAAGCCTGAAATCAGAAAGTATGAGTCCCCTAGCTTTGTTCTTTTTCAAAATTGGATTGGCTGAAGATCCTTGGGATTTCATATAATGAGAAGCAGATTGTCAATTTCTTTAAAAATGCTTTTTGTAACCTTGATATGGACAGTGTTTGCATCTGTAGATAAATTTGACTAGTTTAGTTTTGACCAAGGACGGTCTTTACATTTATTTAGATTTTTAAAATTTCATTTAAGAATGATTTTAAAGGAATTAAACTTCTTTTATATAATAAAATAATAAGAATAAAGAAATGTAAGGAAATAATCCCATTTACAATTGCATCAAAACAGCAAAATACTTAGAAATAAATTTAACCAAAGATGTTAAACATCTGTACAATGAAAACTCTAAAACACTGATGAAAGAAATTATAAATACACAAATAAGTGGAAAGGTATCCCATGATCATAACTTGGAAGAATTAATATTGTCAAAAATTTTCACACCTTCCAAAGTGATCTACAGATTCAATTTAATCCCTATTAAAATTTCAATAGCAATGTATGGTACAGACAGTAGCTACACTGTGGTGAGCACAGCATAATGTATAGACTTCTCAAATCACTATACTGTACACCTGAAACTAATGTAACATTGTATGTCACTTATATGTCAATAAAAGCAAATTCCAATGAAATTTTTTCACAAACGTAGGAAAAACAATTCTAAAATTTGTGACATACCAGAAAAAGACCCTGATAGTCAAAACAATCTTAGAGATAACTGAATTGGAGACATTACACTTCCTGGTTTCAAACTGTATTACAAAGCTATAGTAATAAAAACAATATGGTACCTTCATTAAAAAGAAGCGCAGAGAACAATGGAACAGAACAGAGATCCCAGAATTAAGGCCACACATATATGTCCTATTACTCTTTGACAGTGGTGCCAAGAACACACAATCGGGAAAGCATAGATTCTTCAATAAATGGTACTGAAAGAACTGGATATACACATACAAAAGAATAAAATTGGACCCCTTATACCACTCTGAAAAGTAAACTTGAAACAGATTAAAGAATTAAATATAAAAGCTGAAACTGTAAAATTCTTAAAAGAAAACATGCAGAAAAATTCACTGACATTGGTCTTTGTAATAATTATTTGGATATGACTCCAAAAGCACAGCAATCAAAATAAAAATAAATATGTGAATGAATGAAGGAATAATAAAAAAATAAATAAGACTACATCAAACTGAAAAGCTTCTATATAACAAAGGAAGCTATCAATAAAATGAAAAGATAAACTGTGGAATGGATAAAGTATCTCCAACTTATATATTCAATAAGACACTTCCTCACACATGTTAAGATGACTATTACAAAAATACAAGAGATCACCAGTACTGGAAGAGGTGTAGAGAAAAAGGAATCCTTGTGTGCTATTGGTGGAGATGGAAATTGGTAAAGCTATTATGGTAAGCAGTATAAAAGTTCTTTAAAATATTAAAAAGAGAAATAACATATTATCCAGCAAGTTCACTCCTGGGTTCAGTATATATTTTGTACTGTGTACAGTACAAAGGAAAGAAAATCATCATCCAGAAGAAACATCTGTACCCCCCTATTTATAGCAACATTCTTCATTACTATCCATGATATAGAAACAACATAAAGATTTATCAACAAAAGAATAAAGAAAACACTTAAATATACAATAGGATATTAATGAGCCTTAAAAAAAAAAAAAGAAAGAGGTCGTGCCTTCTGCAACAACATAGCTGAACCTAGAGAACATTATGTTAACTAAAATAACCTGAACAAAGAAAAAACCCCACATAAGTGTATGTAGAACTTAATTTCCTTCAATAATGTCTTGTAATTAACAGTAATAAGTCTTCAGCTTCTTTGAAAAAATGTGTTTCTAAATATTCTTTTGAACATGTGGGTGGCTCAGTTAGTTGTCTGCCTTCAGCTCAAGTCATGATCTCAGGGTCCTGGGATTGAGCTCCATGCCCTGCTCCTTGCTCAGCAAAGAGTATGCTTTTTTCTTTGCCTCTACCCTTCTCCCCACCCCACACACCCGGCTCATGTGTTCTCTCTCTCTCTCTCAAATAAATAAATAAAATCTTTAGAAATAGAGGTGACTGGGTGGCTCAGAGGGTTGAGCCTCTGCCTTCAGCTCGGGTCATGGTCTCAGGGTCCTGGGATGGAGCCCCACATCGGGCTTTCTGCTTGAAAGGAGCCTGCTTCCCCTTCTCCCTCTGCCTGCCTCTCTGTCTACTTATGATCTCTCTCTATGTGTTAAATAAATAAAAATCTTAAAAAAAAAACCTTTAGAAATAAATAAATAAATAAATATTTGCTGTTTTTATTGATATTATAAATTATTTTCTTAATTTCCTTTTCAGATTGTTCATTTGTAGAACATGGAGTTGCAATAGATGTGTGTATGTTGATCCTACATTTTTGTTTAAATATTTCATTGTTTTATGAGATTTTTAATAGCAGGATTAGGATTTTCTATATGTAAGATCATATTGTTTGTGATATTTCATTGGTTTATGATATTTCTTAGTAGAAATATAAGGATTTTCTACATTCAAGTTCATATTATTTGTAAACAGAGATAGTTTTGCTTCTTCATTTCAATTTCGGTAGTTATTTTTCTTTCATGTTGCCCCTAACTTGAACCACCAGTACAATATTTATAAGTGGTGGTGAAAGTGGACATTCTGACCTTTTTCCTCATCTCCAGGGGGAAACCATTCTATCTTTCACCATTAATATGTTTCCTATCGGTTTTTCTTAGATGCCCTGTGTTAGTTTGGGTTAGTTTCCTTGTTTTCCTACATTTTATAGTGTTTTTCAAAGAAAAAGTACTAGATCTAACTCAAATATCTGAATTGAATATATGGATGATTATGTAGTTTTTGCCCTTATTCTATTAATATAGTGTATTAAATTCACTAGTTTTTAGGCCATAAGTTAGTCTTACGCTCCTGGATAAATCCTTTTTTTTTTTTTTTTTCAGTGTATTAACCATTTAAATGTTACTGCGTTCTGTTTGCTAGTATTTTGTTAAGGTTTTTGCATTTTTATCCACAAGAGATAGTGCTCTTTTCTTATGATTTTCTTCTTTGTAATAGAGTTAATAGTAGCCTCTAAAAAATGACTTCAAAAGAGTTCCAATATTCCATCCCTTCTACATTTATAAGACTCTAAAGATGATTCATACACATGCTTCTTAAAATATTTTGGCAAAATTTACCAGAGAAGATATATTATCCTTGGCTTTTATTTAAGGAGAAACATTTAATTACTAATTCAATGTCTTTACTTCTTATAGTATAGTTAGATTTTCTCTTTATTTCTTTTTTAATTTAATTTTTATTTTATCAAATGGATAAATGTACATGCCTAGAAAGTTAAAATAGTATTATCACATTTATAATGAAAAATAACAATCCTCAGCCCCACCCTTCCCACTGCTATGTCATTCTCAAGACCACTACTTTTGGCTATCTCGGCTGGCATTTACGTCTATGTTTATGCTTATTTAGTTTCTTGGTTTTAAACATCCTCCTTTTCCTTCCTCATGTAAAAGACAAAGACTCAGCAATTTCACACCCACCTTCTTGGTAATTTCTAGTTAAATTAATATCCAGTGTTTATTGTGACTTTGTATTCTGTGGACCCTCACTATTACTATTTAATTTATATTTGCGTCTTTCTTGGTTTATTTTGCTATACATTTGCCCCTAATTCCTAAATTATCTAGCAGAACAGCAAAAATCCTTCTCAATATAATTTTCCAAATGGTCAAATACGGTTTTTTGTTTTGGTTTGTTTTTTTTTTTCCCCTGGAAGATCCTCCTGGAACTTTCTGTTCTCCTGATGCATTCTGAATGGGCTCCTTTCTGCACTTATGACACCACTATCATGCTAGTCTTCCCTTTAACAGCATCCTAAGAATTTCCTTTGCCTCTCTTTTAGGTTAGTTTCCCGGGGTTCTAGATCCCATTATTTTTCTTTCTTATTCACTCTCTCGTTTTGCTGGAGCATATCCTTTAGTATAATCCTAAATAATGATACACAGAAGGAACATTTTCGAAATGAATGTCTGAAAATATATAAACTTTCACACACACATAAAATAACTTCCACAGATAATTTGGTTGTGGATAAAATCCTAGGCTAGAAATCAATTCTTCTGGGGTACCTGGATGGCCCAGTCAGTTAAGTGTCCAACTCTTCATCTCAGCGTATGTCTTGATCTTGGGGTCATGAGTTCAAACCTTATGTTTGGCTCCACACTGGGCATGGATCCTACTCGTTTCTCACCTGAGGGTCAACCTATGGTGTCAGTAGTGGGGCTGCTGGCGGCAGCTGAGCACTGGCAGTGGTATCTCCTGCCCTCCTGGGGTTATTTTGCGGCTGGGATAGCCAGCGCCTGCCTCCTCTCTGGCAAGATTGGTAATGTCCGACCCCCCACCCCTGAAGCCATGGTGCCAATGGTCCAATTGGATTGCTCTCCTGCAGCCCCTCCCCACAATGCATTGTGTGAGTTGGTGCTCTGGGCAGGTGGTCCTTCTACCTCACCACGTTCTCCTTGCGATTCGATTTTCTCTTTATTTCTAACCCGTTTGCAGCATTTTGTTTTGTTTTGTCTTTTTAGAATTTTGTTCATTTATCTAAATAATCTGTTTTGGCAAGTTTTTGTACTTTTTTTTTAAATTTCTGTGACGTTGGTAGATGATTTCTCAAGATACATTACTATTTTAAGAAATTGAGTTTTCTATCATTTTTTTCTTGGTCAGTCTAATTAATTTTGTAAATGTATTTATGTTTGTGTGTGTGTGTGTGGGCATGTGAACACAATTTCTTTGCTCTAGAACTTACAATATACATTTTAACTGATCAGAGTCTATTTTAGGTATATACTAACTTGCATCTTTTAAGTTATAGAAACTTTACACCATGTAGCCCCATTTCCTCCCTTCTTTTATGTTACCATTGTTATAAATATTACATTTATTAAAAGCCTAATATACTAATATAAGTATTAGTTTATAGAAACTTACATATCATAATAAGCAGCAAGAAGAAAGGAAGACAAAAATATATTTTAGAGTTTTATGTAAACTTTTATTTATTATTTCTTCTCTTCTTTATTTTGTGTATGTGTGGATTTCAGTTACCATCTGTTGTCATTTTACAAGCCAAACCATACAATTTACCACTATTATTTTGTGCAATATCTATTCAATCAATTAAGAGAATAAAAGAGAAGTATATAATTATATGTCTCTTATAACACCTTCATTTGGATTCTCCATTTTGTTTGTTCTCTGCTTTGTGTTTGTCACATTCAACCTAAAGATATTCCTTTAGTGTTTCTTCCAGCAATAAATTTTATCTAAAATTATCTTTTTTTTTAAGATTTTATTTATTTATTTGACAGAGAGAGATCACAAGTAGACAGAGAGGCAGGCAGAGAGAGAGGGAAGCAGGCTTCCTGCTGAGCAGAGAGCCCGATGCGGGACTCGATCCCAGGACCCCGAGATCATGACCTGAGCCAAAGGCAGCGGCTTAACCCACTGAGCCACCCAGGCGCCCCTAAAATTATCTTTATTTAAGCTGAATTTTTGAAAGATAGTTTCACTGGATTTAAGGTTCAACATTGACCTTTTTTTTTTCCTCTTAAGCACTTTGAGTATATCGTACATTGATCCTTTAAACATGATTTCCTTTAGTTCTCCGCAGGTATATTCATAACAACTGTTTTCAAGTCTTTGGCTTCTATGGATCATTAAGGATCCCTCAACTTCAGCTTCTCATGTCTGCTTGTTTTCCTATAAAAGTGTCTTACTTCCCTGTATCTTTGCACATCTCATCATTTTTCATTAAAAACTGGACATTTAAAACCTCTTTGTAGAATTACTGGGCATTTTTTCCTGTCTCCTTTCAGTGTTTTATTATTATTTGTTTTTTCACTTTTCTATTTTCTCAGTGTCTTGGTTCAACACAATTTGCAGAGCAACAGTTTATAATTTTAATCAAGTCCAGTTTATAAATTATTTCTTTAGTGGATTGAGATTTTTATTTTGTATCTAAAAAGTCATTGCTATATCCAATGTCATAGAGGTTTTCTCTTGAGTTATCTTCTAGGAGTTTTAAAGTTTTGCACTTTACACTTAGTTCTGAGAGCCATTTTGAGTTACTTTTTGTAAAAGGTGTAAAGTCTGCATCTCAATTCACTTTTTTGCCTGTGGATATCCAGTTGTTCCAGCACCATTTGTTGAAAAGATTATTTTAGCCATATTTTACTGCCTTTATTCTTTTGTCAAAGATTAGCTAACTATGTTTATGTAATTCTGACTCCAGGCTCTCTATTTTGTTTCATTGATCTATTTGTCTACATTTTCATCAATATCATGTTGTCTTGATTATTGTATCAACTAATTTTATGAGGTCTGTTTACTCCATATTATGCAGCCTTCCATGTCCCTATTCAGATTTTTTTTTTCTTATTTTTATCTTTTTTTCCTGGTTTCTTAGATGTTGCTCCTGTGTCAGCACAGTTTAGTAGTAAGTTCTGATAAATAAGAGTTTGTGTTTAAGTGACCTGTGTTGGGAAGTTTTTCACCATTTATTGTGTGTGTGTGGTCTGGAAACTACTTCCATATTTCAGAGAGTTTGTGGGTATATTGTTTGTTTGCTTTCTTTGTTTTATTTATTTATTTTTTATACAGTCTTCTTCTACTTTACTTTCCCGGATCTTACTAACTTCTGATTGCTTTTACTGGTATCCCACCAAGTTGTTAGTCTCCACTTATAACTAGCTGATTGCTTTACTATTTTTATCAAGTCCCTGAATTATTAATTGTTCCACAGTGTAATCCAGATACAGTCAGGCTCTTCAGGGCCAGGGACTGCTAATTTTTGAGGCTTGCCCTGGCCGTCCTTGGATAGGACAGAACCTCTTCTCTGTGGAGCAGCAGCTAGCATGCTAAGATGGAGAATTTGTCCTTCACTGTATCCTCCCTCCCCATCCAAATCTCCCCTATGGAGAAGGAGCTGTGCATGTATGTACATGGAAAGTAGGTAAATCTTGTGTTGCTATCCAGCTTCTACACTTCATTCTCTTCTATGCAGGTCTTCCATCCTTGGAGCCTGGGAGAAAGGATCTGTTCGTGTTTAATAGATGTGAATCCACCCAAAAGAGCTCCTTTGCCACAGATTGCTGGGGCAGTTGATATTCAGTTGTCCAGCCCCTGGAATATTTCCTTACAGGAGAAAGTTGTAGCCCCAGCTTGAAGTGGCTGGCCTTGCAGTGTTCTTAAAAATTTCCCTAGACTTTGTGGAATGATGGCTCTCAATTTATTATAAGCCATTTGTGTAATCTGTGGAAACATTGAATAACTGACTTCATTAATTTTAGACAGTTCATTAGAAGTTTTTCTGGTGGAGGGGCACCTGGGTGACACAGTGGGTAAAGCGTCTGACTCTTGGTTTCAGCTCAGGTTATGATCTCAGGGTCATGAGATTTAGCCCTGTGTCAGGCAACATGCTCAGCTTGGCATCTGCCTAAGAGTCTCTCTTTCTCTAAAATAAGTAAGTAAATTTTTAAAAGTTTTTTTTTTCCTCTGATAATGAGTTTCATCAAGCTCCTCACATTGATTTTACTGACAAGAAATTTTAAAATGTTGGATTACTTGTTGTTCAACATACAACTGATCCAATATTCATTTTATAAATAAATATTTAGCAAAAAACTTTGGTCTAGATAATAATTAAACACTCAAGAAATTAAAGTTTTTTTTGTACATGATGGTTAATGTTTAGGTATTTTGAGACATACAAATTATTTAATTTTTCATATTGTTTTAAAGATTTACTCTTGTGTTTGCCTGGCCTTTCATATGGACTGGCCAGATGACAACTATTTAGCATTTATAGGACAACAGTTGGGGACAGTGCACAGATTATCTTTACAAATTCAAGTATGTTTTTAAATTATGTAACAGCAAAGTAACTTTATCCTAATGGTGAGAACTGCCCTAATCTTTCAATGAATATTCTCCTTTCTCTGGACTTAAGAGTTCTTAATATATAGCTCTGCATTTCAAAGATCTACAATCTCTAGTGGGGAAAAAAAAATCTACAATCTCTATTGTATTAACAGAGGTAGTTATCCATCCATGTCACTTTCTAAGATATTACTCTCAGGGAACAGAAAATTATTAATTCAAAAGTAGGACATTAGTTAATGTTACTGAAAATTGCAGAATGATGTCTTAAAAGTCTCCTTTAAGAGAAGAAAATCTTCACTAATAAAAAAAAAATAAAGTACATTAGTAAAAAGATATGGGGAAATTTCTGGGAGTCATGAGGCCCTGCCTGGTACTTACATAAAACTTACCTACTCTCTCTACCTGTAAATATCACTTTAAAGATTGATGTAAGCCATATTCTGTGCAAAGAGAAATGACTGCTCTATGGAGAAAAGTTCAAAAAGACAAAGAAACATATTTATTGTATAACAGCAAGCCAGTTTTGATATAAGTTATTTGGAAAAAATATAATAAAGTGAAAACTGTATTTGAATTTAATGGAATAAAAACTTAATTGTAATAACTTAGCCAAATTAATTACAGTTTCTTTTTTTTTAAAGATTTTATTTATTTATTTGATAGAGATCACAAGCAGGCAAAGAGGCGGGCAGAGAGAGAGAAGGAAGCAGGATCCCTGCTGAGCAGAGAGTCCGATGTGGGGCTTGATCCCAGGACCCTGAGATCATGACCTGAGCCGAAAGCAGAGGCTTAACCCACTGAACCACCCAGGCGCCCCTAATTACAGTTTCTTATTTTAAATTTCCCTATAGGAAAGGTAATATTGACTTTACAACAAGTGGTGGTAAGGATTAATATAGATATATATAAAGTGTTATAATAATAATAATTAATATAGATATATGTAAAGTGTTATAATAATATAATAATACTACTAATAATATATAATAATAACATTATATCTTTATTAATTATCAAAACAACACTATGTGAGAGACACTCTTCTAGTACTTTGTAGATGAAGAAGCAAGGGCATAAAGTAGTATGCTCAATGGTTTGTATGGAATGGATCCAGAGCTTGAGTTTGGTCATTCTTACACCAATTCTTTTTGTTATCATTGTTAATGTAACCTAATTAGAGAAGTATCGTTCTCTGATTTTTAGAACATTGGTTTTAAAATATTGGTATAGTCCTAATGTCACTTCTTAACTATGAGAAGTGTTTTAACCCATCTAAATCTTAATTCTGTCATCATTATGGCAAGAAACATAATATTCCACAGAGGTGTTGTGAATAATCCCTGTTAATCTGTTTTCTGAGGGATAACACACGTAATAGTAATTGGGACAGTTGATTCATTAATTAAATGGAATAAGAAATGGCGGGTTTATTATGGTCATGTTTACATGATACTTTGTCTACATTATAAAAAAAATATAAGATTTTAATTTAGTGATTTAGATTTTCATTTTTTTCTAAAAATTTATAAATCTATTTGTATACAAGTTAAACCATTCTTAAAGATGTATTATAAGTATTGCCCTTGGAAATATTATTTTTAATCAAGTAGAGCTCAAAATAATATAAATGATAAAAATGTTCAGAATTGTCTTGCAAATATTAATCATGTGGATCATTTATTCTCAAGAAAACAATGAGAATTCTATAAATATTTGTTTTGTTTTGTTTTGTTTTCTAAAGAGCATTAGTTCTGTACCGAATACAAAGTTTGTGTACTGGATCGTGCTGTAGGATGTAATTTAGCGTATGGAACCACTGGTTGACTGGCAATCTGGACCCAGACACTCTCCCTTGTCCTTAGAATGCACACTCTGCCCACTGTTTCCACAGTGGAAGTCATTTTCAAGGATGGAGTCTTGAGAGAGTAAGGTGTTGTTGAGACCATCTGGACTGAATATGTAACTGAGCCCCATTTTGGTGGGTGGATGTTGAGATCTAGTCATCTTGTGGCCACCAAAGGTAAGCCTCACATGTAAGTTCCTTTGCTTATTAAACCTGCCACCAAATACAAACAAACAAATGAACAAATAAACAAGCCTGCCACCTACCAATCTAAAATAGCTCATCTCTTTCTTCAGTTTTCTTTCTTCAGTACAGGAGCCAGTTTCAGATTTCACCTAGGAAACTTTGGAGATTGCAAACCCAAAATTGAAAAATATATTTGCAAATACCTGTTTTATTGAAGTCTCTTGAACCCAGTTAAAGTTCATGTAGAGACACAATATTTTATGTTATTCTATTTATTTATTTATATTTTACAGTTTAAAATCATTGACTTCTGTCTTCTAAAAGCAGACTTAGGTTATCAAGAACAATAAAATGTGATTGAGTAGAAGAGATGAAAGTTTTCCCTGAGAAACTGATAAAATAATCTTTCTAAGAGGTAAGAGGTGAAGGGCATGAATATATTTAGTCTAGAAATACACCTTGATATTTAGAATTTCATCAGGAGCAAACAAAAACCATATTTGTTATGTTAGTATTCTCTAACATAACAATGTTATGAAATATGAAATATATCTAGATCTATAATCTTATTGTCACTCTGTATTTTTATTGACCCAAAGGTGAAAGAAATCAATAATTTTCATATAATCTTTGTGCATATTTAAAATAAAAATCACTCTATGTGAATACTGATGAATTTATATTTGCAAATGGTCACAATGTCAAGGTATTTGCAAAGGTGAGAATATAAATTTGGGTTACCTAATATCTATCAAGGGTAATCGCTATTCTTTCTCTATTGTTTATTAAAATAAAAAAAATAAATCTTGCATCTAGATGACATCTATAACTACTTACACCAGGTTTCTAATTATAGTAGTTAGCCAACTCTGATGGGAACTGTAGAATTATGTTTTAATCTGACTGATTTGGATTCCAAAAACAAAGACATTCATTCGTGTATATGAAACATTGCTTTTATGCCTTTAGAAAATACATTATTTTTATAGAGATAACTGAGAAATATACTATAGCTAAACTATTTTTTCTCTAACAACAATCACTTGAGTCATAAGATGGAACACAGTAGCAAGTGTACGGTTTGAAGCCATAGAACCTATGGTTTGAATTCTAACCCTATCTTTTAGAAAAGAATGTGGCTTTGAACACCTATCTGTATCTTGCAGTGAATGCTCAATACGTACTTAAAATCACTCCACTGTATTCTTTGAAAACTCAGAATGGAATCTATATAGAGGTGGTAACTTTGCCTCTTATTTGCTTTGTATATTCTTTTCCATCCTATTCTTCATTTTCATTCTTAAGTACTGAAACTTCATTTGCTTTCATGTATTTGTATATCTCTATCCATCCATTTCCCCTGTAATTGTTAGGACTCTTTATTTCCATGTAGAATCATAGATCAGCAGACATCCATTAATTTCTTCCAAAACCACTAAACAGGCACACCTCTGACATTTGTTGGGTTGTTGCTAGAATACAAGTGGAGGCTAACATTTTGTATGTCTAAGAAATTCAAAGTTGTAAGTAAAGTTAATCCATTGTGAAAATATGTTTTTTTTCCTTCTATTATGACAAATATATCTCCATTCCAACAAAATTGACAGATATGATTAAAGCTAAGGTTTTGGAAAACTGGAAGTCTGCAAAATATCAAATAAAACCAATATTGCATACTTCTGGGTGTTCCATTGATATACAAGTAATGTTTATATTAATAACAAAATAAGAGTATGCACAATACTTAAATCCCTCTTATTTATTCCATAAAATTTATTTTTTCTATATATCAGGAAATTTATTAGTTATCTTATTCTAGTGGTAGTTTTATACAATCAGTTGATAGTGGGATGCCTGGGTGACTCAGTCAGTTAAGCCACAGCCTTCGGTTCAGGTCATGATCCCAGCATCCTGGGATCTAGTCCCGCATCTGTCTCCTTGCTCGGCAGGGAGCCTGCTTCTCTCTCGCCTCTGCCTGCCGCTCTGCCTGCTTGTGTGCGTGCTCTTTCCTCTCTGACAAATAAATAAATAAATATACAATCTGTTGATAGTAATGATGAAGAGATTTAAATTCTAAGTATATAAAATATAATATAATATAAAATATAATATATATATATTTATATATATATAAAATATAATTTAATTTTAATGTTGAAAAGTCAAAACCTTACATATATACTTCAAAAATGCTTACAAAATTTTTTTCTCCAAGTATATTCAAATTATGTATTAAATTGATAGGCAAAATACAATTATAACTAATACATGTCAATTTTTAAAACCAAACTTATTTAAATACACCTGAGTTGTTACATAATTTTGAACATCATATTAAAATTATATTGAAATCTAGTTTCTAATCTGAATAATTCATATCATGCTTTACTAATTATGTATAGATATTTATATCAAGATTTGAGAGTAATAATGTATAGTTAATATTGGAAGATTTCCTTACTGCTATGGGCAATTAGTTACCACTCTAAGTTATGAGTATTTCAGTAACCATGGACTGAAGGATAAATAGGCATAGAACTTTGATATTTGGCATCAAACAGAAACAATACATTCAAGACTTCATTATATTCATTGATTCCAGTGGAAGGATATGACAATTCTTTTTTCTTTTCTTTAATCTTCATGCTTTTGATGACCAAATCCTCTCCACTTTAGGAAGCAGCATTCTCCATCATCAGCTGCAGCAAAACTTCAGGAGACTGGGTATTTGGACCACACTGTCTTCCATATCAAGATTATAAGACGAGCGATGTGAAGATATTCCCTGGGGTTTGAATGGTGTTGATCGTGAAAATGATCTCAGCAGTTTCATGGCAACACAAAGCTCTGAATCCCTACTGATGGAAGTGGCCAGTGTATTCTGTGTGTGTGTGTGTGTGTGTGTGTGTGTTGTGATATGCTGGGTCCTCTATATTTCTGACTTCTAAAACACAGTTCCCAAGGAAGTAGACTTGTCCTCTATACTGAGATGAGTTACTAAGATTTGATAGGTTACTTTATTTTTCTTGATGCTATATTTGTCACTATTTCTACTATATTTCTTGATGTTACTTTCAATAACAGACATATTTCTGTCATTTTTTCATTTTTTTTGATCATCTTATTTGTTTGGAGACCAGTTACATGCCACAAAGGTGGTCCCCAAATTGTATTCTTATTTCTGCTATAGTTTACTTGTCTTCGGTAATATATTTCAGGTCTCCAAATACTCTGAAGACTTTAACTTTTTCTTCTGACTCTAGGTCAATTTTTACAATAGCTATACTTCTACTTTTCTAAACAAACACTATGACCTCATAAGCCCTGTGTCTGATTTTACTAGATATTTTTCAAGACTTTCTTCATACTTAAAACTGTTCTGGTTTCATAGTGCATCTTGGCTACACTGGCTCTAATGGACGTTATCCATCAAACTAATAAGTGCTTTTATGTGCTCAAGTCCTGAATTTGTAAGGTATCCATATTTTCTCATTCTCCAGGGGGAATCCAGGTTTATGCTTAACTGAAATAATTAATTTTTATAATAATAAATAAATATTGATTCTCTTCCCCTTTTTCCCCCCCTTAAGTAGGCTCCATGCCCAGTGGGCAGTTTGAACTCATGTCCCTGAGATCAAGACTTGAGGAGAGATCAAGCGTCAGATGCTTAACTGACTGAGCCACCAAGATGCCCTTCTTTTATTCCTAAGTTTCCTAGTGTGATGATATTACATAGTGGCCCTTTATATAGATCTCTGTGGTCTCTAAAGTCTCCCTGAGTTCTTTATTTGTAATATCCTTTTATCAAATCAGGTTAATGTTTTTATCTTGTTCCTCTTATATTGAGCTTGTGGAAATTGCTCCCAACACAGGGGAACCAGAAAGACTAATGCTTAGAAAAGTGGACCTCTTTCTTGTTTGTCCACCAAATATTTTCCCATCTATTGGTTCACAGCTGTTCTGGCAATCTAAAACCTCTAGTTAGAAATATTTAACTATTTCTTATTCAGTATAATTTTTCTTTTCTTTATAATTTTAGGTTTTTCACAAAAGTCCATTTATTGTACAAAACCATTAAAAATACACAAGGCATTTTTTCTACACTTGGTCAAGTATTATTTCTATATTATGTATTTTAACTATTTACTAAACTAATTTTTCCCTTACCATCATCATATTTACTAGTAATCCACTAATTCTCCAAGTTAAAATCCAATCAGCAAGACATTTTAATGAGACAGATATTTCAGTTAATTATTATTCTTTATCTTTTAAAATATTTTCTTAGGAATATGGTCTTACTATTGCCATACTGTGAATTAGGACAGTATGGGTTATCTAATGAGAAAACAATATGTAATGTATTTCATTTTTAATAATCTTTTTTATTTGTAGACATATGGAGACCATCATATTTAACCAATCTTTAAATAGGCTACATATTAGCCTATTATTTTATTATAATTTTACTGTAAGATCCGCAGCCACATTTTTAAAAAGATGATAAATATTTTTCTCAATAAAATTTAATCTTAAAAAAAAGATGATTTTCATGCATATTTCTGCCTTTTGAACTGCTTCTAATGCATCAAGCATCAAGCATCCACATTTGAACACCATTTATATAAGATTTACTAGATCAAACAAAATATAAACCCAATCCATAAGACCATTTTGTAGGATTTTTAACACACTAGAGCTTGCTTTTACATTTTTCTTATGATCATAAGAAAGAAACAATAACTGGAGGCTAAATTGTTGCTTAGGCTACTTTTCTTCCAGAGAAACTCATGTTTTAAAGACCTTTCTCCATTTTCTCTTTCAAAAATCCTTCTTTTTCACAGATACAAGGAAGGTGAAATGTGGGTAGTTTAGATGCCAATACTGTAGCTCCAATCCAAACACTCCACTGACTTCTGCAGGTGATGAACCAAACCAAACCAAAACAAACCCACATACACCAGTTGACACTTACACATTATTTCATTCTAATAAGTTTCTGAGTTTAAGTAAGTTATTGAAATATCCATTTATACAGATGTAAACCTCATATTTTCCACACACTACCTTGAACATGACCACAAAATTATAATCTTTCTCAACGTCCCATTCGTGCAAACATTCTTTTAGTCTTTCATGATCAAGTAAAAAAAAAAAAAAAAAAAGAAAGAAAGAAAGAAAAAAAGCCCTAAAGGTTACAATTAATTTCTGAATCTTTTCTTTCTTTCCTCTCCCTCCTGAGGATTTTTTTTTAAATTTCTGTTTAACTTAGCATACACTGAAAAAAAGTGAAAAAAAATGCAAAAAGGTAACTTTGTGATAACCAAGAGATCAGGTTAGTGACTTTCCTCTATTTCAGAAAGTTTCTCATGCTACCTCCCTCTTCTATAGAAGGAAGCACAATACTAATTTCTACAGAATAGTTTTGTTGGCTTTTGAAATGCAGCCACTCTGAAAAACAGTATGGAGATTCCTCAAAAAAATTAAAAATAGAACTACTCTATGATCCAGCAATTGCATTAGTAGGTATCTATTCAAAGGGCACAAAAATATGCGTTTGAAAGTGTATAGGCACTACAACATTTATAGCAGCATTATCAACAACAGCCAAACTATGGAAAAAGTCCAAGTATACACTGACTGATGAATGAATAAAGATGTGGTATACACACACACACACACACACACACACACAGGAATATTACTCAGCAATAAAAAGAGTGAAATTTTCTACTTGCAATGATGTGGATGGAGCTGGAGTGTATTTTTTTTAAAGATGTTATTTATTTATTTGTCAGAGAGAGAGAGATAGAGAGCAAGAGCGCAAGCACAGGCAGACAGAGAGGCAGGCAGAGGCACAGGGAGAAGCAGGCTCCAGGCTGAGCAAAGAGCCCGATATAGGACTCGATCCCAGGACTCTGGGATCATGACCTGAGCCGAAGGCAGCCGCCTAACCAACTGAGCCACCTAGGCTCAGGAGCTAAAGTGTATTATGCTAAGTGAAATAAGTCAGTGAGAGAAAGACAAATACCACATGATTCCACTAATCTGTGGAATTTAGGAAACTAAACAGATGAATATTTGGGAGGGTAAAAAAAAGAGAGAGAGAGAGAGATAGAGAGGGAGAGGGCAGGCAAACCATAAAAGACTCTTAATGATAGAGAAGAATCTGAGGGTGGATGGGGAGAGGTGGGTGGAGGATGGGCTAAATGGTGGTGTGTATTAAAGAGGGTACTTTTCTTTTTTTCTTTTTTTAATTTATTTTTTTTAAGTATTTCATTTGTTTATTTGACAGAGAGAGAGAGAGAGAGAACAAGTAGGCAGAGAGGCAGGCAGAGAGAGAGGGGGAAGCAGGCTCCCCACCAAGCAGAGAGCCCAATGAGGGGCTTGATCCTAGGACCCTGAGACCATGACCTGAGCTGAAGGTAGAGGCTTAACCCACTGAGCCACCCAGGCGCCCTAAGGAGGGTACTTTTCATGATTAGAACTGGATGTTGTATGTAAGTGATGAATCATGAAATTATGCTCTTGAAATTAATATTGCACTGTATGTAAACTAACTAGAATTTAAACAAAAAATTGGAAGGATAAAAGAAAAGAATTGTCATCATTCAGTATGTATTTTTTTCCATCTGGCTCTTTTCCCTTAATATTATATTTGTGAGTCTAATTCATGTTCTGTAAGTATTACTTAATTCATTTTACTCTGTATAGTGTTTGATTACACAAGTATTCCATAATTTACCTATCTTTCTAATGATGATAGACATAATTTTAGAGTTTTGCTATACTATGAATAGCACTGCTATGACATTCTACCACATGTGGTATGGAGAATAGATACTTATATTTCTATTGAGTACACTCCAAGAAATGGAATTGCAGAGTAATGGCGTAGATGCTCACTGAGATTTAGTAGATAGCATAGAAGATGTACATATTCTCACTCACAGCAATGTATGGTAGCTCTGGCTCTTCTACACCCCAGGCAAAACTTAGTATCGAACATTGTGGTTCAAATTGTCTTTCTGTGATGGTTGATGAAGTTGATATCATTTGCATATTTACTGGCTATTTTGGTTACCTCTTTCATTTTTCCACCTGTATGTTTCTTTTTTCTTGTTGCTTTGTAGGCATTCTTTCTATGTTCTTAATAGTTTCCTTTTGCCAAATGCAAGTGTTGCAAATACTTCCCCAGTAATGATGATATCGCCTTTTATTTTTTATCAGTGGTATTCTTTTCCTTCCAGAATATATATTGATTTGCCGTTGTTGTCTTATTAGCTACAAAATTATGTTCAAGGTATTAAGGATGAGAAGTTTTAATTTTTGGTATACATTCTGTAAGCTGACTTGATAATACAAAATTAAAGAACAGAGATATATCACTTTCTATCCACAGCATTTATTAAGAGAATAAAAAAGAGGTCTTTAGTTCCTCTACTTTTCCCAGTATGCCACATTAGAAAGCTTTTCTTGTCACTGAAATTGATTTGTCTCACCCTTTAAATATCATAGTGACAATTGTATTCCTTAGAAGCAGACATTCCGTTAGAAGCAGACACAGAATGCATACATTTCGTGATCTCTCACTCATGTGGGCCCTTTCAAGTTCCTAATTTTTATTTATATTTTTGTAAATAAATTGAAAACTTTATTCTCTTGAAAAATACTTCCAAAATGTAAGCTTCATGTTTGAGAAAACCTGGATGTGATGCAGATCATCTTATTACAAATTTGGTTGCTTTTCTCTTACAAATAGTAGTAATCAAAATTATCTAAATACTTAAACCTTTTGCTACTCATGAAGTTAATATAACACAGCAGAAAAGACAGTGAGAGCAATGAGTCATTAATTGACTGATGATGTGTAATGGAGCTTTCTAATGAGGGAAATAGTAAGTAGAAATGGCCATAATTAGTTCTAGTAATGAAAATTAATAAATTTAAAGTCATAAATCAGAAGAACTATTACATTTTGCCAAATGTATAAACTTCCAGAATGGGGAAAATCATAATATTTTTTTTCCACACTGAGCAATTTTGATAAAGCATGTGTCTTGAATGGGAAAGTGTATCTCTCTGACTTCTGCAAAATTTCAGACTATAGTGTTAGGAGAAATTAAGTTAATTAGGCTGTTTATAATTAAATATTCAACCTACAGGGGTTTTCTAATCGGTTCCATATATCTTAAGAACAGATTGCCCATTGGAAATAATTGTTACCTGAATTGATAGCCAATATTAAATAATCCCTTACACACGAAAGTAAAATCCTTGAGAAGCAATATTTTAACTAAATTCGCACTGTTCATGAGTAGAAAAATCAATCCAGCTTTTTGAGTGGAACATAAGAATTCTTTCCAAGAACTGCTTAATGTGACACATTCATATAATTAATGTTTTATAAAGGAAATTTCACAGCACACACTTGAGGCTATGAAGTTTTATTATCTCTGGATATAATATGCCACATTCTCTGCTTATTACTTCAGATTTTAGAACTTATGTAGTGCAGAGCATTACCTGTTGTGCATAATATGCATAGATCTAAAATCCCTAGGATGAAACACTTTTTATTTTTCTTCCTATCTTATTTTGAAAAATATTGCTTATACTTGATGCTTCTCGCTCCCTTCTGGAAGCCTGCTGGTCCAGACTTCATGACTTTTTTTGCATCTGGCTCTTTTTTTCCAATCCCACAGCTACTTCCCATGCTTAGCTCCTTATCAGCTCATGCTTAGATAACAGAAACTAGCCCCTAACGTGTGGTTCTGTCCAAATCTTGTATATCAATAGTTCATAATATTCACTTACATTTCCTTAATGTATCAGCTTCCTCTACTCCTGAGAAGAACAAAGCAACAGCAATAGCAACACATACTGAGTTTTTTACTTATTAAAGGAGAAGTCACATTTGAAGTCAACTTGTTCTCAAAAATGATCTTTCAGTGTTGCTTCCAAAAAACCTCTAGTCAATTATCAACAATAGCCAAAGTATGAAAAGACCCCAGAAGTCCATCAGCTGATGATAGATAAAGAAGGTGGATTCTATGTACACCATGGACTATCATTTAGCCATCAAAAAGAATGAAATCTTCCCATTTTCAGTGATGTGGGTAGAGCTAGATTTATTATGCTAAGTAAAATAAGTCATTCAGAAAAAGTCAAATACGATATGGTTTCATTTATATGTGGAATTTAAGAAACAAAACAGGTGAACACAGGGAAAGAAAATAAAAATAAAATAAAATAAACAGATAAGGAGGCAAACAAGAGATTCAGCTATAGAGAACAAACGGAGGGTCACTGGAGGGAAAGTGGTGGGGAATGGGGTAAATGGGTGATGGGCATTAAGGAGAGTACTTACTTTGATGAGCACTGGGTATTCTATGTAAGTGATGAATCACTAAATTCTACTCCTGAACAATACTACACTATATGTTAACTAACTTGAGTTTATTTTTTTAATATATATATTTTTTCCCAATTTATTTATTTTCAGAAAAACAGTATTCATTATTTTTTCACCACACCCAGTGCTCCATGCAAGCTGTGCCCTCTATAATACCCACCACCTGGTACCCCAACCTCCCACCCCCCCGCCACTTCAAACCCCTCAGACTGTTTTTCATATATTTTTTTTAAGATTTTATTTATTTATTTGACAGAGATCACAAGTAGGCAGAGAGGCAGGCAGAGAGAGAGGAAGGGAAGCAGACTCCCTGCTGAGCAGAGAGCCTGATGCAGGGCTCAATCCCAGGACCTTGGGATCATGACCTGAACTGAAGGCAGAGGTTTAACCCACCGAGCCACCCAGGTGCCCCAACTAACTTGAGTTTAAATAAAATCTTGGAGGTTAAAACAAAACAAAACAAAACAAAAAACCTCTAGTCACTAAGAATATTTGGCATGTTTTATTAATTTTAAGATTTTCTCTTACACAAATGTTCATTAATTCACTCACTCAGGATTCCCTTCTTATATTGGAATCCCTTAAATTTCAGTGTATGTTCGTCTTTTTCTTGATCTCTACCCCAGTTTCACTAGCTCTGAGAGAGGTTGTCTCTATAATGCCTACAGTGCTTTTAAAAGACAAAAATAATAGTCCAGTTTAGTTCTCAGGTCTATGTCTAATTTGAACAGTCTAAAATAATTCATTGAACTTATAAATATTTTTAAAAAATATATTTTGGTTTATAACAATTTACAATGCATGTGAAGTGTTATCTGGCTCATAGAGTTGATGAAGTGATTATTATTTTTGCTTATTCTCATGGCATGTGAGGAGAAGATAGGACTAATATTAATTCTCATAAATAGGTAAAAATGAGAAAAACCAAAAGGTAAGTCTCAGTTACATACTTAATAAGTTCCAAGGATAAGGCAAAAAACCTTAATCAGTGCACAAATCTGAAAGACAGAGTACAATTGCAGGCCAGGAACAAGATAAAATTGATTAAACTAAATCGAATATATGGGGTGAACCTATAAGGAGATTGGCACTCTTGTGATATTAATGGGGTTATTGCTTTCACCTACATGGTTCTTTGAGGACTTAGTAAGGATTAGAAGTACTAGTTGGATGCATTTCTCCATGCAGAAATAACAGATGTAAGAAAAACATACATATGTGAACATCAGCATAAAAGTTGATACTGATATAAAACATATATAACTAAACATAGTTCACAATTCTGCTAATTAAATATGAGACATTATAATTTCCAAAAAGTTTCCTTACCAACATCTGTTCTCTTTTGACAGAATATAAAACTTTAAAAAGCTCTTTCTTTTTTATTTTTTTTTATTTACTTTTTTTTTGAGAGAAAAAGAGAGGACTAGCAGAGCAGCAGCAGTCAGAGGGAGAAGTGGACCCCCCCACCAAGCAAGGAGCCTGATGTGGGACTTGATCCCAGGAGTCTGGACCATGACCTGAGCTGAAGGCTGATGCTTAACTGACTGAGCCACCCAGGCATCCCTAAAAGGCTCTTTCAAGCCTATGTTTTAGGCAAGATAAATTTTAGATGAATAATTATAATCACAAAATGACCCCCAACATATTCAGAAAGAGGAAAAATTTGTAAATAACCATATATATGCCAGCTCCTATGCTCAATAACTTCACATGTATTTCACCACTTAATATACTCAAAATATCACAATGTACTATAAAGAACAGTAGTTCATTCCCCAAAATCTATTTCATACATTACTACTCAAATACAGTAATGAGAATTATATTCCTTCTAGTAGTATGTTTGATTTTTGGGAGGAAAAACTGACTTTAATGACATCTGGGATGGCAGAGGACCCTTTCCCAAGAGAAACAAACTTTATTGGTGAAAATTATAAAAAAAAACAAACAAAAAATAGCAACTGAAACATTTAATGTCCCTGTATACTGTCTTAAGGATATAAACGAAGATAAACTTATTGAAGAAAATAGAAATTCTACTAAGTGTTAATAAAAATACCAAGGGAGTGGAAACCTGAGCCACTATGCTTTCAAACCTATAGATTTGAGTATGATGGAATCATTACTCAGGTGGGTGCGGCCAAGATTGCTCTCTCTCTTTCCAGGTCACAGACTAGGGCTACAGTCTCTCCAAGAAATGCAAGACATCAGCAATTCTTTTTCTCCCCAGCTCTATGTTGTACGACCTGTATTCCAGACATTAGACAATGAGAGATCTGGGGTTCCCCTCTCCCATCTAACCTCAACCTATAAGAAAGGGGGTCTATTCCAGATATAGTGGCCCAACATCCTTGCTTAACCATTATTCATAGGATAGAGGTTTTATGCCAGTAGAGGCATGCTGAGAAGATCACATGTTCTGCCCTTGCACAGAGCCCTGTTTGTAAACCAAAGGTTTCATTCTAAGAGACTTTGGCCACTGTCTCTACCCTTATCTCAAGGTAGAGATGCACAGGAGACATGCACAAGATTTACACAAGAGGAGAGGGAGGCAGTAAGAACAAAGTCCTCTCCCCAAGGAAACAGGCTATATTCGGAACAGAGCATGAGAAAGTTTAAGCACAAGGGCACTGTTGAAAACAATGGAAATTTTGGTAATAAGCAATTAAGAGGGGGCTGGTAGTTCCATGAGAGCAACAAGCCAAACTTCAACCTGTCAGAATTTTAACAGAGAACCAGGCAAAACTATAGCTGAGAAGACTTTGCTTAGAGCCAGATTGAGCCCCCCCAAATGCACTTAAAAACTAATTTTCTTTGTATGGATTTTTTTTTTTATTTCTCTCATTTTAAAATTGAGGTATAATTGACATACAATGTATTTTCAAGTGCACAACATAATGATTTGATATTTGTACACATCACAAAATAATTACCATGACAAATGTAATACCATCTATCACTATACAAAATTAATACAATATTACTGACTACATTCCCTTAACTGTACTGAATGGGAGGAATATTTGGAAGGTATATGTGATAAGGGGTTGATATCTAAAATACATAAAGAACTCATACATCTCTGTAACAAAAAACAAATACCTCAGACAATCTGATTTAAAAATGGCACAAAACATCTGACTAGACATTTTTTCGGAGGAGATATACAGATGGCCAACAGGAAAAGCAAAGCTCATCACTAGGCATCAGGGAAATGCACATAAAAACTATTAATAAGATATTACTTCACATCTGTCAGAATGGCTACTATCAAAAGACATGAAAAAATAGATTCTGGTGAGGATATGGAAAAAAGGGAAAACTCGGGGTACCCGGGTGGCTTAGTGGGTTAAGCTTCTGCCTTCAACTCAGGTCATGATCCCAGGGTCCTGGGGTCAAGGTCCTGGGATCCAGACCCACATCAGGCTCTCTGTTTCCCCCTGCCTCTCTGCCGACTTGTGATCTCTCTCTCTATCACATAGATAAATAAAATCTTAAAAAAAAAAAAAAAAGAGAATCCTCTTGCACTGTTGTTGGGAATGTAAACTGGTGCAGCCATTATGGAAACCAGTGTGGAGGTTTCTCAATTAAAATCAGAGCTATGATACGAATTCAATTTTTTTAAAACAATCTTTTTTTTTTCTTTCCTTAACTATAAAAAACACTTAACTACTTAACTGTAAAAAACACAGACATAAAAGGGAGGCAGCAGGACTGCATGCAAACTCATGTCTTGCTGGCCACTGCTCTGTAATTTGTTTTAAACCTCAAATGAACAGGACTGCCTGTGTGCCTCAGGGCCTCCAGAACCACTGGCTGCAGAAACTCAGTGACCTCTGACTCTCTGGCATCTCCTAATGCCTCTGTGGCTGAGCTCATTATAGTGGTGATAGAGGACAATGAGCCATTTACCATCCCAGTGTTGCCAGACCAGGGTCTCCAACTGGCTGGTGAGAGGCTGACCCTGCCCATCCATGTAACAGAATGTTGGGGATGTGTCGCAGCCGGCACGCCAAATTGACCAGGAACGTGAGGGTAAGAGGATGAAGAAAAGAACTCAAGAAGCAGAGAGATGGGGGCAGGAGGAGCACTGAGGAGGATGTCCAATAGTGCTAAGTTTATTCAAAGCATTAAGGCCATATATATAGTAATAATAGGAGAAGCAATACATCTGTGTCTAGTTAAACAACCACAAGTTCCCATAATAAGTTTCACACTTAACTATAAGCAGACCTTGTGACGCCCAATGGCTGATGCCAGTACAATTGTTCTGTATTGATACAGCAAACCTGAAAGTACTTTATGGGCTGTACTAGGGCAGAAAGGACCAGCAACAAACTTATGACCTCAACTGAATGGTTCTCATTTGTTTAGCAAGCGTGTGGGAAGTCATGTAGGCGAGTGCACAACACACAGCACAGACCCTTTCTCAGTGCTACTCAGCTTTTCCCGTCCTAAACCTTTTGTTAGTTTATTCAGACCTTAAAGGAGGCACAAGTCAGGGCCTGGTTTGGTCCTCGTCTCAAGCCTTATTACGGCCTCCCACAGGGATGTAAGCTGCATACATGAATCATGTAGATGTGTGGGTTCAGGATGTCGGTATGATAAACTTGTTGCTTTGAGATAGGAGATTCTTGAAGTAAGATTTATGGAAATCGATCCCCTCTGTGAGAGGTCATCCTAGGCCTCAAAAAAAAAAAAAAAAAAAGTAAGGTTTAAATCACAAATCTTCCTGTAGGCCTCAAGGACCCCATTGTTAACAACCTTAGTCCATTGTTTCCTGATCTTAAGATCTCCTGTTTGTGCTCTTTGATGTCCTCATCTTTCATGGTGCTGGGGCAGCTCTCTATGGAGCTCTCCATACCATCTGCAAACTGGATACACCATCCAGTTTGGTGTATTTTCTGATCCTTTACATCACCCCTCTCTGACTGCTTATTCAATATGATTTTGGCAGCTGGAAAGTTCCTAGAGAAAAGCATTGCCGTGAGCATGACACCTTTCAGTTTTCTCAGATCATTGAACTTGCACAACTATTTCATATTCCCTTGGTGATGCATTATGGAGGCCACTGGGGGATCTTTGGAAGACCGATGAGGTGCGATGCATTTTGTGGGGTTTATGGTTTCTGTTTAACTATTTTTTTTTTGCTGTAGGAGTCACTGTATCCCACTCTCGGGATGGGAAATCATAGGCTCCAGCTTTGATCTGCAGATATGTGCTGATCTTCATCCAAGAAAGGATGATATCCCAACAGAAAGATATATAAAATGAACCCACAGGCCCAAATAGTCACAGGTTTTCCAGAGGGATTTTTTTCCTCAAGGCCTCAGGGGACAAATAACCTGGGGTTCGATCAAACTTAAACCAAGTCTGCTGTTCTCATACTTCCATGGCGAGACCAAAATCAGCTACCCTTGCATCTACTTTCCTACAGAGGGTTTTCAGACTTGAGATCTCAGTGGATGATGTCATGTTGGTGGATGTGTCTAATACTTTCCAGAATCTGATGGACACCATTGCTAGCACCAGCTTCACTGTAGTACTCTCTAGCCACAATCTCTTCAAAGAGCTCCTTGCCAGGAAGAAGTTCAAACATGAGGTTGTGAAAACCTTCTTCAGAAATACTCTCATGAAAGTTATGATGTTTCAAAAGTCAGTATATTCAGACCTCACATTATAGTTTTTGGTCATCCTGGGCAGATCACTTCTTGGTGTTGATGATTTTTGCAGCATATTCCTGTATGGAAGAATTCTTCACACATCTGCAGACCCCTGAGAAAGCAGCACTACGGAGCTTCTTCTTTTTTTTTTTTTTTTAAAGATTTTTATTTATTTATTTGACAGACAGAGATCACAAGTAGACAGAGAGGCAGGCAGAGAGAGAGAGGGAAGCAGGCTCCCTGCCGAGCAGAGAGCCCGATGCGGGACTCGATCCCAGGACCCTGAGATCATGACCTGAATCGAAGGCAGCGGCTTAACCCACTGAGCCACCCAGGCGCCCACTATGGAGCTTCTTAAAGTGTCGGTAGTCATTGCTGAATTGGGTTCAAGTATTGATGGTGGCCATTTTGTCCAGCAGGCAGACATGGTGGTACAGTTCACACTGATGTCTGTGCAGTCACCACTGCTCAGCTAAGGGAGCTGGAGGAAATGAGGCAAAGCCCCCAAAGGCTCAAATTTAATTGTATCAGACTTTGGAGCAATGTGTGTTCCAGGACATGACTCATACAGGCATACTCAACAATGTTACCAACTGACTTTTCATCAGATATAATGGAGGTTGGACTATAGTAGTATTGTCAATCAAATATTTCAAGAAAGAAGAATTAAGGCAAGAATTCTATATCTAGCAAATCTATTTACAACAACAACAAATCTGATACATATTGTTTCTAGCAGACTTCACCACAGGAAATACTAAAGGGACTCCGTCAGGCTGAAATGAAAGGATACTGAACAGTAAGTAGAAACCACACCACAGAATAAATAACAAGTAAAGTTGTTAAAAAATTACCTTATATCTATTATGACAAGATGTAAAGTTTAATTCCAACTCCCCCCACCCTACCAAGCCCTTTAAGCAAATTTTTTAAAGTATTTATTTATTATTTATTCATATTCTTGCTTTTAAAAGACAGCCACAAGAAGATTTGCACTGTCTTCATCATTGAAACATTAAATTTCTGGATATGATTATTAGCACTGCTGCAGTCATTTAGCTACATATCTGAGAAAAACAAGTCAATACCGAGGACAAAAATTAGACTTTTAGAAAACACAAAACAAAAATACATTGCTGCATCTCCTTAAGTAATTGGTTTTTATGTGATTATTTCGCCCCTAAATACTGGGGCAACCTCTTTCTTCCTTAATGTAATAAAAGGCAGCAATCTCTTAGCTCCGAGATCATCATTCAGGAGCTTCCTTACTGTTTATCTGCTTTGAAAAATCAAATATCAGTGCCTTCCTAGGAAGAACGAACCACGGCGTAATTACTTTCACTTGCTTGATTTGCCTTAATACCTTGTATCCTTTACATTCCTCATTGTTGTGATAACGAGTTGAGGTGAAAGCCACTTTAGATGAGCCTCAGTTGTTGTTCATCCCTGTCTTTGAACATGGTCTACTTTATGTGTTGACTTTGCCTAGGGCCTTTGATGATGTCATTATTATGCTATGAGATCATGCATCTTGAAGGAAGAATGCATTTAGTAGTTCTAATCAGGGCTAATACTAATCATTGCATATTAGTCATTATGGTACAGATACTGATGGATTATTGTGAACATGTTCAAACAATCAGAACAGGTAGCAGTAAGTGAATTCTTATCATCAAAATATACTGACTATGCTCTCTTCTTTTAGAATGATGGAGTTGTGCTGTTTTCTCTCCTGGATTTGAAATAATCCAGTGTTTTATTTCTCTGGACTAGCAAAAAGTGATTTCAACCCCTACATGTGAAGAAGAAAGGGGGAAATCTTTCCAAACACAGATTTGGGAGAGAGAGAGAGAGTTGGATCTGTGGAAAAGTTAAGAACTGACAGGAGCTGTAAGATACATTATTGCTGTTCTCAGAACTTTGGCAAGATAGGGAAAACAAACAAAC
The DNA here is from genome assembly GCF_020171115.1 of Neogale vison. Lineage (NCBI taxonomy): Eukaryota > Metazoa > Chordata > Mammalia > Carnivora > Mustelidae > Neogale > Neogale vison. The sequence goes on from NC_058100.1 coordinate 17,499,249, forward strand.
AAACAAAAACACAAGGAAATAAATACCCTGATCTGTTTTTTTCTATCTCCAGATTTCTTGCTGGTGTTTTCCATTGGGAAAACAAACAGAAAACCACTAGACATGGTCTTTCAAATAATGCAATTTGCTCTGTTTGGACTCCTTGGACACAGAACAGATCAGGAAAAAAGGAAAAAAAAAAAGAAAGAATAGCATGAGAAACAGGATGAAAAGTTGAAAACATGAAGAATAATTTAGGCAGCGTGTGAGATTTATGAACTGATAAATTATATAACTTCTCCCACGTCTTCTCTTTACCTAAACATGGATTTGAGGAATGGGTATTTCTTTGCCCATCCCAATATATGAATCAAATAAATTGAATGTAAACACTCCTGCCCTCTTAGCAATCTTAAAGGTCAATTACAGAGCCAATCTTTGAGTTGCTTTGGTGACATCCAGTTTGAATGGAAGAAATGGATAATTCCTATAACTATCATCCATTACTAATTTAAGCAATAATAGAATTACATGTGATAATTTATTCAGAAAAGATAAGTATCAAGGTCTGTTGAATTAGATCACTCAACAGTGAGAACAGTGTTTTGATAGTAGATATACAGAAGTGAGGCTTGTCTTTCTAATAATAACATAATGTAACATAATACAATCTAATTCATTCTCTATTAAGAGTCAAAGTCCTCCATGGATGTGAACTACATGAGTGCCAATGAATAAAACCAATATTTTCTTTCTTTCAACCAAAAAAAAAAAAAAAAAAAAGCTTCTTTCAGTGCAATCATGTGAAAAGATTTTTATTGACACTTTAAGTTCTATTGTATTTGTGGAAATCATACTCATCATTCTTTTGTTGTCATTGCTGATTTTGTAGAGAGCTCTATGAAGCATTCTGCATGTTCTATTTCAATTGTTTGAAGATTGTCCTATTGGAAATGCTGGGTTGCTTACACTGGCTAAGAAGGAAGAACTTCAGGTATTTTCCAAGACATGAGAGAAGGAGATTGAATGATTTGAATACAAGAAGAAATAGAACAGTTGAAGACAAGGCAGTTGGCTCATACAAGTACTCTTAACTGAAATTGAAGCACTGAGATTAGTCAATACAAAAAGCACATAATTAGTCTTTACATAGTTTCTTCTTTATGTGTACGGACTATTTATTAAATGTCCTGGTGAAATAAATTATGCATATTAATCCTTGTCAAATGAAATCTATATATGTAAGTTTTCTGAGAAGAAGTAAAGTTGTTATAAAATGTAAGTATTACAATTATTTTGACATTAATATTGGCTGTATGCATGTGCATTTATGGATATTTTAAAGTACAAAGTTTCCCATCTTAACAAGTTCATGCTATAAGTACATAAACAAGTTATTTCACAGATTATAGGCAGTAATGACTAACAGTAATAGCATAACATTGAAAGTGGTATAAAAGATTCGTTTAAGAAAATTTGTAAACATGAAATTATGATAGAAATATTAGTAGTATATCATTGAAATAAAAATAACTTATTTATAGATAATATGACTATAAATATCTATATTTTGAGGTTCCTGGCTGACTCAGTCAGTGGAGCATGTGACTCTTGATCTCAGTGTCATGACTTTGAGCTGTGTTAGATGTGGAGCTTAATAAAAAATAAATTAATTAAAAATTTAAACATTTATCTGTATTGATCCTATTCTTGAGGAAACTATCACTGTTTGACTTAAGAAATATAAATATGTTATTTTCTGGAAGAAAAATAGAATGATTAGCTAATCTGTTTTGGGGTGATTTGTTCCTGGTATTTATTAGTAAAGTTTTTCCCCAAAGCAATGAGTTAGATATCTGAGAATAAATTTCAGAGTAAAAACCCTTTCTTACCAGCTCCTGAACAAGTTTTATATGTTATCCCAAATGTAAGATTTTTCTAATTCTATTCATCTGCTTTCCACCCTTTATTTCCCCCTGAACATGTATTTTATTTTGAGTATCAAGCTTTTTAAAACTTCTATTATTTAGAATACTTCTTACCAGAATAAAGCAATTAGAAATAATTACTAATTTGATGAAAACTATAAATATTTTAGGATGCTAAGTTAAGAATTATTGTGTCTCGGGAAGCCTGGGTGGCTCAGTGGGTTAAAGCCTCTGCCTTCGTCTTGGGTCGTGATCCCAGGTCCTGGGATCAAGTCCCACATCAGGCTCTCGGCTCAGCAGGGAGACTGCTTCCTCCTCTCTGTCTCTGGCTGCCTCTCTGACTACTTGTGTTTCTGTCTGTCAAAGAAATAAATAAAAAATCTTAAAAAAAAAGAATTATTGTGTCTCATTAACTTATTCAATTGTATTAATTATATTTGCATAAATATGAAAAAATAAGAATAAGGAAAACATAGTTGGAAAGCATTAAGTACAGCTGTATATGTAACACAAGACATTTTTAATGGTTATTTCTAGTCCAAGTGAGAAATATTTAATAAATAAATAACACTATGCACAGGAAATATATTAATAATTAAATTATTTTTCCCTATGCTTACAAGTGATTTTTTTTTCTGGCTTTCTAAAAAAAATTTAAGGGAACCAAAAATTTATGAAAATACAATCCCAGCTCTGTAGCTCAAAGTGATAAGCATGTTATGTTTGTTTGTTTTTTAAAGATTTTATTTATTTATTTGACAGAGAAACAGAGAGCACTGGTTGACAGAGCAGCAGGCCGAGGGAGAGGGAGAAGCAGGCTCTCCACTGAGCAGGGAGCCCAATGTGGGGCTCTATCCCAGGACTCTGGATCACCACCTGAGCCAAAGACAACCTCTTAACCAACTCAACCACCCAAGTGCCCCGCATGTTATGTTTTTAAGGGAAACATGAATAAATAGTTTTTTAGTTTGCACTCTAAGCATTAGCTGATGCTCTAATTCTAACAGTTGAATCATATTAATTATATCTTTGCTAGATCTAATTTTTCAGGAAGGGTATAATTAAAACCAATATATTCCTCTAATGCTCTCATGTTGTTTTTAATGTATAGAATAGGAACTGTTATGGACGGAATGGTGTGTCCTTCAAAATTCATGTAAACCCTACTTTCCAGGTGATAAGATCCAGAAGTAGAGCTTATGGAAAGAGCTTGCTTCTTCCTGCGGTCTGCTGTGTGAGGATATAAGAAGTCAGCTTCTTCCTGCGGTCTGCTGTGTGAGAATATAAGAAGTCAGCAATCTGCAACTTGGAGGAGGGTCCTCACCAGATCTTGACTATGCCGGCTCCTTGATGATGCTCTCAGCTTCAAGAAATGTGAAAAATAAATTTCTGTTGTTTATAAGCCTTAGATACTATATGTACATTTAGATACTTAGATATTCAGTCTTAGATACTATTTTTATAGCAGTCACAGCTATGATAGGGCCTTTCAAAAGCAATATTCTTGGGGCACCTGGATGGCTCAGCGGTTAAGTATCTGCCTTTGGTTGAGGTCATGACTCCAAGGTTCTGGGATTGAGCCCTGTGTCAGGCTCCCTGCTGAGCACCAAGTCTGTTTCTCTCCCTCTGCCCTTCTGCACACTTCTGCTCTCTTTCTCTCAAATAAATAATTTCTTTTAAAGTCGTAGTCTTTCAAAGTATTCAAATAAAGGGTTAGCAACTCATTCAATTTAAACATTGCCTTAATCACTATTTATCTTTTATTTTATTTTATTTTTTTAAAGATTTTATTTATTTATTTGACAGAGAGAGATCACAAGTAGGCAGAGAGGCAGGCAGAGAGAGAGGAGGAAGCAGGCTCCCTGCTGAGCAGAGAGCCCGATGCGGGGCTCAATCCCAGGACCCCGAGATCATGACCTGAGTCGAAGGCAGAGGCTTAACCCACTGAGCCACCCAGGGGCCCACTATTTATCTTTTTAATTGTGTCTTCCTGGCTTGATCACTTAGTTACTATGTGGCCTTCAACAAATTGCATCCCCTGTTCCTCAGTCACCTCATTTAGACAATATTTTTAGACCAACAGAAGTTTAAGAGGTTGGGTTACAAAGCTTGACTGCTGCACAAATAGCTTGTGAACTCATAGGTAACTTTACTGAGTGCATATGTGTGTGTGCACGTGTATGTGTGCATGTGTGCATGTGTGTATTACACATGAGTGTTGGGGCATTTTGTGGGGACTTGCCTAACACACACTTAAAGAGTTTGTCTTCTGTAAGGCAAGATTACATAATACCCTGTATTTTGGGGATGTTTAAGTTCCTTAAAATGCTCTTGTGATCTCAGCAGATGCTTTTGCTGTTGCTAGAATTGAATTATAGAAAATTAAGTGACACAATAAACTTGTGCTCCATGAACCAAAACTTACAGGTTTGCTTAAATGGAATTTTAAAAACTGATAAGAATTGAAATAGTGATTTTGTGAAGAAAAAAAAAAAAGCCAAACAAATAGTTTTTATTGGATCACATTAATTACATTTTAAGAGAGTTTTCAGTTCTGGAGGTCTTTTATATAGCCATATACGTTAAGTACATTGTGTGTTTAGTATCAGCGAAGTTTTCCTCAAACCTAATGTTAGGTGATGTGAATTTTGAATGAAGATCATCTTTCAAAATGTCAACCATAATAATACAGAAAAACAAAATTCTTCAAAGTTGGGAAGTGGCACACTGCTAATGTTCATAGTGTTAATACTGAGAATAGATTTATTTGTCAATTTTTTTTAAAGATTTTATTTATTTATTGGACAGAGAGAGATCACAGTAGACAGAGAGGCAGGCAGTGAGAGAGAGGGAAGCAGGCTCCCCGCTGAGCAGAGAGCCAGATGTGGGACTCGATCCCAGGACCCCGAGATCACGACCCGAGCCGAAGGCAGCGGCCCAACCCACTGAGCCACTGTTTTTTGTTTCTTCATTACTTACCCAACCTCTGGGACCCCACAGAGAGATATTTTTCAAATATACAGTTGACAAATAGCTAAACCATTTATGACAGTAACTGATGGGCAGAGAAATGAAAAGGTAAGAGAATACTCGTTTCCAGAAACTGTTACAAAATAATGTTATTGTAGTATCTCAAAATGCAAGAAAACCACTTATCATTAGAATTCTGTATTATTTTAAGTGCATAATGATATGTATTTTCCAAATATGCTTGGCAAGTGGAATTTCGGAGCACTTTCTGATTTTTAACTCAACTTCTAAATTTTCATGAATTGAGTAAGCGTTTTAAAAACAGACCCTAAGTAAGCATGTATGGTAATATAGTATTTTCTGATGCCTTCAAGGAAATTTGATTAGCAGTTGCTTCATGCTGGTTTTAATAAATCATTACATTCAAAGCAGATGTGCTTTTCAGTAATCCTAAATTTAAATTCTTTCAGTCCTTTTTTCTTCTGAAGTATGTATGTTGTTTTCAAAAGCATTCAATTCTATATCAATAAAAATATTTAAATGCATAAGTTAAAGAGCATTCCTTTTAAATAAGCATTCTAAACTACTATGAAGCTAAATTTGAATGTGAATTGCTGTACCTTTGAAGAATAGCTATATCATTAATCTGTAATCAGTCATTGACATATTCATTTGTTCAAGAGACCAGCTGTTGGTAGGGCAATTTTCATAAAATTAAGAAATCAATGTTATAACCATATGCAATGTTTGATTTGATGCAGAGGGGAATTAGTAATAAAACTGAGTGTAGTACTTCATAAAGAGATGACATTCACACAACCTTAACCCTTTGCACAAATAAATGTGAAATAAAAAATGTCTTATACCAAGAAATAGTTTTTTTCACCTTCCAACATATGTTCTGAAAGTTCTTTATGTTTTGTAGATAAATAATATAAAAAAAACTGCAAGAAAAAATTGAGATAATAAATATCATGTCCTTAATATGAGTATCTACGACTTGATTAAAATAAATCCAGCAATAATTTATAAATAAAATTCCATATCACAGGTCATTTTGAGATGATAAGATAATATAATTACCACAATAAAAAGATAGGTGTTGATACAGATACTAAATCTAATGACTTGAGTATATGTAAAATGTAAGTTTATTCATATAATTTAATTTATGCAAACCAAAAATAAATTATTCATATCAAAAGAAAAATTATTTAGAATTAGGGATATTTTGATAATCGAATCTATCAACACAGAATAATAAATTATTTATAATATATTTTTATAGAAAATAAACACAAATAATATACAAAATTATTTTTTTAAAGGATTTTATTTATTTTTTTGTCAGAGAGAGAGTCAAAGAGAGAGAGAGCACAAGCAGGGAGAGAAGCGGCAGAGGCAGAAGCAGGCTGCTCACCTAGCAAGGAGCCTGATGTTGAACTTGATCCCAGGACTCTGGGATCATGACCTGAACCAAAGGCAGATGCTTAACAACTGAGCCACACCGGCACTCTACAAAATTATTTTTACTGGTTATTTTCAATATCGTCTTTGAAGAAATCAATCAGATGACTTCTAAGAAAAACCCTATTGTGTGCATACAATTTAATAAAAGGTATGAATACATACACACACACACATATATATAAAAGGGTTTAAAATTACATTTTAAAATTCAATCTGGTAGGAAAATGTGATCACAGAGATATAATTAGAATGATGGAATTACTTTGCTCATTAAAAAAAAAACACCCCTACAAATGTTGATTATTTGATTAAAAATTAATTCTTTATGGAAAGAAAATCCTGTTCTAATAGTTTGCATGTTGGATAACAAAGAAAACATTTTCGATTCAGGTTTCTAAATTGTGTTTTCAGAATTCTGCACTAAAATCTTTAATGGAAACACTTTGCTACTTTCCATTTATAAGGATACACAAAATGTCAAAGTTTTAAAGTGGGGATGAGTCCCTCGGCTACTTATCCCATAACCTCTGTGCCAGCCACATGTAACTCTATCAGTGGGACCACTGAGCAGGTCTTGGACTGGCTGGAGCAGAAAAATATCAAGACTCACATATTGTATCTTCCTGTTTACAGGCTTTTGTAGTTTCTTTTACAGTGGAAAATTTAAGGAAAACAATCACAGAGGAAGAAAAATATATTTGGTGCCTAATCATAAATATATTTTTCCAAATTCCCTAAATCTTCATTATAACCCTGCAATTTTGCAACTTCAGTTTTCTTATTAGTACAGTGATGGTAAAATGAAACAAATAAGCAAACAAAAACATAGCTGCAAATTTTTTTACATTCTTTTTGGGGAACTATGGGGTCTGGATTACTATGGCTTTCATCAACAGACTTTGGTTTTTCGAGTTCCAACATTCTACATTCCCCTCAAATGTAAAACCTATGAGATAAGAGATATTTTCTGTCTTGCCTCACAGCTATGTATACAGGATTTAGAATAGCAACTGAAAAAGGTTTTAGACTGAATATCAATTTCTTTAATCAATAAATAAGCAAATGTATGAAGATCATAAATTGGCTCTCTATAAGAAAACTTTTTCTCTCGTTAATTGGAAGGTGTGTCTTTTTTGATATATACGATTCCTACAAAAAAGTCCAAATGCACCTACTAACTTTAAACCAGAATGAATGCACATTATGACGTTGTATTCTTTTAATAACTATTACAGATTTAAAAATCTATATTTTCAATGATGTTCATTATAAAAATATTCATAAAGTAAGATATATTGTTTTGTTTTATATGTTGCTCAAAGTAATTTTATTCAAATGCAGGAATTTTAAAGTATATCGGGCTTTGATTTTCTTTTACTAGACATCAGGAGCTCAGCTGAGCTGGACAAGAGCCTAGCTGCCAGGTTTCACAGTAGCCAGTTAAAGCAGCAGGTGGAAATTAAGGAGGTAAGACTTGAATCACTTACTGCAATGGTACAAGCAAGATGCTAAAGCTGGAGAAAGGTCAACAATCCCCTTGCACTGAATGATGTACTGCAGGTCAGTTGGATCAGAACATGGTTTCCCTTCTGAGGGAACCCTAAACAAAAGGCTCTAGCAGTTTTAGGCTGACTTGGAGGGAGTCCAAGTCAAGGAGTCCAAGGGACTTGAAGATAGTGGAGTGACACAATGCAGGAGGGTTGAGAGTGGAAAAGTGGTGAAAAGTATCTTCAAGATTTCCCCCTTTCTTCCCATAAGGACGTCTTTCCAGAGGTGTCAGAAGACCTCTCTTTGGGGGGGCACCTGGATGGCTCAGTCCTTACGAATCTGCCTTCAGCTCAGGACATGATCCCAGGGTCCTGGGATTGAGCCCTGTATCCTGCTCCCTGCTCAGCGGAGAGCCTGCTTCTGCCTCTCCCTCCCCTGCTCCCCCTGCTTGTGCTCTCTCACTCTGTCAAATAGATAAATAAAATGTTAAGGAAACCAAACGAAACCAAAACAAAATCTCTCTGGCCAAACCTCAGATAGAGACCTAGAGAGGAAGGTAACATAGGAATGAGGAAATGAAGCCTAGGAATTGAAATATATTAAGAGAATGATCTTCCAGAGGACCTTCAGGGAATTGCCTGGTAAGTGTGGAGCCAGAAGGAAATAAATTTTGTATCATTCTTAATATTGAAACTTGACTAACGTTTACTGAGCCTTTGCTACTACTAACTTTCGCCCATATTATTTTTTGTTTTCACTGAATTGAATTCTCATTACAATCACACTGAGTGGGTCCTATATCCGTCCGAATCTTGAAACGAGTAAAATGCAGCTGAGAATGGTTGATGTACACGTACTAGTCTATACACTGGTAAAGGGTTGAAGCCCTTTATACCATTTCTGTCAGTATTCAGTAATATTTTATCACTACAGATCTGTTCTGGCACAGGACACTCAAAATGATAGATAATCCATGACAATGTAAATAGCTGCTGTGTACCTATTTCTCTCACTTCGTTTGCACTTTTTTCTGCTGTGACGAGACCTCTCTTGTACCGACAGGAAATAGCAAGCACACAGTTCAGGGGGATACACTTTGCCATGATAAGAAAATGATTATATCTGAGATTTTATGGTTGGGACCAGTTCATCTACTTTCTGCTGCAAATTTTCTTCTGCTACAATTTTAATATAGATTTTTGGTTGAATTTAGAGTATTTATTTCCATCATATGATGATAATTCTGTCCTATAGTGAAATATATTTTGGAATTGTATTTATTATTATGGGATGGATCCTAAAAGAGACAAAGATGTCCCTTTAGGTGGTGAGATAGCTGATGGAATCGTGTGATCCATTTTGCTTCTTGCACCTTTGCACTGATGAAAGTGGACACTGGATATAGAAAAAAAATGAGCAATACATTATTTGTGCTTTCAAGTAGCTTAACATGTAAAGAAGTAAATAGGCATGTTGCTAAGCAAGTACAAGAGGAGTAAATAATAAAACAATAGTGGGATACTGTTGAAACAAATAGGTTAGAAACCAACCCATAACTAGGGAAACATGGAATTTTTGACCAAATTATTAGCATGAAGCCACTGCAAAGGTTTAAAAAGGGAAGAAGCATAATCGGTTTGGGGCTTTTTTCTTTCTTTTTTTTTTTTTTTAAGTCACTCTGGGTGCAAGATAAAGAATGTTTTGGTGAAAGGTAAAACTGGGAGCAGAATGACTAATAGGCTCCAGTAATAATTTAAATGAGTGAGAGTGACAAACTGAAGGTAGGTATAGATAATAAATTTGGATGATATATAGATAATGAATTTGGATGATATTAAGATGCTTTGTTATTGACATAGAGATGATATGGTGATCAAGAATAATTATCATGTTGTCTTAATCCCTTTAGGCTGTCACATGAAATACCATAGCCTGGGTGACTTCTGAATTCCAGTCCTTTTCCACACTTCTAGAATCTGTAAAGTGCAAAATCAAGGTTTATGGCAGATTCAGTGTCTAGTGAGATCCCACTCTTAGTTCCTAGATGTCTTTCTGTCTGTTTTCACATGGCAACAGGGATGAGGGGTCATTCTGGGGTTTCTTTTATAAGGTCATTAATTTCATTCATAAGGGCTCTGACCTCATGATCTAATCATTTTCCCATGACCCCACTTCCAGATACTATCACATTGGGGATTAAGTTTAAACATGAGAATTTTGAGGGGACACAGACATTCAATGGTAGGATTTTTGGTTCTGACAACGGAGTGGTACTGGCTCCAAGTACTGATATGAGGCCCACAGGAAGAGCTGAAATTTAGTGGTGAGACAGAACTTCCTCCTACACATAATATTTGAGGTCCTTCTGGTACCCCCAGTACCACTCCCTTATGTGGTACTCAAGAAAGATTTGAGGTGGTGAATCATGGAATGAATAGCAAGCAGTGTCCCACACTTAGCTCTTTAGAAGGGTTCCAAATGATTTAAACTTCAAAATTATACCAAATTTCAAAGCGATCTACCACCAAATACAAAACCCTAGGACAAACTAACATTTACCTTAAGCATGCACTGTTATGACAAGAGGGTGAACGCGGTAGGAGGAAATGCCTGTAAAATGTTTACCTTTATACTGAAATACCATTTATTTCATATCACAAAGAGGTCACTGGTTGGCCCCCTGAAGCCCAACTTTAAAATACAAAAAATTTAAATTCTGAATGTCAAGGTCCAGAAAGGAGTAAAACCAATCAATCAACCAACAAACTAAGAAAAAAAAAGAGAGGGGCACTTACGGAAATACTTCATTTATTCCATAAAACCGTTGAAAGTGAAATGAAACGTGTATGTGTATCAAGATCATAATATTTAATAGAAATGTTCAAAACTAATTGTGAAGAAATAGAAAGAAGAAAAAAGCAAATGTGCTCATGTAGATAAATAACTATTTGAAACCAAAGTTGTGAGTGTAGGCAGAAATTATAGAAAGGGAGACACATTCTAAGTTTTATTCCCCCTGAATTCTCAAACAATGTAATATCTTTATTCAGTTATTGTTATTATAATTCAAAGTATGGATTCCACTCAGGACATGACAATTTGTAAAATAAGGCTATTAAAACATTAAGTTTGAAAAGAAGAGGGGACTAATAAATGAAACATTGAGGAAAACCAAATTGCTGATTTAGGGCATATGATACCTAAATATCAGAGATACTAGCTGGTGTGTGTGTGTATGTGTGTGTGTGTGTACATGTGTGTGCATGTGTGCATTCACACATATACCCAAGTGTTTTTGTTTGTTTGCCCTGATCATCATGGCTTTAATCATGATTTCATATTCAATATCACTATGTCCCATTTTCCATTAGTGCTGTTTTTCTAGAATATCACTATATATTCTTCTGTTTCTTATTGTCATTTTTAGTCATTACTATATGTCTCAATGTTTATTCCTTACTTGACTTAAATTTTCATAAAACTCCAACTAACAATTCTGTATTTCACATTTTTATCAAGTGAAACAGATAGACAATCTGATGGACCATAAAATTGGTTTCCAGAAAATTTTTAAGAAAGGTTTTATTTATTTGTTTTAGAGAAAGATGGGGGGAGGGGCAAAAGGAGGGGCAGAGAGAGAAAGCAGGAGTGAGGTGTGGTGAGGAGCAAAAGGAGAGAAAGAATTTTTTTTTTTAAAGATTTTATTTATTTATTTGACAGAGATCACAAGTAGACAGAGAGGCAGGCAGAGAGAGAGAGAGGGAAGAAGGCCCCCTGCAGAGTAGAGAACCCCTTGATTCCAAGACCCTGAGATCATGACCTGAGCCAAAGGCAGAGGCTTTAAACCCACTGAGTGTCCTGAGAGAAAGAATCTTAAGCAGGCTCCACACCCGGAGTGAAGCCCGAGGTGGGGCTCGATCTCACAACCTTGAGATCACTATCTGAGCCAAAACTAAGAGTCAGATGCTTAACTGACTGAATCACCCAGGCACCCCGTAATAGATTTTTTTTTTAATACACTAGGATTGAAAGAAAACATTGCTTATATCTATAAATCATAAAGTGCAACTCCAAATAACATACATGTCAGAGAAGAAATCCCATATGGTGATAGAGAGTATTTTGAATATATTTGGAATGGAATAATAATGAAAACAATATATCAAAATTGGGGAAGGTATAGCTATAGCAATGCTTAAAGGAAGAGCTTAGATTTACTTATTACATTAGAAAAGAAATATATTTATAGGTTTAAAATCAGTGATCTAACTTTCCAACAAAGGATTACAAAACACTTAAAGTAAGTTAAATTCAAAAAAAAGGAGAAGAAAAAATTATCAAGCAAAAAATAAAGAAAAAATTAGAAATATGTCCTTTAAATAAATTAATAAAATGTATAAAGAAATGAAAAAACTGGGGTGGACCTGGGTGGCTCAGTGGGTTAAAACCTCTACCTTCGGCTCAGGGAGTGATCTTGGGATCCTGGGATCGAGCCCCGCATCGGGTTCTCTGCTCAGCAGGGAGACTGCTTCCTCTTCTCTCTCTCTTCCTGCTGCCTCTCTGCCTACTTGTGATCTCTGTCTATCAAATAAATAAATAATCTAAAAAAAAAAAAGAAAAGAAAAAACTGATCAAGAATAGTTGAGTAGGGGCGCCTGGGTGGCTCAGTGGGTTAAGCCGCTGCCTTCGGCTCAGGTCATGATCTCAGGGTCCTGGGATCGAGCCCCGCATCAGGCTCTCTGCTCAGCAGGGAGCCTGCTATCCTTCCTCTCTCTCTCTGCCTGCCTCTCCATCTACTTGTGATTTCTCTCTGTCAAATAAATAAATAAAATCTTTAAAAAAAAAAAAGAATAGTTGAGTAGAACAGGAAAAATACAAATTATAATAGGTATTTTAAATTTTCATTTTGATATTCCCTCAAGATCTGAATATACGGACCTTTGTTTCATCAGTTTGTTTGTTTATTTGAAACTCTGGGTTTATAATTTTTATTTCATTTGGAAAAGCTAGATAATTATTTCCTCAAGTTTTTTTTATGTCTTTTCCTTGTTCTTCTCTCTTTCTGGAATATTAATTACACATACCATTTAGATTAGGTTAGACCATTTACTCTTTTTCTTCATGTTTCAAAACTTTTAATTTGCATATTAAAAGTTTGTGCATTCCCATCATTAAAATCCTTTAAACAACAACAACAACAACAAAAATGGTGTTCTGATTACACTGCATTTTATAGCCTGTGGGACACCTTGGACCAACTTGATTTTTACTCTAGATTTCCCTCACTTCCATCCAGCTTCTTCCTTTGCCAACATGCAAGTTCTTTTTCTTTCCTGTCAGCCAGATAGGCTGATGGGGGAGGTGGCACGGCCTTCCTTGTCCACAGCTCTGGATTCCTTGACTTGAATCTTCGACAGTCACTTACACTTGATCCAACCTCTTTGGACCTTACAAAGTAAAACATCTGAAAGAAGTAAATAAAGAAGGGGATGCTGTGGAATATACCGGTGGCGCATTCGTTTCTTTTGAAGGTAGTGGGCTTTTTCTCTCACATTTTTTTTTTTTTAAGATTTTATTTATTTGACAGAGAGAGATCACAAGTAGGCAGACAGGCAGGCACAGAGAGAGAGAGGAGGAAGCAGGCTCCCCACGCAGCAGAGAGCCCGATGTGGGACTCGATCCCAGGACCCTGAGATCATGACCTGAGCCGAAGGCAGCGGTTTAACCCACTGAGCTACCCAGGCACCCTTCTCTCACATTTTTGTCTTCAAGTTTTGGCTTATCAAATTTCTCCATCTCAGCCATGTTGGGTTTGTGGACAAGATTGCAAAGGAGTCGGAGCCAGGAATGCAGAGCCCCGAAGTCGTGCCTGCTCAGGGGCCAGCACCCAGTGCCTGGATCATTTACTTTTGTTTCAAATTTTACTTATGATTTTGATGTTATTTTAGACTACATTTTCAATAGTTAAAATATTATTTAAAAAAATAAAAAAATTAATTAAAAAAATTATTTATCCATGATTTCCATAAAAATTGTGAAAAAAACTAGTGGTTTTTTTTCCTTTTCTGTACTTTTAAAGTTAAAAAAAAAACTAAAAAGTTACAGAGGTACATATAATCATGGCTATACTTATTTGTATGTATGTCTCCTGATATTTATAATTTAATATTTATTGGGAAAATTAACTACATATTTATTTATACATTTTAAGTATTATTTTCTCTAGATTTTGTTACCAATAAATGAATATTTAAAGCTAGATATGTTGTTTAAAAAAAGGTTCTTATAAACAATAGATTACAGTTTCACTTATCACCTTGTTTTTTCCTTTCAATTAATTTTCACTTACTACTTACCAGCATTTGTTTAATTTACTAAGTTGACAAAAATTATGAGAATATTTTTAAGTTGTCACTAGTACATTGTCAAAAACAGCAGATGCAAAAAAAAAAAAAAGAATCAAATTGTGGTTCTTACTCTGAAATAAGATTTTTTACAAAAATGTAATTTTCTTTACTGTTTAAGGTTCGTAATGTAAAATATAATTACACACGAATACCAATTTGAAAGCATTAGTGGCTCCTGGCAGCCTTGAAAATAAATTATTTTTCGTTTTCTTCACCATAACCCAAAGAAAACCTGGGTACTGAAATAAAATAATGGAATGTGATGCCTGTTAAAACTATAAACAGACCTGGCCTATTTTTCCTCTTTTCTGTAACAATAAATTATCATTAGAAGAGTTGCTGTAGGCATGGTATCATTCTTAACAGAATCTTAGAACAGAAAAGAACTCATGCTCTGCACCTTTGACATTATAGGGTGGACTATTTTTATTTTACATGAACTGAGAGTAAGCTGTATTTTTTTCCAGAGGATACTTCAATTTTAGTTTTGAAAACTGTGTATAAAGATTATGAATTTAATGAAAATATTTACATAAGTCAAGAATCATTTAGTCAAGAGCAGAAATATTCTAGTAAACTGAATTAGGACAATTTCAGAAAGAAAAGTTGAATAGTGATTATATAGTCAATGTAGTTTCACTTTCGCTTTTACTAATGTGAAACAATTTTGCTGTATTATCAGTCATTTCTTTCTTTTATCAGTATTTTGCAAATAGATTATGAAATAAACATCATTTATACTTGTTGATACTAGTATTTTTCCTTGCATATATGTCTTTTTTATTTTTAAAATCAGCATGTGATACACATATTAATCAAGGAATATTTCTATATTACTACATAAAAGTATGTTATAATTTTTGATATTTTATTATTTCTGTTTAAAGTCTCATGTATTTTAGTTGATGTTAAATTCTAATCAGGCAATAGATTTATAACACTTTCTTAAAACACTTATTAGATCTCCTTAACCCAAAGGAGCCACACTAGAGAATTTTTATGAAAAGTAATTGGATTGGTAAAACATGATACAAAGATTTTCTACTGGTAAGCAGTAAGTGTTCCATTTGAACCTAAGACTTCATTTGATAAGTAAGATATAATTTGCTGCCTTCAAAAAAAAAAAAGAATATCTTCCATACTTTGATATAAAAATTGAGAATTTATTCAGATTATTTTTCTAACTTGCTAGTTTTAAGGATTCAACAATCATTTGGTCCAGAACTCTATTTCTGAGAATTTATCCAAAGGAAATGAAATTACTATCCAAAAAAGATATCTGTACCCCCATGTTCATTGCAACATTATTTGCAATAGCGAAGACATGTAACAACATAAGTGTTCACTGATCAATGAATATATAAAGAATATGTAAGATACACAAAAATACACACACACATACACACACACACAGGAATATTATTTAACCATTAAAAAGGGAAATACTGTTATTTGTGACAGCATGGATAAGTCTTGAGGGCATTATGCTAAATGAAATAAGTCAGACAAAGACAAATATTGCATGATCTAATTTTTGTGGAATCTAACGTAAAAAATCAACTCAGGAGACACAGGAAGTGGATTGGTGGTTGCCGCAAGGGGTTCCTGGGAGTGGGAGAAATGAGAGAAAGAAGTCAAAGGTACAAACCTTCCAGTTGTAAGATAAACAAGTCCTGGGGATATAATGTAGAGCATGGTGATTATAGTTAATAATAATGTATTTTATTTTTGAAAATTGCTAAGAGAATAAATCTTACAAGTTCTCATCGCAAGGAAAAAAAAGAAACTATGTAAGGTGATGGATGTTAATTAAGTTTATTCTGGTAACCATTTTTCAATGTTTACATATATTAAATCATGATGTTGCACACCTAAAATTAATAAATTATATGTAAGTGTATATCAATAAAAAAGATTTGACTGCATAATGGTATGCATTTATTTACATGTATGTATATTCCAATCATATATAATTTTAGGACTTTGAATTCAACAGTGGATAAGACAATGTGGTGCTGGTTGTAAACATGACAGTCACGTAATTCTAGATTATGCTGTAATAATTTATAAAATAGAACTTGAAAATCGAGTTTAAATTATTGTTTGATATAAAATATATGTTATATAAATATTCATGAAGGTGATTATAAGTTTTAAGGAAATTTACTAATAGTGGTCCTAAAACAAGAACATTTTTTCTCTAATCAAATGACTATATATTAAACCCTTCATCACATTCAACACAGAATAAAAAGAGATGTTTTAAGCAATCTTTTAAGGAATATATTAAGTTTTATCTTCTCATAATGCTACTGCAAGAAACAAATGATACACTGAAGATAGTTTTAAATCAGCTGCCTGTGCTCTATTGCTTTCTCTTCACAGGTAATTGATGTTAAAAAATTTAACATTGTTGGGCTTGATATAATAAGCAAAAAACAGTATTCTAAAGTCACAGTGTTTTAAAATCTTAAACTATTAGAATGATCATAAAACAGACGTCCATTTCTCTGTCCCTTTCTGAGAATTACACAATGTTAAATTGTGATTTTTCCTTATCACTAAAATTGAAGTTCTCTCATATAACAATTCAATCATTGATCTTAATGAAATATATGATTCTGATTGTTTGAATGACTAACATAATTATCTTTTACTCTCCTCAACTATACTCTTTAGGGATCCATTCCATCACCTATTTAAAATCACTATATGCCTTTTTAAATCAGTTAGAAATATGTGGAGGAAATTACATGAAAAAGTAAAATTCAGAAAATATAATCCTTAGCAAATTTATAGACCTAAAAATATCTTAGTATTGACTAACTCCATTTAAGCGGGGAGAACAGAATACTTTTGGATTAAATTATGAGCTGTCCCCTTGAGAAATAAAGTTAGATGGGCATTTGTAATATTGTACATTGTATAATACTGTATGTAACATTAAAATGGGTATTTGTTTCAAATGGTGCTATGGTAATCCTACAGGTTAGAGCTGGGGAATTAAAAGGGAACTGATCTTATTTAATTAAAATTTTAAAATCCTGGAGATATCCTTGACTGTGTGTGTCTTTTAAATAAAATGCTATTAATTATCTACAGTTTAAAAAGTATTTTCAACTTTTCATAAAGAGGGAGTAAAAGGGCCAGGTTTACCAGCTGCCAGAAATAACAAGACAAGACAAATACATGAAAGAGCCATTTTTCAAGACACTGGACAACAAGCAAGTCAGGACAGTAATTCCTGAAAGAGAGGAAACATATAAGATAAACTTAAGATTGGCCCAATTTGCGGCGTGAGAGAGACTCCAGGTTGTGGCATTGGTAGGAGGACCTCGGGGACAACCTGGAGATACCGCGTGTTGAAGAGATTGAGCTGAGAGAACAAGGAGACCAAGGCTGGTCGAACCCTCAGGACAGATAACCAGACAGATGTGAGCTGTACAGAGCGAGAGCTTCCGAGATCTGCAGTCCCTCCCCTTAGTATTCAGCAGAGTTCAGATAGATGTGTGGTAGAGATTCACTGGAAAAATGAATGATTTCAAGAATTATGTAAGACCCGATAAATAAACCATCTGACATGATCAGAGATAATGGTGTCGGACATTCACATGGACATGCCTGTGAATGTTGTCAGTTTCTACCAGCCAAACTGGAATACCTCATAATTCACAGAGTACTGACCTTGCTTCAGTAGTGGGAGATAATTACATCCACATGAACTGCTTCTCTGAAGAATTCAGAGAATATGAAGCCATGTCATTACTGGGAAACAGTTTAAATCCCGTATTTATAAAGCACTATTATCCAGAATCTACTAACAATGCTTAAATCTAACAATGGGAAAACATTTTATCAAAAATGTGCAAAATATTTGGGCAGACACTTCATCAAAGAAGATGTATGGATAGCTTATAAGTACAAGACAAGCTACCTGACTTTTTAATTTTTTTATAATTTTTTTTTTCTGGCAAGGAAACAAATGTTGAAACCACTAAGAAATACTACTGTGAACCAAGTAGAATGGTTAAAATTAAAAGATCGACCATAACTAGTTCTGAAGAGGATCATCCAATTCACAATCTTATTTGACCTCAAAACTATCGAGAGGTTTTCATTCACTCATTTATTTCCTATGCATATCTAGTCTTGAATATATTATTCTAATGTGCAGTTCACTTGGGAATCTCTAACTTTTTTTTCAATCCGTTTTTATTATTAGTTCTAGAACCTGACCTATATGACTTCCTACTAACTTTGTTTTGCAGAACTTCTATGCATCTATCAATATTTTAATAGTAAAATTTAAGTAGATGCATGAAGAATTCATAGTGTAGTGCCAGGTAAAGCTTGAAGACCATCTTTCCCTATATTTTCATATAAGATTTTTGAAATCATATTAAAAAAGACAATCTTGACTTAAATTAAGATAATTGTGCATAAAATTTTATAATCAAACAAAAATACTTTATGAATATGGCTCTATAATCTTCCTACTATATTGATCTCTCTGGTTTTGGTGGAGAGTCTGTCGCTTCTTATGTTATTATGAAGATTCTTCTTGACTTCTCAGAGGCCTTTGTTTCATGTTCCTTTATTTCAGATCCGTATGGAAGACTATAGATCATGCTCTAAAGAATCCCATTGCAGGGGCGCCTGGGTGGCTCAGTGGGTTAAGGCCTCTGCCTTGGGCTCCGGTCATGATCCCAGGGTCCTGGGATCAAGCCTCACGTCGGGCTCTCTGCTCAGCCGGGATCCTGCTTCCTCCTCTCTCTCTGCCTGCCTCTCTGCCTACTTGTGATCTCTGTCTGTCAAGTAAATAAATAAAAACTTAAAAAAAAAAAAAAAGACTCCCATTGCAAACAGAGGCTATAATGTGACCTTAGTCTTTCAGGCAACCACTTATGACATTATAGTTTCTATCAGAACCCCCCAAATAGGTATGTGTTCTTTCCTATGCTTCCTCAGAGTGTTTCCCTGGTTGACAGAACTATTTTTAATGTATTAATTCTTATCAAATTTATAAGCTTAAAAATCTTCTCTAAAATATAGTATCTAATTTTCAAAGTGAAATGTATGTCTCTCAGATATGGGTCTGCCCCTATATATTCACTTGCCTTTTTTGTTATGTTAAAGGAAAATATCATCGATTTTTAATGAAACTATGTATCTTCAAAATGATTTTAAACATTTTCTCAGGTTCTAGGAAGGTATTCTTTTTTTTAAAGTGGATTTCTTGACCAGCAAGGAGCTCAAATTCATGACTGGGAGATCAAGACCTGAGCCAAGATCAAGAGCAAGTGTTCAACCGACTGAGCCACCCAGACACTCATTCTAGGAAGGTATTCTAATGAAATGCCAATTATAGGATTCTAATAATAATGCTATCCATTAATGACATGTCAGTCTTCTCACTCTTATGCTATTAATAAAAATACACCTACACTTGAATGATGTTGTATGTCAATTGTATCTCAATAAAGCTAGAAAGGAAAGAAGGCTTTGAATATTACATGCTACTTTAAAGATTATTTCCTTACCGTCTACCTACAAAAACTGATATCAAAGAAAAATTAATTGAATGAAGTTTATATTTTCATAGTTACACTGTATTAATTAATATAGACATTGTATCATAGAAAAAAAGAGCCATAAAGGAATAATTTTTTATTATGTCAGTAATGGCTAGAGAAAATCTTTCCTCATAGGGAACCTTATAATAATTTATGCTGCTCCATGATTAAATTTATTAGATCCTGACTCAAAACTTATTCACATTGCAGAGCAATCATATTGGAAAGCATTGAGTTTTATAATGACATATTGTCATATAACTTATATGTATATATGTAGGCATGCATATATTTTTTTCTTCTATTCAGTAGTTATGCTTTCATTTTGCTGATTATTTCTTTTGCTTTACAGAAGCTTTTTATTTGATGTAATTCTGCTTGTTTATTTTTGGTTTTGTTGCTTAAAAATACTTTTGGTGTCATATCCAAAATGTCATTGCCAAGATCCATGACAGGGAGCATTTTTCCCCCTATGTTTTCTTCTAGGAGTTCTAGGGTTCCAGTCTTACATTCAAGACCTTTATCCCTTTCAAGTTTATGTGAGTGGTGTAGGATATGCACCTGGTTTCATTTTTTGCCGGTGACTATCTAATTTTTCTGCCACTATATATTGAAAAGACTCTTTTCCATTTACCCATTTAGTATTCTTACCTCCCTTATCCATTGTACATAGGTACATGGGCTTATTTCTGGGATCTCAATTCTGTTTTATTGATCTATATTCCTGCTTTTTATACCAGCATCATTCTACTTTGATTGCTATAGCTTAGTAATAGAGTTTAAAATTATCTGTATGATGCCTCTACACATTGCATTATTTTGATTTACATGCCTATAATTACTAACATGTCTGGATTTTTTTTTTAAAGATTTTATTTATTAATTTGACAGATAGAGATCACAAGTAGGCAGAGAAGCAGTCAGAGAGAAGAGGGGGAAGTGGGCTCCTCACTGAACAGACAGCTCAATGCGGGACTTGATCCAAGGACTCTGGGATCATGACCTGAGCTGAAGGCAGAGACTTTAACCCACTGAGCCACCCAGGTGCCCCATGTCCGGATTTTTTGAAGAGACTTATAATGCACAAATTTTTGGACATAATGCGTTCTTAGTACCTTTAGTTAAAGCCTACATCAGGTACAATAATGGCAAACTAAAATAATTACCAAGTTTGCATGTAAAATTGTCATTAAATAGTTTATACTGTTGAATGAGAGGGAGATAAATGACAGGTATTAAAATATTAAGGGTGATTATATAAGGTAAATAGATAACTTAAAGAAGAGTGTAGGTTTTTAAAGATAAATTGTTTATCAAGTTTTAAATTAAAAATCAGACTAATATACTAGCTTTCAAAACCATAATGTAGTTCTTAGACCCTTCTATTTAAGTATAGCTCTCTGAAGAATATGTCTTATTTTAGATTTTTGTATATTGAAAGACAGATTAAAAATATGTCTCCATTTAATGGAATAGTATTCAGTAATTGGAAGTGATAAAAATTATATCAAGTGAAAAAAAAGCCACATGCACAAACTATGTATGGTAGTATTACATTCGTATGAACTTTGTAAAAAAGAGAAATTCATAAAGAGATAAAACAGGTCAGTGGTTGCCCTAGAACAAGGATAAGAGTGGAAATAGACAGCAAACAATAGAATAAGTTTTGGTTGATAAAAATCCTTCAAATCTGAATTGTTTTGATGATTGTACAACTTTATAAATTTAGTAAAATTATTGCATTGTACTCTTAGAATAGATGCATTTTTCTGCATGTAAATTTATCTTAATAAAACTATTCAAATATTATGTGAACTCTGTCATTTTAGAAATTCACCAAGAACCACTTTGAAATCATGTACAATGAAATTGTGATACATCATGCCTGATCCAAACACAATAAAGAATATAAAAATTAGAAAAAGAAAAATCATGTAAAAGAAAAATTTGGTGACCTGAATTCCTTAAGTTTTCACTAAATACAATTTGAAAAATATAATAATTCTAGTGAATACATTAAGAAAAAAATTCCTTACAGTTTGCAGTTTGGAAATTTTTAAAAAGATACAACCTAAAAGAAATACTTGGTAAAGATTTCTGTGGGTTTTGGAGATGGAAGATTTTTTACATTTCCTAGACTTATACACCGAGCACAAAGTTTTCTCTAGAAAACACAGCTAAAATATTTTCTACTCAGTTATGTACTGACATTACTAAATAGGCCATCTGAAAGGGAGTGTAAATTAAATTGTAATTTTACAGTACAAGGATTGTAATCAAACTGCATTCAAGACTAAATGATCATTTCCACAATAAAATGTCAACTTTTAATATGTGTTTAATAAAATTTTAAATAATAATATAATAACACCATTTGGATTTTTAGCTCACATTTTATTTATAGTGTGATATTTCCATAAAATGGACATGACAATCAATGCAACAGATTAGAGATTCCAGAAGTAAATCCACTCTATACACATTGAATGAGACAAAGTGCAAAGGATAAGAATAGTCTTTGCAATGAATTGTACTGGAACTACCAGATATCTGTGTGCTAACAAATGAACTCCACACTTTCTATTAAACTACATGCACACACACACACACACACACACACACACACACACGTCTTCACAATGACCAGGGATCCAATTAAAAAAAAAAAAACAAAAAAAAAAAAAAACTAATGGGGGCACCTGGGCGGCACAGTGGGTTAAAGCCTCTGCCTTTGGCTCAAGTCATGATCCCAGCATCCTGGGATCGAGCCCCACATCGGGATCCCTGCTCTGCAGGGAGCCTGCTTCCTCCTCTCTCTCTGCCTGCCTCTTTGCCTAATTGTGATCTCTGTCTGTCACATAAATAAATAAAACCTTTTAAAAAAACTAATAATTTAAAATTTGTAACATAAAGTATAGACAAAAACTGAGAAGTGGAATTGTGCAGCACTCTTTTAGAGGAGATAAAATAGGCAAATCAGAAACAAAACAAAACAAAACCCCATAATAAATGTTCTTCAAAAAATTAAAAACTTCAGGGCTTTAAAAAGCACTGTTAAGAGAATGAAAAGACACATACCATTCTGGCAGAAAATATTTGCAAAACAAATTCTGATAAAGTTTCTGTATATAAAATACACAAAACAATCTTACTGCACAATGATAAAGTCTAATTTTAAAAAATGGGCAAAAGAGTTAAGCAGCCATTTTACAAAGGAGATACAGATAGAAAATTAATCACATGAAAAGATGCTCAACATTAGTTATTATAGGAATGCAAATTAAAACAATACTATGAAATACCATAACTCACTCATTAGAATTGCTAAAATTAAAAAGACTAACAGGAGATTTGCTACTGAGGATGTTGAACTGGAGATCTCATGTATTCTGGTAAGAATGCATAATTGCTCAGTTTTTCAGAAAGCAAACTGTCAGTTTTTTGTAAAACTAAACATACTGCTCTCATACATTTTAGGAATCCCGCTGCTAAGTAGTTACACAAGAGAAATGGAAACATGTGTTTGAAATATGTTTTCCACATGAATGCTCATAGCACCTTTGATCCAAATAGTCAAAATCAAAAGCACTCTAAATGTTTTTTAGATAGAGACCAAAACATCTTAAGTGTTTAACATGGAGTGGAAAAATCATATAATGGTATACTCTAAAAATAGAAAAAAAACAAAACATTGACGTCATGATACAACACAGATGAATCTGTAGATTTATGCTAAGTGATCAAAGCCAGATACAAAAAGGCTCTGTAGAGAGTGGCTCCTGTCATGTGACATTGTAGGACAGGCACAGTAGAAGGAGCCCTGGAATGGGAAGGGATGAGTGATAAGAAGGGGCCAAAAGGACTTGTAGGAGTAATAAACTGCACATGCTTTTTGAATTTTGTGTTTACACTATTTAAATCTGTCCTACATCACACTGCACGTTTTTTAGCAATATTGCAAATAAAATGTAAATACATATGCAGATAGGATTGTGATTTTTGAGAAACTATTCTGTTGAAATGCTGTTTGCTTGCTCTGTGATTTCTAGATCCTTGATTCTTGTCTTCACTTATAATGGGAAACCTCAGGTAATAAGATCATCTTTTAACACCAGAAGTGAGCTCTTAATCAGACATTACTAGGAAAAATAGAGTATTACAGGCATACCTCTTGTCATTGTGCTTTGCTTTATTATGTTTCTTAGATACTGTGTTTTTTTACAGAATGAAGCTTTGTGGTGACGCTGTGTCAAACAAGTTTATTGACATGATTCTTCCATTTTCTCCACCTCCTCTCTCTGTGTCACATTTGGTAATTCTTGCAATATTTACATTTTTTAATTTATTATTCTTGTATTAGTCATGGTGATCTGTGATCAGGGATGATACTATTGTAATTGTTTTGGGATCACTAACCACCCTGACAGAAGACAGTAAATTTAATCCATAAATGGAGTGTGTGTTCTAACTGGCCGTAGACCAGCTGGTCCCCTTTCTTTCTCCCTCTCCTTGGGCTGCCCTAGTCCCTGAGACCCAACAATACTGAAATTAAGCTAATTAATAATCCTACCATGACCTCTAAGTGCTTAAATATAAGAGGCACATATGTGTCACTTTAAATCAAAAGCTACATATGACAAAGCTTAATAAGGAAGACATGTCAATGGCTGAGAAAGGCTGAAAGCTAGATGCCTTGCACCAAGCCAAGTTGTGAATGTAAATGGAAGTTCTCAAAGAAAATTAAAAGTAATATTTTATGGAACACACAAAGAATAAGAAAGAAAAGCAGCCTTATTGTTGATATGGAAAAAAAAATTAGTAGTCTTCATAGAGAATCAAGCCAGCTACAACATTCTCTTAAGCCAAAGTCTAATCCAGAGCGGGGCTCTAACTCTCTTCAATTCTATGAAGATTGAAAGAGGTAAGGAGAGTGAAGAAGAAACGTTTGAGGCTAGCAGGGCTTGGCTCATGAAGTTTAAGG
Organism: Neogale vison; assembly: GCF_020171115.1. Classification (NCBI taxonomy): domain Eukaryota; kingdom Metazoa; phylum Chordata; class Mammalia; order Carnivora; family Mustelidae; genus Neogale; species Neogale vison. The sequence goes on from NC_058100.1 coordinate 17,524,045, forward strand.
AAAGAAACCATCCCATCTCCACAACATAAAAAGTGCAAGGTGAAGCATCAAATGTTGAGGTAGAAGCTACAGCAAGTTATCATGAAAAATCTAGCTAGGGTAATTAATGCAGATGTTTACATTAAACATCAGACTTTCAGTGTCGATGAAATAGCCCTCTATCAGAAGGAAATTCCTTTTAGGACTTTCATAGCTAGAGAGCCAGGTTAATGCCTGGCTTCAAAGCTTCAAAGGACAGGTTGGCTCTCTTGTTAGAGGCTAATGCAGATGGTGACTTCACGTTGAAACCAATGCTCGTTTACCATTTTAAAATTCTAGAGCCCTTAAGAATTATGCTAAATTTACTCTGCCTGTGCTTTATAGATAGAACAACAAAGCTTGGGTGACAGCACATCTGTTTACAACATGGCTTACTGGATATTTTAAACCTACTGTTGGGACCTACTGCTTAGAAAAAAGATTCCTTTCAAAATATGACTGCTCGTTGACAATGCACCTGGTTACCCAGGGTGTGATGAAGATATACAACGACATAATGTTTTCATGCCTGCTAACACAACATCCACTTTGCAACCCATGGATCAGGAGCAATTTAGACTTTCAAGTCTTATTATTTAAGAAATACATTTCATATGGCTAAAACTGCCACAGGTATGTGATTCCTGTGATATATCTGGGAAAAGTAAATTGAAAACCTTCTGAAAAGGATTCACCATTCCAGATGCCACTAAGAACATTTGCAATTCATGGGAAGAAGTCAAAAGACCTCTACAAACAGAAATCTAAAAGAAGTTGATTCCAACTCTCCTTGATGACTTGGAGATGTTGAAGACTTTCTTGGAGGAGGTAACTGAAGATGTGGTGGAAATTGTAAGAGAACTAGAATTAGAAGTGGAGCCTGAAGATCTCGCTGAATGCTGTAATCTTATGATAAAACTTTAAATGCAACTAATGAATCTTTGGAATACTACTTCAAAAACTAATGATGCACTCTATGTTGGCCTTACCGATGAGGAGTTGATTTTTGTAGATGAGGAAAGAAAGTGGTTTCTTGAGATGGAAAGAGCCCGTGGTGAAGATGCAGTGAAGATTGTTGAGACAACATCAATGTGTTTAAAATACTACATCAAATCAGTTGATAAAGCAGCAACAGGGTTTGAGAGGATTGACTTCAGTTTGGAAAGAGAAGTTCTACTGTATAATGTTCTACTGAAAAATGCCCTCAAATAGTATCACATGCTATGGAGTAATTGTTCATGAAAAAAAGGAATAGCCAGTGTGGCACATTTTGGTGTTGCCTTACTTTAAGAAATTGCCACAGCCATCCCAACCTTCAGCAACCACAGCCTGATCAGTTAGAAGCTATCAACATTGAGGCAAGACCCTCTACCAGCAAAAAGATTATTACCACTAAAAGCTGAGTGAGATGCTATCTCACTGAAAGCTGAGATGATGGATAATGTTTTTTAGCAGTAAGTATTTTTAATTAAGGTATGTGCATTGTTTTTTTAGACATAATGCTATTGCATACTTAGTAGACCACAATGTAAACAAAATTTTTATTTACTCTGGGCAATCAAAAAACTTCATCTGACTTGCTTTATGGTGATATTCAGCCTGAAATTGAAACTGTACTATCTATAAGGGATGGCTGCATATGAGAACATTGGACTTTTATACCCTGGAATGAGTATATAAAAATAAATGTACAAGTAAATTAAATATAATTATACAAATGCAAAAACTTTTAAAGTCATGAACATACAATATTAATCAGCGGTTTCCTTTTAGAAATTGAAAAAAAAAGACAAATCAAGTGACTGTCACTAAATGTTAGTTGTTGTTCTTAATATGATGCTACTATTAGTAGTATGGCTTTTATTAGGTCTTGCCTTGAATGTATCGCCTGATATACTTGCATGTGCCTCATATTGCCTCACTAGTATGGCTACAACTTCTTTTCATATAGATGTTTAAAGTTTGTATTTTAAAAGCAAACTTCACCAGTTTTTTTTTAAACATTCCAGCTACTTCAATAACTTCTCTTAAATGATACTCAGCTGCTTATCTTAGAAAGGGAAAAAAGGGCTCAATTATTTGCCCATTGCTTCCTATCTAAGCCATATTCCCTCACAAAGGGAAACTCTATGGTCTTAAACCTGGTGCAGTATTTTGTGTGAGATAGTCTTAACTGGAAATTCAGTCATGTGTATTAAATATAAGGGTTTTCAGCACATTTAAAAAAATAAATCCCCTACTTCTACCTAAGTTTTATTAAACATGATATATCCATTTCATGACATTACTGTGTGGACACTTAAACACTTTAGATCTGAAACAATTCTTTAAAAATTTGAAATATGGATTATTTTCTCTAAATATAGCATGTGGCTATATCTACCAGAGTATAAAAATATTATTTTAGAATACTTCATATTCATTTTCTTTAAGTTAGAGATTATTTTTCCACATTTCTGAGGAACTTGTAACTCAACAACCTCTTAAAATTTAGAGTGCATTAATAAGCAATTTATTAAGGCAGTCCAACTATCTTTACATAAGTGAATTTAATATATCCATTCATTTTATAAGAATTAAATAATTATAAGATTAAATTCTTATAATACCTGATATATTATTAGTGGTTAGACATATATCAGTCATTTTCTAGTGGTCATTGTTACCTATCGTATGTCTTCTCCTCCTATGCTCTTCTCCTTCTCCAGTATCCTTCCAAAGCCTTCTGGGTAAATTTATCAGTTGCTGCTGATAGCCTGGAGAACAAAAAAAAAAGGAGAGAAACCAGATATTCTCATCTTTTATCCCTCACACCCCTGACCTATTCCAGTAGAGACTGCGTCTCTTTCAGAGTGCCTGCTCTATATAAGACAAACTCTTTTTCCATGATCCCATATCTCCATGGTCCTTGAAAGGATTGCATCTTCCAGAAGACAGACTGGATTGATAGCCTCATTCATATTATTTCCTCCAATTCCAAAGAATAGCTACTGAATCTTGCCTCTTGATGATGTCTGAATTGCTCTAATACTCTCTATGTGACAGTGACTCTTTCATAACCTGTGTGTTAAGTTCCCTTCATTAAATTAGTTGTCATTACAATACCCATAGAAGTTTTAGCAAATGTTCCAGAAAACAGTTCCTCTTGATGAGCTGTTGGGATCATGTGGTTAACCAGCATGAAAACTTTCCTCATTAGGATTCCTTGCATTGAAAAAAAAAAAATAGAATATTACAACGGGTTTAATGTAGTGACAGTATAATTACAAGTATCATCTACTGTAATTGTTTAGTGCCAGACTAAGCTGGGAACACATTTTTCAGTCTACTCTTCTCTGTGTGCATCTGAGTAGAATTAGGAAAAAGAGAAACATGGTACTTGGAGGATGGAAAGGAAGTAGCAGCCATTACTGTCTGAAAGTCACCACGGATAGATATGGTGAGGTAGTTCTGTTCATGTCTTCTACAACTTGCCTGCATCACATCTATTTCCTCTTTCTGAATCTTACCCCTGCTGACTAATAGCAACCCAGGCACAATGCCAGATATGAAAGGAAGAAGCCTTTTACAGATTAACCCAGGAACTCTCAATAACAGTTCCACTCTGGTAGCGGAACAAGTCTTGCTACAAATTTGTCTCAATCTCAAAATTGTTCACCTACACCATGTTTTAGAACTTCTGCTTAGTAACTTTTTTTGAGGATTCTCAATTTCTCTTTTTAAGGTTTTATCTTTACAGTTGTTCCCATAAAGGCAGAAAATTTAATTGTATGATTTAATTGTATCATCTCTAATTCTTCCAAATATGTGACTTTATAATGTGATAATCATTGTCTGTTTCTGTGATTGAGCCCTGGCAGATTCGTTTGTGGTTAGTCGGAATGAAGAAGTGATTGAAGGCAAGTCTAGGAAAATCATGTTAACACTGAATTTAATTAAATGATAATAATGAAGACTTCTAGGGTTTTGAAGTGTGATGTGGTATTTACTTCTATATTGTCTCTAGAGAACATAAAAAATTACAGACAATAATTTTTTAATTCAGAATTTTAAGTTAAAATCTCAACAGACTTAGAAGAGTTATATTAAGAATAAGGAATTACAGGTGCGTGGGTGGCTCAGTGGGTTAAAGCCTCTGCCTTCTGCTTGGTTCCTCGTGAATATCCTATGAAATCAATAGGCCAGAGTTGCCATAACATGAAGACAGATATAGAAAAAAGGTGATGTGAGAAGTGGGAAGTCAGGGATTGTGGTGGCAGAGTTCTGGGATTGAGCCCCACAATGTTATCATTATAATATATCATTATATATATATATATATATCATATCATTATATATCATTATATATATATATATATCATATCATATATATATCATTATAATATATTTGAACAAATGAAGTCTAGTTTCCTTATGTGAATGAAGATCAATGTTTCTGATGACCATGGAGTTCCAAAGGATTTGGTAGGTGGACAAAACTCTCAAGTCAAATCTGAGGTGCCTACTAATTCCCACTTAATTCCTTATTCTTTTTTAAAAGATTTTATTTATTTATTTGACAGACAGAGATCACAAGTAGGCAGAGAGGCAGGCAGAGAGAGAGGGGGGAAGCAGGCTCCCTGCTGAGCAGAGAGCCCGATGTGGGGCTCGATCCCAGGACCGTGATATCATAACCTGAGCCGAAGGCAGAGGTTTTAACCCACTGAGCCACCCAGGTGCCCCTCAAAAGCATATTTAAACAGGTATCATAGCAGTTGCATTTTGTTTTCATTTTTTTCTGATAGCAAGTGAAGATATGCATACGCATCTCACAAAGACGTCTTTTTTTTTTTTTTTCTTTTTGGCTGTGAGGAGTTTACAGGTCACTGGGTTTTATTTTATTTATTTTTTATTTTTTAATTTTTAATTTTTTATAAACATATAATATATTTTTATCCCCAGGGGTATAGGTCTGTGAATCGCCAGGTTTACTCACGAATTCTTCTTACTTAAACTGCATTTGGTCTCCCAAATCCCTTTTAACATTGTAAATACAAACAACCCCCAAAATGTTTCTTAGTCTCCAATAATAGTATTCTATGCAGTACATCAAAAGCCATGAATTGAAGGATAAAGTAAAATAAAGGATGTCGATCTCTGATGAGATAGGTATCCTCATAAAACATATTTAAGAAAAGACATCTCTTGCAGACATCACTACTACTCATCCACTAACATACTCATTAAAAACAAAACAACAACAACAAAAAAAACAAGACTTAGAAGAGAATTTTCCTGGCATGATTTAGAAAAGCCGAATTTAAATTTTGGGGGGGAACTTTTTGTTTTAGTTTTATTTATTTATTTGTGGGGGAGAAGGGCAGAGGGAGAGAAACTCTGAGCAGACTCCTTCTGAGTACAGAGCCTGATGTAGGGCTCCTTTCTACCAATGAAATCATGACCTGAACCGAAACCAAGAGTCAGGTGCTCACCTAGCTGAATCACTCAGGTGCCCCTTTTTGGGGCACTTTAAGTAGTAAGTATATTAGTAAGTAGTAAGTATATTTGAATCTAGTCTCTGAATTGTCAAACAACAACCAAGAGGTTATAACATTAGAAATATATAGTAGTTCTACCATTATTTTGCTCTGTAATTGAACAAGACTTAAAGTAATTATCACAGTATAAAACAAACATAACACAGTTACTAAAAGCAAAGATAAACACTAAGAAAAAAGTTATCTCAATATTATTTCATATGCACGCTTAGCTACTATAGTGGGTTGAATGCTGGTCTCATTAGAAATATGTATACCGGGAACCTGTAAATGTGTCTTTATTTGGAAAAAGAAACTTTGCATATGTAATTAAGTAATTTGATTTAAGATCACTCTAGATTGGAGTCAAGTATCCAATGACAAGTATCTTTATAAGAAGAGAAGACACCAAGAAGAAGACCATATGAAGATGGAGACAAAGATTAAAGTTATGATGTCACAAGTCAAGAAGGCCCTGGAGCTAAGAGATGCTAGAAGATTCAAGAAAAGGTTCTTTCCTAGAAGCTTTGAAGGAGGTACGGCCCTGTCCACACCTTGATTTTGGAATTTTCGCCTCTTAAAGTGTGAGAGAAAAAAACCCCAAATCTGTTGATTTAAGCCACCACATACATAGTAATTTGTTACAGCAATTCTGGGAAACTAATACAAATACTGTCAGAAGAAAATTTTTCTTTGGGGAATTTATAATTGTTGGTGGAACAGAAAGTCAGTGTAAGATTTTAAACTAATGTCAGAGCAGTGTCTTCAGACATGTGGGGAGAAATCAGCATATGTTATTGTAATCACTTTCTGCAGGTGCAGAATGTGGTCACAGGCAATGCTTCCTCCCCCCCACTTTTCCATGGCCGTTATCAGACAGAGCATGTGAAATACCAAAGAACACCTAACACTAATGACACAGCAAAAGAGGAACCGTGGGCTATTCTATATGGTACATGGTATCCTTTCAAAGACTAACTTAGGCAACATTCATAAATGTGTGACTCCAGGTCCAATTCCTGGTAGTCTGTTTATAAAATGTGTTCCCTCCCTCTTCTGTATAGACGTTACCGCTACTTCTTTTTCAGTAATAATGTGATGGAGACTTTAACCAAGCTATAAAATTACTTGGGGACAAATGTGTAACTCAATCTGAAATAAACTCTATTCAAGACTTTTATCAGTAACCATTTCAAGGACAGTACATGTAACATGAAAGCTGACGGACAGGAGACTTTCGTTCTCTTTGAGCAGTTATTTCATGATCATGAGAGTTTCTTTACTTATCTCTTATACAAGTCTCCCAAGTGATTGGCAGCAAGACTGTGGAACTAAAGTGCCTATGAGCTGGGGATTTAAATGATGTGAAATAAAGTTTAATTAAAAGCAGAGAGGCTGAATTATGTTGATACTTTGTAATAATGATATAAGTAGAGAGATAGCACTGTATCAATTAGTTAAGTGAACTTAATGTAATTGTTTTAGACCTGTTCCTAGGAGTAGACAGATAGGAAACCAGAATCTTTAACATTGTGATCTTAGCCAATCATAAGTTTTGTAATTGAAAAAGATGAAACCTCTGGCTTGCTACCATTCTATTAGAAATGTGTTCTTTCTTGCTCTCTGGCATATTGTTCATGTTTTTTCCTTAGGGATGTTATCACATAATGATCGTTTATGAGAATGTGAGGTATATTGTGCAATACTTGAGAGCGTGAGTAATTTTATTCATCACAGTGTCTGTAACAGCCAGTACATTCTGGTACTTAATAGGAGGCAGTCAACCTGTGGACTGTGAATGGATGCAGGTGGAAAAAAAAAAAATAGAAGTAATGAGCAGGAATGCATCTGAAGAAAGGACAACAACTACTTTTTACATTGTAATGTTAAATGTTTATTGTGAATATTATGTTTATATAAGCTCACATGAAAGGGTAATGATGACTGAATAGTGGACAGAGGAACTACGTGCATATTCTGATCAGTTAGGATATATGGTTCCACATGCATATATAGAACTGATTTTATTACTTTATTCCTTAACTCAGATATTTTATGTCCTTTCTAGTTTCTTTAGCTAGATCTTCACTTTTTGTGTGTGTTAAATGTGTTAAAAACTAAATTATATTTTATACCTATGCCATCAGAGCTCGGTAGTTCACCTAATTTATACGCACACATATTTGAAACAATATTTTAGGCATATGAAATTCAGATTTCTGTATCTTCTTCATAATTCTTCTTTTATATAATTACACACTATTTTTACTTTTATTATTTATATAGGTTTTTCACCTGAAATTCAATTTTCTTTGATTTTTAAATATTGCTTAAAAAGATTTAATATATGAATATCTTACAAGACAGTTTTCCATCTTTCATTACTTATTTTAAATATGAAATTACTATAGGTGCTTAGTATTAGCATATGGATAAATTTTTATTTTCCCCATTTTTTTTATTTACCATGGTGTTACATTTTTTTCTTTTCAAAATAACCCTAATGTGGATCAACTGTGCTTTTTAATCTGTCTTTTGCTGATTTTTAACATTATTACACAATAAATTATATCATACAACATAATGTAAACAAGCTATGGAAATTTCAAAGAGCTAGGCTAAATTAACCCATCTATATCAAGAAATAGAATGGTACCAGCTCCTTAGAAGCTAAAAAGATGTGCCTTTCTTATGTACATCCTTCCATCCGTTAAAAGTTAACACTGTCATGTTATTTTTTATTTTAAAAATTTCTTTTTTTTTGTATTTAAAATTTTTTCCAATTTATTTATTTTCAGAAAAACAGTATTCATTATTTTTTCACCACACCCGGTGCTCCATGCAAGCCATGCCCTCTATAATACCCACCACCTGGTACCCCAACCTCCCACCCCCCCGCCACTTATTTAATGTGTTACTACACATATACCTATCTCTTAAAAAAAGCAGTTTTATTTGCTTTGAACAATATATTATGGCCAGATGTCATATGCTTTTTCCTGTGGTTTGGTCCTTTTAGTTTTCTGGTATTTTTAAGAGTATTTTTCACATAAATCTATAAGGATTTTGTATAATTTTCTTCATGATAACTTTCTTTCCTTCACCCCAGATTCACTGAGGTATAATTGACCAACAAATATTGTATATATATATAAGGTATGGAACTTGATGTTTATATGTAATATAATATAACATTATAAATAATTATAAACATATAATATAAGTAAATATTTTCTATAATATAAATATATGTATATATAAATATTATATATATAATATAATATAATAGTATAGTGTTTACATCAAAGTCCTAAGAATAGTTGCGGCACCAAAGTAGTCTAAATTTATAAATTAAAAAAACATAATTTTATATTAAAATATTTATATAACATAAAATTTTAAATGTAAAGTAACTAATTAAAAATAAGACACAAAGAGCATTTTAAGTTGTATAAGAACAAAATTTACTGCTTCTTCTGATCCAAAATTAGAAGTGAGTAATTTGAAGTATAAGACAAAACCTTGAAAATCACTTAGACCTAATGATAAAAGAAAATAGATTCTTTTTTATGGTTTTAATGTGTGGAGGGAAATATATGATTTGGAATAGACACTTGCACTTTAAACTATGCATTAATCCATTCTCTAAAATAAATGAATCATTTGTCCTTATTATTACTAACTTAGGGAGTGACTTTTACTACTCATTGGAAAGGCATTTGATTTGAAAATTACTGTTCTTATTTTTTTTTATTCAAGCAAATCTGGGTTAAAGAATAATTAGGTAAGTATAATGTTTGATATGAAAAGTTTCTGAATAATACTTGACTTAAAAAAAATCTCTCAATGTATAAACAGGGTAAATTATTCAGAAGTGCCCTTGAGATCTATCCATTGTTCTTCCTCCTTGGTGATTGCTTGCTAGCCCAAATCAGTATGTGTGATGACTATGCAGACAGCTGGCCAGTAAAAGAGATGATGGGCTCCAGCTGTGCTGAACAGCAAGGGAATTAAAAGATACTAAATGGAAATTCACTCATTCCCATGCCAAAATATTTTAAAAGCAGGGGTAGTATGATCTGTTCTTATATGCATCAATGACACTGGTGAGTATACATACTGGACATCAGTCAAGCAATTAGATCTACACAGTGTACAGCGTGTGCACACATAAAAAGCAGGTGCTCATCAAATTTACCAAAACATAAATCTAATCCAGGTGCCTGTATGTGGACCTTAGGAATATTGCCTTAATCTGCTCAGATTTCTATAACAAAATGCCATAAAGTGGGTAGCCTATAAAAAACAGAAATTCAGCAGATTCAATGTGTGATGAAGACCCACTTTGTATACTGTTACATGGGGAAGAGATGAAGGATCTTTCTGTGGCCTCTCTTGGGGCACTAATCCCATCCATGAGGGCTCACCCTCATTGCCTACTGACCTTCTAAAGGACGCGCCTCCAAACACCATCACATAAGGTATGAAGTTTCAAAATATGAATTTGGAGGTGAATACAAACATTCAGCCTATAAAAATTCTCAAATAGAAAATAAAATGTGAAGACTATTTAATAAACTGAACCATCGGGGTGTTTGGGTGGCTCAGTGGGTTAAAGTTTCTCCTTCGGCTCAGGTCATGATCCCAGGGTCCTGGGATCGAGCCCCGCATTGGGCTCTCTGCTCAGCAGGGAGCCTGCTTCCTCCTCTCTCTCTCTGCCTGCCTCTCTGCCTACTTGTGATCTCTGTCTGTCAAATAAATAAATAAAATCTTTAAAAAAATTAAACTGATACCATCAAGAACAAATCTATATTATTATATTGAATAAAGAAACTACTCTAAAAAAATAAAAGACTTATCATTTATATTCTCCCCCATAAAGAGTCATCTGGGAAAGTCTTTATTATTGGTCCTTTCAATTACATTAGAGAATGACATTTTTATTACTAAGCATTATTATTATTAGAGACATTTCAGTGATTCCCAGCTCTCAAAACTGTGAAGCCTGAACCGCTAATTATAACAACACAAGGTCCTGCATTCCTCAGTTTCTGCCCCATCTGTTGTCAAGGCACAAGTGGAAAACTGTGCATAGTAATAATTGCCCCTAATGATTCCTGCATCCATGCATCTATGCCCAAGAATAGTTCTCTTGTATAGAAGCTGGCCATTCAACGTCAGCAAATGTGACACTAGCAGAAGCTAGGAATGTTCTTGTGTACCAGAACTTGTTTGCTCTTCCTCCTCAGGATGTTTTTATTACCATGTGCTGGATCCTCGGCTATCATCCTAAAGAAACAGGAAGAAGGTACAGAGAAGCCCCTGCTCTACCAGCCATTTCAGACCACATGCAAACATACAAGGAAGCTCTCCTGTCCCCACCTGGAGCAGAGCTAAGCTAACCCAGCTGAACCCATTACAGATTGAATCAGAGCTGTGAGGAAAAAAAAAAAGTTATTATAAGTTATTATAACCACCAAACTTGGAGGATTTGTCATGAAACATCAGATGAAGATGATCAAACATGAAAATTTTGAAGCTTATTTTGTAAGCTATTTCTGTTACCTCAAATGGATTTTGTTTTTCTGATTACCTCTTACTCACCTTTCAATGTTCGATTTAGGCATTATTGCTTTCACAAAGAGTTTCATGAATTTCCAGTTAGGTTTAATTCTTCTCTTTTATCATCCCATAGGATATTCAGTGTATAATTTTCTAATAGTTTCTTACATTATACTAACTTTATTAACAAGTGATAAGTGGTAAAATTATGTGCTATAAGCTACGAAATGAAACTTGTGAAGGTTCAATGTTTAAGGAACATTGGAATATGAATTAGGCAGAGAACCAAAAAGCTGGAATTCTAACACTCCTATTATATTTATGTTAAAGGTAAGATCTGAAAAAATGATCAGATATTTGTATACTTTTTCCTGTGTTCTTTTTATTGTTGTTTCAAAAGGCACTGTGTTCTAGTATTTGTGCTTTACCCCCTTACAAAATTTTTTGATGGTCCAATTAGAAACCAGTTTTCCTGGTATTTAACATTATGTTAATATGAAATAAACCATAAAGAAGGGCAAATTTAATTATGGCAGGTTCCAGAATGTTTTAAGAGTTGGATGAATACCTACCATATGCATTGACATGGATGGGACTGGAAGATATTATGCTAAATGAAGTAAGTCAATCAGAGAAAGGCAATTATCATATGGTCTCACTCATATGTGGAAGATAAAGCATAACATGGAGGACCACAGGACTCTGGGGAACAAACTGAGGGTTGCAGAAGGGAAGCAGATGGGAAGATGGGGTGTCTGGGTGATGGGTATTAAGGAGGGCACGTTTTGTGATGAGCACTAGATGTTATGTGCAACTAAGGAATTATTGAGAACACATCAAAAACTAATGATATACTGTATGTTGGTTAACTGAACATAAAAAGAAATAATAAAAAAAAAAGAAAAGAAAAGTTGGGAGTGTGCCTGGGTGGCTCAGTCATTAAGGATCTGCCTTCAGCTTGGGTCATGATACCAGGGTCCTGGGATCCAGCCCTGCATTAGGCTCCCTGCTTGGTGGGACGTCTGCTTCTCCCTCTCCCACTTCCCTTGCTTGTGTTCCCTCTTTCAGTGTGTTTCCCTCTGTCAAATAAACAAATAAATAAAATCCTAAAAAAAAAAAAAAAAAAAAAAAAGAGAGAAGAAAAGAAAAGAAAAACAAGTTGTGTAATTCCAGAATTCAAACAATTTAAATGATGACTTTCCAAACATTTTTGGTTTATTAGGTAAATTTTGGTTATCTAAACAAAACAAGCAAAAAAACAATAAACAAAAAACAAAACAAAAAGGAAAAATGAAGGAAACTCACCAGTTCTAGGAGATGATTTTTTTATGGACCATATCATTTTTCTATTATAAAAGATTTTAAGACCAGCATTTTTTGTCTCCATGTCATATGCTGATGTCATTAAAATAAACCAGTTTTCCAAGTTTCCAGATAAGAATTGTTTCATTTTGTTTCTTCATTCTTTGCGAGTCTCCTTGTAGCACTAATGGGAATTATCCATTTCAATTTTTCTCTTCTCCATTTGGGAATATACTGCTAAAAGAACAGAGTTTCATAATTCTTGTAAACTCTGTGCCTAGACATTTGGTGTTGACCATCGAGTTCAAGGGACCTTGTGTGGGAAACACTTTTGTTTAAGGCACGTGCTTCTCTGTTATGTCTGACAGAGGCTTCAAAAGCAGCTTCTCTTAGAATGCCAGTTCCTTTTCTCCTTTTGTATGTTTATTTTAGCAAAGGAAAATAAAATTATGTATATCTATTTCTGTCTGTTAAAAGAAAAAAAATTCCTCTGTCAAATAAAAAATTTTATAAATTCTTAAAACCATGAGACAGATATATGTCTGTTATCTCCTATCAACCTCCTAAAACTCTTGAGTTCATTCCTTTATCATAAGATGATGTGCTTCTCAATGTCTTTAATTAATCTGTTCTTGCAATAGCAAGATAGTAAATAAAATTACATATTTCTTATCCTTATCTTAAAGCACTAGATTGTATAAAATGGCAACAGAGAGCCCAAAGCAGCAGAATGTTTTCACCTCTATGCTACACCCAACAGGCAAGGAATTAAAAATTGAGGTTGAAATATTTATAACAATTTACTCCATTGTGAGATGGTATTAAAGATTGGGCAGGGAGGGGCAGACAGAATGTCTGCTCAACAGAGTGATACTCTCTTCCATTTCACTTCCTATAGCATGCTCCTGAGTAGAGTCAGGCGTAAAAATTAGTATTTACAGATGGGGTTTAATAAGTCCTAGCCCAATGCCAGTATCAAAGTGGTTCAACTCCTCATTTGAGAATGATTTTTGCTACTTTCAAATTCAGAGAAAATAATGTGAAGATTTCAAAAGGAGCTTAGTCTAGCTTTGAGCATTATTGGAATCCCATATTTGCAAACACATGGAGGGAAAGGCTCTTCTCCATGTGGAAATAAACTATGGTCAGTGCTGTAGTCAGATTGGGCTGCTGTAACATAGTATCATACCTCATTCTCATGTCTAATACCTTTTTGTTGTAGAGGAAATTAAGGATGATATGTTGCTAGAAGGCTGAATTTTATTACTTTGTTAGGTATGTCCAGAGTAACCCTTCTGTTATAGCAATGTTTCTCAGCTTCACCAGTAATGACATTTTGCTCTAGAAGATTCCTTGTTTTAGAGACTGTCCTGTTTATTGTAGAATACTCAGCAGCATCCCAGGCCCCTAGCTACTACATGCCAACAGTACTCTACAAGTTGTAAGAACACCAAAATGTGTCCAGAAATTACCTTATGTCTTGTTGGGGTCAAGAAGGGTCAAGCAGACCCTTTTGCAGATTGGGGACATAATTGCTCCCATGAGAGGACCATTGTTCAAGGGTAAGAGTGAGCTTACACCTAAATTACGGTCTTTCTTGGGTCTCCCTCGAATGTGTGGTGCATTCTATGAGGTCATTCCACTCTGAGGTCATTCCACTCTGACTGGTCAAAATTCTAACTGCTTCCAGCTGTATTCATCCTCCTGAATCTCCACTCAGCTCACAGGCTTCAGTAGATGTTTGGGGGTAAGCTCTTAGGCCAGTACATATACAGCTTAGTATTCAACCAAGACTCAAGCAGACTCTTTTGCAGATTTCTTGAGTTCTTTCTTTGTGTGCAGCTTCCTTCTTCAAGTATTTTGCCCTGGAAATTTCAGCTACCTCATCAACTCTGAACTCTTATCTTTCCTCTGTTGAACCATACTGCTTCTCCCTAATTGGACTGTATTTACCTGCTCTGTGGTTTCGAAAGTGACCCAGGTTGAAATTTGGGGTGAACGTGGGGCTTACCTCAAATATTTCCTATCTTTGAGAAATAACAGTCCTGTGTTGAATGCCGTTCAGTGTTTGAACATGGCTGCTGTATTCTACAATTTTATAGCTGCCAATAAGAGAAGAGTATGGCTAACACATATTATTTCATCATGTTGGGAAACAGAACTATATATAACTTTTAAATAATGCATCTTCTTTTCTACTATCTACCTTATCTAGCCAAATGTGTACCACAGCTGTGTAGTTGCAGCTAAAACTTCATCTAAAAACATTTTTCAGATTATGCTTATTAGGCTAACTAAACAATTAGTTTTTTTAAAAATACCAAACCAGTATTTATAATATATGAATTACTTTGTAATTTATAGACTTCATTCACATATTTTATTGGATTTTAATAATCATGCCAGTTGTGAATCACAACCACTTGATAAAACATAAGAATGTGGGGCATCTGTTTGGCTCAGTCATTAAGCGTCTGCCTTCGGCTCAGGCCATGATCCCAGTGTCCTGGGATCGAGCCCTGCATCGGACCCCCTGCTCAGTGAGGAACCTCCTTCTCCCTCTCCCACTGTCTTTGTTGGTGTTCCCTCTCTCGCTGTGTCTCTCACTGCCAAATAAATAAATAAATAAATGATATTAAAATATAAGAATGTGATCATCATCACATTATCAAAATCACCATAATTCAAATTGTAAAAGAGGAAATCAACACATAAAATAGTATCTTGTTGGTTAAGAGGTAGAACCAGGGTTTATACCCATTTCCTCTCTTTGAATGTATGCTGTTCTTTCCTGTATTAACCATATATTGTAGTCATAATCTCTCTGAAGTCTAATATATTTCTCATAATTTATATCAGAGCAGAAGTGCTTAATAGATATTTTGATTGATTCACAACATGAAAGATTGTTTCACATTATTAAATAATTCGAATTATCATTGTGTATGCCTCCCACATCTCATTCTAATATGGTTATCTTCTTCCCTTACCCTACAATATCATTTTCAGTCCTAGAATAGTATAAATATTATAAGAGGAAAAAAGTTAAAATTATAGAAAATGAAATATTAGAGGGATTTCTAGAGCTGTCTTCATTTTTCTACTCAAGGGTTAAATGAAATGAGACCCCTGCAAAATACATTAGAATGGAGTTGCCCTTCATTCTTAAGCAGTGCTGACTATGGTGGGTAAAAGAAGGAGGAACACACAATTCATGATCACTTACTCTCGGGCAGAGTGTACTAAATGTCATATATATTCATTCACTTAAGGATAGGTCATAGAAAGCACTTTTACAAGGGACGAACAAGCTTTTGGCTGCTCTGTTTAATACATTACATCTTTTCATTTATTTAATCGAAATTATCATATTGTGTAAATAAATGAGGGTTATCATGAAAATTAAATGTTATGTTGTAACTAATTCATTTTGAAATAATTTAACAGTCATTGGATTTTACACTAATTGCTTTATGAGATTAATGAATTTACATAGTTATCTGAGTCTCATTACTTGGCGGAGTTTAGAAAAAAAGAAGCTAATAAACCAGTCCAAGAACTTCATTTGGCATGAAGCAAGTAGAAAATAAACTTCTGCCTTAAAGCGGTGCAATTTTACTTTGTGTTGAAGGAAAACTGATCCCTTTTTCCTATTTCAGCACTGTGAGGAAGAGTCAAACTGGAAGGAGATAAAATGATGTATTTACTCATGTAAATATATATAATTAATATTAACTGGGGCAGAATATTCTATATCTGGGACAGCAAGTTCCAGGCAGAGAAAACAAGTACATGGGACCTTAGATAATTACTCCAAGTAAAAATGCTAAAGGCAGGAAAGTGGCAGGAAAAAAGTAGTGAACTTCAGATATAAGTTGGAAGTAGTCCGGTTTTGCTGATGAATGTGTTATTTCAGGTGTATTACTAAAGGTCTATTTACAACGATCCAGCAAACTGTAGTTAAACCACCTAGGGAATAAGGCAGCACGTGGTCTGCCTTATTGATGACATCATCCCTCTTGATGACAGGGAGATCTTTGTATCCCTAGACCTGAAGAAGAAAGGACAGGGCTTACACGGTGAGCAAAGCCCAAAGGGAAATGAAGGGCAGACCACGGTGGCTTTCAGCGAAGGAAGACAGCCTTGCGTGTGATGCCTGCGAGAAAATAGTTTACCGAATTACCACTTCAAAGTACTCTCTTTTCATGCTCAGAATCTCTTCTAGTACTCTCCGATCTGCTGCTCCAAATGAAAGCTAAACAACAACAAAAAGTGAGAACGTTGGGACGCCTGGGTGGTTCAGTGGGTTAAGCCTCTGCCTTCAGCTCAGGTCGATCGAGTCCCGCATCGGGCTCTTTGCTTGGAAGGGGGGCCTGCTTCCTCCTCTCTTTCTCTTTCCGCCTGCCTCTCTGCCTGCTTGTGATCTCTCTCTGTCAAATGAATAAATAAAATCTTAAAAAAAAAAAAGTGCGAATGTTATTGGTCATAGGTTTGCAGGGCAAGAAAGATGCTGGTGAAGAGAGGCGTGAGCACAGGAAAGGTGCATGTGAATGGTATTGAGCACACCCTGTGCATTAATTTGCTATTGTTGCTGTAACAAATCATTACAATCTCAGTAGTTTAAAGAGATGCAAATTTACACAAGTCTGGAGGTCCAAAGTCTAAAATGGGTTTCACTGTGCTCAAATCAAGGTGTTGGTATGGGGGGGTGGAGAGATGTTAGTATGGTTGGATTCCTTCTGGGGGCTCTAAAGAAGAATTTTTTCCTCGTCTTGTTCAGTTTTTAGAGGACAGCTCTATGCATTGGCTTATGTCTGCATCCTCCATGTTCAACGCCAACAGCATAGCATCTTCGAATCTCTCCCTCTGACTCTGACCCCTGATTCCATCATCCTGTCACATTCCTGGACTCTGATTCTTTTGTCTTCCTCTACCCTGATGAGAAATCTAGCGATGTCATTGGGCCCACTTGGATAATCCAGGGTAATATTGCCATCTCAAAAACCTTAATTTAAGCACAACTACAAAGTACCTTTTGACATAAATTGTAGTGTATTTACAGGCTCTAAGAATTAGAACTTAGACACTATATATGTGTGTGTGTGTGTGTGTGTGTGTGTGTATACATGTATACATATACACATCGCATTCATATATATACATATATATGTGATGTATATATATGTGATCATCATCACATATTCATATATTTAGTGTGTATATACGCTATATATATAAATATGTGTATATATATAGTGTATATACACACTAAATATATGAATATGTGATGATGATCACATATATAGTGTCTAAGTTTTAATAATATCATATATATAATATATACATACAGTTCTAATCTATATCATATATATGTTATTAAGTATAAATAATGAATATCACTGTTATTCCCTCTGCTTATACATAACACTTTACTAAAATATATATGCACAGTAGAATTTTGTAGTATTATTTGATTTGTATATTTTGGAATGTTATATTTTGCTGTGTTTTTAGTATGTAGGCACTGTAGACATGATTACTGATTAAGAGGAAGTAATTTTCTTATCTGTTGACAAGTCATGCACACTACAACTTCATTTTGAAAGTCATTAGTCCCTGTCTCCTACACAATCTCATAGATGTATATATATCTATATTTATATATGTGTGTATAAATATATATATTTATATATGTGTATAAGTAAATATATTTATACACATGCACACACATATATGTATATATATATACAAATATATACACGTGCACACACATATATGTATATGTAAAGTTTTTCCGGCGAGATAAACACAACACCAGGCAAAGTGGGTGCAAGGCAAGATTTATTAAAAATGCTCTCCGACGAAGTTTCAGGGCTCAGGAGAAGGAAGCCAGGAAAGTTGCACCGGGAGGAGGTGGGCACCCTCAGGCGAGGTTCCACGACTCTGGAAAAGCAGAGTGGCGGAAGTCATGCCCAAGGCAGGGAGAAGGGGACTTTTAAGGGGTCTTGAGGGGAGCTCAGGGATCTTTTGGCAAGTTTCCCTTATTTGGATATTTCGCCTGCTCGTCAGGGTCCCATTGGTCCACTGGAGCCCGGGGCAGGGGTCTCAGATTCCTGCTTTTCAGGGTCCCATTGGTCCACGGGAGCCGGGGCGGGAGGGTTTTCAGATTCCTGCTTGGGTCTTTGTTCTCCTGTCTGAGCTCAGGTTTTGTGGTGGGAACTTTTGCCATCTTAAGTAGCCCTTTCTGCCAGCCCAACAGAATATATATACAAGTACATATGTATGTACATATATCATACACATATCATACACAGCAGTCATTTTATTGGGGGAAAATTAAAAATGAAATCTCTTGCCAATCCAGAAAAACCTCTCCATAAATGTAGAAAAAGAGAAACCATTTTATTACTAAACAAGCCTTAAGCCAGACTGTTATGAGCATCGCCAGCAATTTGCTAATGTGATTGCAAAGACAGAATGAAATCTCACCCTGTTATATAGCCAGGCGGATACAATCTATTACACGCACATTCTCAAGATAAATGATAACTTGTCCTCGTACGAGAGGACCTGACAACAGCATTTACCATACATAGTTCATCTAAATTTTACCCAGTAATTGAGATGGCCATCTGTGTAAGCTAATTGTCTTCATCCAAAGGAAAAATAAAATTTCTCCCATCTTTATGATAGTTACAATGTGGGGATGCGCTCTTCCTTCATGCTGGTACTTCGAAAAGATGGCTTTGACTTCCAAAACTAGGAAGAGATCCATTTAGCTTTTAACAGTATTACTATTACTATTTACAAAGAAACAGTAAGAGGATTTACAATCACAAATTTTCTCAAGGAAATGCTCCAAGAAAAAGGATGAGTGGAAAAGGTCTCTATCCTTTTTTGCACCTGGGAAAATTCAAACTTAAAAAAAATAATAACCTTTATAATAGTAACATTAATATAATGAATTAACTTCTCTTAAAATAACTTGCAAGTCCGGACTGAGTTAGAAGTTACACTCCACAATACGTTGAGTCCGTAGTAGACACTATCACTGTTCCCACCAATATTTCCCACTATTTTTCTTCCGGATACATAGGAGATGACATCTTTACTCTCTCTAAATTAGGCACAGTCATGTCACTTGTCTTAGCCAACACACGATAAGCAGAAACCTGTAGGGGTCAGTTGGTGAATTACAGAACTTCCTTTCCCTGCTTTAGCAACAGCTGAGATACAGATGCTGATGGCTCTCTCAGTTTTCATCCCCTGTTGAGGACCGCAAGGATCACAGACTCCAGCTGACGCAGGATGGACACGGAGTATGAAAAGAAAATGAATCTTTGTTGTTTTTAGCCATGTAGATACTGAGATAATTTGCTGGTATGGTCTGCTTCACTCTGACTAATACAAGACCATTTAAGTTTATTTGCAGAGGAAATGACTTAGCAGAACACTGCAGAGCCTGCCATCACAAGGTGGTGATGAAGGAAAATTGAGCTTAAATATGTACAGGCTATATGCATGTGCATGTGTGTGTGTGTGTGTGTGTGTGTAACTTTTACCTTCATGGTTTCTAAAACTGCTGTGATTTGGGATTTAACATTCTTGCAAACACAGCAGTGACCAAACCTAACCCACAGTTGGATGGTCCCTCTCAAGCTTTGAAAAAAAAAAAATAAAATAAAAAATAAACAACAACAACAAAAAACTATCATCTATGTTTACACACAACCACATTATATACAACAGAGGATATTAAGTATGTACATACATATCTATCTATGTATCTAACCATTGAGAGAGAGTGACAGAGAGAGAGAGAGAGGAAATATAACTGACAGAGTTTTGACAAAGAAACAATGAACTAAGAGAGCTGAGCCTGTTAGAACGGATTTGCTTTTAAGAACAAGAAACCAACCAGCTGACCCAGGTTCTCCAGAAGCCACTGACTTCACCAATGCTATAAAAAATGTGGCGGGGGGGCGCCTGGGTGGCTCAGTGGGTTAAGCCGCTGCCTTCGACTCAGGTCATGATCTCAGGGTCCTGGGATCGAGTCCCACATTGGGCTCTCTGCTCAGCAGGGAGCCTGCTTCCCTTCCTCTCTCTCTGCCTGCCTCTCTGCTGACTTGCGATCTCTGTCTGGCAGATAAATAAATAAAATCTTTTAAAAAAAAATGTGGCGGATAGTATGTTCTAGCATTGTTGAGAAGCTAATTGTAAAATGTCATTCGTTGGTCATATATTGAAAACAGGATTTTGTTGTAAGACTCTATTTGCTCCTGATAGGAATCTGAAATAAAAGGAAAGGTGATTGGCATGCCTGGGTGGCTCAGTCAGTTAAAGCATCTGCCTTTGGCTCAGATCATGATCTCAGAGTCCTGGGGAACCTGCTTCTCCCTCTCCTTCTGCCCCTCCTCCTACTTTTTTTCTCCCTCTCTCTCTCTCTCTCAAATAAATAAATAGAATCTTAAAAAATGAAAAAAAGTGGTTTTATTCACCATAGTAGTCCCCCAAATCAGGTGTTGTTATAGTTTAGATAACTTATATATTAGCCTATATAACCGATGTAACCAAGAATGGATGAGCAGAATATCAGCAGGGGCTTAGAAAAAATCACATCCTTTGCCCATTTTCACACTCTAGTCAGTATTTTATGTTGTTGGTATTTTAGATTTTAGCCATTTATTAAGTATGTAGTAATATTTTATTGTTTTTTTAGCTTACATTT
This sequence comes from Neogale vison, assembly GCF_020171115.1. Taxonomy (NCBI): domain Eukaryota; kingdom Metazoa; phylum Chordata; class Mammalia; order Carnivora; family Mustelidae; genus Neogale; species Neogale vison. Next base: position 17,545,171 of record NC_058100.1, read on the forward strand.
CTTTGATAAAATATGGGGATCATCTTTCCATATACTGTACCTCTTCTTCAGTGGGGTGTCTAGTAAGGTCATTGGCCCACTATTCACTCAGGTTGTTTTCTTACTGTTTAATTTTATGGGTTTTTCATACACATTGGGAAACATCCCTTTAACAGAACACATGAGTCATTTGCAAATGTTTTCTCCCAGCTGTGGTTTGTCTTCTAATTCTTTTGGCATTGTCTTTCACAGAGCAAAAGTTTTAAATGTTATGATCCAGCAGTTTTAAATCTGGGCATATACCAATAAAAATCAGAATCAGAGTCTAGATGCGATATTGGTACATACATCATCCATAGAAACAGTATTCACAATAGACAAAAAGTGGAAGCAATTTAAGTGTCCAAATTCAATGAATGGATAAATATATTCATCATCTACATACAATTTATGTATCCACATTTAATTATATATAAAATCAAATATTTTTCAGCTTTAAAAAAGAAGAAAATTCTGGCAAATTCTACAACATAGATGAACCTTGAGGACATTATGCTAATTTATAAGCTAGTTACAAAAAGACAAATATTACACGATTCCACTTATAAGAGAAACTTAGAGTAGTCAAATTCACAGGAACAGAAAGTAAAAAGTTGATTTCCAGATACTATGGGTAGGGCAGAATGGAGAACTGTTGTTTAATGGGCATAGAGTTTCAGTTGTATACTTTGAAAATTGTGTAGATTGGTTATATAATGAATGAGGATGAATGTACTATTAATCATATACTTAGAAATGTTTAAGATTATAAATTTTATGCTATGTGTATTTACCACAGTTAAAAATAATCTTTAAAATACATTTTAACTATGTGTATATAAAATATATTTTAAATCATTAACTCCAATGATTCTCTTATGAAAATTTCTCTACAGAACTTTTATGGCCTGAATAAACTTCTAAATTTGATTTATTGTGGCAAAGTAATTTGAAATTACCAAGTTTAAAAAATTACTTATATCTGTTTGTTTACGTAATTCACTTACCCTCTATAAATCTTCCATCACAGTTATTCTAAAATCTGTATTATAAGCATAACATTTTTCAATGTATTATGTATTATTTAGATGAAGCATTTGTAAACTTGTTGGAAACTTCAAAATTTGATTTTTAATTAAAAATATCAATTGGTCCAAAAATCCATTTTCTGTAAGGATGTATTGGGTTCTTTTACCATTTCTAACTGCATATTCTGGTTCTTTCACCCGGGAAGGAAGCTTTGGCTTTGTGCAGTCACAGGCACTAAATTATCAGTTTATCCCATAAGAATTTATATAAGAGGATAATGTCAATGCGTGCTAGAAAGTATATCCAGCACTTAGATGGAAATGATAAGTAATATACTGCAAGAATGAATCTGCAATACTGGCAATACAGAAGATTGTGCAAAGCTTTGCTAGATCACCAGTCTTGAAATATGTTTAGCTAAGATGTGTGTAGCACAGCTGACAGTAGCTTTATTAAGTTGTGTCCACAGGAAAAAAAAAGAAAGTAATGACACTTGTGTTGTGTTATGGTTTCATTTTTCTGGAAATAGTGCCTCCCCTGTGTCAGCATGCAGGTGAGCAGTCTGTAAGATCGCTTCGTGAAACCATACCTACTAGTCCAATAAAATTCTGCCTTGTCCTTCTTACCATGAAAGTAAAAGATTGAACATGGCCCCATAATGTTGCCCTTTCTTCTGGCTTTGCAGAACTGTGTTTTGTATAGGGAAAACAGAGTCTCCAAAAGCCTTGCCTGTTTCTCCAATTTCTAAAGATTTAAATATTTAAATACTAATTGTAAACTGGTATAATCCATTAGAATAATGGCTTTAAGTAAAGAAGCATGAGAGGCCAGTTAGCAGTTTGTCCTTCGTTCTCTGATCCTTTTCCCCCTTATTTGGATAATTCCTTGTTTTCCTTCTTTGAATAGTTTTGGTTTTGATTATTGCCCATCCAAGACATGTTCATGCTTCCTTCCTTAATTTTAGGGTCTAAGTAGATACTATAATTACTATTTTCCCTATTTGAAATGTTAACAGACTATATTTAAATATATCCTTTTCTAACCATACCTGGGATTGGTCAGGTGCATATGTTCTCTAAGCTATATCCCTTGGGGTCATGATTTTGGGGTGCATGTCCGTTAGGGAATTACTCAGTGCTAATGGGCTGGAGCTATATATACCATGACTCTAAGAATCTACACGACCATAAAATGTTTCATACAAATGATTCTTAGTAGAAAGGAAAAACTATATCCTCCTCCTCTATCATCATCTCCTAGAAAACCTCCCCATTGTGTATTAGGAGATGTGGGCTTTATAGTGATGGGAGAGACATAAACTAGGAGTCTACAAAACAATTTTAATGTAAAAAAAAGAGAGGCAGAAAAGAGACATTTAAGTGCTGACAAAATTTACTCTAAGAATGCCTTGAAGTTTTGCATGTTGTTAACAAACTTGGACGTGTGGACTACTATTTTGTTTTTGTAAGGTTTTACAGTGCAAACTGCCATCTGTTCTTATTTCATTAACCTTAGAATCCATCAAAGCTATAGCCAACAGGGGAGTCAAGGGGTGGGGAAGAGGTCACGATGTCCTAGAAAGAGTAATTCTATTTACCTCTAAGACTAGTTTGGTTGTGCTCCTAACCCCAGCCCTGGTTGTGTTACTATAGACAAAAAAATTCCTTTAAGTTAATTTCTAAAGAAAAACAGTGAAAAAACAAGAGACCTGTATCTAAGTGATGTTGTATAGTAAAAATCTCAGTTCCTCTCTTCATCTTTTTTTTTTCTCCATGAGTATATCACTTAATTTCATCTGTATCAAAGAATATATATTTTCCCAATCTTCCACAGTAACTGATAAGTTGTTACCTCTCATTAACTTTTAATTGCTGTCTTTTTGACACATGGATGAAAATTTGCCTCAACTTACAGTGTTTTGAGTTACATCAGAATTACTCAGAGATCTTTCTGAACAAGTACTGATGTTGCCAAACTGCCTATGCTCAAGGTCACTGGATTTCCATTAGAAAGGCTCCAGTGGTCACTAAAAATTGCCTTGTGACAGGAACCATATGTGTTGGCTGTCTAGAAGCAAAGACAGAAAGTGCTTGGCTATTTCTGTAATCCTCTGGCTCTTGATGATACTCAAAACCTCACATCCTCATAACCTTGGACTACAGGCCCACGGGGGACCGAGTGCCTGGCACTTGACATGATGAATTATATGTTTCAAGGTTGCAAATTGCTCAATGAGTTTCTTCAAGGAGTTAGATTTTTTAAAAAAGTTTGTATTCAGATGTAGTTTAATGTGTCTATCTTGAAATGCTTATAAACTAAGTATTATAATTAAGAAAATTATTTAAATGTGTATGTTATCAAGAAAACCAAAAAATTAAAAGGAAACAAAATCAGTATACAGAATCTGAAATAAAGTTGAATAAGTAAGCATAGATTTAAGGTCACACTATTTATGGTATTCTTGAAGGATTTGGTTTACATTCCAGAGGAAAAATGATCTGCTCCTCCATTATTTATTGAAACTTCCCTACTTCCTGTGTGTATGTGCGTGTGCATGTGTGAGTGTGTGTGTGTGTGTATGTGTGTGCGTGCGCATTTATGTAAAATTTGTAATACAAAGTGAACAGTTTTTACTTTGTTTTGTTTTTGGTTCTTTGAAACATGAACATACAGGATAGGCCTTACAGAAAGGGTGGGTTAAACTATGTAACAACTTTTGTTTCAAACAAATAAAGCAAAACAAACAAGAAAAAAACCCTCTTAAATACAGAGAACAATCTGGTGGTTGCCGGAGGGGAGCTGGGTGTGAGGATGGGAAAAGCAGAGGAAGGGGACTGAGTGCATTTTCAGTGTGAGGAGCCCTGAGTCATGTATAGAACTGTGCAATCCTTATATTGTACATCTGAAACTAATGTAGTACTGTATGTTAACTACATTTCAATAAAAAAAGTATTCATTTACTCAAATATTTTTTTTTCCTCCTCTGAAAAACACCTGTGCTAGATGCTTTGGTATCTATGTTGCTTTTATGTTCCTTAACAACCCTGGAATCTTGAATTATTAAATTTTGTGGTAGACATGCAAAAACTGAGGTTTAGAAATTGAAGTAATTTGCTCAAGGCCATACAAGTAGTGGCAGTGTTTTCCAATTCCAACCTTCATAACCATCTCATTCACATCATTCCATGGAACAGATTGGTATATGTTTTTTAATCTATGGATATAATTAAAGGCTAAAAACCTCTTGACTGCTAAGTCAAGGACAAGAAAATGCTTATATAAAAATCAATGGATAGGTCTAAGAGGTAGAATTAACTCAATATTTCTTTTTGTTAATTAAAGTAAAATATAGGACAGTAAAATTGAAGACTCAGTAGTACTAATTCTTACTTAGCTTTAGTATTTGGGAGCTGATGGGACACTTGTGACTTTTTTGCTGAGTTAATTACAACTGATGGTGCATTTGTGCTCATTGATTGACATGTTTTATCCTTGACAGTTGAACAACTTAAGGACAAATCCAGTCATTGATTAGCTGTCATCTCATCTCCTTGTCCCTTGAAAGACAGAATCATGTTTGCATTTCAAATTAGTTAATGTTAGCCAAAGGAATCACATAACAAAAGAGCATTTAACAAATATACTACATGAAAAAGCATTAATAATTAAGTACATTGATCCATTAATAATGAGAATAAAATTTTTAATAAAATTATTACTTGCAAACAAGTAACTTCAAAAAATGAATAATAAACATATGCAGGCTTACAGAAACTCAAGTGTGTCTGGGTAGATTATGTCACTATATTATCAAGTTATAGCACAAATGACTGTCAAAGAAAAATAAAGACTTTCCTATAGATTTAAAATGTGAGTAAGAGATGAAGTCTGTATTTCCAAGTGTAAAATAAATTTTGCTTCTTATAAGATTAGAAAAGGAACTTAAGCTACAATTATATCATAGACAAATGGGTATGTATTTTGCATATGATATTACTAAAAGTTTTTGATTCAAAACCATTAAATGTCATTGACAATATATTAAAGTACAGTGGTATGGTTTCATTAACTAATGTACTATAATAAAATAATTTTATTTTTTAAATGTCATTGACTTTTTCAAAATGTTTTTTTCTGGGTTATATTTCATTTTGTTTTTAAGATAGACACTTTTAAAATATGCCCTAAAAGAAAAGTAGATAAATATGTGTTGCTTGCCAGAATTCTTATTTAACTAAGAAAATCCATTAGTTGCGGTTGAGGTTGCATTTACTACAATGGCCTGTTTTCACTTGTTCTTTAAGAATGAACATTCAGGGTACCTGGGTGGCTCAGTCGTTAAGCATCTGCCTTCATCTCAGGGTCCTGGTATTGAGCCCTACATTGGGCTCCCTGCTTGGTGGGAAGACTGCTTTTCCCTCTCCTACTCCTCCTGCTTGTGTTTCCTCTCTCGCTCTCTCTCTCTGTCAAATAAATAAATAAATATTTCGCTAAGCATGATACGCTCTAGTTCCATCCATGTGAAAAAATAATGAATACTGTTTTTCTGAAAATAAATAAATTGGGAAAAAAATTAATAAAATAAATAATAAAAATAAATAAATAAATAAATAAATAAATAAAATTAAAAAAAAAAAGAGTGAACATCCAATTTTATTTGTGCGTTGCATGCTATCTTCAGTTGGAGTCGCTAAAATATGACCCAGGAATAAGAATTCATGTACAAGTAATTTATTAAAAATTTTTTTTCAAAAGAAAAAAAAAAGGCTATTAAAGTAGTGTGGGGAGCTGGACAGGGAAGAATCTGAGCAAGAGTGAAAATTCAATCATGGTCCCATCTACAACCTGATGTCATGAGAAGAAGAGAAGACAGCTCAGGAACATAAATTATATCTCAACATTTGGCCTATCTTGAGACAAAACAGTGGGTTTTATAGCCAGTCAGAACTGGGTTGAGTAGGTATCGTGGATTGTAAACCCTCTGGCAATTTCATCTCTTTGTGCATACAAGCAACACAATCCCAACGCCCCTCCTGCCATCTTCAGGGAAAGATTGTGTATGTTAGATGCAAAGTATAGTGAAAATAGGGGATCCGTGCACGCAAAGTATAGCAGTGATCTGAGGGGGTTGGGTGCAGCCTTACTAGCCTCCACTGCACAGGTTTATGGCTCCAATTCAAGAGTAATGCAGAGTCTTTGATCCTAATATCAAAAGCACCTCTTATCAATAATGGTGAAAATATGATTAGCTTTCTGGAATTGTACTGTTTGGCATCTACTAGAAGGCAACTGGACAAAGTTTGGAATTTTATTCTGTTAATATGAGACCACAATATCACCGCAAGTTCAATCAGAGATGCTGAACAAAACAACTAGTCAATGATGATGGATAGACGTGTGTGTGTGTGTGTGTGTGTGTGTGTGTGTGTGTATTTAAGGGCTGGATTTTTTTTTCAAGATTTTATTTATTTATTTGACAGAGACAGAGAGAAAGAACACAAGGAAGGGAAACAGCAGAAGGAGAAGGAAAAGCAGGTTCCCCACTGAGCAGGGTTTTAAGGGCTGGATTTTTATGCAATTGTGGGAAATGACCAGTTTATATACAGTTTTATACAGCATTAACCAGTTTATATACAGCATTACTTTTGCATTTGGTGCTGAGCCTGAGTCAGAAAGACAAATTGTGGAGATGGAAAGATTGTTGGAGGGGAAAAAAAAAAAAATCTCATGAGAAGGCTCTGGGACACATTTTGGTTACTCACCACCTCCAAACCTCCAACCTCAGTGATGTGTGACCTATGGGAGAACATGGCAGCATTTGCCATGAAGCTAAATTTGCATCTCTCCCGGAAGTGGAAAAAAAATAATGGAAACTTCTAGCAGGAGCTGGAGGAGATATAGGTCTGACTGCTCTCATGCCTTCAAGAAAAGCCAGAAAATCCTTTGCTGTGCAAAAGCTTTTGATTTTGATGAAATCCCAAAAGTTCATTTTTGCCCTTGCTTCCCTTGCCTTTGGCGATGTTCCTAGGAAGATGTTGCTGCGGCTGAGGTCGAAGAGGTTGCTGCCTGTGTTCTCCTCAAGGATTTTGATGGATTCCTTTCTCACATTGAGGTCCTTAATCCATTTTGAATCTATTTTTGTGTGTGGTGTAAGGAAATGGTCCAATTTCATTTTTCTGCACGTGGCTGTCCAATTTTCCCAACACCATTTATTAAAGGAAACAGTTAACAAAACCAAAAGACAACTGACAGAATGGGAGAAGATATTTGCAAACGACATATCAGATAAAGGACTAGTGTCCAAAATCTATAAAGAACTTAACAAACTCAACACCCAAAGAACAAATAATCCAATCAAGAAATGGGCAGAGGACATGAACAGACGTTTCTGCAAAGAAGACATCCAGATGGCCAACAGACACATGAAAAAGTGCTCCATATCACTCGGCATCAGGGAAATACAAATCAAAACCACAATGAGATATCACCTCACACCAGTCAGAATGGCTAAAATCAACAAGTCAGGAAATGACAGATGCTGGCGAGGATGCGGAGAAAGGGGAACCCTCCTACACTGTTGGTGGGAATGCAAGCTGGTGCAACCACTCTGGAAAACAGCATGGAGGTTCCTCAAAATGTTGAAAATAGAACTGCCCTATGACCCAGCAATTGCACTACTGGGAATTTACCCTAAAGATACAAACGTAGTGATCCAAAGGGGCACGTGCACCCGAATGTTTATAGCAGCAATGTCCACAATAGCCAAACTATGGAAAGAACCTAGATGTCCATCAACAGATGAATGGATCAAGAAGATGTGGTATATATACACAATGGAATACTATGCAGCCATCAAAAGAAACGAAATCTTGCCATTTGCGACAACATGGATGGAACTAGAGCGTATCATGCTTAGTGAAATAAGTCAAGCGGAAGAAGACAACTATCATATGATCTCCCTGATATGAGGAAGTGGTGATGCAACATGGGGGCTTAAGTGGGTAGGAGAAGAATCCATGAAACTAGATGGGATAGGGAGGGAGACAAACCATAAGTGACTCTTAATCTCACGAAACAAACTGTGGGTTGCTGGGGGGAGGGGGGTTGGGAGAAGGGGGGTAGGGTTATGGACATTGGGGAGGGTATGTGCTTTTGGGTAAATTGGAAGGGGAGATGAACCATGAGAGACTGTGGACTCTGAAAAACAATCTGAGGGGTTTGAAGTGGTGGGGGGGTGGGAGGTTGGGGTACCAGGTGGTGGGTATTATAGAGGGCACAGCTTGCATGGAGCACTGGGTGTGGTGAAAAAATAATGAATACTGTTTTTCTGAAAATAAATAAATTGGAAAAAAAAAAAAAAAGAGTGAGCCAGCTATGGAAAAAAAAAAAAAAAAGAAAAGCCAGAAAATCGAGGGAGAACTAATATGACCTTCTGTAGTACATGACCCTGCACTAAACATCCAGGTGTAAAAAAAATATTTCTGACGCTTCAGTGCCACATTTCAAATGTTATACAAATCATCTCAATAGCCACTGGCTAACACAAGGGATACAGTTTGAGAAAATATAAGTCCATCCATCGCAGCTAAATTGTCAACGTACAAATCCACAACAATGGTTCTAAGGTATGCCAGTCTGAGCTTTAGCAAAACAACAATTTGGCTGATAACCTCCTATATTTTAAATACACTTTGTCAAATTTTGATTGAGGAGAAAGAACTTACATAATTTAATACTGGATTATTTATTTAAGTAACCCTGAAATGTCGCATTTTCAAAAACAATGTCAAGCAGCCACGCTGCTCCCCTGATGCTTGACATTGTTTTAGAAAATGCGACATTCTAGGGTTATAGTACATCATACACCAGGGCTATACCTGCCCCTCACTTCCAGCCATTCCCACTAATTTTACTGCGCTAGGTAGCATACATCCATTTTCCTTAAATAAATACCTTCTCTTCTCAGTGGCTCAGCAGCAAGCAAGCTTGGGCTGTGGCAGCAGAGGGATGTGTCATGGCGGTCCAGGATCCAAATCACAAGGCAATCCACCCCCCACACCACCACCCCTGGCAGAGAGCACTTTCAGCTCCTCCTCTGTCAGGGTTAGGCCCCTCCTCACTCCCCTTATCCCCTAAGCCCCTGTCTCCCTCCCTACTGCCTGGCCCAGGGCAAAATTTGCCTCAGCAGGGACAGAAGAACCTCCCCTGAAATCCCCCAGCCCCTTCTCTGAAGTCTTCGTGCTCTCCCTTTATTTTTGAGCAATTCATTTACATGTAATTCCTCTATTCTTATTTATATTTTCTATGGCTTTGTTATTTGTGAATGTAGATAAGCATGTGCTTTTATGGTCTTGTCTGGTGGAAATCATACCTATAATCTCAAATCTTGTGAGAACATTTGGGGAAGCAAGATAAAGAATGGAAAACTTGTAAGAAAAAAAAAAAAGAAAACTTGTAAGATTCATGAGGAAAAATTGGTTTAAAAAGTGAAAATACTAATGCTTTAGATGTCAGAAGACATCATAGATGTCAGAAACTCATATTTACAAAATTGATGAATAAATCTTCCTTCAAAGATACATAGTGATGGGGGGATCAGCGTGTGCCTTTGGCTTGGGTCATGACCCCAGAGTCCTAGGATTGAGCCGTATGCTGGGGAGGGGGGGGTCCCTGCTCAGTAGGGAGTCTGCTTATCCCTCCCCCCTGCTGCTCTCTCCTGTGGTCTTTCTCTCAGAAATAAATAAAATCTCCAAAAAAAAATGATGCAGAGTGATGACGTGTGACAGTAAGTCATGTTTCCAGTCCTTGGTAGAGATAATTAGAAAAAAACTCTTTAGAAGAGTAAAACCCCAGATAACTTGCTTTATTTTAAGATATTTAATTTGCAACATTTCTCTAGTTCTTGAACATTTGTGTACCTGTGTGCATGTGTGTGTTTGAACATTTGTGCTGCTTTATTACTGTGCTTACCGACTACAACAGTGCTTTCAGATGAAAAATGGAAGTGTAAATTATTTATATAATTTATTCTGGCAAATGAAAGTTAAAATAATGAATTGAGGAAAATACTTGTAAGTTCAGATATTTCAGATGTTCCATTATGATAACACAGGCATTATTGCTGGACTTTCATCAGATAAGTTTAAGACTAAAAAATTAGAAGCGAAATAAAAATACCCCTGATTTTCTATTCCTTTTTCTCAAAGATTTTATTTATTTATTTATTTGACAGAGAGAGAGACAGCATTTTTGCATGAGAGAGAGAGAGCAAGCACGCACAAGCAGGGGGAACAGCAGAGGCAGAGGGAGAAGCAAGCTTTCAGGTGAGCAGGGAGACAGATGTGGGGCTCGATCCCAGGACACTGGGACCATGACCTGAGCCAAAGGCAGATGCTTAACCAACTGAGCCACCCAGGTACCCCTTCTATTGCATTTATACACAGAAAGAATATTATAATGAAACAATAATTTTGCTGAGTACTATATTTTTTAAAGGAAAGTGAGATTTTTATAAAACATCTTAGTTTCTTAGCATCATACGGATATTAAAAACTGGCTTTGATAGTTATGAAAAAGGAAATCTCTAAGGCCTCAGGATTTCTTTCTAATTAGTACTTTGATTCCATAAGAAGGATTTTATGTTTCTGCCAGTATATAGCCGACATGAATTTCAAGATCTACTGGAAGGAGCTTCTAGAGGACATTTAATAGTTATTTAGTTTTTAGAATTTTGTAAACATTCGAAGCTTGCAGTATCTGTCTTATATAATCAAAACAATGATTTTTTTTAATCTGATGCAGTATGTAAAATGTTATCTTAATGTATTCTAGACTTTGTGATTTTCCACATGTAGCTATTTAACAGGAAACAATATATCATTCAGACACAATGGGTAGCTAAATTATACCTGGAAAATCTGTGGCAATAGTAATGAACAATGGATAGAAATAATGTGCTCATATTATCACATGCCATTATATAATTACTGAATAGAGATAATGTACTTATCGTATGTAGTATACATACTATGTATATTACTGTAAAAAATATTCAATATTCTTTAGGGTTGAAAAGAGCTTCCGGTTTAAAGGAAGCTGATTCAGAGATACTTGATATAACATATGACACAATATAGACATTTTCAAAGTCATCTTCATGTAAATTTCAACAAGCAGGAGGAACTGGCTCTTTATTATGAGTTAATGAAAATAGTGGAGACATATTATGTATACATTTTCAAATTGGGTAAATGTGAGGTAAAAATTTATTTCCCATAAATTAAAACAAAATAAAACAAATTAGTCATGTTTCTTAGGATTTCAAAATCTATTTTGTTCAAATGCTTTTACTCAGCTACTATCAAATAAAACTTTTATATTTACAATAGCAATGCATTTCAAAATATAACACAAGGTTATCATCATTATTTGTGTACTGGTCAAAACCTTGTGGCCTGCCCATGACTACATCCATTAAGCCCTTGGTGACTCAGTTTTCTTTGCTGTAAGGTCAGCAGATTGGATCAGATGATGCCTTACTGTCTATAATCTGACACAATTTACTGAGTGGTCTTATTGAATGAGGAACACAGGCCCTTGGGGATTCTGAGAAATGTTGAATTTGGCAAGTAATTCAAACGTCTCTGAGTCTGGATTCATAAACTCTGAAATGGGAATAATAAAGCAGGTAATGAAAGAACAAACACATGTTGAATTTGATTTATTTTTAATGAATTATCTGATTTAATACTCATAGAAACTTTAAAATGGGAATATGGTTATCACAGTTTTGAAAATGAGACTTGAAGAGTATCTAATTTCCCTCTTATTAAATGTCCCAGTAATAAATTAACCTTCTCTCTGGCCCAAAGTAATTCTTCCACCAAGCCACAAGACCTCTTCCCTTTCCTAACAGGATCAAATCAGTCAAAGTACTTTACAATTGTAATTCACTATTCAAATATTAAAAATGATGATTTATGCATTGAATAATTGTAGCCACAAATCTTAGTATATTTCTAATGACACAACATTTTCAAATTGCAGTTTTCTGATTAAACAATGTCAGGATTCCTAAATCATCAAATATAACCCAATTTATCAAGGTTTGCTGTGTCAATAAGGTATTCTGTATTTTAAACTAATATACTAAAAATAATAGGTCACATTCTGGTGTCCAAACATCTTTCTATTTATACAGTTTTTTTTTCTTTAAGATCATACTTCTCAAGTAATTTATAAGTTACAGTAATTTAGTAGAAACCTGAATCTTACAAGGGCTTGTGTAAGACTTCCAAGTGCTTCAAAAGGAATTATACTTTGGGTATTTTAAACTATGCTTATATGATATGCTTTGTAAATGTCACATACTGTTAGACATGTGACAGTGAATAAAATGATCAAGTAATATAAATGAAAAATATCAACTTCAAATCAGCAGTAGTAAGTAACCAATCTGGAACACCAGATGGAGAATTAACTGCAATTCAATTATCTATATTAAAATGACTCCTAGGTGCAATTGAAAAAGATACAACATAAAAAAGGAGAAATTGACCATATGTAGCTGGTAAAAAAAAGAAAAAAGAAAAAAGATTTGTCAATGCAAAATGAATGATTGTTGTACATAAGGCATTTGTTTTGTCATGGGAGATATTTATGAGTGTGATTCTCATCACATTGTATTGCTATTGTGAAAAAGACATTGTAGAGTTCTGGTAAATTTGCGATTTGTCCTCTCCTAATTAAAATAGTTACACAAGGAGAAGATATTTTTATATAAAACAAGTTTTGTTTCCTTATATATTCTATTTGAATTCTGTAGTGATGAAGTGTAACTGAAGTAGAGTTCACAGGAAAAGAAGCAAAGATAGACTATATGAATATGGTAAGGAATATTTGGAATCACTGTAATCAGAAAATTCAGGTTGAAGCAGCAATAAGGTGTTTTTTATTGCCTATCACATAGATAAGGATAATTGAATTGATAGTGTCCAATTGTAGTATTGGTGTGGGCAAATTGGGACTAGTATAAAATTAATGGAAGTATGAATTTACAGCATATCTGAGAGCAGTTTGGAAGTAATGAACATATTTTAACATGCTCATTTAGTTTGGATCAGCAGTTCCAGTTCTGGGAAGCTATCTGTCAGAAGTATGCTTAATTACCCACGGTGATGTATGCACAGAGGTGTTTATTGCAACAATATTTATAGCAGGTAATGCTTAGAAAAATCTGGGTTATTTCCTGGTATTGGTGAATATTTTAAAATGAAAATTAATAGAAGTCTAAGACGGAGGCATAGGAGGACTTTGAACTCACTTCTCCCAGAAACAAACCAAATTCTTAGCTATATATGGAATAAATCCACTGAAAGAGAACTAGAAACTAGCTGAATGGCTCTCTCCACAGCAATGGATGTAAAAGGGCCACATCTAGATGGCAGGGGAGGCAGAGACATGATCTCAGCAAAAACCCCACCTCCAGCATGGGTAGCAGAGGGATCTCAAGGTTCCTGAGCCTCTTCTTAAGGTATGAGGGATTTGTGCCTGACATTAAGTACCCTAATCCCAGAGACCTGCAGTGGAGAGAATAGAACCCCAAATCTCTGGCTTTGGAAACCAATGGATTTCCTATCCAGGAGACTTTGAGGACTGTGGGAATCTGAGATATTTCTTGTAAGATCATGTATGAAGTCAGCTGTCCCAGGACCCAGTACAGAGGAAGCAGTTTGGAAAGCAACTTGATTGTATATGAAGGAGATTCATTTTTTAAACTTAAAGAAATTGCTGGTGGGATGGGAGCCATTGGGACTTTCTTTGGGGATGCGTGCACCAGTGAGTGCCATTTTCACCCTCTCCCTCTACCTTGCTAGAAGGGCAGATGCCACAATCTTCCTCCCCAGTGCTCTTTCCTGCCTCATTAAAGTGAAGAGTGTGCCTGCCCTACTTGTGCTGGGCAGCCTTGGTAAAACAGGCAGCAGGCACCATCCACACAAGGGACACCTCTTGATTATCTGGCCCTAGTGGCCAGAAGAACTTGTGTTTCTGGGGCCAGAAGACCATAATAATCAGAAAGACAGTGAGGCAGTCTACCACACCCAGGGCATTGCACAGACAATGGACTAGAGCACACCTCCCATCTGCCTGTGTAAAAGGTCCCTCTTTCTGTCCTGAAACTTCAACCTGAGGGACAAGCTTCTGAACTGCCACACATCTAGAGGCTTCAGAACTGCTCTCAGAGAACACAGGGAGGAAGACACCATCTTTGAGAATTCCCTTGGCCTCACCACAGCTTCCCGGAAAGGGGCTTATACAATCATCTGAAGCACTGATTTTTGCCACTGATGCCAAGGAGACACTTCCAGATCTCCTTGCCTGGAACTGAGCAGGACCTATGACTGTGGTCACACAGGACTATACATATCTGTATTCTTTATAAGCTGCTGCTCAAAGGTCTGGTTTCCAATCAGCCCTGAAACTAGGTGCTGACTGAGGTTGCTTCCTCTGGAACACTGGCCGGTCTTGGCACACCTTCAACGCCAGGGACTTATCCAGAATAAATCAGGAGGCTTAGGCAGTCACAAATGTTCAAGAGGCAACCAAGAGCTAGGGCACAAAGCCACTCCTTTAAGACTGGGAGAGGTTGTTGTTTCACTTATTAGAAGGAATAAACAGAGCATCAAGCAAAATGAGCAATCTGTTCCAAACAAAAGAACAAAACACCCTAGAGAACCTACTTTCAGCAAATTCGTAAAGGCAGAATTCCAGCAGGCTCTGCCGATGCAGCATCACAGCAAGTGTTCTGACCTCCAGTGAGCCAAGGCTCTGGCCTCTCCAACAAGGTAGGATCTCAGTCCTGGTGTTATGGTGGGGGAGGGCTGTCTTTGCCCCCTAGCTCAGCCCTAAGGGACTCCTGTTAACCAACTCACTGCCAAGGTTCATAATTTTTCAATGTTAAACTTTCCCTGTTCAAATCACTGAGTATTTTTTTTTTAATTTCCTCATTGGAGCCAGATTGATGAGTTTTGTTTGAGTTTTAGGAGTTAAGGCCTAATTAGAATAGCTTGAAGAGAGACAGGGAGATGAGAAATTGGAGAACTGAGTGTGAATAACTCTTTTGAGGGAGTGCCTGGGTGACTCAGTCAGTCAAGTGCTCAGGTCCTGGGATTGAACCTCAGTTAGGGTCCCCGCTCAGTGGGGAATCTTCTCTCTCTACCCCCTGCTCATCCTCTCTTTCTCTTGCTCTCAAATAAATAAAATTAAAAAAAAAAAAACAACACACAACTCTTTTAAGGAAGACTGTTTTTTGTTTTTGTTTTTGTTTTTGTTTTTAAGAATTTATTTATTTATTTGACAGAGAGAGATCACAAGCAGGCAGAGAGAGAAAGAGAGGAGGAAGCAGGCTCCCCGCTGAGCAGAGAGCCCGATGCGGGACTCGATCCCAGGGTTCTGGGATCGTGACCCGAGCCGAAGGCAGAGGGTTGACTGTTTTGCTGTAAAGGGGAGCAAAGAAATGTGGCATAAGAACAAGAGAGTAATGGTCCAAACCATAGATTTTTTTTTTTTTTTAAAGATTTTATTTATTTATTTATTTGTCAGAGAGAGAGAGGGAGAGAGAGCGAGCACAGGCAGACAGAATGGCAGGCAGAGGCAGAGGGAGAAGCAGGCTCCCTGCCGAGCAAGAAGCCCGATGTGGGACTCGATCCCAGGACGCTGGGACCATGACCTGAGCCGAAGGCAGCTGCTTAACCAACTGAGCCACCCAGGCGTCCCGATTTTTTTTTTTTTTAAGGGAGAAATGACATCACTAACCATAGTGCTACAATAAAGACTCATAACCACTTCTTTCATAATTCAAGTACTTGCATCAGGATATTGATCTAGCAGAAAAAATAAATTGCCTGTATTGAGATGTAATGCATATTCCCCATGTGAATATATTTAGAATATACATCTATATATGTCAGAAAAAAGAAATGTTTAGGCAACTCTCTCTATAATCAAAGTAAAAAGTACCATGAATACTGAAGCCACCTGAATAAGTAATTCAAAAGTGAGGTAAATTGCATGTGACCAAGGACACTTGGCATGCTAACTGTTGTGACCTAAGACCTAAATGGGGAGACACTCGGGGTATCCCTGATAGATGAGTGAAAATAGACTTTGATTTTCCCTTATGTGCACCCTCCTCAGGATACCGTGAACATTTCATGTTTCCACAAAAAGCCAAATTGATATAAAACATCCAAATTAAACCACAATAAATAAAATCAATATCTTTTGTGTTTAAGCATCTCTGAAAGTTATTTTACTATAAAGATCAAGATTTAAACTAGAAATTTAATATATATCTATTAGTATATATGCTATTTAACTCTATTCTGACATAAAAAAATGAAGGATGGAAGAAAGCCCTTTATTAGCATAAATGACATTACTCTAGTAATAAAATGGCAGCACAAATAAAAAGAATACACATAGGTTATTTATATTTAACAAATATATATGTATTTATTCACATATATTCATATATAGCTTTGACAAAGAGAGCATTTAAATTTAACTTTGTATAGAAAGATTTTTATTATAATGGTATTAGTATCTTTGTAAATTTTATTTCCAAAAGCAAACTTTACAAAGATCACTTCCAGTTTAATAAACAGAAGTATGAGTTTTGATCAGAGTGACTCTGTCAGTGAAATGGGGAAACATATACTAAATGTTTTCAAAGCAAAATAAATGGTATTTACCAAGAAAGCATGGCCTTCACCATGCCAATAACAGGAAGAGATAAGTGAGCAATTCAGTTGGCTTCCTGAGACATGGAAACCATTTTCCTAGAAGCCCTTGGCAATTTTGTGGATAATTTTAGGGAGCAGGTTTGTCGTTTGTTTGTTTGTTCACTTTAGGTAAAATAACTCAGTTAATTTTTAAAAAGAGCTACTGAAAATTCTACCACATGTATCATCATCTTCACTAAGGAGTGAGGGAATTATTTATTCACTCATTTTAGACACTTTGTCAGAAGAGTAGGTATTTCTGAAAGCTAAATGTTTAAGCAAAAATATATTCTGTATTTGGATACTCTTATTGGGAAAGTAAGTGATATTAATTTTGTAAATAATGATTCTGAATCCTCGGCTTTTTCTTGTGATCTACAATGTAAACACCCAACAAAATTTAACACAATTAAATCTGAACTTGCTATTTAAATGTATTCCATGTCATTTCCAGAACATTTACCCATGCCATTTTTATCTAGACCACCAAAATGTTTTACCTGAACTCATCATTAACCTCCTAATTAACCTTCATATTTTCTCCTTTGTCTTGTACTGTCTAGCCTCTCTACAGCTGTCAAATTTATTTTTAATACAGATGTCAAGTCATGTCAAGTCTCTGCTCAAAAAAAAGAATGTCATCTCTCTCAGAATCAAATCTAAAACCTAATATGACTTAAAATACTGTAAGATTTTATTTCCACAATCTCTCTGTCTTTATCTCTTACCAATCTTCCCTTTACAAACATAGATTATCTCTTTCCAGTACCAAAAATACAAAAATTTTCCTCATCCTTAGGGCCATGACACTTACTGTTCCTTTAGACTGTGAATCTTTTCCTTTACAAAAATCATCATAATCTCCTCTTTCACTTCGGTCAAGTCTCTGCTCAGAAATAATCTTAACAAAGAAATCTCTCCCGAGCGTTGACTGAAATAGCAATGCCACTCTCCATTCATATTACTTTTTTTCTTTTTAAAAATTTTTTTTTCATTTATTTATTTTCAGCATAACAGTATCATTATTTTTTCACCACACCCAGTGCTCCATGCAAACAGTGCCCTCTATAATAACCACCACCTGGTACCCTGACCTCCCACCGCCACCCCCCCGCCACTTCAAACCCCTCAGATTGTTTTTCAGAGTCCATAGTCTCTCATGATTCGCCTCCTCTTCCAATTTACCCCAACCCCCTTCTCTCTAACTCCCCATGTCCTCCATGCTTTTTGTTATGCTCCACAAATAAGTGAAACCATATGATAATTGATTCTCTCTGCTTGACTTATTTCACTCAGCATAATCTCTGTTCATATCACTTTCTTTTCTTACAAGCCTTTATTAGACTTCATGTCCCCTATTATTCTTTCAAATATTTTTTTAATTTTAATATCTTGCTGTTTATTTATTTGTGTTTATGTATTATTGTCAGAATTACAACTTCCTGAGGCCAGAGATTATTCCCAGTACACCAAATAAGGTCTAGAAAACAATACATTTTTCTTTTTATTAAATTTATTTATTTATTTTCAGAAAAACAGTATTCATTATTTTTTCACCACACCCAGTGCTCCATGCAATCCGTGCCCTCTATAATACCCACCACCTGGTTCCCCAACCTCCCACCCACCCGCCCCTTCAAAACCCTCAGATTGTTTTTCAGAGTCCATAGTCTCTCATGATTCACCTCCCCTTCCAATTTACCCCAACTCCCTTCTCCTCTCTAACACCCCTTGTCCTCCATGCTATTTGTTATGCTCCACAAATAAGTGAAACCATATGATAGTTGGCTCTCTCTGCTTGACTTATTTCACTCAGCGCAATCTCTTCCAGTCCGGTCCATGTTGCTACAAAAGTTGGGAAAACAACACATTTTTAATTTCTATTAGTTGAGTAAATAAATTGATTATTTTCCTGTTTCCAAATTCCTTGGAATTTGCTTTGCCAAGGGATCCACTAAAATTGGTAGACATGGGGCACCTGGATGGCACAGTGGGTTAAGTGTCTGACTCTTGATTTCTGCTCAGGTCATGATCTCAGCAAGGGAAGGGTCAGGCTCTGGGCTCTGTTTGGAGTTTCTCTTTTCCTGTCCCTCTGCCCCTCACCCACCAAAATAAATAAATTCTTAAAAAAATGTTACAAATAACATATTTTCATTAGCTCAGGACCTCAAATAGATTATAGCAGGTTAAAGGGCACTAAGCACTAAACCTAAAGGAAGTCAATATCAGATACAAAGGAGATGTTACAATCTATAATTTCGGTTTTTATATATGGCATGAGGTAGGGATTGAAATTTATTTTTCCCTTTTCAGAAACAATTATTGCAGCACCAGTTGGAAAGTTTTTCTATTTCCTATTAATTTCTGTTGGCTCAAAAATAGATTGCCATTTAAGTCTGTGTTTATTTTATAACAGTCGCCTTTGTTCATAGCTGTCTTGTCTATCACTTTGCCTACAGTATAAAGGTCTGTTCCTGTGGCTTCCTATTAAGTTTTAAAGTCATTAAGCATAGTAAGTTTTCAAGTAACTCTTGTTCTTTTCCAATAGTTAAAATACTTAAACTTTCTGTATAAATTTTAGAATCTGCTTGCCAATTTCTATTTAAAAATCCTGCTGTGGATTAGGTTGGATTTGTAGATTAATTTAGGGAGAAATAACATCTTAATAATATTTAGTTCCTGTCTACCCTCTTGGAAAAATTTTCTAGTTCTTGGTGCATAAGTGTTACATATTCTACATTAAATTTATTGCTAAGCATTTTAGGTTTTTTGACCTATTGCAGATAGAGTTTTAAGTATTTCTTATTTGTTTCTGTGCAGAGAAATAGACTTGATTTCTGTATATTGGACTTGAGCTCTGCTAACATTGTTAAATTCACTTAATAATGATAATAACTTTTTAAATATTCCTTAGGATTTTCTACATAGTAAACTCTGCCAGGATTATTTCTAGGGCTAGAAACATTTAAACTATTTAATTTCCAATACTTTCCATTTTATCTCTTTTTCCATACATATTTTAATAGCTCAGACCTCAAGGAATATATTGAGTAGAAACTTAAAAAGCAGACATCCATGTTTGATTTCTATTTTTGTGGAGAATTGTTCATTATCACACCATCAAGTACGGTGTCAACTGTAGGTTTTCGTAAGTGCTGTTCATCATACTGAGGAAGTTGCCTTGTCTTCTTGTTTTGTAATTTCCTTAAGTAATGCACTTTCTTTTTAATTTTGTCAAATGATTTTCCTATGCCTATTAATATAATTTATTACATTTTTATTTATTAATTTATTATTAATATAAGCTCATATTCAATATTCTGTCAATATGGCATATTACATTCATTGAATTTCAAACTGAGAACCAAGGTTAATGTATTATGTTTTTATATGCTATTATATTTTCCCCCTAATGCCTTATTAAGGTTGTTTAAAATTATGTTCATAATGAATATTAGACAGCAATACTATTTTCTTGTGAAATATAAATATTAGAACTTCACTACTCTCATAAAATGAGAAGGAAGCAGTCCTTCACTTTTCTATATTTGGGCCTGGTGTTTTCATTCTGGGATGGCATTGATAAATTCAGTTTCTTAAATATCTATGCAACTATTAAGACATCTTATTTGTTATACTTTTAACAATTTTATTCATTTCACTTGTTGAATTTATCATTCATTGGTCAAAATATTGCTTTTTTGTCATTGTAATGCCTCTGAAATTTTGGGCTATACCTCTTCTATTTCTAATACTGGAAATTTGCATCATTTATTTCATTCCTGATCAATCTTGTTAGATATTTGTGTATATTGTTAATATTTGCAAAGAGTAAAATTTTTCACTTTCCTACCTTGCCATTTGCCTATTCTCTTTTTTTAATTAAATATTTTATTTATTTATTTATTTATTTATTTATTTATTATCAGAGAGAGAGAGAAAGAGAGAGGGAGAGCATGCACAAGTGGGGAGAGCAACATGCAGAGGGAGAAGCAGGATCCCTACTGACCAGGGAGCCCAATGCAGGACTCCATCCCAGGACACTGAGACCATGACCTGAGTTCCAGGCAAATGTTTAACTGACTGAGACATCCAGGTGTCCTGCCATTTGCCTGTTTTCCATTCACATTTACTTTTCATTTTATCTTAATTATTTATTAATTCCTTAGGTCTTAGTTATTTCTTTCTTTTATTTTGTGTATAATGTGCACATTTAATGTAAGTAAAGTTTAGACCATTCATTTATTTTCCTGTATAAAATTTAATGCTATGAATTTCTCCTTGAACACTAAATCAGCTGCATTCCATAAATTTAATTTCTTATATTTTCCTATCTGTGATATCTAATTTCTATTTTCTCTTTTAATTCATTTTTCAATATGTGAGCTATTTGGAAGTTGTTGTTTATTTTCCAAAAACATTTTTAATTTTCTGCCTCTCATATTATTGACTTCTAATTTATTTCCACTTTGGCTACATTATACATTCTGCAAGACTTTTATATTTCAAACTTGTTAAAATTTATATAATTAAACATATTGTTTAACTTGCTTAGTGCTCCATGTGTACTTATAAAGACTGTATTCTTCAGCTGTTGGTGGTAGTTATTTACAAATCTTAAATATGCCAATGTGGTTTAGAGTGTTATTCAGATTTTATGTACTTCTGATATGTTGTTCAATTCTTCTATGAACTATTCAGGAAACATGTAATTTGCAATTCTGATTATAGATTTGACTATCCCTCCCTTTATTCATGTCCTGTTCGAGTTACAGATTTTGTACCTCTGGCATTATATTCATAAATGTTTAAGATTAGGTCTCTGGATTAGTTAAATTCTTCATCATTATGAACACTTATCATTATAAAATCCTCTATTTTATGTCCAGATTTCTATGCCACTATTTGCAAATCTACCTTTTTAATCCTTTTACTTTCAATCTATGTGTATCTTGATTTTTAGAGTGCAATCTTTGTGGAAGTATATAACACTACAGGCCAACCTCAAGAAGCAAGAACAATCTCACATAATCTAATCTTACAAGTAAAGCAGCTAGAAAAAGAAAAAGAAGTCCATTATCACCACTGCTATTCAACATAGTACTAGAAGTCCTAGCCTCAGCAATCAGACAACAAAAGGAAATTAAAGGCATCCAAATCAGCAAAGAAGAAGTCAAATTATCACTCTTCGCAGATGATATGATACTCTATGTGGAAAACCCAAAAGACTCCACTCCAAAACTGCTAGAACTTGTACAGGAATTCAGTAAAGTGTCAGGATATAAGATCAATGCACAGAAATCAGTTGCATTTCTCTACACCAACAACAAGACAGAAGAAAGAGAAATTAAGGAGTCAATCCCATTTACAATTGCACCCCAAACCATAAGATACCTAGGAATAAACCTAACCAAAGAGGCTAAGAATCTATACTCAGAAAACTGTAAAGTACTCATGAAAGAAATTGAGGAAGACACAAAGAAATGGAAAAATGTTCCATGCTCCTGGATTGAAAGAATAAATATTGTGAAAATGTCTATGCTACCTAAAGCAATCTACACATTTAATGCAATTCCTATCAAAGTACCATCCATCTTTTTCAAAGAAATGGAACAAATAATTTTAAAATTTATATGGAACCAGAAAAGACCTCGAATAGCCAAAGGGATATTGAAAAACAAAGCCAAAGTTGGTGGCATCACAATTCCGGACTTCAAGCTTTATTACAAAGCTGTCATCATCAAGACAGCATGGTACTGGCACAAAAACAGACACATAGACCAATGGAACAGAATAGAGAGCCCAGAAATAGACCCTCAACTCTATGGTCAACTAATCTTTGACAAAGCAGGAAAGAATGTCCAATGGAAAAAAGACAGCCTCTTCAATAAATGGTGTTGGGAAAATTGGACAGCCACGTGCAGAAAAATGAAATTGGACCATTTCCTTACACCACACACAAAAATAGATTCAAAATGGATTAAGGACCTCAAAGTGAGAAAGGAATCCATCAAAATCCTTGAGGAGAACACAGGCAGCAACCTCTTCGACCTCAGCCGCAGCAACATCTTCCTAGGAACATCGCCAAAGGCAAGGGAAGCAAAGGCAAAAATGAACTTTTGGGATTTCATCAAGATCAAAAACTTTTGCACAGCAAAGGAAACAGTTAACAAAATCAAAAGACAACTGACAGAATGGGAGAAGATATTTGCAAACGACATATCAGATAAAGGACTAGTGTCCAAAATCTATAAAGAACTTAACAAACTCAACACCCAAAGAACAAATAATCCAATCAAGAAATGGGCAGAGGACATGAACAGACGTTTCTGCAAAGAAGACATCCAGATGGCCAACAGACACATGAAAAAGTGCTCCATATCACTCGGCATCAGGGAAATACAAATCAAAACCACAATGAGATATCACCTCACACCAGTCCGAATGGTTAAAATCAACAAGTCAGGAAATGACAGATGCTGGCGAGGATGCGGAGAAAGGGGAACCCTCCTACACTGTTGGTGGGAATGCAAGCTGGTGCAACCACTCTGGAAAACAGCATGGAGGTTCCTCAAAATGTTGAAAATAGAACTGCCCTATGACCCAGCAATTGCACTACTGGGAATTTACCCTAAAGATACAAACGTAGTGATCCAAAGGGGCACGTGCACCCGAATGTTTATAGCAGCAATGTCCACAATAGCCAAACTATGGAAAGAACCTAGATGTCCATCAACAGATGAATGGATCAAGAAGATGTGGTATATATACACAATGGAATACTATGCAGCCATCAAAAGAAACGAAATCTTGCCATTTGCGACAACATGGACGGAACTAGAGCGTATCATGCTTAGTGAAATAAGTCAAGCGGAGAAAGACAACTATCATATGATCTCCCTGATATGAGGAAGTGGTGATGCAACATGGGGGCTTAAGTGGGTAGGAGAAGAATCCATGAAACTAGATGGGATAGGGAGGGAGACAAACCATAAGTGACTCTTAATCTCACGAAACAAACTGTGGGTTGCTGGGGGAGGGGGGTTGGGAGAAGGGGGGTAGGGTTATGGACATTGGGGAGGGTATGTGCTTTTGGGTAAATTGGAAGGGGAGGTGAACCATGAGAGACTATGGACTCTGAAAAACAATCTGAGGGGTTTGAAGTGGCGAGCGGGTGGGAGGTTGGGGTACCAGGTGGTGGGTATTATAGAGGGCACAGCTTGCATGGAGCACTGGGTGTGGTGAAAAAATATTGAATACTGTTTTTCTGAAAATAAGTAAATTGGGGGAAAAAAAAAAGAAAAAGAAGAAGAAGCAGCTTAAAGCCTGCAGAAGAAGGGAAATAATAAATATTAGAATAGAAATAAATTATATAGAAACCACCACCACCACCACAACAACAATAACAACACACACACACACACACACACACACAATAATACAGATCAATGAAATTAAAAGATGTACTTCGAAAAAAATTATAAAGTTGATAAACCCCTAGTCAGATTTATCACAAAGGAAATAGAAAGGACTCAATAAATAAAATCACAAATGAGAGAGTGGAGATCACAACCAACACCGCAGAAATACAATTAAAAGAGAATCTTATGAAAAACCATATTTCAACAAATTGGACAACCTAGAAAAATGGATAAATTCCTAGAAGCATACTACCAAAATTGTAAAAAGGAGGTAATAGAAAACTTGAACAGACTAATAAACAACAAAGAAATTGAATCAATAATCAAAAACTTCCCAAAAAATATAAGTCCAGGGCCAGATGGCTTTCTAGGGAAATTATATCAAACATTTAATGAAGTTAAAGCCTAGTCTTCTCAAGCTATCTACCCTGCAAAAAAAGAAATGGAAGGAAAGCTTTCCAACTCATTCTATGAGGCCAGCATTACCCAGATATCAAAACTAAAAAAGAGAAGATCAGGCCAATATGCCTGATGAATACAGATGTAAAATTTCTCTGTGAAGTACTAGCAAATCAAATTCAGTTGTACATTAAAAAAATCATTTACCATGATCAAGTGGGATTTATTTCTGGGTTACAAGGGTGGTTCAATGTTCACCAATCAACCAACATGATACACCATATTAATAAAAGAAAGGATAGGAAACATATGATCCTTTCAACAAATACAGCAAGAGCATTTGACAACATCCATTCATGATAAAAACCCTCAACAAATTTGGGTTAGAGGGAGCATACCTCAACATAATAAAAGCCATATATGAAAGGTCCACAGCCAATATCATCCTCAATGGGGAAAAACTTAGAGGTCTCCCTCTACAGTCAGGAACAAGACAGGGATGTCCACTCTCACCATTGTTATTTCTCATAATTCAGACCACAAAAAGAAATAAAAGGCATCAAAATCAGCAAGGAAGAAATTAAACATTCACTATTTGCAGATGACAATTATAGTCTATATAGAAAACCCAAAAGACTGCACCAAAGAAATGCTAGAACAGATACATGAACTCCAGAAAGTTGCAGGATACAAAATCAACATCAGAAATTTGTTACATTTCTATAAATCAGTAATGAAGCAGCAGAAAGAGAAATCAAGGAATCAGTCCCATTTATAACTGGACAAAAAACATAAGAAACCTTAGAATAAATGTAACCATAGAAGTAAAGGATCTGTATTCTGAAAACAATAAAACACTGATGAACAAAATTGAAGATAACATAAAGAAATGGAAAAACATCCCGTGATCTTGGATTGGAAGAGCAAGTAATGTTCTTGTTCTTTGCTACTAACTAGACCAATTTACACATTTAGTGCAATCTCTACACTAGCAGCATTTTTCACAGAGCTAGAAAACAAAAATCCTAAAATTTGTTCAGAAACAGAAAAGACCATGAACAGACAAAGCAATCTTGGAAAAGAAAACCAAAGCTGGAGGCATCACAATTCTGGATTTCAAATTATATTACAAAGCCATAGTGATCAAGACAGTATGGTCCAGGCGCAAAAACAGACAGATAGATCAATAGAACAGAATAGAAAACCCATAAATGAACCCACCACTATATGTTCAAAGCAAAAAGTACTGAAAAAAAAAAAGTTAGAGTAGATAATTTCTATGTATTTAATAGAGCTAAGGAGGTGTCAGTATTTCTCTTTAAGTCTGGAATTAAAACTTTTGATTTTATCCCTTTACCACTTCTGAGTAGTGTACACAATTGAAACAATGGATGTGAATTCTAAGACATGCACACTAAGATCAAGTTGGGAGGAATAGAAGAAAAATAAAAAGGAGATGAAAAGATGAAAAATACAATAAAAGGGAGGGTGGGGGGAGAGAAGTCAGTTTACAGAGTGAGCAACGTGAAGAGAAACATAAGTGATTTTTAACCTAGATGATGATCTGGGCTCAATTATATTAGCAATTATGTTAGCAAATTGTCCTTCTAAGGATTAAGGTAGAAGTAAAAGGACAAAACAGAGCAGAGACAAATTGATTTTGTATCTACACTTGTCTGAGTTCCTTGAGAATTCTGCAATGTAGTTATATACTGCCATTTAGTTGAGAATCAATAAGTACTTTTTATATGAATGAATACAGTGGCCTAGCTGTGTTTCTACTTTATATATTGTATAATTTAATGTCCCAATAACTCAGAAAGGTAGGCGTTATTATCTTTACAGAGGAATAATTTGAAACTCATACACAAAATATCATCAAGAGCTGTTAAATGGTGGATGTAAATTTCAAACTCAGGCCTATTAGATTCCAAATCTGATGGGTTTCTCAATTCCTATGAGAAATGCCTGCTCTGCCACTACTCTACTATGTACACTTGATAATCATCTTTATGACTTTCTCTGCATTATTGTACAGATTATACTATTTTAAAAATTTACTTACATACAGAATCCATTGAATAATGGATGTAATCCTAAAACACAGATGATTAAAAAGAAAAAAAAAAAGAAAGTTAAAGAAAATTAAAATACCAGGTTTTCCTCAACTCAAAGCCAACCAAATAATACTTGAGTCAATGTTAGAATAGATTATAAAGAAGTGGCACGTACCATAAAGAAATATCCCTGTCAACAGTCAATGAAGAGAAATGGAAGGGTCCTTTTAATGCCATCCATAATGATACCAAAGATGAAAAGATACATGTATATGGTGGGGGAAGTTGGTGGCAGTGAGAATTGGTTACAACTAAGGCAAAGCCTGACCCTGGTCTGTGATTCAAGAGAAAGCAGGTTCATGCCAAATTCTACACTCTCACTGTAGAAAATGTGGCTGGTTGCTGAGCCCAGATATGTAGTCCAAGGTCTTTAAATTATGTTCAGAAATCTGGACAAAATATTTTGTGAAATGAAAGAATTTCAGAAAATTTTACATGGAAGTTGCACAGAAAAAAGAAATGACATGATCAATTTGGATTTGGAAAATTACTCATGCTTTAATGTGGAAAATAGACTGAACAAAAATGAGTTGATTCAAAGATACCAATTAGGAACAGTGAAAATCAGAGAGGTGATATCATTTTGAATCGAAGGGATTGAGAGATTGGAATATACTGAGTAGACAGATAGGAGATATATTGGGTATCAGTGAAAGACGGAGAAGAGTTAAATTCCTGGCACTAAATAATCTTAAAACATCCTACTGTGTGGTGGTATATTAAATTTTATATATCAAACATTATTTAAATACACCACTTGTAATTTTTTGTATTTCTCATTTCATTATTATAGTGAACTTGGTAATTCTTAACATCTGCTACCATTTATATGCATAGTTTATTTTTCAAGTTTTCTTATATGAATTTAATTACTTATAGAATGCTAGAGATGTCAAATTGAATACCTTAACATATTTTTTCAATATTTTAAATTGAAAAAAATCATGCATATATTCTTCTCTCTCCTGTTTTGCATTTATGTTCTGACTCCATTTCCACTCCCCACTTATGGCAAGAACGCTTTAGCTGTTTAATCAGCATATTACTAAAAAAGAAATTCCTGCTTAAATAGTAACTACAATTCAAATAAATTTATGGGAAGATTATAATAAAGAAAAAAATGTATAGTCTTCTGTAAGGAAAAAAAAAAGGACAAAATGAAAACATAAAAACCTTA
This sequence comes from Neogale vison, assembly GCF_020171115.1. Lineage (NCBI taxonomy): Eukaryota > Metazoa > Chordata > Mammalia > Carnivora > Mustelidae > Neogale > Neogale vison. Next base: position 17,573,114 of record NC_058100.1, read on the forward strand.
TGAACAGAAGTTCTGTAATGACGGCAATAAACACAGAGTCCTTCTAGACCATTTATCTTCACTCTCTCAGGCTGGAAAGAAAAACATTTCCCAACTCCAATTTTGTATAAATATGTTTTCCACAGCACATTTTAATGCATTATTGCCTTTCTTCTTCAAAGGGAGTTTTGAGCAGGTAGGATATAAATAAGATCTGAAAAGGTCCCAACTAATGACATCTGCAAGTGCATTTGGAACTTTGGTCAATAGGAAAAGGCAATAGATCATCTGTCTCTGAATAAACCTGCATGCACTGTGCTTTGGAAGTGACTGGTATCTCTAACACGCTGCTCAATTTTTTTGACCCTGTACTCGGTTGTAATGCTCTTCTTTGAGATTCAAGACAACACAGTACACTCTCCTAATGTTTTTCAAGAGTAAAGATAATGATAATGATCACAAGGATAGCAACATAGTTACCATCATAATCATTTTAAATATAACAGAGATTCCAATCTATTTCTGAAGGTTTTTTTTTTTCCAATATGCCAGAAGCTTGTAAAGGTGCTACATTGTTTGCAATAAAACTTAGAAAGGAGCTCAATTTCAGCTCTGCAGTAAAATCTTGACATAATCATCATGTTAGTTTGTATGTAATTCAAAACACTCCATAATACATAAAGATTTTGAAGATTAGAGCAGTAAACTTATAAGGTTCTATCCTGACAATGTATATTTTTGTATATTTTGATATGTTTTTCAAATTATAGTATTATAACATCTTTGTGGTATGCAGGTGGCTATGCTCAATTTCATGCTTAAACACAATAAAATGGTAGCATGCTCTTTTAAATATTTTTTAGTACATTGATGGCTTCATAGCTCATGATTATTTTGTATTTCCTAATGTACATGTTTTTGAAAGGCAATTATATTAGAATTCTCCTACCCTGAATATTTTAAACTCTATAGAAATATCAAAAAACTGTTGTATCAATGCACATTTACTCTAAAATTTTATTAAGTTCCAGTCTTGATAGAATTGGCAAATGAACAGATACAAATATGCATAATATTTTCCTTGAGAAACATGGAAAAAAAACCTATTTTATGTTGGTTCAAAAAACATTTAGAGACACATTAAATTTTATCTTCAACATAAACCAGGATATAAGATTTTTGTTGTAGGGTTAAAGGACAGACTCTGAAGCCAATTGTTTATCTTGAAATTTTTCCACTACTATTTGCTATATGTGAGGGTTTCAATGCATTTCTTAACTTTCCTGTGCCCCAAATTCTCATTCTTTAGAGAAAGAAAAGACAAGAAGAGAAAAAAGAAAAGGACGGAAGGGAGGAAGGAAAAGAAGAAGAAAGAAAGAAAGAAAGAAAGCAAGCAAGCAAGCGGAAAATGGAAAATAAATGCATTTATCTGATAAGACTACTGTGAGAGCAAAATGTATTGTGCTGAGAACTTGGCCTTATACAATGTCTGGGCTAGGAGAGCTCCTGGGTGGCTCAGTTGTTAAGCATCTGCCTTCAGTTTGGGTCATGATCCCAGGACTCTGGGATCAAGCCCCACATCAGGCTCCTTGTTCCACATGAAGCCTTCTTTCTCCCTCTCCCATTCTGCCTGTTGGTGTTCCCTCTCTTGCTATGTCTTCCCCTGTCAAATGAATAAATAACATCTAAAAAAAAAAAAAGTGTGTACTATATAAATGTATACTCTTCAAACTTCTACTGTAAGGCAGAGATGACTATCACATTTAATGGATGAGCAATTTTATGATGATAGAAATTATGACTTATTCAAAGTCAAATAGTTATTCTGTTACTAAGGAAATATTAAAATCTACATTTCATTTTAGTTATGTAAAGTCAATTTTTATAAAAGAAATTTTTATCTGTACTTAATGATATGCTGAAATTGGCAATTAATTTCCATAATTTACCACATGAGTCATTTCTCCAGATTGTTGATCACTTATAAAGATTATCATTTTAAATTGTATCAGAAAATACAATAATCATCATGATATACAATCACTGTTAGAACACAGGGGAGAAAGTTGAGAAGATTTTACAAAAAAAGTAGCATCAGTTTATGCTGGATTGTAAATGGATTAAAATTGTAATTTTAAATCAAAAATATGTCTTTTTATGCCATGCTTCTGCCACTGTCTGTGAATGACTTTGGGCAAGATATTTAACTTCTCTAAATCTTGGTTCTATCACCTGAAAAACGAAAATAACTAAAACATATTCTTCATGGTGTGTTAACTAATTCAGTTATCTTTCCCAGCAATATATTCATAATTGGATATCTAAACATGCTTAGAATATTTATCACAGCTTTATTTATAAAGGTAAAAAGTATCATTGAATATATGGATATATCTTTTTTTTGATAGGGGAGTGAAATTATTTTAACAAAAATCTCTAAATAGGTAAAGGAGAGTAAGCACCTGATAAGCACTGAGTAATGTATAGAATTATTTAATCAGTGTACTGTACACCTGAAACTAACATAATACTGTATGTCAACTATACTATAATTAAAATTTAAAAAGTTAATAAAAAAAGAAAGTTAAAGGAAAAAAATCTCAAGCACACTAGGAAGAATAGTTGTTATGTAAAAAATGAAAACAAATCTATACCAAAAAAAAAAAAACTGGTTTAAATATTTCTTTTAAAATGAGAAACAGGCCATAAAAGACTCTTAACTCTAGGAAACAAACTGAGGGTTGCTGGAGGGGAGTGGGGGTGGGGGGGGTGACGGGGTGATGGACATTAAGGAGCACACATGACGTGATGAGCACTGGGTGTTACGTACAACTGATGAATCACTGAACTCTACCTCTGAAACCAATAATACACTGTATGTTATTGGAATTTAAATAAAATAAAAATTTAAAAGTTTCTCAGAAAAAAATAAAATGAGAGACAGGAAATAATGCTTACTTTCGTCATCTTTATACAATTTTATACTGGAGAAGGCTGGAGTTCTTCACAAAGTTATTGACATGGACAAACAGATGATCATAGATACAGATGATAGATGACAGATAGATGATAGATAGATAGATAGACAGACACAAAATGGAGTGCCTAGGTGGCACAGTTGGTTAACTGCCCAACTCTTGGTTTTGGTTCAGATCATGTACTCAGGGTCTTGATATTAAGCCCCTAGTTGGGCCCCACCCTGGGGATGGAGCCTATTTAAGATTCTTTCTTTCCCTCTCTCTCTGCCCCTCCCTCCTTGTCTGCACTCTTTCTCTCTCTCAAAACAAACGAACAAACAATAAAAGACATAGAAGTATATAATATCAGAAATAATAATAAAATAACCTACTATATTTCAAAGATTCATACTTGTCTTTGTAGGAAATTCCCTGAAAGGATACCAAATCTTCATTATAATCAATAACAGTTAAGTAATTTGCTGCATGCTAAGTACATGTAAAAACATGAATGGCATTTCTCTCCATAGATATTAAGTATTCAGAAAGAATCCTACAAAAAGGTGAAAGACTTTTATGAAAAACAAAAACAAAAATCATGCAACAGTGTCACATGGATATTTCTTCACAAGTTGCTCAGAACCCACGTAAAGTGAGAAGTACTATATTTATGGATCAGAAAATTATAAATGTATATAAATGTATATAATTCTGACCAAATTAATTTACAAATTAAATGTAATTCTAATAACTAATAACTCATAACTAATTCTAATAACTAATTCTAATAACTCCTACCTTCTTTGCCAAACTTGATCAGGTGATTCTAAAATGTATATGTGAGGGGCACCTGGGTGGCTCAGTGGGTTAAAGCCTCTGCCTTCAGCTCAGGTCATGATCCCAGGGTCCTAGGATCGAGCCCCACATCAGGCTCTCTGCTTGGCAGGAAGCTTGCTTCCCCCGCTCTCTCTGTCTGCCTCTCTGCCTACTTGTGATCTCTCTCTGTCAAATAAATAAATAAAATTTTTTTTAAAAAATAATAAAATGTATATGTGAGAGAAAAGAGTTAACAATAACCAGGACTCTCTCAAAGAACAGTTTCTATCTGTAATCTGAAACAATACACATACGTGACATTTAATCCATGACACAATTTCCTTTTCTATCACATGGAAAATTATATTTTTGTGATAAAATACTAAGTGCTTGTATTAGTTACCTCTTGTTGCATAATAATTGTTCTGCAGCTTATCAGGAAACCTTTATTATTAGCAGTCATAGTGGTATTTTAAACTGCAAAAATGACATATGTTTACTGAAGTAAGGTAGTCCAGTGAATACAACTGAGAAAGCACACATCCGTTGGTCAGGGCCATAAAAGCCTCCACCACGTTGCCTATGCATTCCTCAAGCTCTTTTCTGCTCATTGAGATGTCCGTCTTTGACATTATCAGCTCCAATTTTATTTTTAAAGATTTTTTATTTATTTGTTTGAGAGCAAGAGAGAGAGCTCACAAGTGGGTGGGAGGGGCAGAGGGAGAAGGAGAAGAGACTCTGCACTGAGCAGACAGCCCCGCACAGGGCTCCATCCTAGGACCCTGAGAGCATAGCCTGAGCTGAAGGCTGACGCTTTACCAACAGAGCCATCCAGGAGCTCCTCGGCTCCAAATCTTCTTTCCTTTTCCCTCTGCTGTTTGACTTTGTGCACCAGGAGCTGCCTGTCCCTGATCACAGACATGGCCGTCTCCAGAATGGAATTCTGTATCTTCTTTTTCTCCTTCTCCTTCATGTCTCCGCTGACTAGCTCCAGGTCTGCAGGGCTACTAAGTTTCACGCTTCTCAAGAAGCTGCTTTGGTTTCTTGAGTCTGAAATCTAGGTGTGACTTAGCTCAGCGGTTCAGGCTTAGAGTTTCTCAGGAGGCAAAAGTCAAAACTGTTGGCTGACAAATAGCATGGAGGACAAGGGGCATTAGAGAGGATAAGGGAATTTGAGTAAATTGGAAGGGGAGGTAGACTAGAGAGACTATGGACTCTGAAAAACAATCTGAGGGGTTTGAAGTGGCGGGGGGGTGGAAGGTTGGGGTACCAGGTGGAGGGCACAACTTGCATGGAGCACTGGGTGTGGTGAAAAAATAATGAATAACGTTTTTCTGAAAATAAATAAATTGAGAAAAAAAAGATTATATATGTATAAATATATAATCTAAAATATAAAATCTTAAAAAAAAGCTGGATCCCTACCTCATACCATAAAATAATAAATTTCAGATAAACTTTATAATTAACTCGATAATAAAATGATAAATAATAAAATATAAACAACAACAACAAAAAAAACTGTTGGCTGAGACTGCAGTCTGTGAAGGTGATACTTGGGCTAAAGGATCTGCTTCCAGGCTTGCTCTTAATTTTATTGGCAGAAGACTTCAATTCCTCATCAGGTGGGCTCTCTCCACGGGGCTGCCAACAGCATGACTTCCTCCAGAGTATGATAAAGGAAAGACAGAAGGAGTGATTGCAGGAGTATGCCCCGAGGAACTAAACAGGAAGACTATGAAGGGGTGTAAATTTCAGGGAATGGCCATGGTAATCGACATCCTGGAGGTTGGCTACCATATTGCTTAACAAAAATGAAATGTGAGTTCAGTTTTCAAAAAAATTCCTAAACCAGTTTTATAGGATAAGATTCTGTTCCTTTATGTATTGGTATATTGAATCACTCAGAAAACAGTTTCTTTCAGCATTTAATTTTCAAGTCTGAGAAAAATATAGAAAATATTTCAGAAAAATGCCTGTTCATTTCTTTCAGTCTACTCAAACTGATAACTAATTAGACAACAGTGAGTAAAGACTTAGAGGACGCATTCATTCATACCAATTAGTGTTGGAATTCCGAAACAATGAAAATAATTCTCTTCATTTTTTGGCTTCTGAGACACTAAAAAGGCAAAGAGGAAACAAAAAGTCCAAAATATTACCTTATTTGCTGATTATGTTAATGTTGGATAACCTAGGTTAGCAAGCAGATTTGTAATTCTTAACTCTACAACTAAACAAACATACCCATTGACTACTGGCCTTATTCCACCACTGCTTTCTCCCATGCATGGGCAGGATGTTGAGAAATCCCTGCTATAGATTGGAACAACAGAGAAAATGAGCATTTGTTATGGACAACTCTTTCTATGACAAAAAGGGTTACTTTTCATAGAATTGTGATTGTCTCTTTCACTCATTTAGGTAAATGATCTACCATTTCCTCAATAAAGTTTATGTCCTATTTTGTTAGTGAGTAAACTCTCAGAGAATATAGGACACAAAGCAGTGGAAACAGTAATAAAGTTTCTTTAAGTATTAAAAGATAAGGATTTTAAGCCAGCCCTAAGTGTGACTGATTGTTCTATCTTGTGCGGTCCTGAGAAGGCAACTGATGAACTATGTCTCAAGAAAGACAGTTTGTGGAGGAAAAGGGAATAATAAAGGAGAAGACTCATGTCTCCTACTGGTTACTGGTTAGCCTATGGTTGTTACTCTACTTTCCAAAGGTTAATGCTATAGGTCATTAAATCCACTACCCTTCAATATGTGTGCACATATAGCCCCTGAGCAGGAACCCAGAGCCTATGCCTTGGTATCAGAAGGAAAGCCTCAGTGATAGGAAAGATATACATTGGGCAAGAATGGGGCAGGCTTACTGTTCTTACTACCAGGGTATTATTCCTATCTCACCTTTGATAAGCAACCCACCTCCTGGATTTGTAATGTCTACCTATTATAATCATAATGAACATCCATTAGGGCATAATTTTTTTTCTATCTTCTTCCTTAATGAATTGTTCAGATTTCTATGTTACTAAGAACTATTTTCATTTTTTGGGGGGGAAAGAGGGGCAATTAAATAATTTTAAATTTCAAAATTTTGTGTTGTTAAATCAAGGGTATGTCAAATAAGTATTTACTAAAACTTTGCATATTTTTTTGGAATTTTTTATAGCAATGTAAGTTATATCATCTGTGGTTCTTAGTACAGAAATCTTATAATCAAATATATATTTACCTTAACTTAGATTATTTTTACAGTTTGATAAAATATAATCTAGGGGTGCCTGTGTGTCTCAGTTGGTTAAGCTTCTGACTCTTGATTTCAGCTCAGGATCTGATCTCAGGGATGGTGGGACTGAACCCTTTAGGGCTCAGCACTCAGCTCTGAGTCTGCTCATCCCTCTCCCTCTATTCCTTCCCCTGTTCACAAGCTCTCCCTCTGTCTCTCTCTCTCTTTATTTCTGTCTAAAATATATAAATAAATAGAATCTTTAAAAAAATAAAATCTAATCTGGAAAACTTCAAGATAGGGAGATTATGTAAAAGAGAACGTTTGAAAGGGTTAATCAGATAATATAAAAGATGATATTTTTCTAAATTTATGAAATCAATTTCCGTCAAAAGAATTAAAATCATTTTTTAAAATTAATGTTTCCTTTATGTCATATACAAACTAGTAAAATAGGTCTAAACTAGAAGCTCACTTCCCTTGGTGTATCCACTAGGTGTCTGATTCAGTTTTTGTAACTCCATTAAGTAACTGTTGTTTTTTTCTAAATTTTATTTTTGTCGTTTGGCCGTTTGAGATAATAAAGAGCACTGGACAGGACAAAAATAGGACCTTACATAGTAGGACTGAGATTTCAAGGGTTTTTTGTGCGTGTACTAGACTTTGCTACGTACATATACACATACACTGACTCTTGTTTCTATTCTTTTGATTTGCTCAAAATAAAAATTCTGAATCTCTAAACAAATGTTCACCAAATGCTTAGGATAGTCATAGGACACAAAAAAGAAATAAGCAACCATCAGAAGGCAAAGAATATACCAACTATTGGTAAGAAACATATAGTAAATTAAAACACACAGGAATAGATACATAAAAATATAATAATTTACATGGCAGGATACCTACAAAGATAGTAGATGGCAAAGGTTAAATTTATTTTTGAGAGGCAGTAAACGAAGTGTTTGGGAAGGTTGAGCAATTTCTTTATAGAAGAAAAAAATATGAATTTGTTTTTGAAAGTTGGATAGGAATTCACAAAGCAGAAAACTGGAGAAAATCCAATTATGGCCGAGAGAAATAACAATTTTGTTCAGAGACATTCAATCTATTTTATGTTGTTAGAAAGTAAAGCTGTTTAGTTCCTTTTTAATCTCATATTCTTTAAATATTATCTTCCATTAATCTCTGCAAATTAGATGTCATTATGATACTATTAAAAATATGAATCACAGATATGACTTGAAAAGCTGCAGGTGTAGGATAATCTGCAGTAATAGTTTGAATAAAAATAGCCCATCCTACATTTCACATATTTTGCAACATTTAATTTACCTTTTTACCTCTTTTCTTAAATATTAATATTATCTAAATATGCTAAAATACTTTTATCTCCAAAGATTCTAAAATTATAAATAGTGACATAGATTTCTGTTTTCTACTTGATTCCACAAATGATTTCAAGGGATTCTCAGTAAATCTCATAATCTTGAGTTTAGCTGACCCTTAATCTAACCTTTCCATCTCTCCTTCTTGCTCCTTTGTTCCCCTTATACTTGTGTCTTAACCTCATTTTTTAAAAATAAAGCTGTTTAATTTCTATCAAGTTATCAATCAACTTTCACTTTAAAGATTTTTAAAATGTATATATAGAGAAAGAGAGTGAGACAGAGAGAGAGAGAGCACAAGTTAGGGGGAGGGGCTGAGGGAGAGGAGAAGCCAAGCCTGGGATCAAGACTTGAGCTGAAGACAAATGCTTAACTGACTGAGCCACCCAGGCACTCCCCAACTTTTTACTTCAATCCCATACAACAGAGCCCTAATAATTCATAATCTAATTACGCTTTGGTCAATACCATCGGATGACTTGGCTCCTTGGGCTTCAAGAGAACTGACCTACCACCCCTCATCCTTGGGGTATTTGTCTTTTTCCCTTTCAATTTCAGGAAATAATGCTGAGTGTTTCTGAGCATTCCCCTGAAGCACACAAACCAGTACTAACGGAAATTTATTCTCTTCAATTCAAAATATCCTCTCTATCCTTTTCTATATTTTACAAATATTATAGAACAGGACAGTTTGATATCCTAATATAGGGTATTAAGAGCATGAGACTGAAGTCAGAATGGTATGCAATAGAAACTCGTCTCCTTTACACAATATACCACTGTGTATGGGCTTAGTAAGCCACAGTGGAATATCTGTGGATCTAAGATTTCATCTGGGAGTGAAAACTTTATAAAATAATATTTGAATGAGGATTAAATAACATAGTGGAGGTTGTTTTTAACACTCAGTAAGTGTTAGATAATAATACTTTTACTGTTACTACCCACAGTGGCTATTCAAAGACTTCTTCACTCTTCAGAGGTGATTTACTCCATTAGTTCTACATTTACTCTTGTCACTTGGATATTTCTAATACTTCAGTGAAGAAATAGAATGCATTTATAAGAGCACTCTGAGCTTTCTTCCCTTTTGTGTACATTATCTGTAACTAGACTTGAAAAATTTTTATTATTGTTATTATTATTATTATTATTATTTTAGAGAAAGAGAGGGAGCTCATGAGTTGGGAAAAGTGGCGAAATGGGGGAGGACAAAGGGAGAGAACCTTAAGCAGACTCCATGCTTAAGGTGGGGCCTGAGGAGGGGCCCCATCTCAGGACTCTGAGATCATGCCTGAGCCGAAATCGAGAGTCTGGTGATTAACAGACTGAGACACCCAGGCCCCCTTTCATTATTTAAATGGACAAATACATCTGATTCTCTGGCTGACCTCTTTATTTATGCTTTACGTCCCATGTCTCTTAGTCTTTAGGAAACTGCTCCATTACATCCCTACTCTTTTTTGGGGGGGGCGGGGAGGGGAGCATGTAGTAGTTCTGTATCTTTTATTTTTGATCAAGTCTATAAGCAGATCACATTTAAAAAAAAGTAACTATATCAGAAACCTTCCTCAAGTCTCTACCTTATCAGCTGCTGCTAGGTACCTTATACCTAGCCTCTTCCTTAACACGCTACTCGGGCACATAATTTTTCTCCATTCTCATGCACTATTCCTGCCTTGCTTTCAGCTTTCTTTCCTTGCTCCATTATAACTTTGTTAAAACTACCAACAGCACAGGTGATTCTGCTGCTGCTGTATCTTGAAGTACCCACCTCTATTTAAGATCCTCTCTTTATTTCACAAACACAGGCATACTTTGTTTCACTGTGTTTTGTGTTACCGTGCTTTGCAGATACTGCATTTTATTTTACAGATTGAAGATTTGTGGTAACCTGCATCAGGCAAATCCATCAGGGCCATTTTCCAACAGTTGCTCACTTTAGGTCTATGTCACATTTTGGTAATTCTTGCAATTACCAAACTTGCAAGCTGTTTCATTATTATTATATTATTATATTTATTACGATGATCAGTGATTATGACTTAAAAGCTGAGATGATGGTTAGCATTTTTTAGCAGCAAAGTATTTTTTAATTAGGTACATACATTTTTAAGATATAATGCTGTTGTATAATTAATAGATGACATGGTTATTTTTAATAGTATAAAAGTTTAAATTATGTCCAGTTATACTAAAAACTAATAAACATGTGTGATGAACTTAGGGAGAAATCATTTTTAAACATCATTTAGTGCATGATTAAATCTCTCACCATTCTTGAAACCCCTGTCTTTTTTTTTTTCACATTCTAGATAATTTTATTTAATTTCCTCTTTCATCCCTGACTCTTCTTTGAAAGTCCTTCTTTCAGGAACTCTTTTCCTAGTCCTTAAGTATTAATTCTAATGATCAGAAATTATTATCTAACTTTCAACTGCAAATTTGAGCTGCCTACAAAGCCATTTCAAACCCGGTATGTATGGACTAAACAGGTTTTCTCCTTACACCATGCCCCATGACCATCTCAGCTCCTTGTCTCAAGAGTGTTTTGCTTCACCTTTGCTGCTCCACTTGGTGGAATTCTCTTACTTCTATAATGTAGATTGTGTTTCTGTTCAGAACATCCCCTTTTCTTCCTTATCAGGCCTATTCTCATAGGACTTTACCTTGACTCTAGATATGGTAGGGAAATTCTTCCCACCTTATTCATACTAATCTAATGATACTCTTTTCTTTTGCAAATGAAATATCATATACCAAATCGGAGCAGATTCTGTAAGAAGTAGTATGTGACCGTTTCCTTTTTATTTATTTTTTCCATGAGCTCGAGAATAGTTGGTTCCAGTTGGAAACTCCTTTTTCATCCTGAGTCCTAAAGTGAAGCAACATGAAACTGAGTCTCTAAAATCAGAATTGGCATGTAGTAAGTGTGCTGTAGTTAACTGTTTACTTATTGACAAACCAGTCTCTTCTACACTATGGTCCTTGTTTTATTCAATATCATCACTTTATGTACTCAATTATCTAAACCTGAAATATAGAAATTGTTCATTACCACTCTGTGTAGTTATCATGTGCCGTTAATATTCTTTATAAGAAATAAGGGTAAAAACATAGACTCTGAAGCTAACTATTTATATTCAAATCAGAGTTCTGCCATTAGCACTATGGTGTTGGGAAAGCGACTTAAACTCTCTCTGTTTCAGTTTCCTCATTTTGTAATCAGAATTTTTTTATATACTTCAATTTTCACATCTTAAAATAGTTCACAAATGTTAAGTATTATCAATAATGACTCTATATCTTTAATGTCCTTTGTATCCCTCTGCTTGTCATCATTACCCTGAATTACTTAGGTTTCCATCATTTCCATTTTAAATATAGAATGATTTTGTAACATATATACTCAGCAGCCTTGCTGATCTTCCTTCAGTCCATTATTTCATCATAAAAAAAAATTTCTAAAATCCCATACTGATCATATTACTTTTTCCCTTACAATATCTGCAAAGAGGGTCCAAAATCATTGTAATATAAAGTCTTCATCAAGTTCTACTGCTTATATATGAAGACTTTTCTCTCATCACATGGCTTGTGCTTGTGGTCAAATTTTGAGTTAGCGTCAGGATACAATTTAGGACTTTGGAATCCAGAGCCAGTGTGTTTCCCCAATCTGCCTCAAATTATTCTCTAATTTGCCTTTAGTATGACATCTATAATCTCTTCTTCCAAGAAATTTAAGCCAGGTATACAATTATGGAGCAAATTTAACACGTGTGTCAATTATGTATTTCCCTTTTTTTCTTGTAATAAATTAATTATTTAAAGGAAATTTCCCACTGTGTACTTATTTAATGATCAACTATGGTAATCCATACAGACCTATACAATCAAGCATTTCCTAGAGTTTTACTAAAATTTACCCTAGGACACACAGCATGTCTTTATATATTTATGATCTATGTTTGAGTTCAGAGATCATGTTTTTATTTTTTATTTATTTATATTTATTTTTATATCAGCATGAAGCTCAGTCCACGTGCTTTTTCAAAATAATTACATGTCTACCTTTTAAAAAATATATTATTTCAATCATATTAGATTGAAGGTAGAATAAAGTACACAAATTAATTGATTATTTGAAATAAAATTGATGTGATTAAATTGGATCTCTTAATCTAATAATGTTTTAAATGAACAACTAGAAGACATATGTTATTTTCTTCTATTAATTTGAAGATATGATTTCAAAACATCTTTTTGAGTTTCTATGGAAATACATCCTGAAGTTTTAAGAAAGAGAAATAAATAAACCATAAAATTCATTGAGACTCAATTTTATAATTGTTTTTATTCTGCTACAAATCATGCAGCTTCCTGTTTTTCAAACAATAGATGATAAAGAATGCTTTTATGTTATTTATAATTGAAATTGAGATGGATTTACCTCCTACTGTTTATTGTCAGTATCTTATCCAAAAACAGTGGGAAGAAATCTGCCTTCTACTAATATTCAATTTGTGAACATTCACATCTTTATTTCAGCAGGAAACTCACTCTGTGAACTACAGAAACAGATGCATATCACCAGGCAAAAGTAGGTTTACTCATTTTATGATGCTGTGAGAAGCTGGTATTTTATGAGTTAAGCATATCATCTTCACCTCAACACAAAAATTCATATCATCACACAAAATCCTTCTGGAAATTTTAGTAAATGAATTCTATCAGATTTGAAAAATCCATAATTATTAAGTGAGCCCAAAGGTAGACAAAGAAATTTTAAAATAACTTACATTGAAAAAATGTATCTTAAAGTCACAGGTGATATAGATGGTATTATGATATCTTGATTATTTATTCATGGGATCTTTCACTATTATAATTTGAGAAAGTATTGAATTTAAATATGATACTGATTTTATTTTTTTAAATCTAGCACTAATTACACAAAAATCTTCAATTGAAGGATGTTTTGAGCAGTAAGTAGTATTATTTTCATAAATTGATAACCCTGATTTTTTAAAATGGGGATTAAAATATATGCTTTATATTGTTTAAAGAAAAATAACTATTTGTTCCACTTTTTATAGGTGTCATCTGCTTTTAGGAGCTACCTATGTAGAAAGAAAACTTGGGTAGAAATAAGGTAATTCTAAATTCCAGACCTGTGTTTGTCACTGACTCATCCTTATGGGTCTTATTTTTCTCAAATTTTGAATGAATTTTTCAGGCATTAATAGCTATGTTACTTTCCCAAATTAAATTTCAGTAAGTGAAATCATTAATAAATGCTCTGAGTTGGTGTTGCATTTCTATTTTTTTTAAATAGTCACTGAATTTTCAAGAATCATTAAACCATAAAATTTCCTTTCAACTGAAAAATTCTCTGCAAACTTTTCTTTGTTGTATGAAATATTATGAGAATCATTTTCTTCTAATATCAAGAATAAGAAATTCAAAGAATTATAGTATTTCAGCTGTAGGTTGATATTAAAGCTTAAGTTTTCCTTAAAAATGTTTATTTCTGGAGTGCCTGGGTGGCTCAGTGGGTTAGGCCGCTGCCTTCGGCTCGGGTCGTGATCTCAGGGTCCTGGGATCGAGTCCCGCATCAGGCTCTCTGCTCAGCGGGAAGCCTGCTTCCTCCTCTCTCTCTCTGTCTGCCTCTGCCTACTTGTGATCTCTCTCTGTCAAATAAATAAATAAAATCTTAAAAAAATATATTTATTTCTGTACTAAATTGTATAAAACTATACTAGTTTCCATGAATATATTAAATATTACACAATTTTCTTACCTTTTTCCCAATAAAATTTAATTGATGAACATTGTAGCTGTCACACTTTTTAGTTTTCTTCATGCCAAGTGGATGCACTCATTTATTCATTTAAAACCTTTCTATTTTAATTGATTTGTAAGAAATTCTGAAAAAAAAAAAATACCTTTAGCTAAAGTAGTTGGCCATAAGTGAGATTTTAATAAACATTTCAAAAAGTGACTTCATTGAAACTCATTTACAAGGATGCTACAAGTGATGGAAACTTTAATATACTATAGAGATTTAAATACTTTGTATCAGGAGCTATATAAAGTAAGGCAGGATCCTCTACTAAGAAGTAGGGAGTATGAGAAGGAATACTCATCCTGAATCATTCTGATCCTTTCATTCCTGCCAAAAATGTTCATAATTTCTGCCAGTTTTTTGTGAGATCTACTCAAATGTCTAATGAAATTTTATAAAAGTTGGAAAGTAAACAAAGTCCTAAACAACATGTGCTTCTCCTAGTAGTACTGTTATTATTCACTTAATTTCAGAATATTTATAAAACAAGCAAGAGACAAAATAAGAAATTGACATTGAAGTAAGAACCTGGGGGATTTTTTTCCCCCCACATATTGAAATTCATATGAATCCTCCTCACATATTGTCAGAAATGTCATTTGCTTAAAAGGTCATTTATTTATTTAAAACAGACTGAGATTATTTACTTTAATGTCATATGCATATTCATGTTTTTCATGATATCATAAATTAATAAACTATTTTTAACATGAAGTAAACATTTTTCAAAATATTTAGTATATTTATCATGCCTTCAGTATAGTAATGTATGTAAGCTAAAGAAACAGCACAAGATCTCAACTTCATTTTACTCTCATTGAAATACTGCAAATATACTCACCCTTCTGATGTTTTGTGACAAAAAACAACAAAGACCACTCCTTCATAATGAAGTGTTTTCCTAGAAAGAGATAATTCCAATTCTAAATAAATCATTCCTGTATATTAAAGATGAGGGAAGACACAACTGATATATTTTTAAAAGTATTTTATTTATTGGGGCATCTGGGTGGCTCAGTGGGTTGAGCCTCTGCCTTCAGCTCAGGTCATGGTCCCAGGGTCCTGTGATCGAGCTCCATGTTGGTCTCTCTGCTCAGCAGGGAGCCTGCTTCCCCCTCTCTCTCTGTCTGCCTCTCTGCCTACTTGTGATCTCTTTCTCTCTTTCAAATAACTAAATAAAATCATTAAAAAATATTTTATTTATTTATTTGAGAGAGAGAGAGAGAGAGAGTGTGCATGAGTGGGGCAGGGAAAAGGGGCAGAAGGAGGGAGGAGGAGAAGCAGACTCCTCACCGAATGGGGAGCCTGATGCAGGATTTGATCCCAAGACTTGAGATCATGACCTGAGCTGAAGTCACATGCTTAAACAAGTGAACCACCCAGGCACTCCAAGGCACAATTAATATGAAGAAGCAAAGTTTGAGGACACCTGGGTGGCCTAGTCAGTTAAGCTTCTGCCTTTAGTTTGAGTCATGATCTCAGGGGCTTGGGATTGAGTCCAGCATCAGGCTCCTTGCTCAGCAGGCAGCCTCTGTCTCCTGCTGCTCCCCTTGCTTGTGCTCTCTCACTCACTCTCTCTCTCTGACAAATAAATAAATAAAACCTTTAAAGAAAAAGAAGTAAAGATTGCCATTTTGACAAAAATACATAAAATTGTTCTAGAAAAGTCAATTTTGAGCTCTTAAATACAAAAAGTTATTCAGAAATTCTAAATAAAATAATAGAAAGTCAAATTTAAAACTGCATTGAATTATACATTGCCAGAAACAATTCATCTCAACTATGCTATGGTTAACTTTAGCAAGCTTTTATACACAATATGATAATTAAATATTAAATATATTATCATACTAGTGATGTAAAAATAAAGCTATGCTTAATTTTTATTAATTAGTAGGAGCTAAAAATGAGTTAAGAAACAATCCTATGCATATATGCCTTTTGATATGTAATAATTAGCTCATATAAAATCAGTGGGGTAAAGAAGATAGTCGAATAATGGAAAGAAGCCTTTTTTTCTTCACATGCTAAATAAAAGTATCAGCTGATCTTAAAACCAGAACATATGAATAATCCATCAAAAAGACAGAAAACAAAAATGGTGTAAATACTAAAGGAAAATATAGATGAAAATGTTTTAAAACCTGGAGTATGGAAAGCCTCTTTAATAACATTTAAAAGATAAAAGCCACGTAAGAACATATAAAAATTTAAATGACAATGAAATCCCATGATAATAAGCAGGAGATAAACAGTATTTGAAACATAACAAAAGCAAATATTTATTACCCAGAATATTTAGGGTAAAAGAGATACAGTTCTGGGGCACCTGAGTGGCTCAGTGGGTCAAAGTCTGTGCATTTGGTTCAGGTTGTTGTCTCAGGGTCCTGGGATAGAGCCCCACCTTGGCCTCTCCGCTCAACAGGGAGCCTGCTTCCCTTCTTCTCTCTCAGCCTGCCTCTCTGCCTGCTGTGATCTCTACCTGTCAAATAAATAAATAAATAAATCTTAAAAAAAAAAAAAAAAAAAGATCCCCAGTTCTACAATAATAACTAGAAACTTCAGTACCCCATTCACAGTAAAACATAAGCTAAGAACCAGAAGACTTGAACCAACTAGATCTAACAGACATATACAAAACACTCTACTCAACAACAGAATGCACATCTTCTCAAGTGCACATGGGATAGTATCCTGGATAGACTACATATGAGCCACAAACTGTCAGTAGATTTAAAGATCAAAATCAGACAAATATTTTCTCTGGGCATAATGAGATGAAGTTAAAAATCAATAATAAGAAAAACTAGAAAATCTACAAATAAGAAATAAACACATACTTTAAAAAAAATAGGAAATTAACACGTACTTAAAAAACAAATGGATCAAAGAAGAAATTCCTTGGGAAATTAGAAAATTCTTACAGATAAATGAAAATGAAAATACAACATACCAAAACTTATGAGATGCAAAAGGCGTACTACTAGTAATGAGGGAGTCTGTATGTATTCTCTCACTTACTTGATGACGCGATTAAAAAAAAAAAAAAAAAAAAAAAGGAAAGAAGAAACCTGTTGCTGCTGCTTTGGAGTTAAATCCTCCAGTTGGTATTTACCCTTGAAATTCATCGAATTGTTATTAGAAACATGTAAATGATTGTTTATCATCATATGGTTTGCAACATTAGAAAATGAAAATTTGGTATTTGTCCAACAATTGAGAGATATATCACAACTTTGCATAGAATACTGTTGTTGGAAGTAATGATTTAGGTTCAAGTGTAACAGCATGGGTAGATCTCTAGCTGATGAATAGCCTACCATTTAGAGGTAATTTGAGGAGTTTAGAAATTAGTAAGCAGAAGAGACCAAAAGGGGAATGGAAACTCCTCAGTGTATTATATTCTGGAAAACTTTAGAAAAAGAAATCAAGGAAGAGAGAGTGATCAAGTAGATGAGAACTGAGAACTGATTCTCAGATTTACAAATATGGTACTCCTTATAGACTGCTACAGTTTGATTTCCTTCAGGAGCTGGGTATGAAATTCTGAAGGCAGTACAATCAAGAAAGGGCTCCAGGAATTAGAATCAGAATGACTAGTTATGGATGTAGGAAGCGTTGGGTTGCATTGCCTTCTGTATTTCACTGAATGACGAAATGATACTGGCATCTAGTGTTAAAAGGAATAGTGGCTTTAGACAAGACCAAGAACAGTTCATCTACAGTAACTGAAAGGAAGTAGGCATATATGAACAAAAATGCACTTAGGAAGAATTTACTTTCCCAAGTATAGGAAAGTATTTAAATATTTTAGCAATAGCAAGATCAGGATTGCCCAAGTAGTTGTATTTGTAGT
Source organism: Neogale vison (assembly GCF_020171115.1). NCBI lineage: Eukaryota > Metazoa > Chordata > Mammalia > Carnivora > Mustelidae > Neogale > Neogale vison. The sequence goes on from NC_058100.1 coordinate 17,591,190, forward strand.
GTTGAAGGAGTTGAGCTGTACAGAAGAGGAATTGTAGGAGAGTGAAATACTTGGGATTAGGGGGGATTTGTAGTTATTAGCAATGACAATATCTGCATGCGATCTTTGAGATATAAGCATTTCCTGGGTGTTAAGAAGGGACATTGAATGAAAGGTCATAATGGATTCTCAAATGATCAAGAGTTATGATGAGAACAGATAGCCCCAGTGGTTAAAATCTCAAAGCAATGAGAGATGTGGGTCAGGGGATTATCGATAAGACAATGGAAGGTAGACTGGGTATCATCATCTGATATTCCTAGAGCTAAACTGGGTAGCTAAGATAAATTACGGATAAAGAAGGGGAAATGCCAGGTCCGGGAGCATATTTACCCCATTTTTAGTACTCTGAGGCTCAAACAAGTGAGTAACACAGAATAAAATAGGAAAGTGTGTACTTACCACGTAAGCAAGCCATAGCAGAAGTAGATTATTCAGTGAAGTGTCAGGTGTAAATTACAGCAGGATAATGTTTCAAGATTAGTGAAAGTCGGGGCTCCAGGGTGGCTCAGTTGGTTAAGCATCTGCCTCTGGCTCAGGTCCTGATCCCAGATCTCTGTGATCCAGATCTCTGTGATCTGGCTACTTCCTCAGCAGAGAGCCTGCTTCTCCCTCTCAATCTACCTCTCCTCTCTGCTTGTTTTCTCTCTCAAATAAATAAATAAAATCTTTTAAAAAAAGATAAATGAAAGCTGATAATGGAATGTGTTCCCTAAACCTATCACAGTTTTGATTATCTGTCCTTAAAAAATATAATCCTTTCTATTTATAAAATTGGATTTAGTCTCTAAATATCTGATATGTTTTGAATACAGATACACATATGGAATATACACACTTGCACATATATAATACATATGTATATTTGAACATGAAAATAGTAACACTCAACTAACATATGAATTTACTATGTTTCTAGCCCTGGGTGGTAACTATGGAAAGTTATGGTAACTATGGAAAGATTAAAAATTAATAATAAATTATAATATAATATGTTGTTAATTAATTAGTAATTCAATTCAAATTTGAATTAATTTAATTAATTTTAATTAATTTTTAATGTAATGCATATAAAATTTTAAATTTAATTTTGATTCATTAAATTAGATTAATCTTAATTAAATTGATTAATTATAAATTTGATATATTTATATACTGTTAATTAATTATTAATAATAAAAAATAAAATAACTATGGAAAGAATAAAAATTAATAATAAATAATCTTAAATCTTAAGATTATAAGTTATTGGAAGAGTTGTTATATTAAGAATCATAAGTGATATAAATGAATAAAAAATACAAGAATCATAATAAATAAGAATTATAATAATACTTATTATAATCATAATCAATATAATTAAGATTATAATCATATAATTATAATAAAATCAAATTTGGTTATAATAAATAAGAATCATAAGTGATATAAATTTTTTAAAAAATGAATAAATAATGCAAGTTTCCTGACATTGGATAATCACAGGCTAGTTAGAGGAACAGACATACAACAAGTACGTGGGGGGCATGGAGTTATCTGAAATACCCTGAAAGGCTGAGGGAAATGTTATTATTTTATTTAGGCTGAGATAAGGGAGTTAGTTCCGAAGAAGTGAAAATTCAGTTCAGATAAAGAAAAGTAAAAGATATATAAGAAAGGAGAATATGAAATTACAAACATAGGGCAGTGATACTAGCCAGGTTGTTCATATCAAGGATGATAAAAGCAAATAAGGATATAAATTTAAGGACATCAAGAAAAGTGACATTGAGATAGTTAATTAAAAAAAAATCTCCACAATAAATATTTTATTTACTTATTTAATTTAAGAGAGTGTGAGAAAGAAAGAGAAAGAGAGCAGGGGGAAGGAGCAAAGGGAGAGGGAAAAGCAAACTCCCCTCTAAGCATGGAGCCCAACCTGGGGCTCTATCCCACGACCCTGAGATCATGACCTGAGCAGAAATCAAGAAAAGTCAGAGGCTTAATGGATTGGTAGCCCAGGTGCCCTTCTACCAATGTCCTCTTCAAATGATAAGCTGTGTAATATCTAGAATTTTGCGAAGTTAATTATATTTTAAAGACTATGGTGACTATAAATTATGTCTAACAGCTGTCTAGTAACTAGAGAGTGATGACACTGGATGTTATTCTATAGGACAAGCTAAATCTCTCAATATATTTCCTTGTACAGGATAACTTAATATATGCCGAATATAACCATATATCAGCAAAGCAATCTAGATTTTGAATAGATCATATTCAGGAATCAAGCAGGATATGCTAGCAATACATGATTGAATGCATACATGAAGATCAGGTTTAAGTTAAAAAATGACACAGACACTAGAGCCAATAAGTAAGACCTTAAGAATATATACAAATAAATATATATTTGTATATGAATGTGCATATTTACATGTGAATTATGAATATGGTATGTGTATATTTTATGCTAAGTCATTCTTTTAATAAACCATGAAAAAATGATGGTAATGAAATCACTTAAATGAATATCAAACTTTAATAATTGCACATATTTTTAAAGCCATTTCATGCAAAAGATGTATTCCCAATAAACCAACCAAAATTTTAATTGCTGTTTTTTATTATGTTACAGTTAGCCAAATTTCACTAACAATAGTAATGTCAATCAAAGTGTAATTATGGGCTACACAGCACACAGAGGCATGAAATATAATTTCTTTGTTGGAGTTAAAAATTCAAGGAAGTTTGGCAAAATTGTAAAGCTATGTCCAATCCTCTTGTATTCCCATAAAATTAGTAGACATTAAGAATTTAATTTTTATTGTTCCCTTTGGTGCTTCATTGCAGATGTGAGCAAGTTATGAACTTTGGAAAAAGTAGTGTGTACAGCAGGATCTTAATTAATTCACTGCATAAATTTTTCTCACTGTGCTCATTTTTTTGCCTACTACCAGCTTTATAAAGGGATCCAGGCAAATTTCACATACTGCATTTATTCTTAGGAACATTAACTTCTTTTAACCTAGAACACTCTGACCATTAAAAAATATTGCATGCTTATATATAATAAATATAATATATATGTGTATATTATATTACATTGACTCTTTGAAGACATTAGTCCATTTTTCTGTAAACTTGTCCACATTTTGGATTTGTTTGTCTTAAAAAAATATATTAGGTTCAAGTTAAACATCTTTGGTGAGTTCCTGCAGAGATGAGATACTGTGTCCTACATATTATATCACATAAGGATCAGGACACACCTAATGTCACAGCATCCATTATTATTGATGCTAGCATTGATACTTTAGTTAAGGTGCTTACCACCAAATCATTCCCTTGTAAACATAGTCATACCCCATGCCCTCACAAAACAGCTAGTAATCTGAACAGTGATATACTGACATCTTACAAATTTCCTATTTTTCAGTAATTTTTAAAAAATATTTTATTTATTTATTTGAGAGAGAGACAGTGAGAGAGAGCATGAGCTAGGAGAAGGTCAGAGGGAGAAGCAGACTCCCCATGGATGTGGGCCTTGATCCTGGCACTCCAGGATCATGACCTGAGCCAAAGGCATTTGCTTAAACAACTGAGCCACCCAGGCACCCTTAGGCAGGTGGGGAGAGGAGGGGAAGAAGCAGGCTCCCCCCTGAAGAGAGATCCCGAAATGGGGCTCGATCCCAAGGACCCTGATATCATGACCTGAGCTTAAGGCAGAGGCTTTAACCCACTGCCTTTAACCCAGCACCCCTTCAGTAATCATTTACTTAATGGATTTAACATTCTTTATTCTGTAATTACATGGAAATTAAACACTGGGAATCTTCTTTTCTTTACTTCTTTACACTGGCAATCTTCTAATTTCATTTCTTTTATATCTATTAGCTGATAATCTCCTGTTAAGAAGATTTTTTTCTTTATTAACTAGAGATGAGCTATGATTCCAACTAAAAATAGCAGATAAATGCTAAATCATTGTCCTTTAAATTAAATTTACTTAAATTTGTCAATGGCATCTTTATGGAACTGAGACAAAGTTCTTATATTTGAAGTAAGAAGTTGACTGAAAGTTTCTTGAAGTTTCCTTGCCAGGGTATTTTTCACATCGTGTGGTTCACAAACTCACAGAAAATTCTAATGGCAATTTCTCCTATGATCACCATATGAGAAGTCACAGTCTTTTCAATTGATCCCAGGTAGCCTCCATAAAATCCTCCTTGGCGGAAGAGTCAGAGAAGCCCTTTTAATCAACTAGATTTGGAATCTGATGATAAAGTAATTATCCATTACTCATAAAAGTACAAAAATGCAGCCTTAGTATCAGAAGGTTACAGTTATGATCACCAGTGTTACTACTTACGTGACTTTGAATGAGTCATATGAAAGTGTTCTCAGAATAATTTTATATTTGTATAAAATAATGAGGAAATTTCTTACCTTAAAGGGACGCTGGTAAAAACCTAATATATATTCAAGAGATTCTTATTTGTTGGGAATGTAAGGGAAAGCCATTTGGAATATAGTATTTGGTATTATCTACTAAAGCTAAATGGATGCATAGCCTACAACCCTGCAATGAAACTCCCAGGTATAGATAGCAGCATCAGAAATGCATATATATTCACAATAATATATGTAGAAGGATACTGAGAACAGCACCCTTTTCTATAAATTTCAAAAGTAGTAAAAATTTATCTGTGTATCAGAAGGTTTCCTTTTAGGGGTGCCTGGGTGGGTCAGTCAGTTAAGTGGTTGCCTTCAGCTCAGATCACGGTCCTGGGATTCAGCCCCGCATTGGGCTCCCTGCTCTGTGAGGAGTCTGCTTCTCCCTCTCCCTCTTCTGCCACTCTGCCTCCTTGTGTTCTCTCTCTCTCTCTTTCTCTCTCTGTCAAATAAATAAATAAAATCCTTTAGAAGGTTTCCCTTTGGGAGGCAGTGACAAAAAGATACAAGGGGTACTCTGAATTAGTTATATTTAGGGTTACTCTGCTTCTTCATTGATAACTTTTTAAAAATTAATCACAGACTAGTTCACTTTTTAAAAATTCAGTTGGTCAATATATACAATGGAGTATTATGCCTCCATCAGTGTGGAGATTCCTTAAGAAAATAAAAATAGAGCTATCTTATGACCCTGCAACTGCACTACTGGGTATCTACCCCAAAGATAGAGATGTAGTGCAAAGAAGGGCCATCTGTAACCCAATGTTCGTAGCAGCAATTGCCACAGTCACCAAACTGTGGAAAGAACCAAGATGTCCTTCAACAGATGAATGGAGAAAGAATATATGGTCCATATATACAATGGGGTATTACATCTCCATCAGAAAGGATGAATACCCAACTTTTGTATCAGCATGGACGGGACTGGAAGAGATTATGCTGAGTGAAATAAGTCAAGCAGAGAAAGTCAATTATCATATGGTTTCACTTATTTGTGGAGCATAAAGAACAACATGGAGGACATTGGGAGGTGGAGCAGAGAAATGAGTTGGGGGAAACTGAAGGGGGAGGTGAATCATGAGATATTGTGGACTCTGAGAAACAAACTGAGGGTTTTGGAGGGGAGGAGGGTGGGGGCTTGGGTGAGCCTGGTGGTGGGTATTATGGAGGGCACATATTGCATGGAGCACTGTGTGTGGTGCATAAACAATGAATGCTGGAGCACTGAAAAGAAATAAAATAAGATAGGAAAAATTAAAAAAAAAATCTGAGTTCTACAAACATTGTGCTCTTCTGTAGTTATGTTGTATTTTATTTTTAAATTTAATTAATTAATTAATTAATTAATTTTTAAATTATTTTATTTATTTATTTGATAGACAGATCACAAGTAGGTAAAGAGGCAGAGAGAGAGGGGGAGGTAGGCTTCGAAGGCAGAGAGAGGCTTAACCCACTGAGCCACCAAGGCACCCTAATTTATTTATTTTTAATCAACATATAACGTATTATTTGCTCCAGGGATACAGGTCTGTGAATCATCAGTCTTACACAATTCACAGCACTCACCATAGCACATACCCTCTGTAATATCCATAACCCAGCCATTCTATCCCTCCCCCCATATGCTATACTTACAAAGAATGTTAAAAATTTTATGTCAAACATCTAATAGTGTTTGACACCTAGAAGGTAATTGGTAAATGTTGCCTTCCCACTTTCCTGCAATGAAGGTATAGGAATGACAAACTTAGACAATGTCTTTGGCCAAAGCTGCGTCACTCAGCAGAAACACAATTTGTTTCATTATCCTGTATATTTGTGTTTAAAAGACAACATGTAATTTGTCCATATACTGTATTCCAGTATAATTGTCTATGGATAAATCTCATGAACAATGTTAAAGTATAGAGCACTCGCTTTGAATCTTAGAAATGATATTTCAAAGTCCCAGGGGAATTACATAGAGACTGTTCTCTCTATTATCCACTAGAAATGAGATACCGACCTGAAACAGACTGGTTTTGAAATTCTTTGTGATGCTACATTGTCAAATTTAATAGATACAATTGTGTTTTCAGATCTTAAAGTTTTTAAAGCACAGTTGCCCACCATACCGTTTTATGGTTAAAGTTTTATAATGATATAAAAAAGATCTGTACTAATTTAAGATGAAATCTGTAAATTTATTTGTGAATGTAATTAATATAGAGTAATTTACACAACAATGACTTTTCTTAAAATGCATATGTATATATTTAATAACGGATTTCCTCCAATTACATGCATATATGATGAAAATATTTAAAATTGAAAATTTGGATTTTAATAAACTTAAATTATACAGTTATCATATTTTATATATAATGCATATATATATTTCACACTATTCACAGAAATCAAAGCTTTTGATATTTTAATTTCAATTAGAGTATGTCTACATAATATCAACATAACTTGGTTTGAAAATAACATTTTTTTGAGGCATTGGGTGGCCCAATCCATTAGTGTCTGGCCCAGGGCTCTCATCTCAGGGATATGAGATCCAGCGCCCAGTCAGGCTTCCCATTCAGCCCAGAATCTGCATGTCTCTCTCTTCCTTTCCCTCTGTCCCTCCTCCATAGCTCTTTCTCTCTCGCTAATAAATAAATACTTTTTTTAAAAAAATGACATTTTTCTAAATTTTGGTGATACAAATTAACACTACTGTTTTTCTCACTGAGTTATTATTGAATTGAATTAATATTTTAAAAGATTTATAAGTGCTATGTTAAATTTTGGGGGAACATTTTATTTAATTTGTTTTTAAGTAATTAATGTTGATTGAAATGATGAAAAGGAAAAATATAAATGCTTTTAAATATGCCTTTTCATTACCTCTATTAACAAATGGGTATGGATACATAGCTTTATTACATAAATATAGAATCTATTGTTTACATTATGAAATTTAAAAATCCTCATTGCAACATAGAAAACAATATTTATATTTATACTTTTTTTAAGACAAGTAAACCAATTGGAGCAGGCTTACATTAAATAACAACATGAAAAATAATAGCCCTCAGAATTATGTATTTTGTTTTAAAAGTCACCAGCCATTTTAATTACAAATATTTGATATTGACCCAATTTTACACTAATCCCTGTGACATTTAACTTATGAGTTGGCAATGTGCATTATTTTATGCTTTTTAAATGTCACATAATTTGAATTTAACTGTATGTAAAAACTGATCCCTCTTGGCAATGAAAAGTAGAGTATTAGTGAGAAAAATGTTCTTAATTCCTCGGAACTTCTGCTTTACCATGTTTACCAACCACAGATGCTCAATTTTAAATATTCATCAACATGAAAATCATACTTTATAAATTATTTCCAAGACAGACTAGATAAAATGTAAGTAGTGAAATGTTTAATGATAATAAAAGAAATCTTAAAAATTATCTTTAAATGAAGATAGGAATTAGAGCACGATACTAAATTTAGCTGAAAGATTATTTGGAGTCAATTCTGGTAGATATTTTATAATCCATGTTTATTCTAGAACTATTCCTAAATATAATTGAGGGGACTTACTTTAATAATTGAAACTGGCATGATGAAAATATAGTCTATTAAACTCTGACATGATTACACACTATATTAAAAAATTATTTCTAAAAGTCTCCTTGTGGTGACACTATATATTATTCATTACATATTTAACTGCTGCTTGTCATAACTATACAATAATTTTCAGCTACATTTTCTAAAGTTGATATTTTTAAGTTCTGACAGTCTAAGTTCCTGAAAAGTTTCCCTTTATGGTTCCTTTATTTTTTTTTCCTCTCAGACCACACTGTCTATCAAAATCATATATAAGTTAGGACATCATTTTCCCTCTGACTTTAGAGTATATCCATAATAGTCCCTTTATGTCTTATGTTTCTATACTAGACACATTTATCAAGTTTATAAGAATATTTCACCTGGACTATTGTACAAAAACTTGTCTGATCTTCCTTCTTCTCTTATTTTTCATGTCTTAAAATAATTTTCCCACTGGAATTGGAATAAACTTGTTAAAGTATAATTCATTCTACTTACCCTCTTAAACCCTTCCAATAACATAGTAGGTATTCTTTTTAAAATGTCTTTAGGGTAATTATCATAGTCTTTATTTACATTAAGTATTTGAGGCAATTCTTCTCACATTTTAAAGCAGGTCTCAACCTGAAAATGAAAATTCAGGCGGGGGGGGGGTGGGAGATTGGGGTACCAGGTGGTGGGTATTATAGAGGGCACAGCTTGCATGGAGCACTGGGTGTGGTGAAAAAATAATGAATACTGTTTTTCTGAAAATAAATAAATTGGGGAAAAAAAAAAAAGAAGCATCAAAAAAAAAAAAAATTCAGGTTTTCCTGCAGGTAAGTGTGTCAGAGCATGATGTGTGTAGACTCTGCTGATCAGGCAGTACTGTCCATGTGTTAACTTGGCAGCTACTAGGAAGCTACATCAATGTCTGTCTACATTAGAATATACACACTGTTAGAGAAAGAACCTAAACTGTCTTGTTTACTGTTTAATCCCCAGCATCTTGACCAGTTCCTGCATCATGACAAGACTATAAAAAACTGATAGAATGCATGCATGAATAATGATAAATATATCCTCTATAGATAAAATTTAATTCTAATTAAAATAGCATATATTTTTAAACTATAGTAATATATCAAAGTCCACCTGATTATTTTCCTGTCTTTAAAGTGTGCTTATTAAGTAAATATGAAGGGAAATTATTTTGAAAATCTAAAAATAAACCAGATTCTATTTATTAAAATTAAAGTGTATGAATAGTTTTCCCAATATCTTCTTCAAATTTTAAATTTGTTTTAACAATAATATTTATCCTGTAGCATTGTCACTAAAAATGCAGATTTTAAAAGAAATTGAGAGGGTATATATAAAAAATGTGATACATCAATAATTTCTTTTCTTTCTTTCTTTCATTAGTTAATATATAATGTATTATTGGTTTCAGAAGTAGAGGTCAGTGATTCATTAGTCTTTTTTTTTAATCAGTCTTATAAAATACCCAGTGTTCATTACATCATGTGCCCTCCTTAATGTCCCTCACCCAGTTACACCATGCCCCCATTCCATTCCCTCCAGCAGCTCTCTGCTTTCTATGATTAAGAGTCTTTTATGGTTTGTTTCTTTCTCTGATTTCATTATTTTACTTTTACCTTTGTTCCCCTATAATCCTCTGTTTTGTTTCTTAATTCCACATATCAGTGAGATCATATGATAAGTCTTCCTCTGATTGGCTTACTTCACTTAGCATAATACCCTCTGGTTCCATCCACATCATTGCAAATGACAAGATTTCATTTTTTTCAATGACTAAGTAGTATTCCACTGTGTGTGTGTATGTGTGTGTGTGTGTGTGTGTGTCTATGTATTTCCATACCCGTGTCTTCTTTATCCATTCATCTATCAGTGAAAATCTGAGCTCTTTCCATAGTTGGGCTCTTGTGGATATTGCTACTGTAAACATTGAGGTGCTGGTGCCCCTTTGGATCATTACATTTCTATCTCTGGGGTAAATACCCAGCAGTGTAATTGCTGGGTAATAAAGTAACTCTATTTTAAACTTTTTGGGGATCCTTCATAATGTTTTCCAGAGTAGCTGCACCAGCTTTCATTCACACCAATAGTGTAGAAGGGTTTTCCTTTCTCCATACCCTTGCCATCATCTGTCATTCCTGATTTGTCAATTTTATCCATTCTGGTCAGTGTGACTTCATATCTCATTATGGTTTTGATTTGTATTTGCCTAATGGCAAGTAATATGGAGCATTTTTTCATATGTCTATTGACCATTTGATGTCTTCTTTACAGAAATGTCTGTTCATGTCTTCTGCCCATTTCTTGATGGAATTATTTGTTTTTGGGTGCTGAGTTTGATAAGTTCTTTACAGATTTTGGATACTAGCCCTTTATCTGATAAGGCATTTGCAAATATGTTCTCCCATGTTTTCACTTGCCTTTTGGTTTTGTTGACTGTTTCCTTTGCTGTGCAAAAGCTTTTGATCTTGAAGAAGTCCCAATATTTCATTTTCCCCTTTCTTTCCTTTGTCTTTGGAGACATGCTAGCAAGAGGTTGTTCCAGCTGAGGTCACAGATGTTCCCGTGTTCTCTTCTAGGATTTTGATATATTCCTGTTTCACATTTAGGTCTTTTATCAATTTTGACTCTGTTTTTTGTATATGGCGTAAAGAAATTGTCCAGTTTCTTTCTACACATAGGTATCCAATTTTCCCAACTCTATTTGTTGAAGAGGCTGTCTTTTTTCCATTGGATATTCTTTCATGCTTTGTTGAAGATTAGTTGACCATAGAATTGAGGGTCCATTTCTGGGTTCTCTATTCTGTTCCATTGATCTATGTATCTGTTTTTGTGCCAGTACCATACTAGCTTGATGATTACAGCGCTGTGATAGAGTTTGAAGTTCAGGAGTGTAATGCCATTGGCTTTGGTTTTCTGTTTCAAGATTCCTTTGGCCATTTGGAGTCTTTTTTAATTCCATACAAATTTCAGGATTATTTATTCCAGTTCTGTGAAAAAAAAGTTGATGGTATTTTGATAGGGATTGCATTGAATGTATATATTGCTCTAAGTAGCATAGACATTTTAACAATATTTGTTCTTCTAATACATGAGCATGTTTTCCATTTCTTTGTGGCCTCTTCAGTTTCTTTCTGAGTCTTCTATAGTTTTCTGAGTACAGATCCTTTGCCTCTTTGGTTAGTTTTATTCTTATCTTATGGTTTGGGAGCAATTTTAAATGGGATTGACACCTTAATTTCTCTTTTTTTCTTTCTCATTGGTAGTGCATAGAAATGCAACTGATTTCTGTGCATTGATTTTATATCCTGACACTTTGCTGAATTCCTGAATAAGTTCTAGCAATTTGGGAGTAGAGTCTTCTAGGTTTTCCACATAGAGTATCATGTCATTTGAGAAGAGTGAGAGTTTGACTACTTCTTTGCCAATTCTGAAGACTTTTTTTTTTTGGCCTGATTGTTGAGGCTAGGGCTTCTAGTACTATGTTGAACAACAGCAGTGAGAATGGATGATCCTGCCATTTCCTGATGTTAGGGAAAAGCTCTTAGTTTTTCCCTACTGAGAACTTTTCATATATGGCCTTTTTGAAGTATGTTCCTCTGTTCCTACACTGTGAAAAGTTTTAATCAAGAAAGGATGTTGTATTTTGTCAAATGCTTTTTCTGTGCCTACTGGGAAGATCATTCTTGTCATTCCTTTTATTTATGTAGTGTATCACATTTATTTGCAGATGTTAAAACAAATTTGCAACACAAGAATAAATCCCACTTACTCCTGGGAGATAATCTTCTTAATATACTGTTGGATACTATTGGGCATATTTTGGTAAGAATTCTTGCATCCATGCTCATCAGGGATATTGGTCTGTAATTCCCCTTTCTGGAGGGTGGGTTTTTTGTCTGGTTTTGGAATCAAGGTAATGCTGGCCTCATAGAAACAGTTTGGAAGTTTTCCTTTCATTTCTATTTTTTTGAGACATCTTTGGAAGACTAAGTATGAATTCTTTTTTAAGTGTTTGGCAGAAGTTCTTTGGGAAGCAATCTGGCCCTGGATTCTTGTTTGTTGGGAGGTGTTTGATTACTGCCTCAAATTATTTGCTGGTTATGGGTCTGTTTAGATTTTCTATTTCTTCCTGCTTCAGTTTTGGTAGTTTATAAGTCTCTAGGAATGCATCCATTTCTTTCAGATTGTTTTATTTGTTGACATGTGTTGCTCATAATATGTTTTTTATAATTGTTTGTATTTCTTTGGTGTTGGTCATGATCGCTCCTCTTTCATTCATGATTTTATTAATTTGGGTCCTTTATCTTTTCTTTTTGATAAGTCTGGCCAGAGGTTTATCAGTCTTATTAGTTATGTCAAAGAACAAGTTCCTAGTTTTTTTGGTCTGTTCTACTGTTCTTTTCATTTCTATTTCATTGATTTCTGCTCTAATATTTATTAATTCTCTTCTCCTGCTGGTTTTAGGCTTTATTGCTCTTCTCCAGCTCGTTTAGGTGTAAGATAAGGTTGTGTGTTTGAGACCTTTCTTGTTTCCTGAGAAAGGTTTGTAGAGCTGTATACTTCCCTCTTTAGGACCACTTTTGCTGCATCTTAAAGGTTTTGAACAGCTATGTTTTAATTTTTATATGTTTCCATGATTTTTAAAATTCTTCTTTAATTATCTGGTTGACCCATTTATTCTTTAGTAAGATGCTCTTTTTATTTATTTATTTTTATTAAAGATTTTATTTATTTATTTGACAGACAGAGATCACAAGTAGGCAGAGAGGCAGGCAGAGAGAGAGGGGGAAACAGGCTCCCTGCTGAGCAGAGAGCCTGATGTGGGGCTCAATCCCAGGACCCTGGGATCATGATCTGAGATGAAGGCAGAGGCTTTAACTCACTGAGCCACCCACATGCGCAGTAGGATGCTCTTTAACCCCTATGTATTTGAGTTCTTTCCAAATTTCCTCTTGTGATTGAGTTCTAGTTTTAAAGTATTGTGGCCTGAAAATATGCAGAGGATGATGCCTATCTTTTGGTACCAGTTGAGACCTCATTTGTGGCCCAGTATATTATCTATTCTGGAGAATGTTTCATGTGCACTTGAGAAGAATATGAATTCTGTTGCATTAGGATGGAATACTCTGTATGTACCTGTGAAGTCCACCTTATCCAGTATATCATTCATAGGCCTTGTTTCTTTGTTGATCTTCTGCTTATGATCAGTGATCATCTTCGTGAGTGGGGTGTTAAAGTCCATTACTATTATTTTATTATTATCGATGCATTTCTTTAATTTTATTATTAATTAATTTATATAGTTGCCTGTTCCCATGTTAGGGACAGAAATTTTTACAATTGTTAGTTCTTCTTATTGGATAGACTCTTTAATTGTGATATAGTGTCCTCCTCATTTCTTATTACAGTCTTTGGTTTAAAATCTAATTTGTCTAATATAACAATTGCTACCCTAGCTTTCCTTTTGATGCCCATTAGCATGATAAATTATTTTCCATTCCCTTACTTTCAATCTGGGGTGTCTTTGGGTCTAAAATGATTCCCTTGCAGACACACATCAGTGGGTTTTGTTTTTATTTTGTTTTGTTTTGTTTTATCCAGTCTGATACCTTGTGTCTTTTGATGAGCATTTAGTCTGATTACATTCAGAATGACTATTGAAAGAAATGAATTCAGTACCATTGTATTATCTGACCAGTCACTGTTTCTGCATATGTCTCTGTTCCTTTCTGGTCTATGTTATTTTTGGGCTCTCTCTTCACTTAAAGGATCCCCTTTAATATTTCTTGCAGAGTTGGTTTAGTGATCACAAATTCCTTTAGTTTCTGTTTGTCATGGAAGCTTTTCATCTTTCCTATTTTGTATGACATTCTTGCTGGATAAAGTATTTTTGACTGCATATTTTTCACATTTAGCAACCTGAATATCGTGCCAATCCTTTCCGGCCTGCCCAGTCTCTGTGGATAGGTCTTCTGCAAGTCTAATGCTTCTACCCTTGTAGGTTACAGACTTCTTGTCTTGAGCTGCTCTCAGGATTTTCTCTTTGTCTCTGAGATTTGCAAGTTTCACTATTATTGGTTGGGATATTGACCTATTTTTATTGATTTTGAGGGTGCTTTTCTATTCCTCCTGGACTTGAATACCTCTTTCCTTCCCCAGATTAGGGACATTTTCCACATAATTTGCTCCACTATACCTTTTACCTCTTTCTTTCTCTTTCTTTCCTCTTCTGAGATCCCAATTAGTCTAATATTGTTTTGCTTTATGGTATCATTTATCTCTCGAATTCTCCCCACATGATCCCCTCTCTTTTTCTCAGCTTCTTTATTCTCCATAATTTTGGCTTCTATATCACTAGTTCTCTCTTCTGCCTCACTTATTCTAGCAGTTAAAGGCTCCATTTTTTATTGTACCTCATTAATTATCTTTTTGTTTTCGACTTATTAGATTTTAGTTCTTTTACTTCTTCAGAAAGGGATTTTCTAGTGTTTTCTATGCCTTTTTCAGCCATAGTTAGCATCTTTATAATAGTTATTCTGAACTCTAGTTCTGACATCTTACTTAAACCCATACTGATTAGGTCTCTGGCAGTCAGTACTGCCTCTTGTTCTCTTTTTTGAGGTGAGATTTTCTGTCTTGTCATTCTATCCAGAGAAGAACAGGTGAACAAGAGAACAAAATACTAAAATGACAAAAACAACCCCAGAGAAATATACACTAAACAAATCAGAAGAGACCTAAAACAAAAACAAAAACAAAAACAAACAAAAAAGAATATAATCAGATAGGTGAACAGAACAGAGCAACAGAGCAATACCCTGGATCCTGTATGTATTTTGGATGTCTTTTAATTTGTTTGTTAGAAAAGTAGATCCCAAAATTGTTAAGAAATAAAAAATTACATGTGTACAAAAGTGAAATTAAATACATTGAAATGATAGAATGAAACTGCAAGAATGAAAAAAAAAGATTTATAAAAATTGATAAACTAAGAAATTGGGTGAAAAAGGAAGGAAAAAATTAAAATTAAAAGACTGAAGAATCATGGGAACAAAATCATGAATTCTATATTCTATTTTAACCTTGCTTTAGAGTTTTGCAGTTCTGTGTGATCCATAAACTTGGTCTTGGCTGGATATGCTCCCTGATCTTCTGGGCGAGGGGGCTTTTGCATTGATTCCCAGTGTCTTTACCCAGGTGGAACAGCACTGCCCTTGCCAGGGAGCTGGTCTCAATGTAAGTGGCTCTGGGCTGTTCAATGTGACTTTTTTTCCCTGAAGCCCTTCCACATTGCTTTAGAAGATGAGTGAGAATGGCTGCCTCCCAATCTCCAGCTGGAACTGAAAACTAGGGACCCCATTTCTCAGTGTGCCCTCAAGGAAAAGCAGTCAAACACTTGTCTCCCTGGTCTCCATTTGCACTCATCACCCAGTCGATGACTGAGCATTTCTACCTTAGGCATAGGACCCCATTTGGAGTCTCTAAACTCTGCTGACTCCTGCAGTGTGTACCCACGTGGCTCCTCCTGGGATGCAAGGGCAGTGTCCTGGCAGTTCTGCTACTTCCTGGCCTGGGCCCCTGCTTGGAGAGCTGTTGACCAACCATGTTGGGATATGTGGTATATTGCTACCCTGGGTTGAGAGCCCACTCCTGGACTCACTGATTACAGCCAACTTCCCTACTCCAATGTCTCTGAACTCTGTCCCAGTCAGGCAACTCTAGTCTTCTTGTGACCCTGGGGATCCTGAGACCACACTGTCTACCCCACTTCATCACCCGAGTGTCTTTCAGTCAGGGACGGCCCTCCCTGTGGCAGATTTTTCGAAGTTCTGATTTTGTGCCCCACTGCTGTTATTTTCAGTGCTGGCTGATGGAGGCTTCCTCTCCACCACAGTTTATATTCCCATATATCACCTCGGATTCATTTCTCTGCACCTCCTACTTTGCAGAAAGTGATCACTTTTTTATTTGTAGAGTTGCAGCTAATCTTTTCTTAGATTTCCAACTGAGTTTGCAAATGTTCAGAATGCTTTGATAGTTATTTAGTTGAATTTTTGGCACCAGAGAAAATCAAGATCTCCTACCCCTCTGCCATCTTGGACCTATCCACCAATAGTTTGTTAAAATAAAAAAGCAAGACCCATTAAACAACCTATAATATAATATAATTAGCTATATTCATTTTTGTTCATTTTGAAATGTGTTTTCATTTATTCTTTTATTTACTTCTATTTTTATTAAGGTATAATTATATTACATTAATTTCAGATATACAACACAATTCAATATTTTTATATATTGTAAAATAATCACCACAATAAACTAGTTAAGATCTGTCAATTTACATAGTCACAAAACTTTTTTTTTCTAATAATGAGGACTTTTAAGATCTACTCCCTTAGCCACTTTCAAATATGCAATAGAATATTACTACCTATATTCACCATACTGTACATTACATCACAAGACTTAATTATTTTAAAACTGGAAGTTTGTATCCTTTGATGTGAAAAATTCCATTTTCTGAATCATTGAAGCAAGAATTGAGAAAATTAGTAACCAAGACAAGAGCACTTTTTTGCAGTAAGAATTTCATACACAATTTTTAACAAAATTTAAGGGATAATTTAAAAAAATCTTTTTGCTTGTTTTTGCTTATTGCAATATTCCTGGACTTTCTTAAATTTCATGTGCTGGTGAGAAAGAAAAAATCATTATAGGTTTACTAAATTCCATCACCTTGTTTCTCCTTCCTTCTTCTCTTCTTCTTTCTCATCTCATTCTTCTCATTCCTTTTCATCTTCTTAGGCCTCTTCTATTTCATATTCCTATTTCTGCCTCTTCTCTTCTTCCCCCTCCTTTATTTTTCTTTTTCTTTTCTCCCAAGTTATAATACTAACAAAAGCAAAAACAAAACAAAACTGACTGAAAAATGAACTACATTGGGACGCCTGGGTGCCTCAGTGGGTTAAAGCCTCTGCCTTCAGCTCAGGTCATGATCCCAGAGTCCTGGGATCAAGCCCCGCATCGGGCTCTCTGCTCAGCGGGGAGCCTGCTTCCTCCTCTCTCTCTGCCTGCCTCTCTGCCTACTTGTGATCTCTGTCTGTCTCTGTGATCTAAGTAAAATCTTTTAAAAAAAATGAACTACATTATTAATGTGGTTATCTCATATTTCAATAATAATTTGGTTATTTAAGAACTTTAGAGGTGTTAGCTGAATAATTCATTAATTTATTATGCTTTTGTAAGATCTATAATCCTACTAAAATGCCACAACTAATAAAATGACATAATAAAGAATCAAACAAAATTAGTATTACAAAAATATAAGTAGCACAAACTATTTTATCTTAAAAATAAAGGAAATTCTTATGTAAAAATAAATAATTTAATTGATATACAGTACAATAATTCTAAGATTATTCTTCTATTTGTCCAAATGTTATTTGAAAATCCTTAGTTCACATAACTAATTTAAGAATTAGTTTAAACAAACATTTTTTTTAAAATATGTGATGAATCATATATATGTTAAACTTACTGACATTATGCTTGTTGAGGACAATAAAACAAAGCAATACTCCATAATTCTTTAGGTCATATATCCCTTTTAAATTTGTTGAAACTTTGGGTTTTGTCTAGGAAAAAGAAATGCATTATAAAGATTTTATTTATTTTTTTATCAGTTATACTTCAATACTGTTAAAAATCAATCTATCTTGAGTGAATTATGTCACATTTACTTCTGATCTCTGTATGAAATTTGTTGTTTTTTTTTTCTGATTACTCATGACCACAATTTCTTAAAATACAGCCAACTAATTAGTTCATATACAATTATTTAACAATCATATTCATTTACTAAATAAGATAATATGAACTTACTATACTGTTATTGGTGTGTTTAATTTGATTGAAGGATATTTAAGGTAAATTAATTGGTTTCTTTTATGCTGTAAAGATACAATTTCTTAACAATAAACCTTGAATATCTGAGTTCAACCAGCTATCACATGAGAAGGTCTTCCAAGCACCTGTCTGAAAAAAAAAAAAAGGAGAGAGAGAAAGTAATAGTATAATTGGGGAGAGGGGGACAAACTACCCTGTAGCCAGTAAGTTCATAAATTATAAAAGGATAATATAAAGTATAGAAAAAAAAAAACAAAAAACTAGAAAAAAAACACAGGCTTTTCATTACAACATACATAATAAAGAAAAATCTTACCACTTGGGTACAAATTAATTATAAAAACCTTAGAAATAGAAAATAAGAAAAGGGCATAAAAATAGAAATCAAAAATTACAAATTTCTATAAAACTCATAGAAAAAATACTTAACCTTGCTATCACACACAAAAAAAAATTAAGCATGCTCCTTTTGCCTATACTATTCACAAAGTTTTTAAAGACATAGATTTGAGGAAGAATGGAGGATTAGAACAGCCATACATTGTAGTGGCCATGAAAACTGGTACAACCTCTCTAGGAAACAAGTTTTTAAAAAATGCAACAAATACCTACATTAGTTAGTTTAACCTGCTCTAAAAAGAGACCTAAAGTACTCCTGTTCAGACAACTAAAAAGAAATATGAAATACTGTTGTTCAGACAATAAGAAATACATATTTCTCATGTAAAATCTGGAGATATGTAATCTCAGGACAAATAGTCATTTTTAATTGATATCATTCTTAAATGATAAGATCTTTCAGTAACCCATATTCCTTCCACTTTATATTTCTGCCACAATCACTAAGAAATGTGTTGTAATCTGCATGACCAAATACAGGTCATCTCCACATCTGTGCATCAGGAAACGGAAAAAGTTAGATAATCACATGTCTAATTCAAGATCCAGTAAATGTAATTATGGTTGCCACTTATGTCCCATTGTTGCAAAGGTAGACACATAACACATAATAATGTGAAAATAACATTGGCCAAGGAGTTCTCTAGCTAGCTAATTAGCATAACTTTATTATTACTGACAATTTCTTGTTTTCGATGAGTTCTATAAGTTATCGTACCCAAAGGCTTTTCTGGACATAGTTCTTAAACTTACAGAATATCTTCCTATATTTAATATTGCCTATGTTCTGCTCAGCTTTCTCTCATCATCAGTTCATTGGTAATGGTGTCATGCCATCTGAAAACTCTTATTTTGATCTATGCAGCTGGGCTGACAACCATTGTTTGCATAAATAAAAATAGTACAATTCATTTCAAAAGCCCTGAACAACAGAGCTCCTACTTTGAGCTGTATATAAAGCATGTGCTTTTGGCAACAAATAATCTTTTTTTTTCTTTTTTCTGGTACTGAATCTTCAAATTTTGTACTTTTACAAAATTTTTACTGCTTGTTGCTGGCAAAACATTGCTTTTGTAGGAGAACTTTATTTTCTTCCAAGTATGCTTGTGAACTGGCATTCTGCCTACTTTCTCTAGAGTTATAACTTCCATAGACTTGTAATTCACTTTCCAATTTATTACAGGTGGAGTTTACATCAAACTTTTGCAAAGATGTAACAAAGATCGTAAGTCTTTATGTCTTCATCCATTGTTACCTTGTTGTCCAATGACCAAATAGCAAGTCATTGACATATATTTTCAAGCATGTTCAGAACATATGTTCATATGTTCTGCTACCCTGCTCATCTGCCCTAGAGTGTTCTGGGTATAAGAATGCATTAGAGTTGTCATTTTCTCCTCACTGGATGTTTATTATTTATAAAGATTTTATCTGTTCATACATCTGTAGAGCAATCTTTCGTCTCCCAACTTCATAGTAATCTTAGGTAGTGTTGCATTTTGGGGATAGGGTTTGCTCTGAGACTGGCTGGATGGAACCACTTTCGTCAGCTAAGGTTGCTCCCATCTGGGTTAGTGCACTGGGCTTGCCAAACCCTGACCCCAGCGGTGTCTAATAAAGTTCTTGGTTGTGACTGGAAAAAAAAAAAATCTTTATATGTCCAATACTTTATGTGTAATATCTAGGGAAAATAATAAATTATAGAAAAGATACTACAAAATAGAGTTAGTTAAATAATAGCAATTTCATTATTTTTTATACAGTAATTTTATGATAGGCTGGAAGTGGTGTCAGTGGGGGTGGGTCTAGAGCAGTGGAAAGCTTTATAATTCCAGTCATGCTGCCATGCCACTTTTATCCCTGGTTCCACTAAAATTATTACCATCATTCAGGCAATGAAAATGGAGAAAGAGATGGTCCAATAAATGCACTTGGCAATATACTCAAGAAACAAAATGGTAGAAAATTAATAAATAAAAATAAGTGAATGGAATTTCAGTAACAGTGTAATGAAAGAACTCTACCAATTACATATTCCTACATAGAACTGGTACATACAGGCTCCTTCTTTAATCTGTGGTAAATCTCAATCCCATCTTTGGTTGTTTTCATTAAGTATTGGTTTTAACTATATGTGTACAAACACATATATATATATGGTTTTTATCAATTATAACATTTTGATAACTAAGAGATTTTTTAAATTAACATACAATGTGTTATTGGTTTCAGAGGTGCAGGTCTGTGATTCATCGGTCTTATATAATGCCTAGTGCTTATTACATCACATGCCCTCCTTATTGTCCACCACCCAGTTACCCCATCCCTTTACCCTCCTCCTCCTCAGTAACCCTCAGCTTGTTTTCTATGATTAAGAGCCTCTTATGGTTTGAGATAAGATATTTATCATAATACCATTTACTTAAAATTACTATTAAAACATGGTTTATTTGTGGGGGAGGTGGGTAATTGAATGTGCATATGCTTTTCCATATTTTTTAGCACAATTGTAGGCATATTTGTATAGCTCTAGAAATAGCTATGGCCAGTATGGAATAATTCTGCTCCATCTATGGAGAAGCATTTTGAGGACTATATTCGAAATTACAGTTTATTCAGCTGCTGCTGCACTGACCACAAAAGACTGGCAGTGAGATGACAAAATAACAAGAATAAATCCAAGAAGTCGTGATCACTGAGTTATCACAAGAACCACACATGCTGTGCAAGGTCATCAGAAGTACATCAGAATTTGCATTCGTGTAAAATAAATATTTGTTGATATTTGAGCATTTCTTTGTACCTTCACATATTCTTGCATATTCTAAACATGAATTGGTATAGGAGGTGAGGTACAAAATATAAAACTTTGGTTCAATGGGCAAATTGTAGACCATAAGGGACGTGATAATAGAGGTTGAAAATAGAAGAGATTGATGTTATACCAGGGCTGTCATGTATGACTACTTGGGAGGTAGATTACTAGCAATGCATTTGTAGCTTCAGGGAAAGGGACTGGAAACAAGAAATGTAGTACTGCATCCTGGTCATCACCCTGCCCCTTAGCAGTGGAAATTCTGTAAATGGCCTTCTGCCAGATTCTTGGCCTCTCGCCTTAGGCAAAGAATTGTCAAATGTCCTAAGAAAAATAACAGAATGCGAATCCACATCTCTGAAACTTGGCCCTCACTGGGCTATTGGCCCTATAAGTTCTATTTTCTTGACACACACAAATATGTGTGTGTGTTTGTGTGTATTGTGTGTGTGCTCCCCTTTCTAATCCATTCCTGGAGCAGCGATACACAAAAAGTTCATCCACCTTAGGAGAACTGGAAGCCTCAAAGGAAAAATATTTTATAATGTGTAATCAATCAAATAAGTAACTAATATAGAGACTTTAAAAACACTTTTCCTGTTCTTTTTCTAAAAGTAGTCTATAAGCAACACATAAAACACTGTGTCCACCAGTAACTTTTATTAGCACTATCTCAAATTTATTCTCTAAAAAGCCACCATTAAAAGGAACAAAGCTCCATGACATTGTACTGAGTCCAGAGTTTTAGCAGAATGTGTCTGAAATATCTACCTGTGTGCCAAATTCCAGTACGGTGAGGAGAATGGTGCAAGCAATTGAAATTTATTATTAGTAGAAGTAATGGTAGTAGTTATATCTAGTGAAATTTTTTGTTAAGTCCTTTAATTCAGAATGATACACAAAAAATTCAAAGGTAACAAAAAGTATCATATGGTAATTTCATATCAATAAGAGTAAATATGATACTTTAAGTTTAGTATTTGTGGATAGTAAAAAGAAAGTGATTACATATTTTTGGCAGATGGTTTATAATGCATATGTGAGTGTGGAGGGTTGTGATGTGTCAGTGTGTGAATAAAATTAACCAGAAAATGTTAATGCATTTAACAAAATTTTGAGGTCTAACCAATAGACCAATCATCACAGTTACCAATTTAAGGGGCACCTGGGTGGCTCGGTGGGCTAAGCCTTTGCCTTCGGCTCAGGTCATGATCTCAGGGTCCTGGGATCAAGCCCTCATTGGGCTCTCTGCTCAGCAGGGAGCCTGCCTCCCCCTTTCTCTACTTGCTGCTCTACCTACTTGTGATTCCTCTCTCTCTGTCAAATAATAAATAAAATCTTAAAACAATTACCAATTTTTAAAAAGTTTGTGTACATGTGCTAAAATAATAAATTAACCACATATCCCAAAGAATAAGATCAACTGCATGGAATCAATCCCTCATCTTCATGCAAATGAATAATCTAGATACCATATTAATTATCATGAGATTCTGATTAGGCAAAAAGAAACATCCAATAAGACTGAGATGCATGGTACATATGTCATAATGACAGAATAATGAGTTCAGCAATGTTGGTCATATGAAAGCATACATCATTTCTAAAAAATACATTAAGTTTAAAACATTAAATATGTGTGAAAATCACAAACTTGAAGAGCCACTGAACTAACAACTAAAGTTAAAAGTTGCTCAGTGTTGGAAAACTGCAATAAAAATTGATTCCATGAACTGACATGCATTAATTGGTTTACCTCCAGATCGTGCATGTCCTTATGAAATGACAGTTATTTTTTCATAAGATTGCTAAAACACATAGGAGATTTACAAAAATCACAGAAAATTATTACCACCCTAGAAATAGTATAATGTGAAAAATAATTGTGATATTTTATATGTGTTCTAGTTCTGTGATGAAGTATTATGCTGCTATGTACTGACATGGCGGTATATTCAGCATGTCTTAAATACAGACACTACTCATGCTGTTTTCTCAGAACCTGATACTTACATTAAAAACAAACAAACAGGGAAAGAAAAATCAAATCATTGTAAAAACATTATCTATAAACATATATAATATAGATTAGATATAAAGTATATTAAATATAGATTACAGTATACATTTTCAATATGTGCAATCTTTTCCATGCCCTCTTGCAATAAAAATTTCTCCTAAAGACTGTGATCTTTTATAAGGTCTATCACTATAAGTTGCTCTGTTTTTGATTCCAACTTTCTCCATCCCTCACATTTTTTCAAGTTTTCAGTCAGCATAATGATTTAAATGGTTAATTCATTTGTTGTTTCCCAACTTGATAATGTTAGCTATCTCTATCCTATTACCAATATATCCTATTACCAATATAATCAAATCCATTTCCAAATGGAAAGTGTAGTAGTACTTGCAAGGGAAGTTCAATTATTCATTTCTGACTGTGTTAAGGAACTAATTATTCTTTTAATGTCTGCATAAGTCAAACAAAACGAGAGAAAAATGGAGTGATGTGTTCATTTTTCTTTGTAACAATGTATGAACAGTATTAAACTACCATCTACCATTAAGTTTTAAATATATGTGTGTATATATGTATATGTATATGTGTATATATACACACATATATGTATATGTTTTAAATATATATGTGTGTATATGTGTGTATATATGCATATGCATACATGTATACATATACATCTGCATGTATATGTGTGTATATATGTATGCATATGCATATATACACAATATACAAACACACACAAACACACACACTCACATGTATGTTAATTATGTAGACTTTGGGTGTCATACTTCAAAAATTTCTCTTTAGAAATGAACTTGCCAAAGCTTACTCATTTCTTTGAAGTCTTCCTGAAGTGTTTCTTCTACTAAATTCCTTATGTGGGGGGGTGCCTGGGTGGCTCAGTGGGTTAAGCCTCTGCCTTCGGCTCAGGGTCCTGCAATCTCAGGGTCCTGGGATCGAGTCCCGCATCGGGCTCTCCTCTCAGCGAGGAGCCTGCTTCCTCCTCTCTCTCTGCCTGCCTCTCAGTCTACTTGTGATATCTCTCTCTGTCAAATAAATAAATAAAATCTTAAAAAAAATATGAAATTGTTTATCAAAAAAAAAAAAAGAAAGAAATTCTGTTTATCATTGGTTGAAAACAGAGATGACCTAGCTTTAAAAAAGTGAAATTCGAGTTGCAAAGAGAAGAGTTATTGTCCAATGTCCCAATTTGCTTGCTAAAATTAAAGTATGTTTAAGGGGTAAATATCTCAAGCTGGTAGTAACTACTGTAATGGGGTAGCTATTCTGAACAAACTACTAAAATCACCCTAACACCATTGACTTTAAAAAAAATTATTAGAAAAAAATGAGGTAAGTGGGGATGACTTAGAAAGAACATGAATTAATTATGTAACTTAAAGAAGGTCAGTTTGTAAGTATACAATATGGAAGCATTGCTTCATCAAAGTAAATCTACATTTACGGTAGATCCTCAATTGCAACTGTAATCTGATAAACTTTTTGTAATACATGAATTCCACTCAATATTGTTTTCAAATACAATACTCTGTCAACATTTTTGGGTATATTATATTGAGGTGTATAATACATACATTATCAGCTCCTTACATTGGAGGGAAATGTTTTAACTGATTTAATAAAAACAAAAATAACATTTGAGGGTAGGAGACATGGATGAGGTTTTAGGAAAAGTAAGAAAACTTTTACATTTTGGCACATATTTTCTTTTGCTTATGTGTTCATTAGTAAGTATTTTGCTATAAAATCTAAGAGGAAATTTTTATCTAATGTGACACTATTTTGTGTATGTTTTTTAACAAATTTATAAAATAGAAAAACACTCAAATATATCTTGAATGTACAAATAAATTATCTATTATAATTCACCAATTATAATATATTGCACCATTATAAATAGAGAAACATTAAACTTTTTAGGCAACTAGTCATCTTCCAAAGTGACTACACTATTTTGCATTCCCACCAGCCATGATGAATTTTTGTTGTCTCATATCTTCACCAGAAGTTGATATCTTTCAGTTTTGAATTTTTTGATTTGTTTACTATTATATGTATATGTGCATACATGCATGTATATTTTAACCTTTTTTATAGCTGTATGTATCTCATTATTTTAATTTTTAATTCCCTGGTGACAAATAGTTTTGAACATATCATAGGCTTATTTGCTATCTGTTTTGAATGAGGAGTTTGTTCAGGTACTTTTCCCATTTGTAAATTTTGTAATAAATGTTCATATAACTGAGCTGTGAAATATCTTTGCATAATTTGGATAAAATCTTTTATAAGATGTTATACAAATACATTCTCTCAGTCTTTGATTTCTGTTTTTATTCGCTCAGTAGTGTTTGCAGAGCAGCAGTTTTTAATTTGAATAAAGTTCAATTCATTAAATTTTTCTTTTATATATTATGCTTTTGGTGTTATATCTAAAAACTCATCACCAAATCCAAGGTCACATAGATTTTATTTTTAGAAATTTTAGGATTTTCAATTTTACATATAGGTATATTATCTTTTCTAGTTAATTTTGTGAAGGATTTAAGGTTTGGATCTGGGTTAATTTTTTGCTTGTGGACATACATTTATTTGATCATTATTTGTTGAATAGATGATATATTCTCTCTTGGAATGCTTTTGCATTTACCTCAATTTTCTTTCCTTTTTTTTTATACTTTATTTATTTACTTAATTGAAAGAGAGAAAGTGAGAGTGTACGTGTGTGTGTGCATGTGTGTGCACAAGCAGGGGGAAGGGCAGGAGGAGAAGGAGAGAATCCTAAGCAGACTCCATGCTGAGTGCAGAGCCCAATGTGGGACTCTCTCTGATGACCTAAACCAAAATAAAAAGTTGGGCACTTAACTGACTGAGCCACCAAGGCGACCTTCTTCTCAATTTTCAATTGAGTACATTAAAGTGGGTGTTTTTATAATTGAATTAACTGTATTCACTTCATATCTTCAAATCACAACATTCCCAAGATATCTGTAATATTTACATCATTTTTCAGTACAGAAAATAAAGCATAGGTCAATCTTACTCTTTAAATATTTTTATGCACTATTTTGGTGTAAAATTCTGATAATGGAAAGGATACTAGTAAATTTCTTATTAATAATTTGTAAATTTCAATTATAACTTAGGAGTAAATATATTTTTACAAATAATGGAATAAAAGCAAGAATGCACTTTTTAGTTTTTTCTAGTTTGAAAATTTATTTCATTTATATCAATATTTTATCTACATGAAACGGGAAAAAAGCACATATGTTTAAGAATACTTGTGTAAGTCTCTTACAACAAACACTGATTATTTTGCATATTTTTACATATTTTACTTCATTTATTTTTTTCTTTTACCTCTTTGTAGTGAGATCTATTACAATCTTCATTTTAACAAAAGAACTCAGTGAAGCAAAGAGGTTAAGTAACGTTTCTAATTTCTAATAACATCTAGTAAGATTTCATTGTGGCATCAAAATTCATTCTATGATTTATTTTTGTGTTCTGTCATTTAAAGATTAGTGAAATAATATAAACCATTTTTTTAAAAGATTTTATTTATTTATTTGACAGAAATAAATCACAAGTAGATGGAGAGGCAGGCAGAGAGAGAGAGAGGGAAGCAGGCTCCCTGCTGAGCAGAGAGCCCGATACGGGACTCGATCCCAGGACCCCGAGATCATGACCCGAGGCGAAGGCAGCGGCCCAACCCACTGAGCCACCCAGGCGCCCCATAAACCATGTTTTTAATGTCTCTAACACACCTGTTTTAATTATTCAAAGTATAATGTCCACTTTATAGATAGATCCTAATTTTAATGGATTCACATCATGTTTCAAGAATTATTTTATACAATATTTTTGACTAAATTAAAAATATTTTTCTTATATTAATATTAGCCTTTGGTGATGAAATGTACAAATATGAAACATGTCAATCCTTACACTTCCTTTTTTTTTTTTTTTACTTTAATGTTCATTATGAGATTTCTTACTTTGAGCTTTTGTACAACTACTCTACTTTCTGAGTGTTATTAAAATTAGCTTCTATAATCAGTATTTAAATCTAATTAACTGTAGTCCACAGCCTTTACTAAAGGTAAAGAGACCAGTGAGTTTACTTTTCAAGCCTACTGAATGTGTTCTTTCTTAATATGACCTTAGTAGATTATATTTTTTCTCAGAAATTCTTTCTTCTTCATCTTTATAATTTTCTTTTTTTTCTTCCTTCATATCACTTTGGCCCTTTGACCTGCTTTGCCAGTGAAATGTGATAACAACTAATATTTTACCTGACCAGATATTTTCAATATACTAGGATGATTTTACTTGTCCTCTTGCATCTTTAAAATAACATTTCTAGATACAGGTGCTTATCTCAAGGAACTGAGTTTTTTGCCTGGGTCTCATAATGAATTATAAATGAAATAGTAAACACTGTTAACCCATAGATGCATGAGCAAGAAGTAAATGTGTGCCATCAAAAGTTACTGAAATATTTTGATGTTTTATTAAGCAATATGTACACAAATATTGGACTAAATCAAATACAATGAATTACATACCTTTCTACAACCAATAGATGAAGTGAGGGCATCAATGTCAGTGCCTCAATTTAAATTAGTGTAAGGGTGCTTGGCTGGCTCAGCAGGTAGGGCATGCAAATCTTGATCCCTGGGTTGTGAGTTCAAGCCCCACGTTGGGTATATAGATAACTTAAAAATAAAATCTTTTTATTTTTTTTTTATTTTTATTTTTTTTAAAGATTTTATTTATTTATTTGTCAGAGAGAGAGAGAGCACAGGCAGACAGAGAGGCAGGCAGAGGCAGAGGGAGAAGCAGGCTCCCTGCCGAGCAAGGAGCCCGATGTGGGACTTGATCCCAGGACGCTGGGATCATGACCTGAGCCGAAGGCAGCTGCTTAACCAACTGAGCCACCCTGGCGTCCCAAAAATAAAATCTTTTTAAAAAATGGTGTATTAACCAAGGTTCTCCAGAGAAACAAAACCAATACAATACATATTTACATAGAAATAGATTTATTTTAAGAAATTGTTCATGAGATTATTGAGGTTGGCAGGTACAAAATCTGCTGGAGACCCAAGGAAGAAACAATAATGCAGTTCAAGCCTAAAGGTCACCTGCTGACAGAATTCCTTCTTGCTCAGGGGAAATTAGTTTTTGATCTCTTAAGGCCTTCAACTTTTGTTGATTTGTATGAAACCTAACCACATTATGGAAGGCAATCTGTTTACTCAAAGTTCATGAATTTAATATTAATCTCAAAAAAAAAAAAAAAAACCCTCACAGAGACTTTTAGAACAATGTCTGACCAAACATCTGGGCACAGTGTACCAGCCAAATTATAAGTAAAATTACCATATTAGTAAATCTGAATCATGTTCTTATATAAGGCTATAAATACAAATGTAATATTTCATATTTCACACCAGTCTTGAAATCTACTAAAACAAAAGGATAAAAAAATAATGTATTAGCCAAATGTATGACTTTATAGTTTTATTTGAGTGTTTTCAGAATCATTATCAATGCATAAAATCAGGAGATTTTTTTTTTAGGTAGATATCTGGATAACTTGTTTTTCTTGAAAACTCAGATCTGTTACTACACGGCAGCATTTGTCTCCCTCCTTAGATTGTCATTCCCTGCTTCTTTGCCACATTCTCCACTGCTTCTTTTAACACTAGGTCAGTATCAGTTGCCTTTATTACCTTACTTTGTACTTTTCTTATACTCGGAGTTAGGTTAAATGATTATCTCATGGAGGTATTTCAGTCCTCTGCATTATTTGAGAAACATAATCTTAAAGATATTAGAATAAATTCATTTTAGAAGAAGAGAAGTATGTAAGTTCTTATTAGATTTGTTGTCATGTTTTCTGAGACTGAAGAAAACTCTTTTAATTTTGAAAATTTTCTCTGAATTACTTGAAATATTGTCATTTATAATACTCTTGCTGAATACCACCAGTCTTTCAGTTCCTGAATTGAACCCTTAATAGCAGTCAGTATCACCTAAAATGATAAATTAAAAATAGAACATCAAGCTGCTCTTTAACGTCAAGGCTCATTTAATATAACTGATCACTATGAAAGCAAACAATGAACAATTAAAAAGAGATCCTGTCCATATAATGTATATCAAGTATTTTAATTGTCTTCATTAGGGATGCATGAAAAACCCAAAATGTGTTTTGGTTGTGGAAAGTAATGATCCAAGATAAAAATATATCAACATGGGAGAAAAATAGCACATAAAATCATTTCTGATTTGTCACCTGGAATTAGAAGCACCTTTCCATGACATAATACTGTCAAACCTTTGATTCAGTTATTAAATGTGCAGATGATTAAAGTACAAGCTGGTCAAAGAAATCTAATTAACAGTGCAGATTATTCTCAGAAGTGAGCTACTACTTTATTCATATTGTGAACAACTTAAAATGCTTCACACCAAGATAAGTCTTGATGTAAAAGGAAATTGTGGACAGTAGGCATTGTGATACAAAATATGCCTGTTGAAATTGTATGTTCCATAAAAATTTTAAAAATGTAATTGTTGAGTCATTGCACTGTACACCTGAAACTAATATAACAATATATGTTAATCAACTGGAATTAAAATAAAAACTAAAAAAACTCAAACCAGAAACTATATATTTCAAAACCAGACAATAATTTTAATGCTGGAGTTTTCAACTTGCACACTGTTGACATTTTGGATCAGATAAATATTTTATTTTATTATTATTATTTTTTTTAGTCCTGAGCTGCCCTATATATTGTAGGATATTTAGTAACACCACTGACCTTAACCCATTACAGGCCAGTGGCAGTCCTCTAGCTGTGACAGCCCAAAATATCTTCAAATATTGTCAATATTCCCTGTAGGGCAACATCATCTCTAGTTGGGAAATATAATTTAATGTTACATCTTCTTAAATATTAAAATACATATCCTATGAGTATTCAAAAATAGGACATGTAAACATGCACAATGATCATTTATCTAAAGGAAATGTGGGCTTAAAAATTTACTTAAAATTTAAAATCTTAGAACTGAATCACAAGGACCACAATCAAGATAACTAATATATACATCACATAGTTACCATTTTCATCTTTGCCTGCCTGCCTTCCTTCTTTTCTTCTTCTCCTCTGCCATCGCTGCCTTCTTCTTCTTCTTCTTCTTCTGCTTCTTCTTCTTCTTCTTCTTCCTTCTGTGTGTGGTGAGGACACTTAAGATATAACTTCTTAGGAAATTACAAGTAAGCAATACATGGATGTAAATTATAGTCACCATGCCCTATTTACATCTTCAGAAATTATTCATCATAATCATTCATAATTGAGACTTTGTATCCTTTGATCAATATCTCTCTATTTGCTCATCCCTTGAGTCCCTGGTAACCACAATTCTGTGCTCTCTTTCTATGAGACCGTTTTAGATTACACATAGTAAATGAGATCATTCACCATTTGTCTTTTTGTGCCTGGCTTATTTCACTTAGCATAATGTCCTTCAGGTTCATCAGTATTATCACAAATGTCAAGTCTTCCTTCTTTTTAACGAAATAAATATGCGTTTCATTGTTGATCATATTTTCTTTATACAGTCGTGCATCATCAGACATTTTATTTTTTTCAGTGTCTTGGTTACTGTGTATAATGTTGCAATAAACAAGGGATTACAGATATCTCTTCAAGATACTGATTGTATTTCTTTAGAATATATACTTGGAAGTGGGATTCTGGATTATATAACAGTTCTAATTTTATTTATTAAGGAAATCTCCATATCATTTTCCATAATGGTTGCATTAATTTACATTCCTACCAACAATGTATAAAGTTCTCTTTTCTCCACATCCTCTTCAGCACTTATTATCTCTTATCTTTTTTATAATAGTTATAGTGACAGATGTAAGGTGATATCTTATTGTAATTTTTATTTTCATTAATGATTAGTGAGGTAGAGTATGTGGTTCTCATTTGTATATCTTCTTTTGAGAAATGTTATTCAAGTTTTTTTTGCCAATTTTTAAATTGGATCTTATTTATTTATTTATACTGTTGGGTTTTATGAGTTCCCCATGTATTTTGGATATTTACCCCTCATCAGACATATTCTCTATTCCCTAGGCTTTCACTCTGTTGATTGTTTTCTTTGTTATATAGAAAATTTTCAGTTTGATGAAGTCCCACTTGTCTCATTCTGCTTTTGTTTCCTGTGTTTTTGTGTTATACCCCGAAATCATTGTCAATACCAATGTCAGGAAGCCATTTCCCTATGTTGTCTTCTAATAGTTTCATAGTTTCAGGCCTCATGTTTAATCCACTTTTAAGTTGATTTTTGTGTCTGTTATAAGATAAGGGTTAAAATTCATTCTTTTGCTTGTGAACATCCAATTTTCCCAGTACCATTTGTTGGACAGACATGCTTTACCTACTTATATTCTTGGGACCCTTGTCAATTGTCAGTTGACTATATTTGCAGGCATTTATTTCTGGCCTTTTTTCTATTCCATTTGTCCTTAAGTGTGCCTTTATGTTAATACCATACTGTTTTAACTACTGTAGCTTTGTAATATATATTTTAATTAGAAAATGTGATGCCTCCAATATTATTCTTGCTTGAGATTGTTTTGGCTACTCAGAGATTTTTGTGGTTCCATATAGACTTTAGAATTATTTTTTATGTTTCTGTAAGAAATGCAATTGGGATATTGATATACTCTTCATTGAATATGTACCATATGTAAAGTAGACTGGACATTTAAAAAATATGTTAAATCTTCCAATCTATGAACACAAGATACCTTCACAATTATTTGTTTCTTTATTAATTCCTTCTACAAACCTTTCATAAGTTTTTCATCTACAAATCTTTTGTACCTTAGATAACTTTATCCTGAATATTTTCTTTTTGATGCTATGTAAATATATTGTTTTCCTTTTCAGATAGTACATTGTTAATGTATAGAAAGCAACTCATTTTCGTATGTTGATTTTGTACTCTGCAATTTTACTGAATTCATTTATTAGTGCTAACAGTTTTTTTGCATTTGATAAGAGGAAGCTAAAATTATTGATTAAGGGAAAAGATCACCTTACAAAGTTTTGGATGTGCCTACATGTTTCAGGGGGAGAGGAGGTCAGAATTTATTAAGAATTTTAAGTTTGCTTTAAAGCAGTATTTAAATGTAAGGGTTTGGTAAGGACTGAGTTAGAATCATATACAACAGTCCAGAATTGCTGGAAACAGATGGGAGATAATTTTCAGAAAAATATTCAAATAATCCTAGTGTGTAAATTGTTTATTGAAGTTTTCCAACAAAGGGCTGATGGCTTTCCAGGAGTATCTATAATGAACCATGCAAACATTAGTGGGACAGACAGAACAGTCTTGGAAGAGTAAAGAATTACTAATAATGACAATAGAATAGCAAACT
This sequence comes from Neogale vison, assembly GCF_020171115.1. Lineage (NCBI taxonomy): Eukaryota > Metazoa > Chordata > Mammalia > Carnivora > Mustelidae > Neogale > Neogale vison. The sequence goes on from NC_058100.1 coordinate 17,623,918, forward strand.
TATGTTAATGTGAACATTAAGGTGTGATTTAGATTCTTAGTGTCCAGTCGAAGTATGGGAGTTCACAGTTTTAAGGAATTAGTTCTCAATGGTCTAATCTAGTTCACAGTGTCATATTTTCACCTAATTAATGAAGAGTTACATAGTTCATTGCATTATTAGTTTTTTAAACTGTCTATCTCTTCTCTGTACTCCTAATTCCCCTGGGCTTTTTCTCTACATTCTCAAAATAGTTTTATTTAACACTAAACTGTGTCTATTTTCCAAATTAACATTTGTAGCCTATTGCATAAAATCAATTTGAATTTTTACAATATGGTTAAATATTCTTAGATGAACAGAACACACAAAATTCCAGTTATAAAGCAATTATCCATTTCTTCTTGGTAACATATCAAAAAGTTTTATTTTATATTTTTGAACAGTTTCTCAATACATATTTGTTTATCAATGAGTTCACGTCATATTTATCTAAAGTGAATTTAAGAGTTGCAATAATTATGAAATTGAGGCAAACATTTAAGAAAAGAGGGGTTTAAAAATATATATATATATGTTTCCTATCTTGTTATTTACGTATCTGCAAACAAAATTTTACCGATACTGCTCTTGCTCTTATTTCCATATTCTTTCTTATAGGTTGTAGAAAATTTACATTTTTATCATTTTGGAAGAGGAAGAGTTGAATCAACTGTGAAATGTTTTCAGTATCCTCTATTATTAATTGAATTATAGTTTCCTTCAATTTTGTTGGTGCATATGATACATTTGCCAAATGAATTCCTAAATAAACAGATTCTAAATATAACAATGATGAATAAAAAAATCTATAGTAATGTACAACTATAGAAAAATCTCTGGATACACACCCACTCACACACATACACACTACTCTATTTTCTGACATGTGATCTTCTTTTATACATTTTCCACTAAGAAACCTCAGTAAAGGTTTTTATATGAAGTACTAATTTGCCATTCATGTTAAAATGAATATAACTACCCAAATCCTACAAAACACCCTAGACTTGTTAGGGCAATGTCTTGTATTGAAACTATTCTTGTGGGGTGCCTTGATGGCTCAGTGGGTTAAAGACTCTGCCTTCAGATCAGGTCATGATCTCAGGGTCCTGGGATGGAGTCCAACATCGGGCTCTCTGCTCAGTGGGGGCCTGTTTCCTCCTCTCTCTCTGCCTGCCTCTCTCCCTACTTGTGATCTCTGTCTGTCAAATAAATAAAATCTTAAAAAGAAAATGATTCATGTAATTTCTCAAAGCAATACCTCCAGAATTTTAAATCTGTTGTTACTAATTATTTTAAAATATGGAAAATACTATTTTGATGTTGGGGACAATATTCAAATCTTGTTTAGAAGTCTGTAAAGGAAGATGGAACTCAAGCTGCATAATAATATTTTGTTTAAAAATAGTGTAAAATATTTCTAAAAACAATTGTAGGAGGTAAATTTCAAAATGATCTTGAACATGGTAGCATTATTTAAATAAACATATATAATTTTGAAGTGAACACCTTAAGGAATATGAACTTTGAGCTATGTAATTTCTACTGGACAGCTCCTTTATATTATTATAAAAATTATTTTAATATTTATATATGAATAATAATGGTTTTCTTGCCTTGTTTCTCCATTCCTTATTTCAGAAAAGTGCATATGTCTAGGGAATAGAAATAAAGGTCAGATTTTTAAAAAAATTGTTGCTTTGCAGCTAAGAAGTATAAACTAATAGAAAAAAATACCTTTTAAAAATTTTTTTTAGAGATTCACTGATAAATAGCTGTTATTTGCTAAAATGCAAAGTTAAGTCATAAAGCATTTTATACATAGGAATTTTGACCAGAAAAAGTAGTAAGACCACTCAGAAAGAATGATCCTGGTATAGGACACATGTAGCAGTTATATTAGCCAGGTAGTGAAGGCACAGTGCCACAATTAACTACACGTGTTAGTGCTGGGGAAACAATTAACATCTCTGAACTTTATAGCAAATAAAATGCAATTCCCTCTAATGTATAGTAATTAAATGCACGTTGTTTCCACTTCTTGAAAGTCTTTTCGAATATTTTTCTTTACTCTTGTACAGTTTGTACTTTTTACAAAACAACCTTCACATCTCTGCTTTTCAGCATTTGGCCTGTCTTAACTTGAGTCTTATTTTTCATCCTGTTGTTTCTCCAATATTAGACTGCTCTGTTAGCTGAGTTATCTGATTCTTTAAGACACTTCAGAAAGCAACTTTCCTTGTGAGAATCCACTCTATGCAGTAGTAGCAGGAGATGAACAGTGGAAAGCATTACTGTCATGGTAACCAATACTTCACCCATTAGGATGCTACCTATTTTTGTTTTTTATTTGTCTGCAATTCTTTACTCTTTCCTACATATCAAAACCTATTTTTCTCCTCAGAATGTCAGTTCCTAAGTTGAAGGATTACCAATGTTCAGTTTTACAGATTTATGCAATTATAATGCAGAAACTATTTACTTCCCAGTAATTGGAATATAGCCATCAGTGTGGGAATATAAGCAAGGCTTACAGTTCAGAGTAAAGAGAAAAAAAAATCGTATAATACAACTTGTGCCAACAGGGTAGAACTCCACTTGGCCTCTGTGACACTGAGCATCAATGTAGAATTTTAATTGCAGTTTGTCTTTTTCAACAAGGAAGCATGTTCTGAACACTTTTGCATAGCATTAATTCTGAAACTAAATTAAGGTTCTTACCTTATGATTTATGTTGATATACTAATATTTCATGTTGGGTAAAAAAAAACAATCTACAGGTAATGCCATGTAGCTATGTACTATGCCATGTGGATATTTAGCTATGTACTTTGTACTATGGTATCACAGGTATCATTTATATCAACTCTATTTCCTTCTGAAATGTATCTTGTTCTCATTTATGACAACAAACAGCACTAATGATATATGTTGTCTGACCTATTTTATCTTCTTACGACCTCATACTTCTTGTTTTGTGATAAGGAATGTACCTATGCTTGTTAGTACCACTACCACTGTTCCAAGACTAACAGTCCCAAATAGGAATCATTTTTCTTAAAGGTGAACAGTTACTTACAACTCATATATTCAACCAAAGAAGACATTCTGGTTGATGGTGAAAGCTATATTTAAATGAAGACTAGCATTTTTGTGCTAGCCCTTTATCTAAAAATATAACATTCTAAAATTCAAATAGATAACAAAACAAACTACAATTGCCTCCTTAAAATTTCTTCCTTAGGACTATTTCCTAAAGGTAAGGTAGTTATCAGTCCCTACACAGTTTACCTACTAACTCTGACATCACTGTTTTACCTAAAAAATTTGTAGATCTACATAGTCATTTCTACTTCTTCAACTTCTAAGGCAATTCAGTTTGACCTGTCTGAATATGTAAAGTATTATAATCAACTACTCACTTAAATCCAGCAACAGTACTCCTTCTATGATCTACCTGATTTGTTCCCATAATTCTTTTTAAGCAGTTTTTAGGTTAATTTCATAGTTAAGAATCCATTTATTCATTCTAGCACCTATGATGTTTTTCAAGCCTCTTAATAATCCGTTTTTATCAGAATGGTGTCAGTCATTTCAAAGACAAACTCCTAACTTGGGGCTATCCTTTACGTCTCTCCTCAACTTAAATAGTTGCTCTGTCACAAAATTTTTTGCCCTCTTCTCTTGCCTGGTTTATTTCCACTCTTATAATTTGCATGGCACACAGATATTCTTGGAAATAACACTTGCCTCTACAGCACAAAGAGGTATATCTAGGTCAGTTGTTTTCTTTATATGACATAAAATCCTCTTTAGCCAGTTGTCTTTCCAGAAAAAAAATTCTTAATAATAAGTTGCTTCATAAAATTATTATTCTTTTTACCATGATCATTTTTGTTATCTTGGCTGGAAATTTTTTACTGCATAAAATATTCCAGGGGAAGAGATATGATAATTTTTAGAAGGAATTAAAATCAACATATTCTGAATTATTATACATGCAAATGAACATTTAATGTATCATTGTATTCAAATGTATGTATATTACATACACAAATTGGTTTCCAAATTGTAATAATTATCTTTGTTTCAAATGTAATGAAGTTGAAAATTAAAGTTTAAAGAGAAAAGAAATATCTCAAATGCTTACTTTGATTAACTGAATGATATCTTTGTTTATATGGAATCAAAACAATGACTAATTTAATAAGTTAACTCAAACAGTCTTGATAGGGTAAAATTCATATGAAGCAATTGCTTATCGTCATGTAGCTGTGCTAATTTGACAGATTATTTAACTGTGTAGGATTTACAGAAATAGAGTCACAACAGATTTATCTATAATCAAAAACGTGTATATTTCAATTATTATGAGAGTATGACTTCAGTTGTATCAATACATTTAGATATTACACAATAGAGAACTTTTTTTTAACCTGAAAACTATCTCATGCTTTTTTCCAAGTTAATTCAAATGATGCTCTATTAACTCAAATTAGTTACTCTTTTTAACAATAGAATCATTAAATATATTTCAAATAATTAAATGCCAAATACCAATTAGTACAATCAGTTGTTTTCTCTTACCTCTCATAATTCAGTCTTGCCCTTTGTCACGTTCTAGAAATTAAATTAGGGTTTTATTTACTTACTTGACAGAGATAGAGAGAAAGCACAAGTAGGCAGAGCAGCAAGCAGAAGGAGAAGAAGAAGATTCCAGTAGGGAACCTGATAGCGGGCTCAATCCCAGGACTCTGGGATCATGACCTGAGCTAAAGGCTGCCGCTTAACTGACTGAGCCACCCAGGTGCTCCAATTGCATATATTTTAACTGTGATAGTCTTTTTATCAGATTAAAGATTTACTTTTAAACAAAGAATTACAATATATCTGTACTATTTGTACATGTAAATAAAATACCACAAAGCACAACAAAACAGTGAATATGAAACTCAGTGAATAATTCATATTTTTAAGTGAACAAAAAATTGTATAATTGTGGAGAGTTACATTTCATCTCCAACATATTTTTGTGATTATCACTGTGATTGGTTGTCTAATAATATTAATTTCTTAAATGATATAAAATAAGTAGAGGTTCCTGAGCTCAACTCTACTTTTATGGGCTATTACAGATATGTAGATATACTATAGATATTATAGATATACAGTGATAAAATTGGCCTTCTTATTTGTTCTATTTAAAATGTGTTAATTCTCTAGCAAATAGGTATCATTATTGCTTATTATAATTCCTTAATTCTACACAATATACTATTAGAACTGGAAGAGAAATAACTGTACCTAGAGAAAAAACTTGAGACTAATAAAACCTTGATATAAAAGTCAGACAAAAATATTATAAGAAAAGGCAAGTACAAACCCAGATATTCATGAATAAAAGAATACATATGCAAATTGATAGATATAAAATAAAATACTAGCGAATCAAGTCCAGCAGTATATAACAGACAGAGACAAATCATGACCAACTTAAGTATATCCTAGAACTTAAGTATGTGTTAAGCCTTAAAAAGCAGTTTATACAATCTCCCATATATACAGATTAAAAACATGTGCACAACTTCATAAACACACGAAAAGTAATTAATACAATTAAATATAACATCTAATGAATTGCTGACAACATTCGACAAACTGGAAATAGAACATGGAAGGGTACATTTGTGGATACAAGATTCCTTTTTAAAAATACCACTACATTCATATTAAAAGTTCAGAGTCAAAAAGAAGGTTAGATGTTCATTCTCACCACTTTTATTCATTATTATACTGCTGCACATAGACAGATGGGTGTATTTTGTTGAGGATATGGGGCACCAGAAACTCATTCTTCACAGATGGGGATATAAATTGGTACAGATATTTTGAAAAAGGATTTCAAAGGAATATTTTTCTGGGATTGAGAAACTGATTTAAAAATATATTAGGCAATTGAAAGAGCTAAGAATAGTTAAGGGTCACCCAAAGAAAAAAAATGATCTATTTTTTAGTATGTTTCATTCTGGAGTATGATTTTTGACAGAAGTTCCAATGTAATTCAAAGGGAAAATGATAACCCGTACAGTGTAGCTAGAACATACATTAATAAAACAGAATATAAAATCTAGAAATAGACCCACTGACATAAGTGGCAATGACATGAAGATGAATCGGGCAGGATAATGAATATGGACAGGATAGACTTTTCAATAAGTGACACTGGTATATCAGTGTAACCACATTAAAAAAGGAAAGTAAAACAAGTTGTTATGTTATTTTTTACTTTATCCCCAAACAAAAAATAAGTTACACTTGGAATAAGTAAACATGAAAAATAAATATGAAGGTTTAATAGTATAATATTGGAAGATACCTTCATTATGTTAATAAGAGAAAACATATTCAGATAAGACTGAGAGGATAATCTTCCCATCATGGAAGAGTTCAAGAATGCAATCCAAACGCATGAGTGCCTTTGGATCCTCTGTTTCTTTCACACCCATCAACATTAAATTGACCAAAACAAATAATCTGGTCAAGCCCAAAGTCAAGAGGGGATGAAATGCAATCTTCCATCATGAGCCCATAGCAAGTGTTTAGATGTATAATATCTTCTGTGGAATGAAAAATTAGGATCAATAATTCAGTCAACCACATCTTGAACACAAGGTACAAAGAAAACATTGGCATTCATGTATTTCTAACCAAATGTTGTACTTTGGCAAGAATGAATTTTTCATTCATTTTTTTTACAATCAGGATACCACATTTGACAAATTAATGTATTTACTAAACAAAGAGCTGGGAAACAAAACTCTAAGCTTTCTTTAACACAAGCAAAAAATTTCTCTCTACTGGAACCAAACAGATTATTAGACACTGGAAATTTAATTTGAAAACCTCAGAGAACAAATTTAACCAAATTGGACAAGGACACATTTCAAGACTTAAGGGAAAAGAATCAAGTGTTGTATAGTATGTCCCCACTTACATATAAACCTATTTACAGTTCCTCAAAACGTAAATGTTTTATTATTTTTTCAGGTGTAACTCAACTTCATTCACATGTCATAGTTTGCTTTACAAGAATATTTTTCTAGTTAAATATCACAATTTCATGATTCAGTGTCTCACATTGTGCTTTCGATCATATCATTTTTCCGAGTTAATCTGCAAAAGGTTCACTGGGAAATTGCACAAAGTATGGGACACTTCATGAATTTTCAGGTCCTCCTCATGCAGGGGCCATGGAAGTCTTCTCTAATTTCAGTATATGTGCTGCCGAAGGGAGCACATAAAGTGTTATTTTGACATAGTTTTAGCAGCAATTATATTTCAGCTCAGATATTTAAAGAAGTAATTTTTACTAAAACTACAGAATATACTTAGGTATATTATTAATGCCTTCTCTACAAAATATAATTCTAATCTGTCTTCAATTTACTCAATTACTTTGCAATTATGAAAATATATTGTGCTCTGAAGCAAAATGATCTTGCAAGATTCTTCATATGTATATTTTGGATGAATATAGGTAAAATATTCCAGTGATCTTAATATGAACTTATGTTAAAATAATTATAACAGGGGCACCTGGGTGGCTCAGTGGGCTAAAGCCCCTGCCTTCAGCTCAGGTCATGATCCCGGGGTCCTGGGATCAAGCCCCACATTGGGCTCTCTGCTCAGCAGGGAGCCTGCTTCTCTCTCTCTCTCTGCCTGCCTCTCTGCCTACTTGTGATCTCTGTCTGTCAAATAAATAAATAAAATCTTTTAAAAAAATAATTATAGCAATTGTCTATAGTCAGTCATATGAATCTTTGAAATGAAATGAGCAAATAAATTGTGCAGATGGGAAAATTGAATTGAATTGAAAATCTACATTACCAACCCACCTTACCCTTTTATGCTGAAATTCAGAACACCACATTAACTATATAAAACTAACTTTACATTAAATATTTTATGCAATTTTAATCAACAACCACTGAGATTTTGATGACAAGAGATACAAGTACCAAGAGATCACCAAAACCTAACAATCCCTAATGTTTTTACTCTCTGCACAATTTTTTCTTTTCTTGGATGTCATGTAGTTGGAATCACACAGTATGTAGTTGTTCCAGATTGATTACTTTCACTTTGTAATGCACAGTTAGGGTTCTTCCATGACTTTTCTTGGACTGAGCTCCTTTCTTTTAGCACTGAATAGTATTCTGTTGTCTAGATCCACCACTGTTTATCATCTGTTGACCTACTGAAAGACATATTGGTTGCTTTTAATTTGGCAATTATGAATAAAGAGGCTACAAGCATCCTTGTGCAGATTTCTCTGTGGATGTAAGCTTTCAACTCCTTTGAATAAATTCCAAACCTCCTTCTAACAACAGCATGAGTAAACTTTGAAGCAGATCTTTTGAAGATTTCCAAAAGCCATTTGAGTCTGAAAGTAGATTTATCTCCAATCTTTGAGGTGCCTGCATGTCCAGCTAACAAACTGATGTAGAGATTATGATCTACAACCACCTAAAAAAAAGTAATTGACTCCTCTCTTACAGACACTAGTAAAAAGTAAAAGTTTACTAGTAAAAGTTTTAGTAGTAAAAATAAAAAGTTTATTATTTGAAATGTTAAGTTTAGATTACTTTAGTACATAGGAATAGGTAACCAATGTGTGTGATATTTAAAAAAATTAGTCAATACATATTTCTTGAACACCTATTGAATCCTAGGCATTGTTTAAAGTACTACAGATTCACTTGTCAAGAAGAGATAGGAAACTGCTTTCATTGTGCTAATTTTATTTTTTTATGATTAAAATTTCTTGCCTAGTTTTAATTTTCTTTTGAATAAATTTTCACCATATACCTTAGTAATTGAAAGCAATTATTAAGTATTTAATGTGAGCCAGATTTTGCATTAAATCTTAATTAAATTGTTTCTTCATTATAACAATATTTTGAGATAGAAATTTGTGCCAGTTACTAGACTATTGTTGCATAAAATACCAAATCCACCCTTCTTTACTCTGTGATTCCAGGGCTAGGCTATGCAAGCTTGTTTAAACTCTAACAGCTGGTTCTCTATGAAATTTTGCCAGTATGGGACCCTTTAGAGAAGCTAGAAGGCATGAGGGAATAGGAAGGCATATGTCTCTTCCTGTTTGTTCAAAGTTCTACTGAATATTGCCTTAGTAATACTCCACCTTAGTAGAGAAAGTTGATTCTATTCTCTAGCATTGTTTGTTCCTCCCAGAAACAGCCCTATTTTTATTCTTTAGAACTGCCAAGATCAGAAACACATCCTCAAAGTTTGATATTTTTGACCCACAGGACCCTTCTCCAAATTTTTAGGCTCTTATAACTCCAACTCGTGATTTTTTTTTTCCTCCAGGTTTGATCATGATTCTTTCTAGGAGTTACTATTCATGTTACTTCAATGTCCAATATTCTATATTTCTTTCAGTTATCCAAAACTTGAAAATAATTTTTAACATTGAATTCTCTCTCTTAAAATGCTTAGTGTGGTTTCCGTTTTATAAGCAAACCCCAAATATTACAGTATTTTGTTTTTCTCATGTTGCTCAAGGTCATAGAATTTCTAAGTGGAGGTGTGGCGGGGAAGCCCAGGTGCTGTGACCAAAGAGTTTAGCATTTAATGAGTAATCTCCTTTGTTATGAGTTGTTATATATAGTCTTCTCCAAATTATTCATTTTAAATATTCTCAATTTTCAAAAATAATAATCTGCTTTAGATCTGAGATCAGTCAGTTTTATAAGAAGCAGAAGTTTTACCCAATATTATGTATGACTAATGACTTTGAGGACATGAGCATTTGTGAAGTAGAGATAAAATTGAAATAAGTCAATAACAGCTAACTTAGCTCTCCCCATTCCTTTATTGCCCCATTAGTATGAGACGTGGGCTAGCATTTACATGTGAGGTTAATACATGATACTTTACACACAAGCGAAATATTTTATTTAGGATCTTCCATTTTATACTCAAGTTAATTTCACTATCTAATGAGAATTTTCAAAAAGCCAACAATTAAATCTATACAATCCTGATTTATTCATCATAAAAGTTCTAGAGAGAATAGCTTCATTGTATAAAAAAAAATTCCATCAATAAGGACCCTCTCACTTTTAAATACCACTAACGCTTTAATTGTGAGTTCTGCCAATAGCATGTATTTAAGGCAGCTTTACTGGACCATTTTATTCCAACTGGTCTGTCTCTAAAGAAAATTTTAAAAATACATTTCAAGTTCACTAATAATGCTTTAGTTCTCTGGCTGATAGTTGCTTAGGACTCCTCTTGTTTTTGTGATATGCTTGCCTTTTTTAATTCTAAGCATATGGGACTTGGATTTATACTTCACGGCAGCCTAATTCTTGCTTTGTTCAAGTGTACCCTCAGAATTTAAGCTGTGGTGTTTTATACTATTACTTTAAATTGTTAATATTTGGGATTTTTGTTAACCTCTGTAATATATTTTCAATTTTTAAATATGTATAAGGTAGACATATTTAAATGCATTTGTGTGTGTATGTATACACACATACATATTAATATTTATAGTTAATGATAAAACAATGAGCTTAATTGGATTTAGACAGAATATTGCTCATGCAACTGAAGAGAACATAAATTTCATGTTCACATTAGATTCCTTTGTCTTTCGAGCATGGGGATAGCACAGATTGTGCCTAGATAGATTCCGAGTACACAGGGATCTGTGTCACAGTTGAGAAATAGTTTAACCTGATCTTACCAAAGACTGCTGACAAATTGCCCACACTTTGCTGATGAGAAACATTTTATTTCGTTTCATTTTATTTTTCCTGGAATATAAGGAAGAAGAAGGAAGGAGACTCGACATGGATTATCTCCACATATAAATAAATCTGTTCTCTGTCTCATATGGAGATACTCTTTCTAACTTTTAAGTCTATTAATGTCTAGAAGTGAGAGAGACCTGGAGAATGATCTCATAGCAGAGATACAGGCTTATAATATTAATGCAGAAAAATGATATGGGGCATTTCCTGTGTTCTGGATCTTTTATTACCTTGAAATGTATTCTACAAATATAACAATGTGCTTGAATATAATGATCAAGAGAAATCTTCCTTTCTTTTCAGAGACTATATTGTGAATCAGTTTAATCCTAGACTTCATATCAAATAATACAAGAATCATAGAAAGCATAATAAGGGTACTCAGAAAAGGTCAGTAAAAAGAAAATCTTCATCCTATATCCACATATCTCACTGATTAAGAAATTTGTTAACAGTACTAGAAAGTGACTGGCTTTGATATTGGCCTTTGGTATAGAGAGGAAAATACTTCCTGATCAAAAATGACAGGTGGAGATCAACTTACTGACTTTCTATGAATTTATATATCATCTGTAGCTCTTGTGCTTTACCAGTAATTTTTTTTTCTCTGTTATAAAGTAATTCACAACAGAATTTATGTTGGACAGATAGTATATGTTCTTTTTTTTTTTAAGATTTTATTTATGTATTTGACAGACAGAGATCACAAGTAGGCAGAGAGGCAGGCAGAGAGAGAGAGGAGGAAGCAGGCTCCCTGCTGAGCAGAGAGCCCGATGTGGGGCTCGGTCCCAGGACCCTGGGATCATGACCTGAGCTGAAGGCAGAGGCTTAACCCACTGAGCCACCCAGGAGCCCGGTAGTATATGTTCTTTTAGACTTTATAATTCTAGCATTTTCCTCAAAAGGCAATAAAATATTAAAGTAAAATGTGCAGGGGCACCTGGATGGCTCAGTGGGTTAAACCTCTGCCTTCAGCTCAGGTCATGGTCTCAGGGCCCTGGGATCAAGCCCCACATCGGGCTCCCTGCTGAGCAGGAATCAGGGAGCCTTCTCCCCCCCCCCCCCCATATCCTTGCACATGCCTCTCTGCCTACTTGTGATCTCTCTCTCTGTCAAATAAATAAATAAAATCTTTTAAAAAATGCAAATACATCCCGAGTCCTACACACATATGGCATCCCCTACCAACAGTGTGGTTGTACTTCATGAAATGCAAATTCCAGTTGTTATTAAATACCACAAGCCACATTTCTGACTTGGTTAAGAAAAATCTGAATTGTAAGAACCAGCAAACACATAGCATGGTTGGTGTCCCTGATAAGAAATAAAAGCATAAAAAAAAAGAAATAAAATCATAATGAATTAAGCTGCAGTATAATGGAGGGAAACCACATTAAGAATGGACTAACATTGGCTTTGGAACACTTACTGAAAAATACAGAACGAAAGCATGCATTCATACCTCATTAATTTTTTCCCCCTGTCCTTTGACATTACATTTCTGGAAAGAAAGTAAAGGTGTTTCTGCTTTCCAGTTATAAGATAAATACTAGGGATTTAAAGTACAAAATTAAAGGATGACTATAGTTAATAGTGCTGTGTTATATATAGAAAGATGGTTAAGAGAGTAAAATCCCAAGAGTTCTCATCATAAATAGAATTTCTTTTTCTTTTCTTTTTTTAATATTGTATCTATATAAGGTGGTGGATGATGTTAGCTGAAACTATTGTGATAATCATTTTAAAATATATGTAAATCAAACTGTCATACCATACATCTTAAATTTATTCAGTGATGTATTTTAATTACTTCTCAATAAAATTGGGAAAATATTTTTGCTTTCCTTGAATAAAATTGGAAATTTCTTAACTCCAAAATTCGTAATCCTGAAACTATTCTTGAATGATGAAATACCTGACATGATTATTAACTATTTTCAAAGTGTAAAAGGCATTTACTTGCAATAGCTTAGAAAATTCAGAGAGAACAGTGATGAGTGATGGAGTCTAAAATAGGGGGCCTGGGTATAGGGCAATGGTGATCTTCATTCTTGTACACATTTTTCTTGTTTCTCTCTAATGACTGAGGTAAGTATAGCTACCTATGGTAAACTCTAGTAATTTTCCCTGTGCAATATTGAATAAGATAATTTCTTTAAGTGTTGTCACAGTATCTGACATATACTAGAAATATTAATATAAATCTTAATTTATTTTTTCCTCGTTCCACTCTGTGGACTCTCAAGAATGTATTCTAATGTTTTTGTCCTTAAATGTACAAACTATAATGGATTAGAGATGTTTATACACAAATATCATTAAACTTATTTGATATATAGGACTTGTGAATCTTCAGATAACACTAAATACTTCTCCCAAACACTTAAAAATTTTTTGTTTTTAAAATCAACATTATTTATGCATAATTTATATAAATAAAAAGCACCAATTTTAAATGTACAACATCTGTTAATTTTTCCATAATGAACTTATATCCTTAAACCTTGCTAAACACATTGACCTTGCCACTAACTCATAGATTTGTTAGGACTTTTCTGGATAGAAAAATCATGATAACTGCAATATAAATATATTTCTTTTGTTTTCCAATCTATTTAATTTTTTCTTTTTTTGTCCAGAAATAATTGACATACAACATTATATTAGTTTCAGTTGTACAATATAATGATTTGACATTTGTATACATTGCAAAATGGTCACCACAATAGGTCTAGTTAACATTTGTCACCATATATAGTTTACAAAATTTTTTTTCTTGTGATAGGATTTTTAAGATCTATTCCCTTAACAACTCTCAAATATGACATACAGTATTCTAACTATAGTTACCATGCTGTACATTACATCACCATAACTTAATTGATTTAATTGGAAGTTTACACATTTTTCCCCTTTCTTGACCTTATTACACTATTTATTCTGAAAAAATATGCTAAAAACTGATTTCCTTGTCCTATTCCACACATAAAGAAAAAAATTAAATAAATATGAATATTTACTGTTTTGAGTTTTTTTGTTTTTGTTTTTGAAGATACACTCAAATGTTTCTGCATCTCTCTTTCTCTCTTTTTTAAGATTTTTTTTTTTTTTTTTTGACAGAGAGAAAGAAAGAGAACACAAGCAGAGGGAGTAGCAGACAGGGAGAGAGGGAGAAACAGGATCCCCACTGAACAAGGAGACCAATGCAGGACTTGATCGTGGGACCCTGGGGTCATGACTCAAGCTGAAGCCAGACACTTACCCAACTGAGTCACCCAGGCACCCCTGTTTCTGCAACTCTTAAGATAAAAATATGTCTTTTCTTAGTCTGTTAGTGTGGTTTCCCATTATTACTCTAACAAATTGCCACAAACTTAGTTTTATTTTATTTTATTTTGCCACAAACTTAGTTTTAAAACAACACAATTCTGTGCTAAAACAACAAACTATATTTTCTTACACCCTGAAGTCGGAACTCTGAAATGGATCTCACTGTGTTAAAACCAAGGTATCTAAAGGCCTTTGTTCCTGCTGGCAGCTCTAAGGATAAATATGTTTCTTTGTATCTTCCAGCCTCTAGAGACTACTTTTATTATCTTGGCTCATATCCCCTTTCTCCATCTTTTTTTTTTTTTTTTTGAATCGTGAGTTGAGCTTGAGATTGACGCTTAAGGACTGAGCCTCTTGGGTGCCCCTCCATCTTCAAAACAAGCAGCAACTGATTGAGTCTTTCTCATGCTGTATTACACAGACACTCCTATTCCGTACTTAAATCTCCCTCTACTTCCCTAATAACGATGCTTATTTTTAAATTTAGGGGCCACTTGGATAATTCAGGATAATCTTCCCATCTCATGATGCTTCACTTAATCACATCTACAAAATCTCTTTGACCATGTGAATTAACATATTCAAAGATTCCAGAGATTCAGAGACTGATATTTTGGTGGGAAATTCAACCTAGCGCCTGATAAACCGACCTTGCATTCCTGGGAAAAACAGTACTTGGCCATGATGTATTTTGTGTCTTGTAGAGTATTGATTTGGTATGCTATAAAATCAAATTGAGGACATTTGTGTCTACATTCATGAATGATATTAGTCTGTAGTTTCTTTTCTTGTAATGACTGTCTGGTTTTATTATCAGGATAATGTTGTCTTTGTACAATGAGCTAAGGAATACTCCATCCCCTTCTAATTTCTGGAGTAATTTATGTAGAATAGGCATTAATTCTTTATATATGTTTTCTAGAATCCAGCACTATATAAAATGTATAAATCAATATGAGGCCTGGGTGCCTCAGTCAGTTAGGTATATGCCTTTGGCTCATGTCATGATCCCAGGGGCCTGGGATCCAGCCCATCGTTGGGCTCCTTCTCGTTGGGGAGCCTGCTTCTCTGCCCCTCTCTTGGCTCATGTGTTCTTTCTCCCTCTTTGTTTAAAATAAATAAATAAAATATTTTTTAAAAAATCAACATTGCCAAGTATGATTTGTACCAGCAATGAAGAATTCATTCAACATTCAAAATTCAATCAATCAATGAAAGTCACTGTTAGAAAGAGAAACACCTTTATCTCAGCGATGCAGTAAAATCACTTGAAAAATTCAGCATCTATTCATAATCATAAAAAACCTTAGCAAATTAGAAATAAAGAAGAACATTTTCAACAGGTAAATGTGTAAACATATTGTTGTATATTATACAATGAAATAAATCTTGGAATGGAATATATCTTGACTGTATTTTTGTTCACACACTTCTTTAAATTTCTCAAAATTCATCAAATTTTACACTTATAATCACTCTAATAAATTTACCCAAACTAATAAAAAAAAATAAACAAGAGTTAAACAAAAAAGTAACAGCAATTATCTGTGCAAAATGTTCTCCTATTTGTTACCATATTGGATGTAATACGGATTAAATTCCAAACTTTTGCAGCATTCATTAGTATTTCTTATGTGTATGCATTTATCTCCTGTGCACTTATAAGTGGACTTCTTAAAATGTAATTAAAGGATGAAATAAATCTATTTTATATAGATCACCAATAACTCTTTTTGTTATAGAGATATTAAGAAAGGAGCACAGCTTTAATAAGAACATCTTGTTCCCATTTTCTCAAATATACAGCTCTGTTATAAATAGGTTTCCACAGAAACACCTACTGCTTATCAAAGTTTGAGCCAAGAAAATCTCAAGTGTACTTTTTTTTAATGCAACTGCAACTTTGATTGAAAAGTGTTCTTTCATCATTTTTTTCAATATTCTTTTAATTTACCCAATTCCTCAGAATTTTCACCTAAAATATCTGTATCTTCGGAAGACTTCCTAGTGTTCAATTCTCTCAAATCTTTCTCTTCATTCTCTTAACTTCATACCTCAACTAAATCTTTAAAAAAAGCCTTTTAAGTACAGTGTCAATTAGCCCTGAAATATATCATGATAAAAGTACTGTAACCCAAACTGATTGTCCTAGAAGTATCTCTATACAAAGCTGCTATATTTCCCTGTCTCTATTGCAACTATTTTATTGTTACTGTTAATTAATTGAAAAGGAACATAGATATGTGTATGGTTAATCTTATCTAGGTCTCAGTTTATTATTCATGAAATATTATATGACAAATAATTCAACACGTTTTACTTACTTATATAAAACATTAATATTAAAGAATATGTGGGCACATTATTATACAAACAATTTTACCGGTTAGAAACTTGAAAATAGGGAACCTAGGTGGCTCAGTGGATTAAGCCACTGCCTTCAGCTCTGGTCATGATCCCAGGGTCCCGGGATCAAGCCCTGCATAGGGCTCTCTGCTCTGCCCAGAGCCTGCTTCTCCCCCTCCCCTCTCACTGTCTGTCTCTTTGCCTACTTGTGATCTCTATCTGTCAAAGAAATAAATAAAATCTTTGAAAAAAAAAAAAAGAAACTTGAAAATAGCATAACATCTCCCTCACAAGTCTCCAAATCCAGGTAGCCAAAAAGATTACATAATTCTATGTCCTAGATCTTTCTAATAGTCATCATATCATTTAGATATATTTCAGATCTAATTTTCTCTTTCTATGTGTTTAATTCCTCAGATCAAATCCCCAGTTTTCATATATTCCCACAGCCTTCACTAGACAATAAATTTTGCTGCATCCTCAAAGTCTTTGGTGATTGTTTGTTTGTTTTCCTTTAATTTAATTACTTTCCCACTAAGTTGTTCAAATGATAATTAGGAAATAATAATCTTATAGAGCTTGGAAAGATTGTAACATGATTTACTGTTGTAATAACAGTAGGTATGGAAAGAGTCTGGGGGTAATTAACAGATGCTGATAACATATATGAAGGCCTAACAAGTAAGGTTCCTTTGGGTTGTAACTGTTACTGCAAAGCATGAGACTAATAACTTACTAATTGGAGAAAGAAAATTAATGCAATGACTTGTATATTATGCAAAACATTTAAATATATTATTTAGGTATGGCTAGATTTTGTCTGGAAAACTTCAAACATAGAGCTTTTAAAAATGTGTATATATAATTTATATTGTTCGTAGTCTATTTAGAAATGAATAGACTGACTACTGTGTAACACTATCTATTATATTCTATATTTATTACTTTATGGTACTTAATAACAAACACAATACTTTTAATGGCAATTGAAGAATTACCATGGCACAATCCCATAGACATAGATTGTAAGTTCCTTTATTATTTTTTGACAAATAGAAAAGATACAAAACAGCTATTTCAAGTCTATCAATATAATGCGACTATATAAAGCAATTCATAAGGGGAAAGAGATAGCATGCCCAATGTGTGCTTTTAGAGAGGAAATAAAAACAAAACACCTATCTATTCAATCACAGCTCCAATCTTCAATTCATGGTCTTTGTTTGGTTCATGCTTTGTGGAAGATAGTGGGATAACATCTCAAAAAGGAAGTGGATTACATCAGTCTCTGGTTAAGAGTTCTTCTAATTTGTTTCCTGTAACCCAGTGGTTCTCAAACTGAGTTGCTAATTAAATTGTCTTAAAAGTATGGATGCCCTTCCCAGTTCCAGAACAATTAAGTCACTAATATTACTGGCAATGATATATTGATAATTTAAAGCTTCAGAAATCATTCTACTGTGTATCTAGGATGAGAAAACTGGTCTACAACATCCTTCCCACTATTTCTCCCTGCCCTTTAGGACAACAGCTGCTGATGAAAGGACTCTTCTCTAATCTGATGCTTTTGAAACTGACTTACATCAAATACATTGATTTTTTTTTTCTTCAAAGGCCTGATCGTAAGACCAGAAGTTTAATTAGTAGCTCAATTACTACATCAGTCTATTGCCAACAGAGTTTGATATCATGAAGAAACAAGTCATATTGCCTTATAGGAAGTTATTTCTGGTCTATTGTATGTTTAAAACAAAACTTTCACAAAATTTAATATTATGCATAGTATTACTTTCTTCTCTTAGCCCTCAAGGAAAGGAAATCATAATATAGTCTGCCAAAACTCTTTTTGATCACACTGATACTTCTGTTAACTTTTCTCATTTTCAGGGTGTAATAATCACAATTAAGTCATTAAGAAGTTTACAGAAAATCATTTCTAGAATAGAAATGATAATAATCCTACTCACTAACATAGAAACCCATATTAAATTATAGTGTATTTTAAAGGTACATATTTTAAGAAAATAGCTCTAAACTCTTTTGCTCCTTGTTAAACAACACAGCTAATATCTTACTTTATCAAATAATTAAGTTATCAAAGATGTACATCAAAAAAAAAGGATCTGAAAAAAAAAAGATCCGTGTAGCAATCTTCATACTGTGATAAACCCACTTATTCATAATTACTTTTTGTAATTATTTTTTCTTATAATTTTTCTTCATTATTATCATTATTTTCTCTGTTCCTTCAGCTGTTAAGGAAACATAATTGACATCCTTCTTTATTGTAGGCACTGGAGTGATAATAATGCTTTCCTCATGATGATAGTTGTCTACTGGCAGATTCAGCCATGTAAGACAAAAAATATTATTTTCATAATTTGTTAAGTGTATTAAAAGAGAAAAAGTTATTGTGTTATGATATGATATGATAAGTTTGAGGATGTTGAGAAAACTGACTGGCTGAGTCGACCTTGAGTTATCTCTTAAAGGATAAGTAGCATTCAGGTTAGTAGATTATGACATGTACCAGTTTTTACAACCTGGGAAAGCAACTACAGAAGTATCTGTTAGGATTATAGCAACAATAGGAGTCTACAGGTTAATTAATATCTTATGTATAATTAATAAAGCATTGAAAAATGATTCTACATTAAATGTTTTTGTTTAATACAATAAGCTTTTAGTGAGTACTAATGATCAAGCTTGGCAACTGTCACATGAAAAGATCGTCAACATCACTTGTCACTAAGGAAATGTAAACAAAACCACAAGGAGATATCACTTCATCCCTGTCAGAATGGCTAGTATCAGAAAGACAAGAAATTACAAGTGCTGGCAAGGATGTGGAGAAAAGAGAACCGTCATCCACCATTAGTGGAAAGTAAAGTGGCGCCACCATTATGGAAAGAGTATTGAGGTTCCACAAAAATAAAAACAATAAAAATACAACTCTCATATGATCCAACAGTTCCATTTCTGTTTATCTGAAGGAAACAAAAACACTCATTTGAAACGATCTACATTCCCCTATGTTTATTGCATTGTTTACAATAACCAAGATATGAAACAACCGAAAGTTCCGTGGAGGTGAATGGGTAAAGAAGATGTAGTATGTGTATATACATATATAACCATAAAAAAGAATAAAATCTTGGTATTTGTGACAACATGGGTGGACCTTGAAGGTATTTTGCTAACTGAAATAAGTCAGACAGAAAAAAACATTTACCACATGATTTCACTTAAAAATGGAATCTAAAAAAACAATACAAAATAAAACCCTGACTCACAGAGACAGAGAACAGAGTGGTAGTTGCCAGAAGGGAGGGAAGTTGAGGAGGTTAATAGATAAAGGCAGTCAAGAGATACAAACTTAAAGATTATAAAATAAATAAGTTACAGGGATGTAAGATACAGCAAGGGGAATACAGTCCATAAAGTTGTATTAACTTTGTATGGTGATGAATAGTAACTAGACTTGGCAGAGTCCAGTTTGCATTGTATACAAATATCGAATCACTACATTTCATGCCTGAAACTTATACTATATTATGTCAATTATACTTTAATTTTCAAAGATGGGAGAATCTTAAAACACGGATTTTATTTTATTTTTTTTATTTTTGAACATTTTATTTATTTATTTGACAGAGAGAGCAGCTAGAGAGGGACTACAAGTGGTGGGGGGTGGGTAGAGGGAAAAGCAGACTCGCCACTGAGCAGAGACCCTGAAGTGGGGCTTGATCCCAGGACCATGAGTTCCTGAGCTGAGCTAAAGGCAGACGCTTAATCACTGAGCCATTCAGTTGCCGCAAAACATGGGTTTTAAAGATCCCCAATTGAAGGAAATGGAAATGAAGTTGTATTTTTTTAACTCCTAGTATATACTTAACACTTCAAATATAACATCTCCTATTTATTTTTGAAACACTTTTCTAATGTGGCTTCTTAAATCCATTTCACAGATGTGGAAGTGGAATATATGAGAAGTTAGACAAATTGCCAAATCACAAGGGTATGTCTGATTTCAACCAAAATCTCTTTATTCTAAAGCAGATTCTGTTTGTTTTCTGTGTGTTTTCCTCCTTATATCTCAAATCACTCAGGATGTCGAAAGCAGCAGAGACACTTTCACACAGTCTGTGTTTGTCGGTGGAGGACACATATTTCTCTTATATACTTTGCACGTTTAAATTGTACTTATTAGAAAAAAGGATAGATGTTGCGTTTCCTGTGAAATTTCATTTTCACTTTTGTCCAGGCTGAAAGAAGACAGACTAGTGACAGAGGAGAAGAGCGGGAAAGAGTGACAGAGTACAGGCAGTGAGGAATGTGATTAGGATAATTTCATCAAGAGATTTTAAGTGGTCAAATATTTTGGCAATTATCATAGCAATTTCCAAAGCAGCCCTAAGTGCCCTTTTATGAAAACATATCTGACTCACACTTCTAGAGGATATTGATCTCCAGGAGAGTATATCTGAGGAAATTGCATCAGGAGATAACTTCTAGGTGGAAATATGCTGAAATAAGCATCGATCTGAAATTGTCTCAAGTCTTTCACTGCATAAAATTTACACATATGCAAAGAAAAAAAAACTATGCCATTTTAAAAATCTCTACCTTTGGTAAAATTTAAGAACAAGAGTTTCTAAGGGCTATTTAATACATCAATAGATGTGGTCTTTATTGTGCAAAATATCTTCTCATATGTGTAGAAAATTAATAAAGACTTCTTAAAATACTATGTGTAGGCAACTCTGACTGGTAGAATGACAGGTGATTCTCATTTCTTCTTTACATTTTTTCTATACTACTCAAGATGTTACCTGCCCATTATTTTTGTCAGTTTTGGTGCAGTTCATAACTGTTAACAATGGCTGTAAAAAAATCTCAAGCTGTACAAGCCACAAATCATACCATGCTAGACCAGACCACATGGAAATTCTAATACATTCTAATACAGACATTTTACCCTCATATAAATGTGGACATTTTTGTTTCTACAAACATGGTTTTCTCCACTAGGTGGTTCCTCATTGTTCATCAAAACACACATATTGCTCGTGTCCTTTCACAGAGTTTTCTCAAATACATTCTTCCCCCGGGTTCTCTCCCAGTTCTCATCATATGATATCCTGCAGCACAATTTTTTTTTTTTTTCCTTCTTAGTGCATCATGCTAGATCTGATGTTGGCACCCTGGACTCTGCCTAGAATCATCTTACATTCCCCACTCTTTAGCAAGATGAAATTCCATCACAAATCTCAATGTGGATTTTATTTATTCTCCCTGACTTTCCACTTCTGTGTTAGTTGCCTCTGCTATGTGCCCCTACATTATGTTGTCTTTTTGTGATGAGAGCTCTTACTATATTTTAATAAAATCTGATTTATTAGTCAACACATAATACATCATTATTTGTTGATGCAGTGTTCAATGATTCATTAATTGTGTATAACACCCAGTGCTCATCACCACACGTGCCCTCCTTAATACCCGTCCCCTGATTACCCCATCCTTCCATGCCCCTCCCTCCTGCAACCCTCAGTTTATTTCCCAGAGTCCAGAGTCTCCCATGGTTTGTCTCCCTCTCTCATTTTTTCCCATTCAGTTTTCTTTCCATCCCTTCCCCTATGGTCCTCTGCACTATAAAGCTGATTAGCAAATCAGTTACATACAGATAGATTTGCATGAGAAATTATATATGTATACATACTACTTATCCTGTGTGTGTGTGTGTGTGTGTGTTTTAATGAATATCAGAAAACTTAATTGCTACCATAAAGAATAAGAAAGAAATGGGACTAAGAGATATAGGAAATTGTTGTGCAGTTTCTGATATAAAATCTGTAGATTTACAGTGTCTCTACTCTTTGTGGTTGTCTAAACATTTCTAACTAGCTAGAATACAGATTTCAGGGAAGGGAAACTGCACAAGGCAGTTAATTAATTGAAAGCGAGTGTATAAGTAATGAGGCATTGACTGGAAGGTGTTATTTGGAAGCAAATGTATTGATGGTAACCATTAAGAAGCAACTAGTTAAGGGGTTGGAAGGATGCACAGGCTTAATACAGATAAAATAAAATGCTTATCAAATTGATAAAATAATTACTGATCATTTCAATCAATTGGTCTTCAAGTATCAACCCCCTTGTTCCCCTCGATGTTGTTTCACAATTGCCCTCCAAAATTGACCTCTGAATCAACGAACACTCTTCTCCATTTCTATTTCCAGAATTTACTAAACCTTTAGTGTAAAAGTACATATTTAGGCACTTTATAAAATAATTTTCATGAGTTCCAGATCCAGTTCATATCAGAAAACTGCACAGTAACCTGTCATAAGTTTCCAGTCTGTCCAGTGATCTCTGGAATTGTCGAAAATTTCACTAGTCTCACCTCACTGTCAGCAAATGATCTTGAGTTTTATTTCAGATAAAAAGATAAATCAACAAATCACCTCAAATTCCTTTTACTTTACTTACAAAGATGAACCTTCTTGTCTTAGTTTCCTTTCATAATCTATCTAAATAAACTACCTATTTCTTAGTAATTTTAAAATGCTTACAATTTTATTACATAAAAAATTCCAAATGTAATTATACTAACATTTCAGAAAATAATATGTTGCTTTAACCTGAGTATTCCTCCCTCAGGTCATATTTTAATACATGTAGGTTTATGATAGTTCTTTTTAATAAAGAATGCCCGAAAGCCCTTCATTATTTTTTTCATAGTAGCTCTGGTATTTTTGCATGTTGTAGGCTTTTATTTCAGATCAAATAAAGGGTGTTTTTATTATTCTGATTGGAATAATACTAAACTATTATATTACAGAAATAATAAATATCTTGATAATATTTTTAAAGTTTTCTTCATAAAAGATTTCCATATTTATATTTATCAATTTTTTATCTCTTTGTTGCTATTCTAAGTAGAATATTTTATATAATTTTATTTTATTTTATTATTTTAAAAAGTACAGTTCTTAAGATATGTAAAGGATATGTATATATATTTTATGGACAGACATCTCAATCATTTTTTTTTCTAAAAGTAACAAAATACCTCCATATTTCTTATGTACTAAAAAAACATAAAATTATAACTATAGTTTTAAAATAGCCATTAGAGTTCAAGAAACTAATTAACTGCATTATATCCCAAATGCTCAGAAATTTGTCAAACTTTGAGGACAAGTAAAAGGTTATCCATTTAATCTGAGGTACCCTAAAATGGATAGATTATCTTGTGGTCATTAATCTATATGTATCTAAAATCTGAAGAAAGATATTCCAATTTTATGTACCAAATTCCTAGGAAATTCAGCCAAATATTTCATATAATCTACAAAGTTTTGTCTCAAATTTTATTTTCAAATATCATGAGAGAAATGTGCTGATCCTCCCTATGTGTCTTTTCAGTTTTTGGTTATTTTTGGGCAAATCTAAGTCTATGGTCTGTTGCTGTAAATCAACATGCATAATAGACACTAAAATGTGACTGATTCTAGACTCTTAATCTCTAAGTCTCATGTTTTCTTAACATTAAACAAATTATATGTTCAAATAATTTGACTACTAACTAATGTGAATCAGAGAACATCCATTGGAATAAGATTTTGAATTAAAATCCATAACTTGACAAGTTGAAGATACTGAGACACAAAGATATTCATTGTCTTGTCTAAGATTACATGGCAAATCCAAACCTCATTAGATTTTATTAAAAAGTTTATTTAAAAATTCATATTATAATTTTAATTTGTTCAAATGCCATCTTAATTTAAAATACTTTGGTTAGATTTTAGCTCTCATAAAAGTATAATTTTTAAAAATGTACTTTATTTGGGAATGTTGTTAGAGTGATTATCATATGTAATAATGTCTGGAGAGATTACAAAATGTTAACTCTGTCAAAGGAGTTCCTATCATTTTTATATGAACATTGATAAATTAAATGCTTTTCAATTATTGTACAGTGTTTTACAATAGATTCCAAGTTATATTCATGTCACATCCCAGATGATAGAAATTAAAGTTAACATGAAAGGGTGTATGTGAAAGAATCCAATGTTTTCTTCCAAGAATAAAATAACTATTCTTTTCTTTTATGTTCATTATCCGAATCAAATGCAATGGAGAGCATTTAGCCAAGATGTCCTTTTGTGAGTTTAATTTTCATTATCCTGGAGGCATTTTTTAATAATAACAAAACAATCTTTCTGTCTTTTTTTTTGGTAACATCATTCAATTTTCTAATTAGTTTTTTGATATTACAGAGAAATACTAGAAAATTTATGTAAGACAAACATTTGTTGCCATTGTTTAAGAAGGAAGTAATCTCTATTATACTATTTTCAAGCACACTAAGTTGTATAATGTCTGCAATTTAGACACTTTTGAATTATTCTTAAGGTTAAAATCACATTAAGTACTGCTGGTATAAATAAAAACATTGATAATCATATTTGCACATATATATGTATTTGTATTTACATATACCTCTGTCTACAGCTTATTTCAAGGAGATATTTTCTTAATTTTTATGAAGTTAGTTGATTGTTATTTCTTAGGTTTATTTCTCAATACATTGCTTTGATTTTTTTTTAAGATTTTATTTATTTATTTGACAGACAGAGATCACAAGTAGGCAGAGAGGCAGGCAGAGAAAGAGAGAGGAGTTAGCAGGCTCCCCGCAGAGCAGAGAGCCCCATGCGGGGCTCGATCCCAGGACACCGCGAACATGACCCAAGCTGAAGGCAGAGGCTTTAACCCACTGAGCCACCCAGGCGCCCCTGCTTTGATATTTTTAACTTCTTATTTTGGAAGCATGTAGAAATTCAAGTATTATTTAACATCATATATTCCTTTTTTAATAGGTGCCTTAATGTTTGTAATTATTAAATACCTCATGGCCAAAGATATAGTTTGCATTTAAATTTTCCTCTTCTTTTTTGTTTTTTATAACTTTTTTTTCTTCTGAATAATTAAGATTCTATTTCTTCGTTTGCCTCTCTCCCTCTCTCTCTTTTTTCCCCCTTTGCTCATTTGTCTTGTTTCTTAAATTCCACAAATGAGTGAAATCATATAGTATTTGTCTTTCTCTGAATGAAATATTTTGCTTAGCCTAATACTCGCTAGCTCCATCCATGTCATCACTAATGGCAAGATTTCATTCATTTTTATGGTTGAGAAATAGATCATTGTACATATATACCACATCTTTATCCTCTCATCAGTAGATAGACAATTGGGCTGTTTCCATAATTTGGTTGTTGTAGATAATGCGATAAACGTTGGAGTGTGTGTATCCCTTTGAATTAGTATCATTGTATTCTTTGGGTAAATAGTAGTGAGATTGCTGGGTCATAGGGTAGTTCTATTTTTAACTTTCTGAGGAAGCTCCATTTCTAGAGTGGCAACACCAGTTTGCATTTCCACCAACAGTGGAAGAATGTTCCCCTTTCTCTACATTCTCACCAATACCTGTTGTTTCTTGTGTTGTTGACTTCAGACATTCTGACAAGTGTGAGAAGATATATCGTAGTTTTGATCTGTATTTGCCTGATGATGAGTGATGTTGAGCATCTTTTCATGTGTCTGTTGGTCACCTGGATGCATGTTTTGTTTTTTTTTTTACTATTTAAAAAAAATTTAATACAAAAATTTTCAACCATATACAAAAGTAGAGAGTACCAAAAAACCTTATGTACCCACTACCCATTCTTAACAACCATCATTATTTCACTGTGTTTGTTTCATCTATCTCCTCAATACCAACCCCTACTTTTCTTGCTAGGGTATTTTAAAAATTATTTTTATTAACATATAATGTATTATTTGCCCCAGAGGTACAGTTCTGTGAATCATCAGGCTTACACACTTCACAGCACTCACCATAACACCTAGATAGATGTCTTCTTTAGAAAAATGTCTGTTTATCTCTTCTGGCCATTTTTTAACTGGTTTATTTGTTTTGGGGGTGCTGAGGTTGATAAGTTCTTTATTTATTTTGGATACTAAACCTTAGTCAGATATGTGATTTGCAAATATCTTCTTTTCCTTTTAGTTTTGTTGATTGTTTGCTTGGTTGTGCAGAAGCTTTTTATTTTGATGAAGTCCCATTAATTTAATTTTGCTTTTGTTTCCCTTGCCTCAGGAGACATATCTAGAAAGAAGTCCTTATGGCTGATGTCAAAGAGGTTACTGCCTGTGCTTGCTCTCCTCCAGGATTTTGATGGTTTTGGATCTCACATTTTGTTCTTTCACCCATTTTGAATATATGTTTGTGTATGGTGTAAGAAAGTGGTCCAGTTTCATTCTTTTGCACGTTATTGTTCAGTTTTCCCAGCATCATTTATTGAAAATACTTTGTTTCCATTAGATAGTCTTTCCTGCTTTGTGTAGATTAATTGACCAAATAGTGGTGGGTTCTTTTCTGGGTGTTACATTCTGTGCTGCTGATCTCTGTGTCTGTTTTTGTGCCAGTACCATACTGTCTTGACCACTGCAGCTTTGTCATATAAGTTGAAGTCCAGAATTGTGATGCCTCTAGCTCCCCCCCCCAAGATTGCTTTGGCTATTTGGGGTCTTGTGCGGCTCCATACAACTATTAGGATTGTTTGTTCTAGCTCTGTGAAAAATGTGGGCAGTATTTTTTATAGGGATTGCATTAAATGTGTAGATTGCTTAGGGTAGTGTAGGCATTGTAATAATATTTGTTCTTCTAACCATTAGTACAAATGTCTTTCCATTTCTTTGTGTCATTTTCAATTTTTTTCGTCAGTGTTTTACAGTTTTCAGAGTACAAGCCTTTTAACTTTCCCATTAGGTCTGTTCCTCCATATCTTATTGTTTTTGGTTCAGTTGGAAATGGGATTTACTTCTTAATTTTTTTCTGCTTCTTTACTATTGGTGTATAGAAATACAACAGATTTATGTACATTTATTCTGTATTGTGACTTTGCTGAATTCATATATCAGTTCTAGCAATTTCTTGGTAGAGTCTTTCAGGTTTTCTATACAGAGTATCATGTCATCTGCAAATAGTGAAAGTCTGAGGGTGCTCTGGATTGAGAAATCTTCTTGAACACTCAGTGACTCTACAAATAATTTATATAGGTGATCATTTCTTTACCAGAAGCATGGTGGGTAATGGTTGCTTTCAGCTTGTCTGTAGATGCCGTACTTTTCTAAGTTAGACAAACTATAATTGATCCTTTCTATCATAATCAGTTGAAAAAATTAAGATACCCTATAAAATAATTCAGTGAAATGTTTTTCTTTCCAAATATTACACCAGGAAGTATCTGGTATGGTCTGCTGCCAAAAAGTGGAAATTTTTCATAGTCCAAAATGCCCAGAAAAGGTGCAGCTCCTTTTGAAAAAGGGGTGGAAAATAGGGCATCTCTTCTAGAGAGGAGGTGATATTTTGACTCCTTTTATTCCTTTTTCCTGGAGCAGAATTTTTGAATCCACGGTGACATTCAGTTATAATTTTCTTTAACGTTTTGAAGGGATACAAAAAATACCTTTCTCTACAATTCACTTACAGAAATCTTTTTTTTTTTTTTTTTTTTTTTTTTTTTTTTTTTTTTCCCAATTTATTTATTTTCAGAAAAACAGTATTCATTATTTTTTCACCACACCCAGTGCTCCATGCAAGCTGTGCCCTCTATAATACCCACCACCTGGTACCCCAACCTCCCACCCCCCCGCCACTTCAAACCCCTCAGACTGTTTTTCAGAGTCCATAGTCTCTCATGGTTCACCTCCCCTTCCAATTTACCCAAATTCCCTACTACTCTCTAACGCCCCTTGTCCTCCATGCTATTGGTTATGCTCCACAAATGAGTGAAACCATATGATAATTGACTCTCTCTGCTTGACTGATTTCACTCAGCATAATCTCTTCCAGTCCCGTCCATGTTGCTACAAAAGTTGGATATTCGTCCTTTCTGATGGAGGCATAATACTCCATAGTGTATATGGACCACATCTTCCTTATCCATTCATCCGTTGAAGGGCATCTTGGTTCTTTCCATAGTTTGGCGACTGTGGCCATTGCTGCTATAAACATTGGGGTACAGATGGCCCTTCTTTTCACGACGACATCTGTATCTTTGGGGTAAATACCCAGGAGTGCAATTGCAGGGTCGTAGGGAAGCTCTATTTTTAATTTCTTGAGGAATCTCCACACTGTTCTCCAAAGAGGCTGCACCAACTTGCATTCCCACCAACAGTGTAAGAGGGTTCCCCTTTCTCCACATCCTCTCCAACACATGTTGTTTCCTGTTTTGTTAATTTTGGCCATTCTAACTGGTGTAAGGTGATATCTCAATGTGGTTTTAATTTGAATCTCCCTGAGGGCTAATGATGATGAGCATTTTTTCATGTGTCTGGTAGCCATTTGTATTTCTTGATTGGAGAAGTGTCTGTTCATATCTTCTGCCCATTTTTTGATGTGTTTGTCTGTTTCGTGTGGGTTGAGTTTGAGGAGTTCATTATAGATCCTGGATATCAACCTTTTGTCTGTACTGTCATTTGCAAATATCTTCTCCCATTCCGTGGGTTGCCTCTTTGTTTTTTTGACTGTTTCCTTTGCTGTGCAGAAGCTTTTGATTTTGATGAAGTCCCAGAAGTCTATTTTCGCTTTTGTTTCCTTTGCCTTTGGAGACGTATCTTGAAAGAAGTTGCTGTGGCTGATATCGAAGAGATTACTGCCTATGTTCTCCTCTAAGATTCTGATAGATTCCTGTCTCACGTTGAGGTCTTTTATCCATTTTGAGTTGATCTTTGTGTACGGTGTAAGAGAATGGTCGAGTTTCATTCTTCTACATATAGCTGTCCAGTTTTCCCAGCACCATTTATTGAAGAGACTGTCTTTTTTCCACTGTATATTTTTTCCTGTTTTGTCGAAGATTAATTGACCATAGAGTTGAGGGTCCATATCAGGGCTCTCTACTCTGTTCCACTGGTCTATGTGTCTGTTTTTATGCCAGTACCATGCTGTCTTGGTGATCACAGCTTTGTAATAAAGCTTGAAATCAGGTAAGGTGATGCCGCCAGCTTTATTTTTGTTTTTCAACGTTTCCTTAGCGATTCGGGGTCTCTTCTGATTCCATACAAATTTTTGGATTATTTGCTCCAGCTCTTTGAAGACTGCCGGTGGAATTTTGATCGGAATGGCATTAAAAGTATAGATTGCTCTAGGCAGTATAGACATTTTAACGATGTTTATTCTTCCGATCCAAGAGCATGGAATGGTCTTCCATCTTTTTGTGTCTTCTTCAATTTCTTTCATGAGTGTTCTATAGTTCCTCAAGTATAGATCCTTCACCTCTTTAGTTAGGTTTATTCCCAGGTATCTTATGGTTCTTGGTGCTATAGTAAATGGAGTCGATTCTCTAATTTCCCTTTCTGTATTTTCATTGTTAGTGTATAAGAAAGCCACTGATTTCTGCACATTGACTTTGTATCCTGCCACGCTGCTGAATTGCTGTATGAGTTCTAGTAGTTTGGGGGTGGAGTCTTTTGGGTTTTCCATATAAAGAATCATGTCATCTGCGAAGAGAGAGAGTTTGACTTCTTCATTACCAATTTGGATACCTTTTATTTCTCTCTGTTGTCTGATTGCTGTTGCTAGGACTTCTAATACTATGTTGAACAAGAGTGGTGAAAGTGGGCATCCTTGTCTTGTTCCTGATCTCAACGGGAAGGCTGCAAGCTTTTTCCCATTGAGGATGATATTTGCTGTGGGTCTTTCATAGATAGATTTGATGAGGTTCAGGAATGTTCCCTCTATCCCTATACTTTGAAGCGTTTTAATCAGGAACGGATGTTGGATTTTGTCAAATGCTTTTTCTGCATCAATTGAGAGGACCATGTGGTTCTTCTCTCTTCTCCTATTAATTTGTTGTATCACATTGATTGATTTACGAATGTTGAACCATCCTTGTAGCCCAGGGATGAATCCCACCTGATCATGGTGGATAATCTTTTTAATGTGTTGTTGGATCCTGTTGGCTAGGATCTTGTTGAGAATCTTAGCATCCATATTCATCAGTGATATTGGTCTGAAATTCTCCTTTTTGGTATGGTCCTTGCCTGGTTTGGGGATCAGGGTAATGCTGGCTTCATAGAAAGAGTCTGGAAGTTTTCCTTCTGCTTCAATTTTTTGAAACAGCTTCAGGAGAATAGGTGTTATTTCTTCTTGGAAGGTTTGGTAGAATTCCCCAGGGAATCCGTCAGGTCCTGGGCTCTTGTTTTTTGGGAGATTTTTGATCACTGCTTCAATCTCGTTATTAGATATCGGTCTATTCAGGTTGTTGATTTCTTCCTGGTTCAATTTTGGTAGTTTATATTTTTCCAGGAATGCATCCATTTCATCAAGGTTGCTAAGCTTATTGGCATATAACTGTTCGTAGTAACTTCTGATGATTGTTTCTACTTCCTTGGTGTTAGTTGTGATCTCTCCCCTTTCATTCATAATTTTATGAATTTGGGATTTCTCTCTTTTCTTTTGGATTAGTGTAGCCAGTGGCTTATCGATCTTATTGATTCTTTCAAAAAACCAGCTTCTAGTTTCATTGATACGTTCTACTGTATCTCTGGTTTCTCCCTCATTGATCTCAGCTCTAATCTTGATGATTTCCCTTCTTATGTGTGGAGTTGGTTTGATTTGTTGTTGATCCTCCAGTTCTTTAAGGTGTAGAGACAGCTGGTGTGTTCTGGATTTTTCAATTTTTTTGAGCAAGGCTTGGATGGCTATATATTTTCCCCTTAGGACCGCCTTTGCTGTATCCCATAGGTTTTGGACCGAAGTGTCTTCATTCTCATTGGTTTCCATGAATTGTTTCAGTTCTTCTTTGATCTCCTGGTTGATCCAACCATTCTTAAGCAAGGTGGTCTTTAGCTTCCAGGTGTTTGAGTTCCTTCGGAACTTTTCCTTGTGATTGAGCTCCAGTTTCAAAGCATTGTGATCTGAGAATATGCAGGGAATAATCTCAGTCTTTTGGTATCGGCTGAGTCCTGATTTGTGACCCAGTATGTGGTCTATTCTGGAGAAGGTTCCGTGTGCACTTGAGAAGAATGAGTATTCTGCTGTTTTAGGGCGGAATGTTCTGTATATATCTATGAGGTCCATCTGGTCCAATGTGTCGTTCAATGCTCTTGTTTCTTTATTGATTTTCTGCTTCGATGATCTGTCTAATTCTGAAAGAGGCGTGTTAAGATCACCTACGATTAGTGTATTCATATCAATATGACTCTTTATCTTGATTAACAGTTTTCTTAAGTAATTGGCTGCTCCCATATTGGGAGCATAGATATTTACAATTGTTAGATCATCTTGGTGGATAGTCCCTTTAAGGATTATGTAGTGTCCTTCTGTATCTCTGACTACAGTCTTTAGTTTGAAGTCTAATTTATCTGATATGAGAATCGCTACCCCAGCCTTCTTTTGAGTCCCATTGGCATGAAAGATGCTTCTCCACCCCTTCACTTTCAGTCTGCGTGTATCTTTAGGTTCAAAATGGGTCTCTTGTAGACAGCATATGGATGGGTCCTGTCGTTTTATCCAATCTGCAACCCTGTGCCTTTTTATGGGTGCATTGAGGCCATTCACATTGAGAGTGATTATTGATAGATACGTTTTTATTGACATCGAGTTACCTTTGAAGTCTTTCTTTCTGTAGACTGTCTCTATATTTCTGTTCAATGCTATTCTTGGGATTTTTCCTCTTTTATAGAACCCCCCTTAATATTTCCTGCAGTATCGGCTTGGTGGTTGCATAGTCTTTTAAGTCTTGCCGGTCTTGGAAACTCTTTATCTCTCCATCCATTTTGAATGTCAGTCTTGCTGGATAAAGTATTCTTGGCTGCATGTTCTTCTCATTTAGTGCCCTGAATATATCTTGCCAGCCTCTTCTGGCTTGCCAGGTCTCTGTGGACAGGTCTGACGTTATTCTGATGGGCTTCCCTCTGTAAGTAAGGAGCCTCTTTGCCCTGGCAGCTTTCAAGAGATTATACCTACAATTATAATTTCTCAATTTGACTATCAGGTGTCGTGATGTTTTTTTGGAGTGTATAATCTTGGGTGGAGACCGTTCAGCCTCTAGTACATGAACGCTGGTTTCATTCGCGAGATTCGGAAAGTTTTCATGAAGGACTTGTTCCACGACATCTTCTAGACTTCTTTCTTTCTCCTCCCCTTCAGGAATTCCAATAATTCTGACGTTGGAACGCTTCATGGCATCACTTATTTCCCTAATTCTGCTTTCGTGGGATCTAAGCTGTTTGTTCCAGGCTTCCTCCTGATCCTTTCTCTCTATCTGTTTGTCTTCCAGATCACTAATTCTATCTTCTGTCTCAGTTACCCTAGCTTTGAGAGAGTTTAGATTGGATTGGAACTCATTGAGAGCATTGTGGACCTCCTCCCTGGTAGCTTTAAGCTCCGCCCTAACATTGTGAACATCCTGTCTGGTCGCTTTCAGTTCGGCTCTAATCAATTCTGTTTGGTCATCCATGGCTTTCTCCAACCTAGCTATTGCCTGGATAATTGTTAGCCTGAATTCTCTTTCCGACATATTGTCTATGTTGATAGCCGTTAGCTCTGTTGCGGAAGGTCCATCCTCTGTATTTTTCTTCTGTTGGGCATTCCTCCTCCTAGTCATTTTGGTGGGAGAAGACTGAACAGATGTAGCTGGATGTATCAACTCTGGTGCAGTCAAGGTGCACCCTGGAACACTTCCTGATCTCCGTCTCAGAAGCCTCAGTCTGGGTGCAGAAGCTGAATAAATTCCCCCTTGGATGCTGGCAGTGCAGGTTCCAAGTTAAAGACCCTGGGGGCGCAGGATCTTTTGCTCGTCCCCAAAGCCAAGGCAGTGGCGGCTGTCTGGGAGCTCCTGACCACCAGAGAGGTTCCAAGCAGCGATCGCACACTGAGATTTTGCCGCTGGCCGGGGCTGGGAGTGCCCGGCTTGCGCGCACCTCTTTTCAGAGGCGGCTGTGGGTCGGGCGCGCGTCTGGGGCACTGAGAACGGGGCGCTGGTCCGTAAGCCGCAGGCTGGGCTTTTGCGCGCCTCTGTCCGGGGAAGAGTTTCGCGGGCGCGAGGCTTAGACTTTGAAACAATGGCCCGGGTCTAGAAGCGCCCCAGGGCCTTAGAAACCCAGGAGAGCTGGAGCGACGTGCACGCGCATCTCAAGCTTTGTGGTAGGGCTAGCGCGCGTTCTGCAGACCGGCTCCCATCCCCTCACAGGAGCCGGAACCCCGCGCTCTGGGGCACGCTGGCGGCTTAGGGGCCAGGAGCCGGTTTCTCCGCCGCACTCTCTCTGCCTCCGCGCCGGGGAGGCCGTCTGGGACCGGGGACTCAAGCCCCTGTCCCTAGCCGCCCCGATTCCCACAGTTTGCCCCCGCGATCCTTTGCTCTTTTGGAGTGCTTTCAACCTGTCTCCGAGTTAATGCTGGTCCCCAGACGCAGGGCACTCTCGCTCGTATCGGGGTATTACTTTCCCACCGGTCGCCTCTGGTGGCTCCCTCCCCCTTTTGTTTATCTTCCGATCTCAGTCCGCTGTTCCCATTCCGCTTTACCTGCTCACTGGCGTCTTCTGCCCCTGTAGAGATCCAGACGTGTATAATTCTGATCTCAGGCTGATTTCATGGGTGATCAGAGTTCTTTGGTAGGTAATCAGCTCACTTTGGGGTACCAGCTGAAAAGACGCCTCTTCCTAGTACCCCGCCATCTTGTCCCCCCCTCCACTTACAGAAATCTTAATTAAGAAAAAATTAAGCAGAATTTTTTGAACAAAAATGCACCCATCCGGGAATATGTAAATAGTACATGTTCTCTTCTGTGTAAATGTACATCCATCCTTTTTTGGAAAACATATGGAAAAGTTAATGCAAATATATATCTATAGAGATAGTCAATGCCCTAACCTAATTATTAACTCTTTGATATCCCTGTTTCTTCAGAAGCCTTTAACCAGGTACACACCATGCGAACAAATCTTGCTGGATTCTGTATTTTTTTTTGTTGTTTTATCACTTTGAATTTTATCATTGTTTTCTAAAATGTTAGGAGTTTATGTGTGTGTGTATGTGTGTGTGTGTGTGTGTGTGTGTGTGTTTATATGCACTTTGTATCATTCTTACCACTCAAACTTATTCAGAGACTAGGATGCTAACTATAAAAAAGAAAAATAGTTAAATGATATTTTAATTTGAAATAGTTCCTCTGGGCACTAAATCTCTCTTCATGATGACCTCAAGAGGCAAATAAATATTAATATACTTATTTTACATCTTCAAAGTTGAAATAGAGATGTTTTGTAGTTTGTACTCAGTCACACAAGTAATGAATTTCATACAGCACCCATGTAGAAAGAAGGCTAATTTCCTAGCCATTGGCCAGTGTAGGGCAGGCTTTCTTTCCTGCTTTTTGGGGAGCTGTGATGAGGAATCTATTCCTCATCATAGCCAGTGCTGTGTGTGTGTGTGTGTATAGATATATGTATATATCTATATATATATTTTGCCATGCATTACCTCAAATCCATTAAATTTCTGTAGTGAGAAGGTTTAAAATCTATTCTCTCAGCAACTTTCAGATACACAATATGGTGATGGTGTTAACTACATGTATTGTTGTAATCCTTTTGCAATATATACATATATTAAATTACATTGTATACCTTAAAGTCACACAGTATTATATTGATTATATCTCAATAAAACTGGAAAATTTTAAAATATATTAGCAAAAACTAATTACATTTATTTATAATATTCACATAGTTCTTTCTAGCAAACTTTTATAACCTATGTTTTTAATGTAAACCCTAATTTTTTTTTTTAAGATTCTATTTATTTATCTGACACAGAGAGAGCAAGTGAGAGAGAGAGAGATAGAGAGCAAACACAAGCAGGGGGAAGGTCAGGCAGGGGAGAAGCAGGATCCTTGCTAAACAAGGAGCCTGATGCGGGCTTAATCCCAGGACCCTGGGATAATGACCTGAGGAAGGCAGCCATTTAACTGACCGAGCCATCCAAGTGCCTATAAACCCCAATTTTTTATATAAATTAGGGAAAAATGGAATGTGCATAGTTTCTGAAAGTAGGCAGTGACTTAAAATCACCAAATGGTGTAATTGCCATAGTAATTCATCTTATTTTATTTTGAAAAGATAACTTTAGTAACTCTCAGATAGAAATTTTTTAATATGATGGAAAAAGACATCCAGATAATTGCATTTTAGATGAAAATAGTAATCTTATAGAAAAATTCTTCTTTTTGATATTTAAGTGCTATGTAGCCATGTAATGGTACACTAACATAAAGATTTAAGAACCAAAGATGTATCTCTTAGGAACCTTTATAAAGCTCATTTGCAAAGTTGTGTGAAGTAAACTGAACAAGTGAGAAGATGAAACTAAGAAAGGATTTGCCCCATTTATTCCTCATTTATAGACTCTTGAAGCATTGGCTATTTATGGACTAGTTTATTATAATGTCACTATATCAAAATTTCTTTAATACATACCTATTGTCTTTACTTGACAGCTCAAGCACAAAAATTCACATTGGTTTAAAATCACATGTTCTTGTATATCTTAACTAAAGATATATTTATTGCACATAAAGGTGTTCTTAAATTTTATGTCTATATAGATCAGGAAACTATGGTTCTCCATATTAAGTCATCTCTATATATAAAATTTGAGTTAATTTTTTATTTTATTTATTTTTATTTTTTATTTTTTTATTTTATTATTTTTTTTGAAAAATGTTGTTTATTTATTTATTTGACACACAGAGATCACAAGTAGCAGAGAGGCAGGCAGAAAGAGAGAGAAAGAAGCAGGATCCCTGCTGAGCAGAGAGCCCGATGCGGGGCTCGATCCCAGGACCCTGAGATCATGACCTGAGCCAAAGGCAGTGGCTTAGCCCACTAATCACCCAGGTGCCCCTTGAGTTAATTTTTTAAAGATTTTATTTATTTATTTGTCAGAGAGAGAGAGCACACACGCACAAGAAGAGGGAGCAGCAGGCTCCTTGCTGAGCAGGGAGTCCAGTGTAGGGCATGATCTCTGGATCCTGGGATCATGGCCTGAGCCAAAGGCAAATGTTTAACTGACTGAGCTACCCAGGTGTCCTAAATCTGAGTTAACTTTTTAGTTGAAAATAGTTGACAATTAATTGGAGTAGTAAGAAAATAGAAAATGTGCCTGTGTGGGGTTGTTTATTAATATTGACCTTAAGGAACTATATGGTTAATTTGCATATTTTGGTCTGATGTCTTTGTGAAGCTGTTAATAAGACTTTTTCTTTACTACTTATTTTATTTCCTTTCT
The DNA here is from genome assembly GCF_020171115.1 of Neogale vison. Lineage (NCBI taxonomy): Eukaryota > Metazoa > Chordata > Mammalia > Carnivora > Mustelidae > Neogale > Neogale vison. The sequence continues at coordinate 17,660,821 of NC_058100.1, forward strand.
TACTAATATGTCAACAAATATTAGGTGGCTATTATAATAATATCTGAAATTTTTCAAGTGCTTTTTTTTTTAAAAGATTTTGTTTATTTATTTATTTGACAGACAGAGATCACAAGTAGGCAGAGAGGCAGGCAGAGAGAGAGGAGGAAGCAGGCTCCCTGCCGAGCAGAGAGCCCGATGTGGGGCTCAATCCCAGGACCCTGGGATCATGACCTGAGCCGTAGGCAGAGGCTCTAACCCACTGAGCTACCCAGGTGCCCCTCAAGTGCTTTTTTATGTGTTAGCACTTCAGATTCTCAGGCAAAATGTGAGATATAAAAAACAGATACATGTAAGTTGGAAAACAGAAACCAAACAAGAATACAGATCACTAGCAAATACTAGGCTTCTAATTATCAAGTAGTTTTTTAAATTTAAAATATTAATGACAAAAACAATAACAGTAATATCTACCATTTGTAGAGCTCCCACTGTATGCAAAGCTTTTTAAAGACATCATCTTATCTCAGATTTAAAGTTATTATTGATATATATTATTATTTGCCTTAAAGAGGCCAAATATCTTGTCAAAGTTCATATAGCTAATAAGTAATGCGTCAGGAAAGTATCCCTATCATGTAAAAGCCCAAACTACATTTGTCCCATAATAACATGTTAAATCTTGTTTTATTATTTTTAATTTCATTAATAAACTGGAATGCTTTTACAAATAGGGAAACAAAATTTTATAAGGGTTAAATATCAGCTTATATCTGTTCCATTTAAAATTTCAACTGAACTGTCCTTAATAACAAAATATAGAATTTTTCCATAGAAATGATACAGTGCCAGCATTCCAAGAAAATAGATGGAGAGGTCATGCTTTTTGGACATTTACAACGTGTAGCCATCAGCAGACTGAAAATACATGAGGCAAAATGGAAGAAAATGATAATAATCTATAATGTGTTTTGAGAAAGTATTAGTTTAATCCAATCTCCCAGTTTTGAAGTTCATTAATAGCACTGTAGAACCTGTGAAATCGTGATCATACTTTTAAGTCAAATGAGTTTCTCCAAACACCATATTCTGAGGACTCAGAATTCCAAAAGTCCAGCTTTCTTCTCCCTACCTTTGTTCTCTTCCTCTCCCACAGCTTTCTAAAATCTCTGTCTTCACATGGATTATGCTTTTTCACATTGGCCAAGCCAGTTTCCAGTCCTGTTTGAATTTTTGCCCTTGATTGAGGAACTTATCTTCTCAGAGCCTCAATACCTGATCTTTCCTGTTTGATATTGTTTTCGATAATTCATTTAAGGGGGGTACCTGGGTGGCTCAATTATTGAGTCTGCCTTCAGTTCAGGTCATGATCCCAGGGTCCTGGGATCGAGTAGGGATCGAGTCCTACATTGGGGTCCCAGCTCAGTGGAAAGCCAGCTTCTCCCTCTTCCAGTTCCCCTGCGTGTGTACCCTCTCTCACCGTCTCTGTCTGTCAAACATGTAAAATCTTTAAAAACACAATTCATTTAAGAATATTAAATACTGTAGATCATTTAAAGGTATGACTAGGTCAGATTTTTAAAGGATCATAAAAACCTAAGAGAAATGTAGGAGGTCAGTATTTAAGTTCTAATGAAGGAAAAGAAGGAACAAATGTAAAACTCAAGGAAAGAAATACCATGATTCATAGGTAGACTTAGTAGATGTTTATATTAAAATATAATTTGGTGGTTTGTGATAATCTTAACCTTGCTTTGGGCAATGTGCTAAAATGGACATGGGTGTAAAACTGCCTGTCTATTAGAAATTGCAAGAAGTTGTGTTTACCTGGGCAAAAAGTTTCAATCGAAAGCATAGGATCATAACACACAAGAAAAAGGTAGATCTATTATTGTTATACAGCTTTATGCAATACACACGCACACAAATGCACATGTGCACACATAGAAGTATGATAATGTTTCTTAGTAATTTTTTGAAGGATGTCACAAAGGCCAATGAATTTAAACTAGAAAATCACAGAGAACCTATATAAGAACTTGTAGTAGGTATTGCTGCTAAAAAACAAAAAAGAAAAAAGCTAAAATATTCACTACAGCTAGTGTTGAAGTTAAAATATGTCTTGTGAATCAAAGAGAAAAAGTAGAATGAGCTATCTAGAAATATTGAGAGATCTTGTTATTTCTCTAGATGATTTCTCAATTTCCTAATTATTTATCTTCATATTAAGAAAGCACTATAAGAACACCTGAAATCAATTATACATGTAAAGAGCAATTTAATATACTAAATTTTTAAAAGATCTTTCTCTCTCTCTCTCTCTCTCTCTCTTTTTATATTCCAGTGGAGAAGATTTTCTTTGAAGTGTAAGATTTTAAAGTTTGGTTGCCCAGCTATAATACCTTACTTATTAGGGGAAAAACAGTCCTTTGAAATGTTTTCATACTTAATCTGTAAAAACTGTCAGGATAAAGAAATTATTATGGAGGCAAAGTATTAAAAAAGCAATTAGAAAGTGACATGTTATAAATAAAAATGCAAGCTTTTATGAGAGTGTCAAATTTAATATTCATATAATATGCCAGTTTAGAAAAATGTTGCCAGAATGTGATATCTAGCTCCTTTCTTCTTGATGAAGCGAAGTCTTGTGAATTACTCTGAAGTGTGTATAGATATTTTTTTTTATATTCTATTTGTACATATGTTTCTATACCCTGAATTCCTGTCACCAAATTAAAGGCCACAATGCTTATTCCACAACATGTCCAACCTGCGGACATTCATTCATCTCACATTCCAATCCTAAACATCGCATATTTCCAGAGAATAGAGTAATGCAATCAGATGTTTAATACATCTCATGTAAGCTTGTTAAGACTATAGTTTAGACATTATGTATTTTAATTTCAGGATCTGAAATAATGTAAAACTCAGTTAAAAATGATTTTAGTGTGTCTTTTCTATGATAGGTTTTATGCCAGAGAAAGGAAGAACCCATACATCTTTGACTTAAATTATCCCATACTAACCTGCTCAAGCATGATCCAGCGATCAGGTGACTTTTATTTTGGCCTGTAAGTCTATTTAATACAAACAAACTGCTGGTGTCTACCAGACATTTATAAAAATCCATAGATATCTATTCACAAAAAGCAAACAACTTCTCAGCCTTTCCTAAAACAATAGAGTTATTAGTATTTTTCTAGAACTCACTAGTTTTTGGAATTCCTTAAACATATATCCATATTAGGCTGAGACTTTTTTACCTAAACACAAAGGAGCCTTTGGCTGTCCTGAGATCCATGGATTTCTTTCAAGGTGTGTCAGATATAATTTTTGAGTAGACCCAAGAGCACAAGAATCCTAAAGGGTTCAATGTTTATGGGTTTAACAAATTCATTTATTACTCACATATGTAACAAGAGTTTATTGTTTGACTGTTTTAGTCAATCCCTGAGCTCTGTATTGCCATAAGCCATGTATTTTATTGGCTGCATTTCCCAAACATGGTGGCTTAATCGTATTTGTTTATTGGTAGTATAAATGGATATTTCCATACCATAAATTTCAAAATTATATATTTTGTATAAGAGTTGACAGATTATTGAAAGTATTTAAAATATATTTTATCTCTACTTATATAAGATAAATGTTTTCTTGAAGTTTTTTTTTTCTTCTTAAATTATAAACACGGTTCAAGAGTGGCATTTGTATACTCAGCATTTCTGAACTTCAAAGAAAATGCTGATGTGTAGCAGAATTTCTAGCTAAACTTTGCTTTTGTTCTAAGGTCACTTAGGTTCCAATGATTAAAAATGTTCAAGGATGCATTTCATATTAATCTTGGGAGGAGCAAAGATTGACTGACCTCTGCTGAAATTAAATATAATTCAAAAAGCTGCATCATTCTTAAAAGCAGCTTTATAAAAAGTGTTCATCTTCAAATTATTTTTCAACTCATACTTTTATGTTTTTCCTGTTTCAATTTAATACATTATGTCTTACAAAAAAGAACATTGATAAATCTCTTCAAACAAAATAATTCTGTAATAGTAACCAGAACAAATAATAGGCTCAATACATTGGTCTCTTCTCTACAATTTAAAATGCTATGGAGATAGTTTTTCTAATCTGTAAAATATCCTTGAAAACACTGCATTATTTTACTGATGAGGTTATTACACCAAGGTCACAGAGCAAGAAGGAGCAGGGTTTTAATATATTCAAGCATATACCCTTCTTCCCAAGTTACACTTTCTTCAATAAAGTCAGAATCTAGGAAAAACATGTCCCAACTATGTATTTGAAAAGAGAAAATATTCTTTTGACCTTTGCTAGCTATTAACTAAAGCACAATGAAGTTGAAGCTAGGCTCCTGAGTGTTCTAAAGTAGCAGGGGGAAAATGATTGGGGGGGAGAAACGCCTGCCAACTCAGAGGAAAAGCTGGTTCTAGACTTTCTTGGAAGCATTAATATATAGCGATTTTTCATGCTATTCCATTCAAGTATTTTATTAAGCTCTGTAGAGAGAGAATTTCAACATGATCCTGATGCTCTGAAGGTTATAATCTCTCATGTCTGTATCTGGAGGGTATTGGGAAACAGGTGTTGCAACATTTTCATATTTTACTTTGACAAAAATAAAAACCATCCGGTGTTAGTTTTTTGTTTGTTTTCAGGACCTGATTGAACATTTGTGCTTACACGTTTCATGTGGGGAATTTTCACAAGAAAATACGTGAGAAATCTGAGTTCAGACAAAGAAAATTTCTGTGAACTATTAACAAGCTACATCTTATGAAAATATCACTGAATACCTGGTTGAGTCAGAATGCCAATTAGATTATCACCCCTTGATATGACTGAAAGAACTTGTGAAACCGGCGATGTTTGTTATAATAGAAGCTCAGAATTATTCTGGGACACTTCTGTGAAGCTCTTAAGCATCTGTCTGGATTTCTGTTTTTTCATTTATAAAGTAGGTATGAAAAGATAAAATTCATTAATTTAAAGTATGAACTACATAAATTTATAAATAGTAAACTCTGAAAATAAAATCTCTCAAGAAATATAATTTCTTTTCTTGCCATCTACGTTACTTTTTTTTTCCCAGACAATATTGTATGTATCATACTTATAAAAGCAAGAGATTGATACCATATTAACTAGTTTATATTTAGGGAGAATGGTTAAGAATATATGAAGTTTCAGTGCATAAAAAAGTAATTGATTGTCCGGAAACTAAGTGGATTGGGGAACCCAGAAACCATAAGTATTTCCTTTTGTTTATTGCAAAGACACTGAACAACAACTTAATCAATTGATCTCTGGTTTAGAGAATGTTTTACATGCTGAATAGCCATCCAAAATCATTCATTATCAAAAAATAAGATAAAATCTTAAGCATATTTAGTGCCTACTTTCTGTTATTAATATGTATGCCACATCCTTACTACCAAAAATAAGCAAAATTTCTCACCATTGGAAAGAGTTCATAAACTACAAACACATATTAGAAAAACAACTGCTACTCAGGGCCAGGTGCAGTAATTTGGAATATATTATATTAATTAATGATACTTACCTGACTCTCAATCTCTATCTGTATTTCCACACTGAGTGTATAAAAGTAATCCATAAAATAATCTTTTATTGAGATAAATTGTTTTGTGTTACTTTCTGTCATGTGAGGGCCAGTTATGAAACAGTTTTTCACCTAAAAGAGAGATGTAAAATGTCCTCTTCACTGCATCTGAAATCCATTCATATTTTTATACCATCAAATGTTGGTTACCTGAGACAGGCTTTCATGTTCAGGCATGCTTTTGTGGTCACAGCCTGTCAAAGGAAAAGGAAAACATAATGGTGGAGCGGAAGGAGAGGTTTCAGTGAGATGCCACCACCATGAAGGGTACTTAGCTTTGGTGGGGATTTCTGAGGCCGTGATGGTACTGTAGACTGTCCTTACTTTGGCTGAGGGAACCAGGTCCTCATACTCTCAAGCTAACCCATCATTGGGTGTGAGCCACTTAGGGAAGTAAGTACATTGTTAAGGCAGATGAGGCAATGCTTGTAGGGGGGCTGATAGCTGAGGATTTTCTTTAGGGAATCATTCCTAGCATCTAGAAAAGGAAATTATTTCTGGAGGGACACCTCAGTAGTACCTAACAGTATTCACAATTTACCCATTGTGCTACCTTGATCCATTTCTTTCTTTCTTTCTTTCTTTCTTTTTTAGATTATTTATTTATTTTGGAGAGAGAAAGCATGAGCACCGGGGTTGGGGAGGCAGGCAAAGGGAGAGAGAGAGAATCTCTAGCAGATGCCTTGCTGAGTGAGGAGACTCATGTGGGGCTTGATTCCACAACGCTAAGATCATGACCTGAGACAAAATCAAGAGTTAGATGCTTAACCAACTGAGCCACCCAGGCATCCCTTGATCCATTTCTTTAGCCACGTTCAGAGTGAAGTTCTTCAAAGATTACAATAAGCACATCTTTTTGCGGGGACTTTAGAAAAGGAAACTTAGCAAAACTCTGTGGCACTGCCATCGGTCTTCAAACTACAACTGATATTTATTATCTCTCTCCTCTGTTATCTACGCTTAGCTCTCCTGATTCATCTAGCATTTATTTGTCCACAGTGGTGAGAACCAAATCCTCATTCTTGAGGTTTTTGAATTTCTGATCATCATTACTTTCTCAAGTCACTGTACTGTGCTTGTCTGTTTACTATCAAGAAGAGTTAAGGTAATATAAAGGAATACCCAAGTATAGGCACACCTTGGAAATATTGCACTTCAGTTCCAGACCACCACAATGAAGTAAACATTACAATTAAGCCAATCAAATAAATTTTCTGTTTTCCTAGTATATATAAATTTTATGTTTATACTACTCTGTAGTCTATTAAGGGTTCAATATGATAATGTCAAGAAAAACAATGTACAAACCTTAATTTAATTTTCCAGAAGATTTTCAATTTACCTTACCCAGATACACATAGAAATCACTATTTAGGTAGCTATCTCATTACAAAATGTGTTTCTTAAATAATGAAGCTTCAAATTTGAGATGACTCTTTCCTGGGCTACAGAATGGATGTTGTGGTAGCAGGCATGGAAACAACATTAATCTCCTCATACGTCTCCATCAGTGCTCTTGGCTGTCTAGGTGCATTGTAAGTAAGAAGTCATATTTTTTTTTAAAGATTTTATTTATTTATTTGACAGAGAGAAATCAGAAGTAGATGGAGAGTCAGGCAGAGAGAGAGAGAGGGAAGCAGGCTCCCCGCTGAGCAGAGAGCCCGATGTGGGACTCGATCCCAGGACTCTGAGATCATGACCTGAGCCGAAGGCAGCGGCTTAACCCACTGAGCCACCCAGGCGCCCAGAAGTCATATTTTGAAAGGATTTTTTTTTTTCAGTAGTTCTCAAGTGGGCTTAAAATATTCAGTAAACCATGTTGTAAACTGTTGTGCTGTCCTCCAGGCTTTATCCTTCCAGTCAGCATAATTCTTAAAGGCCCTAGGATTTTCAGAATGGCAAATTAACACTGGCTTCACCTTAAAGTCACCAACTGTATTAGCCACTAATAAGAAAATCAGCCTGTCCCTTGAAGCTTTAAAGCCAGGCATTGATTTTTCCTATCTGTGAAAATTCTAGATGAAATCGTCTTCCAATAGAGAGTGCTTCCATAAACACTGAAAATCTGTCTTAGCTAGATCTTCTGGATCACTTGCTGCAGCTTCTCTATCAGCACTTGCTTCTTCACTTTGTACTTTGATGTTATGAAGAGGCTTCTTTACTTAGACGTCATAAACCAAACTCTACTAGCTTCAAACTCTTCTTTTGCAGCTTCTTTACCTCTATCAGTTTTCATAGAATTGAAGAGAGTTAGGCCTTTCTCTGGACTAGACTTTGACTTAAGGGAATCTTATGATTGGATTGATCTTCTATGCAGACCACTAAATTTTTTCCGTTATCAATGATAACGTTGTTTCACTTTCTTATTTTCCATGTATTCATTGAAGTAGCACTATTAATTTTCTTCAAGAACTTTCCCTTTGCATTCACAACTTGGTTAACTCTTTGGTTGAAGAGGCCTAGCTTTTGGCCTATCCCACCTTTCAACATGCCCTCTTCACTACGCTTCATCATTTCTAGCTTTGATTTAAAGAAGAAATGTAAAACCCTTCCTTTTACTTGAACACTCGATGGCCATTGTAAGATTATTAATTAGTCTAATTGAAATGTTGGTGCATCTCCGGGGGTAGGAGGCTGAGGAGATAAAGAAGAGAGACAAAAGGATGGTCAATGGAGTAGACAGAATACACACATTTATTAATTAAGTTTTACATCTTATATGGGTGCTTGCGAGGTCCCAAAATAATTACAGTATTAGCTATATCAACTTTGTTAGGTGGGAACCACACTGTTGGACGCATGTATGATCTTCAACCCTCCAGAATGGTTACTCTACTCGTGCTCAATGTGTCAGCAACAAGGTGGCAAATGGCAGAGATGACTTATATCAATTATCCAAGTTACCCAGTTATTTAGTATCTCTTCCATGGTGAAGGATGAATGCTGATAAGAACACAAAGAGGGTATCCATTCACAACTTTCTCCCCTATACTCCTTTGTTCCTGACTTTCTCACACTTCTCTTCAGGCTTATTTCTCCTTCCAGGCACCAAATCTTTTGTGATTGCCCATAGGTCCATGTATATTCCAACATCAGACTATAGTTCTTCCCACCCAATGTAGATGGTCAAACGTGAAGCTCTGCTATTTCAGAAGTTTTCTCTCATGACCATTTTTCAGGAATGAGTTTATGATGCAACCACAGTAACTTTTAAAATCTACTCACATTCGAAGCCAGCTCACAACTGTGACCCAAATTGGGCTATCTCACCCCATCATAAGAAATGTCCACATAGACATGGCAATGTTCAGTATTGGTAAATTGTGATGGGTGACATGGTAGTCTGAATGGCCTGTTCATTGAACTTGTTTATACTGTTCATTGTACTCATTGAACTTGTTTATACTGAGGTGCTACTCCAATTTGATCCTGGATGTATCATTCCTGACTCTCAATGGATTGCTGATAGACTTGTGCTTATGATGTGGTCAGTCTATGATAATCAGATTCCTATGATTATAGGAAGTACTAGCTTCAAGGTCTCTTTTGTGTCTACTGGTCAGAAGTTCATATCTATGGCAGTGTGTCAAAAACCATTTTTCATAAGTTGTATAATCTCCTACTGTAAAAGACTTGGCTTTACTCCAGTGAAGATTTAAAAGTATTCATTTTGTTTCTCCTACAGGGACTTGCCATTAATGCTCATGGCATTTTTTTGCAGCACCAACACTTCCAATAACATAGCACAAGAAGCAGAGCTACTTGCATTTTAGCCTGAAGTTACTGCAGAGCCCTTTCCTGATTTGGGTAAGACTGAAAGCCATCAGTGTTTTTTGTCACTTGTGCCACTCAGTATATTGGCTGAAGCATTATTACCTAGATAAGGAATATGCTGTTTCCAGAACAAGAGACATTCCAGGTATTGTGCTTAATTTTTGTACTGGGATATGCAAGACATAATAATCTGTTCATTTTCCACTCTCTGGACAGTGTGTCTCCTACCAAGCTTTCCATTTCTAGCACACCTTGCTTTTTCAGTCTTTCAAGCATGACTTCTATCACTGTATGTTAGTTTGTTTATTCTGGAGTTTCATAGCATGTATTTTTGCACATCAAGCTTCTTTCATCCACATCATAATGTTACATGGATCTACGAACAGTGGCTAACAGTAGCAGTTCATTTCTATTTATAAATAATGTCTGATTATATATATACACATATATATGTATATATATATAATATTTTCTTTTATTAACAAGCATTAGAGGTATTCCTAATTTTTGGCTATTTTAAACAAAACTTAGGAAAACGCTTGTATAAAATTACTCATGGATGTATGTTATAACTTATGGTAGATGGAAGGGGAATTAGGAGGTAATGTGATAGAAATATGTTCAATTAAAAAAAACGCCCAAAAGGGAGCCCTTGGGTGGCTCAGATGGTTGAGCCTCTGCCTTCAGCTCAGGTCATGATCCTGGAGTCCTGTGACAGAGTCCCATGTCAAGCCTCACGTTGGGCTCCTGGCTCAGCAGGGAGTCTGCTTTTCCCTTTCTTCCTCTTCCCTCTGCTCATATATTCTCTTTCCCTGTCTCTCCCTATCTCAAATGAATAAATAAAATCTTAAAAAAAAGTATTCTAAAATGACTATATTATTTTAAGCTCTTATTAATAATGTATGAGATTCTCCGTTGCTCCAATCCTCACCATGTTAGGTTTGTCATTTTGACAATATGTATTTATTCTTTTGTGAAAGTGTCTGTTCGAATTTATTACCCATTTTTAATTAGGTTGTTTGTGTTTTTACCATTGACTTGTAGAAGTTCATTATGTATTTTATATGTTAGCCTTGTGTCCAAAATATATGCCACAAATATCTTCCCTCAGCTAATGGTTTCCTGTTTATTTTCCTGATTTGATTTACACAAGACTTAATTTTGATAAGCCTAAGTAATCTTTTCTTTTATGGTTTGCTTTTTCTTAGAAATTTTTGTCTACTTCAAGGCACAAAGAAATTTTTCTATCTTTTCTTCCAGAAGCATTATTATTTTAGTTTTACATTTAGGATGTAAGGATGGGTCTATCACCCATCTTTAATTGATTTTTGAGTAAGGAATTATAGATGGGTCTTGTTATTAAGCCATCCTTTATATAACAAATTGTTCCAGTATAGCTTCTTCAGGAGATTTCCTGTATCAACGAATTGTTCTGGCACCAGTTTTGAAAATTACTTGAGTATTTGTTTGTATAGATGGTGTGTGTATGTATATTTTGCACACACACACACACACACACACATACATACACATATATATTTATATATATTTGTATATTGTTAGACTCTATTCTGTTCCATCAGTTTATCCTGATATCACACTGTCTTGGTTATATTGTCTTTCCATTAGTTTTCTGTTGCTACATAACAAATAACCACAATTTAGAGCCTTAAAATAATGCCCATTTATTATCTCTCAGTCTTCTAAGTCAGAAGTCTAGGATGTCATGGCTGGCTTCTCTGGATTCTATCTTTAGGATTTCACAAAGCTGAAGTCAAGGTGTTAGTCAATTAAGTTCCCTTCTGTAGCTTAGGATTCTCTTCCAAACTTACGCTATTATTTGTAGAATTCAGTTCAGCTGTAGGACTCCCTTGTTGGCTGTTGACAAAAATTTACTCTCAGCTCTGTGTAGCTGCTCTCTGGTCCTTGCATATGACCCCATTCATCTTACAAGCCAGCAACAGCATCTTGAATTCTCCTTGTAGTTCAAATCTCTGAAACCAATAGCTGATTCTTTGAAACTATCAAGCGAATTTAAAAAACTTTATCCAGTCTGATCAGCTTTTTCAGAGAAAAAGCAAATTTCCAGTATCAACAATGAGAAAAGTATATAACGACAGATCTTCCAGGTATTGAAAATATCAATAATATTAATAAGACAGTATTATGAACAACTTTGTCTTAATAAGTTTAACAATTTTCTAATTTCTTTGTAAGACATAAACTGTCAAACCTAATTAAAAATAGATATCATGGATACCTCTATGTTTATTTTAAAAATTAGACTTCTAGTTAAATAACATGCACAATAAAACTCAAGACACACATACTTTTACTGGGGAATTCTACCAAAATTTTAATGAAAAAAAAAAAGAAGTTAATATAAATTTTTTCCAAAATTTAAAACTAAGGAAATACTTTAATCATTCTATAAGGTTAACATTATTCTGACAGCCAGACATAAACATTATAGGAAAAAATAAGTGGTTGTTACACACACTTGCTAATGTCCAACATCCATTCCTCTCAAAACTGTGTCAACAAACTAGTTCTAGAAGGAAATTTCCTCAGTCTACTTCAGGTTGAAAAAATACTTCCAATTATGGGATATAGAATGCCTATAAAATACCTTCACTTACAACCTAATCAATGATGAAAGACTGAATGCATTCCTCCTATGATCAAAACCAAGACAAAGATGTAAATAAATGATAGTAGTTCCCTCTCAGGAAGTACTGTGGGAAATCATTACTGTGGGTACTTGCTGTGGTGTTTTAAGATTCTTCCATCTGGATACTCCATTGCTTCTTCAGATCCAAAAGTGTGTGTATATACACACACAGACACACACACACACACACATACACACATATACTTATTAAATTAATGTGTGTGTATATATATATATATATATACAATTTATAATTTAATTATAAATATTTAAAGGGCACAATTTAATAAGTATATATGTATACATACATATATACATATATATGTATATACACACACACATATATACTTATTAAATTGTGCCCTTTAAATATGTGCAGTTCATTTTATATCAACTCTACTTCAATAAAACTCAAAAGAAAAATGAATCCCATATGTCCTTGATTGCAGTTCCAAATCCCCAAAGGGATAGCAGTTCTGCAAAAGGAACTCATTGACTTTATTTCTAATAATACTGATTTGTAGCATGATTTTAATGTACGTAATTTTGGACATTACTCAGAATGTCTTGCCCTGGAGACAAATTTGAAAGGATTTCCTTTTATGTGGTTTTGTTCTTTAAAAAACTTGTTTCCATCCATAGTGTAAATACAGAGCATATAGGTGTGTGAGAAGTACATACATACACACACACACACACATATAGGCACATATACATACACACACACCCCACATGAGTTTAGATACATGCACATATATTCGTGTATGCATGCATACAATATAAGTGCAATTCTTTTTATAATGATATAGTCTGTAAGTGTTAGTAGAGACACGTGTCTAATCACCAAAATGATAATTATATTAATGCCCAGAAGTGAACATGCTTCATCTTGGGTCAGGCCATTAAGGAGGGGTATTGAGTCAATCCAGTCTGTAGCAAAGTTGGGCGTGGGCTTTTCTGCTGCGGCTGTCACAGCTGGTGTGCTGGGGCTTCTTCACCTAGCGATGGACTGCTCAGCTTAAGGAGGCTTTGTGCCTGGAGCACCAGTGCTTCCTTCAGGAGTACTTACTCAGATTTCAGCCATTCTTCATGCCTGCCATCAGGAGTCTCTCTTAGTCTTCCTTCCCTCCTCTAGGGGTAGACTCCACTAGGCAAACACTCCATACAAGGATGAGTTCAAAAATTCAAGGTCTGAGGTGCGCTTGGCAGTGGGTAGGGAGTAGGGAGAAGCTTCCATCCTCCTGCTCACGCTCTGACTCTGGCAACCCTCAATACCCAGGACTCAGGTGTGAGGCTCTCTCACGCTCTTAGCCCTTCCCTAGCAACCCCATTTACCTTGTAGTCGGTGCAGAGTCAGGAGCAAACACTACCTTTGTCTCTGTCCCAGCTTGGTAGAGGAGTGTGGGTGGGTTTCCTGCAGGATTTGTGGGCAGCACACCCACTCTGGGAGTGGGTTTGAGCTCTTCAGAGCAGAGAACTCAGACTCAGGGATGGCTCCTGGTGCACGAAGATATGAAGATATGTTGTCCCACTGCCAGATTCTGAAGATTGCAAATTACTCTGAATTCATAATCAGAACAGGGCAGGTTTCTTTCAGTTTCACTACTCCACCTTCAATCTCAGCCAGGTTCTCTGCATGCCTGCATCACACAGGCGGTTTCTCTTGGTTTTCTTGCTCCAGCCCTAGTCTCATGGTCACTAAGTAGAAGTCCATGGGGTGGGGGTGCTCGCGGGAAACGTGATAGACAATTATGTGTCTGGCTGCCCAGAGATTTTCACATCAGACTACACTCTGCCTTAAAACCCTCAGCTGTGTCTTCTTACCCACTTCCCTGGTGGCTGCCTTCACTTACTGTTCTGGCTAAAGTTAGGCAACTTGTCTCAACTCTTCTAGGGGTCGCTTCTCAGTTTACTCTTCTAGGTGTTGCTTCTCAGTTTTTAGGTTATGGTTAGTCAGTCTGCTTCACACGTTCAAATTTAATAGGCTCAAATGGCATCATGGTTTCTGAAGGTGGGCTTGGCATTTCTTGGCAACTTTTTACATACCAAGAAGAAGTGTCCAAATGCTGTTCTGTATGTGATTTATTATCTTGCTTGAAGAAGGTGAGAAATTTCAAAGTGCCCACCTAGCTTTCTCCATTATGATCTCCTATAGCCCATTTATATCCCATAGGATAGTTGTGGCATTGGTCATGTAGGTGTATCCTGTTATTCATTTGGGGATCAAAAGTATAGTCCTCAGGTGGGCTTGCAGACTCAGTTAACCCAATAGGAATTGAACTGGGGCTCAGATTGAAGTTATCACCTCACTTTCATATGTCCCCATTCTAACAGTGGGACTGTAATGACTGTTCAGATTCTCTGATATCAATGTCAAATTGAACTCTTCGTTCAATTGTATTTGGAATCTCTGTGTATTTCTTTTTCCTCAGGAATAATGGTAATTGTTGTTGTTGTTGTTTTGTTTTGTTTTGCCTGAATAATGGTAGTAGTTTCCTTTCAAGGACTATAGGAATCATTACCATGGATACTTGCTGCGGTGAAATTCTTCCTTCTGGAGACTCAGTCACTTCTTCACAAAATGAGTCTCAGATTTAAAAGTTGGATACAAAGTTAAGAATCACAACTTTGCCAGTAGAGTAACCTGGAATGGTGGGGGGGGGGTGACAGCACTCCGTTTTCTCACCAAGTATCACCAATTTCTTTTTAATTTATAGGTAAAGTATTGGCCTGCTACCTGCACATCTGTTTGTTGACACAGAAACAGAATTTTCTAGTAAACATTCTTATGATTCTTTGCAGAAATCCCATTGCTGCCCACACATACTGATGATTATGACAAACTGGTTTCTGCTGGTTAAGTGTCACCTTCTGCCATCATTGCTTTGGATCTTATCATTAGCATGTGTCAGTAAGCCCAGGTTTGTCAGAAAGATCCTGCATCCACTCTGACACACAGTAGGACCACAGTATAAGCACACACAGTGGGACCACAGTGTAAGCACACACACTGGTGCTTATCACCATGTCATTGCTTATAGTTTATAAATTATGTAACTTCTGGGGCCTTCCAGGGAACAGAGTCCACCGCTGAATTTCAGGTCTTACATAGCTTATTCCCTCTAGCATTTCCCAGCTTTGAGCATTTTAACTCCTCCTTTAGGTCTTCCTCTTTAATTCAAGTTCTGGCATTTGACCCTCAAACATTGTGAACCATCATTTTTTTCCCCATGCTCTTAGGAGCTACAATTGCCATCCTTATAGCATGCAACATCTCCTTAGATCCTTGCCAGGGTGTAAATCCTGTTTGTTCGAAGAAAACTACCAAATCAATACATTCTCCTTATTCAAATCGTAATTTTCACTGTCTTGTTCAAGCACACTCAGAATTCAGTTGCATGTATACTTTCCCAGATTTTTCATTACATGCTTGTTAGGTCCCACAGATCCTTGACCTATAATCATTTCTCTTCTTTTCAGGCTTAATATGCCTACAGTTGTGACTTAACCTCTGTTACTGGTTAAGTTACAAATACTAATTACATATATCAGAATACCATTCTTTCCCAACCAGGAACTGTTTTGGAATAGGGGATGTGCCTTAGTTGGAAGCTTTGATATTCTCCATGTGTCTAGGTGTGGTTCCATGGGCCTTAGCTTTTTCGGACCTGCCAAGGCAAGAACTATGTGCCCCCAAGGAAGATTGCTGGCTCTTACACCTGGCCATAATTTTCAATTAATTGGCCTTAGCTTTTAGTTATTTTTCAGAGTTTAATAAAATGGTGCACTAAACACTGAGTTCCATTTCATTAATAGTTAATATTTTTCTCAAATGTGCGATATATCACATCTGCTAATGCATTCCTCTCTACCATTGTAGTTCGCCAACTATGAAAGTTAAAAATTGCAGTGCCATCTTGGGCCAGAATGTGTCTGTGACCACTGCCAGTCATAGGTCATAGGGTCTATACTCTACTTGCAAAATCTCACTCCAGAGTTGTCTTATTCAAGCCACTTCTGGAACTGCTTATATATTTGATTTCTAGAAAAGCCAATTCTGAGATTGAGATTAGTGTGCAGAAAATTTATTAGTAAGTGTTTCGAGTTAATGCCAGTGACAGGAAGGGGAAACAAAACAAAACATTAGGTAGAAGTTGAGCTACAGTGCAGATTTAATAGAAGCTTCAGTTGTCTGTATGGAGAGTTCCAGAGTTGGAAGGACACTTTACAATTGTCTCAAGGTTGACATTGAGCCTGGGCATTTGCAACCCAACGTTGATTAGTCACTGGAAATGGGCATTATTTTGAGCAAAAGCTGCTCTCTTCAACCGAGGCCATCCTTTAAATCACTGACAGATGAGGGCTTTCTGACATGGAGAAGGTGGGGAGCCAGTCTTTCATTCCTGGTGGGGAATACATGTGATCCATCATGGCATCCACTATAGGGTGCTTAGAAGCATCAAAACAACCTCTCAGATGATGTAGAACACTATTTTTCAATAATTCAGCAGTCTCTTACAGCCCTTTGAAATGCAACTACACTAATACTTCATTTGCAGTCTAGTGTACTATTTAAAATGAAATTCAAAATTTTAAAAGGTGGAACTTTGCCAACTGAAAAGTGATTAGTTTACATCTATGCCGTCTTATTATTTTTTGTTAGATTCCCTGGAGGATACAATTCTCTTAAAGTCTAACCGATCAATATTGAAAGAATAGAGTTAATAAAGGAAAGAAAGGAGTAAGATTCTAATCCCAGAAAGTCATTTTATTGAAGTCCATTTATTTTGTACAAATTCCAGTGTTGTGCACATGCGCGCGTGTGCACACACACACACACACACACACACACACTTAGGTAAAATGGAACAATATATCAGGGAAACAGTGGTCTGTATGTTTTCTAGAACTCCTCTTTTATCAGTGCTTTGTATCACAGTTCCCTGTACCTTCTGCTACATTTCTTTATAATTTTTGCTATTTTAACTGAGATGAGTCTACAGTTATTTTTAAGTTATCTTTCTCAAGTATGAATAATTAAGATACTATCTCAAATAAGTTGTGGAGGTTTCTTATTTCTTTTATCAAGAATAGCTTTATTTACCTTTAGATATTACATAGTATTAGGTTGTGGAATCATCAATTCTGGTAACTATATATTTTTTTTAATTCTGGTAACTTTTTAAAATGTTTCCAATGTTTTCTAAGGAAGTTGGTATATTCAAATATAACCTACCTTCTGGTCACATTTTTAAATTATAATTTTATGAGAAATCACACATTTCCCCTAATATTCTAAAGTTATTACATGTAGAATTATCATATAATTTGCATCATGTTTTATCTGTCTAGGCAATGTGTCCTTTGAATCCTTATTTTTATTTTTATATTTGTTTTTGTTTTAAATTTTTTTTTGACTGTAGGTTGTTTTATTCTGGAAACAATCCTATATATGAATAACCTTTGAAACAAAGTTGCATGCATACATATAATTATTTCCAAAATATGAAGTCCTAAAAATTATTATAGGGGATTAGCTTCTGTATATTTTCAAAATAGTTTATTTTGATATTTATCTATCTATCCTTCTATTTTTCATTTGCCTTTTATTAATTTCTACCTTTATATTTATTAATGTCTTTGTCTACACTATATTAAGGTATACTGTTCCTTTCCTAGCTTTTAACATATAGTATAACACCTTCATACTGAGTATGTTTTATGTAATAGTGGAGATAGAGAAAACTATATAAAGGATTAACTTATTACCTGGTATAAGAGCAATATTTATAATATTTCATTTTTCCATCATGGATATATAAGTTGCTTATTCCAACCTCATTGATTCGCACATACATTAACATACACACAACCACATATGCAAAAATAAAAAAAAAACGAAACCCAAAAACCCTAAAAACCTTTATCTTTTTGTGTTGCCTTATTTTTGTATGCTGGATATTACTATTTATGAAATAAGCATGTCTATATGTTGCTTTTATAATTTTTAATTGCCAAATAACCAGGAAAAATGAAATGTACAGTTTGGGGGATTAAAAGTTCTTATTCAGTTTTTATTATTACAAATAAAAGATTACTGGCATGTGTAAGTTTAACAGTTTAACTTAGAAGTTTTTTGTACATATGTATGAAGTTATATCTTTTTAAAAAGCTGTTTTGTCTATTTAATTTGGTTAATATTTCATTAATTTAATAAATTAAATTCACTTAAATTTCTGTTGCATTTACAAGTTAATTATTAGATGTATTTATCTTGTAAAAATATATTTATAAAGATTGTAATTAATTATAGATAAATAAAATTCATTTCTTTAATATTGCATATGATATGTAAGATATGGAAGATCATCGTCAAAATCATATAATGTATTACATATGATACTTGCTTAATAGGGAATAATGTATTCATATTTGGGTATATAGACTGTATATGTATTTCTTACATGATGTATATTCATATCTATATATATTTTAAATAAAAAATATAAACACATATACTAAGTGCATGAATGCATATTTTCATAGTTTGAATATTATTATATTTAAATATAATATATTTATTAAATATATTATATTTAAATATTATATTTGTATTTGTGTAGCTTAAATGCATATTATATGAATATAATATATTTAAATACTTTAATATCTAACTGTCAAGACTTACATACTTTTGGAAGCCAAAACAGTCTGAAGCTCCCTGTGTGTTTAACCAATATGTAATTTAAATGCTACATCTCATATTCATAATGAAGTAAGCTGTCTTTAACCTGAAAATATCTAACATATTTAGTTAAATTATCTTTTATCTTTCCATTTCAAACCATAAAATTAACAGGAGTTTCTTTTAACCATTGCCTGTTATAGAACACATGGAGATAGTACTTTTAATTTGACACAAATGTATCAAAATTAAGAGGTTTTTTTGTTTTGTTTTCACCATGTCTGTGTTTACAGAAGCTTATTTGCCTGTGAAAAAGAAAGGCTTACCTTTTATGTCAGGGATGAAGTCAGTTACTTGAAACTTCAAAATGATAACATTGTCGCTTATCAGGCCAGGATGGTGGACTACAGGACCCTGAGTATGTAGAGAATTTTTGTCCAACGCAGAACTTTTCCAGAGACATTCATCCACTATTTTTCCCTGAATTTGGTATTTGGAGTCCTGCATTTTTCAAAAATGTTGCTCCAAGTAGCTGCACTGCTTGTTTGGCATTTAAGTTCGATTTATGTATTTCTGGACAAGTTCACACTCTGGTAATTTTAGTGAAATAAGATATGATTTTTATATTTGATTCTAACTCTTGGCCTCCAGAGGGTAATCCTTCACACGGGAAAGGTGTATTAAATTGTGGACTACAGTTTCTTCATCAACTTTCTTTTGCATTTCAAAAGTGTTTAAAAAAGAGTAATTTTTGTTTCATAGAATTTACACATCTTTATGCTCATGTTTTTTGTTTTTTATTCTTCTGTTATTAATATGGGCACTACTATCTTTTTTGTTTGTATTTTCCTGAAATAATTTTCTGTACCCTTTACCCTTTCTCTCTCTATCAATTCTTACTCCTTAAAATATAAATTTCCATACCCAGTGTTGTTTAACTTGCTTAATGTCCTTGTTATAAATGGACATTGTTGTTGTTAATAGAAGTTTTCATTCTGTTTATTTTTACATAACACTTGAACATACTTCCATGATCTTTCTGTGTACTATTTATTTTTCTTTATGGTTTTACTTTTATATATTTATTTTTAATTTGATTGTGATTATCAGATTAATAATAATTCTATTACTGTCTTCCAGGTCCTTACTTAATGCTTTATATTGCTTAAGGCTCAAATTCAAACACATATTTCTCCACAGTTAGGTGAATGGGTGTTAAAGTTTTCCTCAATCTGGATAGAAAATTTAAAAACTCCTCTACTATTTTCGCACTCCAATAACAAGGCACTTGCAGGGTATTTTTATTGTTTTACTTTGCTTTTAATCCTCAGAGTCCTCTCTCACCCGTTATAATCCTTAGGTTTTGCTGAGAAGAGATAACATATTTAATTCTAGATTTATTTGAAACTGAGTGCAAATGACTCATTAAAAATGTCCTTATTTAAAATGTAAGAAACACGGGGTGCCTGGGTTGCTCAGTCAGTTAAGTGTCCTACTCTTGATCACATCTCATATCTTGACCTCCAAGTCATGAGTTCAAGTCCCACATTGGGCTCTGAACCCACCTACTTTTAAAAAAAAAGAAAATTTAAAAAAGAAAATGTAAGATAAACATTCCCATTATGATTATCCCTTTTGATTCCATTATGTATTTTAGATCTAGAGTAGAAACATATGTATGCTTATAAATATATTTCAAGGGGCACCTGGGTGGCTCAGTGGGTTAAGCCTCTGCCTTCGGCTTAGGTCATGATCTCAGGGTCCTGGGATCGAGCCCCGCATCGGGCTCTCTGCTCAGCAGGGAGTCTGCTTCCTCCCTCTCTCTCTGCCTGCTTCTCTGTCCACTTGTGATCTCTGTCTGTCAAATAAATAAATAAAATCTTAAAAAAATAAATAAATAAATAAATAAATATATTTCAAGATTCAGATCCCTTAATGCCATTTAGATACTTTATATGCATCTCCTTGAGGGCTTTTATAATTCTTTTTATGTTGTCATTTTTTCTTGTCCATCAGTTCTATTTTTATAAACATATACGGGTCACATCCAATTGATTGATTACTTTAAATGGTGGCAATCTGGTACAAAATGATCTCTATCTTTGAGGTTAATGATGATTTTCCAATGGTTTTCCAAAACCATTCCATTTAAGTACCAATAACTCTGATGTAAAAGGACTATGGGCCACATTGCTAAAATCACTGGAATACACACACACACACACACACACACACACACACACACACCCCACATATGTGTAATACCACCAGAATATGTATATACATACATTCATACACATACACACACACATATACACATGTCTCCACATATATATAAACATATATAGACAAAGAAATATATATAAAGATACAGACATTTATAGGGATATAGATATAGATTGCTCTATATATGTGGATATATAAACAGATATCTCAGTGAATAGATGATATAGATAGATCTACAGAGATATCCAGTGTGCTTCTATATACAGATACAGATATAGATAGATAAGTAGCTACATGTAGATTTCAAATATATTTTATACATGAATACACAGAGAGAAATATATATGAATATATATACATATGTCTATATATAGAGAGATCCAATATAATATCACTGGACTATCTATCATCTCTATCTACCTATCATCTCTATCTATCTATCATCTCTATCTATAGAAATATCAGCTATAGATATTGAGAAAAGAGGGGATTTAGATACATATCTCAGCCACAGGTGTTTTTTTTTTTTTTATCTTAGAATTATTGCTGAACATCTTAATGAATATCTATCTCCTCATCCATTGTCCTAGTTGCAGCATTTAACTATTTAAGTATTTCTTGTCCACCACCCTATAAGTACTTCCTCTGTATGCAAGGAAGTATAAAAATATTTTTAAAAAAGGACAAGGAGGGGCGCCTGGGTGCCTCAGTCATTAAGCAATTGCTTTTGGTCAGGTTATGACCCTGCTCAGTGGGAGCCTGTTTCTCCTTCTGCCTCCTGCCCCCACCAGCTTGTGCACTCTCTCTGTCAAAAAAAAAAAAAAAAAAAAAAACTTAAAAAATTTAAAAGACAATGAATTATAACAAAACATGCTTTTAAATAACTTGCATTATATAAGAATACATATCTATTTTGTTGGGGCTTCACTGTAAACAAGTAATTAAGTTTCACAATGATCTTGCTGTGAGCAGTGGAATAAATGGATGTGTGGAAACCAAAATTATTCTTCCCAAATCATAATAAAATTCTCTACACCAGTGCAACTTAGGTCATCTAAGTGTTGAAAACTAATTCCTTAAAGTTCCCTATTTAAATATTTCACAATAAAAAGAGTATCATTTGACACACTGAGCTAGAGGGAAAATGCAAGACTAGAAAAGTGGAAGAGATGAAAACCAGATTTTCCTCCCACGGCTGTTATTATAAAGTAAATAGGCTAGCTTAATGTCTTGAAGCTGTTGATGACATTTTTTTCCAAGTACATGAACATTAAATATCTGTCTGGTAATACCCTAAGGAATATTTTTAAATGCAATGACCTCTTAGAAGATCATCCTAAAAATCGTTCTTAATTAGGTTTAGGAAATCAATTTGAGTATCTGTGTAAATCAAATTTTATGTAATGCCATGTCGAATGCACGGTGAGGTAAGTGGTAGGAAATAACATATGTGGGTTATTTTTCTAAGCAGTGTACCTCACTACTAAGAACTAAAATTGATTTCTGTAAAAAAGGGGAATATTTATTATTTTAAGTGTCAGAAATTAAGTTAAACACTCATAATTATGAATGATGGCTGTATGATTTGACATCACAAATAGCAAAGGCATAATTTCACTCGTATTTTAAAACTGTGGCAATAAAAGGAAAAACCCTTCAGAAGGAGCCTTGAATTACAATATTATTTCCCATAGCAATAATACTCAAATAAGGTTTTATTGTTGTACTATTCAGGAGCACACTTTGTTTCCCCGAGAGTTTTCTAGATCACTAAGGTAATATAGAAGACAAAGGCCAAACGGCTTCAAGGAACTCAGCAACTTTGGCTGATGTTTGGATGTCTCATTGCACAACGGGACACTGAAGAAATGTTCCGGAAAAAAAAAAAAAAAAAAAAAAACAGGTGATATTGTTCAGTTCCCTTTCAATTTAGCAACTACTCCTGGCAAGTTGGAAGAGTCATTAGGAAAGATAAGACAATCAAAAAACTGTAGCTTTCATTCCCAAACTGAAAATATTCGTACTTAGAAGTTCAAGTGAATTATTTTATTCCTTTTGTAAGCTATTATTATTTGATAACTTCAATCACTATATAAGACTGTATGTTAATATATACACCCATGTGGACACATTATACAACCCTCAAGTGATCTTAAGAAGTATTGCTGCTATCACTATTTTACATGTGAAGTAATTGATAATAAGAAATATTGGGAGACTATGGACTCTGAAAAACAATCTGAGGGGTTTGAAGTGGCGGGGGGGTGGGAGGTTGGGGTACCAGGTGGTGGGTATTATAGAGGGCACAGCTTGCATGGAGCACTGGGTGTGGTGAAAAAATAATGAATACTGTTTTTCTGAAAATAAATAAATTGGAAAAAAAAATATTGGGAAATTCTGATTTTACTGGTGTACTTTAATTTCATGTTCCTATCCCTTTTTTCCATAAGTTCAGCAACAAAAAATTCTGAAGTTTCCTGGTCCTTCCTCTTTTTATATTCTAGTTATTTTATTCCTTTCTCACTTTTATTTAGAAGTGACTTTTCATTATCTTTAATCACTTTGTAGCTTTTCTTTTTTTAACTTCTTTTATAAAAGAGGGTAAAAGCATTGCTCCTTTAGATACATGGACTAGGGGTGCCTGGGTGGCTCAGCCAGTAGAGCATGTGACTATTGATTTCGGAGTTACGAGTTCAAGTCACATGTTGGGTGTGGAGCCTACTTAAAAAAAAAAAAAAAGAGGGACACCTGGGTGGCTCAGTGGGTTAAGCCTCTGTTTTCGGCTCGGGTCATGATCTCAGGGTCCTCTGCTCAGCAGGGAGTCTGCTTCCCCCTCTCTCTCTGCCTGCCTCTCTGCCTACTTGTGATCTCTCTCTCTGTCAAATAAATAAATAAAAATTATTTTAAAAAATAAAAATAAAATTAAAAAAAGAAAGAAAAGAAAAAGAAAAGTAATGTTAAGATATATGGGCAGGTGCAAATTTTACTTTGTGGGTTTAGCAGCATGTGGCCTTGTCTTTATATACATATGTGTTTGTTTATCTAAATCATTCTTCCTGCCAAAATAAAAATATCAATTTAATTTGAAAGTATAAAATTGTTTTTCTTAAACAAGTACTAGCTCATATAAAAATGTTCAAATGTTGCAAAAACAAAAGTGTCTCAGCACTTAAGTTACAAATATTTAATTAATGCTTATTTAATTCCAGGATCCATACTTAATACTTAAAATGAAAACAAATATGAAAAATTAATATATGGGTCTCTCCTTCAAGGAGCCTGTAAATTAGTATCAAATGTATGCAAAATATAAGATTAATATCACAAGATATAAATAAATGACAAATTATAGAAGCTAAATAAAAAAGATAATTTAAATCATTTAAAGTAAGTAATACTTCCCAGAAGATGTAATTTCTTGAACTGGGTTTCTAACAGTAAAGTTTTCATAGGTAGAAACTGTTCCAAAAGCATTTTGTCATTTTACAACTTAGTAATAATATGAAAAGATATTAAATATGTGATCACATACCCAGCAAAATACAACATCCAGTTTAGGTGGACTTGATGAAGGCAGAGGATACTTGTTTGTGAAAAACTTAATTTTCCAAAAATAAAAGTCATTTTCAGATTTTAAATATAGAATACCTGGCTTTTCTATAGGAAACATCATACCCCCTTGGTCCTTACATATATCTGTGCCTCTCAACATGAAATGAAATAGCTCGATATCAATTACAGGACATTATTGCCAAGGAATAGACATTATGGAAGTAAGAGAGAGACATTATCCATTATGAGAATGATCAATTCAATTATGAACTCACAGTGGTACTACACCTGCTATCTTCTATCTATATACCGAACAGTCCAAAGTAGACAAAGTAGGCAAGTTCAAATTAGATGTTATTGCTGCCATGAAACTGTTTCATTTTGAAGGAACATTTTGTCTTCACTGGATGCTCTGACCTCTGTGTGGCACTATTATTAGCTACACCTTTATGAGTCATGAGAAAAATAAACACTTCAGTGCTGGCTGGGGAGCCAGCCCAGCTTGAGGAGCTTAAGGTTTACTTTCTTCTCACACTGACTTTATGTCCCTCACAGTGGTAAAGCAGACAACACAAGTCACTGAGCATAGTTAATTTGATAAATAAAGTATGGTGACAAAATAACCCATAGAATGTAGCCAGAGGCTGCCGAAATGAGTATATGTGTTTGAAATGCAAAGATTAGTTGGATGTTTATGTTTCTTTGAGAAATAATCAGTTCATTTGGTTGGAAATGAATGACCAAAACCAAATGAACAATTAAAACAAAACAAACCAACAAAAAAACACCCGACCCCCACCCCCAACCTTGAATTGTCAAGTACTGTGGGTCTAATATTCTACCACCTTCTACACCTAGATCCTAAATTTGGTTCTCCAGGACACTTTCGTAGAGAGTGTCAAGGCCAGCAAAAGTACAATACAGAGGAAAAAATCTTCTGAAGTTGTACAAAATGAAGCAAAGAAACAGAAGATTTTATTTTTTAAGATTCTATTTATTTATTTGACAGAAAGAGACACAGTGAGAGAGGGAACACAAGCAGGGGGAGCAGGAGAGGAAGAAGCAGGCTTCCCGCTAAGAGGGGACCCTGTTGCGGGGCTCCATCCCAGGACCCTGGGATCATGACCTGAGCTGAAGGCAGATGCTTAGTGACTGAGCCACCCAGGTACCTGATACTGGACTTTTTAAATCTAGTTTTTAATAATACCACTAATGTAGAGTATAAAAAATAAAGATGACAATGTAAAATAATAATAATAATAGTAATAATTCTTTTACCATATTCTCTCTCTCTGTTTTCTCATCTTAGGCCTTGACATGTAAAATCACATGACAAAAGAAAGTAACATGACCTTAGGATTTGAGGAAATACATTTTGTATAGGATGCATTTTTGGTTTTGGTTGGGTTAGGAGAGGTAGGGAAGGGTAGAGATCAAACAAAATGGGTTCTGGAGGAAGGAAATGAAGAGCCAATAGATTGCAGAGGGCTTGCTCTGGGTTCTATATTTAAGAGAAAAAGAGGTATTGGAAGTATGTTAGTGAAGGCATTTTCAATCACAAGGGACAAAAACACAATTCAAATAGTTTAGACAAATATTTGTTGTTGGCTCCTCTCAGTGGCTGATCCAAGGGCTGCTCTGACATAACTCAAGTTAGCATTTAAGAGTACAACAATGTGTCCAGGATTATGTCTTCTATCTCTCTCCCTTTCCTGCTTTGCTCAATGTTTGTTTTATTCTAAAAAGGCTCTGTCCACATTATATCAAATGCAGATAACTAAATATTTGAGAATTATACACTTCTTCCAGTTACGACTCCGATATATAAGGTGGAGTAGAGTTATGTGGTTGGTACGGTATTGAAACAGCCTTTATACCATCATTTCTACCCTACTATGCTGTCCCCAAGTGAATACAGCAATCTAAGTCTGTACTCTGGCTCATATTTTCTTCCTATGGGGAATGTGGTAGGGATATTTGATCCAGAACCCACCAGAATTGGATATAGTGGAACAGGGGCAAGTCCTAAAGCAAAACTTTACCAAAAGAACAAATGGCCTCTACTTGTGACTTCTTTGTTTTCTTCAGGAATTGTTCACTAGGAGAGATGTATAGAAAATGGATTCAGAAGCCAATGTGCTTAGGAAAAATTTTCCATAGGACCTTGAGAATCAATATGAAGCACATCAATTAAAGCAAGAAAAGAAATTAGAAACAAAGTCATTATAATATGAAACATTTTTCAGGGATAATGATCATTAAGCATTTTGAAATTTATATATTTTGCCACGTTATTTTATTGTGTTGGGATATAAACACATTTCTATTTTATAATGACAAATATATGTAGTAATTCCTTGTTTTAACCAATTTTAGAAAAGTAAGCAATTTTAAATTTTGAATTTATAGGGAAAAATTGATTGCATTTTAGAATCCTTTGAGTTAATTTTTTTCCAGTACTCATAAAGCAATTTGGCTATTTGTAAATATTTCAACACTCTTCTCTTTCAGTGAAAAGTGGACATGCAGGTCCAATTCTATGGATGGGAAAATGTTAAAAAAAAAAAAGTAACACAATTATCACTGTCTACACAAATACAAAATAAACTTTTTAAAAGTTAGAGAGATTATGAATGATTTAAGTTCTAAAAAGTTATTGTATATCAGAGTAATTCTGTTTTCTCCATGCACAGGACACACCATTTTCCTTTAATTTTTGGTAGTACATTTTCATACCTTATTGTTTTGAAAATATTTACACAAATTAACCTAAAACATCCCCTTATAATTTCAACTATATCTTTAATCTAGCCTATCGTTCCTAGGGAAACACACACACACACACACACACACACACACACACACACACACCATGAAAACATCACTGTCTCCCATGTAATGAAGAAAGTCAGTATTTCCTTCTAAAGTCCTTTTCTTCCCCCCACGGTAAATGTCTTCAGTTCTTTTCTTTCCTTTCCTTTTCTTTTCTCTTCTTCTTCTTTTTTTTTTTTTTAATATCCAGGTTTCCAGATACTCCATCAATCAGGACACATAAGACAGATTTTAAATATGCTGCCCAGAACTGAATCCAATACTCCAGGGCCTGATAATGAAAACTGTAATATGGTATATACTCTTTTATTTTTAATTAATATTTTATGTAATGTGGCTCATTAACTTTTAAAAGCTTTTCTCAAAAACAAACAAACAAGCAAAAAAACCCCAAACAACCTTTTTTATCTACTTTTTACATGGAACTTGGAGGAATCTACTTTTCCTAGATGCTTTTTTTTTTTAATATAAACAGTCATTACTTATTTGAAAAAAAGATTCAAAAGAAAGAATATTCATATCGTTTGTATGGTTGCACCCACATTCCGAATTTTAACCTATTCAACAGACGTGTAAGGAGTGTGCAATAGACAGGAATTGTGTCAGTTTTACAAATGGTAAGAGGACAGTTCGCTGTGTTTTCCCACTTGCTTTTATGAGCTTAGATGATATCTCTCTTGTTAGTAACTTAACATGTTTGAAATATCCTTACCTGAACCCACTGCCCATTGGGCTTTTTTCCCCTTATGTTGAACTCATTGCTTTTTGCTTTCAGTATTCTGTAGAAACTATATTCTGTCTCCAACAAACATCCTAATGTGATTTTTTTCTGAAGTGTTATTTCTGTTCTTAAACCTTATAAAAGTTATTTTATAACTATCTCCAAAACAAAGCAAATATGCAGTCATTCCAACTTTCTCGAGGGCTCCTATATCTAGTTCACAGTCTTCTTTGTGAAATATCTGTTATTAATACTGATGACTTCAATGTAAGCACTCAAAATATGTTCACTCTTTTTCCTCATTGCTCCTTGCCTTATCGGCACTGGTCATCTTGTTCTACAGCCTGGATTTGTCATCCCTTAGGATGGACCCATGATATATTGCTATCAACTGGAAATTCCTCACTTTCAATACTTCAAACCTAGAATTTGGTTTCTAATTTCTTTTTCTTTTTTTTTTTCAGCTTTTATTTTTTATTACAAGTTTTCTTGAACATTTTGCTGTGTGCATTATACACTGGGTATAACCTTATTTTTAATTTAAATATATTTGATATATAACACTGTATAAATGTAAGGTGTTCCACATGTTAGTTTGATATTTTTATATATTCTGTCATTGCCATTGTAGCAATAATTAGCACTCTATCAGTTACGTTGCATTATCATTTTTTGGTGATTAGAAGAATTAAGTTCTAGTCTCTTAGAAAGTGATTATCATGCAATATTGTTGTCAATATTCACTCTACTGTGTATTAGATCTCTAGAACTTACTACTCATTGCAGTCTGTATCTTTAAACAATATCTGTACTATCCTCCTGCCCCATCCTCTGGTAACCACCATTTTACTCTCTCTATTTACACGTTTGGTTTTTTTAGATTCACATGTAAGTGATATAATATAGTACTTGTCCTTCTCTGTCTGACTTATCTCTTTTAGATGTGCTCAGGATCCATCCATGTTGTCACAAGTGACGGAATGTCCTTCTTTCTCATAGCTAAATAATAGCCCTTTATACATATACTGCATCTTGGGTTTCTAACTTCTAATTCTGATCACTGTCTCTCTTTTCTCATATCCTCTCTTACTCTTTTAGCAACTATATAACATTTGGACAGATAGATCAAGTCACACAGCCTCAATCTACCTTTTTAGTCCACTAACTACTTTGTAGTTCTACCTGATCATCCACTGTACACTTAGAATACCTTGTTCATGCGTAATCAAATTTGTAGACGAAAACTAGAATTTAGAATTACCATTTGTTTTCTATTTGAATCTACCTTGTATAAGTTCAGTTATAAAAGATTCAGTGTTAATACTGAGGTATCTATCATTCACTTCTAATTGTCTCTTATTAAAATTATAACAGTTGTTACAAAACATGTCACAAAATGTATCAATTTTTATAAGCCCCCTTTTCAGGTGATCTTAGATCTTATTTTACTGAAATAACTGAGGCCTACAAAATTAAGTTAATTAAAATTGCCAATCCCAATGCCAGCATTTGTCCGTATCTTCACCCATATTCTTCCCTTTCTTTTCTATCTCAAGATGAAATAATTTTGTCTTTCTAAGGCTGATCATCATGGTAGAATGTCATAAGGGAAAGAACAGTGTAGTTAAACAGTATAGTTAAAGTCAGAAGCCCTGCTTTTCAAACCTTCCATTTCTATTATTTTTAACAAGTCACATTACTTTCTTGAACATTATATATTTAGTTTAATAAATGCCATTAGTCTCATGTAATTTCCATATTTAATACTTTTACTTTATTGCTTGGTATAGAATTTGGGAAAAAATGTGTTTTACTCTAAATAACTTTTATTTGAAAGCCTTTTAAATGAAGAGAGTTTTTTATAGCTAAAGAAGTAATAAATTTAAGAATAACAGCCTTAAAGCATTTTTGTTTAATTGCATTTATCTCTATTATGTCTTAGGAATCTCATCGATTTTGAGGGCTATAAAAAGATCATTAAGTTATCTGGCTCAATTCAATATAGTAAACAATCCCATTTAAACCAATCTTTTAGACAGTAGAATATTAAATTGTAAAATTTATGCAACATGCATTAATTAGACAATGAATATGCCAAAATACTGGTAAATTTTTAACTCTGTGTTGTTCCATAGAATTATTTTTATATGCTAGAAAACTATTCAACCCATAATTGTTTGAAAATTATAAAATTGAGTATCTAGCATACATTTTTCTTTCTTGTTGAACATATATTACAGTGAAAATGAACTCCATTATAGTAATTTCTTAGTAAATATTTGTATTCATCATTCATGTTGAGTTGATAACTCTTAATTGCATTTTTATAATACCTTAAATCTTATGTGATTTACTTTTTCTCAACAGGCAAATATAGTCCATACCCAGATAAAGAGAATGGATCATGACAAAGCACCAGACCATATCAGCAAGTATGATGAAGTATACTGGTTTCTATGAACACGTGAACATACTAATTTAAATACTGTTTAAGTGGTACCTTATTATTTTATGAATAATTATGATCATTGAATTGTGAACAGTAATAAAACCTTGAAGCAACTACCTCTTCCTCATGGTGTGAAGTTACTCTAACGTTAGAAGCAGCATCCTATTGCCCCCTGTTAATGTTAGTCTGGGTTTATTTCTTGAAATACCCCCTAATTTTCTTTTTTTCTTTTATTCTGCTGAAACCATTGTCAATTTTTTGGTGTCTTCATGTCTTCAACTCATTCTTAATATTCATTTCTGTTTTTATCTCCTAATGTCCCTGAACATGCCTCCCTCATAATGACATGAAATCCACAAAACCATCCAAATAAGCTCTAATTCATGGTCTTAGAAAGAAAAAGACCCTACTTCTTTCTCTACTCACTCAGATTCATCTCTGTGTGAACTATTTTCATCTTCACATATTTAGAAGACTTTCACTTATTTTTACTTCTGGGTCTTCAAACTAAAAATTTCCCATAGCCTATAGTTTTTTTCTCCTTTTCCAGTATATGTGACCATTACTGTCATTATTAGAAAATATCGATTTTTACATATACTCTAAAATGCTGTTAACATGTTCTTGCCTGAAAAATCAATATTTTACAATTTACAAACCAAAGAAATTGAAATTCCTTAACATAGCTGGGCACAGATTTAAAGACCCATCACAGTTCTGTGTCACCTTAGCAAAATGGTTTCTCTCTCACTTTGCAATGAATATATCTGTAATTTCTACAGCACTTTTGTTTCTTTTTCACTCTTTCAAAGCATTTTTTTCTCTTCTCTTTTAAAGATTCTATCCATGTCCATTCATATACATTCATCCCAAATCATGATTTTAAAGGTTTCTACATCATAGAAGTTACTCTGAAACTTAGCACCTATTGTCTATGACAATCATTTTACAGTAAGTCTGTCTCTGTTTCCTGAATTTTTAATATTTTTTCATATAATACAATTTTTGACTTAATTAAAATCATTTAGCAACAAAATTCCCAAGATAAAGTATTTTTTAAGAGTGAGTTTCTGTATCACAGCTGTTTTTATCTCAGAAAAAGAGACTTAGAGATACTATCTATATTGTCTTCTCTTTCTCTGTCTTCTCTGGTGTGGTGTTGTTATTGTTTGTGGGAGTTTTGTTGCTATTTTTTTTTTTTTACAATGCAATGATTGATTTCTTTTTATTTTATTTTGCTTTTTTTCAGTGTTCCAGAATTGTTTACGAATCATACCCAGTGCTAATAAACTCACAGAGTTAAGAACCATCACTACAATCCAATTTTAGAACAAAAAAGATCCTTCCTACCCATTTACAATCATTGCCTGTTTCCATCCCTAGCTCCAAGCCACCAATGAGCTACTTTTTGTCTTTCATATTAGTAAAGTCACATACTACATGACATTTGTGTCTGACTTCTCTGAGACATCACCTCACACCTGTCAGATTAGCAATTATCAAAAAGATAAAAAACAGCAAGTGTTAGTGAAGGTGTGGAGGAAAGGGAAACAGTGAACACCGTGAACTTGTAAATTGGTGCAGTCACTATGGGAACAGTATAGAAACCCCCCCCCAATTGTAAAAAATTATAAAAATACGCTACCATCTGGGGTGCCTGGCTGGCACAGTCTGTTGAGCATCCAACTCCTGGTGTCTGTTGGAGTCATGACCTTATAGTTGTGGGATTGATCCCCGTATTAGGCTCCATGTTCAGTGCAGGGTCTGCTTGAGGTTCTCTCTCCCTCTCCTTCTATCCCTTCCACTAGTGTGCTTTTTCTCTCTCTCTTTCAAATAAATAAAAATCTTTTTAAAATTTTTAAAAATTAGAACTCAACTATCATAGATAGAATCCAGTAATTCCACATCTGAATATTTATCTAAAGAAAATGAAAATACTAATTACAAGATCTATATGCACGACCAAGTTCACTGCAGCATTATATACAAGAGAAAAGATGCAGAAACAATTTGTGTCTATTGTTGAGTGAATGGATTGAAAAATATGTCACTGTCACACACACACACACACACACATATGCACACTGGAATATTACTCAGCCATCAAGAAGAATGAAATTTTGCCTATTTGCTACAATGGATGGATGTAGAGTTTAATGCTAAGTGAAATAACTCAAAGACAAATACCATATGATTTCACTTATATGTGGAATCAAAAAAAAAAATAAATAAAACGAATCAACAAAATAAAGCAGAAACCAACTCTTAGATACAGGAAATAAACTGTTGGTTACCAGAAAAAGGAGGGCATGGGCAGCATGTGAAATAAGCAAAGAAGATAAGAGGTACAAACTTCTAGTTCTAGAATAAATAAGTCAAGAGGATGTAATATATAGCATAGGGAATATAATCAATAATGTAACAACTTTGCATGGGTAATGGATGGTAACTAAAATTATCATGGAGATTATTTCATAATATATAAAAATACATAATCACTCTGATGTAAACCTGAAACTAACAGGATATTGTAGATCAGTTATATCTCTCTGGTTTTAATTGAGCATTTTATGACTCCATTTTCTTCCTTTTCTTAGTATGTTATATATATACATATATATGTATAACCTGTAGTAGTATAACATATATGTGTGTGTGTGTGTGTGTGTATAATCCGTAGTATAACAACCATATATGGTATCTTAGATTAGAAATTCCTAATTTCTCCCTCCTGTCCCTCTAACATTATTGTCATTCATAACATTTATCTATATACTATAATCACCCAATATATTCCTATAATTATTTTGAGCAAACTGTTATCTACTAAGTTGTTATAATTAAGAGTAAGAAAAATGAAATATTTTGTGTACTTTTTTATCTGAAAAAACTTTTATTTCTCCTTGACTTTTGAAGGATTATATTACTTAATACAGAATTCTCAGTGTGTCTGGGTAGCTCAGTCAGCTCAGGTTATGATCTCAGCGTCCTGTGATTGAGCCCTACATTGGGCTCTCGGCTCAGGAGAGTCTGCTTTCTCTCTTTCTGTTCATGCTCTTTCTCTCTCAAATAAATAAGATTTAAAAAAATTCTATGTTGCTGTTTTTCTTTCAACACTTTAGATATTTCTCTCAAATCTATTCTTATTTGCATAGTTTCTGATGAAGAATGCAATGTAATTATTTATTGTTGTTTCTCTATAGAGAAGGTCCTCTTTCTGTATTTTTTCAATATTTTCTTTTTATCTTTGGTGACCTCAATTCTCTGATGGATCTGAAAAAGTTATAGATTTTTAATTTGTTCAGATATTTTCTCATGAGGATAGGACTGATGACTTCCAAACTTCACATGCCAGAGCTAAAGCCCTCTGCCTACCTTATTGTTCTTTATAATGTATATTATTAATTATATAAGGAAAAAAGATACTTTGACAATTGTATTGATTCTCAAGTGATCACTTAAGTATGTATAAATTTTTATGTGTCTCATTTCTAAGTGTTAATGTTTTCACTTCTAAACATTTAAATATATGTTTAAGAGGTAGCAGTAAGTCCCACTAAAGGTCCTTTGAATAGTTACAGTAAATTTCAATTCTATGATAGAACTCTTTTTCATTAGCCCTATGAACCTAAATTTTATTTTTACAAATTACCAACATTGACAGATACAATACAGAGTAAAAGAAAAATTAACTCATCATATGTGTGATGTAAAATATCTAGATGCTTATCTTAAATATCTTTTAATTATCTGTAAAACTGCTGTGGCCCTATCATTTTATTTATCAAATGGAAAAATTTCAAGAGCATTCTATAAATAAGTAAAATTTTGAAATATAGACCAGCATTATAGTAATTCTATGCTCAGTAAAACATAGACACTTCACACTTGCTACAGTCTAGTCTGGAATACATTCTATGTGTAAGATATACTTTTCTAACATCTGTAGGAAATTACATATGGTAAAAAAAATTTATACCACAATATCTAAAATGGTTCTTAATATAGGGGGGAAATGTTTGTGACAGTTACATTATAAATTGGAGAAGATCAAGAGATATAGAGGTGTACGATTTTTTTTTAAAGATTTTATTTATTTATTTGACAGACAGAGATCACAAGTAGGCAGAGAGGCAAGCAGAGAGAGGAGGAATCAGGCTCTCCACTGAGCAGAGAGCCCGATGCGGGGCTCGATCCCAGGACCCTGTAGAGGTGTATGATTTTTACACTTAACTCAAACTCAAAATGTCAACACCAGTAGACTTTAATAAATTATGTACATTTAATATAAAACCCAAGGAAACATTAAATAAAAGTTTTCAAAATAATACATTCATAAAGAGTATAGATAAATCAAAATCACATTTTAAACAAATGTTTAAGTAACTCATATGATGGCAGGAAAATGAAAATAGGAAAAACAAAACCACAACAACAAACAGAACAACTAGAAAACAAAAAGTTAAATGTCAGACTTAAGCTGTAACATTTAATAATTACATTAAATGCAAATAGATTGTATTAAAAAATCTTAAGAAATGGATACAAAAATAAACAATCTAACCCAACCAAATACTATCTATAAATAATTAACATAAAAAAGAAGCTGAAATTAAAAGGATAGAAAAAGCTCTATTCAAATATTAGCTGAAAAAAAGCAGGAGTGGCTGTATTAATATTAGTTTAGGTAGATTCAGAGCAAATAAAATTACCAGGAATAGAAAGAACACTATATAATGGTAACAACTCAATCCCCCAAATACATAGCATGGTAAATGCATATATACAAAAAAACTGAGTGGCAGAAATGAAAGGAGAAATAGATATCCATGAATATATCTTTAACATTCTCTCTCAACAAATAATAGAAAAATTGGACAGAATATCATCAAGAATATAGCAAAGACCAAAAACACTATTAACCAACATGATCTAGCCAACATTTATTAAATATTCTTCCCAACAACTGCAGAATACATATTCCTGTCAATTGGCTATGTAATACATATTAGCGAAGATCAAATACTGTGCCAAAAAATCAACAAACCTAAGAGAATTAAAATCAAAGTGCATTCTCTGACTACAAATTTAAATTAAAATCAAGTAACAGATATAAGAGGAAAATCTCCAAATATTTAGAAACTAAAAACTGACTTCAACATATCAATGAACCAAACAGAAAATTTCAAGGGAAATTAAAAAAATACATTGAACTGAATGTCAATGAAAGACTATATATCAGCATGTGTAGGACTCAGCTAACAGTGTTGAAAGGGAAATTTATAGCCCTAAATGCTTATATAGGAGGTCTCAAATCAATAACCTAAGTTCCCATTTTCAGCTAGTAAAAGAAGAACAAAGTTAATTCTAATCAAACAAGTAAAAGGAAATAATGAAGAACATAATCAATGGTATTGAAACAAAAATAATAGAGAAATTCAATATACAAAATATGATTTTTTGTAAAGATTAATAAAATTGTCAAACTTCTAGCAAGATTGGCAAAGCAAACAAAGAGAAAATGCAAATTGTTAGTATCAAGAATGAAACAATATCACAGCAAACCCTGCTGATAACAAAAAGGTAATGAGCAGTATTACAAACAAAACCACACATATAAATTTGACTAATTAGATAAGACGAACTGATTCTTTTAAAATTAGAAACTGGTATGATTTACTAACATGAATAAATAATGCAAATAACTGTATAACAACCAAGGGAATTTAATTTATAATTACATACTTCCTGAAAAAGAGATCTCCAGCTGTAGATGGTTTCCCTGGAAAAGTCTGCCAAATGTTTCAAAAAAAAAAATTAACACTAGTTCTGCACAATCTCTTCCAGAAAATAGAAGAGAGAGTAAACCCCATATAAAAAATAGTGTCAAACTAATACCAAAATCATACAAAGATAAGACAAAAAAGGTTACTACAAACCTGTATGTCTCACAAGATGCTAAGATTCTTTTTTTTTTTTAAAATACATTTATTTATTTATTTATTTATTTATTTGACAGAGATTACAAGCAGGCATAGAAGCAGGCAGAGAGAGAGGAGGGTGCAGACTCCCTGCTGAGCAGAGAGCCTGATGTGGGGCTCAATTCCAGGACCCTGGGATCATGACCTGAGCCGAAGGCAGAGGCTTTAACCCACTGAGCCACCCAGGCGCCCTCAAGATGCTAAGATTCTTAACAAAATATTAGGAAATAGAATTTGCTAATACACAAAGAAAAGAATTATATACCATGGCCATGTGGGATGCATTCCAGGCTTTTACACTAGCTGAAAAATCAAGCATTGTATCTGCCATAATAACAGCTTAAAGGAGAAAAAACAAATGATTATAACGATGCAAGAAAAATTGTTGGGCGCCTGGGTGGCTGAGTGGGTTAAACCTCTGCCTTCGGCTCAGGTCATGATCTCAGGGTCCTGGGATCAAGCCCCCATTGGCCTCTCTGTCAGTGGGGAGCCTGCTTCCCCCTCTCTCTCTGCCTGCCTCTTTGCCTACTTGTCCTCTCTCTCTCTGTCAAATAAATAAATGAAATCTTTTTTTAAAAAAAAATGCTTTCAAATTTACCCATTGATCAGAAACACCCATTTGTGATTTTATTTATTTTTTTTTAATTTTTTTAAGATTTATTTATTTATTTTAAAGAAAGAGACACAGAGAGAGAGAATCTTCAAGCAAACTCCCTGCTCAGCATGGAACCCAATGTGAGACTTGATTCCCTACGCCCCTAGTGTAGAGCTTTATTATTTTTTTTCTTCAATTTATTTATTTTCAGAAAAACATTATTCATTATTTTTTCACCACACCCTGTGCTCCATGCAAGCCGTGCCCTCTATAATACCCACCACCTGGTTTATTATTAAGTTATTTTTGTCTTTCTAAAGCTGATCCTCATGATATGTCATAACGGAAAGAATGGATATAGTTAAAGCTGGAAACTCTGCTTTCAAGTTTGACATTGCCATTATTTTGGAGGGTAGATAGACACATAGATCAATGGAATGAAATAGAGGATGCAGAAATATACCTATTTAAGTATGTTTAACTCCTTTTTGACAACTCAATAGAGGGTGTAGTCATTTCAACAAATCATGCTGGAGCAATGGGATACAAACAAACACACACCAAAAAACAACAAACCTTAACATGAACCTCAGACCTTATACAAAAACTAACTCTAAATGATGTATAGATTTAAATATAAAATGTAAACCTATAACTTAAATTAATCAAAAAAGTTGGTATCTAGGGTTTAATGAGCATAACTGACACGAAAGCATGGTCCATAAAGTATAAAAAAAATCCTAAATTGTCGAAGTTAACGTGTTTTGCTCTGCAAAAGATTCTGGTAAGAAGATGAAAAAACAACCTACAGACTGGAAGAAAAATATTTACAAACTATACATCTGAAAAAGAAATTGGATCCAGGATATATGCAGAATTCTCAAAATTCAACTTATGAAAAAACAAACAAACAAAAACAAGCAATCTAATTAGATTTTTGGGTTGGGGATAAAGACAAGAAATACACAGACAAGAAAAGACATTTCACTGAAATGGATATATGGATGGGAAAAAAGCAAATGGGCAGAGGTCCAATATCAGTTGCCATCAGAGAAATGAAAATTAAGACCATGATGAGAATAGCTAAAATTAAAAATAATGTCAAAACCAAATGCTCATGATGATAGAAAGCAAATGAATCTCTCATACATTGCTGGTGGGAATATAAAATCTATAGCCATTCTGTAAAACAGTTTCTTAAAAACCAAGCATATGCTGCTATAAGATGATCACACCCACTCCTGTATATTTATTTCAGAGAAATGAAAATTTATTTCAAAAAAAAAAACAAAAACAAGAAAACAAAACTGTACACAATTATTAGTAGTTATTCTAACAACTAAGAACTAGAGACAAACAAAATGTCCCTCAAAGTAAATAGTTAAATTGTGGTACATGCATATAGTGAAGTAGTTCTCAGTAATAAAAAGGGGCAAACTATTGATACACCCAACAACTTGGGTGAACCTCAAGGACAGTATGTTGAATGACAAAAAAAAGGGAACAATTTCTAAAGATCCCATATTATATGATTAAATTTATAGAACATTCTAAAATGGAAAATTACAGCGATGAGAAAAATGATCAGTTTGCCAGAATTTAAGCACACTAAGGAGTGGGAAGGTGAGCATAACTATAAAGGGATCATACTAGAGAGATACTTGTAGAGATGGAGCATTTCATATTTTGATTGTGATTGAGATTGTGATGACACAATTATCTCTATATAAATATATACAAAGTACCAATGTCAAATTCCCATTTTTGATGGTTTACTCTAATTAGATGCAATGGGGGACACGGGATGAGGTGGGCAGGAGCAATTTCTGTGCTAATTTTTTTTCCTTTCTGTGCTAATTTTGCAATTTCCTATGAATATATAATAATTTCAAATTGCAGTTTTTTTAAAGAGCTACTTAGCTCTCACTGGCATTGACACTCACCCACTTCAACATGATCTGTGTTATTAACCATTTACAGTCCTTTTCAGTAAGACTTTTAAAAACTTGTCATTAACCTATAAAATATCTAAGGCCCCAGAAATACCACAGCTATTCAGGGAAAAGAATCCACGCTGTATTTGCTACAGAAACCTGATTCTACCTAGTGATTCATGAAATTATCTGAGAATGAGAAAAAGTAATTGGAGAGTTTGAATGTGGGACTTTAGTGTCCTTGACCTTAACTTACAAGGGCAATACAATTGATTGAAGATATTAATTCTTTTCAATGTTTCCGTCTTTGAAGTTTAGCTTTCAAAGAGATTTAGCCTCGCAACTGAATTTCTCGCTAAAAATTCAATAATGGTAAAGGATATATATGCAAATATGGGACTTGTCTTTATTGCTGTTGAGTCACTGGATATTTTGATTCAAGAAGAAGAAACAGTATGAGCAGTACAAAACAACTGATTTATTATAGTAGCTAGAATTTACACAATTAAGGGAGGAAGAGAGGAAGTTGGTCCAGAATGGAGAGCTAAATTGTCAGAAAAAAGTGACTAGCAAGACTTTGGTATGTAATCTAGAGCATGCTGATAAGCAGGAGGTTGCAGAGAAAGCCAAGAAGCTAGAAATGCACACACCTGCTGCAGTAGAATCACAGAAGAGAGGTAAGTGGTGGGGAAGTTTATGGAAGGCTGCTGGCTCTGTGTCTATTGACCAGACTGGGATAGTTCATCACCAAAAACAAGAGTTACATAAAAAGCATGGGGAGGACGACCAGCATGAAAGTGAGAGCACTCATGCATCTTTTTCTAGCCATGGGATAAATTGCCAGCAGGCACCAACCTACAGGCTACATCGGCTTCTCACCACCAGGATGAATATGGATGATGTGTCACTTCCGCTCTCAAATCTCACATGTAATTATCTTTTGGATAGTTCCGGCTGGGAATAATAGAGGAAAAGGAATTCTGGGAAACAAATTCTATCTTAGCCAAACTGATAACAATCCCAAACCACCACAGTTAGTGTTTAAAATCAGGGTTTTCGTGCTGACTTTCAATCTCATAGCTGAATAATGAGTGCAACATGTTTCAAAACAAAGGTAGATATAATTTGAGAGGAGAAGTAAGAATTGGAAGTGCATTTTGCAGATTTGAATAAAGTGTTCATGGAATCAATTTAGTAAACAAATTGTTTTGATGTATTCTCCTGCCTTTTCGAGACAACCCATCTCATCCTTGGGAAGTATGCTAAATAGTAGTTGGTATGAATTAAAAAACTCACAAGAGTATGAAAACGACTCCTCAGGTTTTCCAGAATGCAACAGCAACATTTCTGCTTAATTATAGGCTTCATATTTTACAGAGATAGGTTAGCAGAAAATAAGCCTTAGAATATTGGGAGAAAAGGAAATTATTCTTGACACCTGAGGATTCCAATTATATGGAGGAATATTTGCTAGTATAATATCCCAGACTCCCAAATCCTTCACTCACTTATTTCTAGGGAAGGAGGGATAACTTACATGATTGGCTTATTTGGAACAAAGATTTGGACATATGCTCAACCATTCTGTCATAATTTTCTTAGGAAGCAGTTGTCAACAAGAAACATGACTTTATTCTAAGGAGACCTGTTGTTTTATAGTGCCACCTGTACTGGACCAATCTATCTAATTCTGACATTCAGAAACAGAAAGATGTTATTCTTTTTTTTTTAAGATTTTATTTATTTATTTGACAGAGAGAGAACAGGAGAGCCCAAGCAGTGGGAGGCAGAGGGAAAGGGAGAAGCGGATTCCCTGTTGAGCAGTGAACCCAGTGTGGGGTTCCATCTCAGTACCCTGGCTGGGATCATGACCTGATCTGAAGGCAGTTGCTCAACCAACTGAACAACTCAGGCCTCCCGAAGGACCTTGTCTTCTGAAAATATTCTGTTGACCATATGCCTGGTTCCTTATTTCTATCTATGGTTTCAGAACTTGTGAAGGAAAAATTAGTGTTATTTCTTAGCCCTCTTAATCAAAAGCTGTCAAATTTTCTGTTTTTTAAAGGTAAAGTCCAGGGGTGCCTGAGTGGCTCAATTGGTTAAGTGTCTGCCTTTGGCTCAGGTCATGATCCCAGGGTTCTGGGATCGAGCCTCACATTGGGTTTCCTGCTCAGTGGGAAAGCTTGCTTCTCCCACCCACCCTCCCCCTGCTTGTGCACATGCTTTCTCTCTATTTCTCTCTGTCAAATAAATAAATAAGTAATCTTTAAAAAAAGAGAAAGAAAGAAAGAAAGAAAGAAATAAAGAAAAGGCAAAGTCCATCCTAAATGATAGAACATTTTTCATTTGGGGAAGGTAACACCTCAGTGATTCCCTTTCATGAAAGAATAGGCAACTTATTGGACCAAAATATTGGAGCAATGTTCATTGCTCTTACAACTATTAGTAAGGGTATCTACTAGGCTGTTGTAACAAGAACCTCCAAAATATAATACTTTTAACATGACAGAAATTCCTTCATCTTGAACATGACTTAGGGCAGATGATCAGGGCTGATATTAAAAGCATGTGGTTTCCAGGCTCCTTTCTTTCCATCCTTAGGCTTTGCCATAATATATAATCAAAGATGTCTTACTTCTCCAATCTGACCCATATGTAGAGTGGGTAGAAGGGAGGTGGAAGCAAAAGGCTCACTCTTTTCAATATAAGGACAAAATCCAAAATTACTCACACCTTTTGCCTCTATGACATTAGTTTAAACATAAAAACGTTGCCACATTGCTGAAAGAGAGACTTTACCCAAGTAGTTATTTTCTCAGCTTGATTTTTATTTTAATTGCATAAGAAGAGAAGGGTTAATTTGGGGCATCCATTAGCTATTTTTACCAAGAAGTCTGGACTGAATTTCTGGCTGCATATGATTTGGTGTGGAAAGGGTTTTTAGGTTTGTGGGGTTTTTTTTGTTTTTGTTTTTGTTTTTTTTCCCCACTCTGTTCTGCTCTGTAAATGATGAGGAAACCGGGTTAGAGCTCATACCATACCCTCTGGTGGCTGGCCAAAGAACATATCTCTCCTCTGCCAACTCTTGGTTTTTTATGTCTGACAGAGTGTGTGACAATCTGCAATGCTCTATGTGCATAAATTTTACTACCGGCTCCATTCAATTCACTAGTTGGTGCTAACATCAAATGTGGGAGGAGATATTTTTTGTCAATTTAAATTTCAACTTTGATCTTCAATCCAGTTACCAAAAAAAAAAAAAAAAATAATGTATCTATGAGCACTAAAGTACTCAATTTTTTATGGCAATTTTCTGAATTTGCTCAGAAACTAGGGAGAAGAAAGGTATAATTAATGTTATTTCAGGGCACCTGGGTGGCTTGGTTATTAGGTGTCTGCTTTTGGCTCTGGTCATGATCCCAGGGTCCTGGGATCAAGCCCTGAATAGAGCTCCCTGCTCAGCAGGAAGCCTGCTTCTCTCTCTCCTACTCCCTCTCACTTGTGCTCCTTCTCTCGCTCTCTCTCTCTGTCAAATAAATAAATAAATAAAATGTTTTTTAAAAATGCTATTCCAGCTTCAACATATATTTATTTATTTGATCCTGAAAACAGTACAGTGAGCTAGCTGATAATGTTATTTTCAAGTAAGTATGAGGAGATTAACAAGAGAATTCATTTTAAGGACAGAACAGAATCAGAAGGTAAATGCTCTGGCAAATGCTAGTATAACTTTCGTTAATTGGTTATTTGTTCAAATAGCGCAGAAATAGATCACAAACACTTTTAAAGCATAACTTCCTTATGAGGATAAATAAAAATTATTAATGATGAAGTAAGGAAAAACCATGGCTTTGGAGTAAGACATTATTGGCTTTGACTCAGATCATTCACTTCTGTTGAATTTATATAAGTGTAGTTATATAACTATATGAACTATTTTATGTGACTATAGTTACATAACAAACTATATGCCAATAAATTACTTGAAGAACGGATTTACATAACTATAGTTACATAACTAACTATATACCAATAAGTTAATTGAATTCTCAGAACTTTTTTTTTTTAAGACTTTATTTATTTATTTGACAGACAGAGATCACAAGTAGGCAGAGAGGCAAGCAGAGAGAGAGGAGGAAGCAGGCTCCCTGCTGAGCAGAGAGCCCAATGTGGGGCTCGATCTCAGGACCCTGGGATCATGACCTGAGCCAAAGGCAGACGCTTTAACCCACTGAGCCACCCAGGCACCCCACTGAATTCTCAGAACTTTTTTCTATTCTAAATGGGTGTGATGACATTGCCTGATGAAATTATTGGGAGGATTAAGTAAAGGACAATATGAAACACTTCCTCCAGTACTTAACATACCATAACACTTAATATAATTTAGTATCATTCCAATCACATAAACCCATAGGTAAGAATTTGATTGTTTTATTCCATAATATAAGGCCCTGGGATTTAAATTTAAAAATTATAAGTATATGTCATATCAATTTTTTTCTAGTTACTGCTCAGTAGCAGAAATTCAATCAATATTTGCTTTAATGAAGTAGAGGATCTTACAGCAAAGGCTTAAAAATATAGACTTGATAATATAAATCATGTGAAAATATCATTATATTTATATGAAAGAAATTCTGAATATACATGGTTTGAGGTTAATATAAAAGAAGAAAAGCAAACTCCCATAAAATTTCTTTTGAAATCATTGTTAAAAACAGATATTAGTTATCTGATTAATTTAGTCTTTCTTATACTCTTTGATTCAAATTGACAAAGATGTTACTATTTTGGTGAGTTAACTTTAAATAGTAACACTTCGGTGATCTCTGAGATTCCCTCAAGGGTTAAAACATCCCTATCTTAAAAAAAAAAAAAAAAAAAAAAAATCCCTATCTTAGAAGTTGCTGCAAGGATTCTTTAGAAAAGTGTTTTTCCCCCTTCTTTTCTCAAACAAGAGCAATCAAAAAAACATTCAATACTGTGCACAAAATCATTCCCATTTGATGTTGAAAGAAATGATCCCATTAAGATGATTATCACTTACAAAAGGATTTCATTTTACAGTCTATGATAGATTTCCTATTGACTTGCTACTCTTCAATTCCATCCTAGTCTAACCTCAAATATTCTGTAGTTCCTGCATTTCCTTCTAAATAAATCCAAATATTCAACATTATTTTTGTTCAATAGGATGTTATAGCAAATATAAATGTGTGTGTGTGTGCATGTATATATACACATATATATTTCATGTTGTGCAAGAAATGGTTTCTTTCATGCATTACTAAAAAAAAAAAAGTCACAAAAAAACACAAAATCTCTGGTCTATAGGGAAATGTAAGGGAAAGGACTATATACACACAGTATAGATTTCTGTTAGAAAAAA
The DNA here is from genome assembly GCF_020171115.1 of Neogale vison. Taxonomy (NCBI): domain Eukaryota; kingdom Metazoa; phylum Chordata; class Mammalia; order Carnivora; family Mustelidae; genus Neogale; species Neogale vison. Next base: position 17,705,256 of record NC_058100.1, read on the forward strand.
AAATGCCTTAATTCTTTTTTAATGTTTGTTAAAGGAAAGTTAATCTTCAGATGAATGAACAGGAGAAAGGAGATCAGTAATACAACCATCAGTGACAGGAGGAAATAAGGCTGAGGACAGGGATGGGGATAGTTAAAAGGAGACCAAGACAGAAAAATTAGCAACAAGCCTGACTAAATAAGAAAGTTTTCTCGATAGAAAGGGACCTAACTTACAACTTTTCAGGGTCAATAACCTGAGACACATAAAGAGAAAATGAGGATACATAAATAAAACTGAATTCTCCTGTAATGAAAGAAAGTGGCAAACTCATACAGAAACTAATGGGAAGAAAACAAAAATATGTATCACACTGAACACATGTTCAGGTGAATAATCAATATGGCAAAATATGATGGGAATGGTTTGGTAAAAGTATGATGACATTTGAATCAATTAGAAATTAGAAATTAAAATATCATGAGTACATACGGTATATTAAATGTGGTCGTATTCTGATCAAAGAGAATGATATAAATGTACTCAGAATTCATGGGGAAAAGGGTACCAGGAAAGAGAACGAAAGACAAAAAAATCTAGAAATAATCTCTAGGTAAGTGTAAATTTGTCAGTGTTAATACTTTGAACAGCAGAAGGTGATCTTGGGAAAAATACAGCCTTTGTTAAAAGGAGAAGGCAAGGGTGTGGAGACAGGAGCCGCATAATATCTATTGGAACAAATGATTCCTTTCAAAAGAAGAGCGTGTGCAACATAAAAGACGATCTAAAAACTGTCTAAAAGTTTTTGGAGAGATTTCTTAGATGGTTATTATTAGCATACCCATAATAGAATTTATTAAAAATGGGGTACCTGGGTGGCTCAGTTGATTAGAGATCTGACTTTTTGATTTCTACTCAGCTCATGATCTTGGGAGCAAGGGATCAAGCCTCTCCATGGGCTCCACCATCAAGCCAGAGTTTTCTTGAGAGTCTCTCTTCCCCTCCCCTTCTGCCTCTCCTCACCACTCCTGCTTTCTCTCTTTCTCTGTCTCAAATAAAACATCCATTAAATTTGTTCCACCATTGTCCTTACTTGTCCCAGAAATAACTGCACTTTGACTGGAGAGGAGTACGCTTTTCCTGCCATTGATAACCCCAGGCCGATTATCACCGATGCATCAACTATGCATTTTCGAGCACCTGCTAAATGATAGGCATTGTGTTAGGCACTTTGAACTATAAAGATGAAGACAATATGCCCTCATTCTGAAGATGTTGACAGTTAATGGCAAAGCTGACAAACACTATTGAAATAAAATGTAATTACGGATTAAAAAATTAGCACTGAATTCTGCCTAGGGGATCCAAAGCAGATATCACAGTGGACTTGCTCTTGGCCCAAGACTTGAGGAATAAATACGCACTCTCAAGAAAAGAGTTTTATTTTTTGCCATCGTATGAAATTTGGCAAAAGGCTCATTAACCTACTGATTATAATCTAAGCATACATCATGCAACTTTTTATTGAGTATTGAATTTTCATTTAAATAACTTAGAAATAATAATTTTGAAGCTCATAATAGGCTGCAGAATATTATTATAAGAATGACACAAACTCTTCAAAGAAAGCTGGCTAGTTTTAAAACTAAATTTAAGGGGCACCTGGGTGGCTCAGTAGGTTAAAGCCTCTGCCTTCGGCTCAGGTCATGGTCCCAAGGTCCTGGGATCGAGTCCCACATTGGGCTCTCTGCTCAGCAGGGAGCCTGCTTCCCTCTCTCTCTCTGCCTGCCTCTCTGCCTACTTGTGATCTCTGTCTGTTAAATAAATAAATAAAATATTAAAAAAAAAAAAACTTAAATTTAAGAGAAAATGTCATTTCAATGGAGTGTGTCTATAGCACATTTGTATTGCACTTCCTCTGTTGTGGGCCAAGTACATCCGTTTATGTAGTATAAGCTTTTCCAGGGAAAACTTTTCAGAGTCCATGTTCAGTGACTGAATTTGGTCCAACCATATGACTGGAGTAGGCTGGACTGTGGCCGAGTCTTGTACTGATCCTGTTTTTGTCCCGAGTAAATACTAAGTGATAGAACAAAAAATTAACGGCTCAAATGAAGAGTAAATCATGTAACACATTGGTTCAGTTGGAAGATACACCTATGTTATGCTCTGCTATGCTACTATACTATACTATACTACACTATGCTATAGATTGTGACAATTACTTTATATGAATGTAGTATTAAAATTATCTATTAAAAGTTGTGTTTCAGGTTTTCTTCTAGGAATTAAATTTTCAAGATACCTTAAGAGTCTACTATTAGATTCATGGCCACAATACACAAACACACATACATACACACATATACATACAGACATGCACACACCATTGAAATATGAAGAATTGCAAGTTGGCAAAACAGAGTTGTCTCTTCATTTCATTAAAAAAAAATAAGAGAACTGTGAATTTAATTTGACCTTCCAAGATATGAATTGAAATTTATCTTCCTAGGCTCCATAAACATTCACTATGACTCAGCACCATTTTTTGCCTTCATGAATAAATAAAAGCTTTTGAGATTAAAGTGAAATATTTTGTTTTGAGAATTCAAATGTATGTGTGTGTGTTTCAAACAAGATATCATTTCAAAGGCAGAAATGAAAGACTACACGCCATATGATTCCATTTGTAGAAAATGTCCAAAAATAGCAAGTCTTTGGAGACAGAAAACAAATTAGTAGCTATCTCAGGCTGGGGCTAGGAAGAGGAATTAAAAGCACATGGTCGTGAGGGATTATTTCAGTGTGATGAGAATGTTATAAAACTTTATTTCAGTGGGTTGCAAAACTCAGTGAACTCATTAAAAACTCTTGAATTGTAACCTTAACAGGTGAATTTCATATTATGGATGAATTTAATGGTAAATTATACTTTGGGGCGCCTGGGTGGCTCAGTGGGTTAAGCCGCTGCCTTCGGCTCAGGTCATGATCTCAGGGTCCTGGGATCGAGTTCCACATCGGGCTCTCTGCTCAGCAGGGAGCCTGCTTCCTCCTCTCTCTCTGCCTATTTGTGATCTCTCTCTGTCAAATAAATAAATAAAATCTTAAAAAAAAAATGGTAAATTATACTTTAATATATTATCTTAAAAACAAAAAGTAAAGAAAGAATATGTTCCAAATAAATACTGGTTGAGACATAAACATGTTTTGGAAAAGAAATCAGTATCTTAATAAATTAATGTTTACTTTATGTTAGAAATAGTTTTTTAGAGTTTTAAAGAGTGAAATGTTTCCCCAAGTGATATTTCAATAAAATGACTCAGGTCACTTCACAGTTTAACACTGTTATAATGATATAATTACAACGTTTTACTTATATTTTCACATTCATGATTTACTCATTTTTCATAATCATAAATCTTACTAATTAGTTTAACAACTGCAAACCATCCCATCAATTAGACATATCACAGTTAATCAACACTCCATTGCTAAACATTTGGTTATTTTCTCCAATAAATAAACAGTTCAATTAGGACATTGTTGCATATGTTCATTTTGATATTATGACTATTTCTTTGCTATATTTCTTTTTTTTTTTTTTTAAGATTTTATTTATTTATTTGACAGAGAGAGATCACAAGCAGGCAGAGAGGCAGGCAGAGAGAGAGAGGAGGAAGCAGGTTGCCCCGCTGAGCAGAGAGCCCGATGCGGGGCTCGATCCCAGGACCCTGGGATCATGACCTGAGCCGAAGGCAGAGGCTTTAACCCACTGAGCCACCCAGGCACCCCTCTTTGCTATATTTCTTATAGGCTAAAATATTCACCATGTTCATATTCTTTGTCTCAGAATATTTTGATTGTCTGCCTGTATATATGCAATGAAGTACTTGATGTGGATATCCTTTGGTATTGAATATGTTTAATTGTTTTCCACTTTGTCTCTCTCTTGAACTTGGAGGTTGTTGGCAGCTCTGGTGCACAAGGTTGGCTCTTGTCAACTGTAGCTTCCAATTAGCATAGCAGGTGAGGGCACTGTTATTAAGTTAGTGTATCTGAATTCTAAAATGAGGATGCCTACCGTGGAGTAGGAATAGCTAAGGTGGACTTACCTGTACTCGCACGATCTTATGCAAGCATCACCTTTGTTTTGATTTTTGCTTTTCAGTTAGGAAGTTCCCCAATTAACATTAGCTAGAATGGGAACTTTAGGCTGCACTGCTTAAGGTGAGAAAAAGGGGGAGGGCATTCTTTTTTTGCAATTGTTTTGTTGGCACACTTTCTAATTGCCCTTTCATTTTGGGCATACCCTTATCTTCTCTGACCACTGCACTGCTGATTCACAGCCTGGGACTTCCCTGTGACAGGTGTAGATGTTAGTGTACATACACACATTCATATATACACACACAGCGTTCTAAGAAAAAAGCAAGCTCCCTGTGAGTGCTAGGCTCCTTTTATCTACCAATATAGTTTAGCAATAAATTACCTACAAATGTATGCCATAATGAACTTAGAAATCACATGATAATACATAGTATAACTGTTTCATGACTTACTGGTGGATATTTACATCAGGGACTCTCAATCTTGACAACAAAAGAAAGTCACTTAGGAAACTTTAAAACTACAATACCCCATCTCTGGTAAAGATCAAGTAAATCATTGCTTCTGGTAGGGGGAAGGAAAATTCAAAAACCATTCTTTTATTTTAATTTCTTCAAAAAGTCCCTGCAGCCAAGGATAGAAATTTGAATGTCTCCATTTTTCTGGTCAAAAATAATAATGCAAAGGGTTTCCCTGGGTGGCTCGGTTGGTTAAGTGTCTGCCTTCTTCTCAGGTCATGATCTCAGGGTTCTGGGATCAAATCTTTCGTCTGGCTCCTTGCTCTGTGGGGAGTTTGTCTCTCTCACCCTCTTTCTCTCCCAAATAAATAAATAAAATCTTAAAATAATAATAATAATGCAGTTATTTCCTAATTATATTACTTTTGAAAAATAATTTGAGATATTTATCATAAAAGATACCTAGATATGAAATTCCTGGGCTAAATGGTATGCACTATCTAAATGTCTATACAAATCATTAAATTGCCCTTTGAAAGTTTGTCTATTAAACTATGTGACAATGCCTCATCTTTCTTCATATAATGATCAGTATTAGATATTATGAGTAAATTTAGAGATTAGATTTTTTGAAATGCACTACAGAAACCTTATTATTGTTATAATACATCATTGCAAAAATCAATGTCATACAGAATCCAAATTTGAGAATTTATTATTTCTTTATACCTATTTTTCATGATAAAGCCAACAGAAGTATGACTTCTTCATATTTGACTATGTTTTGATTATCTTCTAGCAATATAACATTAATGTCTATACATATCCAATATTTTTAAAAATGATTATGACAGTTTCTCACAAACTTAAGAATCGGATTAAATATCATTTGCGGTATAGAATGCTTCACATAAATCACACGTGTAGAAATGAGAGAAGTTTTGAAATGTATCTAAAACTTTACTTTCACTTATTAGTATATAAAACTGGTAACCTCTGCTCTCTAGACACACACAAGCTAAAATAAAATTGCTTGAAGCATAAGAAATTGACAAAACAGGGGCGCCTGGGTGGCTCAGTGGGTTAAGCCGCTGCCTTCCGCTCAGGTCATGATTTCAGGGTCCTGGAATTGAGTCCTGCATCGGACTCTCTGCTCAGCAGGGAGCCTGCTTCTTCCTCTCTCTCTGCCTGCCTCTCTGCCTACTTATGATCTCTCTCTGTCAAATAAATAAATAAAATCTTAAAAAAAAAAGAAATTGACAAAACATTAATAAAGCTTTGAGCATTCACGGCTTGCCTTTTCTGAACTGAAAGTCAGACTCATTCAGGAATGTATTAGGGTCATTAGGAAAATGACTTCTATATGTTACTAGAAATATTACTTTTTATGCATGCATAAATTGCTTTTGAAGCTGATAAGAACCTTGTATTGACCATACCTCCTGTCATATAACAGGATGTCCTGTAGGAGTTTTAGTTATTTTCCCATTTTAGGTATATGAATGTGCATTTTTCCATTGCCCCAACCCCATACTCATTTATTTATTTGTATTAAAAGGACAAAAATGTTTGACATATTGACATATTCTTATCCACATTGTCATCAGTAAAAATAATTTACCAGGTCTGTGACTGATTGTATTACCAGAAGCATAATGACTTCTTTAGATTTTTGGAAAACATGTATATAAAATTATCGCATGACGTCTCCCCCCACAGTAACAATCTATCTTTAAACATGAAACACTGGTGAACTGTGCCCAGTTTTATTTGAGAGATCTGAATAGTTGTCAACTAAAAAAAAGGTAAACTGGAGCTGGACAGTACCTGAAAGAGACTGAACCTCAACTTTGAATTAAATAATCCGTGAAATTGGGTTGGACTGACAGAACTGCTATTCCAAGAGCTCTATAAATCCCAGAAACAGACCTATGCCTACGTGGAGACTGGGGTTATGATAAAAGGGCCATGGAAGAGATGAGAAAATAATGATCTTTAAGTAAATGTGTGTGCAAAATTGGATATGTGTGTAGAGAAATTAAATGACCCCAACATCATACCATGTGGAAAAGTAAATTTCAGATGAATTGTAGATTTAAATTCAGGGAAAATAATAAAGGTTCTAGAAGAAAAGGTAGAGAACACTTCTAAACCTCATGATCTGAAAATGCAGAATAAAATAGTTATTTATTAAAAAATACTGATCAGGTACATTAAAATCGCAAACACCTGCTTATCAAAAGACACAAAAAATGAGTGATAAAGGAAACTAGTGGAGAAAATTGTAGCATATATGAGTGGCTATGCACATACACATTATAAATACAAAGTAACAATATAAATATAAATAATTTATACGTTTTAACTCTTAACCAAAAAACCCCATATAGATAGATGATAGATAGATAGATGGATAGATAGATAGATACCATCTTCCACAAAGGAACAAAAATAACTTAAAAGTTGGCCAGAAATTTGGTTGATACTTTGCACATAAATATTTTCTATTGCCTTATAAATATGGGGAAAACTATCTGACCTTCTTAAAATCCAGAGGAAAAACAGTAAAGTAGAGTGAGTTATCAGTTTTCATTATTCACACACTATGATGGAAAAAGGAAAAAGTATGGTAAAAGGAAAAAGACAGCCCAGGCCAAGCTTTATAATATGCAGTGATGGGTAGTCAGTTGAATGACTAAGGAGGATCCTCAGCTAATCTCTGGAACTCCTTCTCTGTGCAGCTATCTCCCAGGATTCTGTCCATCCTGCGAGCTCTAGCAGCATCTTGGGTTTTCCAGCACATTCAGCTTAATCTCAAGTCAGAGTCTCCTGGGCTCTGCGTGGTTCCCCTAGCCCAGCTAGGAATCCTGGAGCTTTTCTCAGGATGCAAATGTAGGGTTCCTCTCATTTATTTCCCATCTCTCAGAGATCACATCCTATTTTTCCCTGCCCTCTAGTATCTCAAAATTCCTATTTCATATATTTTGCCCCTTTTTTTGGTTTTGCCTGATAGGAGTGTGAACATTTGTTTATGTGCTCCATTTCAGCCAGCAGCAAAAGCAGTACCAGTAATTTTTAAATGATTTTTCCCAGCATGGTTAAAAGCAGAGTTCTGCTACTGCAAACTAGTAAAAATACTAGTCATGTTTCCATTTCATTGATCATGTCATTTATTGCTTCCTGAAATCTTCCACTTTTAGTTTAAAAAATAAAATATAATCGGTCATCATATTCTTGATTGTTGTTGTCTGGATTATGGAAACAGATATTTACCAAAGAAGTTCCCAAGTACCCACCTGAACTATCACAATCCCCTGAAATGTATAGATTATAAAGGGGGACACCTAGAGGGCTCAGCCAGTTAAGCTTCTGCCTTCAGCTCAGGTCATGATCCCAGAGTCCTGGGACTGAGTCCAGCATCCAGCTCCCTGCCCAGTGATGAGCCTGCTTCTCCCTCTGCCTGCTGCTCCCCCTGTTTGTGCGCTCTCTCTCTCTCTCTCTCTCTGACAAATAAATAAATAATTTTTTAAGGGTAATAAAGGTTCATATTTTTCCCTGAAACTTACATTTGCTACCATATGACATGTATTGCAAAAAATGTTAATGGATCTCTTTAGTAGTTGATTCAATGTGGCTCTCTATGTGGAAATTTTACATTCCACGCTTTTTATAATAGAAACTTATCAGATAAAGAAGCTTGGATTTGTTTCAGTGAACTGGAAGTTGAGGCATTTTCTTACCATTATCTTATTGAACACTCACAATTCCTGCTTTGCTTTGTGTCAAGTGAATGTGTCCTTTATTCCTTTTGCCTGTGACTGAGTGATGACCCCTGATGGTTGAGGCAAGGTAGTCCGACCGACCACATTCTTGCCTCGTTCTCTCATTGAAAATTACCAGCGTCCAAGTAGGGCAGTGGTGGCAATTTTAGAAGACAGGAAGTTAAATCTGCTTAAAACGAAAAGGCATAATATGCATGTATTTTGTTGGTATAGTGACTTGAACAAACCAAAGCAAAAATAAATCTTTAAGACAATATGGACAAATTGAAACATACAGGTTGCTAGAAAATACTAGTATTTTTGTTTTAGATTTGCTTTTTTAATGTAACAATGATATAACTATTTTGAATCCTTACCACTTAGAGATAGTTACTAAATGATTTATGAACAACATGTTATGATAAATGTATTGACCTTAAAATATTTAGCAAAAAGTTAGGTCCTTGCATTTGAATAGATAAAATGGCAAAAGCAAAAAGATATAGTAAAATAAAACTTAATTTTGGCAAGATGTTGTGGAAGCTCAAATGAGTTATTATAAAGGAAATATATGACAATTCAAACAAAAGAGATTACTGCAAAAGTAAATAAAAGAGAATCGTATATATTTACAATAGTGGTTAAGGTAATTCATAAATAATACCTATGTATATATAAATTAGATCATCAATAATAAACAATTTTTGTTAGCTTATGTGGTTGAATAACCATTACCATTACATTTCTGAATATAGGCTGACCTCCCAACAGTGCTATTTCTTTTCTTTTTTTTTAAATAGTGCTATTTCTGATGATAAAACACAAATAAAATGTCAATAACACTGACTTTTTGAGACATGGATGAAATAGGAAAAGAAAATCTATTTAGAATTTTACATTTTTTGCAATGTTTTTAGGGCTGATTTCTTCACAAACATGCCCAAGCCAGAAGCATTTTAAGTTGCTTCTGTTCAAGAGATAGACTCTAAGCCCAAGGCAGGCAAACTAGTCTATGGGCCAATGACACTAATGCCTGGTAATTAAATTTTATTGACCAGAACATTCATCATAAAAGTTACATATTATCTATGAATGCTTTTTTTCCTACAATGGCAAAAGGAAGACTGAATTTGGATGATATATTATATATTGTCTCTTATAAACTTTTAAAACATATGGGGAACATTTTTATAATTATTACTAAATTTTCCAGAAATGGAAAAAATAGAAAATCATATATAATAAAAGGGAATGTCAAAGTAAGGCCAAGATATTTTTAAACATACAGACTTAGATTTTTTTTTTCTCTAGAAAGCCACATCATTATGGAACATATGGAAGGAGAAATATATTTGTTACATATAAAAATTAATAAGATGATATTTTTACTTAAAATATTTGTGTTCTTTGGCATGATTTAAAATCCATGAAATGTATAAAGGTTAAGCTAAGCAAGTTACACAGGTTTAAATTCTACCATATTGAAGCTTTGAAGTCATTTTTTAAGATTTCACTGTTTGAAGACATGCGTAAGCCTAGAGAAAGCACTTTAATTTGATCATGCAGAGAATACATTTTAGCTTTTCTGATCTTTGAGGCAGAATGCAATTCATTCTTAAATAACAAAAGATACCGATCTATTCGAAATAGCATCATAACAAGAGAACTTTTCTATCCTACATTATAAACAGAATACTAATTTCCTTAAGCACTATAGGGAGTAAAATTTACTATATGAAAAAGAGTAAATCACAGATTTCTTTTAGAAACCATGCTCTAGGGGTAGTATAGACAAGTTAAATATTTCATGGAAGACATCAATAGAAATAGTTGTTCACAAGAATTAAGACAGCAAAATATTTTAACTGTAAAACAAAGGAGGATGATTAAAATTATTCCTCTAAATGTGTGAGTGACTCATCTGTCTGTGGGACCCAACCTCTGCTGTGGGTTGTGCACAAAATAAGACAGAACTTCTCCATGAGCAAATCTCAGTGTGCCTGTAGTAAAGGACCCTCTGTCGGAAGGACTGTGACTCTGTAAGCATCTTCTCTTTAAGCTCCTTGCCTAAGCAGCTTCTTTTCATAGGCCATCTAATTTCAGCAGAGGTTTTGTAGGGGTAGAATAATAAATGTCATCACTTCTACATTATAGAAACTTGCAAGATGGACTTACCTTGTCACGTCATTCTTTTCGTGGGGGTGCTTCTTGGCCTCATTGGCATGACTATTAAGCATTAATTAATGATTCAATTTTTGAAGATTAAATCATTAAAATTTAGAATACTTTTAATCCACTGAAGCCATGTGAATAGTCATCACAATTTCACTTATATTTATCCTGGATTCTGTCTCAAGTTAGCCTGATGGCTCGTTTATCTGGATTTACTCACAGAGCTCATGATAGAGAGTACTTTAATTCCTATATACTCCTCCTACTCTGCTCTCTGTAGAGTCAAAAGATGATCCTCATTTCCCTTCTACATAACTTGAATCATTTAATTATTTGATTTCTATGCACTTAAAAAAATTAAAGACTCTGTAGTTCTTCTAGGACTACTATTACTTCTACTGCAAATATTATATGTAATTAGAAACCATTATCTTCTTGTTAATGTTTCTGCAATATATTTTGCTGCTTTTGCCCTTCTTATCAAAACACCAGACAAGTTTCTCATTTCTTAAGTAAAATCATAAATTGTGTATGAATAAAAATGTAATGTATAAATCTATAGTAACTTTAAATAAGAGATCAAGTTATGAAGTTTGGTTGATATTTTAGAAGTAATTGGCTAAAAAACAATCTTTTATCACAAAGCATAGCTGTCATTTAATCTAGCAAACTTCTACCATTTTAATTATAAGGAAAATAAATAAAAGATAATTAGGGTTCATCCTCAATATGTATATAGCAGTGTAGACTGACTACATATTATAGGAGATATCTGTATGATGCATTATTTACGCATTCCAATTGATTCTTGCCCCATCAAATAATTTGTTAAATATTTTGATTTTCACTCGGAAATAAATAGGTGAAATTATAATTTAGTCTCATCTCTATATTTAGTGTGATAAAAAGTTGAATGCCTAATATTCTTTTACAAGTTACACCACTTTATAGAGAACACACAGAAGCTGGACTGGTTGAGTAGCTTAACTGATGTCTCAGAAATAGTTTGCCTATTCCCAAAACTGCTATTTGACATATCATTGAGTAACTCAGTTGCAGCCCAAATATCTCAAAAGCCTGGTTTAGAGTTTTATTAGGGATGAACATTTATCTTGCCTGTTTCTGATTTTTATGCCCAAGATTGGAATATTATTCCAATAGGGGATAGAGGAAGCTTAAACACAAGAATATAAATTTGATGTAACAGTGAGTTTCTAAGAAGCTCAATCTATTCCCCTAGACTACCCCACCCTATTTAAGGTATTCATAATATCTTTGCTACACTACCACTAGTGCTATTGGTCTCTAGTCTTGAGCATTCAAAGACACAACCTAAGAAATACCATTTGAATATATTTCTAAAGTGGGAAAAAAAGGGAACTCTAGAATATAACTTCAATGCTAGAAAAGGTATTACACTGATCATCTCTCTCATAACTTGTAGAAATAACGAAAAGCATATGCACATATTTACATATATATAATGCTTAAGCATAAAAACTATATATACCTACACACATGCAATTTTGTCTTTCCTGTTCAAGAAATAATATTCAAAGAATGTAATATTTTGGCTGCCTGGTGGGTGGGTCAGTCAGTTAAGCTTCTGACTCTTGGTTTCCACTCAGATCATGATCTCAGGGTCATGAGATCAAGCCCTATGCTGGGTTCCATGCTGGAAGTGGAGCTTGCTTAAGATTCTCTCTCACCCTCTCCCTCTGACCCCCCTCCCCAAGCTCACATGCGCTCTCTCTCCCCTCTCTCTCTATATATATATATAAAATTTACACACACACATATACACACACACACACATATACATATACATATATTTATGTATAAAATATTCAATGTCTTATCATTTTGTTTAATTTTCCCACTGCTGGCTTCCTCTCCTAGTAAGATATAATATTTTACTTTATTTTTTTTAAGATTTTTCATTTATTTATTTGACAGAAAGAGATCACAAGTAGGCAAAGAGACAGGCAGAGAGAGAAGGCGAAGCAGGCTTCCCACTGAGCAGAGAGCCCAATGTGGGGCTCAATCCCAGGACCCCAGGATAATGACCCAAGCCCAAGGCAGAGGCTTTAACCCACTGAGCCACCCAGGCGCCCAAGGTTATACTATTTTAAAAGCTGATTTGTGAGCTATAGCCCAAGTGGAATACTTTAACTTTTTCCCTCACATATTATATGTGTGAATGTGTGTATATATGCGTAAATTTAAAATGTGTGCCCGTTATTGATTTCTTGCCTCTTACCTTGAAACGCATAATTTTTCATTTCTGTGAAAATAGACGGAGGCCCTTAAAATATTTTTCTTTGTCAGCTGTCACTAAAGCTTTGTCAGTAAAACACACAAAGAAAGACATTGCAAGAGGAAAGCACATTTGCTTCCCAGTTCGTGTGTGCTTACTCAGCAGGCTCCTGGAGCACATAGCTTCTCTGGTTCCCAGTTCCTGCAGATTCTCTGGGAACTATCTCCTGCAACACTCGTGGTTTCCAATGGACCTAGACATACTTAGCAACTGATAGGATCACACACCAGCACACCGACCCACAGAGGGATATTACAGTAAGAAACACTAACTGGAAGCTCTTGGACCTTCCATTCCTTTTCAAGATAATAAATCAGAAGCAATACCAAATTACGGGGGTAATTACAGAAATTAATTCCACCATAAAACACTTCAAAGAAGCAGATGTGACATTATCTATTATAGTCCTCAGAGATCTTGATGGTCTCGCTATTCCACAAACATCACAGGGGTCCACTACCTTGACTACATTATGCTGATTGAATCTGAAGTAACTGGTTTTTGAGAGGTCTTAATAAGAGTCATGCAAATTAAGTTTGACCTCACAAAAATTCAGGAACAAATCACCTTATTGAAGTATCTAGGATTCAGTGGTCTAGAGTAGATGGAAGTATCCCATCAAGGTGAAAGATAGGTTGCTGTACAACAGAAAGGCAGAATGCCTTTTTTTGAAAGTCATGGCCATTTTTTGAAAATTGGAGGCAACATGTGCTATAGAATCACCTGTAAGGAGATTAAAAAAAAAAGAAGAAGAAAGAAAGAAAAGTCTATAGAGCAAGTTAATAAAGTCAGTATATCCTGAACTGATCACAGAGGGACATTACAGTAAGAAACCCTAACTAGAAGCTGCCAAAACTTCCATTCCCTTCCAAGATAATAAATGGAAAGCAATACTAAATTTCTGGGGAAATTACAGAAGTTAATTTTCACTATACAGTGCAAGCTGCTTTATCACTGGGCCTTGTGATCCAGCCAGTCCAAAGACATTTGACCTATCTGTGACAAACTGACAAATAAGAATGCTATATGAAATTTCTCATTGGGGGATGCCTGGGTGGCTCAGTGGGTTAAACCTCTGCCTTCGGCTCAGGTCATGATCCCAGGGTCCTGGGATCGAGCCCCATATCTGGCTTTCTGCTCTGCAGGGAGCCTGCTTCCCCCTCTCTCTCTGCCTGCCTCTCTGCCTACTTGTGATCTCTCTCTGTCATATAAATAAATAAAATCTTTAAAAAAAAAAGAAATTTCTCATTGAGGTCAGGGGAAATATAGAAGAGATAGCAAAAGAGGGAAGACAGAGATATTATTTATAATCTGATATCTAGTTATAAAAACGAATCTTTGCACATTTCTAGTTACAGACTATGTGTGTGTATGTGTGTGAAAATGCTATTTTTCACATCTCTATTTTCATCTTATATATTAGTTATTAGGAGTTCACTCTATGCGTTAGTCTTCAGATACTCAGGGGGATGGTGACTGAAGAGGAGGGGTACTTAATACATCCGCTGATGTACACAGTGACTCATGAGTATATGTGTCCTCCTTTGGGGGAAAGTGGGAAGATTCCTTTCACTTATTTAAATGATAGCTGTGTCTTTTTAAGTAGAACTACAGAGCTATTTTGTTGTTTATTGAAAAGTTCAAATGTTTGCAGAAGGGTGTTTGTGGAAGGGAAATTATCCAAGGGGTGGATGAGGCCAGTTGTTGATTTATTTGCTCTTAGCCCTCAATTTATCTTTTTGCCTGCTTTGTGAAAATGGATCTAGGCCCATAAAGCATCTTGGTTTTTTTTAACCAGCTGACACTGAAGCTTTGTCAGTAGAGAGTGCTGGAGAATTGTGCAGGGGAAAAAAAAAAAAAAAAAGTTTCCTGCTTCCTGGTTCTTGTGTGCTCACTGGGCAGGCCCCTGCAGTGGGTATAGCTTTCTCCGGGACCAGGGTCCTCAGTTCCTTCAGTGCCCAGCAACTGTAGTGAACGAAAGCCAGAAGGACAAGCGCACAGCACTTGTGACTGGCATCCCGCTCGCCTTGGGAGGGTTTTGTAGCAGAGTGCTCCCGCTTTCCACAGTCTCACAACCTCCTTAGAACCAGTTCCTGCGGTATTATGAGGTCAGCAGCAAACACCCGGCACAATTTTCCTGGACACTTCCCCTCCGGCAGGCTTCTAGTGAAGTGCCGCCAAAGAGATACCGCCGTTTAGGAACAGCTTTCCTAAATACCTTAGAATTAGGATTTCCCACAAGATCCAGGGGGCAAGTTTCCAAGTGCTTCAGCACAGTGTCACGTGATTTCCCTGCACTTAATGAGCCATCACCAAGCCCCCCCTCCAACATGATCTGGATCTTTTCCTTGGGTGTTGTACATGTCCCTTAGAAGAACTGGCTATTCCTGATATATGCTTTTCCTATATTTTTGAGATTTCTCTTTGCTTCTTATTAACCAATCCATTACCCCAATGCCCTGTCATGTTTATTTTATTCACTAACTGCCCCTGTTCAAATTTCTGGGTAGTTTCCCTCTTCTTATTAGATCCAGACTGATACATAACTTCTAGCTCCAAGTATGTCCCTTCTGCTTCAGCAGCTTTATTTAGAATTTACATTATACAACCACAGATTATCTACCATTAAATATATTACACACAGTATATATTAGCCGCAGCTCTTCCTTCCTCATCATGCAAAATCTCAAGGTCTCTACCCATTAATTTATTAATCAGAAGAGGTATGTACACCAGAATTTCAGAAATTCTTTTTAGTGTTTGGGGCCTCTTCTAGTTATGTTTCCTGTGCTTTTTCTTCCTCTGTTGTCTGTTCTACCATGTTTGTATTATGAGTTCTCTTATGTGCCACTGGTGCTCTGTGGCTAAGTTACATTAGGGCCCAACTATCTAAAGATGTATGGAAGGTGTGGTGATGTCTGTTCCTAGACATACTTAGTTAATAAATGTGTAGGTCATGAATTCCAAGGATCAGGAACCAACTTCTTCTTTTTTTTTTTTTTTTTTTTTTAGGAACCAACTTCTTTACTCTCTAGGTACCTGTGCCCTTCCAGGCTAGTATATTTAACCTTTCTACAAGGGCATAGGAACCTCTACTGAGCAACTGTTCCTTGGAATATCCCACAGAGGGAAATCTGACTTAAGGTAGAGAAAGCCTTACATATGTGGCCTCACTAATATCTTCTAGGGGCAGCTCCCTCCTGTGTCAACACTGTCTGTGATCCAGAGAAGGGTGTGGCTTAGCATCAAAGACCAGGTTAAAGGGATCAGAATGAAATAACCCACTATCTTCCAGCTCTGACAATATACATTTTTGCAAGCACATATGAGTGTATATGTGCGTATATATTAATATCTATATGTATCGGGTGTCTGGGTGGCTCAGTGGGTTAAAGCCTCTGCCTTCAGCTTAGGTCATGATCCCAGGGTCCTGGGATCGAGCCCCACATCGGGCTCTCTGCTGAGAGGAGAGCCTGTTTCCCCCTCTCTCTCTGCCTGCCTCTCTGCCTACTTGTGATCTCTGTCTGTCAAATAAATACATAAAATCTTTAAGAAATATATATCTATATGTATCTATAGAATACATACAACAATCATACAACTTGCATAATTTAAAAACACCTTAATGCATATCTAGATAACAAAATGTTATGTTTTGTTATGATATATTCTGTATCAGCTTCGTTGACTTATTAAATACACCAGTTCAATAAATTCCATCCCAAATATTCTGTACTTACATTTCTAGATCATTTTCTTAACCTTCTATATCTGTTAGAACGCATCACATGCGTTTTCGTACTTCATTTAGAAGAATAATATATGAGTAAATTTTAACCACGTATTGTTTATTGGAGGAATCTATAAAATGTTCCAGTAGCCTCAAAGAGCACATGCAAAAGTAAAAAGTAAAAGCTAACAGACCCAGAAGAGTAAAAAAAAAAAGTAGTTTTAACTATATCTTGCAAAACAGTTAAGTGTTCACAGTTATATACTATATTGTGGTTTAACAGCGTAGATGGGGCTATGAGAAGGTGGGGCAAGTGGCAAGAGGAAGATGAGAAAAGAGAAAGGCTGCACAGTTAAATTTTACAAAGTGGTGTGGGGCACCTGGGTGCCTCAGTAGCTTAAGCATCTGCCTTGGGCTTAGATTACAAATCTAGAGTTACAGGATCGAATCCCCCATCAACCCCCCCACTCAGCATGGAGTCTGCTTCTCCCTCTGACCCTCCCCCATCTCGTGTTCTTTCTCTCTCTCAGTCTCTCTCTCTCTCAAATAAATAAATAAACTCTTTTTAAAAATGGTGTGACATTATTCAGATCTAGTTTGTTTGAATTTCTTTGCTTCTTAATACTCTTAATTTGCCTCCGGTTTGGCTTTCAATTCTATTGATAATTGGGATATTTTGAGACAGTGTAGGATAATAAGTAGATTTGATGCAGGATCTGAAAATGAATCCTTTTTCTAAAATAAACTGTGCTATTTCTCCCCAGGATTAATGCATGTGAATTGGAACATCCAGATAATTTATCCAAGTGAAAAATTAGAAGCTAAATAAACCATGCAGTGTGTTTATGGTACTTAATGTATAAGAAGCTATAAAGGCAGAACCATGTGTGATTTTGGTAATGAAGCCACGCAGTTGTCATGGACCTCCTGCTCTACTATTAATTTTTGTTTCCTCCCACAGCTTCACTACTTCTGAGCTTGGCCAAAACTGTGCAGCCTTATCTTTTATGCAAGGTTTTCAAAGAAAAAATATCGACATTAATATTACAGTTAAAGAATATAAATTTAGAAAGTTCTTTGGAAGATTAAAATCATCACAGCTAGGATACAGATTCCTCTGTCTTTTGAGGACATGGTATTTGCAAAAATATTTTTTAAATGATTTTCTTTCATGGACAGTAACCTTACAAAGGCAAATTTAAAACAGCAAGAAAAACATAAAGGAAAATTTCACAAACCGTGATATGAATGTCATGAATTCACTCACTAAATTCTACTAATTCTGGGAAAGATTGGTGTGAGATCACAGGTGGTTGACCTGTGTTATTAAGAAAAGTTCTTATTATAAGTAATCTAATACAGCATTTAAAATAAGAATAGCAAAGGCACGTGGGTGGCTCACTTGGTTAAGCATCTGCCTTCAGCTCAGATCATGATCCCAGAGTCCAGAGACCAAGCCCTATGTCAGGACCCTTGCTCAGAGAGGCGTCTGCTTCTCCCTCTCCCTCTGCCTGCTGTTCCTCCTGCTTGTGCTCTCTCTCTCCCCCTCTCTCTGTCAAGTAAGTCAAATCTAAAAAAAAAAAAAAAATTATAAAAAATAAATAAATAATAAAATATGAAAATCTGTCTTTCTTTGTTTTCAATCTTAATAGCATGTACTCCAAAAGAGTATTTTTTTAAGATTTTATTTATTTATTTGATAGACAGAGATCACAAGTAGGCAAAGAGGCAGGAAGAGAGAGAGAGGAGGAAGCAGGCTCCCCACTGAGCAGAGACCCTGTCATGGAGCTCTATCCCAGGAAGCTGGGATCATGACCTGAGCTGAAGGCAGAGGCTTTAACTCATTGAGCCACCCATGCACCTCTCCAAAAGAGTATATTTGAGCTAAATTAGAAAACCCATGTAAAAAGTGAGAAAAGAACTTGACAAATTATATCTGATCAGTAAAAGATACCTTGTTTTGCCTTTGCTATAATTTTAAGGATTATTTTCTTTTCAATAATTTGGAACACAGTTTGAAGCACAGAAGTAAGAAAAAACAACATTTCTGGCAATCAAAATTGTGACTCTGGACAGAGTTCATGTATTCAACCAAAATTTATTTATTGAGTATATATTTCATGGAAGACTATGTGCTACAAAGAAGTGACCAAAACATATGTGCTTCTTATATTCCTAAAATTAGTCTATTTACATTACAAAAGAAAGAATCTTTTTGCTTTTACTTTAGGTGCAATTATATAAGCTGACTTATAATTATATAAGATTACTTTTGTGCATTCAGTTCAAGTTCCAGAACACTATGTTTCTAATTATTTGAATACTTCTAATCAAATATCGGAATCTGATAGTGGGGATTGAGGAAAGGTAGGTCAAGCAGAAGAGGATTAAATGGCTCCAATCAGGGGAAAGAAAATATTTTAACCACACTTCTCTGCTCTCCACCCACCAGCCCCCAAAACAAATAGACAGCCAAAAAATAAGTAAATAAATAAGCAAACAGACAAAAAACAAAACAAACAAAAAACCCCACAAAACTTGCTTTTAGAGCAGCACCTCAATCTAATCATTCCAATACTATATTTTGGAACCACCAACTCTATCTGTGCATTTATCTTCTGCTTAATTTGTGCACTCTTGAGACCAGTAGTTACATCTTAAATTTTTGCCTCAATTTGAGAATCATAGTAGAAGCTCTAGATTTTTTTTTTTTAAACTAACTTAACTGAATAATTAAGTCTGGGTAATAATTTGGTACAGATTATACTGAAGACGAACATAAATACACAGGAAGAAAATGGGAAAAAATTACAGATAAGTGAGCTGCATATGCAAAATGATTTTAAGGGGACCCAGAGTCCTGAGTCTTCTGCATGAGCTTTGTCATAAAGATACATGAGAATAATACTGAATACTTAGAAAGAGGCAACTAGCCAAAAAAAAAAAAAATATAGGTGACCGTCAAGAAATAATGTACAAGATGTAAAAAACAATGTGTCCTTAAACGGACTTTAGCATATAATTACTTAATTTAAAACCTGCATACCTCATAAAGAATGGCTACTGGGAAAGTAGTTGTCCACCATGTGAGAATATTATATGTAATTGTATATTTGACTGTATATGCTTTATATACATATTGAGAAAGCTTCAATATAAACAGAGGACAGATCAGAAAGAGACAATATAAGAATACAAATAAAGATTGAAGAAAACGGTGTTACAAATCAATGTCTTGTTCTTTTTCTTCTATTGGGGTTCTCATTTTTTAAATTCATTCTTATTTTTTTTAATTAATTAGTTTATTTAAGTAGGTTCCTTGCCCAAAGTGGGTCTGAATCTCACGACCTCGAGATCAAGAGTTGCATACTCTACTGACTGAGGCAGCCAAACACCCTTCTCTAAAATCTTGGGGATTTTAATTTGTTTATGAAAAGTTCATAAGTCCCCAAAACTACCCTCAGTTCTGTCATCAACTGTGAGCCCCTAAGACCACCCTCAGATTCAATAGTTTGCTACATAGAACTCAGCAAATCTGTTATGTTCATGATTCTAGTTTATTACAGCAAATGATACAAAGGAATAGTTGTATAAGGCGGATCCAGTAGTCACTAAATATGAAGCTTCCGGTTGTCTTCTCCCAGCGGTATTTTGCAGACACAGGTTATTCCTGTGTGTGACAAGAGGCCTGGTGTATTGCCAGCCAGGATACTGACCTAAGCCTTGGTTTCCAGAGTTTGTATCAGGGATGGGTCATTTTGGTGTGGTTGACTGTCCATGTGGCTGATTTTAGTCTCTAGCCTTTTCAGAGGTTGAGTTGGTACCACATAGCCTAGAGGCCCCTCCTTACATCAGATTGTTGGGGGCACCTCTGTGACTCAGCCCACTCTTTGTTTCAGCTCAGGTCATGATCTCAGGGGTGTGAAATCAAGAACCATGTCGGGTTTGTGCTCCACATAGAATCTGCTTGAGTTTCTCCCTCTCCCTCTGCCTCTCTCCCCCTCTGTCTCTCTCTCAAACAAATAAATAATTATATATATATATATATATATATATATATTTTTTTTTTTTTTTAAGAAATCATATTATTTAATTAAATATCTTGGTACAAAGCCCCTAGGTAAACAAAGTCACTTTTATCAGGCAGGACATTTCGAGGGCTTAGAGAACACCTCTTGAGAGGCAAATGTAAAGACCAGACCCCTCTTTTGGCAAAGTCAAAACTTTAATGCACAGTTAACATTTTATTTTGTTGTCATTGTTTTGTTTTGAAACTTTAACATGAATAAGTTCAGTATATGGTGGTTTGTCTGAGTCTTCACAGTTGAGAAAACTTTCCTGTTATCTCACAAAAAAAAGTAGGAAAAAATATAGTCCAGTTGTAACTCAGCAAGTTTCATATGACTGAATTGGAGTGGTCTGTGTTGAGATGTAGTAAGTAACTTAAGCAAAGTGCATCAAGTACAAGGCACACAGTTAAGGGATAGCCCCAAAGCCATTTAGATAAGCCATTTGGCCTTGAGCTCATGAGTTTCCTTTCATTAAGGATGTTGTAGTTTTCTTAGCATAGCAGTAACAAAGGGAAGAACGATCTATAGGATACTATTTTTTCTATTGTACTTAGGATGGATTGATTATTCAAAGTTACGTTACCTTACCTTAGGACAAGCCTGTTGTGGTAATTTTTGAAATGAGAAAATCATGGTCTGGATTAATGTTGTAGCTACATAAATGAAAATTTACATATCAAAAATATTCTTCTAGCTTTATTAAAGTATAATTGACAAAACTGTAAGATGTTTAAATTGCACAATGAGGTGACTTGATATGTGGGTACATGCTGACATTGTCAAAGGATTCCCCCAGAGAGTTCGTCACCCCTTCCATCACCTTTACCTTCCATATTTACCCATTTTTTCCCAGGTGACAACATATAACTTTTACTCTCAGCACATTTCAATTATACAGTTCAGGCTTATCAACTATAGTCACCGTGTTATAATGAGATTCTCAGGTCTTATTTGTCTCATTAGTAAAATGTTTCTACCTTTTTAGCAACTCCTCCCTATTTCCTCCATCCCTCTGACAATAAATCTTGACTGATGAATAAATTTACTCAGATAATAGATTGCCTTTGATAAAGTAATTATACAATAAAAGAAATGAGGAGGTCCCTGTTTTATTCACTGTTTTTAGTATTTTATTCTTTACCACCTTCTCACGTATAGAAACTCTCATCTCTACCATGAAAATTGTGGAATTCTTACCATGGAAATGGTGTATGGTCAAAATCGCCTATATTAGTATTCAGGGACTTCATTACTCTATGAATCAAAGAGGCTTCCCAATTTTTAAATAGCTAATAATAAAATTAAAATTGGAGCATTTTACACCTTAATTACTTTTCAAATATTTTTTAGTTTATCTTGTTTTGTGAAACTGTCAAACCAGTATAAACATTCTGAAAGCAAAAACAATCGGTTAATAACTCTGAGCAATATCATAATCAAAAAAGCTGTATTTATTCACATTAAATTAAACAGACTGGACACCATATACTTAGAATTAAGTAAAAGAAACTAAATCCACATAATGGTTTACCTACATGGTTATTTACTACTTGTTTGTAAAGCTCCATCATGTCATTTATTATTTGGTTGTTATAGGAAAGCTTTTAACCTTTATACTGAAAATATTTCACAAAAGCTGAAAGAGAAAGAAAAAAAAACATTAAAAAGGACTCTTAAAACTATGTACCTTATGTCATTCTTTGAATTATTATTGCTTCCATATTTAGAAAATTTGTTTTATGTCTACCTATCTTGACATTAACTTGGGGATTGAAAAAGCAAGCAAGGGGTGCCTGGGTGGGTTAAGCCTCTGCCTTTGGCTCAGGTCATGATCTCAGGGTCCTGGGATCAAGGCCTGCTTCAGGCTTTCCGTTCAAGGAGCCTGCTTTCCCCTCTCTCTCTGCCTGCCTCTCTGCCTACGTGTGATCTCTCTCTCTGTCAAATAAATAAGTAAATAAAGAAAGAAAAGAAAAGAAAAGAAAGCAAAAGCGAGCTAATTCTTAGAAGATTTTAGAATATTACAAAAACCTTTACTCATGATTTTAGCTATTACATATTAATACAGAGAAAAATCTATATTAGGAACACATTTGAAGGGAAATTGTTACCGTTGTTCAAAATAACTTTGTTTTTATTGAAAATTAAATTAAATCCATTTTGCAATAATTTAATTTATAATAATATAATAAATTAAATGATGATGAAAATAATAATAATAAATATTTACTAATCACTCTCATGTACCACACCCCTTAAAGAACTTTATACCTATTATCTCAGACATTCCCCACAATAAATCTATGGATTAGCTATTGTTACTTTGCTTATAGTAAAGATAAGGAAACTGAGATTTAACAACTTATACTTTGACCAAAATTGCACAAAAAGTAAATAATAGACCTAAGATCTGAACACATACACTGCTATCTGACAACAGATCCTCCTGGGATTTAGTTTCTGTATACACTTTTCTTATCACATTGGGATTTAAAATCAGTGGAAAATATGCGTGAACAGCAGTTCAGATTTAAGGTTGAAATTAAATAGAGAAGCCAGGACTAAGGTCCAAAAGAATCGACATATTTTAATAAAAATAGCATTTGTTCATAACCTAAACTTAAGTTCTAATTCCACCAGTTATGTGTCTGAAATCCAACTTTCTATGATCTATAAAGTGGAAAAATAATGACTACCTTCCTTGGTTGTTTAATGAATATAGATAATATACTCAAGGGGTACCTGTGTGGCTCGGTCAGTTAAGCGTCTGCCTTTGCTTCAGGTCATGATCCCAGGATGCTGGGATCAAGCCCCTCAACCTACTTCCTGCTCAGTGGAGAGTCTGCTTCTCCCTCTTCTTCTGCCCCTCCCCCCACCTCGTGCTCTTTTTCAAACTCTCTCTCTCAAATAAATAAAATACTTAAATATATATATATTCAAGAACCAAGTATTGATAAGTAGGGTCTAATGGGAAGTGATTTATAAGATCTACCTTCTTTACAAATGCTCAGCCCAAATGGATATTAAATTTGATGCAAGGACTTGCATGATAAGGTAAACAGCTTTCAACTGGTTAAAAAAAAATGTAACGTAATAAACCTTTTTCAACAAGTCAAATTTTAAATGAAGTTAGAGGTTATTTAGCAGAGAAATAGATGGTATTATTCCTGCATATTAGAAAGAAATGAAATTAATTGGTCCTAGGCTGAAGTAATCTCTTCCTTTACATAACAAATATTGACTGAGCATCTATTATAAGCATAGTTCTCTGGCATATGCTGACTAGGACACCAACACATCAAAATTATAATACAGTGTAAGAAGTCTTCCAGGATCTACCAAGTACCAAGACACATGGTACTGATGGACAGAATGTCAGAAAAGTTGTGAGAATGGGACAGGCAGATGGGCTGTCAGTAAGACAATAAATAGCTCTCAGTGGAGTGCAGGCTTAGGGAAGACAGGCACCGCAATGAGTAGAATTCAATGAGTGGGAGAGAAGGAAAACACAAGGGAAACTTCATTATCCTAAAAATAGATACTGCCTGTCTCTACCCCCATGGACTTCACTCATTTGCTTTTCTTTCCGGAAGCATAGTTTAATGACAAAAATGGGAGATAGAGTTTGTAATTTAGGTTTTGGATATCTCATGGAAATACGTGAAGGACTGACTGATAACTTTAAACTTCATCCTTTTAAACTTCAAATGCATTGAACTTCAAGTGATTTCTCCAAAAATAATCAGAGTTTTACAACCACTTTTGGCTTTTTATTCAATTTCTTTTGATTACTCCTCATTTAAACCAGTTTCCTTGCTGTTTCCTCCCACTCAGCAAATACAAGCACACAAGCATGTATGTACACACACACACACGCGCGCGCGCGCACACACACATGTATGCATACCTACCCATACACAGATCAATGCTTTGTCTTTTAATCAAGAGCAGTACATGAAGCAAAGCACAGCAGAAGGCTGAACTAGAACTGTTGTTCTTACCTTGTTACTTTTATGTTAACATTTCAGACCCTGATTACTCTATTTTATATAGCTACAGTCTTGTTATTTATTATTTAATTCTTGAAATTAACTCGAATTTTATACATAGTATGATGAAGATGTCAATATGTACTTGAAGAACATAATTGAAACAGCAAACAATGTTTTCACTTGATGATAGTAGTTAAAAGAAACAGTTTATTTTATGTTTTAATTTTCTGTGTATTAAATGTGTGTTATTGAATAACTTTAGTCACCTAATGTTATTCTCAGACTCTAAATTCATTTCTCTAAATATATTAAAACTTGAGATGTTGAATCCTCGTTTCTGGATCATGAACGCCTTATTACGGCAGAAACAGGATCCAGGGACTGTGACATTCTTCTCAATGCCCTAACCACTTTCATCATATGCCGGCCCTTAAATCAACACAATGTAACACATTCTCATCTGGATTCCTTGATGATTGATAGATACACATTCTATTTTTTTTTTCTTTTTTATAAATGCTCACTAATACTCCATTAGAAACTAATTTATGGCACGACTCTGTAAAACAGTCCTAACTAATGTATAAAAGGGGGGGGCATGATAATGCTTATGAAACTTTTATTGTTTGTATAATGCAAGTAGTGAATAGCTATACTGCACATTACTTTTAAGGAAATGCTAAACTTCTGCCCCCTGCAACTACTTAATCCTGCGAAGCAAAGACCACTGATTCACATGTAAGAGTTTGAAAATAACCCACAGGTGGATGGGAAGGCTTGTCCCTGTTTGCCTACCTGCCTTTCCTCTGAATGTCCTTCATTAGTGGGAAGCAAAGCAAAGTTTATTGAGGGATAGTACAACAGCTCTGGAAGAGGGAGGGACCCAAGAGGGTTGCCCTGGAGTTTCTAAGTTTAGGGGTTTTTATGAGAATGTTGGGGCTGTTTTAACCTGATTAACCCTCTATGCTCCTGTCACCCATCAGGTTTTTTTGTCCATGGGCTCATCCACCCATCAGATAGTTGTTCACATGGGAAAGGGTGGAAGGCTCCTTTCAGGGTGGTATAAAATCCTTTTTTTGTTTGTTTGTTTTATTTTGTTTTGCTGTTGTTGTTTTTTAAAGATTTTATTTATTTATTGGACAAACAGAGATCACAAGTAGGCAGAGAGGCTGGCAGAGAGAGAGGGGGAAGCAGACTCCCCGCTGAGCAGAGTCAGATGTGGG
The DNA here is from genome assembly GCF_020171115.1 of Neogale vison. Taxonomy (NCBI): domain Eukaryota; kingdom Metazoa; phylum Chordata; class Mammalia; order Carnivora; family Mustelidae; genus Neogale; species Neogale vison. The sequence continues at coordinate 17,731,062 of NC_058100.1, forward strand.
GCTTGATTCCAGGACTCTGGGATCATGACCTGAGCTGAAGGCAGAGGCTTTAACCCACTCAGCCACCCAGGCGCCCTTTAAGGGTAATGTCCTCCGAAGGCAGCAGCCCTTTGTCTCTGCCTGCCTTTCTTCTAAATGTCCTTTAATACCATGACTCCGCATTCCTCTGAGTCAGAAAATTAGATATTTTAGGCAACTCTTTCATTTTTTTCTCATCATTTTATTCCCTATGTGTTGGCAAGCAGATAATTAAACATTCATTAGTATATATCAATATCTATATTTATATCTAGAGAGAGAGAGCGCGCATATGTTTTGTACCAAAAGATGATCATGGTTCCTATTGTCATTTTGTTAATTTTTCAGTGTAAAATACAGATATGAGACAGTAAATATAATTATTAACTTGCTTATGAGTTTGTATGATTAAATAGCAGATACATGTCTTATTAATAGTATACTAATAATCTAATTTATATCATGTTTATACAAGATAGGTTAACAACTTTCACATGCTTTTTCCCTCAATTTTGTCTCTAACCATTCCTCAATGGGGTTTTCAAACCCAATTATTACAGTACCTAACTTTCAAACACAAGTTTGGTTGGCATAAAGATAGGAGTATCTTCCCTAGTTCTATCCTAGAGACACTCTGAAATTTACATAATATTATTGATTCACCTGTCTTTGGATAGATGGAAAATAGAGACTCATAGGAATCATTTATTGATTAAATAGGAAAATAATCATGATGCACAAAATACATAATTGGCCTTAATAGACATTTTTTTCTTTGTATCCCCTCATCCAACAATCATTTTCCTGATAATCCTTTTCCTGATGAGTGTTTTATTTTGGTTTTGCATATTTATTTGTTTTGACTTTTTACTTATCCGTTTTTCACACATTATAGGAGAACTTAAAGGATTTCTATGTTTTTGTTTGTGTTTTTATATAAGGAATGAGTCTTAAGTGGCTTAAGCTATTTATTGGTGTTTGTTTTCAAGGATAACACTTCCCCAAGATAATCATGACATTCAGTATTTTAGGAAAAAATTCTCCTAGGGTTCCTGAAATTCTCATCTTTTTTTTCCTCTCAGATTACTGCATGCTAGTTTTTCATTAAAATGCCTGATGTATGGCTGTGGCAAAAAACTCTTTGTTAAGCAGTTAGTTTTTTAAATTTACTTCAAGTTAATTGACTCACTTTGTAAGCACATTAATCCTAGCAAATTCATAAGGAATTAAAGTACACAGTTTTTTTTTGTTGTTTTTGGTTTTTTTTAAAGTACACAGTTTTTAAAATATTTGATTTACTTTGTTTCCTGAAGGGGAAGAAAGGTAAATTTAGGTGTGAGGTGTATTGCTGTCCTCAATGGAAAGTTATATGATTACTAGAATTACATGTGGTCTTCTAAGATTTGTGATGAGGGGAGAAAAAAGAATAAAAAGATGCTTTAACCAGAAAGCTTTCCAGTTAAATATGGTATCTTTGGGGGCACCTGGGTGGCTCAGTCAGTTAAGTGTCCGCCTTTGGCTCAGGTCATGATCCCAGAGTCCCTGGATTGAGATGTGTGTCTGGCTCCCCACTCAACGGGGAATCTGCTTCTCCCTCTGCCCCTCCCCATGTTCATGCACACTCTCTCTCTCAATCTTTTTCTCAAATAAATAAAATTTTTAAAAAACTAAAATAAAGAAATACTAGATTATCTTAGGGAGTATTTTATTAATAAGTAACTGAAGTTTTCTAATATGCTAATTTTACCCATTGTTTCATTTCTATAAACTATGGAATACATTAGGGTGACTGGGTAGCTCAGTCAGTTAAGCATATAACTCTTGATTTTGGCTCAGTGGTGATATCAGGATCCTGGGATTGAGCCTTTCCTCTGGCTCTGGGCTCTGTACAAAGAGTTTCCTTGAGATTCTCTCTTCCTCTTCCTTTGCCCCTCCCCCTACTTGTGCTCTCAATCTCTTTCTGTCAAAATAACTAAATAAATCTTTTTTTTTTTTTAAAGATTTTATTTATTTGACAGACAGAGATCATAGGTAGGCAGAGAGGCATGCAGAGAGAGAGAGAAGGGAAGCAGGCTCCCTGCTGAGCCGAGATCCTAACGTGGGGCTCCATCTGAGGATCATGACCTGAGCTGAAGGCAGAGGCTTTAATCCACCGAGCCACCCAGGGGCCCCAATTAAATAAATCTTTAAAAAAAAAATACTTTTTTTAAAAATAAAAAAAAATACTTTTTTTAAACATACTTTTTTAAAAGAAGAGAGAAAAATAATTACTGAAGCAGAAACTGTTTTATAATCATTATGTAAAGAATTTCTCATTATTATTTTCACCTCTAGAATATGAGAAACATAAAAGGGAATTTTTTTCACATCCAATAATCATTTATTTTATTGTGTGAAAGCCCCTCTGTGATTTATATTTTAATAAAGTCAATAACAAAAAGCCTATGGCTATTCTAAGTGATTTGTTGTCATGAATTTTTTCTAGAAATTAAATACACAGTGAATTTGAACACTCTGTACAAACATAGAAAGATGTGTGATATATAGTTTCATTACTCTACCCATCTTCCTCTATGTAAGTATTCTTTAAAAGTATGGTTTATTCCAATGCATAATAAAGCCCTGACCATCTCTGAGTCAGTAGTCATTCATGTAAAGTTTACTGCCCAAGACAAAAAGTACTCAGAGCATTGTATCATATATATGTCTAATAATTTTGATTTTAAAAATGTGAATGGAGATAAGATATTATCTAATATTATAGTGCCCACTGATTATTTGTAGGATATACTTTTCAGGAAATACAAATATATATCTCCAAAAGTTGTTTTCTAGGTGGAGAGGGAGTACTATATCTTTTCACTATAATTTCTTGCACACCCAGTTTGTTACAAAGCTTTTTATCATATGCAATTTTATCCTGTTTCTGCTCAAATTGATTTTCTACTGAGTCTGAGTTATGGTGGGCTGGGAGGGCATACTTTATAATTTTATAAATGTTCTCTTTTGTAGTATTCCAAACCATAGCCCCTTCTGTGTTAGAATCAGCATGTGTTAGAGTAGGTGACCACCTTCACTGTACAAATGTGAAAAACTTCTATTTCCCACCAAATGTTTTGAATTCTTTTTTAATATTAATAATCTATTCATAATGGATTGTTTCCCATTATTTGAATTTTCTTCCTTTAAAAACACTGTTTTTATACATTTTGAACTCAAAAGAGACACTCACATTTTTTTAAAGATTTTATTTATTTATTTGACAGACAGAGATCAAAAGTAGGCTTAGAGGCAGGCAGAGAGAGAGAGGGGGAAGCAGGCTCCCCACTGAGCAGAGAGTCCAACATGGGGCTCAATCCCAGGACCCTGGGATCATGACCGGAGCTGAAGGCAGAGGTTTTAACCCACACAGCCACCCAGGCACCCTGTGACATTCACATTTTAAAAAGTAGTTTTGAAAGCACTGAATAAACAGTCCAAAATTAAATAGTCACCAATATTTTTGATGTATTCACTAGTATGATAAAATCATATTTTACCAAGTGTTTGAGAGATCTCTCATTACATTTAATTGTACTTACCATAACATTAAATAAGTTACATCTACCAGGTTTATTTTATTACTGTCTTACTAATTTAATAAAATCATGTACTATTATTTTATTATACTATGATACTCTTTTCTGAATAGGAGCAATATTTTTCTATATTTCCATAAAAACACATTCTTTTATAGGCATTACTTAATATTAAGTGGAGCTTCTTAGTTGCTGTAACTTATAGCTTCTACATGACACATCTGAAGACCAACTCAACTGTATGTTTCACCACACGTCCATCATAGTAAGAGTATGAATAATCTGTTCTAAAAATAAATAAATAAAATTTGATCACATATCTGTGTAAGATTGTACTTAGTCTGTCTAGTTTTACTTTTTTTTTCTAATGAATTCATAAGGAAAACAGTTGGAAATTAAGATTGAGCGAGTGAAAAAGTGGGGAAGGAGCACAATAAAAAAATCAGATCCCTTTTTACAAAGCACATATTTGAGATAAAAATGACAAATTATTTAAAATTTTACAACATACACTGCTTTTATGTAAGCTACATGCCAAAGTATTGTCACAAGACTTTGAAATTGACCATTTTAATATCTTCAAAAAATTTTATTTTTATTCTTCATAGTCTTGAGAAAAAAATTTTGCAGATAGAATCATGTCATTTTTTACTACTCTTAACGCCTCTCCATTCATCCAAACTAATAAATTTCAAACTTGCTCTTCAGGAAGTAAATACAACTACAGTACTATACTTGGTTCTTCTAGCATACATGGGGTGAAAACAATCCTCCCTATTTTAGAAGGGTAAACCAGAAGTCTGCAATCTGCTGGCTACAAGCAACAGCATGACCTTCTGAACAACCTTGAAGGTAGACAGAAAGAAAGAAAGAAAGAAAGATTGTTTGAATTCCATTTTGTAGTATTTTATCTTTAAGATAGAACACCATAGACTATACGTTGACTTATTTTTTAAAGGAGGGAAGCAAATTTATTGTGACATAAATTAGTCCGCTAAAACATGTTTAAAAGTCTAACCTGTAAGATTTGCCTCACCAAAATGAATATGCAGTTTAATTTTCTATATCCTTTCTCAGTTCAAATGTTCCAAGAAGGAAAACTAGAACAGGATCTACAGAGCATTGTATGTTAGATGGCGAAGCGACCTGACTACGTCAGTCTCCTGCCCATACACCTGGGAAAGTGAAACTCTCTGCACAATATTATTGGCTATATAATGAGACTATAGAGAAAGAATGATTATCTTTAAATATATATTTTAATACCCTTGGAAATGATCAAGCATCATCTCATATTTGAATTGATTGCCCAGTAATACACATGGAAATGTGTGTGTAACTACAAAATGTTTCCTGCTTTTGAGGTAATAGTTCAGCTAACATCTCTACAGGGCTTTTCAACTTGTCTAGCAGTTCTATATGCATGATACCATTTAAATCACTGTGAGAAGAGGCCCCAAAAGATTAAGTGGCTTGCTGGAAAATTCACAACCTGTGAAATGTCTACAATTTGAACCCATCTTCTGCTTTACATTCCCACGTTTTTCCTTCACAAGTAAAAAGATTAAACCAAAACAGCAATACTGTGTATTACATAAAACACTGCCTGGTTCATAGTGAATTATAATAAATATTTGTTGAAGGAAATAAATGTATTTTACAACTATTAAAATCTTTCAAGTTAAAATAAGAACAACTTTCAGTAAAGTGCCCAGGTGGACTGGGGAGACCCCCCCCCAGGCCCTCAACCCTTCACCCAACCCATCCCCGGGCCATCATTAGTGGCTCTTTGTCTGGTCCCAAGAAGAAATACAAGGGAAGGCCAGACACAATGACTGAATGGTGCAAGTGGGAAAGTTTATTAAAGTGAGAGTACATTCAGGGTTTCTGCGTGGCTCAGTCAGTTAAGTGTCAGCCTTTGGCTCAGGTCATGATCCCATGGTTCTGGGATCAAGCCGTGCAACAGGTCTCTGCTCAGTGGGGAGACCTTTCTCCCTCTCCCCACCTCCTGCTCATGCTCTTCCCTGTGTGCTCTTCTCTCTCTCTCTTTCTCTCTCTCTCTCTCGCTCATAAATAACTAACTAAATAAAGTAAGAGTACACTCTTCACATGTGAGAGTGGGCAAGCTCAAGGGAGACTTGTACACCCTACCTAGGGTTTGGGTTTCTATCTGTTATCAATGGTGGTTGACTAGGGAGTGGAATATTGTCTACTTGGGGAAGATATTTCTTGGGAGCAGTGTTTCAATTTTGTCCCCTTCCTTTGTCAAAGTCTCTGACCTTCTTGGTCTTGGGCCTGCCTTGTTTGATCTAGCTTCCTGTGGCTTTGTGTTGAGAATGCTGCCAGGGAAAGTTTTTAACTTTCCCCATAGGAGGCCATGACCCTCCCTTTGCTGGCCTCCAGGCTTCCTGTTAAAACCTAACTAACTGACTATTCTAATAATAAAGGTAACAGAGTCTATTGATTTGAATTTTTTTGTTGTTTTGTTTTGTTTTGTTTTGTTTTTTTCTGGTTAGATGACAACAGAGCCTATTGATTTGGATCTTGATCTAAGGATGCTGCTTTGAATGTTATATTGCCAGATTGGTAGGGTATTGGTATATATGCTAGATTATGCGTGGTCCCTAACACCGAGCATGCTCGTGTATGCCAACGCCCAAAGAGTCCAGTAAGGTGTTAACCCTCATTTTTCATTTTGGAAGAAAAAAACCATTTTTTTTCTTGACATTCAGAGCGATTATTTGTTATGAAATCACTCATGTAGTTCTAAACAATTTGCTTGGTGAACAGTCTTGGCATTTTGTGGGGCTTTTTAACCATTTTAGCTGGAGGAAGTGTAATAATATCATAGTCATGGCCATTGAGATGGAGGTTTCTGAACTGCCAACAGGCAGAACATTATATAAGGAAAACTTTGGATATAAGAGAGTAAAGGCATTCTTACTAAATCTTTAAAAACCCACTGGTAACAAATGGAGGAAAGTTTATCTCACTAATATGCTCCCCATTTGGGTCTTCCATCTGGAGTATATCTTTTTAAAATTATGGTACAGGGAAATACAAATATATAATATACCTTTTTTTACTTTACTTGTACTTACATCTTAGATATGACGAAACCATACATTAAGTTGGCACAGAGGATCCCACCAACAAAGTCACATTAGCTTCCCTTTTCCTCTGAAAACCAAACCCAAACATCATTAGTTAAATTTAGTATGACATAATTATGCCAAAGAACCAAGCTAGATTGCAACTTGGGTTCCTGTATCTCACAAAACCATACACATTTGAATCTCTCTCCTATGCAAATTTCCCCAACTTACTCAGGTGTCCATCACTTTTGATCCCCTGTGGGGAAAATAATTCCATTTTTACTCTTATTTCTGTGTGCAGCATTAAGGTTATGATAGAGGGAGAGGAAGAAACTTGGGGACATTAAAGAGAGAATGGCTCTAACTCATTTACAGTCTTTTTTGGAGGAAATTAGTGGCTTTTGTGATTCCCCTAAACAAATTTGTGACGCTTTCCATCCACCCAAATCTCTAAATCATTATGACTGACACTTAATTTTAGCTTTGGGACCTCATGACTCAGCTACAGCTACATTGCTTTTTGGCTGCAATTAACATTTGCTGCCTGGTTGTGAGCGCGCTCCTTCCTCTTCCTGCCCAGAGGAGACAGGAAAAACCGAAGCATCATTGCATCACGTAAGCAGCCTCTTCCAATCCTACTTCAACTGAGCAGGCTCTGAACAGTCATTAACAAGAAAGGCAAATGCTCAGTGACAAGAAAGGTAAATGTCTCAGCTTCCTCACTCACAGCTTGACTGAGACATTTACTAGAAGATGCCAGGACAGCTTCTCATATCTCCTAAAAAGCCCAGAAAACCCTCATCCATTTTCTTTAAGAAATGCATGTCTTTGTTAACAACCCATCCTCTTGGCCCAAACTTCCATAACTATGAAGGCCTATGTGATTTTATCTGACTTTTATGCCAGCAAGTTAGCCTACTCTGTGTTATATTGTGATTTATAATATTGTGATTTATAATAAGAAATACATAGCTGACCATCTCCATTTCTGATACAGATCTCCTAAAATGCTTGAAAGTTCCTAAATGATGAGAATAATTAAGGTGCCTTTTGTTATGTTAAAGAAGTGACATTTGGAAAATACCTGAGCCTGAGAGCTGGTTATTAAAGAGAACCAAGGATGCAATTAGAGGGTTAGAACTTTCAGTCCTCCCACTTCCCCAGAACTGCTTGGAGGGGAGAGGGGTTAGAGATGGAATCCATGGTCAATGATGCCATCAATTACATGCGAAATGAATCTTCCATAAAAACTCAAAAAGATCTTATTGGCTGAACAAATTCAGGTGGTGGGAGAATGATACCCTCAGTGAGATCATGGAAAGGATGTGCATTTTCTCCATAACTTGCCCTATGCATTTCTTTCAATCTAGCTGTTTAAAAATTATATCATTTTATAATAAACCAGTAATACGGCAAGCAAAATGTTTCTCTGAGTTCTGTGAGCCACTCTAGCAAATTTATTTGAATAAGGAGGGGGTCATGGGAAACTGATTTATAGCCAGTTGGTCAGAAACACAGGTAATAGCCTGGTCTTCAGACTAGCATCTCAAGTAGAGTTAGTCCTGTGGAACTGAACCTTTTAACCTATGGGACCTAATACTGTTTCTCAGTAGATGGTGTCATAATTGAGTTAAATCATAGGACACTCAGTGCCTAGAGAATTGCTTGTCAGTGTGAGAAACCGCCCAGCAAGGGTGAAACTGGTCCAGGACCTAGAAGATTTCTGTCTTTTTTTTTTTTTAATTTTATTTATTTACTTGACAGAGACAGATCACAAGTAGAGAGGAAGGCAGAGAGAGAGGGGAAGCAGGCTCCCTGCTGAGCAGAGAGCCCAATGCGGGGCTTGATCCCAGGATCCCAGCATCATGACCTGAGCCGAAGGCAGAGGCTTTAACCCACTAAGCCACCCAGGTGCCCTGAAGATTTCTCTTATGGATGCTAACAGAAGACACAAGACTCCTGGGTCAGACACAAAGGATGATTTCTTATTCACAGCAATAGCCATAAGCAGATTATCATCTTATTCCTGTGTCAGTTTTCCAAAACTCAATTCTCACACGACAGTGCCCCAATGGCCAGTTCATGTTTTCATATGTATTGGGTTTTATTACAGGAAAGGAATTCTGAACTAAAGAATTCTGAATCTTTCAAACTGGCTTGCAAGCAAACCTGTCTAATCTTTTCCCATACAGAGATATTATCTTTATTACACTGGATGGTAAACAAGCCTGCTCTTTGCTGTAGCAGATAGAAATGATCTCTGTCTTCCAAGGTTGTTTGCTATGCACACATCTTTCAAAATATAGTATGAAATGAAAGGACAATTATTGCATCTGTTCTCAAGACAGGCAGAAATGTGAGAAAATGTGGAGAACAGTCTTACAACATAGTGATACTGAGGTTTCCCAGGAGGTATTACACTAGTAACCATAGGGAACAATTATTACTAATACCGTGTCTAAATGTTGTAATAGTAACTACATGAATCTGAGTGCACGTGTGTGTTAGAGCACCTGCACATACACACAAATGTTTTCCTTTTTTCTTTTTTACTGTTCCTAAATAATTAAATTTTATGGTACATAAAGAATAAACACCCAGTTTAAATATATTATATGGTGGCCTTAAATAACCTAGAAAAATTCCACTGAAACTAATATAGCATTCTATATTATTTATACCTGAATAAAAAGAAGAAAATATCCATTAGAAATAACTTCCAAAATTAACAACAACAAAAAAGTCCTGAAAATTGCAATTCGCTGTTATTATGGGTAAATTATTATACTTCGAAAAAGTACTAAAAATTAGCACAATGTAAAATTTTTAACTTGGAAAGTATATAAATTGTGTACCATGGAAAATGACTCATCCTTTACCATCCATATCTAGACTAACAGTATATTATATATTATGCGTTATACAATAAAGAATAATACAGGTTTAACCTACATGTTATGCATTTTATATATACATATGTATTGTCTCTTTCATAAGCTTGAATCTTTTGTGGTGTTTTTTTTTTCATAAACTTGAATCTTATTCAAAGGATCATTCTTTTAAAAATACATGAGTTACACAGAAATCAAAGTTTTAGACAACTTTTTTAAAAGATTTTATTTATTTACTTGACACAGAGAGATATCACAAGTAGGCAGAGAAGCAGGGAGTTTTCTAGTTTACAGTTTTCTAGTTAACAGCTTTCTAGTTCACTAGGTAATGACCATTTTATTTTAGGAAAAATTACTTTATTAGATATTAATGTTAAGTTATATCAGCAACCATTACCTTATTTTTTTTAGGTAAAAACTACCTACCTGTATACATTCCAAAAATGTATTAATTTTTGGTACTGCTGAACAAATTACCACAAACGTAGCTAATGAAGTACACAAATTGATTATCTGAAAATTTCTGTGTGTCAGGAGTTCAACATGGTATTGGCTGGGCTATCTGCTTAGAGTATCATGAGGTTTAAATCAAAGAGTTCTTAGGGCTGAGTTTTTGTCTGAGTTTAAGCGTAGGAGTTTGTGTACTCTCAATTTAATATTTTTTGTTGCATTTGTAAAGGTACAGGACATTATTCATACAAGTACTTAAGGGGAATCTCATAGACGTTACCTTTAGATGATAATAAGTAGGAGTAGCCCCATTAAGAAGTGATTCAGGAAAGCAATTCTAGAAACTAGTAAGATCTCCCATTAAAAAGAAAGTATTAGAGAGTACCTGGAGACCATGCTTTGTCATTGGACCCTAGGAAGACTTTCTAACTATATAAATGGTCTACACTATAAAATCATGTAATTACTGAATTAATGTGATAATAACTTTAAAAGAAATGCATCATATTCTATAAACATATGCATATAAAGTTGAAAAATCCATCAAAAAAAAGGAAGGAAATCTTTTTTATATTAATTCATGTATCGAGGCACCTGGGTGGCTCAGTCAGTTAAGTGTCTGTCTTCAGCTCAGGTCATGATCCCAGGGTCCTGAGATTGAGCCCCACATTGGGGTCCCTGATCAACAGAGAGTCTACTTCTCCCTCTCCCCTTGTTGTTCTCTCTCTCTCTGTCAAATAAAGAAATAAAAGCTTTAAAAATAATAAAAACAAAAATAATTCAAGTATTGGGTCCTTATATAACCACCTCAACTTCCCTTGTCCATGACACAGCACCCAGAAGAAATCCTACACGACAAAGACTGAGGAAGTATAAGCTGCTATATATAAGCATACTAAGGAGCATTAAGATAGTAGTAGAGTAGGATGATCCTAGGCTCACCTTGTCCCATGAACACAAGTAGATAACTACAAAAACATTCTAAATATCCCAGAGATCAATCTGAAAACTGACAGAACAAACTCTAAAGCTAAAGGAAGAGAAGAGGTCACATTGAAGAAGTAGGGGACATAACCGGCTTCTCTAACACAGATTAGGAAAGTTTTCAGCTATTATTTCTTCAAATAAATTTTCTGCCCTCTTTTCTTTTTCTTCTTCTGGGACTCCTATAAAACAAATGTTATGCCATTTGATAGCATCCCTGAGTTCCCTAAGACTATTTTCATTTTGCATGATTCCTCTTTCTCTCTTTGTTCAGCTTCAATGCCTCCCATTACTTTGTCTTCTAGATCATTCATTCATTCCTTTGCTTCTTCTAGCCTATTTTTCATTGTATCAGGTGTGTTTCTAATCTTGTTCATTGTACTTTTCATCTCTGATTGATTCCTTTTTTAACTCCTTTATCTCTGTGGTAAGGGTCTCACTGATGTCTACTTTTTCTTTTCTTTTTTTTAAGAACTTCCATCAAAATCAACAAAAAACAGGTCAGCATTAGGACATATTGTAATTAAATTTTCAAAATATGATGAGAAAGAAAAATCTTAAAAGCAACAAGATAAAAGAAGTCATTAACTTACATGAGAAAACCCATAAGGCTAGCTGGAGATATTTCAACAGAAACTTGGCAGGCCAGAAGAGAGTGGCATGATATATTCGAAGTGCTGAATGGGAAAAATCTGTAGCCAAGAATACTTTAACCAACAAGGCTATCATTTAGAATAGAAGAGATAACGAGTTTCCCAGACAAACAAAAACTAAAGGAGCTTGTGACCATTAAACCAGTCCTGCAAGAAATAGCAAAGGGTATTCTTTTTTTTTTTTAAAGATTTTATTTATTTATTTGACAGACAGAGATCACAAGTAGGCAGAGAAGCAGGCAGAGAGAGAGGAAGGGAAGCAGGCCCCCTGCTGAGCAGAGAGCCCGATGTGGGACTCAATCCCAGGACCCTGAGATCATGAGAGCCAAAGGCAGTGGCTTAACCCATTGAGCCACCCAGGCGCCCTCAAAGGATATTCTTTTAGTGGAAAGGAGAGACCACAAGTGACAAAGACAAGAAGGATCAAAGAAAATCTCCAAAAACAATAAATAAAATATACAAGTAATAAAATTACAATAGATACATATCTATCAGTAACTAATTTGAATGTAAATGGGCAAAACACTCTAATCAAAAGATATAGAATGTCAAAATGTATAAAAACATGACTTATCTATATACTGCCTACAAGAAACTCATTTTAGACATAAAGACACCTACAGGTTGAAAATGAAGGAATGGAAAAACATCTATCATGCAAATGGCTGTCAAAAGAAAACTGGAGAAACAATACTTATTTTGGGCAAACTAGACTTCAAAAAAAGAATCTTACAAAAGACAAGGAAGGGCACTATGTCATCATAAATGGGACAATCCACAAGAAGACATCACAATTTTAAATGTGGGAACTCACCACACATGGGAACACCCAAATATATAAAACAATTAGTAACAACCATAAACAAACTTACCGATAATAACAATAATAGTAGTATATATAATGGTATAACACCTGGTTATACCAATGGGCAGGTCATCTAAACATAAATAAACAAGGAAACAATGGCTTTGAATGACACACTGGACTAAATGGACTTAACAGATATATTTAGAACATTCTATCCTAAAACAGCAGAATACACATTCTTTTCAAGAGCTCATGGGACATTTTCCATAATAAATTACACATTAGGTCACAAAGCATGCCTCAACAAATACAAAAAGATTGAAGTCACACCATGTACCTTTTCTGATCATAGTGCTATGAAACTTGAAGTCAGACATAAGAAAAAATCAGGAAAGACCAAAAAAAAATGGTGGTTAAGCAGCATGCTATGAAACAATGAATGGATTAACCAGGAAATTTAAAAAAAAAAAAAGAAAGAAAGAAAGAAATTAAAAAATACATAGAAACAAATGAAAATGAAAACACACCGTCCATAAGCTTTGGGAGGAAATAGATAGCAATACAGGTCTACCTTGAGAAGCAAGAAAAATCTCAGATAATTCAAGTATTTAGTGTACTATCTTCTATTATTTTATTTATATTTCCATTTGATATAAAATATGCCTTGTCTAGAATACAAATATTATACAGATCTGCCTCCTTGAATAAGAACTATTAATATTGACCTTGAGGATGTTACATTAAGTGAGATATGTCAGAAGAACAAAGACAAATACCATATGATTTCACTAATATGTGGAAGTAAAAACAAAACAAAACGCATTGGTACAGAGAACACATTGGTGGTTACCAGAGAGGAAATCGGTTGGGGTGGGCAAGATAGGTGAAGGGATTTATTGTATGGTAATGAATGATAATTATACTTAAAGGCAGTAATCACTTTATGGTTTATACAAATATTGAATTATAATGAATACCTGAAAGTTACATAAGGTTTATATTAACTTTACCCTAATATAAAAAAATATTATTTATGTAATTTTAAATATGTTTTAAATTATAATCAAGAATGGCTAAATTGTGTATATATGTTGTTCACTGACAGAAACAAAATATTCCTAAAAGAAATTACATTCTTAGATTTTTTTAAACTGATTTGTTTTATAGTACTTTTCTTATAATAATATCTGTGAAACCTGAGCAAGTGTGGATACCATTTACTAGAGCACCTGGGTGGCTTAGTTGGCTAAGTGACTGCCTTTGGCTCAGGTCATGATCCTGGAATCCCACGTTAGGCTCCCTGCTCTATGGGGAGTTGCTTCTCCTCCTGACTTTCTCCCCTCTCATAGTCTTTCTCACTGTCTCTCTCCCTCATATAAATTAAAAAAAAATAATAATAAAATAAAATAAAACAAAACAAAAACTTAAAAAAATACCATCTCCTGTAAGTTAGGAAATCTTATTATGTTTTACAAAATATTATACCTACAAGAAAGTGATAGGAGTTTATTATTTTTTTAATACTTCCATTTTAGTATAAGGCTAGGTCCACATGCTATTCTCAGTTAATTACTGAAACTTTGAGTCATTAAATGAGATTGGTAAATCCTAATTTTGTTTTATTTTTGGAAAATAAAGAAATTTTTCTCAATATCTGGGATTAGTCACATAAGCTTTGCTTTTTTAAAACAAATATTTGATAGAATAGATGTATAATATAATACAATATTAATATTTTCCCTAAGTCTTAGTCAAAAAGTAAAAACCAATATATTGTTACATATTGTTACTGACTGTGAACAATCAATTGAGATAACTCACTACCTTCGGACCAGCCTATTGTTACATATTGTTAACTGACAGCTTTCCATAATAACAATTACAATATTAACAACAGAATTCTTGCAGAATATTCCATTTTAGACTATCAACTATAATTATTTCTGTACTTAAATAGGCTCTACTACCTCCCTTGAACTGAAATAGGAACTCACTAATGAGAAGTTTGCAATGATTAATTAGAAACCTGTTGAAAAATGTCTTTTGAAGATAGTTAAATTAGGCATTTCATTTTCTCCCCCCAGATAGAGTTTTATACTAATTGGCTTTTTTTCTTATTCAATGGCAAAATTTGTGATTTGGGAAGTTAGTTCTTGCTTTAGTATCTTTTAAGCTCATAGATGAAAAGAAAAAGTAGTTTTATTTTATTTATATATTTTTTCTTTTATGTAGAAGAGACCCACACAATCTAATGTTGTATGAACATGGCAGAATATCTGAGAGCACAGAATGGACAGCACTTTATGGGAATGCCCAGGGGTTATTCATTGGAACAGGGTCATTAGAAAGATAAGCAACAAAAAAAAAGAAAAAAAGAAAGAAAGAAAGATAAGCAACAATGCTAAAGAAATAATGTGGCTAGCAAATCAATTAATCATCATTCAATCAATCTCCTTCAACTCTATACTTATACCCAAATAATTACTAATTCAAGAAATTTCAGTTGTGTGCTTGCTTTCTCATCACTAGTCTAAAATAATTATACATACATTTAGAGCACTTTCAAAATGTTTTCAAGCCCTTATTTTTCTTGAAGTTATAGTGGCATGCCAGTAGACTCATTAAACCAGAATGGAAAACATATCCCACAAGATAATTACTGCATTTTGTTTTATGTGAAGCAATAAGTCTTGCATATGTTGGTTAGTACGTAATAAATATCATTTTAGTGATAAAAAGATGATTATAAGTATCAACTAGCCCAAAAATCTTCAATGTGCCTTGAATTTCCTTTCTATAAACAACATTATGCAAATAAAAAGCAAACTCATCTTACTTGGTGCTATTACAGAAACCATCAAAAAGGGCAAAAATCAAAAATTATTCAAAAATGTTGGGAGAGAAGAAACTGTGTTAACTAGATAGATCACATATTATATTTCAAATTAGTTAGTTTTATTGCCTAAAATAAATTTTCTTTTTATTTTTTCTTTTTATTATTTTATATTTATTATCACTACCTTTTCACTTTTATCTTTATAGGGTCTTGAAAACATTGTCAAGATAAAACATGCATTCTGCTACATTAGAGAGACAGACTCAAATTGTGTATACTCATTTAATCTTCACCCTCAACTCCTCCTCCTCAGTTGTCTTTAAACATAACTACATTAGGGAGAAAAAATAAAATTTGAGGCAAATTTATCCATGCACTTGGATTATATGGATCTAGTCTTGCCCTTCTCCAAGATAAACTGTATCTTTTTTTTCTTTTTTTAGATAAACTATATCTTAAGGGAATTCCCATACAATATTTTCATTGAAAAATTGACTTTATAAAGGCAAGTTTCCTAAGTTTAATGTGGTCAGGAAGCAACCTGAATAAGTGATTAACCATTCTGTATGTTTTTTCTTTGTAAATTCAGGACTTTAAATAAAATTATCTCACATTCTTGCCAGCACTGATTTTGTACTTCCTCCAGTCATGGAAAACACTAGTTGAGTGAGTCTGGGAAATCTAGATTGTTTCTCAGTTTTCTCATTTGTAAGTCTCTATTCCATCAACCTTAAAAATATTTGTGTGAAGATAATTATTGTTAGATAAATGTTCAAAAACTATTTAAATGTCATAGAAATATGTATTAGGGTCTGGTTATGAAATTATTTTCTGTAAATTTAGGGATAATTGCTTATAAGTTGGAGCACCCAGGTGGCTCAGTCAGTTGAGCATCTGCCTTTGGCTCAGGTCATAATCTCAGGGTCCTGGGATCGAGCCCTGCATCAGGCTCCCTGCTCACCAATGAATGTGCTTCTCTCTCTCCCTCTGACTCTCTTCCCTGCTTGTGATCTCTCTGTCTCTATCTCAAATGAATGAATAAAATCTTAAAAAATAATAATTATTATTTATAATTTAATTTTTTAATGTTTATATGACTGACAATACCAAATACATATATTTTTTCAATTTTATTCAGTAAATGCATAGCAGTTCAATAATTACCATGTTCAATTTGTTATGTTCATATCTCCACTTGTCCCCAAACCAGTGTATCTAGAAAAAAAAGGACTATTTTTTTTATTTTTTAAAAGATCTGCTATTTGTTTTTTATATTATAAAAATGCATATTATATAAGTATTCTTATTAATGTTAGATATTAATGTCTACATATAGTTTAAAAATTTCTGTTTATGTAATTTTTCAAAAAATAAACAAGAATTGGGCTCCTGGGTAGCTTAGTCAGGTAAGTGTCTGCCTTTGGCTCAGGTCATGATCCCAGGGTCCTGGGATTGAGTCCTGTATCTTGCTCCCTTCTCAAGCAGGGAGTCTGCTTCTCCCTATCTCTCTACTGCTCCCCCTGCTCATGCTCTCTCTCTAATTAAAAAAAAGTCTTTTTTTAATATTTTATTTATTTTTTATTTATTTATTTGCCAGAAAGAGAGATCACAAGTAGGCAGAGAGGCAGGTAGAGAAAGAGAGGGGAAGCAGGCTCCCTGCTGAGCAGAGAGCCTGATGTGGGACTCGATCCCAGGAACCTGGGATCATGACCTGAGCCAAAGGCAGTGGCTTAACCAACTGAGCCATCCAGGTGCCCTAAAAAAGTCTTTAATAAATAAATAAATAAATAAATAAAATAAACAGGTATTATAAGATATACTCAATTTGACCTTTTTCTATTTTCAATTTCTTATAGCTCTCTCCTTGCTTACCATTTTTTGTACTTCTTCTCACATCCCTAGATCCAACAAAGTGTTAGCTCTAAAAAGAACAATGATCTACTCTATCAAACTTTAATTGTCCAGAATCCATCCACTTTCCGCTTTATATTCTTCACATAAATTCATGTTAATGGTCAAACATTAAAATTACCAGATCTTATGCAACTTCAACTTATTAATATTTCCTTTGCTTTATGGATCTCTACCGTCAAAAGTGCAATATTAGTGAAATCTAACTTGTGGTCTAATTCTTGCCTGCAACCAAGCAGATAACATGTCTGGAAAAAACATGTGACAATGATTTTTAATTTTTTTTAAAGATTTTATGTATTTATTTGACAGAGAGAGATCACAAGTAAGCAGAGAGGCAGGCAGAGAGAGGAGGAAGCATGATCTCTGCTGAGCAGCGAGCCCGATGCGGGACTCGATCCCAGGACCCTGAGATCATGACCTGAGCCGAAGGCAGCGGTGTAACCCACTGAGCCACCCAGGCACCCTGATTTTTAATTTTTAACCTCCAGACACAATTCTCTCAGATTTATATACCCAAATGCCTACTCAGCATCTCCAATTTAATGGACATCTCAGACATAATATGCCCTCAGCTGCCAAAATCTTCACCCAAAGCGTTCCTTTTAAAAATAAAGTTAACTCTGTCTTTCCAGTTGTTCCTTTTAAAAACCTATCATGATCCTTCTCCTTTAGTATAAAACAATCAATATTTCGAGGAATCCTGTTAATTCAAAATTGCCCAAAGTGTAATTTTTTTTCTAACTCTACATTTACCTCATGTTCCAAACCATTATCTTCTCTAACTTAGATTTATCTCATATCTCACTACTTTCACACCGACTCATCTCGAGCAATTGTAAACAAAGAAATGAAAGTGACTGGGACATTCCTTGGCTCAGTATCCTCCATTTGGTTCCCACCGTACTCAAAGTAAAACCCAAGACCCATCCAAAGACCCTTAAGACCCTTTATAATCTAATGCAGTTCATTCCTTTACCTAACTGCCCCGGCTCAAAATTTTCTTCTCATTTGTTCTATTCCAATCTCTCCCTTGGTTTTTGTTTATTTATTTACTCCTTCTTGTTCTTGTTTGTTGATTTTCCCCCCCCAAACTGAGCAGACTCCTGCCCTGTACTTTTTTCCCATAAATGGAATGTTCTTTCTGGAGATAGCCAAACTGGTTACCAGTATATCTTCTTCATTTTACTCAAGTATCTATTTAAAGTATTGCCTTATGTAACTATATTACGAAAGGTT
This sequence comes from Neogale vison, assembly GCF_020171115.1. Lineage (NCBI taxonomy): Eukaryota > Metazoa > Chordata > Mammalia > Carnivora > Mustelidae > Neogale > Neogale vison. Next base: position 17,749,525 of record NC_058100.1, read on the forward strand.
TCAACTCCCCTCTCTCAGTGCTCCCAACTTCTTTTTCTCTGCTGATTTTTTGCCTGTGAATGATCTGGCATACAATGTATCTTACATATATATTGTGTATTATCTCTTAATCCTCTAGAATACAAACTCCATGAAAACTAGGGATTTTTAATTATTGTGTTTACTCTTTAATGCCAGAAACAAAATCAGTACCTGGCATACCACAAGGATAGATTATTCTGAAATGTCCTCTAGATTAGTAGAACTGCAAGATTTATTTCAGTGAAGTAGTCTATAGTGACTTAAAAATATACACTCACTATATTATATTGTCTTGGGCAGTTACAATGATTTTTAACACAGCAAAAGTATTGAAATCATTTTATTTTATTGTTTTTAAAGATTTTATTTATTTATTTGACAGACAGAGATTACAAGTAGGCAGAGAGGCAGGCAGAGAGGAGGAAGCAGGCTCCCTGCTGAGCAGAGAGCCGGATGTGGGGCTCGATCCCAGGACACTGGGATCATGACCTGAGCCGAAGGCAGAGGCTTTAACCCACTGAGCCACCCAGGCACCCCCATTTTAGAATAGATCCTTGAAGTTCTTTCATGGACTACCTAACAACAAAGAGAACATTCTCTGTTGGCAATTGATGAGCTTTATTGTTTCTTTTTTATATCTAAAGGTATAAATTTTTTAAATAAAATTTTATTAAAATTTAAAAAAATAAAATTTTAATAAAAAATTTAACTCTCTAAACAACATTAAAAAGTCCCCATAAACTTTGCCCTAAAAATGTTTACTTAAATGCCTAAAAAAATCAAAGGATATTTTCATCTAAATCTTGGAGGCATTTAAAAAAATCTTTAAATTTTGATTTATGTTGACTTATATGCACGTTCTTAGGACAGTCAATGAGTTTGCAGAATATTATACCCAAGTTTGTAGAATAAGCATTAAAAACAAAACTGAAGAATCTAGAGATCCTTCATGAGTCTCTACATGGAAAACCATTTGGCGTAATCACATCGACTAAAAAGTGAGCTTTGATATAAATAGTTCCTGAAATCTTCTGCTGGTTAATGTACTTACCAAAAGCACCTTGACAGATAAATCAAGGTAAAACATAACCAAGGGGTGAGTGTATTCTCTGGGATGCTAGTGAAAAAGAAATACGAGAACAATCCCAGGAAAAAGATGATCCAGAAGAAGAGACTTGAGCCAGGATTTGGAGTCCTTTTTTATAAAGCTGTCTGTACCAGCAAAAGCAGAGGAACTTAGGAATTGGCAAATTGATTGGAAGGTAAGCCTGAGAACCTTGTATTAATCCCATTTCTAATTACATTATTTATTACATTCTATTTATTTTAAAAATAATGTGGATTGGTGCAGCCTCTTTGGAGAGCAGTGTGGAGATTCCTCAAGAAATTAAAAATAGAACTTACCTATGACCCTGCAATTGCACTCCTGGGTATTTACCTCAAAGATACAGATGTCGTGAAAAGAAGGACCATCTGTACCCCAATGTTTATAGCAGCAATGGCCACGGTCGCCAAACTATGGAAAGAACCAAGATGTCCTTCAACGGTCGAATGGATAAGGAAAATGTGGTTCATATACACTATGGAGTATTATGCCTCCATCAGAAAGGATGAATACCCAACTTTTTTAGCAAGATGGACGGGAATGGAAGAGATTATGCTGAGTGAAATAAGTCAAGCAGAGAGAGTCAATTATCATATGGTTTCACTTATTTGTGGAGGATAACAAATAGCATGGAGGACAAGGGGTGTTAGAGAGGAGAAGGGAGTTGGGGTAAATTGGAAGGGGAGGTGAATCATGAGAGACTATGGACTCTGAAAAACAATCTGAGGGGTTTGAAGTGGCGGGGGTGGGTGGGAGGTTGGGGTACCAGGTGGTGGGTATTATAGAGGGCACGGATTGCATGGAGCACTGGGTGTGGTGAAAAAATAATGAATACTGTTATGTTGAAAATAAATAAATTAATTTAAAAAAAAAGAATAATGTGGATTATGTGAAAAGATTTCCTCTCTGTCTCAGTCCATCTTTGTCACCATTGTTACAATCAATACAGTGAGCTAGGTGTTGTGCCAAACACATTACAAACATATTATTTAATCTTTATTTTAACCTTGTGGGGTAGGTTTTATTATCAGAGTTAATGGAGGTTAAACAACTTACTCAGAGTCAGTGACAGTTCCAGGATTCCAACACTAGTTTATCACATTCCTAAATTCCCTTAGCTGGTGTTACATATTCTTCACATAGGAGGCCTGGAAAAACATGGAGAAAGGGAGAAAAGGAGAAGACATTTGGGGGGAATAAATAGTAAAATGATACTTGGGTATAAATTGCTACAAAATTATATGCTATGAAATCTCCTCACATGTTAAAACCTTAAGCAAAATTTCACATCTCAATTTTTCTTTGGAGCATTCTTCTGAGTATTGGAGAGTAGTGTTAAGATTTCCTCTAGGGTTAATTGCAGAAATAAACAAAGATGACCCTGGAAATACAGCTATTCCTAAGAAAGGCAACTATCCCTTTTTAATATGAGCAGTCTTAAAAATGCATAAACATTTTGTCTGTTAAAGGGTTTTTATTTTTCCCATATGTTTAAGGATTTCAGTTATAGAACCTACCAACTATCATTACACCATGTCTTATAATTTGTAATATTCTGATAATTAGTATTCCTTATATAAAAATAAAATCTATCCTTTGTCATATATGTTAATTTCCTAATGCATGTTCTTCTTTATATAATGAATAAACTACTGTTGGGAAGCAAGAGTGATAGGAGAAAATCAAATTTAATAGGCATACATACAGGGAATCCACATTAACATGAAAATTCTAAGGACAGGAAAAATGAGGCTTATATTTCATTCTGTACTAAGAAGAAGAGAGTAGGGGTTTGTGTCATTAGAGGAAAGGAATGCACTTCATGGGGCAATAAGAAGAACAGATATTTGATAATCAGGTATTTGCTCTACCATACAGGTGGGTCACTCATATAAAATTTACTTCTGTTAAACCCTGATTCAGTAAAAGAACTTCAATTTAGATTCTTCTATGTGGTGGTTAAGACAGGAACAGAAGTTTCTCTTGAGCCCACGGGGTCTCAATTGTCTTTAGTTCAAAATAATCCACATCCTAAAGTGGCAAAGTCTGAGGGAATCATAAAGCAGAGAAAATTTGGTCCATAAGTGATACCTTGACCACAACCAGCCTACTGTCATTCGAAAGATGCTTCCTACAACAAAGGAAAAAAACCTTGTACCATCTTACTTTGGTTATTAAAGCTCTTTCACTTATTTAAATTCATTCCAATCTTAGCCAGTCCTGACTACACACACACACACACACACACACACACACACACACATCCTTTCCTAAGATTCCTATCCCACAAAGCTTTGACAACTTTCTCTTCCCTTAACAAAACATACATTTTCTATACTTTGCATATAGAGATGTTTCCCTTATTATTTTAAAAACTTTAGTTATATAATTAATTATAATTCTTAACACTTAGAAACCGCAACTTTTGAAGAAAACTAAATAAACAACTGTGAACTGTTATACCAGCATTCTTTAGATTGACAGATTTATTAACACATTTCATAAATTCTAGAACATAGGTCTTTTTCAATTTTTCAATGTAGCACTAAAGCAGTCAAATATATTTTAGTTTCTCTGCAGTAAGAAGTTAAAAATGGATAAACCTATATTCAGTAATGACTATTTCAGTATTTTAACTTATTTGGAAATGATCTAGATATTTAATGACTATCCATTATCTAGTGTAACTTAGCAAAAATTTTAAAGTTTTAAACTACCAAAAAGATTTAGAGGAACTACTTCAGACATAAATATTGCTGAAAAGTTTCTTTATAAACTTTCATCTTATATACATCTCTTTAATTCACTTCTTAATAATTATTAGGTTGGTCATTAAAATTTCATGAGACATTAGCTATCACCTTATCTTTTCTGCTGACAAACTCTGTAAGAGATAACATGACCTCATTTGACCTTCAGTAAGCCTAGTTAGAATGAAAGTATTACTGCAGATAACTCTAAAGAAAAGCCTGTTTTAATTAAATCAACAAGCTTAAACTAGCTTAATACCAAATATTTTCCCAGATTCCATGAACCTGAAATTCATTTGGATTAAGTTTCTATTACATTTATGAGAATTTAATTTATATAAGTACTTAATTTTCTTTACAATTAAATATACCTCTTTTGCAAATTGATTTGGGCAATATCACCTGGACATAAGAAATACCACACATCTGCAATACACATAATCATAGGTCCACTTGAACATAGAGATAGACACAAAGAGAAACTTCATAATTCCCACCTTTTGAGTTTCTGCCATGAAATGGGTATAATAAAAAAAACTCACTAATTTATAAAAGCACTTAGATTTTTCAAATAACTTCTCCTCCTTTTATTCTAACAATTGCCCTCCTGAAGTGTGCATGTCAGAGAGATGAACTAGATAAGAGTTCTGGACAAAACCCTACGGAATATTTATATTTCAAGGTCATAGGACAAAAGGGCAAGATCCTCCAAGGAGAATTTTGATTCTGTAAGTCCAATATTTAATGCCCTTTGAGATAAATAAAGTTTTGGGATTGGTAGAAAAATTTAGTGGATTTTGATTTGTTTCTGAAACTATACTTCTTATCTTGTAAAGACTAGATTTGCAAAACAAGAACAACTGTCTTTAATTTCTCAAAGAATTGACAACAAATTTATACCAAAGGATTGATACACCCATTCACTTATGTTAGAATGTTTTTCTTTCCCTTGGGTACATTTCGCTCAGGGTAGAAGCCTAAAAGCATTGTCATGAGGTTTTGAAATTACCTTTCAATTTGGCCAAGTTTTTGATCATTAAGTTATTAAATCCTATATATATATATATCTTGTCAGGTTTTAACTGGAACAAACAGTAAATACTTCTGGTAGTTTTAAACAACCCCAAGGACCCAAGAGGCATCCTCAAAAAAAGTACAAAATATCTTATCTTTCTCAAAATCTAGACTAACTTCCAAAGAGATCCAAAAGAAAGACTTGAGAACCTATATGTCTCAGGCAGGCAAAAAGCTAAGCCAAATTCTTAGGATGGAAAAATGAGACAAGCAAGAAGGCGATAGCTATCCTAGAGCAAGAAAGGATCAATAACCAATTAGTTTGGATGTGGAAAGGAAGGGACAATGTGAAATTTTATTTCCTTCTCTCTACTAGGTTTAGGAGGAAATTTATTTACAATAACTTTTGAGAAGCCTCCCTGGGTTTAAGAAATTTTGAAACTATGACCCTTAGTTTGACTTTTGACCAACGAGTGAAAAGTGCCTGTAGAGAATTGGCTATAGCCTCTGGTGGTTTTCTTTTAAAAGGACAATGTTTAATAGTCTCTTCAGAGTGGAAAGGCAATTCAAAGTAATGAATGATTGTTGGAAGAAAGGCAGTTAGGGACAAGAGTCTCCTGCCCTAAGAAGAAATGACCTTCAAAAGGATTTTAAAGGGCTCCCTGGAAGGAACCCTTCACCCTTTCTCATCCTTCTCTGATAGGTAGATAACAAAAACCTAATTGGGTGACAGGGTCTCCGGAAGGGTTAATCAGATTAAAACAGCCCACAAACAAGTCCATAAAAACCAGTAGACTTAGAAACTTCAGTGGTAACCCACTAGGATCCCTTCCTTCTTCAGGAACTTTGCACTATTGCTCAATAAAACTTTATTGCTCAATGGTTAATGCCCACCATTCTTGGTTTGGTCTACTTCTTCAGTTTTTGAAGCAGCATGACCAAGAAGAGAGAGCACTAAAGGAAAGGAAATCCCACAACAAAAAAATTACCAGAATTTTACTCAAAGGCTAGAGGAGAACAGTGGGAGTTATGTCCATCTGCTATGTCAGTTTTCTGTAACTTTTGTCTCTTTTTATTAAGTTATCTCTTTTTATTAACTTTTTGCAATGAGTCTTTCAATAAAACTATTTTGGAATTTTGAAATCTTTTGGAGGCTTTTGCATGCCAAATCAAATAGGTATCCCATTCTATTTCTTTAATTTGGTAATCCTTACATTCAAATGCATTTTTAAAATAATTTTATTTAAATGGAAAGCTCTTCATAATGGCTATTGAAATTCTAGTTGTTTTAGTAAGATTATGCCATTTTTATAGATATCTACATCTTCCAGGACCACGGTTCTTAGACATAAAATAAAAAAAGACATCTTATGGCACACTCAACTCTTTGGATATAAAATATCTCATTTCTTTTAGCTTAGGTCTTTAGGTTTCTCAGAACCAAGCTAATACCAAAGAAGGTTGTATGGGGTATTTTACAGTATTTTGTTGCACGGAAATTTTCTTCAGGATGGCAGGTGAACTAGTGTCAATCTAATGCCAAGAGGCCAGTCTGAGGACCCAGAGGGAAGTCCCAAAGGACCAGCCAAGAGGGCCCTTGACTTCATGCAGGATGGCGAAACCATAAGGGGAAAGTAGAGTTTATTGAAGATATAAAGATTGCAGATGCAGAGGTACAATCAAGGAAAGGATCATTTTTATCTTTGACGTCTGGGTGTCTTTACTGAGGATGGTGATCTGGTATATGTGTCCTCTCATGTATCTGCAAAACAGAAGGACCAAGTCCAAGTGTCCATGATAAGTCACTTATTCTTGAAGCCAGAGCTCTTGGCATTGGGATGTCTAGTGTCAGTAGTTTAGATATTACCTATTTGCTGGAAGACTCCAAAGATGCCATTAACTCTTTGTCCCTTACAAGGAAGACGCATTAAGGCATGTATAGGGCAAGAAGACCACCACCACTTCCCATGTCACTTGGGACGAGGAAAGGACTGAACCACCATACTTTAACAAATGGGGACTGTGGACTGATTCTCTACAAATGAGGAATTTCAACTGCCACCAGCAGTTCCTAACATGGAATCTGGAGGTCTGGGGACAAAACCAGGGCTAGGGTTTTCAAATGGGGTAACTGACTGGAAAGCCAACTAGATTGAGAACTGAAACGTCACCCCATTACACCAAAAAGGTCGGAATGTTGGGTTGGCAGCTTCGGAAATGCAGGAGGAACAATAGAAATGACCTCCAGGGCCACCATCTTTCAGCCCCATCCCCCACCCTTTTTCAACCCTTGACTCTCCCGCCAAAAAGATGTCACATCTCCACAGGTAACATCTCCACAGGTAACCCAATACCTATGCAGGAAACAGAAGTATCAGGACGCCCCCACCCCCATACCCTCTGATCACTAAATACCCTACCACATATGGATGTGAGCCCATGCCCTGCCTTGGTGGGATAAAAGACCCCCCCAACTCCCTCCCAGTGCGACTTCCCTGACTCTGCTTTCCAGAGTCGCGGGACCCGAGGGTGCCCTCCTCCTCCCGGTGCGACTTTCCTGGCTCCCCTTCTCCTGAGCCCCGAAACTTCGCGGAAGAGTTCCTTTAATAAATCTTGCCTTGTGCCTACCTCGCCTCGTGTCGTGTTTATCTCACCTATGAAACCTTACAAGAACTCAATGCAAAGAGAACGGAGCTCAAAACCAAGAGAAACTTAACGGCTCTCAGAAACGGTGAAAAAGTGAACTCAAAGTGCTTATGGGTACTACACCTGTGTTTCTCCTTATCCCTGTATGCCACAGAAAGTTTGCTTTGATCCCATCACTGTGACTAAATCTGTTTAAAAAAAGAAAAATTCAGAGTAAATTTAAAGATCTAATTGTCTGCAGTCAAGTAGTCATAAATTGGGCAATACCTCACTTAGCAAATAGAAGGGAGTTCTGAGGAGTTGTATAAAATGACTATTTTTATGGCAGAAGGAAGTTAAAAGAGTGTATTATTTCAGACAAGTTCACCTCACCTTATGAAAAGACAGGGGGTCTTATGCAAAGTGTATCACCAATGGTAATCTGAAAATTCCAGACTGATTGATTTAAAATTTTACTCCTGGGTGAAACTGAAACTACAATTAGATTAGGCTTTAAGTCTTGGTGGAACTTAGCAAAAGTGATACCATTTTGGGCCTCTAGTTTCTTTTTAACAGGGTAATGGTAATTATTGGATTTTTTACCATTCATAACAAAATTCCATAGTACATTATGCATACCAGTATTACGAGCCAGTTTACTTTTAATATTATATTAAGTTCTATTTATGTATAGGTTTTGTGTTTTAGTCCTAATGTGTTTTTTATTATTTTATTAACTAATTATTTATTTATTTGAGAGAGAGAGCAAGTGAGAGAGAGTATGAGAGAGGGAGAAGGTCAGAGGAAGAAGAAGGGAATTTCAAGTGGACTCCATACTGAAAGCAGAGCCTGACTCAGGGCTTAATCACAAGACCCTAAGATCATGACCTGAGCCAAAGCAAGAATCCAATGCCCAATTGTCCGAAACACCCAGGCACCTCTAGTCCTAATGTTTCATTACTATTTTATTGTTTCAAGCTTAAACATTTTGCAAATATAGTCAGCACTTTACTTTTTTTGGCCAAAGCCTAATTTAAAAATCAGGTTGTCAAGAAGATCTCAATTTTTGGTCTGTTTAGAGGATCACATTTTATGAGAGATAGTAACCATGTGCCTAATGAAGAGAACTATCCACGAATAAGCTCTGAAATATTAGAAAATGAGCTACTGTTTTAACTGTGGTTTTTGGCAAAGTGTTATGGTAGGGTGAGATTATATCTAAGGACTGCGTAAGAATATGGATTTAGAGTTTTAATGCTGAGATTTTTTAAAAATTTTCTTTTTATCTTTTTAAAAGATTTTATATATTTATTTGACAGATGGAGATCACAAGTAGGCAGAGAGGGAAGCAGAGAGATTGGGGGGGTGGAGCAGGCACCCCACTGAGCAGAAAGCCTGAGGCAGGGTTCCATCCCAGGACCCTGGAATCATGACTGAGCCTAAAGCAGAGGCTCTAACCCACTGAGCCACCCAGGTGCCCCATTGCTGAAATAATTATTAATAGTACTTTCAACCTCAGAAATGTTCTGTTTTGACAGTGAATTACATAGTCATTCAAAAGAAGTAGAACTTGCCACTACAAAATACACCTCTTTGGCATTAAGATTATCTTCAGGTGATTAATTTTTAAGAAATGATGGGCACAAGAGAAGCTCTGAAAACTGGCAGAAGTTGTCCTCTGTAAGAGACATTTACATTTATAAGAAAAAAACTCCATTTGTAAGGGTGACTTCTTCTCTAAACCAGGAAGAGGAGGATGACAATCTGTAGATACTCTTTAAAAAGGCACAGACTTAAATCTGCATAACAATCACACACTTACTTAGGGGGCTTTTCCTGAAAACTTTGCTCTCCCAGCCCAGCCTCCTTTTGTCTTTATCTGGAGATGATGTTTAAGTGTGAAGTGTTGGGCCATTATGTGGAGTTTTTCCATTTTTCTGGATATCATTTTGCCTCCTTCTGTTGTTAAGTCTTCACCCCAAGGTGAACAGGGAACGAGAAAGAAAGAGAGAAAGATCAGAAAGGACCTATCTCTAATTTTACTCCTCGGGGACACTTAAGTTAATTTTCTCCAGAAATGACCTGTCGTCCATATGACAATAATTATTCATTTAGGAAAATCCCACCTTGTTAAAGTGTGAGAATGTAAATTTGAAGTGCTTTTGACTTGGAGAACTTTATCATAACAAAATAGTTTAATTTCACTGAGCTTGAAATGTCCCTCCCCCGCAAGGAATATATGTATTAATGGCATGCTATGATTAATTAATTGGCTCTGGGAACTAGTATACCATATTAGTCACTTTCATATTAGTGGGCCCAGAAGTGTCAAATAGATAAGACAGTGATTGTATTTCTACATGTCCAGCCATTTCCCTCCAAGACATTTTGTTAATGTGCAGCTTCTATGCAATTTCCCACAGTGTAGGTCTGATCTAACTTAGTTCAAGCTTTGGTAGTTTAATGCTTAGAAATGACTCATGTTCTAGCAGAAAATCTTTCATTACTTTTTTGTGATATTATAGACAACAGTGTCCCTTGGGGGCATGACAACTGATCCCAGCAGGGTTATTTACAGTGACATGGTGACACTATTGTCAAGGGGGATTGCCAAAGGGTAAGTTTCTTCAATGTCAATTTCAACCCAGAAGCAATTTCTGCAGTTGTAAATAATTCTATTTCATCTCTAGTCAGGTAACTGCTGTCAAATTAAAGAGGTGTTCAAAACTCACAGCACAATTTTGCTTTTTCATTACTATATCTGCAATTTGATTGGTGTGATATATTTCCTTGCATGAATGAGCAAATTTATAGAAAATTTATTCAACTAGAGATGCTTGCAATTCTTTACATGTCAACTTCTAAATTCATAGTGCAAGATATTTGGGAAATATACGAATGTAATTCAAGTAATAATTTTAAGTGTAATAAAATTATTTTATTATTTTCTTAAACTATTAAAGCTCATCTTTCATTAATATCATAACCCATTAAAACATTGAATTGTGTAAATAGAAGAACTTGACTAAGAAAGTTATGTGTCAGCCATTTCACTTACATTATTTAATCTCAGTAGCCTATGAATAAGCTATTTATTGTTATACAAGGTAACTTATCCTCAGACACATAAATAACCTTCCAAGTCCACAAAATATTTATGTCTATGATCTGAAATATCTGACTCAAAATTTAACATTCAGGCATACCTCCTTTTATTGTGCTTTGCTTTATTGTGCTTTTCAGATGGTTGTGTTTTTACAAATTGAAGGTTTATGGCAAGCCCTATGTCCAGCAATCCTTTGGTACCATTTTTCCAGCAGCAGCTGGTCACTTCATGTCTCTGGTAATTTTGGTAATTCGCATAATATTTCAAACATTTTCATTATCATTGCATTTATTATGATGATCTATGATTAATGATTACGACTCACTGAAAGTTCAAATGATGGTTAACATTTTTTAATAATAAGACATTTTTAATTAAGGTATACACATTGTTATTTTATTTTATTTTATTTTTTGAAGATTTACTTATTTATTTATTTGACAGACAGAGATCACAAGGAGGCTGAGAGGCAGGCAGAGAGAGGGGAGGGGGAAGCAGGCTCCCTGCAGAGCAGAGAGCCCGATGCAGGGCTCGATGCAGGGCTCGATCCCAGGACCCCAGGATCATGACCTGAGCCAAAGGCAGAGGCTTTAACCCACTGAGCCACCCAGGTGCCCCACACATTGTTATTTTAGATGCAATACTATAGCACACTTAATACACTACAGCATTAGGTAAACAGAATTTTTATATGCACTGTGAAACCAAAAAATTCATTTGACTGGCATTGTTGCACTGGTCTGGAACCAAACTTGCAATATTTCTGAGGTATGCCTGTAATCTCTAAGCCACATTGCTCTCTCATATTTAAAAAGGTACTGAAGAACACTGAATGAGGGTCAAGGGCCTTTGTTTGCCTTCCAAGCACCAAAGTGACTGTCACCCTTGTTCTCAGACCTACCTTGAGATCAAAATAAGTGCTCTAATCAATTTTCAGCATGATAGACATTCATATATATGAAGTTAGTCATATCACTCCAATATCTCCTCTTTTCCATTTTCCTAGGACAGTTGGGTTTAAAGTTTGGGTTTAGAGTTTGGGTTAAAGTTCCCAGTAGCTCACAGAATGCTTAATCCACTCATGTTTCTCAATATTCCTCTTCATATGCAGTTGCCAAGACTTAAAAATATACTTTAGGTATAATCTGCTTATTTCTCAAAAGTTTGGGTTATTTTAAAGAGTACTTCTATGAATGGGGCATTAATTCTTTAATTATTTTCTATGTGGTCTGCATTTTTTGACTAATTGATTTAACCAAGCCATATAAATCTTTTTTTTTTTTTCCTATTTTTTTATCTCACAATGCATAATTTTCACCTGTGGGAGGGAAACTACTAAAATACATCTGTTCATGATTGTGGGCATATGGAATTCAGATCATAACTTTCTATAAATAAGGTTAGAATTTAGGAGATTTTTTTTTTTTTTTGGGCCAGGATATTTAGATTTTAGTGAATAAGTACAAATAAAAGTATTTAAAATGTGGATAAAATATAGATAATCAATATCAATATATTTTTGGTTTTTTTCAGTTTATTAAGCAATGTTTGTTAATTGATAAAGCTTTTTTTCCCATTTTACTAATAAAAACTAAATGGATCTTAGATATCAACTTATTCTTTCCTTCTTGGACAAGAGTCTGACACATATAGACACATGCATCACCAAATATTTACCTAAATTATTATTTTCCACCTTACATGGTTGATGTTATTTATAAACACATTTACTTTAATAAGAAACAATTTAATTTCTCTTTAATGTTTTCTTTATTGCTTCACCTACCTTATTTTGATTTAGAAGATAATATTTAGCAAGTGTTATATATTTCAAAAATGAGATAAATATAATTTTAAGATGAAGGAAATGTAAAAAAATGATGATGTTAGAATTGCTTTGATTCTTTGAACTTTGTATTAAATAATGTTTGGATTATGGGAAATTTAATTTAAGTACACTCTAAATTTAAATGAAGAATGAATATCAGTTTGAATGCCTTTATTTTATTTTCAATCAAATGAACAAAGAAGGGTAAAAAAATCATAAATTATAATAAAAAAAGGAACTTCAGATCAAAAGATATGATAGTTAATTATTCCAGAGAATCTCATATGGGAAAATTCCAAAGATAATTGGAATATTAATTAATGCAATTAATTAACATAAAACAACCTAGCCTACATGTAAATGTCTATTGGTGTAAATAAGGTTCTTTGATTGGAAAATACTGCACCCACGAGAATGAGCTATTAGCAAATTAATATCTTGTTTTTATTAATTGTCAACATATTTCAAATAAACACTGTTTACAGGCACTTTGCATCTACTAATCTAGAGTAAGATATCATCCTTACACTAAAGAACATTAATGAACTTAAATGTAGGTAAAGTTAAATTACAATTACATTGTTGCAGAAAATCTGAAGCGACTGAAGAAACTCAAGCAGTGCACGGAAATCTGGGAGAACACAGTTTTATTTTCACTGGCGGGCTCCTTCCCCAAAGACTGAGCACCCAGCAGGGTTAGATGAGTTTTTATGGTTAAGGGCAATGGGGGATGGTAACAGGATGTTTTTCGCAGTGTCTAAGGCCGATGCAGAAGAATGATCTATATGGAAGGGTCTCAGGAGAGTGCTAAGTCATCCTGGGGGACTTGTTTTCTTTTCTTAACCAAGTGGGATGGCCATTTGGTCTTTTTCTGCCTCAGCAGGAGCAATGGAGAGCAGCAGAGAGGAAGGGGCTGAGGCCTAGGGGTCTCTATCCACCTCATACCCCCCCTCCTGATGACTAGCAGGAGTACCCTAAAGATCATCATTATCTAAATTTAAGGGATATTCGCGGCGCCTGGGTGGCTCAGTGGGTTAAAGCCTCTGCCTTTGGCTCAGGTCGTGATCCCAGGGTCCTGGGATCAAGCCCCGCATCGGGCTCTCTGCTCAGTGGGGAGCCTGCTTCCTCCTCTCTCTCTGCTTGCCTCTCTGCCTACTTGTGATCTCTGTCTGTCAAATAAATAAAATCTTTAAAAAACAAATAACAAAAAACTGCTTTAAGGGATATCCTCAGAGCTCGAGGATACAGGCAGTTGTGTGTTGAAAGACAGTATCTCTAATAAAATGGACAAGGCTGTCAGAGAGACAAGGACCAAGGGTGACTAGGAGGAGAAGGGACAATAAAGGGCCTGCGAGGGGTAATAGCCAAGATGTCCATGATTGTGGATGGAAACCCCAATATGTGAGTTCTTCTTGACTACGCTGGATGGGTTCCTGGAGCTCACAAACCTTGGAAGTGACAATCCTGGACTGATTGATACAGCAGCAGCATTCTTCCTGTAGGAGGAGACAGGTTCCTCCCTTTTCAGCAGTGAGGAGATCTAGGGCTCGCTGATTCTGGAGGGCTATTGCCACCAGACTGGAGAGTTGTGTCTGGAGGGATGTTAATGAATCTGGGCCTGGTTCCATGTCATTGTTGAGTTCCAGTGAAAGCCTGAAGTAAAAGTGAAGGGAAATCCCAAGGCCCGTTTTGCCAGCAGCTACGCTGGTGAAGATTTTGGCCCCTAGGAGGAACAGTAAGATTACTGCCTGTTGACTTCGGTGGTGAGGAAAGAGCTGGGACTGGAACTGGAAGTCTGAGTATAGTGAGGCAGAGGGGGACAAAAACACAAATATGCAACCAGAAAGAGTGTTTGTTACCTTTGTTACAGCACCTAAAGAAAAAGTTGTTTTCACAGGAGAGGAAGAGGCTGGGGTGGGGGGTGTGCAGTTAGGCAGAGGGTGTGAAGTTCTGGCAATCCAGATCAGGGGCCTTGGTACAGCCAGGAGGGCAGAAACCAGGTTAGATTGTTAGCTGGAAGCAGCATGACTGAGTTTTGTGTGGGGTCAAAACTCATAGGGCTTGTATTATCAGGCAATGTCCAGTTAGGAGGGATGGGGATACTGAAGAAAGCTGATCGAGTCAAGGTGAGACTAATCCAGCAGGCAGAACCAGTAGGGAAATGGGTCGAGTTGGGCCATAAGTGGTAGGAGGTGTTGACAAGAATAGTTTTGAATGGTTGGCCCTAGGGGAGTGGGGTTTATAGAAGAGAACCTGGGCCACGGAGGTCCGTCCTTGTAGAGAGTGAATGTTGTTCTGGGGTCCCTCCCCAGATTTGTGGCTGGTCCCAGTAGGAGCTTCCACAGTTTTGTGGGGTAAATGTTAGTGTTTGGTTGGCCTGGGGCAGGCAAACTGGGGTGACCTGCAGGTTGTTATCTGATGTCACCTATGGGGCAATGGTTTTACAATCCCATTGGTTACAAAAGCTTTCAGTTGTTCCCCCACATTCCTCTAACCCCTGGTCTGGGCAAAGATACTTCTGGTGTCCCTGTTGCTTACATGGCCTCCCTTCAAGTATTTGTCCCTTGTATGGAGCTAGGTGTTAACATAGGGATATCTGGAAGGTGGGACAGTCACCAGTGGTTTGGTTATGAAAGACCTTGTCCTGGCCTCCCAAAGTCTAGGTTAATTTCCAGTCATATGTTGGATTACTTCCCTGGCGGGAAGAGGCAGAGGAAACTTAGTAGCCATAATGTGAGGCTCCAGCTGGGTTGAGAAAGGAGAGGATGTATTTTAGAGTTTAGGGGCCCTTATTTAGGGTTTGATGGTGATGGATGTGAGATCCAAGTAGCTTAGTCCAGGTTTGGGTGAAGAGGTTCATGTTTCCAATCTTTTACCCAGACCTCATTTCCAGGGTGGAAGGGCAGGGTTTCCTAAGGGCCCTCTCCTAGGGGCCCTCTCTAATATGTGGGCATGTAATTCTGTGAGGATTTTTTCTAGGGATAACAGTTGGTCCTGGAAGTGTGTGTCTCCTAAGATGTTAAGGTTGACCGGAAAAGAAGACAATAGTGGGGATGGCCTGCCATAGAGTATTTCAAGTCGGGGAGAATCCATTTCTTTGAGGGGTAGAGTGGGAGGAGTACTGCTAAGGGAAGTAGATATGTCCACTCTAAGGAGGACTCAGCATGTAATTTGGATAAGTTTTCCTTGAGAGTACGGTTCATACACTACTTTCCCCGACCTCTGAGGCCAGTAGGCTCTGTGGAATTTCCAGGAGATGTTGAGGGCTATAGCTAACTCTTATAGAACTTCAGATATAAAAGCTGGGCCATTGTCAGTGTGCATGGTAAGCAGGATCCTGTACCGAGGCATGACTTCCCAGAGGAGTACTCTGGTGACTTCTCTGGTCTTCTCTGTCTGGGTTGGATATGCCTCTACCCACCCTGAGAAGGTACAGACCAGAACTAGCAGATATTTTATACCTCGGTAAGGGGTCATTTCTGTGAAGTCCACGTCCAGGTCTTTGAAGGGAGCTGTCCCTGTGCGCTGTACTTAGGGGCATGGGGAAGGTCTGGTTTTTGGGTTGTGTCTAGCACAAGTGGCGCACCAATCTGTGAGCGACTTGCATAAGGTTGCAAGTCTGGCGATGTAGAAATATTCTGGCAGCTGTTTTTCAAGCCCTGTTTTTCCCAAGCGTGAAGTTGAATGTTGTTCAGTGACAGCATAGCGGGGGAGGTTTTCTGGAATGAATAAGCGCCCATCCAGGAGGATCTGCCACCCTTGGGGATGGTGAAAGGCTCCCTCGGTTTTGGCCCAGACATCTTCAGCTGCTGTGTAAGTGGGATTTTGTAAGGGGCAGGGGGGTAACTGGTACTATAATGGTAGGTTGTTCATCTTGGGCAGCTTCCCTGGCTGCCTGGTCAGCTAAGCAGTTCCCTGTAGCTGGTTCAGCATCTCCTTTTTGGTGTTCCTGGCAGTAGATGACAGCTAAGCTCCGGGGCACCCATAATGCTTCTAACAACTGGAGGATTTCTTTTTTGTTCCTGACGGTTTTCCATCTGATGTGAGGAGTCCTCTTTCTTTATAGATTGCCCCATGTATACGTAGAGTGGTGAAGGTATATCTTGAATCAGTATATATGTTGACCTTTTTGTCCTTAGACAGAGTGCCCAGATGAGGGCTCAGAGTTCAGTTCTCTGAGCTAACCATCCCTCAGGGAGTGCTTTGGCTTCTAGGACTTCTGTAGCTATGGCAATGGAGTAGCACGCTTTTCTTAGGTCATTGCTTGGGAAGTTGCTAACATCAGTGTATATGTATCAGTTCGTCAAAGGTGAGTATATGTATATGTATATGTATCAGTTCGTCAAAGGTGAGTCTGGAGTACTGGCTGGGTGGTATAGACTTCAGTTATGATTTCCAGACAGTTATGTTCTGGTTCCCCTTTCCCTGTTGGGAGGGATATGGCCAAGTTGAGGGCCTGCACAGTCTGTAGGTTTATGTGAGGATTTTCTAGAAGTAGCCCTTGACACTGAGTGAGCCTCACATTTGATATCCATTTCTGACCCTGACTGTTAAGAAGACTGATCACTGAGTGGGAAACTTTTACTGTGAGCTGTAGTCTCAGAGTGAGCTCATCAGCCTCCTTGATAAGAAGTATGGAGGCTTCCAGGGCCTGTAGGCAAGGGGGTTATCTGGAGGTGAGAGGGTCTAATTTCTTTGACAGATATGCAGTGGGCTTCTCCCAAGGGCCTATTGGTTGGGTTAGAAGTCCTAAGGCAATTTTGTTTTTATTACGAACATACAGGCAGAAAGGTTTCCCAGTATTGTGTAGGCCTAGGGCTGGGGCCCTTCCAGTTAAGTTCTTGAGTTACTTGAAAGCCTTTACTTGTCTGTCTTCCCATTGTAGAAGCTGATTATCCAGTCCCCTTAGTGAATCATACAGGGGCCTGGCTATGACTGAGAACTCGGGTATCCAGATTCTACAGAATCCTGCAGCCCCCAAGAACTCACACAAGGCTCGTTTGGGGGTGGGCCATGGGAGGTTAGTTATCACGGCTTTGTTCGGTGCTGAGGGCCCATCTTCCTTGAATTATCATGAGTCCTAAGTATTTGACCTCTTGCCTACATAAATGAGCCTTTTTCCAGGATGCTCGATATCCTCTTTTTGATAAGTGATGTAGGAGGCTGAGTGTTGCTCAGCGGCAGGGTTCCTTAGTTGGGCTGGCGACAAGAAGGTCGTCAACATACTGGAGTACCATGCAGCCAGTTCGTTCCCTGGGGAAGTCAGCCAAGTCAGAGACCAGGGCTTCACTAAATATTGTTGGTGAGTTTTTAAACCCCTGTGGAAGTCTGGTCCAGGTGAGTTGCCTCTGGTGTCCCGAGCTGACATCAGTCCATTCAAAGGCAAAGAGAGGTTGACTTATGGGGGCTAGGCAAATACAGAAAAAAGCACCCTTTGGATCGAGGCAGGGATCTGGTGGAATCTGGCTTAAAAGGGTATGGAGGTTTGGCACTACCAGGTGTAGAGTCTGAGCAACCCGGTTTATGACATGCAAGTCCTGGATGGTTCGGTAGTCACCATCGGGCTTTCTGACTGGGAGCAGTGGAGTGTTGCAGGGAGATTGGCATTTGACTAGAATGCCTGTTTCTTTTAGTTGCTCTAGGTGGGCCTGTATGCCTATTTGGGCTTCTCGTGAGGTCAGATTTTGCCTTTACCATTGCAGCTGTGTTCCAGCCTTTAGTTCTATAATGACTGGAGCTCACTAGAAGTCAAGTCTGGAAGATTTATCGTCCACCCATACATCAGGGACTGCAGTCCGGTAGGCCTCTGGGTTTGTTTCAGGGTGTTCTTGTTCCAGCAGTCCCCATTTTTCATCCCAAGATGTGTTGAGGGACAAGATGAGTTGAACTCTGGTGGGGTTTAGACTCATGGTGCCCTGTCCAAAAGATTTGAAGGAGATTTGTGCTCCTAATTTTGAAAGCAAATATCTTCCCAATAAAGGGAGTAGGCAGCCTGGAACATATAGAAATTCATGAGACACAATGTGTCTGCCTAGTTTACAATCCGGGATTGGCAAAAGGGTTGGCTTGTGGCTCAATCCCCTGTGGCACCCATGATGGTTAGGGTTCGTCCTGTAAGGGGTGCCACTGGTGGCTCCTAGGGGCCCAACATTAATGAGCCCAGTCTCCATCCGTCTGAGTCTATGTTGGCTAATCTGATAAAGTCTGGATCCCAGTCTGCCTGGGTTTCAGGTCAGGTGGAGGATGTGAATGGTTTTAGCCTTTGATTTGAGCATTCATTTTTCCAGTGCCCCATTTCCTTGCAGTATGCACATTGATCCTTTTTGAGGGTTCTGCATTGTTGAGGCTGTCTTCTTAACTGTTCTAGTGGTTCCCATAGTTAAAAGTTTTCTTGAAGGGCTGCGGCCAGCAGGGTGACCTTTTGTTTCCTCTTCTTTTCAGCCTCATGTTCTACTACAGTGTCTCGGTTTTGCTAGAACTTATTGGCTATTTCTAGTAGCTGGATGATGTTCATCCCAGCAAAACCCTAAAGTTTTTGTAGCTTGTGACGGATATCAGGGGCTGACCGTGCTATGAAGGCTGCATTTACCATCCATTGGTTCTCGGGTGCTTCTGAATCAAATGGAGTGTATATGCGGAAAGCCACACAAAGCTGCTCATAGTAATTACCAGGAGTCTCTTCCCCATCCTGGGTCACATCAGCTATCTTTGACATGTTGGTAGGTTTCTTGACACCTTGTCAGAGACCTCGCAGGATGGCTTCCTGGTAGCATTATGACCTTCTTCATGTTAGGCCAATTGTCTGGTGCAGACTTCTGAGCCCATCCCTCAGTATTCATAATGCCGGCTGGAGCCACCTCCTCAAGCCTCTTATGCACCTCCTGAAGGAGTCTTCTTCTCTCCTTGGTTTTGAACAAGGTGTGAAGGACATGTTGACAATCTTCCCACGCTGGAGGGTTTGGAAGAGGGATTCCATGAGGTCAATCATTGCCTGTGGTTTCTCTGAATAAGTGGGAGTATGATGTTTCCCATTTAGGAGGTCAGTAGTGGTGAAAGGCTGATAATAAATGATGGGCTGACCCAGTTGGGGGGGGGTGCCATCTGCACCAATCATATCAGGACCTCGAGTCTCATGGAGGGGCATTTGGTAAGCTGGGATCTCCCATGTTCAATGGTGGCATGTGGTGTTTCAGGGTTTGGGTTCCAGGGAAGAGTCCCCACCATGAGTAGTTGGGGCTGAATTCAGGTTGGTAATGAGAACATTGACAGTTGGGGAACCAGAAACAGCAGGTATTGGTGGAATCAGAGGTGTTGGAGAGACTATAGTTGGTGCTGAAACAGGAGAATGCAGGGATGGTGTAACCAGCGGTGAAACCAAGGGTGGTGGAGTGCTCCCACCTCAGGAGCAGTCAGGAGGACCAGAGGACCCAGGTTTGGTGGGAGCTCTTCCTCTCGATCCCCTGATATATGGCTTTATTCTGAGTACCTCTGGCTGGCTAAGCGAGGAGAATCCTTCACGGTCCCTTACTACTGATGCAGAACCGTACCCATGAGGGAAGTGTTCCAGCTATTTCTAACCAGAAGTCAATATATGGAAAGTGATCTGGGTGCCCTGGGTTTTCCGTAACTATGCGATAAACACATCAGATGGTGGACAAATCTAAGGTTCTTTCTGAGGGCCATCCAAATCGAAACTAGACCATTCTAGCTTGCAGGGGGTCCTGAGTTTTCCTGGGGTCATATGAACCCTGTAGTCACCACTAAAGCCCTTTTTAAAATTTTTAGGCATGCAGTCAAAGACAGTGTGTTTACTGGGTTTCCCTCCCATCATGAATGATGTTGCAAACAAAGGGAGGGGATTCTTTCAGATGCTGTCCTACTCACGTCCCTCGCAGGAACTTAGCAGCATCTTAGCTAAGGTCTATCCGTATAAGCCCCGGACCAGGCTACTCCGTGGAGTAGATGACCATTATGTTGTATGACACTTCTGTGAGACTCAGGGTCTAGCCCACTCAGAAACTGTAGCCTAAGCAATGGAGTTGTACAGACAGATTTATATAGTCAGGCACTCTCTATATTCAGTTAGGTTGGACACCCCCCTCTCTGGGTATCCCTGACTAATGGGAGGTGATCAGGCTTCCCATCTCTCCCCAGTGGATGGGTCTCACTCTGGCAGTGGCCCCAGGGCTTACCTGGTCCGACGGGTGGAAGTAAGCCACAGCTGACTGGGAGAACCCAGGTTTGGGTCCACTGAAATCAGCAGGGTGCACCTAAACCCTAGTGTAAGTACCCCGTTGTCTTCTACGGCCTGTCTCCTGTCCCACACTGGTGGCAGAGTGGGCCAGCACAGTTGGGTTTCCGGTCAGGGAACCAAATGTTGGGGAAAATCTGAAGCGACCAAAGAAACTCAAGCGGCACACGGAAATCTAGGAGATCACAGCTTTATTTTCACTGGAAGGTTCAGTGGGCTTATTCCCCAAAGACTGAGAGTTTTTTTATGGTTATGGGGGATGGGGGATGGTAATGGGACATTTTTTGTGGTCTCTCATGCCAGATTGGCCCCTTTTATGTGGAAGTATCTATATGGAAGCATCTTAGGAGAGGGCAAAGTCATCCTGGGGAGCTTGTTTTCTTTTCTTAACCAAGTGGGATGGCCATTTGGTCTTTTTCTGCCTTAGTAGGAGCAATGGAGAGCAGCAGACAGGAAGGAGCTGAGGTCCAAGGTTCTCTATCCACCTCAACATGAATATGCATACAAAGATTTTTTTTTTTATTAGACATTTTTCCTAACTGGTATAATACAAATTAAAGTCTACTTAATTCCATGAAGACTTGAATCAATTGCTAAGGTGTTCTTACAAGTTCTGACTGAAGTTCCAAAAAGCTAACATTTTGTCATTAATGAAACACAACATGGCTAACATATAAAAAGTAAAAAACAAAAACAAAAACAAAATAAACCTAAATAAAACTAAACATTGATCAATGCATGTACTGTGAACTGCAACTGCTATTATTTCTGTAGATTCCATATATTCTATTTTTTCTCTTCTTCTCAGGTATAGACATTAACTATCACATACCTATGTGCATTTTTTTTTAACAACAAAGTGCTATGATTCATGAATAGTAGAGTGACATTAATTTTACTTTTATTATTTAAGAATCTTCTTACTTGGAAAAAATTGAATTAGTAAGTTATGGGTTGTAACCCAAGTATAAATAATAAATAAATGCATTAAAAATTATGTCAGAAAATATATTTTTAAATCAAATCCACCCATGCATGTATGACCACAAAGAACACAATTATAGAGGAGATACTTTTTTCTACAATCTTTTACAAATACCTTTGAAATATAAAGCATATTACCTGTCAAAATTTCGCATGAAAAATTAATGTAAAAATTTTAAAGATTTCTAAAAATAGCAGTTTCCAGAATACTGTTTTATATCTAAAATATAAAAATAATGTCTTTTTGATTTTTTTTTTTAAAGATTTTATTTATTTATTTGACAGGCAGAGATCACAAGCAGGCAGAGAGGCAGGGAGAGAGAGAGGAGGAAGCAGGCTCCCCACTGAGCAGAGAGCCCGATGTGGGGCTCGATCCCAGGACCCTGGGACCATGACCTGAGCCGAAAGCAGAGGCTTTAACCCACTGGGCCACCCAGGTGCCCCCTTTTGATGCTTTTTAATCTGATGAAATTTCCATATTCTGCATACATTTGTTAGGTGTTTATTTTATTTTTTTAAAAATATTTTATTTATTTATTTGACAGAGAGAGATCACAAGTAGGCAGAGAGCTGAAGGCAGAAGCTTTAAACCACTGAGCCACACAGGCGCCCCTGTTAGTTGTTTATTAAGTTGGTAGATCACATAACATAAAAGAAATTCTTTCCTCTTAAGTTTAGATTTCATCAGAATTTTCCATGGGATATAAGAAAAATGGAAAACCATTTTAGTGAAATATCTCTAAATGAACTGTCTAAATGCCTGAGTCTCAAATGGTGGCTAGTGTATATATCACAAAATTACTATGTGACTTTGGACCAATCAAAAAATTTTGTCTCTACTTTATCTTGTATATCAAATAGGCATAATAATTCTTCCTACACTAAATTCTATACACTTTATTATGAATGCCATAATATGTAGCTAAGATGTTTTTAAAAATACAAGGTGAATTAATTAATTAACTAGTTAGTTAGTTAAAAAAAGATTTTAGAGAGAGAGCAAGAGAGAAGGGGGAGGAACAGAGGGAAAGAAAGATAATTTCCAACAGACTCCACACTGAGCACAGAGACCAATGTGGAGCTTGATCCCAGGACCCCAAGATCATGACCTGGGCCAAAACCAATGGCCAACACTAACTGACTGAACGACTTAGGTGCCCCACATTATTTAATTAAAAACAAACAAACAAACAAACAAACTTTTTTCTCTCTCCTATAAAAACTAGGAGTCTGTATTAAGAAGGTATTCATTTTCTAGAAAAGAAAAATGTTCATGTAAAAATTGTAAGGACCTCTTTAGCCAGAGCACTCCCACCTGGTTAAACAATGACTTTGTTGTTTATACAGTTAAACTTAAACTGTCCCTTCCCCCCTTCCCTCCAGGGGACTTACTTAAAAACAAGTCCAGGAAACTAGTCCCAGGTAACAAAGCCTAAACACAAGGGTGGGTCAGGCTAGGTCCCTAGATTGGGTCCCCAATCATTGAGGGGGGCACATACTGTCTCCCTAGCTACAAAGGAGTATGGGCCCCGCCCTTTGGGTGCTTTTTGGGTGCTAATTCTGACCAAGGTGATAGGCTAGTTCAAATGTCCACTATAGGGTAAATTGTAATTCAATTGATCACTTATGTGTGACCTAACATGACTGTGCAGCTTGCTTTGTGTGTTACAATCTACTTGGCCACCTGTGCGTGGCCAGGCCAAACCACATGGACTTTGCCCTTAAAAACTAGTCTGTGAAACAGAGAAAGGTCGCCCTCTCTGTAAGAGGCACAGCTCCGAACCGTCAGTTTGATTCTCAATGCTTGGCGTGAAATAAAGCTTTGCTTGACCTTCGCTTTGTATGAGTCTCACTCCTTTAATCACGGGCCCATTATTGGGGGACATTTCAAAAATGACCAAAAGCTCTCTGATTAGAAGTCAAGGGTAGCCACAGCAGAGGTCTCGACACCCCACTACTGCTCCTCACTCCCCACTATTTGCTCTCCGTAAGGAACAGGTGGAGAAGGCAGTCCCCCACTGCAAATGGCTTTTAAAGACACTGACTGGGAAGACAACCATGGAAGCAGAGGTGATGATTCACCAAATTAGAATTACTCTAACTGGCCACAGAATAAAATCTTTGTAGAAGATATGTGCTGATTTGCTCAGAGGCATAAAGGAAAAGAATCTCAAAGTGGAAGAACCAGTTCAGATGCCTACCAAGACTCTGAGAATCACCATAAGAAAAACTCCTGGTTGTGAAGTTTCAAACACTTGAGCTCATTTTCAGAAGAGGATTCACAAGTGACTCATTAATTTTTCAAGGTCCTTCTGAGATTGTTAAACAAATTATTTCTATCAGTAATGAGTCAGAAGTGGAGGTTCAAGTCACATTTGCGGATGCTTAAATCAAACTTTTAAATAAATTATCAACTGTCTAAAAAATAAATAAAAATGACCAAAAAAAGAATGATAAAAACAAACCCCCCAACATCCAAGAAGTTTGAAAATAAATTACAAAATTTGGTAAACATACTTAGAAAACCTAGGGTCTTTATGCCTGGTCTGTGAAAACCCTTTTACTGATTCATTCAAATAGCATTTTACTGCATTTAATTTGTTGTACTGTTAGAGTTCACTTAGGTTTTACTTATATTAAAAGAGTTAACACATGTAATATAGAGCATTCTGCTTATCTCATGTTAATAACTCAATACAAGCTAGCTGGAAACAATATTTATAGTAGTCATAATACTATTACCAATTTTTCTCACCGAAATTTCACCCACTCAGAGGCATGGATACAATATTGAAATGGCCCCTTTTTAAAATAGCCACATCAAGTGCCTCTTTTGATGATCTCATTTGTTGGTTAAGAAAGTTTCTCTCTACTTGTATGGAACTCGCTTTGACAAGTGATTGGAAAGATGAAACAACCTGGTAGAGTTCCTTTGATTGGATGCAAAGGTTTTCTGAAGTTCTGCCTGGTATCTGGACTAAAATTTAATGCATATATTATTGCTTTGGTATCTGAAAAAATTTAATCTAAAGTGATGTTAATTACTTGTTGTTTGCAGAGGGAAACATGCAGAGGATGGAGTAATAAAACTTGTGTTTAAGCATTTGAATTAAGTGGAGCAAGCCATCAGGCTGTTTTGCTGTAAACACTGTGCTGTGGCTTCCTGCATTATCTACAACCAATTACATTATTGGTTTAAACAATAGCCAGTGGTAAACCACATTTGCAATTTTTTAATGTAGTTTTTACCCTTGTTTGAAGCTTTAACACATACATGAATAGATTCATTAACAAGAGGTCATAGAAAAAGAGATTAAAAAGTCAAGGTGATGAAATTTCAGAAATAGCATATGAACAAGAATATAGGTGTCATCAAACATACACACACACAAACATTTTAAAGGTGAAACCAGACCGATAAGGTTGAAAGCACTGGAATTACTGTGGCAGTAAATAGGGAAATCAACAACAACAAAGAAGTCATTGTTATATAGAAACAATTCTAAAATAAGACTACATAAAAATAGCATACACTATGGAGATTCTTAGCTACCAGATGTAAATGGACACTTGATAGTGATGAGCAAAGGGAAGGCTAGCTGAATGCAAAGCACGAGCTAACACCCTGCACCTTCCCCACCCTCCATTCCTGGGTGGGACATGTGTGAAATTTTTCCAAGAATCTCCCAACTATCTTAATGTTAATGCCTTGCTAGAGGGGAAAACAACCTTAATAAGGCAAGACCTCTAGTATCTCTAGGTCCTCTTTAGCATATGAAAGTTCTTTCGAAACCTCCCTTTTTCCTTGCCTCCCCCAATCCCTTGTATATATTCAGCCACCCCTTAGGATCCCAGGGCAGCTGCTCTTTCTGCCCATGGGTTCCTGGTCCTGGGGCTTCAATAAAACCACCTTTTTGGTGTGTAAGCCTGATGATTCACAGACCTGTACCCCTAGGGCAAATAAAACATTACATGTTAATAAAAATAATTAATTAAACACACACACATAGATACACACACACACACACACACACGCCTTTTTGCACCTGAGATGTCTCAAGAATTCTTTCTTGGTCATTGGCTCCAGACCTCTTCCCAACATACTTCACCTATATTCCAAAACCACATCAATAGGACACTTCATTAACCTGAAAAAACTAGTACGACCTTTGTCAGATGAAACAATGACACACCATCACTGAGGCAGTGCTGTAAGTAATGGGCAAAGCTTTGTAACTGGGAGTGACAGAGGTATAAAATACCGTGAATTGAATTGTCAAGTGTTAAGAAATTAGAAAATCAGGGAAAAAAGTACAGCTAGAAAACTAAAATTTCCAACATGGAATTTTAAAGTGGCAAGTGTGGACCAAGGAGACAAGGAGACAAGGAGGCTATAAAGCAAGCACAAGTGTTTATTTTGAATCTCAGGGAGTGTAACCCTGGAGACACACGGTCAACTGAAATCTCTGTGTGTGTGTGTGTGTGTGTGTGTGTGTGTGTGCGTGTCTGTGTATCTGTGAGTGTGTGTGTGTGTACACATATATCCTATGATATGGATTCTTCCCAGCACACTTATAGGGCTAAATAAAGGGTTTTTGCGAGGTTATTGCTTCAGCGCAGGACACATAATTTATAAGGAACATGAACATATTCCGTATACATGTGGAAAGCAACCCATGAGAATGGAACCCATAAGAAGGGATGAAATCTGAATCTTAGTGCTGTCAAGCCTCCTACTTCCAGTGGAAGTATTCTTCAGCATAATGATGAACTTTTAGAATATAAGTGAGGTTCAGTGGAACGAAGTCTGGAGTCCACAACCAGGAAATAATTCTTGGGATGTCTTTGGTGCAAAATGGTGGCTTATTAAAGGACAGGGACAGGACCC
The DNA here is from genome assembly GCF_020171115.1 of Neogale vison. NCBI lineage: Eukaryota > Metazoa > Chordata > Mammalia > Carnivora > Mustelidae > Neogale > Neogale vison. Next base: position 17,776,097 of record NC_058100.1, read on the forward strand.
ACAGGCAGAAAAATCTGCTGCCCTGGGGTTAGGTGAGGGGTGGCTGATTATATAGTATGGGGTTGGGGAAGGTAAGGAAAAAAGGAGGTTTCACAAGTAGGCACAGAGGCAGGCAGAGAGAGAGAGAGAGGAGGAAGCAGGCTCCCTGCTCAGCAGAGAGCCCAATGCGGAACTCAACCCCAGGACCATGAGATCATGACCCGCGCTGAAGGCAGAGGCAGCGGCCTAACCAACTGAGCCACCCAGGCGCCCTCAAAAGAACTTTCATATGCTAAAGAGGGCCTACAGGATACCTAAGGCCTTGCCATTGACAAGTTAAGGTTGTTTTTCCTTTTAGTAAGGCATTAACACTAAGAGTTGGGAGCTTCCTGGAGGAATGTCACATACCTGCTATCACAATGAGCTTTAGGTTTAGAAGAAATTTAATTTTCCCTCTGCCTTAGTCTCCCTCAATTTTATGGAGGGGAGCATGATGTTAGGGCTTCAGGGACCGAGTTATGGGTGTCTGAAAGTTAGGCTATTGATAAGAAAGCTTCTTCCTTATAAATCACTAGGACATTTGTAAACTGAGGGAGACTCAGTTTTACAGATTCTGATTGAAAGCTCCCCCAATAATGGGTCCGTGATTAAAGGAGCAAGACTCACACAAAGCGAAGGTCAAGCCAAGCTTTATTTTGCTCCAAGCATTGAGAATCAAACCGAACATTCAGGGCGGCACCTCTTATAGAGAGGGCAACCCCTCTCTGCCCCAGACTAGCCTTTAAGGGCAGAGGCCATGTGGTTGAGCCTGGCCACACACAGGTGGCCAAAGACATTGTAACACACAGAGAAAGCTACACAGTCATACTAGGTCAAACATAAGTGACCAATTGAATTACAATTTACCCTATAGTAGACATTTGAAGTAGCCTATCACCTTGGTCAGAATTAGCGTCCAAAAGGCGGGGCCCATGCTCCTTGGTAACTAGGGAGACAGTATGTGCTCTTACTGATTGGATACCTCCACCTGGCCCGACCCACCCTTGTATTTGGGCTTTGTTACCTAGGACTGGTTTCTGGGACTTGCTTTTAAGGTAAGTCCCCTGAGGGGAAGGGGGCAGGGACAGTTTAAGTTGTACTATATAAACAACAAAATGACTGTTTAATCCAAGATGGAATCACTCTGGCTAAATAGGCCCTTACAGTGATCTCTACGAGTTAACTATTTATTTTGTCTAAGAATGTCACACCTATTACAAAGAGGGGAGGGGTGTAGGGTGCCAGCTTCTGCTTTGTCCTCAGCTAGCCTTCTGTTCCTTCATCAGTAAAATGGAGCCCTTCATCATGACGCTGGCTCAGGATTCAAGAAATTGAAGCAGGGGATTCGGGAGATGGAGACGCTCTGGGCCCTACTGCTTCTCACAACAACCACATGATCCAGCAGCTAGATAACAACATCATGTGTGAGCTGCAACAGCCCTGCATGCCCTGTACACACCTTCTAGTGCAAACATAAGGCAGCTGCTATTTCTCTTGTGCCTGAAATTCTTCCACAAAATGTCTTATTCCGCATGATAACCTGAGACTATTCAAAGAAGAGAATTCTAGGAAAAGTGATTTTCTAAACTGGCACAGTGCAAAGCTACCACAAAAGAAATTTTAAACATTGCATAAATCAACTATTAGCTGCTTTAATCAACACCAGAATATAGCAATTTCTTTTTCTCAACAGCAAAGATCTCCATTTCTACTCTTTTAGGTTTCTACAATTATAAAATTAACTTGAGCTCATCGTCATCTCAAAATGTTTCTCCTATGTAATCATAAGCTACAATATCCCTATTCTGTTTCTTATAAGTGATATAATATTCATATGTTTATTACACCAATTACCTATTTTTCCTTGACTATCTAATTTTTTGTTGAGTTTCTGTTTGAAATATTCTGTTTATGTTACCCCTAACTCCTTCCAGATTTGAAACATAATAATGCAAGTCAGAGCAGGAAGATACATGTACAAATGTATGTAAACATACATGCTAAAGCTGATGTGTTACATGTGCCTTTGAGAGTCAGAGTGAGGAAATATTCATAATGACTACTGCTACTCCACCCAAGACATTATATTCAAGAGGGGATATAGGTTACAATACAAAAAGAACTTTTTTAGGTTGTTGTTTGTCATGAGTAGGAAAGACAAAATTAATAAAAGTCTAATCAAAGTTTCACTAACTTTCATAACTTCTTGTTGGAAGAATAAAATATTTTTCTTCAACCTTTGTATCCCATCAGACCACCTCACTTAGAAGAAAGAATAGTTCACCCAACCTACATATTGAAAAAGATGGGAAAGAACAGAAAAAAAAAGAAGAGTGGAGGGGAGAAAGTAGGAAGCAACAGCTGTGTATACAGAATATTGATATATAGTCTAGAGAAGATTTAATCTCAAATTAATTAAGGTGAATATTCTTGGAAAAATAATTCCCTGTCTTTTCTTCTCTAAAATAAATCCTCTTTCAAAATTAAATGGTATAACATTAAATGTCAATGAATGGTAAAGCTGCCACCACAAGTATCTATAGAACCCTAGGAGTTCAGAAAGCCCCTTGGGATAGCTTCTAATATGTAAATTTCTGGGTTGGGAGGGGAAGAAAAGAACAAAATGAACAGGAAACTTAATTTATGTTTGAAACTAATCAGTGCCTAAAAAACTTATGTTCTCTTAGATTTCTTTTTAGACTGCTATATTTGTGACTTTTATCAAAATTGTGTTTATTGTTCTGAAAATAAAATGAAAGGTGTTGACATCCAGCACGACTCTATGCCTACTGTTGGATCAGAACAGTTATAATAAATGACTTGGAAGTGATTGTCAATTTCATTTTAACTAGCTAGTTTCAACAACATGTCAAAATTTGAGATTGTCACTACACTTTTGCAAATTTGAAATAGAATTGTTCAAAATGTTTTAAAAGTTAGACTTTGTTAGGTTGTAATGCAATACAAAGCTTGCTACATTTAAAGAGAAAATAATCTTTCACTTGTGTCAAATTAGGAGGGAGCTCTTAAACAGGAAATTGATTCCCAGAGGTTAAAATGACTTTGCTAAGAATAAAGCATTCAACAATGTAAAATTTTCTTTCTTGGCAAATTTACTCTCAGGTGATCACTTTAGGAAAAAGAGATAACTAAACTTTTCATGATATTATTTTTAACAAGGTGGAGAAAGTGCACTGAGGCATTAGTAAATTTAGCATATATAGACCTAGGAGTATAATTGAGGCAAAGACTATTATTATTCTAATGCCATCCTGGAGAAAAAGCTCTTAGTGGTATGTAGTAGAACCAAATACTTGTTAGCAAGCTCTAGATATTAAATATTTCTTCCAGTGATTTTGACAAAAGATGTACAAAAAGAGAATTGAATTTGGGGATAAATAATAGCAATAGATTTGACACACTGAGATGAATAATATTTATAATATCCCAAATAGGATAAGTCTAATAAGTTAAAATATCACAGTGGTTACTGTAAATTCTAAAGTTAGTATTAAAAGAAAAAGAGATACTGAATTCAGTATCAGCTAGATACCAAAGTGGAAAAGAAACATAGATGGAGAGGTGAAACTAAATATTGGTCCAAAATTGCAGTAAAGATTAGTCCGAACAGACATAAGAATGAGAATCAGAAAACACTGATATATCCACAGAGAAAACCAACAAATAGACCATATTGGACAGGAAGGATAAATCAGTCTAATTCACATGTTATGTCTACATATTTCCACTGTGTTAAAATATTGAGTCGAAGGACAAACATATTGGGTCATTCTGTACTCAGATACTTACTCAAAGACTGTGGAAATAATATAAAATAAAATATTACTCAAAGAATATGGCTAGAAGTAAGCAAATCAAATTTTATTATCTTCTTCCCAAACAAAACTATCTTGTATATGACATAAACGTTACATGGACATTTAAGAAAAAGCATATTCCATTCTAAAAAATAGTAACAGCAGACTTCATGGCTGTGATCCCAGATGCATTGTAGAAAAGGAAGACTTATGTAATTATACTCTTTTCCCATTTGAGGTACTCTGGTAGAAAAATAATAATAATAATAAGGTAATCCTTTATGGCTTCACCCTCTTATTATAAAACATAGATAAAATTGTTCAGGAGTATAATCTTTAAAATTACCACCAAAATAAAATTCAAAAGCCTGACTCATATAGAAATAAAATACTCTCCTGGTTTATTTGTTAAAATATTTTCAACTTTGAATAAGTCTCTTAAGTGCAGCCAATGATTTCTAGAGGCAGAACTAAAATGTGTTAATGTATCAGCTTTATCATGACATATATATGCCTCGTTACTGTATTACAACCAACTGTAGTGCCTTCGGTATGTGTCTCTTTTCTGGAATCTCTTTACAAACCTCAGGTTGACAAGGTCAGTGCCATTTATCTAGGCTCATTAGATAATTTGGGAATGAATGGATAAAAATTCACAAGAAATACAAAGTCAAACAAAGCTTTGTTTAAATTCCCCTACCCACATACACTTTTCCTTATAACTAACTTCTTTATTCCCTTATAATAATTTTATTTCAATTATTTCTAGGACATAAAAGCCATGATGACAGTTTAGAAGTTGATTTGAATGTGTCTGATTTCTCCCAAGTAATGTAAATTTTGTAATATTGGCAGGCTTTAAGGAAAGATTTTTACCTTCATACCTTATTCAGTTGGGATAAATAAATTCTATCAATAAAGCATTTTATTAACTCTGCTTATAGTATATACAGTAGTCATTTGTTTTGTCAATAAATTGCTGGTTTTATTAGTCATGCCATTTTAAACAGAGCATAAAGTGCAGCTACATAATAACCTAAAGCAGAGAAGAAAAGCTTTTACTGACAATATAAAAAAAAAAAAAAATGGAGAATGTGAAAATGTGACTAGTAAAATAAAAATTTGATACCCCAACAAGGACTCCAGAATTTGTTCAAAAAAGAGAATAACACTATTTTAGCAGTGAGAACAAATTTTCCTTGCAGTGTTGTACATCATATATTAGTATAAAATTACCTATTTTTTAGTAACAGCCTGATAAATATATCTTGAGTGAATCTATAGTTGATAAGTATCTATACATATATATAATGATTCATTTTGCAAGTACTTAAGATTGACATTCAAGTTTTTAGTTTCTCTTTTATAATTTTCCTAATATGAGAATTTAATATTACAAGTTTCCCTTTATTTAACACAGTTACTGTATCACAACTTTTTTTTTTAATATGCAGTGATTCCTTTTTTTTTTTTAAAGATTTTTATTTATTTATTTATTTGACAGAGAGAGATCACAAGTAGGCAGAGAGGCAAGCGGAGAGAGAGAGAGGAGGAAGCAGGCTCCCTGCTGAGCAGAAAGCCCGATGTGGGACTCGATCCCAGGACCCTGAGATCATGACCTGAGCCGAAGGCAGCAGCTTAACCCACTAAGCCACCCAGGCGCCCTGCAGTGATTCCTTTAACTATTAGTTCCCAGAAGGTTTTTTGTTCCTATTATGACTTCTTCTTTGACTCATTAATTATAGTATGTGTGTTTTTAATTACCAAATATAAGAGTTGCAAAATCTAGAGATATAGTTTGCAAAATATACATTGTTTGAATATTTTTGAGGATGCTCTATGAATAAATTTAGCAAGTATTTTATATAGCATATATTATGTCTGAAACAGTTCCAAATGGCTCACATATCTTATGACATTTAATCATCTTCAGAACTATGAGATTATGGTCTCCACATTTATGTCACATTTTATAGTACAGGGCATAGGTTGCTAAAAATGACATGAGATTATGGAGATGAGTTGTTTAAAAGTAACATATAACAGTTCCAAGGCTGAATTATAATAAGGTTCCTCAGCCTTTCCTCTGTTTATAAAAATTAAAACAACTCTACAGAACCTTCTTGTATAAAAATGGAACAGAAATATGCAAAGTGGTATCTCATGCTGAGAAAATATCCATCTTGACTATGTGAATTTTCTCCATCGCTAAGGATGAAAGAGTATACCCTGAATCAAAATCAGCATCATCTCACGTGGAAGGGGATGTGCTCCAGTGAAACTGATGTGGAACTGAAAGCTTTGTTATAATGAAAGCAGCACAGGCAATAATAAACCTTGAATAAAACAAAACAAAACAAAACAAAATAAAACAAGAGAAGAACCTAATGCCAGGAAAACATTTATCTTCATATTGATTTACTGTGTCAAATACGTTCTCTCACCCCCAAATCCTGGCGGCTGACTCTTAATGGCTCAACTGAATTGAACAAAAGGCAGAGAGAAGTAGAGTTTCAATGCACAGGTCTCAGCTTCTCACTGTACAGAACAGGATGAAAGAGGGAGAATACAGCTAGAGGAGAACATGGAAGATAAAAACATACATCTAAAGACAATACTTTTGTTATCCAGTTATCACAAACGCAACAGTGTCTCATGCTAGCAAGTGAGCAATGTCTTTATACTAATTGTAGTAAGAATAAATTATCAAGTATACTTCATAGGCTTAAAAAAAAAAATTACTGGGCACCTGGGTGGTTCAGTCAGTTAAGCACCTGTCTTCGGCTTGGGTCATGATCTAGGTCCTGGGATCAAGTCCCACATCAGTCTCCTCGCTCAGCAGGTAGTCTGCTTCTCCCTCTACCCCTCCCCCCTGCTTATGATCTCTCTCTCTCTAATAAATAAATAAAAATAGTTTTAAAAAATTACTTGTGGGATAACAGGTGACTCAGTTGATTGAGCACTGAATTCTTGATTTTGGCTCAGGTCATGATCTCAAGGCCATGCGATCAAGCCCTCATTAGGCTCTAAGCTTAACAGGGAGTCTGCTAGAGATTCCACCTTTCCTTCTTCCTTCTCCCTCTGTTTGTTCTCAACCCCCCACCCCCTGCTCCTGTGCTCATTCACTCTCTCAAAATAAATAAATAAATATAAATTAATAAAATTAAAATTTAAAAATTTAAAAAATAAATTACTTGAAATAAAACTAAATTCTGATTCTAGTGAGGGAATTATAAGTAGAAATATTGCATTGAAAGATGAATACAATTTCTTAATTTTTAAGTTAAATATTTTGCGTTTTCTTATGCTCATTAAAAAAGGTTTCTGATACACATGTCCCATAATGAATAAATTAATTAAAATAAACTCTAATACTAAGTATAATACTTTAATATGAAATAAACTATAAATATCCTATATTTAGTATATTTTTATATGTCAAAATATTTACATATAAAATAAGATTTTAATAACAAATTATTTTAAATCAAAATCACTCTGTTTTGAATCCAGTTATTAAAAGAAGTACGTATGTTTCCTAAGGGAGTATTAGTAATTTAAGGTGTAGTCTTCATGGATTTATTCTTTAGGAGATTTTTTGCATTTATAATTATGAAGGATTCTCTTTTATTTTTAAAAATTTGTTAATTTTAGTATGGTGATAAGAATAATTATTGCATCATTTTATATGTTAAAATACTGTCTTATTACATATAGAAATTTTTCTGAAACTAATCTTAACTCAATGAAAAATATTAGATTTACCTGTTCTAAAGTAATGAAAGAAAGCTTGTCCAAGGGAAGATGGGAAATTAAAGACTGACCCTACACCTCTGTCACTTTTGACCAACATTTTTTTAAAATCCCAATATTACTGTTTTTAAAACCAACAGGGAAAAAAATAAATGTTGTTTGCGGCTCACAAACCTCTTCTTTATATTCATTTGAATCATGATTATATTAGGAACAAGTATAAAAATAAATGCAAGTATAAGTAAAAAAATGTACATCTTATTAGCTTGAATGGTAAACATTTCGAAGGAAGAACTACTTGTATTGTATGTAGTATTTTCTCTGTTTAATGTATTTGTATCACTGATGAAATGACTTTCTTATACCATAGAACCTGCACCAGATTTCCCTTCAGAATACAGTTGTTCTAAGTAAAATTTAAAAGAAAATGCTCATGGAGAAGTGGTTTCTTGAAATGTTTAATGTTTAGTAGTTGGTGATCACAGGGACCAAAGAACATGTTATTGTTTTGTTCAATTTGTTAAACATTCTATTGCCTCTAGTATAATTTAATTTTTACTTAGTAGCAAAATATTGCTCCAGGCCCTGTTTATAACAGTTACATATAAATCTTTAATATTATTCAGTCCCACCTAACTGAGGAATTTTCCTTTATTTTTCTCTATGATAATAAGTCAAATGCTATATTTATTCCCAGGTTGTAATCATTTTTATCAAAACCAAATGTTTTATATTAAACCTATGACTTGGCCCCATTCTCCTCAGAGGTTATTCATTAAAATTGATTATTTTTTCCTGAAATGATATGATATAAATTCCTTTTTTCTCCCTTTAAGGTACAGAGTTGTCAGGTTATTTTTTAATATACAAAATGGCATTTAAAACTTTACTGTATTTCATGACCATGCTGGAAACTGCAGAGCTGATTTAGTACATTTCCACTACTATGTGTCCCTGTTTTATAGCTGCACGAAAGTAAACCTACCTGAATATGAAACTGATCTTCTAAGTTCCAAAATCATAGATATGTGAAAAGTATTGATAGTTTCTGACTTTTCCTTTCTTTCTTTTCCTATCCCTTTAACCTTAGTCCAAACATTTCTTGAAAGGATCTGTCCCTTACGGTGCCTGGGTGGCTCAGTGAGTTAAGCGGCTGCCTTCAGCTCAGAATCCTGGGGTCCTGGGATTGAGGTCTGCATCAGGCTCCCTGCTCAGTGGAGAGCCTGCTTCTCCCTCTCCCTCTGCCTGCCGCTCTGCCTATTTGTGCCCTCTCTTTATCTCTCTCAAATAAATAAATAAAATCTTTTAAAAAATCTATCCTTTATATAAGGTATGTAATCGTTAGTCAATATTCATTTTTAATGGGTTAAAAGTGTAGAAATTAAAAAGCTAATTTGTTGAGTATGTGTGCTGAAATAATTTCTGAAGAAGACCACCATTATATGAGGGTCATATCCATGTCCTGTTCCAACCTCTCACACTATATCTAAGAAATCACCAACTGCCCAATTCCTTATCCTCCACACATTTGTTTGCTAATGTGAGATCTACAGTTCCTCTTAATTCTCACCAAGTTAGCAGTTTATTTTAATCCTATTTCCTCATGTCCAGACTCGGATCAGAGCTGAAGTTTCATTGCATCTAACCTAACACTCTCCCATTTATTCTGAACCTAACACATTTCATTTTGTGGACATTTTTTATTTTATTTTAATTCCAGCCTAGTTAGCAGACAGTGTAATATTTCAGGCGTACAATTTAGTGATTCAGCACTTCTATAGAACACCCAGGGCTCATCACAAGTCCACTCCTTAACCACCATTACCTATTTCACCCATCCCCCCTCACCTGCTTCCCCTCTGGTCACCATAAGTTTGTTCTCCATAGTTAAGTCTGTTTCTTGGTTTGTCTATCTCTTTTCTTTTCCTTGGCTTGGTTGTTTTGATTCTTAAATTCTACATGTGAGTGAAATCATAGGGTATTTTCCTTCTCTGACTTATTTTGCTTAGCATGATACTCTCTAGCTCCATCCATGTCTTTGCAAATGACAAGATTTCATTCCTTTTTATTGCTGAACTAGTATCGTTTTTTAAAATTTCCAAAACCACATTTCCCTTATAGCTTTTCCTCTCAAAATTTTTAATGGATCCTTAGCGTCAAAGAAAATGTTAATACTGCGACATTAAACTCAAGGCCCTAGAAAATGCCAGCCTTCCAGGGTTACCTTCCACTTTTCTCCTACATAGAGAATTTACTTCAGTCAAGCCATGCTACTTGATACATAAAATTTTCATTGCATTTTCCACTACTATTCTTTTATCACACCATTACCCTTTTATGTAAAATGGATTCTTCTCCCCATATTTTTCTCTAAGTTCTACCCTACCCTTCAAGCTCTAGCTAGCTTAAATCTTGCTTGTTCCAAAAGCCCATTTTTAAGCACTCCAGGCAAAAGTGTTATTGTTTCTACTCTAAACGACTATGTAATTCCACATCTGTCTACACTTATGAATGTATTATTCACTAGTCCATGGAACTGTGAAAGTCATTTCATATGTTTAATTTCCTAGATTGATTTTAGAGACCTATTTGTATCACCCTGCCTCTTAGGAGGGTAGCTTCCCGACATTGAATGTATATTTGATGAATGAAGATGGTATTTACCTAATAAGAAAAGTGGAAAATAATAGAGGAATTTTTCAAAAGAAAGAGTTAATTTATAGTACTACAAATACTTAGTTTCCTCCTAGAGTGTTCTTCCTTATTTCATGTCTGTCTTCAGTGATATTATGGTTTAACATTTATTGAGCATAGAAAATGTGCTTGGCACTGAACACAACTCAATAGGTAGGCATGGATTCTGTTCAATGAGCTTGAAATATTCATCATAAAAATAGGGCCAAAAAGGATATGAATGATTCAGACCAAAGTGATATCTTTATTATCAGCTCCTTCTTTTCCATTCTTTCTGTTTACTCCCTTGTATATTCATCTACATTAAGAATCTCATCAATCCACTGCATGTTCACCATTTCTCTATTTCCTCATGTTCACTTATGCCAACTGTATCCTACCCTAAGGAAAGAAACCAGACTAATTTCACAAACAAAAAGACCCTGGATTACATGTTCTCTCTAGCTTCCCAGTACAGTTTTATTTCCTATCATAGCCATATCAAAATTAAGAATCTTTGTTTCAAGTAGCAAAAATCTTAAACCAAATAGTTTTAAGCAAAAAAATGGAAATATCTATATTATGCACCTTAAAAAAAGCTTGCCTTGATAGGAAATTTCAGTACTTATGCTTCCATCTTTTCCACAAGCCAGTTTCCACAAATGATTATTAGAGCTATGGATCTCCTGTTCTTAACCACCATGACTTGGGGGAAGACAATATGCATCACTGTCTTTAAAATCCCAACCCAGGCTTATCACATGTATTGACTCTGATTGGTTACTTGCCCATTTTTGAATCAGTGGCCTGGCCATTGGTACAGGCTATGCTTACAGACAAGCCCTTGAACTGGAATGAGATAAACATTTGTGAAGATGCAAGAGAGGTAACTTTTGCAAGCAAAATCTTTGTGCTATTGATTAAATAATGGATTATAAATGTATGTGACAAAGAACAAATACATACGATGCTTAGCATCTAAACTTCTTGACTTAGCTGGCTGTATCATTCATTTTCCTTCTCATTTACACCTAACAAAAATGTGCTCAAATTTTTAACTTCTCTATCCAAATCTATATGTAACATCTACTTTTTTTTAGCCTTTTATTTATTTATCTATTTATCTACTTTATTTATTTATCTATTTATTTATCTCAACAAATGTTGAGAGTTTTCTCTGTCCCTGTCGCTCTAAGTAGACTCATAAAAACAATAGACATTTTTGTCTTAATGAAGCTGGTGTCCAGGAAAAGGAGACGAATGGGCATTAACCATTCTAATTTCAGGAATGTATAAAGTATGTAGGAGTGCCAGAGTAGGCCCCACTGAGCAAAAAACATTTAAACAAGACACTGAGGGAGGTGAGGAAGCTTGCCAGTTGGCTGTATGGGATGCAAGATTCCAAGCAATGAGAAGCTCCAACACCAACAACCTAAGGAAATGAAATACTGGAGTAGATAACAAATGGCAGGGAGCCTGCTGTGGCTGCGAAATTGCTTCAAATAAATGTAGAAAAGTTTAGGTCAGAGTTCAGGTTTAGGTATATTCAGAATGGAAAGCCATTATAGGAGTCCAGATTTTTTACTCTGAGTAAAATGGACTGGCTCTCGAGCATTCTGGACAGAGGGGTACGGTGATCTCATTTTTATCTTAGAAGGAATTGCATTCTTGTTTGAGAATACGGTAGATCAGCAAAAGGGAGATTCTTTGATGAGGTTGATAATTCCAGAGAGAGATCTTAAGAGCTCTGAACAGCGTGGAGGTTGTTAAGGTGGTGAGAGAAAACAAATTTTGAGTATATTTTTATGGAGGAGCCAAGAGAATTTCTAATAATTTGAATAAGAGGTGTCAGAAAAAAAAAAAAAAAAGAACTAACAAACAAACAAACCAAACAGGAAATATGAATGATTTGTTCTTATTTGGCCTCAGAAATTGTAATCAAGGAATTTCCTTCAACTAAAACGAGAGGACAGGACATAGAGTTACCATAGGTGTAAGATTTAGACTTCAATTTTGATTGACTAAATTTCACTATTCAGTAATAGAATACTTCTCAGATTTTATGTGCTTAAGTCACTTTGTGATACTAGTAAAATAGTAAATGTCAATTTAATAGAGTAGGACTTTATAAAGTGCATTTTCAACATATTCCCAAGCAATGTTCATACTACTGATGCTTCGACCAGATTTTGAGTAGCATAGTGTTGGACAACCAAATGAGAAGTTGACTAAGTGCCTGGTTCTTAGACGAGAGCTCTTCTTATGGATAAAAAGTTAGAGTTAACAAAATGTAGATGATATTTAGAGCTATAAAAGCACCAGATTACCAAGTGAGAGACTGTCTATAGGGGATCTAGAGTTGATATCTTACACTTCCCGGGATGAAGAGACCTGGAAGAAGAAGAAACAGTAGTGTAGATTGAAAAGGAATATTAATGTAACAAGATAAGCAAGGTTAATGTAACATAATACAATTTAAATGTTGAGAGTGTAGAAAGGAAGAAGGAGTGACCAAATATGTCAAATTAAGAATTGAACAACTAAGAGGAGGAAAGAATGTTGTCTATCAGAGGCAACATTTTGGAGTTATTTGGTAATCTTAAGAACAGTTGGTTAAAAAAAAAAAAAATGGTTTTGGTATTATGGTGAAGCAAAAGCCAGAATGTATTGTTTTAGAAAAAATGAAAGGAGAAGGATTGTGAACAGTATGTATAAACACATCCTCAGGAGATTTGCTTCATTAGGAGCAAAAATATATGTTAGTAACAAGCAGGTCATTAAGATTAACTTCTTGGTGTTTGTGTGCTTGTTTTTAGTTAGAAGAGAACTAATAGTTATTTAAATGGCATAGCTAGTAGAGAATGAACATTTGATAATATACAAGAGAGAGTTTTTGAAACAGGGTCCTTGAATAGAGGATATATGATTGAGATCTATTACAGTCAACATGATTTATGAATGCTGGTATTTACCTCTGTCTTCTGCCTGGCTATTTGGATTTCTACACCATAAGGTTCTTCTTTATTCCCCTTTCCACACTGCAGTCTTTAGGAAGAAGTTACAGTATCCAGTCCTCACTTAAGAAGTGGGAATTTATGCTTTATTATGTAATTCGTATTGGGATCATCTGCATAAAACATTTGTATCTTTTCTTGAATTTATTAATTTTTCAAGTATTTATGTATTGTAGTATGGACTAAAAGTCATATCTTTTATGCTTTGAATTACAATTCTATGCTGCATTTTTTGCTAAACAGTTTTAGCTTTAGCCATTTTGAGCTCCTTCATATGGCTCTTTAGCTCCTGAGCTCCTTTGACGTATAGACATCAATTTGTACTCTTTTGTGGGATAGGGGAGGGGGATGCACTTCCTTATTTCCTGGCACAAGAATTTCCAAGCTCATCATAATTATTTTCTGTCTCGGTCCTAGAGCCAAGTGTTTCTCTAAGAAGTCTTGATTCATTTTATTGGAGAGTAGTATTCAAAACAAAGATCGGGGTGCCAGGTGGCTCAGTGGGTTAAATGTCTGCCTTCTACTTGGGTCATGATCCCAGGGTCCTGGGGTTGGATCCTGGTTGGGGCTTTTTCCTCTACTTCTGCCTGCTGCTTCCCCTGCTATGCTCTCTCTCTCTCTTTCTCTCTCTGACCCTCAAATAAATAAAATCTTAAAAAAAAATAACGACAAAGATCTATGTACTAGGTGTGCTTATCAAACCTGAAGTGTAATATGGCAGTCACTCAACCAGGTGGCAATCTGACGTACAGGAAGCTTGTTATATAATACCTGCACCCAGGTCCTTTTACACATTCATCACTCTATATAGATTATCTTCCTTTTCACTGATATAACTGCTATTCAACCTTTACAACTCTGTGTAAAGGGTTATGGAAACCTCAAAATAATATATTTTCTAAAAACAGAGATGAAATAGCAGGAAGCTGGATTTTTATGTCAGAACTTCAATTAAGAATACAAAATAGAGGTATACATAGAAGGAAGCATAACACACATTTATTGGAATAACCTAAAAGACACACTTTATCATACTGAATGAGGCATTTAAGAAGGAAATTATTAGTACACAGAGCTTTAGGAATGGCTATAATTTTAGTTTTGGATCCTCTATAGCAAATTAAATCAAAATGAAGAAAGATTATAATTCAGAAAAAAGTAACACTGTCTTTGGCTACTAGAGAGAGTCATGGAAACTATACCTGTACTCTCCAATCTAAAGGGTAAATTTTATAAAATTGGACTCATATTGGAAAACACGTAAGCACCTAAAATAATACTATAGTGTTTATTTTGTCTTCTCTAATCAGGTAACTTACCCTTTTAAACTTTCTCATTTTAAATATCTTTCAAATATTTTAATTTCTTTTATTTATTTGGTACGCAGAGAGAGAGGGAGAGAGCACACAGCAGAGAGCACAAGCAGGGGAGGGGCAGAGGGAGAGGGAGAAGCAGGTTTCCCACTGAACAGGGAACTCTACATGGAGTTCTGTCCGAGGAACCTGGGATCATGACCTGAGCCAAAGGCAAACACTTAGACTGAGCCACCCTGGCAGCCTGAAGTATTTTAATTTCTTTTATTTAGTTATCCATGACAAGTTTTATAATCTATAAGACACATAATAATACAGAGGCCAAAAAGTAGTTCATTGTCTAGAGCATATTAAGTAAGCAATATCCTCATTAATATAAAATAATCCTTAAAAATATTAAGACTGGGGTGACTGGGTGGCTCAGTGGGTTGGGCCTCTGCCTTCAGCCCAGGTCGTGATCCCAGGGTCCTGGGATCGAGTCCAGCATCAGGCTCTCTGCTCAGCAGGGAGCCTACTTCCACCTCTCTCTCTCTGCCTGCCTCTTTGCCCACTTGTGATCAATGCCTGTCAAATAAATAAATAAATAAAATCTTTAGAAAAAAAATATTAAGACCTTTTGCTATTTAATATTTCAACGGGGTTAGATCAATCAATGGGCTGTACCTTTCACTGATAATCATATTAGCGTGGATTTTAAATTCTCTAAAATATAATAATTACTATCATTATTAAAAATTATTTCCACAGGGGCGCCTGGGTGGCTCAGTGAGTTGGGCCTCTGCTTTTTGTTCAGGTCATGGTCTCAGATTGCTGGGATCAAGCCCCACATCAAACTCTCTGCTCAGCAGGGAGCCTGCTTCCTCCTCTCTCTCCGCCTGCCTCTCTGCCTACTTGTGATCTGTGTCTGTCAAATAAATAAATAAAATCTTAAAAAAATGATGTCCACTTAGCAAACAGTGTTACTATTTCTTCTTTTCTACATGGATTTTAACAAATGGAAGATCATCACAATCACTTCAGTTATTATAACTGGTTCATAAACTGTACTGATATTTGCATCAAATTTTGTTATGGTTTCCAAAGAAAAGACTATTTGTTGGTTATGCATTATAAATATGAACAATTTACATTTTATAACTTACATTTTACTGGCTATTTCTTAGAGAGGTTATTTGAGGAAACCTTTGATATAATTATATTTACCAAGTTTTTACTGATATTAAATTTTTGATGGCATATTTCACAATATGTAAATATATGTCAAACACTTTGAGTTCATTTTCATGATGTTGTATAGTAATGTTTTATAATAATTACAGATTTTATAATGTAAGATGTTTTACAATAATATAACTAATGCTAGTAGAAATAGAAAACTTAGAAAAAGATTCTCCCATCTATACTTCATATTACATGTATAATGTTGAAAGAAATCACTTACTAGCTTTCAAATAAATATGACATTTATGTATGAAAACAAATCAATATGAGTGATAAAAATGAATGAATGCTTCAGTATTTTTAATAGAAATAAAATTTGATCATACTGATTACAGATAAAAATAAATCCACATGGGATTTTAAAATGACATAATTTTTGATAGTTAAGAAATCTTACAGTTCTTAAGGATTTTTGAAAATATTAAAGGTAACTAGAAAACAAATATAACTTGAAAATGTAATTGTAGCCTGATTACTTGCAAATATTTAAGTTATGTGACTCTGACTAAATGATTTTTTATTTATTTGAAAGAATGTAGAAATATTTATGACAAGTCAAAATTTTTGTTCTTATCTTTTGCCTTTTGCAGAGATCACAGGCCTCACATGTGTCAAATTCTTCTGAAATGAGAAGGCATAAACTAGTGTTATGATATTCTACTGCAGTCAGAGGAAGTAGAGAGGGCAAGATTTAGACATGGAGCAAGAATACCAACTTTCTCTTGTCATGTCAATATTATGACTTCCAGTTAATTTTTAGTGGCCTCAAAGTACTTTGATTTTCTGAGGCCCTTTTTCCTCATCTGTGAAACACTGCACTCTGATATCTTCACTTTTAAAGATGAGAACACTAAAGCTTTCTGTATACACTTCACAGATTGTGAAGAATAAATTAGTCAATATATTGCATATGTTTTATATGTTTTAATAACAAAATAATTTGAATTATTATAATGAAAAGTATGTATTTAGTAAAAATATTTCTAAAAGTGCTTAAATATTCTAAAGCATCTAATTACATATGCCAAATATTTCTGAGGTTTTATGTGTGTAAAACAAAGGAAGTACATATTTTACATATTTATATGTTAGAGTATATATAGATTTTAAATGCATAAAGTGTGATTTATACATATATCATCAACACAAAACATAAATTCAGAAGTATTGTCTCAGAGGATTCTGGAAAGGTGTCAGGATAGGAAGCACCAGGAACATGTTTCCCTATGTAAATGAAAATTGCACTAGTAGAATCTGAGTAATTATTTTGGCACCGTGGATTCTATTAAAGGCTTGTAACCTCTTCAGGAAAACTTGATGACAAATTATGGCCAGTTTTGGTGCTTAGCTCAGTAGTAAATACCCATCCTTGCCTGGTGCAGAACCTTTACAGACAGCTGTACGCATGTTCCCAGGACAATAGGGTTTGCTGGAGGCAAGATGAGCAAAATGAAGTCTGTTCTCCAAATACCAGGAATCTGATTACTGGATTGCTGCTTCTGTTCAAAGAAATGCAAAAAAAAAAAAAAAAAAAAAAAAAAAAGAGATCACAGTCATTGTTACTGAATTTCTCCTGTACTTAAAGGGCCAGAACACTTTTTCTTCCACTCCTGACTCCTCCTTTTTCCTTATTTATTTCTTTTTGGGAACCAGACATATTAAAGATTAGACATTCAAAAGAAACTGCATGTATAAGGAATATTAGGAAGTAACCACACAGGCACAGAGAAAGGCACAAGATCAGAAAAGACACGTGAAAATCTTGTTTTCACTGAGACTGATGCTAGACACAAAGACAGACTGCAAGAATAAAAAAACAAAACAAAACAGCAACAACAAAATAGCCCAGTAAACCCTGTGAAAGAATAATCTCATTTTTAGAGTTACATTACTAGATTTAAATGTTCAATTTTAAACAAACAAACAAAAAAATCACAAGATATACAAAGAAAGAGAAAAGTTTTTTGCCCATTCTGAAAGAAAAAATAAGTCAACAAAAATTGTCCATAAAATGGACCTGATGGCCATTCTATTTCATAAAAGCTAAAACAACTATCTTAGGGGCGCCTGCGTGGCTCAGTTGGTTAAGGCATCTGCCTTTGGCTCAGGTCATGATCCCAGGGTACTGGGATCAAGCCCCAGATCATGCTCCCTGCTCAGCTGGAAAAATGATTCTCCCTCTGCAAATCCCTCCCCACGCCCCCACTTGTTTTTTTTTTTTCTCTCTCTCACTCTAAAATAAATAAATTTAGAATATTAAAAAAAAAACCCCAACTATCTTAAAGATGCTTAAAAAACTAAAGGAAGATGTGGATAAAGTTTAAAAAAAAGGTGATGTATAAACAAAACTGAAATATGAATTAAGAGCTCTGTGGGGCACAATACGTGGTGGGACATTCAGAAGGAGAGGGGAGAGAAAAAAGGAAAACAGGGTATTTGATTAAATAATGGCAGAAAACTTCCTAAGCTTGATGAAAGACATGAATATAAACATCCAGAAACTAAAAAAACTCCAAGAGGATCTCAAAGAGTTCTATATGTATACATTATAATCAAATTTTCAAAAGTCAGTGACAAACAGAACTTCTTAAAAACAGCAAAAAAAGAAGTGACTTATCACTAATAGGAGATTCACTATGACTTTTTTTCTATTAGTCATTTGAAATTCAATAAATCTTTGCTATATTTTAAGTGTCAGGTCATTAACCTTTCCTGAATAGCTTTTCTAATTTCCACAGGTCTACAAATGTCTTTTGTTGTTTTCCTTATGTGTTCAAACATAGTCTGATACTTGTTGAGAAAGTCCACTGCTATTACCCACCTCCCATTTCATTTGGATAATCTCTTTTCTCTTTTGCATCTGTCCTGATCATTTTGAATATTATTTCCAGTTGACATGTAACAGTGCATTGTCTTATCTAATAAGGGTGATTCCATTTCGAATATTTGGAAAACCTATCAATTGATTTTCTGTCCCTTTGTACTCCCAGTAACATAGAGGCTGCATATTACTCTATTTGTGCTGTTCCTCCTCCATAGCCAGTGGTTAGAATAGAATTTACTAGATCTCTGGGTAGACATGTATTTCTTTATCTACCATTTGCATTTCCACATATTTTTATTATTCTGAGAGTCATTTAGCTGTTGGTGGCCTGTCCCTATCTGAATAGATTGCCATATGCTTATAGCTGTTTCATGATAGATACCATGTAAGAATGTAAGTATAGTCACTTTTATACAATATGATTGGTACGTGTGTGTATAGATAAAAATTCTAGAAGATACATGTCAGATTATTAGCACTGTTTATCCAAGGAAGGTTTTAAAAGAGGTTTGGAGAGAAATGGAAAGAAATCACTAACTGCTTCTGCATTTTTTACTTAATACTTTACCCAAATATAGTTTATATGACTTAAAACATAATACAAATAAAATAATAAAGCATGGAATACCATAAAATATTTTAAATAGCTATTTGTCACTCTGTTTCTCTAAGTATAACTTCTGTACACTGCATCAGTATAAACTGATATGGTAATTTAAAATGTAGATTACTCTCCTTTTCTTCCAAGTAACTGGAGTCAAATTTTCTGTATTCCAAAAACATTCCAAAGTTGATTCTTATGTAAATTTAAAATTAAGTACCAGTTTATAAAGGGGAGCAGGATTATATTACTTTCCAATATACCTTGATGACATTTTGTCATTCTTACTTCTTTTGCTACTTCTATGTATAAAGTATACGTACACTAATATTTGTTTAAATATATACCAACCCTTATCTAGATTGCCATGACAACCAAAGAAGGGACAAACAATAAAATGGCAGTATATTTCTCAGACTGAATATTCATGTTTAATTCTCAGTACTTCACAAAAAAAGAAAAAAAAATCAGCTTTTTTTTTTCTCTCTCTCTGTTTTATTTTAGTTCCACAAGACAGGCAACAATACATATTTTAGTAGAGGTTGGTTGATTGTGAAATAGTTCCCATAGATCAGAATTTGATTTCTGGTGTGGGCAATTCAATGAATCATTTATAATATCATGCACAGGTGTTCATTAGGAAAGCATCATACTCTAGTGGAAAGAACAGCTATTCTCTCAAGATCATTCAAGTGTAAAATTGCATTAGGGACAATGATAAGGGATTAAGTGACCATAAGTGCTATCTTTATGCCTTATGTTATAAGCAATAGAAATGACTCTTATAGTCCCTATGTTCCGAGCAATAATGGATCGTCTTTTCAAAACTGACCCAGGATGCTTAGCATTTCCAGACATATAACTGGACAGATTCACACTGGTTTCTCAATATTCCTCCAAAATTCTTCTTTTTTTCCTAGTCATCATTTTCTTCAAATTCCTCAAATTACTATTTCAAAAGTCCTCTACATCTCAAATCGCTAATCTCCTAGCCTCTATCACTCTGAGTACATGACCTGAGTAATCTCCTGAGTAATCTCCTACTTCATATAAAAAATCAAAGAACTCCATCCCCTTCATGGTTGTTAATACACCTGGCCTAAGTATGTGTAATAAAACTAGTAATGACATGTAACCTTGTCACCAAGACATGATAATATTACATAATACTTCTATTACTTTGAAATTATTGATGAATGCCTTAGATAATTGAATCTCAGGCTGTGCATCTCTTGGTACTGTGAGAAACTCAAAGAAAAAAAGGCCAACAAAGAAAGCTGTGTCCCTTAAAACCATTAAGAAAGCATTACCTAGAACATGAAATATAAAGTAAGATGGTAGCTGTGTTGTTTGTATGTATATGTATATACATATCTGTGTGTTTATCAAATTTATTCTTTCTTTAAAGAGAGCATGTTCTAGGGAAACACACACATACTAAATTATATATAACACATGTAAAATATGAAATGAATACTCTCTCACTCTTCTTTCATTGAAAGCAATAGAAAAGAAAAGAAGAGATCCTAACCATCTAGGGAAATTGGGGAAGATTTACTATGTTCATATTCAATATTTAAATTATTAGCATTTATCTCTTTTTATAGAAATGTGCCTTTTCAAAACATAGTTTTATAGTTGAGTCTGCACTATGTTTTAAAATTTAAATGAGTGAAAATAATTGATATAAAAACATTTAGTCATATAAATATCAACATTGCCAACTGACTTCATTAGGAGATGAAGAGAAGTCCATCTGACTTCTAGATATCTTTTTTTAATATTTTATTTTTAAGTAATCTCTACACCCAACATGGGACTTGAACTCACAACCCAGAGATTAAGAGTTTCACTCTCCACTGACTGAATCAGCTAGGCACCCCTTGATATCTTTATTGATGAATCATTGGCCCCTGACATTGTTCTTAATTACTTAAGTACTATAAACATTCTTTTTTTGGTTATCTTAGCTCTGTTATAATCACTGTTATTTCATAGACATTATACTCACAATGTTGTATTCAAATTTTAGTATCTAAATTTGTTTCTGGCTATCTCTGTAACAATTCCTTGTGTATATTAAATAAGCCTGTTTCCTATTTAAAGTCCCTAATCCTGAAAATGTTCAACACAAGCAAGTGATATTAATGGGGATGGGGTAGTTTTGACAAGTTGATTTCTGCTGCCTAAACTTTTGCGGGTAATTTGCAGAAACTACCTGAATATTGTACAATATCCAGGTTTCCACAAACATCACTCCCTCTATAATACGATTGTAATCTGCCCATTTCTTCATACCTCATTCAGTATTTCAGCATTTTCTTGGCTACAGTAGATCTTGTTCTCAGAACTGATTGCATGCTCATTCACATTGTTGAAAAACCTAAATTTCTTGATTATGTCTATCAGCTGGTTACTCTGCTTTCCTTCCCAGATTGCAAAATGTTAGCTATAGCTAAACAAAAATATGTGTGTAAATTCATGACATCCTCAAATGTTATGCTTTGAGATTTCCGTGAGGTACTGTTCCTTGGGAAGATTTTCATTGTTTCTCTTTATTCCTTAGCGGATGCCCTGCATTAAGCACTGCAAACTATCTCTTGTCTCAGTCCTCAGTTTCATAGTTTTAATTACTCTTTTTTAAAGATTTATTTATTTTAGAGAGAGAGAGAAACAGCGAGTGCCAGCTAGTGAGGAGAGGGGCAAAAGGAGAGAGAGAATCCTGAAGCAGATCCTCCACTGAGCATGGAGCCCATTGAAGGAATCAATCCTAGGACCCTGAGCTCATGACTTGAGCCAAAACCAAGAGTTGGCTGCAACTGACTGAGCCACCCAGGTGCCCCTAGTTTTAACTATTTTCTGAGTAGGCAATCCTTCCTCTCTCCTCATAATTTATTAATACTTAATAAAATAAATTTACTTAAAGATGTTATACCTTTTCTCATTCCAATATATTCCCTCCTCTTTCAAAGAAAAGTTTTCATTTAATCCAACAAAAATTAAGACATGCATGATAAATGAGAGAATGAGCCTTTAGTTTTAGAAGCTAAATTATTGAGGGGAGTACACAGAGTTTGGAATTCTAAAAACTGAAGAGATCAGCATTATAAGAATCCTTGGTCATAAATGTGAAAAGGCATCCAAGAAGACCAAAAATGGAATAATCCTACGTGACCAGAACTCTTATGAGTCTTCTCCAGGAATAACTTCATCTCCTTGCACACAACTCCTTCTATTCTACCTCACTAACTTCGCCATTGTTCTTTACACATACCAAACACCCTCCCACGGTTCCTGTCTTTTCTCTCCCTCTGCCCGAAATGTGCTTCCATAAATGTCGCAATTAATAGCATTTTCACTTTCCTCAGGTCTTCAGATATTTTCACACCAGATAGGCAGGCCTTTCCAAATCACTCTATGTCAAACTGCAGCCTCTACCACATCCTCTCTCTCTTTTGTGAATTTATCCTTTTTCACAGCACTTAGCACCATCTGACACAATACGAATAATGTTTTCCTTTTTTCTTTTTGCTGTCACCTGTCACTTTGATGAAAGCTCCCTGAGGGTGGAAATTTTGTCTTCATTTTTCAATCTTACACCCATCTCCCATAACAATGCGTGGTATGTGATACACATAATGAAGTTTACTAAATGAATAAAATCAGCCTCATTGATACCTGTGGTAAAAAGATGATTCAGGATTAAAAGGAGGAAGTATTCTCCCCACCCCCCACAAAGAGTCAGAAGTCAGTTGCAGAAGGTAAGTGAGAATCTCAATCTAGAAACTTATTCACAAGGAAATGATGGCACTCATTCCAGAATCAGTTTTAGAAGGTCTGGCATCAAATCCACTATCAATGACAATAACGAAATTTAGGCATGTTGCTCTCCTAAAATTACCATTTCAATGGTTCCTTGTTATAGAATTTCAAACTATTTTCTTAATTTCAAAATAGAACAAATGAGGGACACCTGGATGGCTCAGTCTCTTAAGCATCTGCCTTTGGCACAGGCCAGGATCCCAGGGTCCTGAAATCAAGTCACACTTTGGGCTTCCTGCTCCATGGGGAATCTGCTTCTCCCTCCCCGTTTGCTTGGTGTTGCCCCTGCTGGTGTATGTGCTCTCTCTCTCTCTCAAATAAATTAATCAAAACTTAAAAAAAAAAAAAAAAGAACAATGGTATTCAATGCTTCCTCATGATCTATTTCTGTGGAGTATTATCACTTCCTATTTCTCCACAGGGAACGATCATACACAGACATGAAAATTTTACGTATGAATTTTCCCCAAACCACCTTTTAAAACATGTGGGCTTCTGGTTCTTCTTGGCGTGATAATAATTATAACTGCTTAATGGGACTTTAAATAATTTTAAGAGTTAAGTTCAACTCAACTGATTATTTGGGCTGTCAGTTATCTTCTACTTATCTCCAGGGATTTAGAGTTCTAGCTTGTCAAGACTAAAATGACAAAAGGAAAAATAATTCTACAATTAATTGTAAAGGACTAAAGAAAGCCCCAATATTTTGAGCTTTGTCTGCATTTGCCCAATTTACTGTGACTGTTTGTACTTTCATATCTTGTTAATTTCAGTAGCACTTAAGGATATTGTGCCAAAATGAAATCTATCAACTGATACTTTCTTTCCGCTGCTCATACTGTGCCAGAAGGACACACATTATGGGTGTTGAGCTTTGAAAGACTTATGCTGAAAAAGACTGTGGGAAGAACTGTTAGGAATCATATTCAGTATTGTGTATGAACTTCAAAATCATATCACAGAGCTGTATGAGAAAAGACCTAACTAAAACCAGGAAGCAGATGGTGAAGTTGGGAGACAAACACAATATCACAATGAAGACATTAGAACAGCTGATGTAAATGTGGCAGTACCATTGTTAGCCTGTGTAGTGAAAGCTGTAATTGCCATTTTAAAGCTCTCTTGATACTTTGCTGTACAAATCCCTGTCATAATTTCCTGGAAAGAAATTTTCTGTAGTAAACACACAACAGAGGTAGATACAGGACTTTCTGTGATGCTAATGCTGAAAATTTTAGGACTTTATAATCAGACTAAGCCTGTCTTCAAATTTAAAACGAAGCAACAGTCTTGTAATTTGATAATGAAGATAGCCAATGTGGATAATGTTTCGTGGGTCTTGACTATCTCTTAACTGGTAAGGCCCAATCTCAAATCAGTCAAAGGACTAATATAAAATTCTTTCTTTCTCCTGTAGGGACAAATTTTTAAGACACCTCTTATCTGTGCACTATTATCCATGCTTCTGAGGATGAGTCCAAACTACCTTAGGTTCTGTAGCTGTGAAAAATAAATAGAACATGGCTAGTCCCACCTTTGGAATACTTGCACACTAACTCTCTGAAAATGCCAGGATAGAAGATGAACAATAGATTGTGCACTTTCTTGTCTATGAAATGAATTCAGGACTGTTCTGCTCTAACTTTTTTTTTTTTCATTACTTTTAATACTTGTTTGACTGTAGCTGCCAGATATCACTTTTATTATGATGAGAAGACAAGATTTTGATCAGCATATTAAAAAAATCATAGTAATGATTTCACCTCATAGAAAACATAGTTAAGCCTTTTTTAAAAAACTAATATCTAATGTTCTTAAGACTCCAAATATATTCTGTATGTTACTTCCATTACACTGTATGGCTTTGATATTGAATGTGGTGTAATCACCTCTACTTCCCTAGAGAAATAATTTTAGAGGAAAAAAAGCTATAAAAGAAATTATCAAGGGCATATGGACATAAAAGGAGAGACAATAAAATTTCCGGGCACAAGTAAGTACTCAAGGAGAAAAATTATGTTGATTGTTCCCTAATATAACATGTGTTGTTTTTTTTTTCCATGAACAGTTTGTGTTTTAATGAGAAGGACTTTATTTATGGCAAGCATCAGACTCAAGTTGAAAATGTACTTTGGGACGCCTGGGTGGCGCAGTTGGTTGGACGACTGCCTTCGGCTCAGGGCGTGATCCTGGAGTCCCCGGATCGAGTCCCGCATCGGGCTCCCAGCTCCATAGGAAGTCTGCTTCGCTCTCTGACCTTCCCCTCGCTCATGCTCTCTCTCACTGTCTCTCTCTCTCAAATTAAAAAAATAAATAAATAAATAAAAATAAAAAATAAAAAGAAAATGTACTTTAAGCATTCTTATCAGTTTTCTTAATTTTACATGTGCTGTTTTGTGAAGCTTAATGTTTCTTCATTTTTTCCCAATCTTTATATTTTAATATACTTTGATGTTTTAATTACACTTTATGTGTTGTTAATATTCCTTGTAAAGTTTACTTTTTTGGAGTTAAAATTTAAATATTGTTTTCAAAGGAAAAAGAAATACCTCAAATGTCATTAATCATTTAAAGATCATTTTAATATTTGTAACATTTTTTTAAAGGTTTTGTTTATTTATTGACAGAGAGAGAGAGAGAGATCGCACATAGGCAGAGAGGCAGGCAGAGAGAAAGGAAGAAGCAGGGTCCCTGCTGAGCAGAGAGCCCGATGCAGGACTCGATGTGGGCTGGATCCCAGGTCCCTGAGATCATGACCTGAGCTGGAGGCAGAGGCTTAGCCCACTGAGCCACCCAGGTGCCCCTCTTTAACATTAACATTTAACATTGTTCATTAATGTTAATGAACAAAGTGTTAGTGGGTATTAAGATAAAATACTTTTTATGTCTTTTGGAGTTATCATCCAGTTTCTTTTTTATGATAACAGTCCTTCTCTTGTCATGTATTGTTCTAATCTGGGTCTCATTAAAAGATATTTCCTAATATGAGAAATCCACTTATACTTTTAAATAGGTAAAGAGAAATGAAAGGGTACTAAATTGTTTAAATAATAATGTTTAGATGACTGCTTTTCTATCATACCATCCTTTCTGTACTTGCCACAAAATTATTTAAGTACATTATTATCTGTCGGTGTTTTTCCTTCTATTTAAAGTTTTGAAACAATTTATATTTAACTAACAAGGGAATATGTTATTTATTATCATCTATTTAAACCATTATATTTCTCAACTTTAATTATAAATGTATCTTTTTCATTGCTTCTGATGATACTCATTAAATCAAGTAGCAATTATTTTTTTTGTTCATGTACTTTTTTTTAAAATAGATCTTCTCTGTGACTTATGAAGAATATTATTGTTGGCACTCAAAGACTAGTGATCTGTACACAATTAGCCTGTGGCCTCATTAATTTCTTCAAGTAATGAAGCTAATTACCCACATATTTATGTTTTTACTCATGCATTATTTCTAGAGGAAATAAATGGCTTGTATGTGATATTAAGAAGAGTAAAGGTGTCTTTCCTCAAAAAATGCTGTCATTGGGGCGCCTGGGTGGCTCAGTGGAGTAAGCCGCTGCCTTCGGCTCAGGTCGTGATCTCGGGGTCCTGGGATCGAGTCCCAACATCAGGCTCTCTGCTCGGCGGGGAGCCTGCTTCCCTTCCTCTCTCTCTCTCTCTGCCTGCTTCTCTGTCTACTTGTGATCTCTCTCTGTCAAATAAATAAGTGAAAATCTTAAAAAAAAAAATACTGTCATTGCACTGTAGTAAGGCAAATCCGAATTTGGATTCAGAAGGGTTTGAACTTGACTGCTTGCTTTGTAATTAACTAACTGTACAGAATTTAGCAGGTTACTTAAACTCCTTTAAATTTACTCATTTTATAATATGAAAATCGCTATAATCATCTTCAAGAACTGCTGTGAGAGCCTAATTAATTCAAAATCATAAATATCTTGGCAGTTGGTAGATGTTTATTGCTACCATGCATTAGTATGGCAAACCATAAATGTTTTGAACTGAAAGGAATCCTATCTGGAATATACATGAAACTTCTATGGCAACTACAAAGCAGTTTGGAAATAATGATTTATTTCTCATAATTCTATTACTTGCATCATCCTTGGTAAATTTCTTATGAAATCTTTAGTTAGAGAGAACTCAAAATATAAATAGAAACATAAATTTCTATTTATGTTTCATCCCATCTATATTGTAAGCCACCCAGCTTGGAATCTTATGAACTTTATAGTCAGGATAAGTTATATTACATTGATGTAACAAAATAAAAAGCACATTTTTTCTTTGTGCCTCCACTTTCTTTTTAATACTGTCAACTATGCCTTCCTTGGAAGGCTATGGACTTGACCTCCATATTTAAAATATTAGACTTATTATTAGTTAGTATTTAAAATTATTGTTACTCTTCTGACTTTACTGGCCTGGAAGAATAAATTGTTTCCCTTACTCTGCAAAAAACAAGTTATAGCTAAAAATGTATAACTTTAAGGTGTACATAGAATGAATTAAACAATCTTTCTATTTCCTTTTTGTCTCATTGGTAAGTATTATGATATCAAGTTTCTGTTAATTCCATCCTATATATAAGACACCTTGAAAATTCTCAGTTATCTTTGTTAAATATACAGATAGATGAAAATGTGGATTTCCTGAGGTCGGACACCATGTCTGTTTTGTTCACTTTTTCAATTCCATTCTTGACCCAGGACTTAGCACTTGGTAGATACACCAAATTGTTTGCAAAAAAAAAAAAAAAAAAAAAAAAAAAGTCAAATGTGTAATATACAACAGATACTGGAAAGAACTTCACTAATAATTTCATTTTAATATCATTTTATTATAGAATATTCATTATTTTTAAAAGATATTGTAGTCTTCAAGTTTCTATGTGACTTTATAATATTTTTACACAAACAAAATAATATTTCTAAGCATTGAATTCAGTGAAAACATGAGGGGTTAAATCCTAGAATCATAACATATAATTCAAATGATATGTAGTCAAATATTCCCTTAAAAATTAAATAGCCCATAAAGTCCCATACTCATATATATGATTTCATCACAGTCCAGCACAGTCTGCTGTTCCTCTAACATTAGAACAGATTGCTGTTTATTTGATTGAACATCAAAAATAAATGATTTCTCCTTTAAGGACATGTTTCATAATAAATGCACGTAGTTTGACATTAGAACCATATTCAATGATAAGCATATGGGATATGAGACTCTCTGAAGGAAATATAGAATAATATCTCTCCTCTATATTCACTTAGGGGCATACATTTATTGAGAAAACAAAAAGTGAAAAAAGCATGCATTATATAAATCTCTCTCTCTCTCTCTCTCCTATCCACATTTTTAAAACTTACATAACACACATAATCAAATTATTCATAATTTAGAATAAATAATATAATACTACATTGCATATGCAATGTGATATGCAGTTTGAAATCAGTATTAGGTTAAGAAAAATCCTTGGTGGGGCGCCTGGGTGGCTCAGTCGATTAAGCATCTACCTTTGCCTCAAGTCATGATCCCAAAGTCCTGGGTTTGAGTTCCACATGGGGGCTCCTTGCTCAGCAGGAGCCTGCTTCTTCCTCTGTCTGCAGCTCCCCCTGCTTGTGCTTTCTCTCACTATGTCTGTTGAATAAACAAATAAATTCTTGAAAAAAAAAATCCATAGCAATAATGCTGGGATGAAGTGCCATAGTACTGATTGTCTTAGAGCAATACAATATGTATGTTTTTTTTTTTTCCATCCAATTTCCTGGCTATTTAAATTTTCTGTAAACAAAGATTACTCTTATAACATTTAATCCCAAACCTATTTTTAGCAATAAAAATACACTTTAAAATAATCAATCTACATCTATCATAATTTTTAAAGTACTTGTGATTTTGCATGGAGTGTGGGAACATTCAATATCCACTTAAATATTTATCATACATTTTGAAGACCTCCTTGTCTTTTCTTTTAAAAAGAAATCTTGGCTTTTCATAGGTAGAGCCATCTTGGTAATGATGGAAATTAGAACAGCATAAATTTTTTTGTGTATTTGTAAATCAAAGAAGAGAGGGTAGGGAATGATAGAAAAGCAAGGGGAACCAAGATTTGCAGGCAGGAATAAATATAAATAGAGTATGGGAAGAGGCATAGAGACTAATCTCACTAGATCAGGCATTTTTGTAAACAAGGAATATAATTTTGTTAAAGTGAAGATAAGTTACCTGTATAACCATGAATATCAAATACAGATATGCAGATAATGGAAACTCATTAAGGTTTTCGGAGAAGTTAATGATACAGTAAATGTTAGTTTTGGAAGTCTATGTGTTTGTGGAATGTACGATAAATTGTATTTTGATTGTATTACCTTTAAGCTTACTGAACAAAGGTTAAGACTATAGAATCTTATCATGATGTATCCTAAATAGTAAAATTTACTTCATGGTTTATGCTCAGGCACTAAGGACAAGATCTGAGACTGAAGCTACTAAAATCAACACAACATATGTGATTGACCATGTGTAGAAGTTTTCTGCCCCTAGAGAGAGTATGTAAATGTGTTACTGATTCAACTAAATCAATTCCCAAATCTCATCAATGAGGCTAATCTCAAATCACACTGAGACAACTAACATAGACACAATGCAAAATAAAACTTTATCTGGTCACTTGAAACATAAAATCTTACAGCAAAAGAAAATAAAAATAGAGGCGAGAATGTGTTTATTGCATTTTCTTTGTTTGCATCATGGACTAGGAAAATATTTTCTGTTTAGTAATGAATGACTTAACAGTAACTCAATAAACAATTGCAATAATTAAGATTGATAGATAATCTATTAGTATTTGACAACAATGTTCACCATGATAATATTTTCTTGGCTTTCTAATTACTGTCACCTAGGTCTCTGGTCTCTTTAATCTATTGGTAGACTTCTTCTATGAAAATTAATTGTGCCTGTTATCTTGTGTCATTCAATGATTATACAGGTGTTTATTGAAGCTTATCACACATGAGACAATATGCTCAACTTAAACGAGGACTACAAAGAGGAAAAGATACCACTTAGACATTGAGGAGCTTATTTTGTATTGAAAGAGATAAACCAACAGTAGTTTCAATGTAATGTAATAAGTATAATGATCAAAGCAGATAGGGCATTAAGGAGTAACACA
Source organism: Neogale vison (assembly GCF_020171115.1). Taxonomy (NCBI): domain Eukaryota; kingdom Metazoa; phylum Chordata; class Mammalia; order Carnivora; family Mustelidae; genus Neogale; species Neogale vison. The sequence goes on from NC_058100.1 coordinate 17,806,364, forward strand.
TAAGCTTAGCTAGTCAAGTAATATTGTAAGAGAAGTAACTGAATCTGGGTCTTTTTAAAATTTAATTTAATTTATGTGACAGAGATCACAAGTAGGGAGAGAGGCAGACAGAGAGAGAGGGGAAAGCAGGCTCCCTACTGAGCAGAGAGCCTGATGTGGGGCTCGATCCCAGGACCCTGGGATCATCACCTGAGCCTAAGGCAGAGGCTTTAACCCACTGAGGCACCCAGGTGCCCCAGAATCTGGGTCTTTAGTGATAAGAATGACTTAGCAGGCTAAGAGATTTGAAAATGGCATTCCAGACAGAAAGTAAAACAAAATGAAACAAAAAACACAAAATGTTCAGACTACATTATAAATGTAATCAATGAAGACTGCTCCACAGATCTGAACTGCAAAATGTAACCTAAGGAAAGGTGACAAATGAGAGGAGGCCACTCAATGCCAGTCACTGCAGTGACCGTATTCTTATTTCTTCTATGAAAATGCTGTGAGGCTGGTTTGAAGCACCTGCCTACCTTAATAAATATATTTATTTTCTTGTGTTAGGAAGAATCTTATCATTTACCACTTTTATCAGCCAAACATTCAACTCTTTTTTTTTTTTTTTTAAAGATTATCTGTGTATTGGAGAGACAGAGAGCATGAGTGGAGAGGCAGGGGAAGAAGGAGAAAGCAGACTTTCTGTGCTGACCCCAGAGCCTGACACATGGCTTGATCTCATGACCCTGAGACCATGACCTTAGCCAAAATCAAGAATCTGGTGGCTTAACCAACTATACCACCCAGGAACCCCCAGACTCTTCGTAATAGCTATTTTGGCAGCATTTCCCATACTTGTTTGAGGAAAGTGAGGTAATTTTCCTATGTATTCTAAACTTGTCTCACATGTCATATCAGAATCACCTGAGGGAGATATTTTCAATGAATAGTCTTGGTTTTCTAATTCTCTTAGAAATTTTAATTTCATAAGTCTAGATTTGTGTAAATTTATTTGTATTTATTACAATAATTTTATATGATTCTAATGCAATTAGACAGCCTAACACACCATTGGTTTTTGATGTGTATCTGGAAGACACTAGATCATAGATAAGATACAAAATTAATTGAAAGAAATTGTAAAAATATTCAAATATATTTTAGTTATTTATGTAGTTTAGCTACATATTTGATCTTCAGAATACTAAGGTTGGAAATGTGAAGAAATGAAAAAAAAAAGAGTAAACAAAAGCATGGAAGAAAGGAATTAAAGAGAGAAGGGAAAACTAATTATGGTCTGGTAAGAAAAGAAAAGGGAAAGGAAGTGACATATTCTGTACATTTATTTGATTGTATCTAAATTATAAGCACAAATGTTTCTAAGAAATCCAGTAATAGGGTGGCTCAGTCAGTTAAGAGTCCCACTCTTGGTTTTGGCTCCAATCATCATCATGGGATTGTGAGATCTGATCTGTCCTGGCTCCAGGCTCAGTCGGGAGCCTACTTGTGATTATCTTTCTCCGTCTGCTCCTCCACTGCTTATGTTTGTTCTCTGTCTCTAAAATAAATAAATCAGATCTTAAAAAAAGAAGTCAATAACAAAAGCTTTCACAGTATTATTAATAATAATACAGTGCAACCATTAATTTAATGGGAAAGAGCCGTGTACTCCATTTTGCTGCACAGTGTTAAACAGGAAAGAATAGAGCCATTTTTCAAGAAGGGATAATTTTATTATTACTGAATTATTTTAGTCTGTAGCAGATCAGCCTACCATGAAACTGTAATTGACTCTTGAACAACATGGGCATTAGGGGAGCCAATCCCCTTCCCCAACACATAGTTGAAAAACCAATCTCCTGTAACTCTTAACTTCCCCCAAACTTAACTACAAGTAGCCTACAATGACTAGAAGTCTTACTGATAGCATAGTAGATTAACACAAATTTTGTATATGTATTATACACTGCATTCTTATAGTGAAGTAAGCTAGAGAAAAAAAAATGTTAAGAAAATTGTGAAAAAAGAAAACATGCATTTATACTACTGTACTGTATTGAACATATGCAGTTCAAATCCATGTTGTTTAAGGGTCAACTCTAATAGAAAATAAAATGGATAAAAAGCACTTATGTTGAAAACAAAGTCCTTGCTTATAGGTACCAGCTTCAGGAACCTCGTATATATAAAACATTTACTCCACTTTTAAGTTTTCTCTGTGGATATAGAATTACCACCAGATGTGAAAAAACAAAACAAAACAAAACAAACAAACAAAAAAACCCTTAACAATTATGGATTCATTATCAAATATTTTAACTGGTTTTTTTTCTTGCTTTCTCCGCTGTTTCTTATTGTTTGACCATATTTTTCTTCCTTTTTAAATAATATCTTTGATTCTAAAGTTCTAAAGCAAATCTGTCAGCTAATCAAGTCAGAGCCCTGGAGGTGACTCCGTCTCAACAAATTGGTAGGTGTGTGTGTTCATGTGAGGAAGATTTATAAGCTTTAAATATTACTTCTTGATAGTGCACTGAAACCCTAAATTTCTTGCTATTTATCAAGAATTACAGTACATTTAATCAAACCCCTCGCTTATATGATTTTTATACTTTACAAAGTCCTTTAAACTTACTGTCAAATTTAAATCATCATTAGCTCAATTTTTCTGACTGAATTTTCTAACACATTGTTAATAAATGATGTTTTTTGTTTTATGACTTCTAGGTAATTATTCCATTAATAATAGCTCATTACTGGGTTAGCATAAAAATAACAAAAGTTGTCTAATTGATTTTTTAAGATTTATTTGTCTATCTATCTATCAGTCAGAGAGAGAGAGAGAGAGAGCACAAGAAGTGGGCGTGGCCATCAGAGAGAGAAGCAGACTTCCTGCTGAGCAAGGAGCCCAATGTGGGACTCAATCCCAGGATCCTGGGATCAAGACGTGGGGCTGAAGGCAGATGTTAAACAAACTGAGCCACCCACGCATCCTGGCTAATTGAATTTAGATAAAATTTTACAAATATTCAAAATTGAGCAGCCTTCTTTTCAATTATACTTATATAATCCATTTCAATTATATAATTGAAATCTATAGTTCTGCCTGTACTTGTCTTTTGAATCTACATGTTTTTAAAGAAAGGTGACTTTGAAACCAACAAAACTAAGTTCAGAGTCAAGTGAAAAAATTATTCCCATATTCTATAATTCATTACAGACAAGATCCATCTCTTTAAGAAACTGCTTCTAGGGACGCCTGGGTGGCTCAGTGGGTTAAGCCTCTGCCTTCAGCTCAGCTCATGATCTCAGGTCCTGGGATCAGGTCTCGCATCCGGCTCTCTGCTCAGCAGGGGGTCTACTCCCCCTCCCCCCATCTACTTGTGATCTCTCTCTGTGTCTAATAAATAAATAAAAAATCTTTAAAAAAAAAAAAAAGAAACTCCTTCTATATTAGTCTGGTAGTATTAACTATGAAGATACATTAAATAATTTTACTGATGTGCTATTTGTTATTTGATCCTAGGTTGTCATCAATTTGGAAACCAGCAACTTTTAATAAGCTGGGGAAAAGAAAGCTCATATGAACTATTTAATTTACTTATAATGGACATTTATATTGTAGGTCACTAAAATGCAATCTTAAAGGTTGATAATATTTCAATCTTTTATCTACTAAACCAAATTAAAATATATTGTTGAAATTTTAAAAAATACAAAAAATAAAGAAAATGATGGGCAGTCCATAAAATTATCAGGAAGGAAAAAAATACAGAGAAAGAACTCTAGTATGGTCCCTAACACATGACATACAATACCAGCATTGGTCATTATCAATATTAATATCAAAAGAAGCAATTTTCCTTTTGGTTTGAGGAATATTATGCAGAGTATAAGTTGCTAGCTTCTGTGATATGCAATACTGATTTGCTCTTCCATTATTATGCATTTAATATACAGTAACAAATGCATTTTAATGGGAGAAAAGAGAAGTGACTTGTAGAAAATGTCAGGGGAAATAAATTACATGCAGCCAGTAGATAATGAGTAGAAAGATAAAACTGTATAGCAAATATCCTATGTAAATGAATGCCATTGTGAGAAAGAGAAAGCACAACTGTATTTTCTTTTTGTAATATCACTTTCATAAAGAGAAGTCGTATAAAATAATTTTATCTTTTCTTTTAAAGATTTTATTTATTTATTTGACAGAGATCACATGTAGGCAGAGAGGCAGAGAGACAGAGAGAGGAGGAAGCAGGCTTCCCACTGAGCTGAGAGCCTTATGTGGGGCTCGATCCCAGGACCCCAAGATCATGATCTGAGCTGAAGACAGAAGCTTTAACCCACTGAGCCACCCACGTGTCCCTAAAATAATCTTATCTACATATAACTAAGAATTTATTATTTTATATTAATCATCATATTTGGATTTTCTAACGTTCAATATAAAGTCTGTGACATATTTGTAACCCTTAAAATGTCCCTATGCTGTGTTTGTTGAGGAACAATAGCTTCCTGGAATGTTGAAAGAAAAATTTCTGTAGGAATTAACTTTCATCGATACCTCAGAAAATTAGGAAAACTATTTTATAAAATATTAATGTTTTAGTGGTGCCTGGGTGGTTCAGTGGGTTAAAGTCTCTGCCTTTGGCTCAGGTCATGATCCCAGGGTCCTGGGATTGAGCCCCGAATTAGGTTCTTTGCTCAGCAGGGAGCCTGCTTCCCCTCCTCTCTGCCTGCCTCTCTGCCTACTTGTCATCTCTGTCAAATAAATAAATAAAATCTTTAAAAAATATATTAATGTTCTAAAGTAACTAAATGTTTCTAAATACTAATTATAGAATCAGAAATAGGTTTAATTATTACAAGTTATTTACACTTAAAAAAAAAACTAAATAATTTTTGGCTACAGTAACAATATAACTTTATTTATTTATTTATTTATTTTTTACTTAGTTATTTGAGAGAAAACAGGGGGAGAGCAGAGGTGAGAGAATCTTAAGCAATCTCCACACTGAATGACCAGCCTAATATAGTGCTCTATCTCAGTACCCTGAGATCATGAACTGAGATGAAAACCAAGAGTCAGACCCTTAACTGATTGCACCAGCCAGGTGCCCTTACAATATAATTTTATGGTTACATCTCAAATTTTGGGAGATATTTTTTAATTAAAAGAAAAGTTGAAATTTTGCTTCAAAATCTAGACTTAGAACTTGAAAGTTATTTTATAAGATTCATGCATGCAGCCTTTGAAGATGTTACCTCAAACGTCAAGAGTTGCAAGAGAGTAAAGGAAGTTTAAATATGGTGAATTTTGGTTTAAAAACTCTCAGAAAGTTTCAATAATAGTTGTGAGTGAAGTACAATTTTTTTCCTCCAATGTTTCAAGATACAATTTCCCTATTTTTACTTTGCATATATAAGGAAGATAATTTTATTGATGAACAGGTAAGAAAAAATTATTATTTTTAAAATTCGACATTTACTCTTTTCATATGCTCTAGAATAGTATTTTTAGAAGCGTATAACTCTATCATAATCCACGAAATCCAAAACATGTTTTGTTGGAGACATTCTTGCGGGAAGACCTTTTAGTAGGAAAAAGGGAAGGAAGGGGAGGAGGAAGGGAATTGGAGGAGATCAGGAGGGAGAGGAAGAAAAAGATACAAGGTAAAAGGGGAACAAAAATATCCCATGTTTTGGGGTCCCTGTGTGGCATTGTGAGTTCAGTGGTATACTCTTGATTCCAGCTTAAATCGTGATCTCAGGGTCCTGGGATCTAGCATTGCTTAACATGGAGTCTGCTTGAGAGTCTCTCCCTCTCTCTCTGGCTCCACCACCACTCACATGCTCTCTCTCTCTCGCTCTCTCTCAAATAAATCAATAAATCTTTTTTTTTTAAATTCCGTGCTTGAAAAATTGAGAGATGTTGTATATTTAGAATATCTTATTTTTTTCAATTTACTAATTCTCATTCATTAACATGACATTGAAATAAGGCAACATAAACATTTATTTGTTTATATGTTTCAAATATACAGTGTAAAAAAAATGCTGCCAGTTTTACCTTTAAAATGCAGTAACTTTTGGGGCACGTGGGTGGCTCATTGGGTTAAAGCCTCTGCCTTCAGCTCAGGTCATGATCCCAGGGTCCTGGGATCAAGCCCCGCATCGGGCTCTCTGCTCAGCAGGGAACCTGCTTCCTCCTCTCTCTCTGCCTGCTTCTCTACCTGCTTTTCTGCCTACTTGTGATCTTTGTCTGTCAAATAAATAAATAAAATCTTTTTAAAAAATGCAGTAACTTTTAAATGCTGTTTTCAACTTCTTCTGCCTTTACCACATGACAACTATATTATTTTCCTCCCAAATACAAACCTCTACTACAGAAATTAATGGGTAATTAAGAATTATTATAAAATCTTATTTCAGGGGATCCTCAAAATTACTGAATAGCCATATTCTAGGCTGATTCAAGCTTCTGTCTTCACCCTTTCTTCAAAGTACTCTCCACACAGCTACCAGGTAATGCAATTAAAAATCTAAGCCATGGGACATCTGGGTGGCTCAGTTCATTAAGTATCTGCCTTCTCCTCTGGTCATGATCCTGGAGCCCCTGGATTGAGCCCAACATTGGGCTCCCTGCTCAACAAGGTGTCTGCTTCTCCCTCTCCCTCTGCCCCCCTGCTCCTTCTCTCTCTCTCTCTCACTTTCTCTCCCACAAATAAATAAATAAAACCTTAAAAAGAAAAATCTAAGCCATATCATGACAATTCTTTTTTAAAAATACTTCTGCGGTTTTTCACTCAAGTAAAACCCAAAGCTCCTATTTTGACTCACAGGATCCTATGGGATCTTGACCTCTATTAATTATTTAATCTTTGTAAATCAATTTATTTTGTTTAATTCTTTTCTCCCACATTAGAATTATGCTTCACGAAAGTGGACAACTTTTCACTTCTATTTCTCCAGGAGCTAGAATTCACTTGGCAGATGGTAAGCACTCACAAAATATTTTCAAATATTTAAAATATTTTTTTCTTTGAATGTGTATTAAAGCTTTTAAAAATAAAATATTTTCTTCAAAGGAAAAGAGTGACCTAGAGATTCTTTTAGTTTTGGTTTTGCTGTTTTTAATTAGATTTTAATTAGATTATCTCTGATAATGTAAGTTTTAATTTACATTTTAAATTAAATTAATTTTAAATTAAATTAATCCTACATTTTAAAATAAAATTTAAATATTTGCTTCTTTTATGCAAAGGAAAAAAAGATAAATTCTACTTTTTACATTGCATAAATATAATATGGAGTCTAAAGTTGTTTTTCTTTCTCAATACCTAACCAACTATTCCTAATGCTTTTAAAGCCACTCTTCATTTTTCTTTATGAGTCCAATTCAGTGATAAAATTATAAAACATATTAACAACTGTTTTTACAATACTTTGTGTTTCATTGAATTGCTTGCAAAATACTACAATGTTAGCTATACTGTTAACATTGAGTATAGTTTCCTCACAAAAATTCTTTAATTTGTTAAATTTCCTACTCTCAACCTATAATTTCATTCAAGTGTAACAAGTTTTATTTGACCATTGTAGGATTTTCATGCTATACATTATTGAATTTGATTTGTTGGTTTTTGAATTGGGAGTTTGTATCTGTATCTGTTGGTTAAATTGATCTATTGTTTATTTAGTTTGTTTACTCATTGATTGATTGATTGATTTTAGGTTCAATTCTGTTGTTTATTCGTCAGTTTAGCTATTCTAGTTTACATTTCAATGCTGAAGGCTTCAGATATTTCCTAAAGTTTAAAGTAATATTGATAGGATTTAATACCTATTCCATGACATTTGGAAGAAATGTTTTTGTTAAAGTAGTAACTTAAAGATATTTCAAATTTCTCTTAACCTTTTTGAAAATGCACATTTTTTAAATCCTGCTAATTCTTGATAGAAGAAGACAAATATTTGATTATTCACTAGGAATAAACAGGGTTAGTTGAAAAGAAATGATGCTAATGTAAGTTAGTTAGCTTCTAGTTAAGAAAAACAACTTAAGAAAAATAACGTTTGAAAAGTAGTGGTCATGTCCATTTAGTTCTGAAAGAAGTTTATCCTGTTATGCCTGCAATATCACAAGTTTATGGACCAAGGATATTCTGTAGGAATATAGATAAAAGATGGCATGAAATTATATTTTAAAAACTAAAGTCACTTTCAATACATTTATGTGAGAACAAAGATAGAGCATAAACAATACTTCGCACGCCCACTTTTGGTAGCTGTTATGGAATCCAAAAAGCACAGAAGAGTGGGAATGAAGATAGCTTAGAGCAGACAGGGCTTCACGGTCTGGGAACAGCCTCTGGGTGCTTGCTGTTGTAGGGGCATGGCCCTTCTGTAATAGAAGATATTACTATTCAAAGAGAATCCAAGTCTTAGTAAGAAAAATAAATATTTCTAACCTAAAAATAGAATGATTGGTTCATCCTGCAATACACTGTGTGCCTTTTATAACATGTGAAATTATATATATATATATATGGTTTGAATTTTGTTTCATTTGAAAGTAAAATAATTACAAAATTTAAATTAAATCAGTCTCTAATAATAAAATGAGTGTTTAGAAAATTCTTACCTAATAAGCAATTTAGGAGAGTCAAAAGTAAATACATTAATTAATGAAATCAGTCTCTCAGAGAATTATGTTTCCAGATACACCCTTACATATATTGGTGAGTGTGTATATAAGTATATGTGTGTGTATACATATATACACACACTGATACATGCATTTCTGTTGTATAAATGCTTCCCCCAAACAAGCTAACATCCTTGTCTATTTGTAATTAAATTTGGTCTATATTACTTTGAGTTTTTCAATCTGACATTAAACTACATAGGTAAATAATAAAAGAAAAATATTATACCACCCTAATAAAGTATACTTAAAACTTTTCACATAAATATTAATAACTGCAAAAATATTTACTTCAAAATGGTTAAGATAACTTCATTACTTTAAAATTATTTTCCAGGGGGACCTGGGTGCCTCAGTGGGTTAAAGCCTCTGCCTTCAGCTCAGGTCATGATCCCAGGGTCATAGGATCGAGCCCCGTATTGGGCTCTCTGCTCCTCGGGGAGCCTGCTTCCTCCTCTCTCTCTCTGCTTGCCTCTCTGCCTACTTGTGATCTCTGTCTGTCAAATAAATAAATAAAATCTTAAAAAAAATATTTTCCAATATGTCAAATATACTTATTTGATACACTATTTTATTGAGAGCATGAACTTCCCGGTATATGAGTTTTACTGGCAAGAGATGTTTTTGTTAAAGTTAACATCCTGTGAGGTTACTAAGCAAAGGAACAAAAGCAACAGCACCTTCCGGACTTCTAAATCTTATTAGATCATGCAAGTCATCATACAAAGGTGATGGGCACAGATGTTAATATTCTTTGGAAAAGTTTAGACGTTGGTGGTCTGAAGTATTACTTCCCACTGGGGTCCACTACTTTGCATGTGGAACAAAGCTGCACAAGGGAGACTGCAGAGAGAATGCACTGTTAGTACTCTGGTAGGACTTAGCAAGAGAAGTAGGGAGTGACCGCTACATGAGGGCACACAAGTCACTTTTCTTTGAGGAAGCAGTCTCCTAAGTTCTGTTGTGCAGTTATATGGCAATTATCAATTACTTGGCTTAAAGTCAGATGTGATTATTAAATATGGTTTAACATTCGTTATCTTTTTGCAGGTTATAAAACTTGTCTCTATTAGTTTTTCTGTTTTGTTTCTCACTGATTATTCTCCTAATAGGAATTTGTTTTCTGCAAATTGGAAAATTTCGTTGTAATAACTGAAGCTGTTCCAGGTTTGTCTGATCTACCAAACATGCACATAAACTCAGAAGAAAGGAAGTGTGCACTGAATGTCACGCATCAAGGATACTGAAAAGGGTCACATTGACATATTTTACGTCCAGTTTGTGAGCAAAGATGCCAGTAAATTCTGACAGGAAGCAGCAGTACTTCTGCTAAATTGCTATAATAAATTGTTAATCTCTTTTAAAAGCTGGGAGGTGTCATAGGTGAGGAGATGTGTAATCCAGAACTTTATAACTCGTGAAAATTAGCTATAAATTTAGAGTATGAAAGGAACAGTAAGAGGAAGGTGCATTGCTTTTTTTATTTTATTTTATTTTACAAACTATACTTGAGAAATACTTACTCTTCATTTATAAGTACTTTAAAAATATTTAAGTTAGTATAGATCCTGATAAAGAGCATCAGCAGAATCAAAGACGAAGTCTTATGTAATGCATTTTAATATATACTTGGTTTCTCTTTTCTTTTTGTTTCAAACCATTTCTAAATAGTGAAATAGGTAAGTGAATAATATAAGTGTCTCATAATTAAAACTTACATAGAAAACCATTATAAGGTAGAATATAATTTTGTTTCTCTCTTTATGATGGAGAACTTGTAGGAAAATAAAATATATCCACATGTATTTAAATTTTAGTTTGTAAAGTGGGGCCTAATATGTCTCAACACATATTTTATTAATCACTTGTGTTATGCCGTATTGAAGGGATGCGTCTGGTTAACTGACAATGTGTGGGTCATTAATTTTCCACACATAATTAATAATGGAATTAAAAGATATGGTATTTATGATAAGAAAAATAAGTACTCAAAAAGTTGGTTGACTTTCTTAATATAAAACTACCTATTCTCAGGGTAAAACATGAAACTTACAACATAATGTCCATTTTTTTAAACTAAATTTCACTCTCACATTTTGAATGACAGTTTCAAAAATATAAATGTTTTTTTAAAGATTCTTTTTATTGGTGTGCCTGGGTGGCTCAGTGGGTTAAGCCGCTACCTTCGGCTCAGGTCATCTCAGAGTCCTGGGATCGAACCCCGCATCGGGCTCTCTGCTCAGCAGGGAGCCTGCTTCCTCCTTGCTCTCTGCCTGCCTCTGCCTGCTTGTGATCTCCGTCTGTCAAATAAATAAATAAAATCTTAAAAAAAAAAAAAAAGATTCTTTTTATTTATTTGACAGAGAGAGAGAGAGCGAGCGAGAGCACAAGTAGGCAGAGTAGCAGGCAGAGGGAGAGGGAGAAGCAGGCTCCCTGCTGAGCAAGGAGCCTGACACAAGGCTTGATCCCAGGACCCTGGAATCATGACCTGAAAGAAAGGCATTTGCTTAACTAACTGAGCCACCCAGGGGCCCCTAAAGTTCATTTTTAACCTCTATTCCCTGTGTTGTTCTCCTCTCAAAAGTAACTCTTTTCAAAACTATGGTTGAATGACATATCAGCCAAGAATTTAGAGGTTTGGGACAATGACAACTTTTTTTGCATCTACAGATCTGCAATCTTGGAAGAGCTTAGGGGGGGCACTTAAATGATAGGGGTTAGAATGATCTTAAGGTTGGCTTAGCACCTGATCTTTGCCTTTGTATGTGGACTGTGCTTCCTCACAACATGGTGGTTCAGTTACCAGGTCAATTTTCTTTGAAAAAGAGAAGCCAGACAGATGATTTCTCTCCTTTTATTCCTTAGCCTTGGGAATCACACAGTATAACTTGTGCCACATTCCCATAGTCAAGGTTGTCACAAAATTGCTCCCAGTTTCAAGGGGGAAAATATGTACACTTCATCTCTTACTAGATAGCAGGAATATTCTGAACGTTCGTATGAGATCATACATACTGCTGTGGCCATTATCTGGTCACAGCAATTTACATATTCTCACATACCAAATACAATCATCCTTCTCTCAAGACCTCCAAAATTTGCACCCTGTTATGACATCAGTCTCAGGTTCAAAGACCAAGATCTCATCATCTAGATCAGGTCCAAGTTTATATGAGGCACCTTAAATATAATTCATTAAGTAGAAATCCTTAAGTATACTCCCCCCCTATATGAAAATCTGTAATCAAAAGACATGTTAATTGCTTTATACATACCAGACACACAATAGTGAGACAGGCATAGGATTAGTCCTACAGATCCTTTCATTCAAAAGGAGAAGTAACAAGAGATATGTAGCTCACTGGTTCATATTAATTTTGAAATTTAGGTAGGCATATATTGGCTTAATTCTGCTGTTAAGGAAAGCCTCATAGCCTTAAACCTACTTTTCTTTTCCATTTTAAGATAAGAAAATTCCATCTTCATTTACTCATGTCAAAAATCTCTGGTATTATTCTTAATCCTTTTTCTCTCATGTCTTCAGCTACTGTATTTTATATTTGAAAGTTGCTAAAAGAGAAGATCTTAAAAGTCTTTATTATAAGAACAAAGAAAAGAAAAAAAATGTTGTGACTATGTATGATGACAAGTGTTAACGACCTACTGTGTGATCATTTCACAATATATACAAATATTGAATCAATATGTTATACACCTGAAACTAGCAGAATCTTGTAGTCAATTAATTATACCTCAATAAAAATGGATAAATTAAATAAAATTAAATGTTTGTTGTCACTCTTGTTTGAAGTGAAGAAGAGATTCTATGTAAACTCTTGTAACTTTATGTTTTTATATATTTTATCACAATTTAGGCAAAACCTATAGATAAGATTGGGTAGGTACAAAAAATTATTTTCTTGCCTTAATTAGGAAACTGATTATACTTTATATGTTATGCCCTAAAATTTGATAAAAAGTTTTTAGAAATATTTGAAGGAACTTTTTCTTTAGTAGAATCTAGATCACAAGGAATCTAATCTACAGGTAATGTGGCTTCAGCATTAAATTTAGATAAGTAGGAGTAATTTCAATATAATATAAATTAAATAAAACCATTTATATCATATTTAAATATCAAAGTAGTAATAATTCTACCTTGATTAATTTTCTAACTGATAATTTGCAATATTTCCCACAAGTAGTTATTACTCATGAATATTACTTTATTAAATTTTATTCTGGAGAAATAAGGTTTTGAAATAGAGAATTGATTTTAAAGATCACGTAATGGAATGAATTGTTAACAAAATAATGCATTACCAGTGTACTAGATAATTCATTATAAAATAATTCCTTGTTATCTTTTATGTACTTTCCTTAATATAGTAGATTAAAAATTAACAAGTTGATTTGATGCAATTATAGACAAAATTTGACACCTCATTAACACATACAAAAGAGTTTATATTACTAAAATTGTGCATACATTTTTGCTATGTAAGGAGCAGATTTTTTGGCCGGAGTCTAAGCAAACCATAAATAAACTGTTATATTTTTGTCCTTTCAAAAAGGAAAGCTTTTTAAGCTTGAAAGGTCAAGTGCAATGATAGCTGACTGTCTTGCTCTGGAGGTCTCTCTGTTCTTCAGTTGTTCTTTTTGAGCAAGAATCCCTACTGTTCTCACCTTAGTTTGGTCAACAGTGGGAATGGCCCTCCAAAGCCTTTGATCTATGGCTAGGAGGTGATCTAATCAATGTCTTGTATAGATTAGATTATAAAAGGACCCTATAGTAGAGAAGGACTATTAAAAAATAATCAATTCAAAAAGGAGTTTAAACCTCAAATGGTGAAGAAACTGGATGACACAGTAATGTAGAAGTAGAAAGAAGAAAGTTAGCTGAAGACTCATCGAAACCCAGGAAATAAGTAGAAGTGTAAAGAGAACTTGGAAGAGATTGAGAGCCAAATCAGCTTAATTGAGGAATGCTAAGGGAGGCAACTACACACTTGTGTCTGAAAGTTTGCAAGAGCTTCAAGTTTTTTGTTTGTTTTGTTTTGCTTTGTTTTTTGTTTTTTTTCCAAAAACCTTCAAGTTCCTGAGAAATACCAGAGTGTTTTATGTTCAGCTAAGTAGTGATTAAAACTGTTTCGAGTAAGTTTTCCATTCTTTTGTATATCCTTAGAGCAATTCTAAAAATTGAAGTCATCTGAGGATGTGTCTGTTCCTGGCAATCCCCAAAATTCCAAGTCGTGAGCCAGCCACTTGGTTAATTGTCATTAGGGAGTTCACACAAGTTTACTTACTTAGGATCCTTGCCATGTCACATTGGGACAAAAAGCAGTGACTGTGGTGCTAGGCCACATTCATCATTTCTAGGATTGGCAGCCGTAGCTTACTCGGACTACCTGAGGGAGACTCTGGACTAGCAGATTGCTGCAAAATGTTGCCTGAATGCCTCTGCATAGCCACAAGTCATCCAGTTTTAATACCCCATCATTTTTGTGTTCAGTAGTTGTTTTATAATTAAAGCAAAGTATGCTCAAATTTTTTTAATTCATAGGTTGAAGGAAATGCCTTTTAACTTGGAAATAGGCACTCTAAAAAATCCTTAGAGAAAGAACTTGTATTTATGTTTCTGTGACAACAATGGCAGCCACACGAACACAGCTGCTCCTTTGAGCTATTACCTTTTGCCAACCTCTCTGCACTCCATGCCAAGGGCTTTATCAACATTGTCTTACTTAATCTACACAAACATCTTTGAAGTTAGGCATTATTACCGATATTTTACAGATGATAAATCTGAAACTTGGAGCAGTTAAATAGTGTGTTCAGTGTAATACAATTATTAAATGGCAGGGCTATCATTGAGCCCTTACTGGTTTGACCTCCAAGCTCACGCTCTTAGCCACCTCATTATCCTGGCTTCATGCTTTGTAAAGCATGATATGATATGATGTATGCGTTACTTCAGTTGACTAATTCAAAATTATATGAAGTAGGTCTTCCTAGTGTTATCAGCATCTTACAGATAATAAAATCAAGATATAGGGATTACACTAAAAACAAGATTATTTATTGAACTGTATCAAAGAGTTTAAGGAAAACTTTCAAGTTACTGTGATCTTCTATTAGCTTTCTGTGATTTTTTCTTCTATAATTTTAGTTACTAAGATATATTTTGGGTTAAAAAATGAGTAACAACTCAAAGGTTTGGAAGAAATAAAGTACCAGAGTTTATCCTTTGACACTGGTTAAAAAGGGTAATGGGGAGCTTCAAAGAATTGTTTGATCTTTATGGATACCAATGATTTTAGCCTCGCTGTATGTTGTCCAATATTCATGTAGCCACATGTGGCTATTTACATTTAAATTAATTAAAATGAAATCATATTGAAATTCTGTTGCTCAAAACAGTAGCCCTATTTCATGTTCTCAGAAGCCATATGTAGGTAGGGGTTACAATAATTCACAGCATACATAAACATTCCCAGCATTAGAAAAAGTTGTGTTGGAAGGTGCTTGTCTAGACCCTTAAGCATACCTAGAAATGCCAACTGGGAGATGTTATCAAAAGCTAATTCTCACACTTGCTGTTAGACAAATATAATGTTATCAAAGCCCTGATGATACAAAAATTAAGAATAAAATACATGTGCATGCTCTTGATGTAGGGGAAATAGTTGAATCAATGACTACCAACATATGAATCAAAACTTTTGTATTTGGTGATTTGGACCTTAGTTTTGAATGAAAATGAAAAATCTGTTTATTAAGGATGTTTAAAGAATAGTGTTTCAAATAGACAAAATCTGTGTTTGTAGGTAGAAAAACCCAGCACTCACTTAAGAGTGTTTATTGTGTTCCAAAAACATATTATCAAGTGATGTATATACAATATATTACTTAATCTTCAAAATAGCTTTTTTCTTATCTGTTAAAAAACAAATAAACAATAAGGTTTAGAAAAATGTCCAACATTGCACTTAAATAACTGGTAGATCTAGAATCAGGAAATTAGGCTCATATCCTAAATATACTAAATATCTTCTGAGCTACCAGAATACACTGAATCTAAAAATAAACTGAAAGACAAACAAAAAATTAAAAAAAAAAAAAATTGCTGAGTAAGCTTTAACTTAGCCATATAACCAAACTCACATAAAATTATTTTCAAAATTAACAAATATGGAGATTAATGATTACCACCTGGAAAAAAAATCAAAGCCAGATAAGTGAATTAAAAATTTAGCCTATTGGGACGCCTGGGTGGCTCAGTTGGTTGGACGACTGTCTTCGGCTCAGGTCATGATCCCGGAGTCCCAGGATCGAGTCCTGCATCGGGCTCCCAACTCCACGGGGAGTCTGCTTTTCTTTCTGACCTTCTCCTCGCTCATGTTCTCTCTCACTGTGTCTCTCTCAAATAAATAAATAAGTAGAAGTCTTAAAAAAAAAATAGCCTATTGGAACTTAAACAAATAGCTAGCTAAATCAATGAATGAAATTGTTACCACTCAACACATCAAAAATAAAAAATGAGATATAAAGACAGATACAAAAAAATTAGAACAATCACAATGTTATAGTTTAATTTGAAATGTCAGAAAATCTGATGGGTGATTTTCCAAAAAAAGTTAATATAGAAGTCATATACAAAATGTCCAGAATTCGCACTTCTGCACAAAAACTGGAGAAATTCATATTTTTACTTCAAAACAAAAAAAGATAACTTAAAAGTTATTTTAGCTGTTCTAGGACAGTTTCCAGATTCTTTAATCACGTCAGCATAAAACAAAAACCAATATCTATTAGAAAATGCCTGAGAGGCATTTTCTGGGTGGCTCAGTGGGTTTAAGCCTCTGCCTTTGGCTCAGGTCATGGTCTCAGGGTCCTGAGATAGAGCCCCACTTGGGGCTCTCTGCTCAGCAGGGAGCCTGCTTCCTCCTCTTTCTCTGTCAAATAAATAAATAAAATCTTTAAAAAAAAAAAAAAAGAAAATGCCTAAGAAAACAAAAGTCTTCTTAAGAATATTAAATGCTTCAAAATACATTTTTTGCCTCTATATATCTATATAATATCCTAAATGAAATATAAAAATATAATCTAAAAAATACATAATAAAAAAGAATACTAAGCATGAGGCAATGAAGTTTATTTTAAGAATGTAAATGGTTAAATATTTCAAAATATAGTAATATAATTTACACATAAATTACGATAAGGTGCATTATTATGTCACTGGAATACAACTAGCGGTTTAAGAAAATTCACTTCAATTTCTAGTCAAAACTCTTATAAAAAAGGATAGGTGGAGTGTTCTTTCACATGATATGTATATATAAAAACTCATCTATATTTATATAGTTCTATTTTACCTTACCTATATCAATATATGTGCGTGTGTATGTGTGAAATCAGTAACCATCATTCTTAAATTTGAAAGATACATTATCATTTCATTAAGTGTAGAAGAAAGAATGATATATCAGATTGCACTGTAGTCCAAATACTGTTCCCTCCTCTTGCCAGGCCCCCGCTTACCCCCTTTGTCAAATAACTGGCTAATATGGGATGATTGTTTGGCATGATATGGGGAAGGAAATGAAATATAAATAGAATGTATATTTATTTGATTGTATTTTTATATTTCACAATTAAATATAAAACGACTGCATTTCCAAGAAGAATATAGCTTTGGAATTATCCATTCCCTCTGTTATTTTAATTTTCCTTTTACAATTTTTACAGTTTTACCAGAAAAGGAGTATTCCTTTTAGCTTTGGACCTGCGATACAGCACACAGAGGATTCTCAGACATGAAGGTCAGAAGAAAACATGTCAGCCACTGATGAGTTGTCATTTGTTACCACAACATAACTTAATCTATTTTGATATGAGTGTCTAAGATCACTGGTTTGACATGGTTCTTGAAACTGTGGACACTATAATTAGATAAAGAAAGAAATCAGAGAAATTAAGTATACACGTAAAAATAGAGGATACGATGGCTTCATTTTTTACAAAAAACTGTGCTGAAAAATTAACCAAAAAGCCAGTAAAAATGAAAATATTTGAGAAATTTAGAATAATTTAGAATTTTAGAAACAAATGAATTTCTGAATCTATGAGATTCAGAAATGTGGCTGCTGAAAAATTGAGGGCATTTAAAAAAAAAAAACTGAATTAAGCCTCCCTTCTTTTACTAAGACCCACTTGGTCACATTTTTCAGGGAATAGAAAAGGGTAGTAAAGCCACTGTGACACTTGTGACAAGGATGCAATTTTCTTTCTCATTGGAATAAAATACTTGGCAATCTCCCTACTTCTACGAAAGTTCCACATGCTCTGTAGGCATGTTTTCCAAGATATTACATTTGCTTCACATTTGACTGACAAGCTTCAGTTAAAATCTCTAACTCTTCAATATTTTGCTTGTTGATATTTACTGCTGTCAGTAAAGAATAGAGATTAACTTGAGTATGGAACATGTCAAACCAAAGGACATAAGACTGGATCACAACAAAGCCACTCATCTCTGTTTCAGGTGGGGCGAATCAGTCCGTTTGTGACGGGTCCGATCTTCCATGCCACTCCTTAACCACAAGTGGGAAGCACAGGACTGTTTGGAGACAGAGAAAAGTAAAGAGGAAAAAAATACTGTGGCCCATCATCAGAGGTTTGAGTCATGCGAGCAGACTGCCAAACACAATTATGTAAAATAACCAAATATTGTTTACATTGTGGAAAAAAATTTACAGAGAAAACACAATAACTATCCTACTATTATTTTTCAAACACCTGAAAACTCTTCTGTTTTAAGAAGGTTGAATTATATAATTAAGATTTGGTAAAGGAAAAGAGGTGTTGACTCATGCTGGCAAGCATTTAAAATATCATGAGAAGATATCAACATTTTTTAGATATTATAAAGTAAGATATTATAAAACTCCCATAACAAAAGTATTTAGGATAAATCAGAGATAAGCAGAGGTCCGGTAAATGGAACCGAATCCAACTCTAGGCCACAAATATGTATGCAAATTTGGTGAACAAAGTTTACTAAAGCAAAATGAACTTTTCTAAGTTGTAGAAAAATATTAAAGATATAATTTTAATTAACTGCAAAAACACACACTTCAAAATTAATAGAAAACTCCTAGACAGGTACAAAAGGAAACAGAACAATAGTCATTTGCAGAGAATGGATGGTGGTACGGAGAATGTGAGACTTGTCTCTTTAATCTGTCTGGAATATTTTACTTTTGAAGGCTTAATTATAATAAGTAAAACTGATACTGCCCCCAAAATAACAATTATCAATTTAAAAATCTTGAAAAATAATAGAAATTTTGTTGATATTACTTTCATTTCTGTAGATTTTTAGACTTTTTTTCAGTGAGGATTAGGTTGTAAACATTTTTCTGATTGTATTTATGATCTGCTTGGTCTGTTTAATAGTTTACTGGTTAGACTACTCTGAAGAAAAGAGAAACTTCTAAAATATATTTATATAAATACATTCTGAAATAAAATTTACTTATTAACATAAATAATCTTGGAATCCTTTAAATTATGGCAAATATCAATAATACCAATAAAACAGACATACCATAGTCAATGATATTGGATATTGATTTCTTAGTTTCTACTTTCTGTTGATTTCTGACTCATTAATTAATCTATATTTATATTTTCATCTTGTTTAAGGATATAGAGATAATTTATATTCTTTAGAAGTGATTTTTATTTTATTTTATTTATTTTTTTTTTAAGATTTTATTTTATTTATTTGAGAGAGAGAGACAGTGAGAGAGAGAATGAGCGAGGAGAAGGTCAGAGAGCGAAGCAGACTCCCCATGGAGCTGGGAGCCTGATGTGGGACTCGATCCCGGGACTCCAGGATCACGCCCTGAGCCGGAGGCAGTCGTTTAACCAACTGCGCCACCCAGGCGTCCCAAAGTGATTTTTATTTTTATTATTTCTTAAGAAAAAGTGTTTTTCTGTAAGAAGGGTAAAAAAAAAGCAAAATAATTACATTATATAAATGAACAACTAAATTTTGATTTCTATAGAACTTCATGAGAGGCTCCTATACTGCTATCAAAATCATCTACTATGAGAGTAATTAATAATGTGTGAAAAAAACCATGAATTTGACTACAAAAAAGCAAAGTAAATAAATGTGTAATATAAATAAGTATAATATAATTCAAATAAAAATATGAATATATATATATATGGCTCAAATGCCACATAATCATAAACACAAAATATGTATGATTTATGGAACTTTTCAAAGATTTCCCAGGATTTCTTCCAATTTCTAGAAAAGGTCAACCCAATGAAAAGATAGTTTCCATTTCAGAACTTACTGATTTAAACTTTTTAATTACTAAAAACACAAGACATTTTACTATAGAAGATTTTACTAAAGAAAATCAAGACAATTACATAAAAATGCAAGATAAAAAAATATTTTTCTACATTAGAATTTTTTTGCTCAAGTCTATACACTTTTAGTTCCATAACTCAACTTTCAGCTTTCTGAAAAGTTGTGCTTTTTTTTCTCCTCTTCATTCACATGCCAATTTTATCCTTCTTTCTGTTTGCTTTTGAGTAAGTAAAAATAAAGTGGGAGCTGGGTGGCTTAGTAAGTTAAGCATCTGCCTTTAGCTCAGGTTGGGAATCCAGAGTCCTGGAATCAAGTCCCACACAGGGCTCCCTGCTTTGCAGGGAGTCTGTTTCTCCCTCTGCCTCTCTCTCATCTCTCATGAATAAATAAATAAAATCTTAAAAAGGAAAGAAAGAGAAACAGAGTTGGAGAGTTTTGCAATATCTTAGTCACTTTGCGCTGCCATAAAAAGATAGTTGGCTAGTCTAATATGTCTCACTAGTGGTGGGTTCTCTTTCCGGAAGCAGTCATTGGCTTTCCAAGTTTCTGATAAGCTTTGACCACATCTTCTGACTGAGTACCAACCACTGAAACTATACTGCATTCCTCTTATGGATGAACCTTTTGGTCCCCATGAATTTTCTAAATAGTAAAATCTGTGTCGCTAAATCCATCCACTTTCCATGGACTATACTCATGCCCATAAGCATGTGTAGGGGCCAGTTTCTACCTTCTATTAAACTGGGAACCTAGGAAGAGGAGTTCTTAATTTTCTTCACATGGCAGCCCACCCACACAGTCTCCTGCATTTCTCTTTATTGCTGTGCTAGCTTAAAACGTATAGCTGTAATTCTGCTTTTTTAAGCAGAAGGCTAACAAAATGCCCAACAAAATGGCCTTCAGAATCATTGCTCTCCTCAAAATTATTTCTTCTCTCCCTATCACCTCTTTATCTAGCATAGAATGATTGCATTGTTGATAGATAGCTCTCTGAATTGAATCCTCAAAGTAAAATCTGGAGGAAAGATGCGAGGCATAATTCTTATTTTATTTCTGAACTTGGAATATGAATCACTTAACTTTTCCCCCTTTAAATCTAAACCATAGATTGGATTTCCGAACTATTAAGAAACTTCACACTACATCCTATTCCACTTACATAAACTGTAACTTGATATTTTAAAATCTATTTTAAGAAAATGGTTTATGATTTAGAACTGAAAACAGCATGGGAAGCAAAATTCATTTTTTTAAAAAAATAGTGTTTCCTAAATATATTGGAAAACAGATCCTAGTATTAAAAATTTCAATAAAAGAAAACATTTCTGGGTATTTCCTTTCTTTTGTAGAATTGAATTCCTTTTCATAACCATACTCCTTAGGCAATGTATATAAGTGTGGTTGTGGTTGTTTTACTACTTCATGGGAAGAATTCATAACCATAGCTAGCTATAATGCCCTATAAACATATGGCCATTCAGGAGCTTTTGCTTAAATGTAAATCACAGTCAAAAGCATTATACTACATAATTATCTGGTCACATTCATTTGAGAACACATAATTTTCAGTAGATTAATGTATACTCTCAGTATCCATGGAGCATAATTTATTTACATGCTTAGAAGAACTATTTGTTGCTTGCATTTTGGTTTAGAAAAACTCAAAACACTACTAATTTCCACTTGCATTCTTTTAAAATTGCTTAGGTTTCTGGAATGGTCTTAGCATCCAAAGCCTTAAAATGGCTTTCAAGGCAAGCTGAAAATAAAGAACTTTTCAGTAGTTCTGGTCAAACTGTAATAATAAGATAACCATAGCCATAAGAAACAAGGATTGTGTGCATTAACTGAAATGAATACAAGATTTGGTTGCCTAAAAACTGAGGTATCCTTACATTTTGTAGCCACTGGTGGTCTTTTTATATTTTTACATGTTTGAGGTTTTTTGTTAGTTGGGGGTTTTTCACAATTACAAGCACACATACACACACACACAAATACAAAGTAAAATACATTATTAACAATAAAAAATAAATATGATTTTTCAGTTGTTCAGATCTATAAAATTATTACACAATAATGGATCCTAACCAAAACTTACTTTGCAAAGATTTTAAAAATTTAAAAGTGTCATTATATTAACAGTCTTGTAAAACTTTATGTCTTCCCGAGTTTAAGATTGTTGATTAATATAAGAAAACACAGTGCTAAAATTAGAGAAAAATGTAATTTTGGATTTGGAAGAATGTTATATTTCAATAAGTTTCATCTTTAAATTAATTTGTGAAGTAACTAATCTAAAGCCCATGTCTAGAAAGTGGCATAAAAAGTCTAAGAAGAAGATTTTTAAGTTTCAGTATTTTGTTTTAATTTGAAGGAAGCAAGGAAACCCATTAATATATCATCTGTGTAAGCATAAATACAAATGTATATAACAGGGAAATTTGCATACGTGGTCATATACATATGTATACCACATATAGTTATATATATACTACCTAAAGGCAACAGTTTCTTCCCATTCCTGCATGCATACAACTTTTCTGTTTGACTTTGTAGTTCTTCTAACCAAAATGTGGGATGTGGCCAGAGACAGAAACAAAAGTTTTAACTTTTGACAAATTTATAAAGCTGATTCAGTTGAGAATGGATTGTCTCTTCAGTCACTGTGCTAGAATAACTGGATACCTATCTGCCAGAGGAAACACAAGACAAAAACAAATCCTAACACAATAAACAATATCTTTCACTACATGCAAACTTTACCCAATGATGGATCACAGAACTTAAATGTAAAACTCTAAATACCATATATTCTAGAAAAAATCATAGCAAAAAATCTTTATAAGCTTGAATTAGGCAACAATTTCTTAGAAATGACATAAAATGACTTGGAGTAAAATGTAATAACTTAGAGTTTAAACTTTTGCCCTCCAAAAGATACTTTAAGAAAATGAAGTCCATGAACAAACAGGACATAATATTTGTAAAATAATGTATCTTGTAAGACATGTATCTAAAATACAGAAAAAGTTTCAAATAGATATTTACCTTATCTAAGTAAAACCATAGATCGCCAATAAGCACATGGAAAAATACTCAACATCTTGAGTGATTATGGGAATAGAAATTAAAACTACAGTGCAATATTGCTGCATACCTACTAGGAGAGATGACAAAACAAGTAAACAAACAAATTGTAAAAACCTGACAATGCCATGTGCTGACAAAAATGGAGCCCATCTGGACAAGGCTGAACAATGTTTTCAAACCATACTGATTAGTATTCAAAATAATACCATTTTTGGAAAACAGTTTGGCAGTTTCTTGAAAAGTTAGAAAACACTTAAACACTTAGGTATATGTCCAAGAATAATTGAAAAGTTAAGTTCGTTAAAAAGGAAACACTATGCAAATATTTATAGATATTTCATATTGGACACAACCCATGATTCCTTCAAATGGTAAAGAGATAAACAATCTTGGACACATTTATTCATGGGTACTATATAGCAGTAAGAAGGAAAAAGAAAAGAAAAAAAAAACCCATCCCACCATTATACACAGCAACATAGATGAATTATAAATGGATTATGCTAAGTGAAAGATGTCAGTCTCAAATGACTGCATACTGTATGCTTCCAATTAGATCATATCTCTGAAAAAATATATAGTAACAGTAATGTAATAGTGTTTTCCAGAACCTGTAGGTTGGGAAAAGTATTGCTAAAATCTATGAGAGAACATTTCAGGTGATGTAATTATACTCTTTTTGATTATAGTGATGCTTAGATGACTAAAACCATTCATCAAAAATAATAGATCTGTCCACCAAGAGGGATACATTTACTGAACAATTCAGCATAATAGAATAAAGAAGGAAGAAACATATGTACACTCATTTCAGTGGGAGTAGAAAATATAAATGATAAAAAACAATGTAGCAAACCATGATCTTCTGCATCTTGATAATGGACATGCATGCATGCACACCTGTATTTAATATCATATTTAATGTTAAAAAATTAGTGGAATGTTTTTCTCTACAATCAAGAACAGGATAATTAAGTGAAATCACAGAGTACAAAAACAGCATGGTAGGCTAATTTTTATCTCAATATGGTAGCAACAAATATTTGAAAAGGGCATTTTAAAAATAATAAATATACTTACACATAAATTTAACAAACTACATCTAAGACATGCCATTGAAAGAAAAGAACTAAATATATGAAAAGATGCATTCTGTTCAAAGATTCATTAGCTCAATATATTTAAATGTCACATCCTTCTCAGACTGATCTATGAATTCAACACAATCTTGATCAAAATTCCTGTAGAATGATTTTATGGATATGTATGTACTGAATATAAAATTCATGGGAAAATACAAGGCATCTATACTCATCTAATTGGTTCTGAAAAATAAGAATAAGCTGAAAGACTTAAATCACCTCATTTTAAGAATGGAAACAAATCCATAATAATCAAAAGTGTATAGTTGACATATATATATATAGACATTCAGATAGTAGAATGGGTTAGAAACTTCAGAGATAGTGAGAAATATCTCTGGTTGATGGGGCACCTATGAGGTTCAGTCTTTTAAGCACCTGCCTTCAGATTAGGACATGATTTCAGGGTCCTGGGATAGAGCCCCAGCATGGGCTCCCTGCTCAGTGAGGGGTCTGCTTCACCCTCTCCCTTTGCCCCTCCCCACTTGTGTTCTCTCTTGCATTCACTCTGTCTCAAATAAAGAAATGAAATATTTTCTTAAAAAAGAAATATATGGTTGGATAATTTTCCAAAACGTATCAAATTTTTTCAATGGGGAAAACATCTTTTTTAACCAATGTTGCTAGGACATGCTTTTGGATAAAACAGTCCCAATTAAAAAGAGTA
The DNA here is from genome assembly GCF_020171115.1 of Neogale vison. NCBI lineage: Eukaryota > Metazoa > Chordata > Mammalia > Carnivora > Mustelidae > Neogale > Neogale vison. Next base: position 17,831,353 of record NC_058100.1, read on the forward strand.
TCCTCAGAGCACACCTCTCACATAATATACAAAATTAACTTGAAATAGATTATAAATCTGAACCTAATACAATATTAAAAAAAAAAACTTCTAGAAATAAAACATGTGGGAAGATCTGGAACTTGGATAAGCAAAGATTTCCTAGAACATGTTAAGTACAAACGATTAAAAAAAATGAGACTATAAAAAAAAATCCCCTTTCTCCTTTGAAAGATAAGTTATAGTTAGAAGGCAAACCACTGACTGGGAGGAATATTCAAAATCATATTTGACATTAAATTTGTACTCAGAGCTTATAAAAAACTTTCATAACCCGGTAACTGAGAAGAAAAGGAACCCAGTAAGTAATGAGTAAAACATAGAAAAAGAATCTTAACTAAGAAGATATATTAATGACAAGTAGACACATGAAAAGATGTTCCACATCTTTATTCATCAGAGAAATAAATGCAAATTAAAGCCAATGGGGGGGGACTTTCACAAACATTAGAATGACTAAAATTAAAGTCACAATGTTAAGTGTTGGTAAATATTGGAACGAATGGAACTCTCATATATTGCTGAAAGGAAACTAAAAGGCTATAACTATTTTGGAAAACAGTTTGGCTGTGTATACGTATATACAGATACCATATGGCCTAGCTATTTCACTCTTAGGCATTTACCCAGTATATATGTAAACACATGTCCACATGAAAAATTTTTCATAGATATTTTAGCAACTTCATTCACAGTAATCAAAAGAAAAACAAATGCCCATCAGCAGATGAATAGATAAGCTTATTGTGGTATATCCATGCAAGGAAATACATCTCAGAAAAAAAAAATCATTCAGCAAAATGAATATATTTTGGAAGATTTATTTTTATGTGAAAGGAAACAAACTGTTAAAGTACATATGACATCATTTCATTTATAAGATATTCAAAGTCTGGCAAAATTAATACATAGTCATAGGAACCAAGTTAGATGTTGCCTGGAATTGCCTTTAAAGGGCCATAAGATAAATTTCTATGGTGATGAAAATATAAAACTTAACAGGGCTTCCACAAAGAAATGTGAATTCATTTGTCAAAATTCAGTAACTGCACACTTAAATTGTTGCAACTTTAGAGATAAACTATTATGTAATCATTTTAGATGAACAGAAATGTGAAGATATTCTAGAGAGTTCTTATTTACCCAACATCTAATTTCTGCTAGTAACAATTTACATCAATGTGGTACATTTGTTACATTAATGAACCTATATGAATTCAGTCATATCACTAAAGTCCTACTTGATTCAAGTTTCCTCCTTTTTACCTATTACCCTTTTTCTATTCCAGATTTCCACTGGGGTACAATATTACATTACAGCTCCTCTTGCTGTAACAGTTTCTCAGCCTTTCCTAGTTTTTGATGACCTTGACAGTTTTGAGGGACACTGATCAGTTATTTTGTAAAATGTTCCTGACTTGGAATATGTCTGATGTTTTTCGCACGATTAGACTGGGGAATTGGCAAGAGAACCATGGAAGTAAAGTTACGTTTTCATTACATCATAGCAGAGGTACATACCAGCAATATGATTTATTACTGTTGATATAAGCATTGATTATCTGGCTGCAATAGTGTTTGTCAGATTTCTCCACTATAAATTTATACTTTTATCCCTCTTGACATTCAGTATTCTTTGGCAGGAAGTCCTTAAGTGGATGCACTCAAGCCATGTAGAATTATGCCCCTCCACCTTCTTGAAAGTGCAGTATCTACAAAAATATATTTGGAATTTTCTGCATATGAGATTTTTCTTTTTTCCCCCACTTACTTAATTATTAAATACATTATATTAGTATGGAATCATAGATATTTCCTCCCTCCATGCTATAGTCAACCATTTCTCCAAGAAGCACTAGGTACTTTGACTAGAGAAAGGTATTAGAAGCCATGATGGGAACACAAGTTGCAATTTTTGCTGCCAGAGTATAGTACAGTATATAATATAGTTGTTCCTATATTCTCTCAGTAGGCAGAAGGAGAGGGTAAATGTGTGTATTCTAACTTATATAAATAAATAAATAAATACCTATCTATAATTATGTCTAAATGTAACTCTCTGTAGTTACACAAATCTGTTAGGTAAATAGCTAGAATCAGGATTGCTGGCTTGTGTGGTAAATCGTTTAGCTTTCTCAAAGTGGTTACACCATTTTGCCATCCCCCAGCAATGAATGGGAGTCCTCATTCTCACCAGTAATTGGTATTGTCAGTTTTTTCAGAGGAGGCTGAGGCTTGGTCCTTTTCATAGGTGTGTAGTGGTATATCATGGCTGTTAGGTTGCATTTCCACAGTGACCAATGATGTTGAGCATCTTTCCTATTCTTATTTGCCATGTGTACTTCATCTTTGGTAAGGTGTCTGTTCAGAACTTTTGCTTATTTAAATTGGGTTGCTTGTTTCCTTCATGTTAGATTTAAAAGTTTTTGTATATTTTGGATCCAAGTCCTTCATTAGATACATGTTTACAAATACTATCTCTCTTTCTCCAGTTTGTCTTTTTCATTCTCTTAACACGGTCTTTTGCAATGCAGAAGTTTTAAATTTTAATAAGGTTAAAATTACCCATTTTTTCTTTCATGGATCTTATTATATTATCATATCTAAAAACTCCTCTGCACGAGTTGAACATTTTGAGTCTCAATCATGAGAATCTTTCAAGATTCCTGGAGGCAAATCCCAGGCAAGTATGGTGGATTACCTAAGACTACAGCTGAGGAGTTTCTAACTTGCTGGCTAGTTCACACAGTGTCCAGGAATTATCAAAATTATTATTTAAATATTCCAACCAGTTATGGCTCCAGCAGCCCCTGCTGCAGAGGAGCAGAACTCAGGTGACTTTCTAGATTCCGGGCTCTCCTGATTTCGTGCTGGCTGTTTGCCTAATACCTCAATTATCTAATGGGTCCAAGAGAAGCCACTAATTTTCATTTTCTTGTGAGAAACTGAGTAACCCCTTCCAAGCTCTTTACATGTTGTGACTACATCAGTATAATTTTTTTTTATATAAGTTAAATCTCAGTAAATGTGATTTAAAAAGAAAAAATACATAAAAACAGTATTACTTAGCTGTACAATATATACGATTGCAGAGATGACATGTGTTAAAAGACAATGCCTATGAAATTATATATGAACGTGAATTTGGTTTTTAACATGCCACCATATATTCATAATACACTTGGTCAGTTTAGGAAATGCATCACAATATGCATGAATGCCATATTTAATTTATTTCATTTGTCGGGGGATTCCTTTTTGATTGATTATCTTAAAAATTACCTTGAAAATACCAACTGTTGCATAAATACTTAATAAATAAACAAGCACACACCATGTATAAATTTATTATGAATGCAGTTAATCAAATTTTCAGAATTCATCTGTCAGTCGTGTCAACATTGGTAAATAGAACAACAACAAAAAGCTTTCCATGTTGATAGCCCTGAAGCTTGATAGCAAATCTGGCTGAGTTATTGATGTGCCAGGACTAACTTTTTTCCCCTTTCAATGAAACCTTTAAGCAATTATAAACTTTTTACTTTTGCTATTGCTCACAAAATATTCAATCATTTATGTGTGTGTTGAGAGGAATACATTTTTTAGTCATACATTACACAGATTTTATATTTTTTTGTGAAGATCAACATGAAGATAAACGTCTTTTTGAAGGAAAAACTTAAAGTTTTTATTTTATTTTATTCGTTTATTTGACACACACACAGAGAGAGAATACCAGGGGCGGGAGGAGTGGGAGAGGGAGAGGCAGGCTTTCCACCAAGCAGGGAGCATGATGCAGGGCTTGATCCCAGGACCTTGGAATCAGGACCTGAGCCAAAGACAGCCGCTTAATCAACTGAGCCACCCAGGTGCCCCCAAACTTAAAGATTTTAAAGAAGCAGCTTCACTCCTGTTTCCTTCACTCTCATATTTGAATAGCATAGACTATACATTGCTATCTGTAAGTACAACAGCCAAGATTCCAGTAGGGGTGGGCCTCTGAGGCTGTAGGTTTGGCTCAGCATTGCACTACAAAGGCCTCAAGAGAAAGTACACCCTGCTCTCCCTCTATTAAGAGAGAGAGAGAGAGAGAGAGTATGGGTGTGTATGTGTGTGTGTATTAACCTAAGACAGTAGGAAACATTTAGTTTCTTTAGGTATTAAGAAATTTATCAATTGATCTCCAGGCCCAGGAACCACACCAGGGAGTATGCATGAGTGCCAAGGTCTGCATACCAAGTACCTCAGGAACACACTGCTGTTCCAGAAATGCTGGGTTAATATCATCAAACCTTTAACTCACCAATATTTAATAGACTTTATGATGTACGTAGATTACAAAAATATTAAAGGAAAATGAAAACACACTCTCACACACACACATATAAATTGAGAACCAATAAGAAAATATGAAAAAGTGTTCAGTATACAGTCGCTGTGGCTGCCATCTTGAAAACAGATAGATCAAGACAAGAATAAAAAGCAAGGTATCCATTAGAAGATGATAATAATGTAGACAGGAGCTTATTAGGTGGGGTTTGGGGTAGAAACATTGAACATTGGTGGTGGTGGGATATTGTCTCTCTCTCTCTCTATATATGTGTGTGTGTGTGTATTTCTATGTGAGTGTGTATATATATATGTGTGTGTGTGTCTGTATATGTGTGTGTGTGTATATATATGATCAATATATTTACACACACACACACATACAGACACACACACACACACACACACACACATATATATATATATATATATATATATATATATATAATGCCTTAGGTCCAAGAGACTATAAGGGTAGACTTCATTTACTGAGTTAGAGAAAACAGGAAAATAAATAGATATGGGGGAATCAAGGTAGAGATCTGGATATTAGATTTTAATATATATTGTTTAAGATCCCTACTAGACTAGGGTGGCCATCTACCAACCAATTCACTATTCAATATGTAAGGCTCCAATAAGTTCATGTATCCATCTAAAAAAGTCTATGCCACTCATTTGGAAAGACATGGTGTCAGAGTCCAATACTGGATAGACCACTGTCAAGTTTTGTTTTGGTAACTGTCATAGGAAATCTCAAGTGTCTATAAAAACATTCTTGTGCAAGCTCTAACCTCAACCGCATATTATTTATTTTAGATATATTACTTTTAGTAATGTTATATGGGATATCTCATCTGGCTAGCATAACTGAATATTTCTCTTCCAATATATTATATATCAATAATGGAGATTCTCTTAGAAGGCCCAATGGCTTTTGTCTTTCCTGGATCTTTGACACCTTAATACCCAAATGTCTAACATCAATACTAAAAATGCAGTTTTTTTAAAATAGGATCTTTATATTATTGAAATACATGGATATGTGGAAAATCTTTGACAAGAAAAATAAACTACAGAATCTTGTTTTTATATCGGTAATTGATTAAGTTTATTGCATGAAAGTAACAGCCAAGTACATTCAGTTAATTTGTCCAACAGATCAATTTCATGTCATGTAAGAATCCTGGGTTTGTTACTTTACATGGTAAAGTGAAAGCAATTTGATCACATTATAATAGAATGTTCATATACTAAAAAAGGTGATTAGAAAACTTAATATTAATAATCTCGCTGTAGTTGAGTTACTCTTATCATGGTTATTTTTTCTTTAATAAAGTTTTAGAGATATGCAGCCTGGGGAGACCCCACTTATCTTTACTGTCTTGTGGAAAACAATGCTGTGTAGAGTTTAGAATCTGTTACTTTCAGTAAAATAGCATTTATACTCCTCTGTGAAACCATTAAAATGAATGTTTGCATTTCTTATGAAAAATTAAGTTGATGTTATGTGACATTAAATATAAATACAGTGACACAAAGCTTAATTAAGGATGGAAACACATGCATAAAACTTAATTCCCTCTTCAAAAAAAAATATAAAAAATAAAAAAAAAACAAAAGCTTTCTCTTTAATTTTTGTTATATTTCATTTAAAAAGAAAATTATATGTGATGTTTAAATTATTTACTTCATTCACAAAATATGCTAACTTTTTAAGGAAATGCTATGCTTTAAAAAGCCATTTTATTTTATTATTTTTTTAAAGATTTTATTTATTTATTTGACAGACAGAGATCACAAGTAGGCAGAGAGGCAGGCAGAGAGAGAGGAGGAAGCAGGCTCCCTGCTGAGCAGAGAGCCCGATGCGGGGCTCAATCCCAGGACCCTGAGACCATGACCTGAGCCGAAGGCAGAGGCTTTTAACCCACTGAGCCACCCAGGCGCCCCTAAAAAGACATTTTAAATTGAAGTGTTCATAGTGTATGATAGTGATGGTAAACAAATGCATTGCATGGGTTTATACCCTAATTAACCTTAACTGGTAATATTTAAGCAGATCATTTGTTAAGTGGCATATTATGATTATGTACTTTCACTAAAATAAATATGCCTGATATTACTCAGATACATCTCTTTTGCCTTCAGAATACTTTCTCTGAGCAATAATATTCCATATGCATGACATTTTAATGCTCTCTTTTCATGAAAATTGATGAAGTGTATATTCAAAAAGGATAAATGTCTTAAAATCAAGCAGTTTAGAATTATTATGTTTAGAAAGATAAATGAGCAATGATCCTTACTTTTTTTTTTTCAAGATCAGTATGAAAAGCCCTAAAATTTGAGTTTAGTTTACATAAATATACTTCACAGTACATACAAGGGGAATCATTATTGTAAGGATGTATTTGAAGTACGACTCTCCAAAAATAATGATAGAGAAAAGAAAGAGTGGCAGGCACACAGCACAACTGTCTGGCACCATGGTGTTATTTTTATAAGCAATGTAATATGCAATTCAGTCAACATTTGCTCATTTTTTGACATATTGCCAATAGCAGGTTAGACTAAATTTCTTGCACTGAGTAAATGAAATGGAATACTTTATGTCATTGGGCTTGGGGAAAGCCCAGGCAATCTGTTATGGCTACTGCAGGTTGAAAAAAAGAAGGGAAATGGCTAGTTTGAATAAGAGTGATTGATCGATTGATTTTGAATAAGGTTGTTTATTTCTGTCTCTCCGATAACCTTTAGACCCAAAGCAAATTCAATAGCCATTTCTTCCTCTGCACCAAGCAGGCAATATAAACAACTGTAGGTGTGGGTGTGTTGGGATGCCCCGGTGGCAGAACAGGGCTTACTTGGTAGTTAAGCCTCCAGCTGCACTCCTGATCAATGTCTAACCTCCCCTAGAAGAGCACATCCTTAGGGGAAGAAAGGAGATACATGACATGGAATCTGAATGTCCAATCAAATGTTTGTAAACTTATCCTGGGGTCGAAGTGGGAGGGGGGCATGTGAAGAAGAACCTGACACTCATTTATTACATATTTGAGAATTTAAGCAAAAGAGCATCATTTGAGAATTTTCCATTTAGGATAAAATTAAGTTTGCTATGTATTTAGTAAGTTTGTATTTGTTTTGTTCTTGGCAACTATGTTCAAGGAACAAAATGTCAGTCATCATTATTCCTCTTTTGAACCCAGAAAAAATAGCATAATTCTTTCTACCATGGTTATTTGTAAAGCCCTGTGGTTATATGTGTCTAGCATATCAGTCTCAACGATTTTGTGCCTTTCTGATTCCAGACTCATAACAGAAAAATGTAATCCACTCTTTCCCTCTGTGTGTGTGTCTGTCTAAGGACCTGTGTGTCTGTGTGCATGTGGGTGAGTAGGGATTTAGCAGCGTATTTTCCCGTGTCTCCATCACACTTGCAAAGAATTAGCTAAGGCTGCCATATAATGAACAGCAACAGGATGGCCATCCTGGGACTGATTAGAAAATCATTTCAGTTGATATCCAACTAACTAGGTGTGATCTTCGAAACCAGAATATTTACAATAGATAAGAAGATGAGGAAATGCTAAAAGTATTATGTTTCATTCAAATAATCGATTTAGTTGGCAGTGGATAATAAATAACGATTTAGTAAACAACCAAATCATTATATTCTGTTGGGCATCCCCTTCCCTTGTTTGTCTTCATCAACTAAATGAATGAATAAATAAATAAGTACAATTATTTGAACACAATTTCATATTAAGAAACATTGTTTTCCCTGGGAAAATATTTATTACATGAAATGTAAGATTAATAAGAATAAGAAAACTTGTTTGCCTTTGATTCTGAATATCCAATTCTAATCATTGTATCTGACACATGTAAAGAGTTTTTGCTTGTTTTTTTACCTTTCTTTTTTATTCTTAAAGTATAGTGAATGACAGGGAAAAGAAGCAGGGTCATGTATATGTTATATTACGTAGAACACCATATAGAAATTTGGCAACAGATGTTACTTTGTAAATGTCGTGGATTTTATTTAGTATCTATGAAAAGTAAAAATGGAAACATCTTTATTCAGTGCCAGAAACTGCTATGAGAACATGGGTAGCTGTTTGTTGAGTGTTTTCTTTTTAAATTATTACTACTTTTTTTAGGGGGGGCAGACAGAGAGAGAAAGAGAGAATCTTAAGCAGGCTCCATGCACAGCTCAGAGTCCTATGTGGAGCTAAGTCTCATAACCCTGAGATCATGACCTGAGCTAAAATCTAGAATCGAATGCTGAGCCAACTGAGCCCCCCAGGTGCCCCTGTTGAGTGTTCTTTAATGCAAGTTATTTATGTTGAAAAATGACTTAGATGTATGAGGAATATGAAATTTGTAATCCAGTAAAATTAACTGAATGTAAGGTAAATCATGATTCTTCTAGATAAATATGCCAGTGGATCATGCATATCAACTAACAGTGGATGGAAACATGTACTTTTATAGGGCTCATGACTTCTGCTTGTAAGTTTTAAGAGATCATGAAAGAAAGAATTGACAAGTAAATAATGGGATTTTATTCATCTCATGATGTTGTTCATGCAATGGATCTTCAAAAATGTCATCTACATATATGTTCAGTGTATGAATCTCAGGACAACAAGTGTTTACAACCAACACTATTTTTTACATAATTTTCTTCTTTTCCCTTACTATGTTGTATTGATTTCTTACAGTTGCCACAAACTGGGTGACTTATGACAATAGAAATTTATTTTCTCACAGTTCACGAGACCCGACTCTAAAATCAAGGCGCAACTGTGATTGGTTCTTTCTAGAGTCTCTCAAGGAAAATCTCTTATATGCCTTTCTCCTAGCTTCTGGAGATTTCCAGAAATCTTTGGTGTTTCTTGGTTTGAAACTCTGTCTTTTGGAAAAGCCTTTGAGTTACCTTGTAAATTACACTTCAGAGATTAAAGATTTTAGCTCAAAAATATTATTATAAATATAGCATTCCTTTTGTGGGGGACTGTGTGCTATTTTAACAAAGATATAATAAACCAATATGTCTAAGTAATTTTAATTAATTCAATTCAGTTAATTCACTCATACTAATTTAATTTCTTTAATAAAAAAACTTAAGTTGCCTTTATTTTTTTAGTATGACTTTATGTTTAGAGTCAGAAGAATTTGTAGACAATGCAATCCTAAAAGTATTGCATTTTACCTTTATAGGGATTTACAAATAATGCTATGTAATAGGTAATTTGTTGTAAATGACCAATTTATGGGTGACAATTATTATTGTCTTTGCTTCTAAAATAATAAGTAATAAAAATTAAGGATATAAATGTATTTCATACTACCTTATTGTAATCAACTTTTCAATTTCTTTTTTTGGTATTATACTCTAGTTTCAAATCCTAGACTATTTCTTTGTATCTTGTGTATTTCATAATGACAAAGTTGTAGCCAATTACAATGCATTTCAAAGCAAATATTTGTATAAGAACATAAGATAAAGAAATTAAGCGAAAATTGTATCTTGTACTCTACCAAGTTGAAAACTTTGTTTACACTTGAGAAACAAAATGAGGATTTGATATATTCTTACAGAAAATGGTTTCCTTCATCCCTGGAAGAGATTTGCTTATAGCATACATTGATTCATTCTGTCGGAGAGTTGGTTAGCCAACACGAATAGCTCCTGTGAGCCAGGCCCACGGGTCAGTACACTTATTGTTGAACCTTTTCACATCTGTTATGCAGAGTGGTACACATAATTTCATATGCTTCATCTTCTAAATTTGGTATTGAATATTATCATGCCCTTCTCAAATATAATTGGCAACACTGTTCTTAAATAAATATTATCAACTGAATGTTTACTGGACTTAATCACCATGAAACGATCTCCAGATATATTATCCATATTTAATACATATTATAATAATTCTGCACCCTAGTTTAGTGGGTTTTAAGTAATTTCTTTTTTTTGTAAGATTATTTATTTATTTATTTGACAGACAGAGATCCCATGCAGGCAGAGAGGCAGGCGTGGGGGTGGGGCCGGAAGCAGGCTCCCCACTGAGCAGGGCCCAATCCCAGGACCCTGAGATCATGACCTGAGCTGAAGGCAGAGGCTTTAACCCACTGAGCCACCCAGGCGCCCCGTTAAGTAATTTCTTAATACCAATGTTTCACATGTTGGTTTGGGTTTTAAATAAAAAGCTCTTAGAGATGAGAGGTTTTGGTTTTGTTTTGCCTTGATTCTACTATTAAGTGGATAAAGACTTTAGAAGGACAAATGTACATTACCATCCTGGTGTAAAGGTAAATGATACTCTAATTGCTAGCTCCCCATTTACAAGCTATACTTATTTAACACACCATCAGGCATGGGTAACTTTTGGAACATTAAACAGGAAGTTGTGAGTCAAGACTGACGGTCTATATGTGCAATTTAACAGTATGTCCTCCCTGTCTAAGCAATGATGTTTGGACTGGCTTTTTGAAACAAATTATATCCTTTTACATTCTGCAGCATGAAACAATAGAATATGTATGGCAATAACTTCAAGATGAAGTGCTTTCTTATAAAAAGAGAATGAAGAAAGAAGTATCTGTAATATATGTATGGAAACAAACCAAGTTTGGTGTTTCAAACACATGCTATGTTGTGGAAGCAATGTCACAGAAAAACGGTGAGAGAAAATCTGAATCAGCATGAAATGAGATATTTTGAGGGTTATTGAACACTATTCATTTTCATGGAAATAGGACAAGGTTATTTAGCACAGGTGTTTCTGTAATTGTGATGCATTAGCAAAATTAGCTGTGTTCAATGGCCCTCACACTTGCTCTGCCACCTGTATGTGAAATGGCCTACTGTTACTAACGGAGAGATTCAGTGCAAAACATGTACTGTAGAATTAAGTTCAAAACCTATGTGGGGTTATTATATTACCTTATTTTGTTAAACTTTTCTCCCAACATTGTGGTTTTTTTTTTTGTTTTCTTTTTTTTTTCTTTCTTTTTTTTTTTTTTTTTTTCCATTTCTGGGGAAAAGCAAACAGAAAAATGAGTGCAATGTGAGAAACCGAACCAGGCTGGAGACAGAAAATATTCAGGAAAAACAAAGCAATCACACAGGGAACAGTTGAAATTGAAGAGTTTTCTAATATTGAAACTATGACCAACATTTGAAACTGGGCTTGTACTGAGAGATTGCTTGTACACTAATCTTTGAAGATTCTAGCTAAAAATTCAAAGGCTTTTCACCCAATTAAATACGACTCTCTGAGAGAATCCTAGAAATACTTACTCACATTCAGGTTTCCTAACCATTGATTAGAAGATTGAGGGACATGGAAGATACATGATTTTTTTTTTAAGATGAGATAATTCTATATAAAATGTCAGTGTATAGTGCTTGCACTTTTAGACAACATAAATATTAAATTATACAGAGCATAGTCCTTAGTCATCAGCAGAAGTAAAATGTATCATTGTTTTTCTCATTCTGGAAAAATAGAGAGAGCGCCATGCAATCATGAATATTTTACTTAAACTCGTTTCCAAACCACTGAATTCAAAATCAGGATTGCCAGTCACTGGAGTTTGATGATTTAGGATTGATTGCCTTCATTGAATTTTTAAAAAATCAAATAAAACTGTAACTACATGGGATAAACCATTGTGTTCATTTGTTTCATTAGAAATTAAGTATATATCCAAACAACATTCTTTGGGCAAATAGTTGATTATGTGACTAACACATTACTCCCCATTTAATTGCTTTGTCATTGTTAATATAAACCTTCAGTTTGACCGTTTTCTTAATTAAAATATGACTTCTAATCTGTGTAAATTATGAAATTGATAGTTATAATTTGATTTCTCATAGACAGAGCCTGACTGATTATAGAAAGCTATTTTTAAAGCTCTATCAAATTAGTTCAGTGGTAACAACAGGTACACAAATGTTGTTTTATTGTGTGTGTGTGTTTTTATGTATGCATGCATGTTGTGGTCTTTTCAAAAAATGTTGTCAAGCCCAGAACTGATCAGTAACAAATAGTCCATTCTGATTCCTTTATCCTTGACTCTATTTCTGGACAAATCTACAAAAACCTCCCATAGTGAGATGGTTTTTTGCCAGCTAATAGTATTTCAGAAAATCTACTGTTCTAATAGATATTTCTTGTTTGTACTTTAAAATCATGTTTTATAATCTCAACTATTCCAGGTGTCAGCAGTGTAATGGAAACATGACTTCAAAATTTGCTTTCTATTTTATTCAACTAAAAAAAAAATTAAACACACACTGTTAACTTAAGAATTCCAGATTTCTTTAAGACATTTTTAAAAAGATTTTAATTATTTATTTGAGAGAATGAGAGAGAGAGAGAGAGAAACCAGAAGCAGTGGGGAGGAGTGGAGGGAGAAGCAGACTCCCCACTGAGCTGGGATACAGGACTCTATCCCAAGACCTGGGATCATGACCTGAGCTGAAGACAGATGTTTAACTGACTGAGCCATGCTGGAGCCCAAGAATTCAAGATTTTTGACATGTCTTTGACACAGAGCAAACACTGTGCAAATCTTTCATAAAAAAGATGATGCTATTCTCTCAGACTCAAAATGGTGTATGTCTTTGATCAAGTAACAATTCTGTTTCATGGACAGATCTCCTGGACAACCTGCTTACTCAGAGTTCTGAAGATCATATACCCATGACTTTCTAAAATTTCATTTTTCAGTTCTTCCTGATTCTTCTATTTCACTGTGGATTCCTGGGATCTAGAAATTTTTACAGGATCATGAGAGATCATTTTTAGCTATTTTGGTCTTTTTTGCTATCTGAAAAAAAATCTCTACATTATCTCTTATCTTTTTCTGTGCTTTACAACTGGCTGTGCTATTATGCATTGTTCAATCACCATAGCTAAAATCTTCATATGACTTTTAAAGCGTATCTTGATTTCTTAATATCAAGAAAAGAACTTTGTTATTGTAGTTGCCATGATAAGCATTATCTTTTTATCTCGCTGAAATATCATTGGTATCATCAGTTCCATGCCTGGCACATGGTGGGGACTCAACATGTGTATAGTAAATAAGTCAATAAATGAGTGCCTATGTCAGTCTCCATACCAAGATCATTTTTCTAAGGTTTTACTTATTTATTTGACAGAGAGAGACACTGCAAGAGAGGGAACAAAACAGGGGGAATGGGAGAGGAAGAAACAGGCTTCCCGCTGAGCAGGGAGCCTGATGTGGTCAGAAACAGGCTTCCCGCTGAGCAGGGAGCCTGATGTAGTCTCAATCCCAAGATCCTGGGATCATGACCTGAGCTGAAGGTAGATGCTTAATGACTGAGCCACCCAGGTGCCCCAAGATCATTTTTCAAATGCATTTCTAGTACAGTGAGAGTACCTTGCCAGATCTAGACTATGTGGTAGCTATAGTCTTTGACATGTCTTTGACACAGAGCAAACACTGTGTCACTCTTCCTAAGTTTGCATTGAAAAGAAAAGAATGTCACATTCTAGCTCTGTTTTTAAGACACATGAAATAGCTAAAAACCACATTTAATAATTCCTAAAGATAGCATTGATTATAAATATTAAAGCCTTTTACCTTTTTTGAACATATGCCATGCTTTTAGAAAAAAAAAAAGAAAGTAAAAGTTTCATGTTTATAAATGTGAATGTATTTTATTTGTAGGACATATGGTCCCTGACTTACGATGGTTTGCCTTAAGATTTTTTGATATTACAGTGGTATGAACATGACACACATTCAGTAGAAACTGTACTTGGAATTTTGAATTTTGAACTTCCTTGGGTCTAGGTATATGTGGTAAAGTACTTCTTCATGATGCTGGATAGTGGCAGCTGCAGCTCCCAGCCAGCCATTTGATCATGAGGGTCAATAAACCAATACACTTACATGCATTCTGTACTCACGCAAGCATCCTGGTTTTCACTTTCAGGGCTATATTCAACAAACTACACTTTATTAGAAACTGCTTTGTGTTAGATGATTTTGCCCAAATGTGGGCCAACATAAGTGTTCTGAGCTAGTTTTAGATAGGCTAGGCTAAGGTATGATGTTTAATAGATTAGGTGTATAAAAGGCATTTTTTAAAAAAAATTTTTTTTAAGATTTTATATATTTATTTGACAGAGAGAAATCACAAGTAGATGGAGAGGCAGGCAGAGAGAGAGAGAGAGGGAAACAGGCTCCCCGCTGAGCAGAGATCCTGACGCGGGACTCGATCCCAGGACCCTGAAATCATGACCCGAGTCCCGCGTTGGGATCTCTGCTCAGCGGGGAGCCTGCTTCCCTCTCTCTCTCTCTCTGCCTGCCTCTCCATCTACTTGTGATTTCTCTCTGTCAAATAAATATATAAAATCTTTAAAATAAATAAATAAATAAATACATAAAATGCATTTTTAACTTACAATGGATTTATCAGGATGTAACCCTATGGTCTTGGTTGAGGAAGATCTATATATAATGCATTTGAATCACAAGCTGCAATAGGTATATTGAGAGGTATATTAACAAATGTTATAATATCTTTTTTTTTTTAACCACATAGCTACTTATAATGTGCTACTTACTTTGTACAGTCAGTTTAAAATGACTTTTGCTTTTTTTTTTCATGTAACAGAAAAAAGTTTCAAGAATGACACAAAGAAATAAAATGTTTATTTGTTCAAGTTCAAGATTGGCAAGCATAATCACGTACATTATTAAGATCTTCTTTGACAGAGAGAGAAAAAGAGCGAGCACAAGCAGGGGGAGTGGGAGAGAAGAAAGCAGACTTTCCAGTGAGCAGGGATCCTGATGTGGAGCTTGATCTCAGGACCCTGGGATCATGACATGAGTCAAAGGCAGACACTTAACCGACTGAGCCACCCAGGCGCCCCTCAAGTACCTTTTAAAATGATGGTTTTATGAAGTTGTCAGGAGTTTAGCTAAACTACTCCATGGTGTTCCTGTCTCAACTTTCATTCTGTTTGGCCAAGAAGTCTTCAGTGATCTGCAACTGACACTAGCTCTTCCTAAAAGTTCCTTCCCCAGAATGCAGCCCACAGCCCACAGAGTCATAAGGAAATGTAACTTGGAGAAATGATTTCCCCAACAGCTCTTGGGATCAAAAGTCTCCCCTGTTTCCTAGCATCTTCCCTTTACATAATTATTTTGAAATGGGGCTTACCAAAATCCTACTCTTTTGGTTTGAATTGACCAATCCAGGCTTAGTCCAGGATCCCCAAAGCATTCTACCCACAGATCCTAATAAAGGCATGTGCCTATGACCCTGCCTTTCTGTCTGCTCTCTGCCTTGACTTCCCTGTGGCTCCATGGTTGGCTCATCGTCCCAGACATACATGTAATAAATTTCTCAATGCCCTTTTCTTCTGTAGTCTGCTGTTGAACTGTGGCTCACCAGCTGCTACTCTGTGCTCTACTTAGCAAGGGTCAATTTGCCAAATTCATAACAGAGGTCAATGTCCAGAGAATTTAGAGATGAGAAGAAATTTCAAATATTTTTGTAGTGAATAAATGTCAGATTTATGCTTATGATAATTGCAGACTTAGTATTTTAGAATAATCCAAACTTGTTTTCACATGTAAGTAAATAAAAAGTCATGAATTAGTTGGCTATAATCTAGGAGAGAAAAGGAATCCAGAGAGATGAGGCTTCTGTCCTGGAGTTCTATGTTATTTAAAAATTTTTTTTTTTTTGTTAATAATTTAATTTAATTTTTTTTCAGTGTTCCAAGATTCATCGTTTATGCACCACACCTAGTGCACCATGTAATACGTGCCCTCCCCAACACCCACGACCAGGCTAACCCATCCCCTCACCCCCCTACCTTCCAAAACCCTCAGCTTTTTCTCAGAATCTATAGTCTCTCATGGCTTGTATCCCGCTCTGATTTCCCACCTTCATTTTTCCCTTCCTCCTCCTAATGTCTTCTGTTTTATTCCTTGTGCTCCACAAATAGGTGAAACCGTGTGATAATTGACTCTCTGTTTGACTTATTTCACTTAGCATGATCTCCTCCCATCCCATCCATGTTGATGCAAAAGTTGGGTATCCATCCTTTCTGATGGCTGTGTAATATTCCATTGTATATGGGGACCACATCTTCTCTATCCATTCATCTGTTGAAGGGCATCTCGGTTCTTTCCACAGTTCAGCAATTGTAGACATTGCTGCTATGAACATTGGGGTAGTATGGTCGATGTTATTTCTGATGGGGCAACTTGTTACTTTTCACTGCTTTTGAAGAGTTAATGAGCAAAAGTTTCAGGTTAGGTTCTACAAGGTCTGAGGAGTTGTTTTGAAGCAGGATACTAAAGGTTGCTAGTATACTAAAGTAGTATGAAGGAATCAAAATTAAACCAATTATCACATGTAGTCTGGTTCCTATTCACTTAAATGGCCCAGAAAACTTCAAAATCTGAGTTTATATTAAAGTAATTCAGAATTTTGACTGCCCCTATCCTCCTTGCAAAAGCAAATGATAATTGTTTGAGGAAGAAAACACCATTCAAGTCTTTAAACACAATCAAAACAGTGTTAACATACTGTATTTTACAAATGCACTCAAAGAGATGTAGATAAACGAAGCCAAAATACACAGTGAGACAAAAGTCAATAGGTTTTTTAATTTTGATTTTTAATATACAGATTAAAATTAATTTCTTAATTTAATTTTTTAATTAACAAATTTTTAAAAAAATTAAAGGAAAGGGATGCCTGGGTGGCTCAGTTGGTTAAGCAGCTGCCTTTGGCTCAGGTCATAATCCCAGCGTCCTGGGATCGAGTCCCACATCAGGCTCCTTGCTCGGCAGGGAGCCTGCTTCTCCCTCTGCCTCTGCCTGCCATTCTGTCTGCCTGTGCTTGCTCTTTCTCCCTCTCTCTGACAAATAAATAAATAAGATCTTTAAAAAAAAATTAAAGGAAAAATGTCAAAACAACTGTATATACCACATTGGAGGAGATAAAGTTGGGAAAATTTAGCAAGAAGTAATAACTAGAGTAAAACCACACAGACAGAAATTTAAATATTAAAAATGTAAAAAAGAAAAATAAACTCAGTAGATTAGTTTAACAGTGAACTAGACATAACTAAGTAAAGAAGCAGTAAATTGCAAGTAATATTAAAAGCAAACTAGAAAACAGTATGCAAGCAAATATTACATACATATATAGATACAGATTTATCTATTATATATATATATATAAAGAGACAGAGATGTGGCATATATGAGTGTTTTAGTCACATTGAGGATATTTATGAAAATCTAATATATATTTTGAAGAGACAAAAATAAGAATAAGACAGAAAAATATTTAAAAGCTATTTGCTAATAATTTTCCAAAATTGACAAAATATATGAACCTACATTTTCAGGAAGGCAGACTAAATTCTCAGTAATGAAATTACAGAAGAGAAAAAAAGAAAAAAGAAAAAGAAAGAAAGAAAGAAAGAAAAACAAAGCCAGAACAGTGAAAACAGAAGTTAATGGAGATTTACTATAATGCCATAACTAACAACTAGGACAATTCTCTACACAACAAAAATATCTTTAAAACTGAAGATAAAATTTAAACATTTTCAGACAAAACCGACAGACTTTCCATCCTTTTTTTTTTTTCCCCCCCAAGTAATGTACATCCAGTGTGGGGCTGGAACTCACAACCTAAGTTCAAGAGTCCCATATACTGACTGAGCCAGCCAGGCTCCCCTCCATCATTCTTTAAATGAGGGCAGCAAAACCTCCACTTTTCACTAACGTGCCAGTTACCATCAGTTCCTCATCTATCCTTCTTTACCCTGTTGGTGATATTGGAACATTTTTGCTTTGCTTCGTCAATGGCATCTTGATAAAATTCATCTGTAAAGCCTGTTGGTGGGATGTTGGAAAAGGGTGAGACTCTTCTTCCTAGATTCTTGGCCCTCCTCTTGGCTTGCACCTTTGGGGCACAGAGACCAGTGGTGGACAGCAGTTCTCTGGGAGCAGCTTCCTGCAGCACCCCAGGGGTCAGCTCTATCCCAGCATAGAGCATCAGCAAAATTCTCTGCTCTCTAGCAGGCCACAACCACATCCTCTCCCAGGAGGTCCTCATCTCAGCTCTGGTGGTTAGGGGTTCTTCCAGATTGGTTCCTTCCTTGAGTCCTTGCCTGAAGCCATAGAAGGAGAAGTAGCTATGTTTTGTGTGGGCTATTCTTACATTTTTGGTGCTCTTTTTACCCTTCGGTAGGTAATCCTCTGCAACAGTTAATAATTCCTTACATTAAACGTCTCATATTCAAATGACGGTGTGGTTTCAGTCTCCTGGACATTAACTGGTAATAATGTCTTCCGTGGCCCTACATTATTTAGTCCCTGGCATTGCTCTGAAATAGTCTTCCACCATTTTCCCCCTTGCTTACTTTGCTTTGCCCACAGGGATGAACATCTTATTCCTAGAACATCCTCCTAAGTCAATTTATTTTTCTTTGTGCCCAGAACAGACTTACTGTTAAGAAACTTCTTAGCAAAGAGTTCTTTCCCCATGTTATATGAAATAGTACTCCTACTGCAACACTTTTTTTCTTCTTTATCCTGATTTATTTTTCATCAAAGTCCTTACCGCCACATGACATGCTGTACTAATTTATCTTACATTCATTCTTTTTTTTTTTTTTCCTAAAAAGCCACACCCTTGTAGGCAGACACTTAGTCTATTTGGTTTCTTATTAATAGTTGTGTCTGGGCCCAAATATAGTCCAGCACATAGTAGACTAATTAAATAACTGAATGAAGGAATAAATGCCGTAGTTATTTTCTAGATGAGAAAACTGTCTCAAATATGTTAAACAATTTGAAGTGTAGTTTAAAAGTTAAGAATTTAAGGTCTTTATAGAGAAAACATAGGCTTAAATCAAAGTTTTGATGCTTCCACCTATGCATTTTAGATGTATTTCTTAAGTCACAGCACTTCAGTTTCCTTGTCTATAAAACAGAGACCAAAAAAGTAACTGTGCATGTTTAGATTAAATACAATTATTTATATACTGGGCCCAGCAGAGTACTTGAGACATATTAACAATTCAATGTATTTAGGTATTTTAAAACTAAGTACAGTTAAAAAACTATAAATACAAAATCGTTATTTTTCTGGACAGAGAGAAAGAGAGGTTAAATTGCTAAAACACCAAAACAATGGTTGGATTTAATAATAATTCATTAGTAGCTTGTTCACAAGAACGGACCTTAAAATCAGATAGACAAAAGTGGATTGAGGAAGCTGACCAAATAAAGTACTTGTAAGGGAGAGGAATAACCATGTGAAAGTTGTGGCACCTGGGTGGCTCAGTGGGTTAAGCCTCTGCCTTCGGCTCACATCATGATCTCAGGGTCTTGGAATTGAGCCCCACATTGGGCTCTCTGCTCAATGGGGAGCCTGCTTCCCCCTCTCTCTCTGCCTGCCTCTCTACCTGCTTATGATCTCTATCTGTCAAAATAAGTAAATAAAATCTTTAAAAATATGAAAGCAATGATGTCATCTTAATTTTCTTTGATTGGATCATGGCATCATACCTGAAAACAGAACTAGACAGATGAGAGAGGTAGACAGAAAGGTAGACAGATGAATAGACATATATAGGTAGATATTTATATATCTAAATCTATACATGAATAGTTAGATTTTTCAATACATTTTTTTTAAAGATTTTTTTTTTAATTTATTTGACAGAGAGAGATCACAAGCAGGCAGAGAGGCAAGCAGAGAGAGAGAGAGGAGGAAGCAGGCTCCCCGCTGAGCAGAGAGCCCGACGCGGGACTCGATCCCAGGACCCTGAGATCATGACCCCAGCCGAAGGCAGCGGCCCAACCCACTGAGCCACCCAGGCGCCCCAATACATTTTTTTTAAAAAAGATTTTATTTATTTATTTGACAGAGATCACAAGTAGGCAGAGATGCAGGCAGAGAGAGAGGAGGAAGCAGGCTCCCCGCCAAGCAGAGAGCCTGATAGGGGCTCAATCCTAGGACTCTGGGATTATGACCTGAGCTGAAGACAGAGGCCTTAACCTACTGGCCACCCAGGCGCCCCTATTTTTCAATACTTTTAAACACAAATAGATTTCTTTGTTATTGAAACAGGATAACATTAATAGTTGTGTTTTTTAAAGATAAATCAATGACTAAAATGCTTATGCTTAAAATTCAACATTTTAATTTTGTGTCTGGTTTTAAGAAATTGAGGAAAAAACTTAAAAAGATGATATATTAAGCTTTCTCAAGTGATTTGTTTTTGAAAATAACTTTGTGAACTCTTTGAATGTAA
This sequence comes from Neogale vison, assembly GCF_020171115.1. NCBI lineage: Eukaryota > Metazoa > Chordata > Mammalia > Carnivora > Mustelidae > Neogale > Neogale vison. The sequence continues at coordinate 17,852,073 of NC_058100.1, forward strand.
TTGATATTTCATTTTGGCTAAATGTTTATTAGTAGACTCTTGAATCAGGTGGCTTTTATAGTTCTATATTTTAGAAGCAAATTGCAATAAGTTGATCGATAGTCCTAAAGAGCTTATTGATGTGAAAATGTTTGAGACAGAAAAACATTACTGGTGTCCACCATTATACAAGGAAAATGAAATAAAGAACTTGTATAATTATCTCATTAATTCAGATTATATTTGTGCCAACCAAAAACATTCTTAATACTAAATTATAGGGTTATAAACACATTAATTAAAAGATTTTATTCAGTGTGAAATAATTCCTCTAAATAAAAAAAAATGATTCATTTAATTAAAGTCCTTCTTTCATTTTAAATTGGTTATTTACTAACAAGGAAATCTTAAAGAAGACTAAGATAAGAATACTGAAATATAATCAGGTGTTACTAAGCCTTGTAAAAGTAAATGCAACTAAACTTAGTTGTTACATCAAGTTGTAATAATGTTTGTGGTAAAAATGTACAAGAGTTTACAAAATTCTGTATTAACTTAGGGAATCTCTAAATATGGGGGCATAACTATGGATCTATTTTATTTTTCTAATAATCTCCTTCTTGTGCTATGTAGGAATCTTTTTTTGTTCTTTCATTTGATATCAAGTGGGACTTGCTTCATAAGTTTGCAGGTAATGGAATAACTTCATAATAAAATTTCAGTTTTATTTGTATTAGAATCTTATCCTCAAACTCTTTTCAGAGTTTAGTGCATTTGTTTGTATTTCAATGGGCTTAAAGAAAACTTGTCTGTGCTTCGTAGACTGCTCTATCTCTCTCCATGTGTTCCCACTTGGTTTAGGGGCAGGAAAGAGTTAGAAGAGGTGAAGCACCTTAAGTGGCCATCACTTGTCAGTTATTTTGTCTGACTAAACTGATGAGACCTCTACTGGCTTTCATGATGGGGTACTGAATGGATTCTTCTGAAGTCTGTGGGGACCTCCCCTCCTGCTGTCCCCTGATATGGAAAGCAGACCTGTATCTAGACTTCTTATTCCTCTTCCATTTCCTTTCCAGTTGTCACCATATAATGTGCACCTCACAGGCAATGGTATTAAGACACCCTAACCCAGTGAGTGCCTCTTTCAGAACCATCACAAGATGGCTCAGACCCAGGTATTTTCCATGGTGAGCTCTCACATTCTGAGTATCTCAAGCTGTGGAAATGTGAGGGGTATAAGTGTTGCAAGCTCTCTCTCTCCAGTTTTCCTGTGCACAGGTTTGTGTAGATGCTGGAGGCCAAGGTGATGACCACACACACACACACACACACACACATACACACACACATCCATTCATGGGATCAGCCTTTGCTGTTTTACAGTAAATCTTCTGGAATCTCTATCTTCCAGCTTTGGAAGAGAGAAGAACCCCCCCTTTGCAAAAAGGAGAATATTACCTCTTCCTAAGTCCCCTAACTGCTCCACAGGCCAGTACACTTTCTTCCCCCAAAGCTGAAGAGAGCAATAGTCATGGTAATTGCGGCAAATGTTCTGATCATAGCAAACACTGCAGGGAGTTGGCAGGTGTTGACTGCTGAAAACAAGTCTTATAACTTAAAATGTGGAGAATATGGTGCTTTTTCCATTAAATTGGACTCTAGTTTGTCTCTGTCTCTGAAAATTTTTATTTTAAATCTTACACCATTAGATCATTCAATCTATACCTGTATCTTTATCACCAATATTTACCTTCTTAGCTATCTAAACATATATAAAAATAAACATAGCTTTATTAGATGTCCATAGGCAACTGTCGAATCTATACGACTTCTAAGAATTTTAATGAAAAAAAAATTCTAATTCTTCCTATAATAATGAAAGAACATGAGAGTAGGATAGTCTCTAGCTCAATAGTCTATCTCGTGTTTTTGATAACAATCTGCTTTGCTGATGGTTTCCAGTGACAAGTCTGCTCCAACAATGTATTTTTTATTTTTTAAGATTTTATTTATTTATTTGAGAGAGAGAGAGAATGAGCAAGTGCACAGGTGGGGTGTAGGGGCCGAGGGTGGGAAGAAGCTTGCTCCCCATTGAGCAGGGAGGCTGATCTGGGGCTCGCTCCCAGGACCCTGGGAAAAAGACCTGAGTCAAAGGCAGGTGCTTAACTTACTGAGCCATCCAGGTGCCCACGTTCCAGCAATTTCTTAATGGTTGCTATTTGTGAAAGTATTTCTTTACAGATGCACAATTTCTCTAGTGATCATTTCTGTATGATTTCACAACAAAATCCAGGAGCAGCAATTTTCAGATGATAGGTTAATTATGCCTGCTGGTGGCAATCATATTTATTTTGAATTTCTTACTATTCTAAACAGTAATTGAAACTTACACTTAACATCTGTGAAATCACTTTCCCCTAGTTTTCCTTACATCATTATGTCCCTTCCATCCTCTGTATCTCTATATAGCATTGATCTATCATCCATCAATCCGTCTATCTCTCACCTATCCTTTGTGCATCTTCTTTTTCCGCTCAAATTATAACTGTTGCTGTCTCTTAGGACTTTTACATTTGCCCTTATGATGGTTTTATCCTCACATCAAACTTTTCTTCTGTCTTCAACTGCCATATATGTTACAATGACCTTTGAAATCAAATGTTTGGCTCAGACACTTTTGTGCTCCAGGTCCCCATAGATATCAGATCACTCAGAAAATGATATGTCATCTCTTATCATCTGGAGTGTTATTTTGTGGTTTCTTTTTCAGTGTGGAGATCCACTCCAGATTTTTTTTCTCTTAACCCACCTCTATATCGGCACAATGACCAAGTTCTGATTCCGTATTACACTACTCTAAGCCATTATTTCCCTCCCATTCTATCTTTGTTTAATTCAGTTTTTATTAATCTTACCTTGAAATATTTTTGTATTTCTTTTTTTATAAGGTGTGCTACATACTGACCCTTCAACCCATATCCAAACAAGGAAATATCCACAATGCTGTAAAACTGCTTTTGCCAAATGCACCTTATAGATTAAATTACCCCTTAAAATTACCATTCTTCAAAAAGATTTATGTTAAGGTCATTCTCTTCAATTTATCATTAAGCCCAGAATAAACTTTTATAATACTAATAAAGAGACTATGACTATCAACAAAATAGTTTTCAGGAAATACATTTCTGTATTCATTCTCTTCAATTTATCAATAAGCCCAGAATAAAGTTTTATAATACTAATAAAGAGACTATGACTATCAACAAAATAGTTTTCAGGAAATACATTTGTTAAGATTACTTATTGATTCATCTAAATCACTACTAATTTCATATATCTTGGTCATTTATTTCAATGATTGAATAGTTCTAAAATAAGAGAATGCACAAATTTTAAATTTAAAGTATGTTTATATCAAATATCACGGAAAACGGTGAACTAGGAACACTTAACATGGATAAAATACATAATGAACATTAAAAAAAGTATATACTCCCCAGAAATTTCCTTTAAATGCATTAAAATTTTCAAGCACTCATGTACTATTAAATGCAAAATACATAATTTTTTTTATTTATACTAATAAAATGTAATTATTTTCTGGAATGAGAGAACACATATTAGAAATAATTGCTAATAGTTAAAATTGAAACAAATTCTGCTATTATTAATATGTATTCAACTACTTGTATGAGACTTTAAAAAATGGAAGATCTGGTGAGATATGGTACGTAATCACTTTAAACTTCAAAATGAAAAAGCATTCAATTTGAATGCTTTTGATAGAAAAGTCCATTCACTTCTTATTTCATATATATCCACTATTGGTAATGATATTATTATTTCATAAATATCATAAAAATAATAAATAAGAGACAGAGACTGTTTGGTGATTTAACTAACAAGGCATCCACAGCTGATATATAAAAGACCATGGCTGGGAAAGTTCTCTAGAAAAAATAAACTAGAAATCTTTAAGTCAATTTAAAAAAAGCTGAAAAAAAGGTGAAAAGCAAAAAATAAAGGAATGAGAAAATCCCAGGTATTTGCATTGATTACTTGAATAGATTTGGATTAATTTGATATTTGACTGGATATGTTTAATGGGTATTTGCTTGAATGGATATGGAATAAAATTATGTAGAAATGGAAAAGCTGCAGATTTGTGGTGAATAGTTTTATTACATAATTCATGATCTCGTACCTACTTGAAGCAGCTACTACAGTCTCAAGATACTTGGTATTGCCATGTAATTTGCCTTACTGTCTTATTTATTGACTCTAGATTTCTGTGCAGCAAGGATAGAATGAGAGTGTAAGGGATATTATTCTTGCTGACTTTTTTCAATGAATGACAATTGGAGAAATACCTGTGGTCAGGCATTTTAGGCCAATCCCCTGAGAAAATGGGAGATGAACCACTCCAATTCAAGGCATACTTCTATTTTACTATTGCACATTGCATGTAAGTCACATAATTTCAAAGGATTTAATATAAGTTCCATATAACCTCAAAATTTTAATGTACTAGTTTTATGTATCTGCCTTCTTTAAAATTTTTGTTATAATTTTAGATATAAAGCATTAAACACTAAACTTTATGAGAATTCATCATATGCAGACCTGGACTATAAAACATATTTAAAGAAGTTCTTAAGATGGAAGGGACATTTTCACTAGATTTAACTTAGATTCACAGGAAGGAATGAAAATTGATGTGTGAGTAAATGTGAAAAATAACATTATATAAGTGTATCAGAATGCAGGATAACTGATAACATTGTATCATGGCAGAAATATTAGATATAAATATAAAATACATAATGGTAGCCAAAGAATGAGGACTACAGAAATTATACTGTGGCTATCACTTTTCTGAAAATGTATTCATTTCATCCTTATGTCAAGAATAATTGGTTACAGAATTTGAATTGACAGTGTGTCTTTGAATGTGTGTTTGTGGGTGTTTGAGCTTCCTCCCAGCACTTAGTAGGTGTAATTCCATTATGTTCTTCCTATCCATTACTTTCTTGAGAAGTCAGTAAAATTCCCCAAAATATCAGCATAGCAAAATTTCACAAAGTAAATTTTTAATAATCATAATATCTGTAATTATTAATCACGACTCAGACATTCAATCATCAATGGCTAATTTCAGGAGACTTCATAATGCTTTGAAGATACCTGTGCAAAATCAGTTTAAACAAATAGCCCTAATTACAAGTAACACTTTAAAATTTGTAAACAACACAGTAAAAAGTACAAAATAGTACAACACAGTAGGTTGCTGTGCCAGGAAAAAAAATGTTTAGTATTGTCTTTTTTAAAGATTTTCTTTATATTTGTCAGAGAGTGAGAGAGAAAGCGCACACAAATGGGGGTAGTGGCAGGCAGAGGGAAAAGCAGGATTAAGAAGCCAGATGCAGGACTCCATCCCAGGATACTGGGATCATGATCTGAGCCAGAGGCAGTTGCTTAACGGAGTAAGTCACTCAGGGGTCCCAGCAGGGAAAAAAAAAAAAAAAAATTTGTATGGAAAAAATTGTTAGCTAGAACTGAAGGATTAAAGGGAAGGGAGACCTTCATAACTATATTTTATAGCAATAAAGTGACTGTTTATAAGTGAAATTTGAAAAAAAAAGATTTCCGGAAAATTACCATTCATAAGATTATAATCATATGAAATTCCCCTTAGTGCTTTTTCTCTTGGGAATCTTAAACGCTATTAATAAAAACCCAACTAGACAATCAACCAACCAGATGAACAAACGAAAACAACAGGGAAAAAAAGGAAAAGAAAAAAAGAATTGTGTTAGAATAAGCCTTGATTTTATGTATTTTATTTTAAAGGCAGAATTCCCCCCCACCTCGTGGAAGGAATAGATCATTGATTTATTAAGACACACTAAGCAATAACTGTCAAACATGCCATCTACATTAATTTAATTAAATACTTAACTCATTGATTTTATAACTTGTGGTTTTGAGTGGACATGAAACTCATCCAATACTCTTAATTGAAGAGTCATAGATAGCCATGCCAAGAATAATTCGGATTGAACAAATTTACTATATTTGACCTAGAATTAAATATAATCCAATTAGGCAGAAATTTCTTACTTTTAAGTACACTTTATCTTGCACAATAATCTGAATAATTTTTCTAACATTGATATTTTAGGCTCTGTAACTATATAAGGTAGATGAAAATAAGAACCAAGCTATTCATAAACATTAAATTTATAATTAGAATTGAACATTGCAAAGTAATCAGTAAGCTTGAACTTATACTGATAATTAAGATTGTCAAATTTAATATTTCTGATGTGATCTTTCAAAAAATACAAATGAAATACTTCTCTTATTTTGGCATCTTCTCCCTGTACTATTTTGATACCTTGCAATTAATGCTGATTCAACAGATAGATTGGTCCAGTGTAATTGGATTTTTTTTCCCACTTTTCTTTTTTTTTTTTCAATTTATTTATTTTCAGAAAAACAGTATTCATTATTTTTTCACCACACCCAGTGCTCCATGCAAGCTGTGCCCTCTATAATACCCACCACCTGGTACCCCAACCACCCACCCCCCCGCCACTTCAAACCCCTCAGATTGTTTTTCAGAGTCCATAGTCTCTCATGTCCCCTTCCAATTTACCCAAAAGCACATACCCTCCCCAATGTCCATAACCCTACCCCCCTTCTCCCAACCCCCCTCCCCCCTGCAACCCACAGTTTGTTTCGTGAGATTAAGAGTCACTTATGGTTTGTCTCCCTCCCTATCCCATCTTGTTTCATGGATTCTTCTCCTACCCACTTAAGCCCCCATGTTGCATCACCACTCCCTCATATCAGGGAGATCATATGATAGTTGTCTTTCTCCGCTTGACTTATTTCACTAAGCATGATACGCTCTAGTTCCATCCATGTTGTCGCAAATGGCAAGATTTCGTTTCTTTTGATGGCTGCATAGTATTCCATTGTGTATATATACCACATCTTCTTGATCCATTCATCGGTTGATGGACATCTAGGTTTTTAATGTGGGGTTTGTGTTTAAAAGTGTCAAAAAAAATCCAAATGTCTAAACATAGTCAAAAGAATGTCTAGTTGCCTAAAATATCCAGGCAGAAATAGTTTGATCTTTTCTGACGTTTTACTCGAAGTCATTTAGGCCCCTTATGCCATGTTCAAATGGTTGAAGTTTGTAGGCTAACCCAGATTCAATAAGAGGGGACTAGCCACCATTTTTTTGGGGGGAATGGTAAGTTCATAATGGACATCAGGCAGGATGAGGGATATTGTTGAAGTTATCTCTGGAAAATACAGTTGCCACATGAATACAAAAATTTGGAGCCAGTACATAAGAAGAATTGTTTGCTAGGGATTGTGGCATACTTCTTATCAATTAACTAGATGGAGATAGGGATATCAAGGTGAGGTAATTGTCTATAAAAACATGAGATACAGGGGTGCCTGGTGTATCAGTCATTAAGCGTCTGCCTTTCGCTCAGGTCATGATCCCAGAGTCCTGGGATTGAGGCCTGCATGGGGTTCCCTGTTTGACGGGAAGCCTGCATCTCCCTCTTCCACTCCCCCTGCCTATGTTCCCTCTCTCACTGTCTCTCTATACATCAAATAAATAAATAAAATCTTAAAAAAAAAAAAAAGGGCCATGAGATACAAAGACTCAAGTAGCCAACATCAGTTTTATAAATTAACTCTCATGTTTGTTCATGGCAATGGCATGGCTATATGAACTTGATAAATTTGCAGAGAGTAACTCCAATGTAACTCATTTCAAGTTCTTAAGATATAAGTAACTGGGGGAATTTTAATGGATATGCAATATTTTTAAAGTCTTAAAATCACACTAGAGAAGAAGAAAAAGAGGAGAAAATTAGAAACCCTGTAGGAGTATTTCAATTATACCCTTTTGTTTTGTAGAAAGTCAATAATGGTATATCCATCACTGCTGTGAAGTATTTGTCTCTGAAACCAAAGTATTTGTCTATAAACAAAATCTATATATAGATATATATAAATATATATATACATACATAGATATATTTGTGTGTGTATAAATATGTGTCTATATTGACTCTACTGTGAAAAATTCATTTCTTACCCTGTTTCTTCACCTTTCTGTTTCTAGTTCTGTCCCATGTAGGTAACCACTGTTACTATCTTTTTTTTCCCAGCATACTTTTCTCTCTAGAGTTTCTTCATATGTGTAAAAGTAAATGTAATGCAATATAATGTAATACAGATGCATACATGGTTCCCGTGCCCCACAAACATTATCATTAAAAAGTAGCATATGAAGGCACCTGGGTGGCTCAGTGGGTTAAGCCGCTGCCTTCGGCTCAGGTCATGATTTCAGGGTCCTAGGATAGTGTCCCGCATCGGGCTCTCTGCTCGGCAGGGAGCCTGCTTCCCTCTCTCTCTCTGCCTGCCTCTCTGTCTACTTGTGATCTCTGTCTGTCAAATAAATAAATAAAATCTTAAAAAAAAAAAATAGCATATGATGTGGGTTATTTTGGAATTTTATTGGTTAGCTTTATACCATGGAGAGCTTCCCATTTCAGTGCCTATGGTACTATCCTTTCTTTTTGAGAGTTGTCTTGTATGTACCAAGATTTATTTTAACAGATTAACCTGTTTTCAACTGATGACATTTAGGAGGATTCAGACATTTATAATCCAAACAATGTTTAATAGATTATGGAATATATCCAAATACATACAGCCATATAGTATAGCTTCTCATAAGTGAACATGAGCATATAATAATCTATCTCTATTGGATATGGTTACTCTTGGTAGACATTGCAAAATTAAATTATACCACCAACATATTAAATTTTCATTTTCCTACAGCCTTTTTTTTTTCCCATTTCCCTGTGGTCTTGACACAGGGTATGTGATCACATTTTTTGCTTTGTAATTCTTGTAAGTAAAAAGAACAATAGTTTACAATATTATTCTTTACAAAAAGAACAAGAGAACATAATTTACTTTGTATTTTAAAATATTATAGAAATGAAGAAACTTTGCACATGTTTAAGAAACATGTTTATATTATTTGTTGCAAATTCTTTGTATCACTTGCAAACAATTTCATTGATATTTTTATTTTATTTGTATCTATTTTAGACAATCTTTATGTGAGGGGATTATCATTTATGAGGCACAAATCCTTTTCCTGATTTTTTGTCTGTGATTTTATACATAATTATTATTGGTCTTGAGTAAGATTGCAATTAAGTAGTTGAATTTTTTTAATTGTATGAACTCTGGGTTTAAAATCATAGTTAACATATAACCAGGGTAAATTTTCCTCATTCCTATTTTCTGATTATCAGTACAATTTATTTTCTATTTCTGAAGCAATTTTTCCAGCCAATCCTAATGTGTGCTTCAATAAGCAGACATTTCCTCATGAATAGAACCATTGATTGTTTGGCTTATTTTTTTTTTAAGATTTTATTTATTTATTTGACACAGAGAGATCACAAGTTGGCAGAGAGGCAGGCAGAGAGAGAGGGGGGAACAGGATCCCAACTGAGGAGAGAGCCCAATGTGAGGCTCGATCCCAGGACGTTGGGATCATGACCTGAGCTGAAGGCAGAGGCTTTAACCCACTGAGCCACCCAGGCAACCCTGTCTTGCTTAATTTTATATGCTTTTTAAAATATACATTTTAGAAGATAGTTTGAAAAGTATTCACTTTCTCTGGCTTGCTGACAATGAAATCTAAAAATCATATTTTTTTGTGGTGTACACTTCATAACTTTAACTTGCACAACTGTAGCCATATAAACAAATGTACTCTAACTTGATGCATATTCTGGATAATTATCTTTAAAATCTTTCCAACAAATCTGTATACTTATAATACATTTTACTTAATTAATTCTTATTACTTGTCAAAGTTTATCTATTGTATCTATTAGATATTTGATTGTTATCATAACATTAAGCAAGTAATAGCAAGTATATTTAACATCCGATTGACAAATAAGCTGAAGTAAAAATATTTATATGATTTGTTAAACTAACTTGGATTATTATTGAATGTTATTCAAATGTTTCTTCCTCTAAGTTCCAAAGTCTTTCTAATAAATCCTAGCATTAAGTCTATTGCTTATAAACAAGTTGCATCTTTCTTTTCTAAAATTATGTTTAATTAGCCAACATATAGTGCATAATAAGTTTTGATGTAGTGTTTAGTGATTCATTAGTTGTGTATAACACCCAGTGCTCATTGCAACCTGTACCCTCCTTAATAACCATCACCTGGTTACCCCGTTTTCCTTTCTGTAACCCTCAGTTTGTTTCCCGGAGTCCAGAGTCTCTCATGCTTTGTCTTCTTCTCTAATTATTTTCCCATTCTGTTTTCCCTCCCTTTCCCTATGGTCCTCTGAGTTCTTCCTTATATTCCACAAATGAGTGAAACTATATGTTAATAGTCTTTCTCTGCTTGATTTATTTTACTTAGCATAATACTGTCCATGTATTATGGACTGTCCATGTCCAGTTCCATCCATGTTCATGCAAATGGTAAGTATCCATCCTTTCCAGTGGCTGAATAATATTCCATTGTATATATGAGCCACATCTTCTTTCTTATTCCCTACCAAAGATCATAGCTATTTTCTTCTGTTTGTTATTAAGCCAAAGAAATGGTCTCTTACTATACAAGTATTCATATATGTGGCTTTCAGAGTTTTCTTCTTTCAGTAGAAGGTCAAGAGCACTGGTATTTTCCTTGTTTTTTTTTTACAAAAAGCAAGTCATGTTGTTTTGGGGGAACAATTGTCAATTTCATATTCTTTTAACATGGCAAATGATTTTTATTTTAATTTCTATTGAACATAATTGGAATTTCTGCACAAAGTATATCACATGACCTTCATTGGATATTTATAGCTTGATGCTGAATCTTCTAATTGTTTATAATTTCAGGGGACAGTTTAAAATTATAATTTTAACTATTTTTAATAAAGAATAAGGTATGAAGCACATAAGAAGCTTATAGTATATATACCATAGTGTGTATATTGTAGTATGTATACATTTCTTCTGATGCATGAAGTCTTTGAGAATTGATGGAAGAAGGATTATTACTCAAAGGTATTCATGCTCTTATAGAAAATCTAGCAAATCTCCTTGTTTATTTTATACAATCTGATTTTTAAAAGAATCCAAACTAAATCTTGATGTTAAAAGTGAATGGGATTCAATCTTTAAGTTGAGTTTACTTTTGCTCTGTTTTAGATCTTGAATAAAGTGATAAAGTTACTAATTGTATTATCTTGTATATCAGCAAATGATGTACAAAGCCACATTTATTGACTGCTTTTGCTAATGTTAAGCCTTTCCAAGTGCTTTACATATCCAAATTTATTTATACTGTATATTGATCCCTTAAATTAAATCCTATAATTATCTTTTTTCTACAGATAAGAAAATTGAAGCACTTACAAGATAAGTACTTGCCCAAAGCCAACAAATTCAGAGCTGAGATATAAGCCATTGCTCTCAGTCCCACTGGAGCTGGTGGACAGGATGCATTTTATGACCCTACAAGTTAGAGTTGGTGGGCATTTGATTACAAATTAACATCATGGGTGTCACAAACTCACCTTGAAGTGTGCTTTCAACAATCTTTCTGTTTGGAACATAATTTATACCTTAAACTTGCTATTCTATTTATCTGATAACACTGCAGTGACTGAAAGTAAAACATGTACTTCATGTACTTTCCTAGGATTGGGAATTAATTTTTATTCATCTACATTTTTAGGTGATTGATTTTTGGTGACCGATATATAATTTTGAAATGGGACTTAATGCCATGTTTAGCATAACACTACTTGCCAAAAATCAATTTGCTCTGGGTAGAAATTAACAAAAAATTTCTTAAGATTTTATTTATTTATTTGACAGAGAGAGAGAGAGAGAGATCACAAATAGGCAGAGTAGCAGGCAGAGAGAAGGAGAAGCAGGCTCCCTACTGAGCAGAGAGCCCCATGCAGGGCTCAACCCCAGGACCCTGGGTCCATGACCTGAACTGAAGTTAGAGGCTTAACCCTCTGAGTTACACAAGCGCCCCCCAAAAAAATCTTTTTAAACCTGTTTAAATATTAAATAGAAGGAAATGTATTAGTGTTGTTAAAAACAAGTTTTAATGATAGTTCTAATCTTAACAGATACGGTGTTGTAAGCTCCAAAGTGCAGTTTTGCTAAAACTGCTTCTGTCTCTCTCCATACAAAGTACTCAACATAATAAGTTTTGCTCTACTACATGGAAAATGATAGGATGTAAATTTTACAATTATTTTTTATTTGATGCTTACAAAACATTATAGCATTCACAAGTTGAAGTTTATTTCAGATAAATTTGGAATTAAAGCTTGTTTACTAGTGCTGTATACTATGAATTGCATAGGCAATATATTTCAAGATCTAGATATATATTGCAATTGCAATATAGAAACAGAATGCTTATTTTACCATGGCAGGATTATTTTGCTTTAGGGAAGGAATATTAAATTCCAAAATATTTGTTGAGTCTGTTTCTCTGCATTGAAGAAATTCCTTCTCCCAAGTGTTTTAAACTGAAATGATATAAAATTTGGTACTTCCTTGTGTGAGGTACCACACCTACATCAAAATCTGTTCTGGGGACGCCTGGGTGACTCAGTGGGTTAAAGTCTCTGCCTTTGGCTCAGGTCATGATCCTGGGATCATGACCAGGGTCCTGGGATCGGAGCCCCGCATCGGCTCCCTGCTGAGCAGGGAACCTGCTTTCCCCTCTCTCTCTCTGCCTGCCTCTCTGACTACTTGTGATCTCTCTGTGTCAAATAAGTAAATAAAATCTTTAAAAAAAAAAAATTTCTTCTAAACCTTGCTCACATTCCACAGTCCAGGTGGAATGATCTGTTAACTTTATCATATGGCTCTCTTCTTTTTTTTTTTTTTAAGATTTTATTTATTTATTTGACAGAAAGAGAGACATCAAGAGAGGGAACACAAGCAGGGGGAGTGGGAGCGTGAAAAGCAGTCTTCCTACCCAGGAGGGAGTCCAAGGTGGTGCTTGATCCCAGGTGGGATCATGACCTGAGCTGAAGGCAGATGCCTAACGACTGAGCCACCCAGGCACCCCTCTTCTGGGTTCTTATGTATAAATGTGGATTCTATATGGAGGGACCAGGTATTGTAGCATAAAAACAGATCATTCCTCAAAATAACACAGGGGTTCTTTGATTCTTTCAAGCTGTCTCTGGGTCATTCCAGGCATTTTTTTTTTTTCCTTGAATCCTGTAATCTCACTAGAAGTACTTGACCACGTTAATTCATTTAATTCTGTCAACAACTTAATGAGATAAATATCATTTCTCTTCATGTTATGAATGAGGAAATGTGACAATTGGGTGGTAAGTGGAGTTAGCAAATGTCAATAACCTCTACTTCATGTTTTCATGCCTGTTTGCTTGAGAATAATTGTAGCAAACATTTGTTTTCATTCATTTTGTTGAAATAAATAATGTAACAATAAAAAATAAAACTGGAAATTCTTACTTTTCTCAAAATTATTGGCTATAATTTACTATTTCTTTTGGTAGAAACTGTTATGAGTAAAAATCAAAGCAGTCTTCCAGAGTATATATATATTTATACACACACATACACACACACAGAGACACACTCTCCAAAAGAAATATATATATTTCTTAAATAAATATAAATATATAGATATAGGTATATATCTATATATTTGAGAGAGAAAGAAAGAGAGAGTATGTGTGATCTGGATAAGGGGAAGAGGAAGAGAATCCCAAGCAGACCACTCACTGAGTGTGGAGCCTGGGGTGGGGATCAATCCCAGAATCCCAAGATCATGACCTGAGCTGAAGCCAAGAGTTCGATGTTCAATCAGTGGATCCACCCAGGCACCAGTTATATGAATATCTTTTTTAAAATAGGGTAAATAACCAGTGATGTATTAGAGCCAGCTTATACTGGATCATTAAAGTACACTATTAAATTGTCAGAGATTTTATGAGTCTGTTTTAAAATGCAACCATTATTTAAAATTAAATTATATGAACACACAATATATGATTAAATGCAAAAATGATAAATACCCAAAACACATTCAGCAATTTTGGGTAAGTTTACTACATTAACTATAATCTATGTTGTTGAAGTTATTTATGTGTATTATTGCTCTATGGTGAAATACTAAACAATAGTATTGTGCCATGTTATTGAATATTTCTCTCCAACTTTATGTTAAATGACATCATGTTAATAGGTTGGCATTAGCCATGATGACAAATTTTATACCATGGAATCTGATGAACACTAAAAATAAGGACTTGAGTCACTGTTTGTTGATTGCCTAGACTTAAGAAAATGATGACAAAATGTTAATAATGCACTTAAACTTAAAACACTGCCTTGTTTGTGGTCACTACATTGTTGACTGGCATACACACATGAGCACATACACAGACACAAATGAGAAAATAATCTTCTAGAAATCAAACATCATCTTATTCAGCAAAGACAATGTTTATATCTCTGACTAATGAGGGAATTTCCCAAACATATTTTTATTATTTCACTTTCATCTTACTTAATAAGTAAGCAAAATTATTAATTAATATTATGTCAAAAATACACTCACTTATCAGTGATATGAGCAAATTTCTCTGCATCATTTGTAGTCTACTTTTGTCAAAGGATGGTTAAATTGCAAACCTAAGTTTGCTACAGTTACAAGAGGTCAGCATAAGTCAATAAAAAACATTCTGTGAAAATCAATTGGCTATATCGGATTATAATAGGGTTAAGTATTTTTATTATTATTTGTAAATTGTGTCCTATAAAACTATTGTATCAGTACAAAAATACAATAAACTCATACATTATTTTCAGAGTTTATTTTTAAGCATTTACCAGTACACTACTGCACATAACTCACTCAGTAAAGGCTGCAATGTTGAAAGAAATATGAAGTGTAGGAAATCTTAATAAAAATATTGACAGGTATAAATATAGAAACATTGAAAGCTACAATCATGAACGAGTAGTAAGATAATGGGAAAAAAAAAAAAGACTAACAAAATAAAGATGTTTAAATTTACCAGAACAGATTTTTCTTCGCACTCAGATTTGTGATGGGCAGCTTTCTAAGTTGGCTTCCAGTGATCCTGGCTTCCTGACATTCAAGCCCAAGTGCAATCTCCTTTTACTGAGGGTGGCCTGGGCTTACAGACCTACTTCAAATTAATAAAATATTGCAGAAATGAGGGGATGCCACCTCTGAGTTTAGTTATAAAAGGCTGACTTCCATCTTGCTTGTAGCCTGTATCTCTGGCTCTTGTGTACTTGCTCTGACAAAACAAGTTACCATGTAGTGAGTTGCTCTACTGAGAGTCTATCTTGGCAAGGAACTGAGGCAGGGTTATTAGTTCAAATTTCATATCACTTTAAGGGAAAATAACAAAAATAATTTATTTAACTAGTTTGTTGATACATCCACAAGTCACCCATTTCTTTGTTAATTACATATATCTTGGATGAACACATTAATCCTTATTATAAATATATTAATGATATGTTTTTTGAAAGAATCTTTTTCTGAGTTAGAAGTTTGAAATCATAAAATAATCAGAAACTGCAATCATGGTTTTAACTGGACATATTTTTCATATTTCTCATTTTTTTTTCTTAAACCTGTATATGTACATGGTTTTAATTTGAATAGGTCTTCATACTGATCAGAATGGTGCATGTCAAAAGCTACTCAATACTTTCCCTCTACTATGGCTATCCAGCCTCACATATTATTTCTAATTTAAAATAATTTCACTGCAAATATCTTAGAAGGGAGGAAAGAAACATACATGGTCCATATACATTTGATAGCTCTGAAATTCAGTAAGAAATTTAAGAAAACTTTGACCATTATAATCTGAGATGTGTTTTCTAAAAGAATTTCTGTACATATTTGGATACTTACTATATATATTTATTTAAAGCTATTTGTTTCCTTTTTATTTCCTCTAGATGTTTATAAGTTATCTTCCAGGTTTTACCCACAATCTCTTCTATTGGCTTACTCTGGCATTGAATTTCTGTTTTTTCTTGATTAATAATTATGTATTATGGTTTTCTACTTTCACATTTTGAAAGAATAACGTTCTAAACACAAGTCAAATATAACTCTGTTGTATTCATATTTTTACTTGCTCTGATATAATATCTTACTATGTTAACAAATTTAATAGGCTAGCCAGAGAGGTGGCTATAATTATTTATGAAGGATAGATATGCTACAATAAACACACAGTGTTTATTAACAAAATTGATGATCTAATGAACTCAATCAGCTTGATTAAGTAGGAAGCAAGAAAACTTCTAATACAATTACTTTTTTGTATGTCAAATATATGTTTTCTTAGGCTAGATCTCCTAATAAACATTTATGTCTTATTAGATGTCCACAGTAATAGCTAAATCCTTTTACAACAATATTTAAATATCTCTAAATGTTGTTTTCTAACCTATAAAATTCATTACTCTGAAAACAATATGCTTATTATAGTCATAAATATTTCTAGAAAGCCTTGTATTTGAAAAATAATGACTTTGTTAGATTGATTTCTAACACTCTCCATTATATCTCCACTACAATGTTAATGAAACCTAAAATAGCTGATCTTTAACAAGCTCTCTATTTCAGCAACTTTTATGATTTGCATTTATTCATGTGACAGAGGCTATTTTCAAAAAAAGTATTGATATATTATAATATATATATTTTTAAAGAATATTTCAATCCACCAAAGACCACAAGCAGAATATAATAAACAGAAATAATTTTAAGTGCTCCAGTGAAAAATAAAATTAAAACAATTAAATAACATTTCAACACATGGAATTAAGAAAGTATATATTCAGGGGTACCTGAGTGGCTCTGTTGGTTAAGCATCTGACTCTTGATTTCAGCTCAGGTCACGATCTCAGGATCATGAGATCTAACCTTGCATCATGCTTTATGCTGGGCTTGAGTCTGCTTAAGATTTTCTCTTTCACTTGCCGTCTGCCCCTCCCCTGCTACCACATGCAAGCATGCTTTCTTGCTTGCTTTTTTTAATCAAAAAAAAAAAATTTTTCTGACCAACAATAATAAACAGAAGAATAGTATTCATAGAAAAAAAAATGTTATAATCATTGGGTTACAACCTGGATATAATGACCTATCCATTCAAGCGCTGTTTAGCATAAGTTTTAAGTTCAGATATAAAGCTATAATTATTCTGGGATTCTTTTAAATAATTAAGAGGAACAAATGATTTCTGTTGAAATATTCACATAATGGAATGAGGACAAATAATAGCTTTGCTAATTCTGCAAATTGCTCCACTTGAGGTTCAGTGCCTCCATATGGATTTGCCTTACCAGTGGTGGTTTTGTTCCATTTATTACTAATAATTAGTAATTAGTAATACTAGTAACATTAGTAATATTAGTAATAAGTAGATACTGAATTCAATCAATGTTAATCATAATCAATTGTCAATAATAATTATATCAAGGTCAGCAATTATTTTTTCTTAACTAACATTTGTTGACACTATTGTGAGTTTGACATATAAGTAATGGCAGAAAGTACATTAAATATTTAAATATTTTATTATAAATACATGGAACATTTTTATTTTATGACTCACAAAAAAAGGCAAAATGCTAAGTTATTGACAATTATTGTTCTCTTAGAAAATGTTTACATCCTGGTGATTGTTCTTTATTCTCATATCTTAATATTTTGCATAGCTTTGTGGTTATAATATGAAAATTCACAGCATAAAGAAAACTAGATTTTGTATTTTAGATTATTTAGCTCAATGTTTTTATATGTTTCTCCAAGTGTAATTTCTCTAACGAAAAATGATTGAAACTCATAATTGAAGTTTGGTTTCTTTAAACAAATTGATCCACTTTCTATGCATTTATTCATATCAAAATGCAATCCTAATAATTATTAAATTAATTAAATGATATATAGTTTGATAATAACAGCATACTGGAAATAGGTTATAGATATAATAAAATGTTTGAATATTTTACTTTGTCTACAGAGAAAATTAATAATAAAGGCTAATAATAATAATATTTTTGAATGCTTATTTTTTTCCATGTGAGTTTTTAAGTGCTTTTCAAATATTAACTCATTTAAATCAAAATGGCACTCTGAAATGGTATTAAGAAAAAATTGAAGAATAAAGAAGCTATATAATTTGCCACAAAAGCAACATATATGAACTATTAAAAACAAGAATTGGATTCCAGTTTCAGAAGCCAAACACTTGGTGACACTGCCTATGTGGAATATTGTAGATATAAAATATACTTATAAAAAAGTAAACATTTAATGTACTTCTCTATTGAAATTCACTCAAGACATACTTTTAAGAAACAAAATTTTGGCATATTAAAAATACTTAGGAAATTCAGGTCCTTGTAATAATAATGATGCTAAATTCGATTTTCATGAAATTCCTTGAAATATTCCTTGTATCTTGCCAGATACAATGTGGCACATACTCTATAGACTAATCTTGTCAGAGACATTAGCTGCACCAAAAGAAGAAATAAACTAAAAAAAAAAAAGCCAAAGAAAAAAATTTTTTTTTTATCTATCCTGGCAGTTTTAAGGTTTTTCAGTTTCCATAGCATGTTGTCACTCTTAAAATAACTAGGCCACTTAGAATATTGATCCTTAAATTTTAGAATTTCAATAAGTTAATTTTTTGTTTTAGTATCTATAAATTTACAAAGTAAATTGTAAAAGTAGTACTTGCCTATTAGAGGGTTTTTAAAAATATTTCTAATTGCATGATAATAAAATATGGCTTAGCTTTATTTAATCTTTATATGGGTTAATATTAATTTTCAGATAATTATTTATCCTTTTAAAAACTATCACTGAGACTCTAGTCTGTGAAAACCACCAGAGTAGTTAGTCAAGATGAATTAAATGATATACTAAATCCTTGTTTTCAAGTAACTCACTTGAATAAATTGGAATATATTAAAAGTTAAATGATAATCTACTAATATCAAAATAATAAAAATATTTAAAACATTTATATATATAAAATGTCTTGGCACTTTGGTTTATTAACAACTTAACTAAAGGAATGAACTTTGAATTCATATAGATCTGGCCCCTAGTCCTAGCTCTGTAAACTTTGAGCAATAGATTGTCTTTTCTTCTCTGATTCTGCAGATCTTCATCTGTAAGATGGGGATAATAGTGTTAACCAATAGGTGTGTTGCTTATAAAAAAAAGTACACTACTTAACAGTTAGGAAGTACTCACAGCTTTTAGTTCTCATAATTATTTCTATTTTAACTATAAATAATTAATTTCTAATAATAAAACCCAGCTTGACATTTCTTATTGTTCTGGCAATAACTGTTTAATATAAAGACTAATGGTATAAAAATGCAATGTTATATTATCTCCTTATTACTCAATTCAGCCATTTACAGTGTTAGAAATTTAAGGGTCTTCATGGGAAAGATAAATTTGATCTTGAGGCAGGAAATAAATTGACAATGCATTGTGATTAAAGAACCTTGCAGTGTTTCAGTTCTCCATATAAACCCTGATTATAATTTGACATTTTTAAGGTCTATTCATGCTGCACAGAATTTCACTGCATTAGTAAATCATATCATATTAATAAAAATTAGAATTGTGCTCTAAATTCAAGTTTCAAGTTCACTAAAGGAAAAAAAAAAGTGGTGGTTTTAGTACCACCATGTAAAATAGTAGTTTTGTGTAATAAGAAGAGAACCTTATTTCAAATTTAATATTATTAAATATGAGGGGAAAATAGGATGTCTGTTGTCAATGAGATGAGTCATTTTATTTATATACTATTTCTTCTAGTCTCTTGTTTATTACTTTAGCTGTGACTTGGGTACATTTAAGACAATGAGCTAGAAAGGCAAAATTAATTTTATATTACATTAACAACATGCTTTCATCACTATGACTGCTTCCTTTTCCTCAAAGTTTCCCTCTAAATACATAAATATCATCATGTTCTTTATTTATGAAGGAATATTTTTACACATTAGATTCTCTCCCTCCACCAAAAAAAAAAAAAAAATGTTCTTTGGCTTAGAAAAGAGTTAATGAAAAAAAGGCTATTAATGTCCATTGGCCATGGCTGTTCTTGTACATAAGGGACTGAAAATTCACCAAAGGGAAAATGAAATCTCCTAATAGACACCACCCTGGGTCAAGCAGCATAGTTAATATCTGTAAAACAGAAACTAGGGCACAACAAAATGATAGTCAACTTTTTAAGAAAGAAAAACTGCAAAACTAGCATTCAGGATGCAGTAAATATGCCTATTGTTAAAACAATAAACTCAAAATGGAGTTGCTTATGCTAAGCCCTTTGTCAACAATGTGAGACTTAATTAGTTTTGACTCTTCCAGAAATAGAATCTGAAACCAGCCAGTAAAGAATTACCTGATCAGCAGTAGTTAGATAATCTGTCTGATAAGCCTCTTTTATCCCCTAAAGAAATGTAACCTTCCAATAACCAATCCACTTTTTTGCCTAACATAGCTTCCTTATTTCTGCTCCCTTCTGCCTGTAAAATGTCTTTCATTTTGTACAGCTCCTGGGAGCTTTCCTCTGTCTGCTAGATTGGACTCTATTCCAGGCAAATCACTCTTGCTCAAATAAACTTTTAAAATCTTCTATATGTCTCAGCTTATCTTGTAACACTATTAAGAATAGATTTAAAAAATTTCAGATCTACAACTGAAGAAGCTTATATAAAGATTAACTAATGAAATTCTAAAATATGTAATACAAAAATATAATTTGAGATAAGAAAACGTAATTTTAAAAACACATACCTGGTAAACATAAGTTAACATGAAGTTTGAATATATAAAATGGCAACAGTAATAAGCTCTAATATGTGGAGTTTAAAAAATATGACATAAATTTAAAATATAAACAAAAATGACTATTCAGCCAAATGGAGAAGTGACTATAATCAGAGCATTCTTATTCGTATTATCCGTGTGTTCCTTAGGAGGGTAAAATTATTAAATTGAAGTTTTATTTATTAAATATACATGTAAAAAATTCAAAACACTTAAATAAAAATAAAACATTAATTTCCACAAAAACAATGCAGAAAATTTTTAAAAGATTAAGAAATCAATCCTGACAAAGACAATAAAACATTTTAAAAAATAAACAGAAGACAAAAAGAGCATAAAAAATGGAAAACATAATAACAGAAAACAAAATAAATATAGCATATTAAATATATTTAAAAGTTTTGCACTTGCTATTTAAAAAATAATGTATTTAAGTAAATGTTATTAAAAGAAAGATATTTAAAATTTAATTCAGAGAAAATCCATGACTAAAAGGATGAGAGAGATTTACCAAGCAAATTTTGATCAAAAGACAGATAGATAGTTCCATTACATTCAGATTAAGTTTTTCTTTTTTAAAACGGTAACAAAAATCCTAAAGATAGTCATTATGTAATGATAAATATTTCTTTTTGCCAAAATACTAAAATTCTAAATTTCAATGCACTAGAAAATACATCTTCACATAGACCATAGAAAAACAAAACAATTAAAATCTAACAGCATTGTGGTATGTTCCATTATATCCTCCTCAAAGTTTGATAAAACAGAAATAGTTGATTAATATATATAACACTTTAGTATATAAAAATACACAGAATTTAGATATATCTGCTTATGTACATATGTATGTATGTATCTATTTACATGCATCAATTAGAAAATAGAAATTCTTTATAATGTCCTCGGCGTGTGATGACTAATGAGCACTCCAAAGATCATAGGCAAATTCTCCTAAAGTCAGAAATAGTTATCATACAGGTTATCTTCTCTGTTTATAAGGCAACATAGCATAATGATAATAATATAAAGCATATTCATGGAATTTTATAAAACATACTACTAAATATTAGTCAAAGAAAAAATTTTAAAAAATAAAATTTAAAATAAATTACAATGAGATTAAAGAAAAGAAAAGCTTATTGTGTTCAGTCAAAATTGTACGTTAAGGGAAATTCAGAGTTTTTATTTTTATTTTTAAGATTTTATTTATTTGACAGAGAGATCACAAGTAGGCAGAGAGGCCGGCAGAGAGTGAAGGAAAAACAGGCTTCCTGCTGAGCAGAGAGAGCCTGTTGCAGGGTTCAACCCCAAGACCCTGAGATCATGACCTGAGCCAAAGACAGAGGCTTAACCCACTGAGCTACCCAGGCGCCCCTAGACTTTTTACATTTCTAATAAGAAAAATTATTGTATAACAAGTGAATTCAACAAAAGAATTTAAAGCACAGTACAACAAAGAAAATGGAGCTATTCATTTTAAAATGCAGATATTGCTTCAATAGAAAAGAAACTTAAAGTTGAGAGGATCAAAAAACCCACAAAATATGACCAATTCTAGGAACTAATTTTAAAAGGGCTCAAAAATTAGAGTTCAAAGGAAATTAAATGAAGGTAAAGTGAACAATGTTAGAAATCAAAAAGAGACTGTACCTATGGAATTTACAGAGAGTTTAAAGATAATAGTGCTAACATGACCAGCCTTAAACCATGGATTTTAAACAATTATAAGCATGAATAAATTTATTTAAGATCACAACTTTTCAAAACTAATTCAAGAAAAAAATTTTAAAAAGCATATCCTATTAACTTACATTGGTGCGTAACAATATCCCTACAGAACTTCGGGTTTCAGTCCCACTTAGAAAGAGTTTAGAAATCATCGCTCCCATCTCCACAAGAACAAAAAAAGCTAAACTCAGAATGGAGACGAATGTCCTAGTCAAGGCAGCTCCATGAGGAGGCCTTGGCAGAAGTGACTGGAAAGTGCTAATAGAGGATCCAATAAGAAAGCCTTCACAAGGAGGCAACTGGGCTGAGAAAAGTTCAGATATGCTTACGAACAGGGTTGGCCAGTATAGAGGGGAAGGTTGAAATCAAGGGTAGGGGGTGAGGAGCTGAGTGATTACAACTTCTTCTAGGAAAACTATTATCCCATTGGCTGTGAACAAGTTCAGTATGGGGAAAGCAACTAGCTACCAAATGAAGTTTATCACAGAAACCTTTAATTGCTTGTGATCAACCTTGAAAAATTACACATTAGATTTTAGCCTGGAGCCAGACTCTTTAATCATAACTGCTCCCATGACCCTTAAGGATAAAAAAGGAATACAATAAACAACTCTATGCCTATAAATTTGATGACACAGATGAAATTAAAAACCAATCCCTTAAAACATACAGACTACCAAAATCACATAATTAAGCCTTATTTTTATTTGAATTTGAAATTCACTTAGTATTCATAACTTTCCCAAAAGTAAACATTAGGTCCAGACAGTATTTCTACTGGTGAGTTCTACGAAACAGTAACAAATAATACCCATTCTCCATAAGCTCTTCTAAAAATTTGAAACAACACTTCTCAATTAATCTCATGATGTCAGAATTACCCAAGGGTCAAAATCAGATAAAGACATTGAGAAAGAAAAACAACAACAACAACAACAACAACAAAACACAGACTAGTATTTCTCACGAACAAGAAACAGAAATCCAAAACAAAATACTAGCACATTGAATTCAATAATTAATTATCCAAAATGGCCTAATGGAATTTATTAAAGTATACAAGGTGAGATTGAGACTCAAAAATTAGCCAATGTAAGTTAGTACATAAACAGCAAATTAGAAATAGAGAACATTCTCAACTTTATCAAGAGCATCTACAAAAAACCTATAACAAATATCAAACATAATGGTGAACAACATTGTTTTCTTCCTAAAATTATGCATAAGGCAGAAGTGGTTTCTCTCCCAATTTCCATTCAATATTATACTGCAAATCCTAGCTAGATGTTAAGATGAATAGAGGAAATTGATGTATACAGGCTGAGAAGGAAGAAATAAAACTGTCTTTGGTCAGGTCATATATGACATGATTGTCTATATAGAAAATCCCAAAGAATCATCATCATCATCAACAACAACAAAAGAACTCCTAGAATTGATTAGCACGTATAGCAAAGTTACAGGACACAAAGTTATAGCACACAATATTCAGAAGTCAATTCCCTTCCCTTATGTGGACAATATACAACATACAACTGAAATTTGAAATCAAAAGATGTTTTAAGGGCTGCCTGGGAGGCTCAGTCAGTTAATCCTCTGCTCAGGTCATAATCCTGGGGTCCTGGGATCCAGCCCCAAGGAGGGCTCCCTGATCAGTGAGGTGTCTGCTTCTTTCTTTCCCTCTGTATGTTCACTCACTCTCTCTATCTCAGATAAATAAATCTTTTAAAAAGATGTTTTAAAATAGTAAGCAAAAAATGAATATATAGATATAAATCTAATGAAATATGTATGATTTCCATATGCAGAGAACTATAAAACTTTGATGAAAGGTGTCAAAGATCTAAATAAATGGTGTGGTATTTCATGTTCACAGAATCGAAGATCCAATATTGTTAAGATGTGAAATTTTCCTAACTCATTCTATAGATCCAACTCAATTTCAATAAAAATCTCAGCAAGCTATTTTGTAGATATTGACAAACTGATTCTAGAGTTTATATGGAAAGGCATTGGTCTAGAATACCCAATATGATCTCCTAGAAAAAAAGCAATCAAAACTAAACAGTGTATTGTTAAGGTATACAGATTTGGATAGAGAGGTAGACAGTGTTACATACAAAACAACAGGTTGAAAATAGAGTTGCTTATGCTAAGCCCCATACCAACAAACTGAAATTTAACTTGAATAGTTTGGCTCTCCCAAAAATGGAATCTTAAACTAGCTAATCAGGAATCACCTAAGTAGCATTAGGTGATCTGCCTGATAAATACTTACCAGGCCTATAGGGAAAATAACCTTGCAATAACCAATCCATTTTTTGGCCTAGTACAACTTCCTTGTTTCCACTTTCTTCTGTCAAAAAGTCTTTCATTTTGTATGGCTCTTTGAAGTTTGGTTTTTTGTTTTTTGTTTTTTTTTTCTAACTGCTACATTAGATGGTGTCTGATTCATGAATGATTGAATAAAGCCAATAGGTTCTTTAAATTTTACTCAGTTAAATTTTTTGTTTTGTTTTTTAGATAGATAAAAATCTTGAATTGGGCAGTGTATTTTAACTTTTAAAATAAGCTAATTTTATTGTTATGCATTTTAATGTACTATCTATGTGAGATATGTATTTATGTGTATTCTTCTACAGGCATTAAATACATTTTAATCACTTTTTAAAAAATCCAAGTACATTGAGTAAGGGACAGGCAGGGCTAGGTAGGGAGTGATAGCTAGGGGGCTATGTGATCAGGCTCACAGCAATCCAAAAATGTGGAGGTGTGGGGAAACCAGAGGTAAGGGAATAAACCAGACCACCCTGCTGGAGCTATGTGGGATGGGTGTCTTTTTTTGTGATAATCACCTGTGACCATTAAGGAATAACCAGTCCCTAATAAGGAACTAAGCCTTTGAAGGTGTTATCACTAGTCCTTACTCAATGGTGAAATCAGTAGAAATGTTAAAAGGATTTAAGTTCCCTGGTTAGCTTTCTATAAAAGACCAACCCTAAAGGCCCTCATTGGCAACCCTGTGGGGCCCTCTTACTCTTGAGACCTTTTTCTGTATGTTCATTTAATATATTTCTATTGCTTTACTTTTTCTCCTTTGTCTGGGAGCTTCATTCTTTGACTCCATGAGACAAGAACCTAGATCTCCTGTTTCAATAAGACCTAGAAAAAACATAGTTAATTATTCATCTAATATCTATGTTATAAAAGTCATTCTAAAAATAACTGCAATAATGAAAACAAAAAATATAATGGAAAATAAATTTTCTGAAAGGCAAAAACTAAGTTGTGCACCAAAATTATAAACTGTGAAAATATTTGCACCGTATAGACACAAAGTTAATACCCTTAAATGTAAATTATAACATCAAACATATATTTGTCAAAAAAAAATGGTACCAATAAAATATTTGACAAACTGTCATAAAATGTTTTATGAAATGGATTTGTAATCAGACAGAAATATAAAAATTATGTGCATGCCCTTGCATCAAATAACTAGGTCTACATGATAGTTATTATATTATTTTAATTAAATTGAAATTGAGATTTCTGATCATAATACCTACAACTATACAAATAGTAGGAAATGTATTAACAAACCCATTATCAGTGGCTAGATATATAAAGATAGATAACATTTCTCTAGAGACTCATATCAACTAAAGTTTAAAAATTCTAAGAACTCTTTGACATAGTAGTTCCCTTTCTATAGAGTTTCCTAAATTTTTATACATTTTACCAGAAAGTTATATTAATATAGGACATTTTAGTTTCTGTCTGGTTGTTCCACATATTTCTAATATTACTTAAAAATTGAAACCAGCCAAAATGTCTGAATATGAGTTATTGAAGTGTATTAGAACACTTCCATGTATTAGAATAAGAATCTATCAAATAAATATAGTTTTAAATACATACATATTTTTAAATCAATATCATGTGAAGGTTATTTGCAAAAATAGGTTATAATACAGAGTACTTTAAACATGTTTAAATTTAAAAACTGGAACAAAGACAAGAAAGAATCTCATTTAGAGAACAGTAAGATGAGATTTCAGATGAGTTAAAAATATTCTAGTTTATACTTTTCTGTTTCTCCAGACATCCATGGTTGATATATTACTGTTTCATATTTGTAAAGTAATATTTTTTGTTGTTGTTACCTTGAACTAATCACAATTTCTCCTCTATGTCTCATGCACATACATGGTTAACACGAATAGTTCAATCACATATAGTAGCATTCTATGGTTCTGGGCCTACTTAATGAGATGCATAGTGCAAGGAAAGCAATTAATATTTCAAAAGTTTGGAGAATACTAGTGTTAAGAGAGGAAAGTCATGTTCAAGAAGTCTGAGAAGTCCAAGTTTGGTAACAGAGAACATATTGTAGATTTGACAACCAAAGACAGGAGGGCAGAAGGTATCACCCAAGTACAACCAACACCATGAGGTCAAGCTAATTAACAGAACTGTTAAGAAGGACAAAGAAAGGGACAAAGGCCTTTCTCATGTTTACATGATACATATGACCTATGGGAAATCCTATGTCCCATTTCAAAGGCAATAGAGAGAAAGGGAAAGGTGGGTATTGACCGAGAATAATAGCCAATATGATAGATCTATGTAAATCTGACCATTTAAATTTTCAAAATAGAAAGTTGTATAGTGTGTTAAGATCATTTAAAATGAAGCAAACATCCTTATACATTTATTCACCTAAGCGTTTTATTCTTCCCACACTCTTTCCTTTGTTTCTCAAATGCATATCTGTTTTCATGTTTACTTTTCGGCTTCTGTGCATCTAAAGTGTTTTCTTTGAATTCGGATTTGCCCTTTGTTAGGAATGGTATTGCTATGTGAGGAAACGTTGTTATCTTCGCTTATGCAATTCTTCCATATCCATCATAGTTATGTAGTGTTTATTCCTGTCTGAAGGTGAAAAGGACTATTTATCTCCAATACAATTTGAAAAATTGTGGATGAATGCTTTGTTTTCCAAAGCATTCTCTGCCTTTTTAAACGTGCATGGCTGCTTTCTTTTCTGGATATTTCAGGATTTATGTAACAAGGGTTATGTCATTTTGCTTTTTTTAAATGTGATAAAGAGAGAAATATTTCATTTTTTAAATTTGTTTTTTAAAGATTTTATTTGACAGAGAAAGGGAAAGAGAGAGAACACAGAAGCAGGAGGAGCAGCAGAGGGAGAGGAAGAACCAAACTCCCCACAGAGCAGGAACCCAATGCAAGACTCAACCCAGGACCCTGGGATCCTGACCTGAGCCAAAGGCAGACAGGCAGACATTTAACCACCTGAGCTACCCAGGCGCCCCAAAGGGAGACATATTTTAAAAGTAATCTGGGTGAGAAAAATACTTTCTTGGGTGGAATCCTCACCAAGGAAAACAAAATTTTCCTTTTGTAGGTAGAAGATTGCAATGTCGTATCCTTAAAAAGATGTCACTACTTTTTAGAGGCTTAAAAAGTCATATTCAAGTATAGACTACAGAAAATTAGTAATTCATTTATTTATTCTTTGTTCACAACTTTGTTGATTGCTGACTCAATGCTGTCTCTATAATTATCTAATCAATACGTTATGTGGATTAAAGCATAATTTTATGTGCATTTAGAGATCGATACGTTGCAGGATATTGGATATTATAATTGTGTTATCCAAATAATATTGGCTCTTACTTGTGCTAATGCAATAACAAGGATTAATAAAGGAATATAAATGAGGAGGGTTTTTTCCTTCTAAAGTAGCAGGAGTTCATGATGGGGTTCAAATTGGAATTGGATGTATGTCCTTGGTCACCATTCTCCATATCTTCAACAACATTTTGCTTCACCTTACTCTTGCATGCAATATGAGAAAACTCGGAGAAATGACTCAAATGGTATCAGTGCAGTAAACCAAGTAGCAATTATTGCAAGACAAAAAGGACTAGTTTCACTGAAAAAGCAATTACCCTAGACAAATATGGCATGATGCTCTGGTCTCAACCATAATATTTGGGGACCAGAGGGTTGTTACGCTTTAAAATACATCATGGCTATTGTTGCTTAAATCTGCTTAAATCTAGTTATTAACACATGCTGTGTCTCTGTTTAAGTTAAGAATGGAAAGTATATTGGAAAATGTATGTGTATGTGAGTATATAAGGCTGATGAATCACAGACCTGTACCCCCAAAACAAATAATGCATTATATGTTAATCATAAACTAAAACAAATAGAATGTATAATGCTAAAAAAAAAATGGGGAATATGGCTGACAGTGAGGGCAAGAGAGATCCATGTACAAAGATATCTAAAATGCCTCTGACTCCTTGTTATATGTCATTTGCAATGTTCCCCCAAAGGAAGGATGAGACATTTCTCTTCCTATCTGATGTATGGAGTGCACAGCAGCAGAAACACTGAGTGGGACAACAGTGGCAGTGATGTTAAGACTATATCAACAGACACAGAGAAGCCCTGGGATGTTCCAGTCCATGTGCAATGTTAGGAACAGCAATGCCACAGACCATTTTAGTGGAAGAATATGGGTTTTCTTAGTGAATAGGTTAAAGCCTTAGCAGAACACATAAAGCCCGGTCTAGTTGAGTAGCTAAAAGCTGCATGGTACTAATACACCCTGGACCAGGCAAGAAGAGGTAAGAGAGGAGAGATGAGACAGAAAGAGACAGAAAGACAGAGAGAGGGGTAGATGGAGAGATGGATCGAGACAGAGATACTCTTATTTGTGCAAAAGGCAGGAGAGATTGTTTTGTCAGTGCTATGTAATAACCTTGAGAAACTCCACATTGCAAAGGAATGGCAAATTTGAAAATTGTTGGGTTAAGGAATTGCAATTCTGCACAAAGGTTCTATAAAGAAAAGAATATCAGGCATACATATTGATATTTTTCTGTGTCAGGTACGGTATAGTGAAGCTTGGCCTTGTTTAAACACAAGTATTAAGTAATGGGTAAAATAGTGTTATAAACAGTGTGCAAAGTGTGACCAGCTATTCCTATGAAGCAAGAACAAGAATGTCTCAAGATAG
The DNA here is from genome assembly GCF_020171115.1 of Neogale vison. Taxonomy (NCBI): domain Eukaryota; kingdom Metazoa; phylum Chordata; class Mammalia; order Carnivora; family Mustelidae; genus Neogale; species Neogale vison. Next base: position 17,881,835 of record NC_058100.1, read on the forward strand.
GTAGCAAAGTAGAAAACAAGAGGATTAAATCAGTGACGATTAAAAAGATTTTAGGAGGACGTAATCTGTAAAGAGACAGGGAGGGATCAGGGTTACTTTCCTGGAGTGCAGAGGTGACAATTAGACCTGACAAAGAGACAATAATTTAAAATTGAGATTGACCCAAGTTTGCTTACCAGTAATCTTGATTTATTGAGATTTACCAGTGTGCATATTCACTCCCGTACAATGCACATACTCTTTCATATTTACAAAGGTACATATTCGACTTATTATAATAATGCCCTGCTAAAACTTATGGAAGAGATTTGCCCTGAGAAATCATATACTTAAGAGTAGCCATGCACTGTACTGGGGAATTTAAATGCTACCAGTCACATCAATTTTCGTGATTTGAGAGAAAATAAGTCATTTTGAGAAAAAAATTAATTGACACAAATCCCTGCTTATAGTAAAGACTTTATAGTTTAAATGAAATTAATTTAACTTAATTTTTAGAAAATCAAAATTCCATTACCTAAAATTGAATCACATTGTTTGTCTAAATGCCTTAATCACAACTCAAGAGGTAGAAATGAGAAGAAATGATATTCTCTTTTAATAAGGTTTTAAAAAATAAAAGTATTTAAAAGGTACTAAGTTGGATAAAAATGCAATTAAAGAAAATTATATGTAGTATGTACCTTAAAAGTGCTTACATTTCAAGGTAAAATATTTGAATTATGTAGTAGGGTTTTAAAATAATAGATGATCATTATTAATTTCCTCTGGTATTTATTGTCACAATATTAATCATGATGAACTCATTTGATATTAATGTGCATGTCATAACTAGTTCTCTGGGATTTCAACAGCGATTTCAGCTGTGATTAATTGCACAATTATTTTAAAGGGTTACCAATTTTCTTAATGCCTGCTACCTGACAGAAGAGTTTGAGCTGCATTTTTGCAGGTATAGAGTACAACAGGTACATTTGTCTTCTTTCTACCCATGGAGCCAAAATTAATACCTGTGTTTAAATCTCATGTGGCCACTTGAGCTCATTTCTTGTTATTTTCATTCATAATCTCAATATGCCAACCTGATTAAAATACCATCTTTTAAAGATTAATCATCTAATATAGGTGACTATATTTTAAATATGAATGGGAGCTGGGACGTGAGGAAATAGATCATTTAAAAAAAAACAATCAAAAATAAAATTAGATTCTCAAATAAAAAGTGGAAGCAAGCTGGGAAGCTTTAAGAGTGGTGGCTGAACAAAAAAAGAAAAAAAAACAAAACAGAAAGAAATAAATGTTACGAGCTGAAAACGTATCCCCTCAGAATTCACGAAGCCTTAATAAGGTCTTTTGACTCTCAGGGGGCATGAGATGGATACCATGAGACAGTCATCTCTAGGTTACTATGACATAAAAGAATATGAACGACAGATTTATTTATGAACTTCAGCCACAGAAGTGTAAAATATTTAAATTATATGGGAAACTTAAGTATATCTACATTATTATTTTAAAATAAACTTATTTTCTTCCATATTATGTTGTCATGCTTTTCTGTTTATTTGCTTTTCTGCTAGTATTTTTTCTCTAAAAAATGCAAAACTATTTCAGCAAGTTCTAATTCCAAAGGAAAATAAGTGAAAATAGGGTGTATGCAAATCACTCCATATCTCTTCCTTATGCTTGTATCTTTCTTCTCCCACTGACCCTACCCCAAGCAATTACACACATGAAGAAACAACCTATTACACACATGAGGACACTGTTTCTCCATATTTAAGTATTATTCCTCAACTCTTGGTTCTCTAACTTCCAAACTAAGTTTTACAATATATTCCAATTCTTCAGGGATGACAACTCCTGTATTTATGAATTATGAATTTTTATTTCCTTTGCATTCTAATAAATGAAATTTTAATCTGTCATCATATAAGTTAAGGAATGTTAGATGATTTGGGGGTCATTGGATAACCATTATTATACCAGGAGATCATTTCAGCAGAACAATTAGTGGCAGTATACAAATACCATTTTTTGGTTAATATTTCTATATTTTATTAGTTTTAAAACTAACTTTCAAAAATGTAATTAAATTTGCAGCATTTAAGATAAATATTCTATAATTAATTACATTTAAAATTAAAGGCTTGAAAACCAATTAGTAGAAAAACCATGGAAGAGAGAAAAGAGAGAGAGTTGGCAAAAATTATGACAATATAAAATGGGCACTCTTCCCTTCTAATTACACAAAAATAGAAAAAAAATATATAGCAGCAACCACATCAAATCACATTATCTTAGAAAACATTAGCTTTAAAGAAATAATAAATTCTTAACCACTGGTAATATTGAGAAATCACTATAAAATGAGTGAGTGCCAGTTATTGGAATAATTAGTAACCCTAGTTAAAGTAGTAGAAAATCTGAAAGATATGGAAAATATTTCTCAAATAACTTAATAAAGTAAGAATTGATTAAAAAATATCAGTAAATAACAAGATAATATGGAAACAGGCTAGTAAAATTTGACAAAGAACTATTAGAGCTATAAAACTAATGATAGGTGGGGTGCCTGGGTGGCTCAGTGGGTTAAGCCGCTGCCTTCGGCTCAGGTCATGATCTCAGGGTCCTGGGATCGAGTCCCGCATCCGGCTCTCTGCTCAGCAGGGAGCCTGCTTCCCTCTCTCTCTCTGCCTGCCTCTCTGTCTACTTGTAATTTCTCTCTGTCAAATAAATAAATAAATCTTTAAAAAAAATTAAAAAAAAAAAGCTAATGATAGGTAATAAAATTTAAAAATAACATGATGAAATAAATCTGAAGATAGAGGGACGCCTGGGTGGCTCAGTTGGTTAAGCAGCTGCCTTCGGCTCAGGTCATGATCCCAGCGTCTTGGGATCGAGTCCCACATCGGGCTCCTTGCTCAGCAGGGAACCTGCTTCTCCCTCTGCCTCTGCCTGCCTCTCTGTCTGCCTGTGCTTGCTCTCTCTCCCTCTCTCTCTGACAAATAAATAAATAAAGTCTTTAAAAAAAAAAAAATCTGAAGATAGAATAAATGAAATGGAAGACAAATTCATATAACTTGCTCCATAGTGAGCACATAAAAACAGGAAAATAATATTAAAGTAAAAATAAGGGCACCTGGGTGTCTTAGTCCATTAAGAAACCAACTTTTAATTTCGACTCAGGTCGTGATCTCAGCGCGGTGAGATCAAGTCCCACATCAGGCTCTATGCTGGATGTGGAACCTGTTTAAGATTAACTCTCTCTGTACCCCCTTTCTTAAAAAAAAATAAAAGAAAAAATAAAGTTAAAAAAGTTCAGTGAATATCTGATTTATAAATAATAAAGAATTCCTGAAAGAAACACTAAAGGAGAAATTTTAATAGGAGAAAATAGTATCAGAAGGAAAGTCTGGAAACCGAGATATGATGATTAGCAAATATCAATAAATAGGTTGGTACATCAAAAAGCCTATCCTAAACAAAAACAAGGCAGACTCAAGGAAATCACTGGTTTTACCACATATGAGGGAAATAGATTTATTAACTTCAGACTTTGCTAAAGCATTTATGCATGTCAAAATTTTAAGAGCACCCCTTACAATGAACAAAGAGAATATGTAGACTACTATAGAGGTGAGTAAAATAGAATTCATAAAAGGAAACACATAGAAATCACAGTAAATAAAAAGTTATAAAACAACAATGTGGTATTTTAGAGACCATAAGTTATAAATTAGTCAATACAAACCAATTGACTGGTTAAAAAACTAATATCTGGGGACGCCTGTGGCGCAGTTGGTTAAACGACTGCCTCCGGCTCAGGGCATGATCCTGGAGTCCCGGGATCGAGTCCCACATCAGGCTCCCAGCTCCATGGGGAGTCTGCTTCGCTCTCTGACCTTCTCCTCGCTCATTCTCTCTCTCACTGTCTCTCTCTCTCAAATAAAATCTAAAAAAAAAAAAAAAAAAAAAAAAAAAAATCTTTAAAAAAAAAATCTTAAAAAAAAAACAAAAAAAAAAAAACTAATATCTGGCTGCACCTGTTTATGAGTCCCAAAAAGTAAAATATAGGAGAATTATACCTTTTCACTTTTGAATAAAATGGAGTAACAATAACTAGGCTTACTTCACACCTTTTTAAAACTAGAAAATTGGAAAAATTGTATGAAAATAGTTATTACAGATATTGTAAAGAGGATTGTGTCTAAGAGGACTCTTATCTATGAGATAAGGAAAATGAGAAAGTGAGTATAATAATTCTACTAATTTTATCCCTGGAAACAGCTTCCAGGCCATGGAACAGGTAATGTTCAAAAGGTCCAAAGCCAGCACAGACCAGCCCTGGGGTGATAAAGAAAGGCAAGATTCCTGGAGTAACAGGGAAGTACTACAGAGGAGGAACCTGCAATACAAGAAAAAACAATTTATTATTTCAATAACAATGAATACTACTTCTGGTTTAAGTTAGAGGTTATAGGGGCACCTGGGTGGCTCAGTCCTTAAGCCTCTGCCTTTGGCTCAGGTCATGATCCTAGGGTCCTGGGTTCAAGACCCACATTGGGCTCCCTGCTTGGCGGGAAGCCTGCTTCTCCCTCTCCCATTCCCCCTGCCTGTGTTTCCTCTCTTGCTGTGTTTCTCTCTGTCAATTAAATAAAATCTTAAAAAAATTCAAAAAAATAAAGTTAGGAGTTATAAAAACATTCCTTGGTTAATCTGATCAAAGAATGTCTTTACACACAGAGCCTTCCTAGATTTACAAAACTCATAAGCAAGTTGATTCTATGCACTCAGTTTCAATGTTAGTTTTGGCTGAATACACACACATACACATGTATTTTTAAAAGAGCTGTAATTTGAAAATATACATGTGTAGATACTGAATTTAAAAAATCACCTTTGGATATTTTATGCATTACCAATTATTTTCACAAGTTCAGTCATACATCTCTTGCAGGTGAATCTCTCCAGTAAGCCCCTCTATAAACCCTAAGCTTTTTTAAAATTATCATTGGATAAGTAAAGAATAATATGAATAATCTTAGGCTTCCTTTTTTAAGGTTTCTTTAATAAAGTGGAATAGTTTCAAGTTTCAATGGCAAAATTGTTGGCTCAAATCTGCTTTACCCCTTTATTCCTTTAAAACCATGGATTACTCAGGAGTGCCTGGAGGCTCAGTCTCTCAAAGCCTCTGCCTTCAGCTCAGGTCATGATCCCAGGGTCTTGGGCGCAAACCCCCTGCCAGCACCCTGCTCAGCAGGGGATCCTGTTTTCCCTTTGCTTCTGCCCCGCTCTTGTGCTCTCCCTCGTTCATTCTGTCACTCAAATAAATAAATAAATAAATAAACTCTATTTTAAAAATAGATTACTAAAAATAAATAAATAAAATCATAGATTATTGTCTACAGAGAGCTGAAGATACACATTTCTGTATAATATTAATCTTTATCCATTGCCAGCTAATCCGCAGGGATACATGAAACATACACCCCTGTATTTAAACTCTGAAATGCATTTATCCCTGGAATAAATGTTCAGAATTAGAATCTGCAGAGATCCAAGATCAGATATAAAAATAATAAATGTTTTATTTTCAGAGTATGTCAGAATAGTTTTGAAAAGATTATAATTCAGGCAATTTGGCAAATTGGTTGCAAAATGTTTATTAACAAAATAATCACAGTGACTAAAAGTTTATTACAGGTCTGACAATATTTTCAGTGTGTTATATGTATTGGTTCCTTTTAAACTCACAAAAAGCCATAAGATGTTAACATTTTTTTCATTTTTGAGTTGAACACATGGACACAGGAAGATTAGAGAATCTGCCTAAACTCACACAGTGAGTTGGAGTCTGGGATGAAACTCAGTTAGGGATACCCAGAGGCCATGGTAGGAAGAAATATGACTTACAAACAGAAGGACAGAATAGCCAGATGTGTTTCTACCAATGATGATCTTTTAAATTGTTATTACTACTTTTAGAATCTCTGTCACTATGAGAATAATCAAGCTTATCTCTATAATGTATTTTAAAGGTGAATGTTTTGTTTAGAGTGGCTATTAATGAAGTTGAGAAATGGACATTAAGCACTGGATTGGCAGAAAACAAAATGAACTATCTTATCTAGAGATGTACTGATGCACTGAAATGTAATCTGCCCAAAGAAAAATATTCCAAGTTGAGCAGACAAGCTTATCTATGTTCTTAGTGTAAAGCCAATTGGAACTTGGCAGGATTTCTGCCTCCCTTTGTTTTGTATTATTTTCAAATGAATAGAAAACTGCTAATGCTACTGAGTTGGCTAAAATTATTAGGGGAAGAGTGTTGCTTTTGAATTTTTAAAACAAAATTTATTCTTTATCTGATTGGGCTAGTTAAAATAATATAAAATTTCTACAACTTCAAATGCATTTTTTGTGCTTATTCTCTATGAAAAATGCTTATCTACAAAGCATTAAAACTAAAAATAAGTTCATTCAATATATGTGTTTTAATTTCATTTCTTAAATATTTTCTGTTGATAATGGCAAAATTTACAGTATATGTGATTCAAACATACCTACCACCTAATATTCTTTGATATGTATGCATTTTAAATAAATAGAAATATAGTAGGAAAAAATGTAAAAGATATACTAAGCTTTAAAAAAATCTTCTGAATTGGGGTGCCTAGGTGGCTCAGTGGGTTAAAGCCTCTGCCTTTGCTTCAGGTCATGATCCCAGGGTCCTGGGATCGAGTCCCACATCGGGCTCTCTGCTCAACGGGGAGTCTGCTTCCTCCTCTCTCTCTGCCTGCTTGTGATCTCTGTCTGTCAAATAAATAAATAAAATACTTTTTAAAAAAAATAAATAAAAAATAAAAAAATCCTCTAAATGTATTATTTATTTACTCATGTCTTTACTTTGTAACAAAGAGTATGCTTATATAAAGCATACTATTTTGGGGGTATCTGGATGGCTCAATCAGTTAAGCATCCTGCTTTTCATTTTGGCTCAGGGTCCTGAGATAGAGCCCCACATTGGGCTCCACACTCGGTGGAAAGTTGGCTTGAGATTCTCTCCCTTTTCCTTCACCCCTTACCCCTGTGGTCTCTCTCTCTCTCTCTCTCTCATAAATAAAGTAAATCTTAAAAAAAAAAAAAAACATATTATTTATATTTTCATCCCATCTGCATATGATGAAAATTTCACATGCTTTATGTCAACTCGGCTGGAATTCAATGTCCAGATTGGCCAAATATTGGCCAAGTATCGAGGATATCTTAATGAAGCTGTTATGTTCCTTAGTAGAACAAGGACTGATCTTTCCCGAGCAAGAAGGAATTCTGGCTGCTGACTGCTTGTGGGTTCAAACTGCGACTCAAACCATTCTGTTTCTCTGAAGAAGGCTAATAAATGTCCTTGAAAGCAATTCTGTATCAAGTGTCTGCTTCTGCTGGACAAATCGGGTTGCACTAATACTTGCATTACTTTTATTGAAATTATGTTCATTTTTCCTTGAGAATTATATCCATGACTTATCTGGCTAGAGGCAATGTGTTATTTGTGGTGAAAATGAAATATACATGTATTTTGTGTGTAGACACAAACACACACACACTAATAAAGACGGAGACAAGAGTAATAATCTAAATGCAGGTGGGTGTGAAAAAGAGTTGAGTGCTGTTATCTCATTAATTTATGATGACACTGTTTTCCTTTTACCTTAACATTTAGAAGCTTTTTTTCCAGCCTATAACTACTTATCCCATAAACTTCATTACACCTTAGATCCCATAACTTATCTCAGAAATCTTCTAGCAAGGACTAGATTCCAAAGAGTTTCCTTGTTCAAACAATCAAATGATTCTGTGAAAGTGCGTAAGGACCACCCTTTACTTTTCTTAATCTGAATTGGAAATTGAACAGAATTTTCCTTATCTGATGTGCTTATTGGTCTAACTTTTCCCCTCTGTATTAGAAACTTTTAACATGGTCTTATGGGAGAAATACTTTCACGAAAGAGATAAATCAATTGTATAAGACTCTAAATTCTATTTTACTTTCTATTTTCCAATGAAGCATGCATAGGTGTGCTATTAATTTGATTTCTGAAACATAACTTTACTAAATCTATTTTAAGCTACTGTAATCTCTCATTATTATATCTGCATTATTATACTGCTTTATTTTTAAGTAGCTCTGGGTCATTACACCCTTCAAAGTGTGATATATCTGATTAAAATAGAGAAGGTATTACAAAAAATAAAAAAGAATTCAAACTGCACTCATAATTAAGATTGCAACATAGGAAAACTTAATATAGAAATAGATGAGCACATTACCTTAGGGAAATTTGGAAAAGGTCATCAAAGACTGTTGATTAAAAAAAAACACTCTTCCCCAATTCCTATGTTGTTTGACCACAATACTTCAGTGATCAAAGGTTTAAGAGGAACTAAGAGAAACTAGTTTATATAAGACAGTTTTCTCATTAAATTTTAAGTCCTTATCTATGAAATTGTTTTTTAATTTTTGCTTGGAACGGTTTATGAAAAATAGGGTCAGCAAATTTAAATGTCCTTATGATATTTTGATATTATAAGCATGAGAACTATGACAGTCATAAAAGCCAGGTTAAGGAAAAATAGTCATTCCCTGGATATAAAACATAATGTAGCATAATTTCCCAATAGTCAAGAGGGCAGAATATACTATAGTGAATGTTTATTTATTTTACTTTTTAAAGATTTTATTTATTTGACAGAGATCACAAGTAGCCAGAGAGAGAGAGGGGGAAGTAGGCTCACTGCTGAACAGAGAGCCTGATGTGGGGCTCGATCTCAGGACCCTGAGATCATGACCTAAGCCGAAGGCAGAGGCTTAACCCACTGAGCCACCCAGGCATCCCTATTAAAGTTTATTTGAAATTATCTATTATTTATTTTGAAATTATCCATTATTAAATTCATTATCTCAGGCATGCAGTTAATTTAGTGAGCCACTAAACCAAAATCTGGGAACTTGATGTTCTATTCCCACAATTCTGTTTAAGAGCCAGTCAATCGTTCCATGAATGGTCAAGTGTTCTAGGCTCTGCCAAGAGGAGACTGTTCTATCTACTTGGCGGGCCTTGAAGATCCAGAGGAAATTTTACACACACACTTTTCTTTTCTTTTTTTTAATCAGAATACAACCAAATTTACATAATATGTGTTTTTAAAACTCTAGGTCGAATCCACATTCCCATTCAAACCCAAATGTCAGATTTCTTGTTTTCTGGCTTGAATTAAAATCAACAAAATCAGATTCATCCTTCTCTTCATCACAGTAACAGCTAACACCACCACCAACAAGTATCACGTGTAGGATACCCATTACATTCCTGGCACTGTGCAAGTAGTTCCCAGGCATCATTTCATCATTTCACTGAATCCTGGTAGTTCATTACAAAGCACCCACTGGGGCAAACAGGGATTTGGTGGATCACCTACTGGTTTGTATCTAAAATGGGATGAGGCAAAGATTTGTTTCCAACCTCTCTATTTTCACACTCTGCACTGTTTATCTTACACAGGCTAAGAATATGATAACAAAACTCCTGGTCTATTATGTGAAATTTGCTGTTCTCCCTAGTTTTCTGTCTTACCAAACAGCAATACCAGGGTCTTCTCTGCCATGTTCTCATTTCTCACCAGATGACAACAGTCACCTTTGAACCTATGTGAATCTATCCTCCACAAGCTGGTAGATTTCATGTACTAAAATGCAAACATAAACTTGCCCTTTTACTGCTTGAAATCTGTCAACACTTTAGGAATTCATTTAAAGTCTTTAGCATGATATCCTGATACTTGCACTGTGTGGTCAATAGTAACCGTTCAGTGTCATCTTTCATATCTTTGCTGGCAATCACTAATATTATGTTCACAGCATATTGGACTACTTGTCCACTGAATATGCTGCAGAAATGCAATTGCACAAAAGAGACAAAAACAAACCACCACCAATAGCAAAAAATGTGCTGCTAGATGTCATGAAATCCATGAATGCAAGAATTGAAGAAAGGCCAGCTCAAATGATCTCAGCTACCTATAATATTAAAACAAGTGATTCCCCGTTCTTCTCCAGAGAACTTGTAGAATTTACATATATTTACTCACGAATATACCAGCTATCGTGGAAGAGAAATAATGGCTGGTAGCTTCTTTTTGTCTGTTTTTCAAATCTTATATGAATTTAAGTATGAGCAAAATCTTGTACACTGCCATGTAACTGACAATGGGCCCCTGACAAGGCACATACCTTATTTTCAGGCCCCCTCCAGAGCAGGGAACTTTCTAGGCTAGTGATGGTGCTAAGTATCAACAGATTCTATGCTCATAATACATACAGGATTTAAGTTTCTCATCCCTCCCTGATACGTCCCTGGCCCAAGCTGCTGTGGTCTTTGTATTACAGCCATTGCCTCTGACTGACCCACCTATATCTGTTTTTGATTCCTCCCAATGTCTATCCTCAGGCCAGCAGCCAGAATGTTCCTTTGAAGATGTAACCAAATCATATCACTCCCAGAGGAGTAAAGAGTATAGTTATTATGACGAGACCTGAGAAATGTTTACAATTGTTGAGTCACTAGGGACGCCTGGGTGGCGCAGTTGGTTAAACGACTGCCTCCGGCTCAGGGCGTGATCCTGGAGTCCCGGGATCGAGTCCCACATCAGGCTCCCAGCTCCATGGGGAGTCTGCTTCGCTCTCTGACCTTCTCCTCGCTCATTCTCTCTCTCACTGTCTCTCTCTCTCAAATAAATAAAATAAAATCTTAAAAAAAAAATGTTTAAAAAAAAATTGTTGAGTCACTATATTGTGTACCTGAAACTCACAGAACACTGTATGTTAATTATCCTACAATTAAAATAAAAACCTTGGGGAGCCTGGATGGTTCAGTGGGTTAAGACTGTACTGTTGGCTTAGGGCATGATCTAAGGGTCCTGGGCTGGAACCCTACATCTGGATTTCTGCTCAGTGGGAAACCTGCTTCCCCCACCTGCCTGCCTCTTTGCCTACTTATGATCTCTGTCAAATAAATAAATAAAATCTTTAAAAAAAACCCTTAATAAAAAAATCATATCACTCCTTTGATCAAAGCTTTGCAATAGATCTTCATCTTATTCAAAATAAAATTCCTTAAAATAACCTACAAAGCCCACTATGACTCAGTCCACAGTTGCTATTACTCCTTTTCCTTCTTTTTCAATCTGTTCAACTAATACTGGCCTCCTTAAGATTTCTTTAACAGCATAGGCATTTTTCAACCACAGGAATTTTTATACTCAATTCTCTCCCATCAATAACAGTCTCTCCAAAGCTTTCTTATTCACTCCCTTACACCATTTACATCTTCTTTTCCCCAAATGCTGACTTCAAAACCAAGTCTTCACTCAATATCCTATTAAAATTGCACCAAGTTCCTTTTAGCGAAAGCTACAACTTTGTTTCCCTTCTTGATTTGTTTTCCTCCATAACATTCATTACTTTCTAATAAATTATATAACTGTATTCACTTTCCTTCTATGTCTCCTTTTCTTGTCTTTTTTTTTTTTTTTTTGGTGTCTTATTTTATTTTGTCTTTTGCACCAACGAAATTCCTCGAGTCAAGATTTAAGCTCCACAACTTCATTAACAAAAACAGAGCTTCATTCAAAGAAGGAACACAGTAAATATAACTAAGTTGTGAATAGAAGGGATTGAGTGAGGGGTGAAGTATTTTAAATTAAAGAGCACGGCATATTTTTAGGTATGTGCAAATATTCTGTATGGTATCATATTGATGGAAATGTGTCATTAGGTATTTATTTGTCCAAACCCATAGGATGTACAAGAGTGAACTCTAATATAACTTGTTAACTTTGGCTAATTGTGATGTGTCATTGTAGGTTCATCGATTGTGACATGTGTACCACTCTGATGGGAAATGTAGACAATAAGGGAATATATGTCTGTGGGAGTAGGAGCCATTTGGGACATCTCTGTCACTGTCCTCTCAATTTTGCTGTGAACCTGAAACTGCTCCAGAAAATGTTAACTCTTTAAACAAAACAGCAGTCTCTACTCTTTTTGCTTAGATATGAATTTTTTTTCCATTCCCAAAATGGTATTTTTCTTGTAAGAAAACAGTAACTTTCTGTGTTTCTTTAATCCAGTGTTTACAGATTTATGATTTCCTCCTTCAGGCTTTCATTTTTCTTATCATAAGTGAAGGTTTCTAGAGTATAAAAACCTCTTATCTCTGAGTGTTCTTGCTCTTGAAAGTGAAAGCCATGGCTTTCAAATCTCTATCAGCCTCTGAAAGGTTTAAAAGGGTAAAAAAAACAATATTTGTGTGTGAGGACTGATGAAAGTGAACCATTAATGTACATTTTTACCTTAAGATGCACAGGTATACATAACTAGAAAACAACATAAGGAGGAAAACAAGATAGATTAAATTTAAATTTCAAAATACATTTTGTCCATCTGAGTGAAGGATATTAAAAAATAAAGCTATGTTTCTACAAATTTTTGACTAAAATTTAACATGCACTAAATATTGACTGAAACGAACTTACAATTTATATTTTCATCATAATACATCCAAATCATTAAAACTTCTTCTTTTCTCGTTTAAGTGGAAGTTCTGGATTTGGTGTTAGGCAGACAGAATCTACACAGTGCCTTCTGCAGGCTTAGTACACAAAAATGATGGGGCTTAATCTGGCCTTGTTCCACTAGCAGAAAATAATTAGATATCAACAGAGAAGTAGTGAAGTGTAACTATGTTTTTTAACTAGAGTTTCATTAATTCCCTTTTCTTCTTATATTTAACGTGATTTCAAATTCGCAGTAATTATATTTGGACAAGGCTCTTTGGGTAAAAGTGAAGTTAGTTATAGGAACCTAGACTCTTAAGTACTTAGGAACAGTAAACAGTAAAAGTAAAGTTAGTTATAGAAAACCTATAGTGCTTAAAAACAGCAAACAAACCCATTACTTTATGTGTACTTTTTTGTAGAACGTCACAAAGACCTACATTTAATTACACATATTTTACTACATTAAAAAGATTTATAATCTGTTGTCCTCCAGATCTTTGAGGGTTATTTTTCAAGAAATAAAAATAATAATTATTTTAATCTAATCCATATTCCAATTAATAATGCTTTTTACACCACTAAAAATCTCATTTTTGTTATGAAATACAAAACATTCTCTTTTTGAAATATGAAAATGTAAGTTATTTTATAAGAGGAAGCATGTGGGATATAAATAGATGAATAAGTAGGTTGATTATTTTGTATATTAATGAGCTGGTGACTGAGCTGAGAAATAGTACATGAAAGATGTTGCCTTATTCTCATGGAGAGTCTTTATATGTTTGTTAGTTGCTAGCTAAAATGGGCTGAAGGCAAGCTGGAATAAATTGATGTCGCTTCCTAATCCTTCACTGGAGGCAAGCATTTAAGAATATGGAGCAGACAAAATCAAAGACTTGGTCAGAAGTCCACGATTGTAGAAGCTAAATGTCTGCCAGTCAGCTTATTATAACCTCCTGGATAGCGTCCTCTGCTTATCTTTCTGAATAAATGAAGTCATGGAGTTCTGTACAGATATCAACAAAGGCTTAGACCACTTTAAAATTGTACATTTTATTTCAGGAGGTAAAACAAGAGTCACTATTTTGTCTCACATATGACAATCATCAGTATCAATGAGACTCAGATAACTTGAGACCTTCTAACATGTCCACTTAGCATATGGAAGGTAAGTAGCCCTGAACTGTAAATTTAAATAACAGATATTAATAAACGCTAGGCTCTGAGATGAAAGCAAAGCTGAGACATGAATTTAGAAAAGTCACTTGATACAATATATGATATACAAAATTATTTGTTTACATGCCTACAAAATTCAGGTATTTTTCTATGTGACATCAACAAATAGAAATATGATTTTAAAAATAATTTAATTTGCAAAAGCATAAAAAATTTAGGAATAAATCTAAGAAGAAATATGAAACACCTGCATTGAAAACAATAGAACATTATTGGCATAAATGGAGTTAAATGTATATAAATGAAGAAATATATCATAAAATACAGATTAAAAAATTCAATATTTAAAAAATGCTAATATTCTCCTAAGACTCATTTTCCAGAAATGAAAGCTAGAATACATATGGAAATATAAAAGACCAAGAATAGTCAAAACAATTTGGAGAAGAACAAAGAACAATTTGGAGAACTTACACTACCAGATAGCAAAATTATTATTATTCTATAGTAATTAAATTAGTATGTTACAAGCACAAGGCAGACAAACTGATAAATGGAATTAAAAGGGAGAATCCTAGAAAAGATTCAAACATAGAGATAACCTGATTTATGACAAATATTATACTGCAGTTCATTTGAGAATACTTGACCTTTAAATAAATTTTGTTAAATCACTAACAATTTGGAAAAATGGTGGCATGACCCCTAAGTTACCCTATGATTAAAAATCTATCCCAGATGGATAGTAGATCTTAATATGAATAGCGAAATTTAAAAAAAAAAAAAAAAACCTTTAGGAGAAATAGGAGATTGTATCAGCAATATTGGAGGTCACACAAATTTCTTAACTAGAACACAAAATGCATTATTCAAAAGAGAAACCCGGACTATGTTAAAACTAAGTATTTTATTCATTAAAAGATACTACCAGGAGAGTGCTAAGGTGGCATAGAAGAGATTTACCATGCATATATACAATTTAGGACTAATATCCAGAATATATATAAAACATACGTAAGGAACCAAGTGTATGTGTATATATGTAGAGAGTGAGATAAAGAGTGAGAGAGAGAGAAAGAGAGAAGTACTACATTAATGGGGAGCCTGGGTGCCTCACTTGGTTAAGGTTTTGCCTTCAGCTCAGGTCATGATCTCAGGGTCCTGGGAGTGAGCCTCCTGAGGCAGGCTCCCTGCTCAGTGGGAAGTCTGCTTCTTCCTCTCCCTCTTTTACTCTCTCTCTCTCTCTAATAAATGAATAAAATCTTAAAAAAAAAAAGAATTACTACATTAATAAGAACATCAGAAAATCCAACAAAAAAATCAGAAAAATGGCTTGAAAAGATATTTTGCCCAGTAATATACACATTTGGCCAGTAACTTATGAAAAGTAACTCAGCTTCATTAATTATTAGGAAAATATAATTAAAGCTATTTTTATTAAATAAACACTATAATGATTAAAGTGAAAATAAAATGCATAATTCATTTTTATATACTGATGATGAGAGTTTAAATTGGCAGAAAATCTTGGTGTAGTGTTTGGCAATATCTATTAAAACTGAAAATGTGCTCAGAACCAGTAAATACATTCCTAGGTATATACCCAACAGAATTTAGTCCATATTTTTAACAAAAGATGTTCACTGGAGTATTTATAGGAACAGTCATTGTGATAATGTTGACAGAAAGCTACAAATATTCATCAACATTAAAATATATTAATCTACTGTGGTAGAGTCACATAATGACATTTCCACAAAATCATGGAAAACCTCACAAACATGTTGTTGAACCAAATTATCCAAACACCAAAGAATATATCTTGTTTTATCTTGTTAATTTACATACAATAACTGGTTTGAACAAAGTCAGTGCTGTTAGAATTTAGAACAGTGGTAACAATTCCTGAAGCAAACAATCATTTACCAATATTACCAGATGCAGTACTATTTCCAGAACAAAAGAAAATGAGAGAAAAGACACATTATGTGTAATTTTAACAGCTAGTTATTGGTATAATTTCATATTTCCTTGTTATTATCGGTACAGCCTGCTGGAAAACAAATTGGCTTTCAAAGAGGAATCATTTTGTTTTGAATCTTCTCTACAGAAAATTCCCATAAATAAAAGTGCTTTCGTAAAGATATTCATGATGAAATATATTCCTCATGGCAAACCTTGAAAGTAACCCCAAGTCTCAGAGCTGTGGTATGGAAGAACCCGCTCCTAGTGCTTGTGGCTCGATTGTGAGGCTCTTTTCCCAGGTGCCCATGCAGTGACTTCATACTCACAGCTCCGTTCTTTGAAGTGCTGGTTGAATACTGAGCAGCACATCGTTGGGAGAGAACAAATATATTTTTTGATCTGGTACATATTGGCCTTATTAAACAACAGTTAAAATTAAGTCTTTGCATTATTCTGCTGGAAAAACACCTCGGTACAGTTATTTTTTTTTTTTTTATACTGTTGTTCAGTTGTACAGATAGATAATAGTTAATGAATATGATATGTGAAGTAAAAAAAAAAAAAGAAATGCCACATGTTACTCTCAGAGAATATGATTTTATTATTATATTTTTTCTTATGTTTCCTGTATTTTTAATTAAAATACTTTATTATAAAATCCAAAAATACAGTAAAATGCACTTTTTTTTTGTTTTATTCATAATGGTTACAAAAAATGACTATTCAAATTCTTATTTATTAAGACCTAAAAACTCTTATTTATTAAGACCTAAAAACTCTTAAGTTTATATCAGCTAGTTCCTGTTGCTTAGTTTAAAATACTATGTCAACCCCGATCTTTGTTTCAAATGTCTCACTGTACTGTATTATTTGCAGTAATGTAAGATATATGTTTCATTTGGGACATCGCACAGTTTATCTTAAAAGAGAGACAATTAATAAAGAAAGGATTAACATCTTGCTATGTTGTAAAATTCAAGAGATATGTGTAAAACAGTAAACTCTATTAAAGAGGATTAAATCCATTAATTATAAAATCTGTGAATATTTCTGCTGAGACCCAGTATGATTTATTTTCAAATGTAAATTTAAAACTATCAAACCAAAAGAATTATAAGCTCAGAAATCTAGGAGAGCCACAACATGAAAGCCAAACAAGCAATCCAGTTTTAGACTCTCATGTGTAGCCAAGACTATATTCATTGTGATTCTACTTCCATTTTATATTTTCCAGTAAGACAACATGTACTGTAATATCCAGGTAACTACTGAGTTAATTAAACAGAATATGATATTTATTCTCTATTTTCTGCTTAAAACATAAGCTTATGGCTTATTTTGTGGGCCCTATTATTTAAATTTTTATACTATTTAAATGATACTGTGTGATAAATTTTGGTAAGTCTCCATTTTGAAAGTGGAAGAGAATTTATAAGGGAATTTTCAGTTAATTTTCTGTGAAAATGAAGTTATTTTAACATATTCCTTAGTGCAATGTGAAGAATTGTGAAGTAATGATGTTTCTAGTAGGGAAAATTATTCAATATATTAAAAGTGACAGGGATGGGACAGTACACAATCCAAGTCTAACGCCTTGTAATTCACTTAACCCTTCAGCATGGGTCAGACTTTTTACAAAGACATCATCTAACAATATACTGCCAAAGAAGGCACTTCTGAGGATATATTTACCTCATTATTGCCTTAGTGTCCCCCTTAACATGCTTTCTGCCCCTTTAACTCCTTTCAGTGGACTTCATTGGATCAATTGAAACTAAGTGAAGTCATGTTCTCCAAGCTCCCAGTTATATGTAAGAAAACAAAATGTTTTCCACTGGCACCAAGAATGGAGGCTAAAAGGCTCTGAGGTATGGTTTCTAGTGGGGATCCACTAGAATTAAGTGAGCAGTTTCTTTACAGGGTAGATTTACTTTCAAACCAGAGCTAATAGAAAGTTGTAGTGGGGTTTTCATTCTCCTTAAGCTTTACTCTAACTATCCGGAAAAAAAATTAATGAATTTTCATATTCGGCATTATGAGAAAAATAAATGTATATATTTTTAACCTGGTGATACAAAATAAATAGATATTCTAGTTTAAATATAAAGTGTTTGTCTGTTTGCATAAATAGTGAGTTCAGGCTATAGTAGAAGTCACTACGGCCAAGAGAGAGAAGGGAAGGAAAAACAAAGTGATAAGCGGGTACAGAAATGTTTACACATCTTAGCAATGAGGCTGTGGTCTTTACTGATGGATTGATTATTTTTTTTTTTTTGAGAAGATTTAATTAATTAATTTATTTATTTCTTTAAAAGATCTTATTTATTTATTTGACAGATAGAGATCACAAGTAGGCAGAGAGGCAGCCAGAGAGAGAGAGGAGGAAGCAGGCTCCCTGCCGAGCAGAGAGCCCGATGCGGGACTCGATCCCAGGACCCTGAGATCATGACCTGAGCCGAAGGCAGCGGCTTAATCCACTGAGCCACCCAGGCGCCCCTGATGGATTGATTAATTGATTTTTTGAGGTAGGATCTCAGCTCAGGGCTTGAACTCTAGACCATGAGATCAAGCCCTGAGCCAAGATCAAGAGTTAGACACTTAACCAACAGAGCCACCAGGAACCTCAGAACTTTGGGCTTTTAAAACAGCACAGGGAAGAATAGAAAAATCTTAGAGCCTTAACTCAGGGCTGGTTCAAGGTACTTAGACCCACACTCCATCCTTGAAATGCCTGGAGACTTACAAGGAACTCAATGATCCCATGCTGGGTTTGTGAAATAAGGAAAACAAATCCCTGAAGAATTTGTATCCACACGTGCGTTTTCACATTGAATTTCTGCTATGCGGCAGGTGTCTGAAAAGCTAAACAAAAAAAGTAAGTGGTCTGGATTTATATCAAAGTATGAATATCATGTGAATTTTTTGACACCAACAAAAACAAATGCGAATTCAACCATCAAAAGATAATGAGGAAAAACGAAATACAAACTGTATCTGGGTTGAAAGCAATACCCTGAAAAACAACTTGCTGATAAATAATGAAATTAACTAAAAGTTAATTGTTTTGTTGCACACAAATTTTTGTGTGACATTGTTGCACACATGCAACAACTTGACATTTGCACTTAACATTTTAGTTTTAAATATATGTAACAGAGGAGAAAAATCACAAATTAAATAACCATTTGACAAATTGGAAATGGAAAAATAGAGTAAATCAAAAAGAAACTAGAGGGAGGGCAATATTAAAGAAAAAGCTAGAACATAATGAAATGGAAAATAAGTACATTTGAAGTATCCAAAATCCTAACAGCTTTATCTAAAGAATAACAGGAAAACTTCTGGCAAGAGTGAGCAAGTTTCATGAAAGATACACAGATAAAAATTATTACTCCATAAGAATAGACATTCAAAAATTTAAAATGAAACAATTTTGACACACTTATGAATAATTTCATTGAAAAATCTACATTCCCAAAACTGACACAAAAATAAAATACTGTAGGGGCGCCTGGGTGGCTCAGTGGGTTAAGCAGCTGCCTTCGGCTCAGGTCATGATCTCAGGGTCCTGGGATCGAGTCCCGCACTGGGCTCTCTGCTCAGCAGGGAGCCTGCTTCCTTCTCTCTCTCTGCCTGTCTCTCCATCTACTTGTGATTTCTCTCTGTCAAATAAATAAATAAAATCTTTTAAAAAATAAATAAATAAATAAATAAATAAAATACTGTAATGAATAAAATTTTAAAACCATTTTGGACACCGAATTAGTGGTTAAAAATCAACACATACATACACACAATTATGAAACAATTTTATACATGAATTATAAGAACAACTTATAATAACTTAATGTGCAGAACAATTCAGAGCATAGCAAAAGAACAACATTCCTGAACTTACTTTGTGGAGCTAGTATATAATAGATAATTGTACCAAGCAAGAAGAATCAAAGATAAGGAAATCATAACCAAAAGCTATTTATTTTTCCATGACAGTGGTTTTGCTTTTTTAATGTATTTTCTAGGGATTTATCACACATTCCATTTTGTTTGTTATTTATATTTGTATTAGTTTGTTCCATTAGTTTATATTGGTTTTTTTTTCATATCTATGTTTATATTTATATCCATGCATCCATCCATCCAAGCAGCCCATCCATGCTGCCATCATCCTCTTTTTTTTTTTTTTTTAATATTCCTCTGTATTATTTCCCAGTGCAAAATGTTATGCAGGCATAACATAGGGGTTTTCTAATTCTCCTTACTGCTCCTATTTTTGTATATCTTATCTCCTATATAAATATTTCTTACTTTTTTAGGCAATTCTTTTTAGGTTTTGTAAGTAGGTCACTGTTTTAAATAATTATCTCCTCCCAACACATTTTCTCATTAGACTCTGAATTTGGTCTTCTCAGATATTTAGAGAGAAGAAAATAGAAAAGAAGAAAAAAATTAACTAAACAAGAATTTTTAAAGAAATGCAGGATACCTAGCTAATGACATACAGAATTTTTAGATAATTATGCTATCTAACTCTCAATATTGCACTTCCATAATTTACCTTCAAAAATCCTCCTATAATCTCTCCCTATTCCCTTTGATCTGAAACTCTGAATACTCGTCTTTGTGTGTGAATGTACTGCCCAAACTCTTAGTTAAGTCACTAAGTTAACACTTAGTTAAGTCACTTCACACCACTGGAGTCCATCCTGCCTTAACCTACTGAAGAACATTACTCCAGCTGTTTTCTTCCTTCCCTCCCGCATAAAAGTTTTTCCTTCTAGAAAATTCTAGTCCTTATCACACTAATGTGACATAATACATTATT
This sequence comes from Neogale vison, assembly GCF_020171115.1. Lineage (NCBI taxonomy): Eukaryota > Metazoa > Chordata > Mammalia > Carnivora > Mustelidae > Neogale > Neogale vison. Next base: position 17,902,422 of record NC_058100.1, read on the forward strand.
TATGTCAGCTTAGGGAAAAAAAGAAAGAGAAGAACACTTGGGTGTGTTTTTTGTCCTTTTCTCTCTATCTCTTCATACCAAAATTCTTTGAATTTTGCCTTTATGGGCTCTTATTTTTATCTCCCAAATTTCATTTTCTGTTAAACCCATCATAGGCAGGTATTTACCTCTGTCACTCATCCAACACTGACCAGCATTATTGTCACCTGTGATAACCACATCACTGAATCCCATGGTAACTCACTCAGTTAATCTAACATCTGCGTTACACATAGTTAATTGCTTTTTCTTAAGAATTCACTGGCCTCCAGGACACACCATTCTCTCAGTTTTCTTCCTGTCTTTCTGGGAACACTCCTTAGCCTTTTCTGCTGATTCCTTCTCCTCTCCTTAATCTCTAAATGTTAATGGTCTTTAGATTCAGGAATTCTTCTCTTTTTTGGTCACTTTCATTCTCTTAGTGATCTCATCCAGTCTTACGATTTTCTATGCTGACAACTTCTGATTTTATAATATCCAGCCTGGATTTCTACACTGAGTGCATAATTTGTTTGTTTGTTTTGTGTCATGTTTTTCTGAGCACCCAAGGAAGATCTAGCCTACAATTAAAAAGTACGTATTTTTATATTAAAAAAAACACTTCACGTCAATGCTACTACATTTTTAGTATCATGATCGTGTATGTGTTGGGGAGGGAGTATGCACATGTGTGTTTATTTATTTTCTGAGAGAATAATCCTTCCAGGTTCTAAGTGTATCAGCATAAAGTTGTGTGTGTTAAATTTGATCCCAATCACTGTCACCCTGGGTACTATGAAAATTCTCGTTTCAAATGCTAAAATAATAGATTGGTATACATATTACATCTTTGTTACAAATTCTCCATGCCAACCAGATCATTATCTAGTATAATTTTTCTAGATTAGAGTCATATGCTCCTGATTTCACTATTAAATCCTATGAGGCAGAAATTTTATTTCCAGATTACCAGGAACAAGCTTTAGTTGTTCATTTTTTTTCCTAAATCTTTGATTAAAAAATTCTATTCTCCAATTCTATTCGCCATTAGGTCTCTTCCTTTGAGACATTAAAGAAATTTATAATACAGAATGAAAGTAGTCCCTCTTTGTTTTATTCTTTCCTCAGCAATTAAGCATATAAATGGATGTAAGCACTGAGGCATGGATTTCAGAAAACACAGGGAATGTTTTTGAGGTGTCAGAAAATAATTTTCCTCAGTACATATGGTGCAGATTGAAAAATCAACTGCACAGGTTGGGCCTAAAAGGGAGAATAAGAGTAGATTGATAAGTGTGTTTCCTCCCTCTCTCCTGTCAATGATCAAACATGAGTCAACCATTGACCATTTACATCTGTCAACTTGATTGTCAAATTGAGAACGTAAACTTGGCCCTAAGGGGAACTCTCTCCCATTGTACCAAATTATCAGTCATCATTCTACTTTTTTTTTTCCTTTCATAAATATTCATGGCAATTTGAAGTACAAGCAGATGAATAAACCATATAGGTAATGCTAACATGAAAATACTGTAAAGCATATTACAACATATGTTAATGATACAAAGATGCATGGAAAATTTAAATTAGTTTGTGCTGCCACTGAAAATTAAAAACAGAAAAAATCAGCATCAATATTGTTAATATGGTTTTATGTTTCTAAGGGTTTGACACTGCTATTTATACTATTAAGAAAGTAGGTTTATATTGTTTCAAACAAATTTTTTTTTCAAATTTCCTTCAAGGTGCACATATTTAGTAAATCTACCAGTTTGTAGAAATGTTAGTAAAATGTTGTTTATGCATACAATATTTAATTTCCATTTGCATTTTTGAAAAATTTTGAGGGAAAATCATTGAAGTTTAAACTGCACTGTGGTAAATTTTCCAAAATATTTTATCCAGATACAGAAAAAGGAAGAGCACACTGATTATTACAATGGTGTCTTAGAAGACGGCAGAATTTGCTCTCACAGCTTCTAAGTTCATCTGTAGTCCTCTGCTCTAGTCATTAAATTCATGGTAACTTTATATTCTATTTATGATAAAATTCTGTTTTAAAAACTTACGAAGCTATTAGGGCGCCTGGGTGGCTCAGTGGTTAAAAGCCTCTGCCTTCGGCTCAGGTCATGATCACAGGATCTTGGGATTGATCCCGAATCAGGCTCTCTGCTCAGCAGGGAGCCTGCTTCCCTTCCTCTCTCTCTGCCTGCCTCTCTGCCTACTTGTGTCTCTATCTTTCAAATAAATAAATAAAATCTTAAAAAAAAATTTAAAAAGTAAAAAAAGTAAAAACTTACTAAGCTATTAAAGTAAGTTACCTATATTCATTTTATTTCCCAGGCAATAGGTCTTATCTGTTTCAGTGCTTAACACAGGGCCTGGTATCTAATTTGATGCATGCTTGAGTCTCAGTTATTCCTCAGATATTTAAATGAAACCTAACTGCATTTTATGCTAATAGAAATGATCCCTTACAGAACTTCTTGTATGTTCATAGTAAAACACATAGTAAAATAACAGTTAAGCACCCAAAATACCATCCAACACAGCATCCTTAAAAACAAAACCTCTAAGCATAATTTCTTCATCTTTAAAAATGTCTCTTTCTGGGGCGCCTGGGTGGCTCAGTGGGTTGAGCCGCTGCCTTCGGCTCAGGTCATGATCTCAGGGTCCTGGGATCGCGTCCCGCATCGGGCTTTCTGCTCAGAAGGGAGCCTGCTTCCTCCTCTCTCTCTCTCTCTGCCTGCCTCTCTGCCTACTTGTGACCTCTCTCTGTCAAATAAATAAAATCTTAAAAAAAAAAAAAAAGTCTCTTTCTTCTTTGGGTAATTGCAGGAGTTAAATGAGTTACTATATGCAAAGATCTTAGAGTAGTGTTTGTCACCTAGTAAGCCAAATGTCACATCACTGTCTTTGTTATCTATATCAACTTTTGAAGATACACAATTTATGGGTAAGTATATATGGTATTGTATTCATGAAACATACCCAATGTAAATTGTGCCACATGATTCACAAGAAAGAGAGAGAGAGAAAAAAAAAGCACACATAGAAGTGATCATATGATCAAACAAGATGGAGAAAAAATCATTATTCAAAGATAAACTTTTTTGCAAAGGACAAATTTATAATCTTTAATATGCTAAAATTAAAATGAATTCCAAAACATTGGATCAGAAGTCTAACCTGCTTCAACCAAAGCTCTATCCTTTGAGACCAGTGTTTTCAAATCCATCCATTTTATAAAGAATATGACAGAACGTGTCTAGAATTTAAACAGCACCACCGTTGGTTTTAAATATTAATCTTTATTAATTTGATCTTAAATGAGCACGAGAGGTGTTCTGGGTCAGAAACATATGTCTTATTAAATTCCTCACAGTAAATAATAAAGTGTCAGCACCTCCTTGTCCTAGACCTTATCCCTGAGGCAATGGGATGCAAGCTGATGGCATTTTTTCCTAGATAATTAACTAGGATCTCTATAGATGAAGGGCAAGGAAAAATTATTTTTCTCTGCTTAGAAGAAAGAATGAAGCACTTGCCCTCACTCCTTCTCTGAAAGGTTATTCTAGGAAAAATAATGACCTTGTATTTTAATTACAAACCTTTTGGTAATATCAATATAATTGCTACAGGAGTGACATGGTCCTCTGCCTCTCAGCCTTTAAAAGTTGGAGTTGTCTCCAAGTTCCAACACTTCATTGATTTCACTTAGGAAGATAACAACCCATTCTTCCTAGTACCCAGCAATTTAATTTAGGAATATATACCAGGCACTAAGAGTTGACCCCGTCCTTGAGGGAAAACAAAGTTTTATCATTCTTTGAATCAGAGCAATTAACTAGACAAAAGTGTAGAGATGTAATCCTTGAAGTGTATGAAGAGTTTCAGGAAGTTAGTGATGTTTTGCAGGAACCCTGAGGAATCCAGGGAGGTTTTATTTCCCCACAAATTAATTCAGCAGATTTTGAAAAGTTAAATAATTGGCAATATTAAGAGCCTACCATCTAGAGACAGAAATAAAGGTTTTTGTTTTGTTTTGTTTTGTTTTGACTAGTCCTAAAGGGAATTATTCTATTGGTTGGACAAATATGATAATTTTAAAGTAATTTAAATCTGCCTCTAGCAAACAACATTGTAGATGTGGGTAAAAAAAAGTATTACAAATATTTTGTCTCTAGAGAACTATGTGATTTTGTCCAAATCACTTAAAATAACCTCTACATTCAGCACTTCAAGCAATAAACATTTATTACCATACTTTCTGCAGGTCAGGAACCTGAATGGAGCTTTGGTGGGTGATTCTAGTCCCAAATTTTTCATGTTGCAGTCAAAGTGTCTCAAGAAAGCTGCACTGTGGTTGAGGACAGGGGGACTTGTTTCTAAGTTCGCTCATTGTTCCTAATCAGGTGGCCTCTCCACAGGAAATGAGCAAAGAAGTCATCAAAGTGCTCACTATGGATGATTTTGCAAATCAAACAGAGTCGTTTAGACAAATAAGAACTTAAGATATAGGTTCTGTGCTGTTCAACTAAAGGAAGTAATGTATGAAATTAACATTCTTCATGTCCACATAATGCAGAAAAGTATATAATTATTTGAATCCATAAAGTAAAATATATAAAGCAAGCAATACCATAAAAGTAAAGAACTACTTTACAAATTCATGAGAATAATTTAAAAAATGGGTTATTTAGACACCAGAGAAACACCTATGAAAGAATATTTAGATCATTTTTTGGTGTGGGTAATAAATGTATTAATCTGAAGCAAATTTCATCATTAACATCTATGCCAAAACATTTAAGTAGTTAACTTACATTCTAAAAATAATGTTCTTATATACACTAAATGCAAAATCATGCCAGAGCTATCCTCTAGATTGTCTAAAATAAAGAACTGAAAAATTGAAATGGAAAAAATGTATCATATATGATGGAAGGTCATATTTTTAAAATGCCAACTTCAGAGAGGTTATCACTAAATACCATCAAATTATCATTTAAAACCAAAGAGGTAAGCAGATATAGAGAGATACTCATATTTGCATGCTCTTACTTAAGCATATTTGATCTACAGACAATGACTTTCAATTACTGCTATCTACCGTCCTACCTACTATATATGCATTGAGGTAGATTAGGCAATAAGGTATATTCACCCTATTTTTTTAAAGGTATTGCAACATATACTCTCTTCCAATCACACATTTCAATTGACTTCATTTAAAAATACATGAATGAAGGCTTTACTCATTGAACTATTGAAATTTCTCTCACCTGATTGAGTTTTGGACCAGGGATCTCTGGCACCTGGAACATTCTGGTGTGTGTGTGTGTGTGTGTGTGTGTGTTTTAAAGATTTTATTTGTTTATTTGACAGAGCATCACAAGTAGGCAGAGAGAGAGAGGAGGAAGCAGGCTCCCTGCTGAGCAGAGAGCCGGATGCGGGGCTCCATCCCAGGACACTGGGATCATGACCTGAGCCGAAGGCAGAGGCTTTAACCCACTGAGCCACCCAGGTGCCCCCATTCTGGTGTTTCTTATCCCGGGACTCCCTTGCTGGGCCTTGTAGAACTCCATAAATGACAGGAAATTAGGCTTCCTTTGGGAAGAGTGGTCAAGACTATAGTGCCTGAAGCTTAAGTCCACCATACTCCAAGCCATCCTGAAGTCAGAGCATCCCTGCCCTTCTTCCAAAATTTGCACACTCCTGCTACAGACCCAAGCCACATAGCATTCCCTGTGAACTCCAAACTTGACCTGTTTGCCCTCCTACACTTCACTCACCTCAATGAGACCTCAGCCCAGGCCTGGGGCATCCTCCTGCCCACCCCCCAAAACTATGAAATGTTGATGTATGCAAGGATATGTAAGAATTGTATATGTAAGAATTGTGTTGTTGGTCCATCCTGGCTGATACTCTAGGATCAAAGAGAAAAGTAAAATCATTCCAATGTCAACTTCATTTTTAAATGTCATTTCACTTATGCCAAGGATAAGACTTTACTTAAAACACAGACAAGAGATTAAATCAAGTGACCACAGAAGCCTCAGTGGGAGGTAGGGAATGTTAACATAATGGAGACCCTGTGGATTTTGTGAATAAATTGAAAAGATGGGACTGGTGATATAAACCTATTTCCCTACTTACAAACTCAGGTACTCATTTTATACAAGTTAACAATTAGGTAGAGATGAGAAATAATGTGCATGAAAAAACGGATATATTTCAGGGCCTAATAAACCTCACTGTTACATTTGCATACTAGCCAACAAAGAAATGAAATAGGTAGGATTATCATTATTGTATCTGTGTTCATTACCATGAGAATTTTGAATGTGGGGTAGCTTAATCTTAAGTTTTCACATTTTATTTTATTTTTTAAAGATTTATTTTTGTATTTTAGAGAGAAAGAGAGCAGGGGGAGGGGGCGCTGTGGGAGAGGGAGAGAGAGTATCTCAAGCCAACTCCCCACTGAGCTCAGAGCCTGACACAGGGGTCAAAATCAGGACCCTGATATGATGACCTGAACTGAAACCACGAGTGCGGTAACCCACTGGGCCCTCCAAGGTGCTCACAGCAGTTTTCACATTTAAAAAATTTTCCACTTATGTTATTCATCAACTTTTCTAATCAACTTTTAAAAATGCATCAATATGAATGAGATGCATGTTATACATTTGCAAGTAAAGAATTTATAAAATTATTACATACGATGTATTCAACTTTAAAAAGATGTTTATAAATAAAAGAGCTTTTATTATAGTGGTTGACTTATTTCAATAATTCTGAAATTCTGATTCCCTATGTAGTCTGTCATTCAGTCAGTTTGGTAGTTGTTCAGTAATTTTCTGTAAGTGTTACAGGCTTTGCGAATTTCTAGTTTAGAGAACAATGTGTCATTCGGTGCTGTAAAAAATAAAACTTAGTTTGAGGTAAGTAAGTTATTAGCAATAACATTTTAAAAAATTGTCTAAAGTAAAGTAAAAATAAAAACAAATTCCTATTTAATGTTTTAAAAGATATCCCAAATAGAATGATAGATATTTTGAAAAACTTGGTAAATGGGGTATTTAAGTTCTGATTTTATTCTTATGTGAACTGCAAATGTAATGAATTTTTTACGGAACAGTTGTTATTTTCTTTTGAAGTTTATACTCTGCTTCAAGGAAACATAGGTTGGCTCCTTGAGGCAAGGTATTTCTTTGTACACAGTCTCATATATGTGTGTGTGTGTGTGTGTATACACACACATACACAATTTCTTTTTAAGTTTAAATAGGAAGAAAAGGGAAAGGAAAGGAAAGGAAGGAAAAGAGGGGGGGAAGGGAGGGGAAGGGCTAGGCTTCAGTGAACATTTCAAATTTTTATAGTATATTTTTAGACAAACAAAGAGAAGTAATATAACCAGCACATTTAATAATATTTCAGTTTATCAATTTAATTACACAGAAATAATCACATTCCACAAGTATTTAATATACATCTTCTTAATGTAGTCATGTAATAAAGTCAAGTTTTGGTTTACTGATAAAAAATAAATAACATGTTCATGAGAAATAGAAAAAAATATATATTTTATCTTGCCATGTGTAAGGGACCAGAGATCACGTCAATGCACTCCAAATTTAAAAATGTTATCCATGAACTCAGAAAAAAAAAAAAAAAAGTAAAGCTAGAAGGTGTATGTGTGATCAAGGTCAATGTTTTTTCACTGTGGAAATTCAAGTAGAAAGGGGTGCATTCTGGGGCACCTGAGTGGCTCAGTTGGTTGAGTGATTTCTGCTCAGGTCTTAATCTCAGGGTCTTAAAATCTAGCTCTGGGTTGGGCTTCAGGCTCAGTGGGGAGTCTGCCTAAGATTCTCTCCTTCTCCCTCTGCCCCTCCCTGTCCACTCTCTCTCTCCCTCTCTCTTTCATTTTAAAATAAATCAATTATTAAAAAAAAAAATAAAGAAAGAAAAAGGTGCATTCTCCAATATCTAACAAAAGTTTAAAGGCTGAATTTTCTTATTCTCAGTCAAATATTATATACACATTAATTTGAAGACTTCTCCTGACTTATATCTTCTAAAAATCAAACTTAAAATATTTGCAGAATCAAATTGGTGGACCAAAGGGTAAAAATTTGATAGCAAAAGGTGCAAACTTCCAGTTATGAAATAAATTTGTCCTAAGGATGTGATATACAGCACGGTGAGCAAGGTAATAGTACTGTTTTAAATATTTGAAAGTTACTAAGAGAGTAGATGTTAAAAGTTTTCATCACAAGAAAAGAAATTTAACAATGTGTTAGGTGATAGATGTTAACTAGACTTACTGTGGTGATCATTTCCACAATATATACAAATATTAAATCATGTTGCATACCTGAAACTAATATGTCATGTACAACTCAAGAAAAAAAGAAAAATATCACTGACTTAGAAATCCTAATCAACAAATACAGAATCGAAATTATAAACTTTTTACTAATCTCATTAAGGAAAATTAAGTAGTCATTCACTTTTTCTGTATATTGAGATTCTCTACTGATACTTTTATTCCTCATACTTTAAGGCTATCACATATTATTTAGTTAAGTAATTTTGCTGCAAATAATGGATTTCAAAGTATAAGTGTATATAGATGTTCAGATATGATAATTAATATTGATATTATATAAATACATATGAATATTATAAAATGAAATCAGAGTTTTTTTCTGAATTTTTTAAATACAAATATGTTACGCTTGTGTGGTATTCTTATTTTTATAAAATGGATTAGTTTTTAGTATTATTCCATACTATAATAAAATCATTAACTTGTAAAAGATCTTAAAATATTGAGAAATTATTAGGGAAGCTATATTAAGTAACTATGGGATGGAATGTGATCTCTTTATTTTCTTTATAGATATTTAGCTAAAACTTTTAAAGTTAACAAAGTATCAATTTTTTTTTTCAGCATTATGTCAAATAATGAATAAAGTCAAGGCAGAAAAATAATTATGATTGAATACTGTCCTGGAGATAAAGTATGAATGTTTCTTTTTGGGTTTATTTCCTAAGAGATTATTTTGCAATCTCTGACTAATATAATTTTACATTCTTTTGGATCATGCTGGCAATTTATATTTTATTATTGGATACTTTTTAGAACTTTTAAAATGACATATTGAACTGAATAAGTCACGTTTTTTCAACTTGACTTTTTGAAACATGCATTTGCATTGTCTTGAAAGAGTTAAGAGTATATGTGTGGCGGGGGGTGGGAGGTTGGGGTACCAGGTGGTGGGTATTATAGAGGGCACGGCTTGCATGGAGCACTGGGTGTGGTGAAAAAAAATGAATAATGTTTTTCTGAAAATAAATAAATTTAAAAAAAAAGAGTATATGTGAAAAAAATCAAGTATTGATAAAATATTATTATTAACATTTTGTGACTTACTTTCTTCTCTATTAGGATCAAGTGATCTGATTCTTATGGTTGTTTTTAAGAAAACAATATTGTACCTTTTTTTTAAATTAGGTGATGATAGATGAAAATTGACTATCATTCATTTTATTTTATTTATTTTTTAAAAATATTTTATTTATTTATTTGACACAGAGAGAGAGAGAGATCACAAGTAGGCAGAGAGCTAGGCAGAGAGAGAGAGAGAGAGGGGAAGCAGGCTCCCTGTTGACAGAAAGCCCGATGTGGGGCTCGATCCCAGGACCCTGAGATCATACCTGAGCCTAAGGCAGAGTTTTAACCCACTGAGCCATCCAGGAGCCCCTAGCATTCATTTTAAAAGTAAGTGTGCCTCTCTGACTACTGATGGAATTCAGCATATTTTTATAATATTCAAAAAATTTTTTTGCAAAAATAAGAGAATTATGATGCCAAATTACCCAGCCAAATAGTGAAACTCACCTTTATATTTATATTGCTATTCATTATAGGAAACAGGAAGAAAATAAATATGTTGTATGTTTATTTTACTTTTCTTTGTCTTAAAAACTATATTTCAAGATTATTCTTTATTTTTCTACACAGACTTTACTTTTTAGAATTTCTAGGTTCTGAGTTACCTACATAAAACCTTTTGAAAAAATGCATACAAGACATGAAATTTTATATGTAAATATAGTAATTAATCAACTAATTGGTAACCAGGTATAATAACATAGTCAAAAATATGCATTTTATGTATCGTTCCTCAAAAGAATCTTTTTTTATTTACTAAGAAAATCATTGTCTCAGGGGAAAGAACATCATGTAGCACTTTTATATGTGAATCTTCCAAAAGTGTAATTATTTGAAGGGATAACTAAACATGAATTCTGCCTTAAGGTTAACACATATCCAATTTGTTTCACAGATCATCTAATTATAAGCAGATTGTCCACCCACCTCATCTCTAATCTCTTTGCATTTTAAAATAATTTCAGTACAAGAGAAATCTGTGATACTTTTATTAGGTCATTTTGAGAGCATATATATTATAATTATCTGTTTTCAATTCCCCTGTCATTAGAGTATTAATAATAAATGAGTTATTAGCACATTATAAGCATATGCAGGATAATAAGTAGAACATTTTAACAAATAAACAAACTCAACTGTCAACTTTGACTTCTTCGTATAAAAGAACCTGAATGATAGACACATATTTCTATAGACAGCATGCAGTTTTTTTTTTTTAAACAAGCCATAATTGAAAATTTATTTCTGAGAGACATATAGCTGCTGAAGAAAATCTCACCCTGAAGGACAAACAGTTCTCTTCAAATATATACTCTATCATAAAGTGGTAAGCAAAGGCACATGAAATAGTCATCAAGAGAATGCTATAGAATATTTTCTTCATTTATTCTTTTTTCCAAGTTTTTACTTAAATTCCAGTTAGTTAATATATAGTGTAAGATTAGTCTCGGGAGTGGAATATAGTGATTCATCACTTACATACACCACCCAGTGCTCATCAACCTCATTTACTTTTATGTCACAATCTTATATTACTTCAGTGTCTTTTAGAAAAAGTGACTCAAATAACACTTGAAGAGTTCAGATCCTCTTTAGGGCACCTGAGTGGCTCAGTGGGTTAAGCCTCTGCCTTCAGCTCAGGTCATGATCCCAGGGTCCTGGGATGGAGCCCCGCATCGGGCTCTCTGCTCAGAGAGCAGCTCTCTCTCTGCCTGCCCCTCTGCCTACTTGTGATCTCTGTGTGTCAAATAAATAAATAAAATCTTAAAAAAAAAAAAAAAAGAGTTCAGATCCTCTTAGATGCAAATTTAATTAAAAGTTCAATTCATTATAAGGATATTACCATATGAAGTCCAAGAACAGAAATTCACTGGAACAAGGCTCTTTGTCTTTTACTTTTACTTTTCCTCTCTCTCTCTCTCTCTCTCTCTGTGGGCATGTTTTATTCTTTGTATCTTGGCTTAAAAATTTGTCTTGATTTAGGGGCATCTGGATGGCTCAGTTATTTAAGCATCTGATTCTTTATTTTGGCTCAGGTCATGATTTCAGGGTCATGAGATCGAGCCTCGGGTCGGGCTCCACACTCAACATGGACTCGGTTTGGGATTCTCTCTACCCCTCTCTCTCCACTCCTCCCCCAGCTCATGCTCTCTGCTCTCTTTCTCTCTCTCTCTCTTTAAAATAAGCAAACAAAATCTTCAAAAACTTTGCCTTGATCTGTAGCACATGGGAAAAAAAAATACCCAATGGCAACTCAAGCATTCTCATCTTAAATCTCAAGTCATTAAAAACAGTTTGATTGGGCCAGGGCTTAAAATCTAGGGAAATAAACTGATTTACTTAGATTAAGTGCTGCCCCTGGACTTTTCAACTATTAACCAAGAAAGGAAGTCACGTTGTGTAAAGTTGATGACTTCTGCTTGAGCCATGGTCGTGGAGAGTACTTCTGAGAATGTGGGAGGAAGTTGGTATATTTTCTTGCATTCTTATTCCTTGACTTCATTTCCAATGACTTCTTGCTAAGTAACTTTGCTGTTCATTCTCTTGCTCATACTCTAAATCTTTGAAATGAATTGCTTCAGCAATTAACCAAATCAAACATCTCTTTGTACAGTTAGTCTGAAGTTTTGATGTATTCCCTTCTTATTTTATTTCCCACCTTACTCAGTTTAGAGTTCATGGGCTAATACTATAAATACTCTATTCCAAACACTTTCAACACTCAGATATCTTACCACACTCCCCTGACAAACTGTGAGCTATGGAAAAATACAACCAATAATTTTCTTCACCTACTACCCTACCAACTAAATACTGCTGTATACAGATTACATAATCTGATAGGCCATGCCTATACATTTACAGTAAATGAATTTACATATTTAATTACCTCATAACCCACTGTACCATTAGCAGAACACATATTACAGTTTGCAGTTGTATATTTAATAGACCACTCTGCACTAAAATATACTTGTTAAAATTTAGCAGGGGGTAAAAGTTCAATCTTATCCATGTGTTTGAATTATTTTTTTCCCTGTAGATGAGATATTCTATTTTTTAAGGTTTCAAGTTTTTATTTAAATTGTAATTAGTTACATATAGTGTAATATTAGTTTCAGGAGTAGAATTTAGTAACTCATCACATACATTTAACACTCAGGGCTCTATAAATAAGATACTCTTAATTATTAGATTATATATGAATCAACTGGGCTGCTTTTAAACTATATAATTCTCAGTATTTGTTTTGTCATAAGAACCAAAAATTGTAAATTTCATGCATTTTTTTGCAAGCCTTATAGTGATTCTGATGAAAATTAATTGTTACATTAAAACAAGTACACATAATGTGAATAATCATTTCACTGTATCCTCACTTGCAGAGATGTTTATCATTTTATTATAACTTTACTCAATTGTTAGATTGAAATAATATCCCTTTGCTTAATTTGGATTTCTTTGATAAAGAAAAATTTTTATTTTGTCTATGAAAAAAAAAATAAAAAAATAAAAAAAATAAATAAAAATCTGATGTAAAAAAAAAAAGCACACATAAAGCCTGTTCTAAAGATATATATATGTACTAATACCTTTAAAATATAGAAGAAAAGTACTTTTTTTACTTTACTGTAAAATATCAATTCAAATTAGCTCCATTTTATATGCAATTGCAGTATTTGATGTAATAATGTTAATTTTCAGATATATGCCAGCTAGAGGAATAACCTATAATATATGATTCAAATAGAATCATTTTACCTTTTTGTTTAATTAGGATAATTTTTATATTTTTAAAGTGAAGCTGCTTCTTGAAGAACTCTAATGAACAAAAGAAAAGAAAAATCATTTTTTTCTACCAAATTGTTTCTTCATCTTGATGCTGTTGACAATTTGATTAATTTTGTGGGGAGCTGTGCTGGGCACTGTAGGATATTTAGCAAAATCCCTGGCTTTTACCCATTAAAATCCCCAATTTGGAACTGTTAAAAGTATCTCCAGATATTGTCAAAACCTTCAAAAGGGAAAAATCACTTCAAATTGAAAGCTGGTCCTCTGAAGGAGTGATCACTTCTTCAGTGATACTGGATTTCCCATCCTCGCTGTCCCGTCAATTAGCTCTATGACCTGGGCACGTCATGTTTCCGGGCTTCAGTTTATTCACTTTCAGTATATGTACTGCCAAAGTGAACACATGGGTTTCAATTTATTCATATGTAATGTGATAATGCTGGAATAGATAAATTATTTTTAAGTGTCCTTTAAATTTTTATTATTCTTGCATCATGCAGATAAGTTGAAATGTGGTTGAACAGGAGAAGACGATTAGGATTATATGTTGAATCCTTGTATACACATACACACATTGATACAAAGAAACAGAGTACCTTGAATTAACTAAAATGATTCAGAGGAGAACATTAATTTGTATGTTTGATGATTAAGAAGCCCTATGATATATTGACATATAAATTAGTACTAAAGGCCCTTGCGTATAATATACGGGAAATAATAAGTAATTTCTACATTAAATGTTAAAGATTTCTCTGAAAACTAGAAATAAACTTTAAAATATGTTGATTTTTTCCTAGTGTTTTAATTTTATAATTCGTGTGTGTGTGTGTGTGTGTGTGTGTGTGTGTGTGTATGTGTGCGCGTGCGCACAGTAATGACAAGGAAGTTGAGCATGCGGAGAATCTTAAATATTTTTCTAATATCAAATTCTCTTAATAGTTTCCTTTTGTAAGGAGTTGGCCCCTATTTCTTTCCATTCTCGTGGTGTCACCAGGAAAAATCTTTATACAGTGTGACACGCTACAGGCCCCTATGCAGTTTATTGGTGTTGAGAGAATCCCTGAGAATTTCCAATTCTTGTCTTGCTGTTCTTAAAAGGGTTTTGTAAATTTGGGTTTTGGGAACGACCACGTTCTGCTGTGTGTACTCTACACCAAGGAGAGTCTTTAATAAACAAAACAGATGGAACTGGACAGTATTCTGAAAGTGGACAGTGATGTTTTAAAAGGGTCTTCTGATCCCCTGTATCGCCCCTACCTTTAATTCCTGCCTTGAAAAGTCATTCTTCTTGTTTCTGTAGGAGGCCCCAAAATATATCTTACTCCAAATCCTGGCTCTGGTTCCCATTATCTGAGTAACTTTGAGAAATATATATACTACATAAGACCTCTCCAGGTCTTAGTTCCCTGATCTGCAAAATGGAATACACACACACACACACACACACACACACATACACACATTATGTGGTTATTCAAAGGATTTAAGAAATTATCCATATTTTGAAGAATGCTACTTGGCCCTTGTCATTAAACAAGTGCTCAGTAAAATCTAATTATGAGTTAATAATATAAGAATGAGGGGTGCCTGGGTGGCTCAGTGGGTTAAGCCTCTGCCTTCGGCTCAGGTCATGATCCCAGGGTCCTGGCATCGAGCCCCGCATCGGGCTCTCTGCTCAGCGGGGAGCCCGCTTCCCGCTTTTTCTCTGCCTGCCTCTCTGCCTACTTGTGATCTTTCTCTCTCTGCATCAAATAAATAAAAAATCTTTAAAAATTTTTTAAAAAATAATATAAGAATGAGAACAGGTGTAAATGCTGTTTGAGTGTAAAGCCTGGTTTCTCCGTGACCAGTTGTGTAACCTTGAGGTTGTTCTTCATCTCTATGAGCTTGTATATTCCTTTCTATAGACTGGGATGAATACCAAAACCTTCCCTGCAGAGTTCTGTTGAGAACTAAAATACCTACTGTGGTGTGTGGCATAAAAATAATCTAAAAAGTGAGTCTTAGCTATTATTGCCATAATTAGAACTTCTGGCTCTGACTCTCCATCTCTTCGCCCCAGTGGTAGAAGAGGCTGCATTCTAGCCACTTGGGTCTCTCTGGTTGCCTGAGGCCGTGCAGCTTCCCAATCGCTCCCTCCTTCCAGAGTTTTCTTTCGCAGGTCTCAGCAAACTCACGGATTGTGCTCGAAGGCAGAGGATCCCTGTTAGCTTTTATCTTGAGTTTCCTTCATAACAGTCATCACTATACCTAGTTATTATATTTATGTTTTTACTTAGTTCTATTTTTCTCCTCCACTGAATTATAAGCTGCATGGGAGAGAAAGCACATCCATTTTGTTCACTCAGAACAAGGATTGATCTATATCAGCACTCAAAATTGTCTGCATAATGAGGAGATCTGTTTTTTCTAAGTCAGTGACAGTTAACTAAACTTGTCTGCCCAGATAACCCAGATAGTCTTTCCAATGAATGACTGAATCTGAGGATTATTTGTCTTTGCTCACATTTAACCAAGATACTGTTAGATCAACAAATAAGCAATCAAGATACTCTGTTATATCATAGCCATATATCAGACTGTATATCATACAGTCTCAGTAAAAATAAGACATATAATTTCCAACAGAGGTATTTTTGATTATGTATCTACCCCTACTAAATTATTCAATGGGACTAGTCATATGAAATGTCAATCATCCATCTATCTGTCTATCATCTTTTTTCTTCTTCATACATTATCTGATAGCTTTATTGGTTGTTGTTGGATTCTTTTTTATGGTTACAGTATACCACAAAAAGTAAGGAATAAAAGTAAATTACACTTTAATTTCTCTTTTTCTTTTTCTGGACAGTCAGAAAAAGGATATAACCATAGCCAAAGTGAAATTGTGGTTTATGGCAGGATAAAAAATCACAAGTTTAGGAAAGAGAGCTCAGGAGAAACTTCAGGATCTCAGAATCTGTGGCAGCTGTTCCAACTTGTACATGGCAGTAATTTTAGGTACTGCTGCCACCACTTGGCCCCAGACAATCATAAGAACACAGGAGATAGCCTTGGATAAAGTTTATTGAATTTGGGGAGTTCATTCCAGAGTCTTTTCATTATCCTTAATGTCTGTTGTGTTTGGCAAATACAGAATAATTAGTAGTCAAAGGCATTAGCATAAAGTTCCATCCTGTTTCTGTTTATTTTATTTTATCTCAGGTCAAAAAGCTATCTCTGGAATTGTGTAGCCTAAGATTGGGCAACTCTCTATTTTACTCCTGTGTTGACATATATCAAAGATATATTTTACTACTACTGAAATTTTAACACAGTCTGAGCATTGTGTGTTTCGTGCAATCCTGAGAGTCTCTAGAACCTTTGCTTCTGATGTAGGAAAGGCATTATTAGGGTTCAAAGCCGACCGCCAAAAAAGAATTCTTGAGACATCTTTGGTGCAAAAAGGTGATTTTATTAAACACGGGGACAGGACCCATGGGCGGAAAGAGCAGCAATGGGGTCATGAGGACTGGCCCATTATATACTTTCAAGTTAGGAGGGGATTAGGGATAGCATAAGTCTGTAAGGAATTTTGAAAACAAGGTTTCCAGAACCTTGAGAGGGCTAGCTATTGTTGGGAAAAGGCCATTTATTCCTGTCTAATAAAGTTCACTTATTACTGTCATGTGATCCCTCAGATGTGTATCAGTGGGCCATATGCTTGGGAATGATTGCCAAAACATATCTTGGGGGGTATAGAGGTAAAGGAAGTTTCAAAAATAATTTTTATACATTCAAGTAGACTTATAAGATCCTGGTGGGTGGGGGAATAGTGGAGGGTAGGCCAAGATTGCCTTTTGCCCTTAGCAAAGTATTCACACTGAGGTAGTTGAGTCCCTAGAGGAGTGTCACTCTGCCTATTTCAGGGACTTGTCAATGGACTATAAGTAGTAAGGAAATTAATAATTTTTTTCTGCCTTTGTTTCCCACATCACTTCCATAGTCTAGAGTGCTTCTTAGGTCTGCCAATTTACTGAGATTTGCAATTTCTTATTTTATTTCTTACTTAACCCTAATGATGAGAGAAGAGAAGTTCAGCTGAAGCCAAAGCATGAACCGATACCTTGCAATCTCCCCCCTCTCTCCACCCCCACTCCCGGGTAGGACTTGTGTGACATTCTTCCTGGAATCTCCCAACTATCTTAATGTTGATACCTTGCTGGAGGGGAAAACCTTAACTGAAAAAATGGCAAAGTGTCCAGTGTCCTGAGGGTCTTCTTTAACTTATGAAAACCCTTCTGAAACCTCCCTTTTCCTTACTTCTCCCAGCTCTCCAGTATATACTGAGCCACCCCTCACAAACCCAGTAAAGCAGCTCCTTGTGTCCATGTGTCCTGTCCCAGTGCTTTAATAAAACCACCATTCTGCACCAAAGACATCTAGAGAATTCTTTCTTGGTCGTGGCTTCCAGACTTCACTCCGCTGAACCTCACTTATATTCCAAAACAATATCACTAATGTGTCAAGTACAAAAAACAGATTCATTCTTCCATTTGCACATAAATCCTACGCTTGGAATGAACTTCTCTCTCTTTTTCATTTTTTGAATTAAGTTGTGCCTTGTAAATACTCTACATCATCATGATGTTATGTCACATCACATTATGTTCAGTGTGCTCTGATATGTCAAGTCTTACTCGATAAGATCTTGTTTTATAAAATTAAAACAAAAATACTTTGAAGGACAGGTTAAAATAAATGTTTTCAAATATACCGCAGAAAATGTTTTATGCTTATTTATAAAATATCTGATCTTGAAATTATATTTGAATTTTTTTATTAATAGATGACATTAGTTCTAAACATCATTATTTCGGGTAATAAAAATGAAATCTGAATCTTTAGCTTTATTAAAATATGTAACATAAAGAATAGTTTAATTGTTACACATTGATGAAAAAGAGATTTTGGGGAGAGGGAGGAAATTTCTTCAAGTGTCCTATAGAAAAGAGCTATTTAGCCATTAACCAATTTAACTAGTATTCTGTAAACATGTTCCTACTTACTCAAGTAAAGTGGACCATCCCTTCATTATTACAGTTGTCACTGAATATCCATTTCTTTGTTAGATTTTTTAAAAGATTTTATTTTTCATTTATTTGAGAGAGAGAGATCACGAGACGGGGGGCTGCAGGGGGCTCAGGGGGCGGGGCAGAGGGACAAACAGACTTCCTGCTGAGCAGGGACCCTACCCCAGGACAGATCACAGGACTCTGGGAACTGATGTTTAACTGACTGAACCACACAGGCACACCAGAGACTGTTAACTTTTTGAGTGGACCTCTTAGGTATTATTCCTCAATTCCTTCTATCTTATATAATACCTGGGATAAAAGAAGCACACAGGCAGAATTTTTTATTGGATTGAATTGAAATCTCCCTATGTCTGGTACAGTAACTTGCATACATTTGACTAAAAATATTTGTTAACTTTGTGTAAAAAAAGTCATGCACTATCATTATACTTTTTTCATTTTGAATTCTTATAGAAATTTATCTTCTCTAGTAGTAATCTCACAAGTATACTTCTAGGCTAAATTATATGTATATAATTTATATGTGTGTGTGTGTGTGTGTGTGTGTTTGTAGAAAGCAACTTTCTTTTTTTTTTCTTTTTTTCTTTTAGAGTTCAATACTTTATCACTTGCATATAACACCCAGTGCTCATCACATCACATGCCCTCCTTAAACGCCCATCATCCACCTACCCCATGCCCTCATCAATCTCCCCTCCAGCAACCCACAGTTTCTTTCTCAGAGTTCAGAGTCTCTCATGGTTTTTCTCCCTCTCTAATGATTTCCCCTTCAGTTTTCCCTTCCTTACCTGATGATTTTCTGTGCTGTTTCTTATTCCATAAATGAGTGAAACTATATGATAATTGTCTTCCTCTACTTGACTTGGACAAATCTTATTTTAAAATTTAAATAAAAACTTTATTCTGAAATAAAATTTAAAAATATGTACTTTCAAATACAAGTATTTTTTAAACACATATCAATGTGTTTTCTCCAAGCTTCATTTATTTGGGGTGTTGTTAAACAACATATTCTTCATACCTAAAATAATAAGCTTATATTAAATATGTAACTATATAAAAGGTGAAAAAACTAGTCAATTATATTTTTTGCTGGGATTAAAAAACAAAGTATTTGAAATATACCTTGAGATGTTTTATTTTCTCAACTCATAGGATTGAATCATAGGGTTGGAAGGAGTTACAAAGGAAGATTAAATATCTGACTTCCTTAATGTCACATATTTAATGACTAAAAATGGTATTGTAATAAAAATGTGACGGTAGAATCAAGTATATCACCTTTTGTCTGATATCCAGGTATGATATAATTATTCTTTTATTATGGAACAATTAAAAACAGATCAGAGAGTGTTTCACTTGCTAGGATATAATAAGAATTCAAGAAGCAAAGGGAAGTTAGGAGATTCTGAAAAGCATCTTCATATAAATCTTAATAATTCTCACAATTATGTTTGGTGCATTTTGAATGATACTAGAACAGCCGAACAGAATATCAAATGTGATAGATGGTATTTACGACTGTGAATACGCTGAAATATGTAGGCTGGTGATCATTAAAGTGTGATGCCTCTCTTACATAATAAACATAAGAACATAATAAACTGTGAGCTAAATGGGATGCATTGTGGGGTGGCTCATCTGTCTTCCACATGCTCCAGGTATATATGACTGGTTTCTTAACTATGACTTACCTGTCATAGGTAAATTGAGACTCTCTAAATGCCCTTGAAACACTCCAACCTTGACCTCTGTGGGACCCTGACAGAGGAGATGGTTCAGTTCTTAGTAATTGCTCCCTGTATTTCAGCAATGCTAGCTTGAATAGTTAGGCAAGGAGAGTTATTCCCGGGTGAAATTTTTCTTGCTAAAATCTGTGTCAGCATCAGTGTGCTCTTGAATATTGCTGTCTCAGTTAAATAGACCACAGTATTTGTGGGATCTGATGCAGTTATCTCAGTCATATATTTCTTAGCAATGGTGAGGAGATGAAAAGTGAGGACAGTAGGAAGAAGGCTAATAGGTGTAAGTAATGGAGGAAATTTAGATGCAACATCCACTGTAAATCAAATATTAATCACAAGCTGCCAGTGATAAATATTCTTTATTTGTTATTATCTCTTTTTCTAAATGAAGCTACTTGTATTCAAGAGTACTGTTCACATTTTACTTCTTTGATCACACACTCATGTCTTAGCAATCAAATTAGGAAGGTGCTGATGCTTTGCTTCCAATTAGTCTGAAGCATTTTCTACTACTAGAAAACTTGTTGACACCATTCCATAAGGGACATGTTTGTCTTATCTTAAATTGTAGACAAGTTATTATTGCTTTTTAAAGTATTACTTATAAAGATAAGTTATATGGCTTCCCATTGGCATCTATTTTGTCTCTTTGCTATGGTAACAAAGACAGTTTAATAAATCAAATGATCTAATTTCTATCACGACCATACTCCAGATTAACTAAAGCCAAATTAGTTTTTAAAATATGACCTTAATTGTCCTAAAAAATTGGTACTTGAGTAATTATCTCGATTTCTTTTTTGTCACTTTTCTTAGATCTCATATGACATGAGAAAATAACTTATTTTTCTTTTTTTTTTTTTTTTTGGTAGCCCTGTATGGACAATGAACTATAATTACCAAAATTACCACTCTGTGCATCACTATTCTTATTTATGAGCTTAGCAGTGATCGATGGTAATAGGTAAGGTCTTTCCAGTCCAGGAGTAAAAAGATAAAATAATCAAAGTGAAGTAGTGATATCAAAATACTTTAATTTGCCTTTGGTGTAAGCCTGACAAAGTAGACTCCATCAAACATTACCTTGCCAAGTCATCCCTAGACTGAGTTGTCCAAAATAGGACCATGACAGGTGATTTGACTGATTAGCTTCTTCCTTACAGGTTTTTCCCCCGCCAGATGGCTGAGAGCTGGGTTCTCCTTTTTTTTTTTTTTTTTTTTTTTTTTGTATTCTTAATACCAACCCTTTTATTGCCCATGTGGGATTTCCTATAGCTTCTTTTAAATTGCTGTGATCAATTAGGCACTTTAAAAAAGATTTTATTTATTTATTATTTATTTATGAAAGAGCAAGAGTGAGAGAGAGAGAGAATGAGAGAGAGCATGAGTGGGAGGGAGAGGAAGTTGGACAGGGAGAAGCAGAGTCACCACTGAGCGGGGAGCAGGATTTGGGGCTCAATCCCAGGACCCTAGATCATAACCTAAGCTGGAGGTGGATGCTTAACGAACTAAGCCACCAGTCACCCCTGAAACAGGCATTGCTGTATTTCCCCATCATTGGTTTTGGAAATGCTCTTGAGTGGGAATCACTATTGTCTCTGCTCATAATGTTTTTGTCAGCTTCTGCCTAGTTCTTGCTCATCTACATGAACATAGCAGTAGATTAATTGACATTCACCTCACACTGATATAATAAGACCCTGGTCATATATCAGTTATTTTATTGTAAGTTTTCCCCAGCTGCTGTCTTTGCAAAAATCTTAATTCTTATTTGCATATTTAAGGTTAAAAGTTCTTATGTAAGACTTAAGTATTCAAAATACTCTGCATCTGGGAAGGGCTTCCCTGAAGCCTCACTGGCAGCAGGTTAAGCAAACAAATCTAGCTTTTGATTATCATTCCCTGAATATGATTTCCTGATACAGAGTCACTCTATAAATGTTACCTTTACCCCATGAGCCCTCCACTACTTATAGAGGGACTCCCTGACAATGTGAGGCAGAACAGCATAGCTTCCCTATGGCATAAATTTCTGCCAATATCAACTTTGTAGAAAAGGTCAAACAAAAGACTCAAAACAACTTTAAATAGAAGGGTCGTGACCAGGTTGACTTGGAGAATTATCTCTAAGTGCAATACTAGAGAAAAAGACAAAATATTCAGAATTAATTGCTGTCTCTGGGGCAAGATGCAATCTTAAAACTCATGGTCAATGAAAGATTAGGGAAATTTACTCCAGTATCTAAGTTCCAAACATAACACCTCAAGATCTGTTGTGGAAGAGGAAGTTCTTTGCTACAAATAGTACACTAGAAAATGATGGAAATTTCTCTTCCACAACAGTAAAGATACTTGTCAGTACTTTGAAGCTCCTAGCATGAAGAGGAAGAAACTGGAGACAGAGTAGTATGTATATCAGAATTTGGGACTGTTTATTCTTACATAGGTGGGGGTTTAACCATTACATCCTGGAAACTGTCAGGAGTATTTGAATTTTACCCCCAAACTATTACATAGAATATACCATTTACATTAATTTTGTGAGCACTTACACAGTTTGTTTTTGCTTTTTGTTTGTGTTTCTTTGCTTTGTTTTTATCTGAATGATATTTTACCAGGCACTTTTAGTAGTAAGGAACAGAATTTATGAGAGATCAAACATACTAAAATAATCATAACCACAATAGTTTGTTAATGATATACAATATGAATAGATGTAGATTTTGACATTAATAACATGTAAAGTGGGTGGGAAAATAGGTAAAAGTGTAGAGATTTTGTACTCAAGTGAAGTTGAGTTGTTATTATCAGCTTAAAGTAGACTATATAATTATAAGATATTTTATGTAGGCACACTCAAAAAATATCTAACAGTTACACAAAAGAAAAAAAATCAAAATCAATCAATACAAAACAAAATACAATAAAACAAACTAAGACAGCAAGAGAGAAAAAGAAGGACAATAGAGGTATAAGACAAACAGAAAACACGTAACAATATGACAGTAAAAATTATTTCCTATCGATAATTATTTAATATGTAAATTTATTAAACTCCCTACTCAAAAGACATAAGGTAGTTGAATAAATTTAACAAAAAAGATGACCCAACTATACACTGTCTGTAAGAACTCACTTTTTTTTTTTTTTTTAAGATTTTATTTATTTATTTGACACAGAGAGAGAGAGCACAAGCAAGGGGAGCAGCAGGCAGAGGGAGGAGAAGCAGGCTCCCCACTTAGCAGGGAGCCTGATGTGGGACTCAACTCCAGGACCCTGGGATCATGACCTTGAGCCAAAGGCAGACACTTAACCAATTGAGCCATTCAGGTGCCCTTATAAGAGCTCACTTTAGATTAAAAGATAAATTTAGGCTGAAAATAAAGAAATCAACAAAGATATTCCATGCAAATAGCTATC
The DNA here is from genome assembly GCF_020171115.1 of Neogale vison. Taxonomy (NCBI): domain Eukaryota; kingdom Metazoa; phylum Chordata; class Mammalia; order Carnivora; family Mustelidae; genus Neogale; species Neogale vison. Next base: position 17,925,941 of record NC_058100.1, read on the forward strand.
AAAAGAAAGCAGAAATATCTATACCTGTAGCAAACAAAATAGACTTTAAATCTAAACTGTCTTTGGAGACAAATAGGGTTATTATATAATGATGAAAGTGTCAACTCAGCAGAAAGATGTAACAATCACAAATATACATCCATCAGCAGAGGACTTGCATATATAAACATTGACAGATCTGAAGGGAGAAAGTGACACCAATACAAAAACAGTAAGAGACTTCAAGAACCCACTTTCAAAAGTGGATTGAACATCCAGATAGAAAATTAATAAGAACTGGACAAATTTCTAAAAGGACCCAACAGACATATACAGGGCTTCCTATCCAACAACAAGAGGATACACATTTTTCTCAAGTCCACATGGAATATTCTCTAGGATAGATCACATTTAGGTAACAAACAAGACTTAAGAAATTTAAGAAGATCAAAATCATACCAAGTATCTTGAACAGAATGGAATAAAACTAGAAATTAATGACAGTAAGAATATGGGGAAAAAATCATAATAAAGTGGAAACTAAATAATGTATTCTTGTGCAGCCATTGGGTCAAAAATAAAACCAAAAGAGAATATCAGAAATATCTTGAGACAAATAAAAATTAAAACACAACATGCCAAAATTTATGAGATGCAGTAGAAGCAGTACTAAGAAAGAATGTTTGTAGCAATAAGCAGCTACATTAAAAAAAAAAAAATAAATCTCAAATATACAACCTTACAAGGACTCTAGAAAAAGAACAAACTAAGTCCAAAGTTAGTGGCAGGGGGAGAAATTAGTAAGATTACAACAGAAATAAAACACCTGGAGAATAGAAAAACAATGGAAAAAAGCTAACAAAATTAGGAATTGGTTTTCAGAAAAGTAAACAAAATCAATAGATCCTAGACTGAGGGGAAAAAAAAAAAGAGAGAACTCAAAAATCAGATAAGAAAGAGGAAGTATTACAATGGATGCCTCAGAAATATATGAACAATAAGAGACTATTTGAACAATTACATGCCAACAACTTTGATAGCCTAGAAAAAATAGGTAAATTCCTGGGAACATAAGACTTACCAAGACTGAATCAAGAAGAATAAAAAGTCAGGGGCACCTGGGTGGCTCAGTGGGTTAAAGCCTCTGCCTTCGGTTTAGGTCATAGTCTCAGAGTCCTGGGATCAAGCCCCTCATCAGGCTCTCTGCTCTTCAGGGAGCCTGCTTCCTTCTCTCTCTTTCTGCCTGCTTCTCAGCCTGCTTGTGATCTCTGTTTGTCAAATAAATAAATAAAATCTTAAAAAATAAAAAGAAGGAGAAGAACAGAAAATGAGAAAAGACCAATAACAAAGAAATTGAATCAGTAGTCAAAAAACAACAAAGAAAAGCCCAGGACCAATGGCCTTTTTAGTTTTTAAGGGTTATTTCTTCCTTTATTTTTGCATCTCTTTAAATATGCCATACCTTTTCCAATTTTTGAAGATAACTTTATACACACACACACCTCCTTTTGGAAGGTCTCCTTGAGTATCTATTTCATCTGAAGTCATTTACTCTGTTTTTACTTATTCTGGTTTATGTTAGTAAATAAAATCTTTTTATGCATGGTGGTAACTTTTTACAAAAATATGTAATAATTATTTGTAATCCATACTTTTTTTTTTCAAGTGAGGATATGAAGACCTTTCTTCATGGACATACTTATTTTTAAGGTGAGCATTGAGTTTATTTGTTATTCTCACAAGATTGAAATAGAAGGATGAGGAGAGTTTTCTTCTGAAATGTCAGGACCCACTAAGTTTTTTGGACACTCCTTGTGATTGTTTTTGTTTTGTTTTTCATATCCTTAAGCAAAAATATTGGTCTATCCCCTCTGTGGGTAAACTCTAGGCTGCCTGCACAATTCATGGAGGCTGGAAGGTAAATTGTGTATTAAAACAAAGCAACTTTCTTATTAATTGATCCATTTCCATCTCTAATCTTTCTTTTTTCACCCTTCCTCTCTAACTTCCTCCATTTTTTCTTGGACTCAGAGTCTAAAACGTTTCCAAGGCAGACTGACTTCGCTCTGCTTTCATTACCTCTACTTTGATTTGCCGACACAATTTTATAACTTTTATCTTCCCCAAATCCAGAAGCCCTTTGTCCACTGGTGACCTTGTTCTGACTTGGCTTATTATTGGTTTATATTTTTTTTTCTGTTTCTTCATAGGATTTTAATGAAATTTCAGGAGAGAAGAAAGGCAAGTTCATGTGTCAGATGAAATGTCTTTAAACACAAACTCCATAAAGATTTGTGAAATTTAATTTTGGTCTAAAAAAACTAGCTAATTATACGATTTTTAAAAAAATCTGTCAAAAGTACATAAACCAGTGAAATAAAATATAAAATCATATATTTTAAAAATGTGGCATTTGATTTCTTAAAATTGTTTTATTTTACCCATTGGGTGCTATGGCTTTTCAAAACAAATAAAGAGGCAATATTGTACCAAATCAACACAGAAAATGTTCCATTTCCTCATCCTTTCTTCACCTACCTATTACAATATTGAATATTTTACACTCCAGAAATCTGTCGTTAATCCATCAGCATGTTTGTCATTTCTCAGATGAACTTCTAGCTAACAGTTTTCTTGAGCAGGTTAAGGAAGTGTAAAGGTGAGAGGGGACGAAAAAGGGTGAAATTTTAATCTTCAACATCAAACAACAACTTTATTCTCCTTGTATATCTGTTCTAAGAGATAACGTTGACAAAATAAGACAAGAAAATAAACATAGAGAGGGAGTTGTGAACACCAAAGTGCAGTTTTTTATCATTCTCAAAGACTTTAATTTTAAGAAAGCCCACTAGTGACATTATTTTGCAAATGTTTAATTTAGAGCATTGACTCCCTAATCTATAATGTTTCAAGTACCAAGTAAGTATTTACATAACATTCACATAGAGTAAATATTTAAAAGCCACCTAAGTCTGCAAAATATCTTTATTATTATGAAATAAAAGGCGAAAGCCTCTAGAGAGTCTAATACTCCCAATTTTGAAAATGCGGGAGGCATACAGATGTAGGTTTTCCTGAGGCTATTATTGTATAGATAATGAGAGCCTTCTAGTACCAGCATGTATTGCATAATAGCTTAGAGTTTTAATAGCACAGGAGTGGGATGTTTGAGGACTGAAGATTTATCTACTCTTGGTTGAAAGCATATGGGATTTAGCTTTCAGTTTCCATTCAATCTCTTTAACCTGTTCTTGTTTACTGAAATCTGTTATGTTTTGCTTTAAGGCTTTTTTTTTCCCCCCACAAATGGCTTATATGCATGGCGTGGCATGCATTATTCAGTCTTATTGAATAATAAAAGCTCATTAAGGAAGGAATTAAATATAGAAAGGCAAAGATCTGTTATTCTGAAACTCTATTCTGCCAAGGACCAGATGCCCATTTTTCAAACTTCTTTTTCAGTACTCATACCTAGTCATCTCTATTTTTTCACAAAATGATTTTACTTGGAGTTGCATAAAACATCAACTCTCTTTCCATTCCCTTTTTTCAATTTCCCTTCAACAAGTAGACTCTGAAAAACAATCTGAGGGGTTTGAAGGGGCGGGGGGGTTGGAGGTTGGGGTACCAGGTGGTGGGTATTATAGAGGGCACGGATTGCATGGAGCACTGGGTGTGGTGAAAAATTAATGAATACTGTTTTTCTGAAAATAAATAAATTGAAAAAATAAAAAAAAACAAGTGGAAAGAAACGCTACTAATATTCTAGTATGATAAACTGTTAAAATGCCCACTTGAGTTTTCATCTTCTTTCTAACTCTAAGCGCACACACATGTAAAGCTGTGTAGAAGGAATGGGGGTGAAAATCAAAGTTGTAAGCTGCTAAGTCACTGGACGTGTGGATCTTTGGGCCAGAAGATAAAAGCAATTAGGGATTTGTGTCCTATAAGAAACAAGAAATCAGTAGTCTACAAAGGAGGCAGAAGTCAGGAGTTAAACAGTAATATATAGGAGCTATACAGAATTTTTGTTTTTTAAACAGGAACTATCAAAAAAGGCTGAAAAGAAAATGCGTAAAGCTCTAGACTAAACCAGCAGGTTGGAAAAAGGAGAAACAGAGTCTCATACACAGTAGCTGACTGAGCTACCACCTAATTGTTATCCAGTCTATTATACTGCCATTATTAACCATCACCGGGTACAAATTCCCAAGATAACATGAAATCATGGCCTAGATATTTTTGAAGAATAACTTTATATCTGGCCAATTACCAGATATCCAGATTTATTTAAAGAAGTGGTTTTGACATTTTCTTAAATAGTGGGGTTGATTGAAGGCCTAGAAACCTACAATATGTGTTTCTGTGTATGTGTGTGTGTGTAATATTTGAGAACAATAGCACTACAGATTAGTTCATGGTTGGAGTCTGCTTAAGACTTTCCCTCCCTCTCCATCTGCCCCTCCCCCTGCTTGAGCTCTCACTCTCTGTCTCTAAAATAAATAAATCAATAAAATCTTAAAAAAAAAGGCCAATTAAAGACGTAACGCAGAGAGGAAATTTAAAATATTTTAATGTGGTGCAGTTGAATATGTTTATATTCTGAGGGTATTAAAAATTAGATTAAAAAGAAGTATAAGGGGGCGCCTGGGTGGCTCAGTGGTTAAGCCGCTGCCTTCGGCTCAGGTCATGATCTCAGGGTCCTTGAGCCCCGCATCAAGCTTTCTGCTCAGCAGGGAGCCTGCTTCCTCCTGCCTCTCTGCTTGCTTGTGATCTCTCTCTGTCAAATAAATAAATAAAATCTAAAAAAAAAAAAAAAAAAGAAGAAGTATAAGCCAAAAAGTAAAAAGAGAGGCCCATTTCTTTACATTAAACATGTGTTAATTCTAGGGGTGCCTGGGTGGCTCAGGGGGTTAAAGCTTCTGCCTTCGGCTCAGGTCATGATCCCAGGGTCCTGGGATCGAGCCCCACATCGGGCTGTCTGTCTTAGCAAGTAGCCTGCTTCCTCCTCTCTCTGCCTGCCTCTCTGCCTACTTGTGATCTCTGTCTGTCAAATAAATAAATAAATAAAATCTTTTAAAAGTAAATAAATAAATATATGTTAATTCTACACAGGAAAAGACATAGTAACAAAGCTGAAAGACTAATGAAATTCTGAGAAAGATTTCACATGGTATAAAGTCAACAAATATTTGAATTCAAAAGTTATAAAAGTACTTATTTATAGGACATAGAGTTTTAATCCATTTTAATATTTTATATGTATACATTTAAGGATCTGAAATATAAATTAATGTGTAAAAATAAACTATCACTCACCATCCAGATTTTCGTTTCTAATGTCATTTTCCAATAAAAGGAGCCCCTGGGGGGAAATCACTGATTCTAGAAATGAACCAGAAATTATACATGATGAGCTTGAAAATTCTATGGTGTAAAAAGTAAAGTACTCAAAAATCCTATAGAAAGTGGCATATGTTAAAGGGTCAAAGCAACCAAATAAAAAGAAGTCACAAGAACTAAAATGGGAACAATTTGACAAAAGAAAGTAATATTGCATCATACTTGAAGTTTAAGTATCCATGACTATATAATAATATAAAGGATTTAATAAAAAAATGAGGAAGAAGATACAAATCTCCCATGTAAAAGAATTTCAAAAGAATTTTGTAGATTTTGTAGATACTTTTTTGTAGATACTTTCCCTGAAGTGTAGACTGCATACTGAAGAGTTTGAAAGGAAGACAAACAAGTAGCTTCATAGTGAAGAACCTTGACAAATACTACTTCAGGCAGATGGCCAAGGTTAATATTAATAGTGATAAGTTATATTGATCGTATGTACACTTGATATTATGTAATGAAAATGGCATTGTACCTCTGCGGCAGTCTTCTCTAAAAAACTAGGTTAAAAAAAATTTCCTAACCTAATCATTAGAAAAATAACACAAATTCCAACTGAAGGTCGTTCTACAAAAAAAGAAATCCTGACAACTACTCCTACTTTGAAGATCATGGGGCTCCTGGGTGGCTCAGTCCTGAAGTGTCTGCCTCAGCTCAGGTCCTGAGATCTAGCCCCGTGTTGGGGCTCGGCAGAGAGTCTGCTCCTTTCGCTCCCTCTGCTTGTGCTCTCTCGCTCACTCTCTCTGTCAAACAAATAAATAAAATCGTCAAAACAAAACAAAACAACTTTGAAGGTCATCAAAAACACGGAATGTGTGAAAATTGTTTTCCTCAAAGAAAGCCTAAAATGACATGCCTACAGAATGTAGATTACCAAGAAGCAAAAAAGGAAGCAGAACTTGATGATTTGGGAAATTCTCAGTGTATGTATATTGTAAAAAATGAGAACGCACGCTCTCGGGGGGGACACCAAAGGTGTTGTTGGCCAAATTTTGCTGAAGAGATTAGGTGTGTCATGCACGGATTTAACCAAACATATTAGCAGAAATCAAAAATAGATGTACAATCACCCAGAAAAGATTTGTGGAAGACCCACTTATCAAAAGTTTGAATTTCCCTGAATCACACAGGAGAAGGACCGGTTTCCAGAATTTTAAAGCAACAGTAATGTTGTCAGCCTGGGCTGAAAGAGAAGGAATGAAATCGAGAAAGAGTGACTCTGAAGGTGGAGCCACAGATGCAAAGGACTGAGCCAAAGGCTCCGTGTTGGACTAAGAGGACAGGGCTGCCATCACAATGGGACCAGAGGAGAGTCCTCTTGCATGTGCCCAGAATGACCCAAATCCCTTCTGATTTGGGCTTTTCTGACAAATGCTGGAATAAAAAGGATGAAGGTCTAGAGGAAAGTTACCCTGATTCGAGTTTATATTTTATTTCTGGTGGGGCCACCTGGGTGGCTCAGTCATTAAGTGTCTGCCTTGGGCTCAGGTCATGATCCCAGGGTCCTGGGATTGAGCCCCAAAATGGGTCCCTGCACCATGGGAAGCCGACTTCTCACTCTCCCACTTCCCCTGCTTCTGTTCCTTCTCTCACTGTGTGTCTCTCTCTCTGTCAATTAAATAAATAAATAAAATTTAAAATACATATAGTTATATATCCTGTTAAAGCAAAATTATTTCTTTCAGAGCATTTAAACTGTTATGTAATCAAATACAATATAGTTTTCTTAAAAATAAAGATTACATAAATATGCATTACTTACATTATTTAGAAAAATACAAAAAAATTGAAATAGTCACAATTATGAGACCAATTTTCTTCCATTTTCGTAGTCTCATTTTCTAGAATAAAATTATTTTTATTTTGTATTAAAAACATTGTATTTATAAGGGTAATTTATCATATATAAATTATTATATTATAATATCACATTATGTTAATCAATTTTTTGTGTGTGTCAGGTCCATTAGAGTATTAGTGTGGAAAGTGCAATGACCTTATATGAAAAACCCAATTTCTGGATTTATTGCTGCCTCTTAATACTTGGACCTTGGACAAGCCACTTAACCTCTCAAAAGGCTATTTCCTGCCCTACATACTTCACAAAGTAGGTGTAAGAATCAAATGAGATTATTTATGAAGGTTCTGTAATTCTCAGTATGAACATCAGGAATGATTATTGAAAAAATTTTAACACAATTCCCAGATTCTTATGTACCAGTAATATGCACATTTTATTAAACAGATATTGTAAAGTTTTTAAACTGCCATCTATCTTAGAAAACATGTTTGTGTTTGAGCATAATAAAACATCACATTTCTGTAGAATGCTGTAAAAATAACCACTGGATCATGAATGTTTATATTTAAGTGAAATATTACACCAAACTTCTGTGTCTAAGAAGCTTTGAAGATTTATTTTAAATTTAACAAATGCAATGTTCAGTGAAAAGATTCTAACGAATCAATGCTGAGATTTTGAACCAAATTACTTGCTCTTGATATTATCTTTGGAATTTTATAACATTAAGAGAGTTTGTCTTATTAAGAGAGTTTAAGTCTTATGATTTGTTTTGAACTGGATGGTTTCATTGTAAAGAAAATGATCCATAATTTACTTTTTTGGGAAGGAAATATTCCAGTCTCCATCACATCAAATGAAAGCTCATGCTTCAGTCTTGAAAGTAATTCACATAAAGTTTCGGACTCCTTTTTCAAAAGCCATCACATGTTTTGATCAGTAACAGGAGGCAAGAGAGAGCCTGGATTCCTCTCCAAGACCTAGGTGCACAGAGGACATCAGCTACACTTTTATTTCTCAGGAATTTCTATTTTGTATGTGACACTTTTTATAGTTTTCACATGAATTCTGGTAAAGAAAAAAAAAAAAAAAAGATGTGTAACTGTAAAAGCTCACAGCTCCAATTCATCTTTTATACAATGTAACACCAAAAAGAGTTCTTTGAGCATAGCAAAAGTTCCATAAATACTTTCTAAATTAATTATGTAATTAAGGAAATTAAAAAAAAAACACTGAAAGAGAAGGTACAAAGGTTATATCAAGCTAAAATTTAAATTAAGCTCTCATTTATTAACTTCTTCTGGCATGTCACATTTTATATCAATGAGACAATATGATGGTGTGTTGTTTATGCAAGAGTTTTGATTTGATGCTTGTCTAGCTGTGAGTAACTAAGTGGAAAAAGTGTTATTTTAGTATTTCATCTGAGACCAACATCATATGTATGCCTGAATAAAAATGACTGACAACACTTTAGAAACTGTTGATACCACAGTCTTTGAGTACTAATGCGGATTACCTGTACTTAGTAGGCAATCTAGACTATTGGATCATATGTTTAATAAGATAGTAGATGGAGTTCTGAGCTGTATTTGTACAGATGTTGTTTTGAAAATATGGCATCATTTTTTTTAAGATTTTATTTATTTATTTGGCAGAGAAAGAGCAGGAGAGACTAAGCACAAGAAACAGCAGGCACAGGGAGAAGCAGGCTCCCTGCTGAGCAGAGAGGCCCGATGCGGGGCTCTATCCCAGGACCCTGGAATCATGTCCTGAGCCAAAGGCAGCTGCTTAACCAACTGAGCCACCCAGGTGCCCCCAAAATATGTTGTCATTGTTATCAATAGTAACATTAGGTCGTAGAGTGATTTTTTTTTCTTTGCTCTATATGTATTATTCTACCCATACATTATTATTATTTGATACACAGCATATATTGGCCCTCTTAATATCAATGAGCTAACATGGTTCTCACATTTGACTCTGTTGTCAATAAATATTGGAGTGAATTCATAAAATGAGTAACTGATTGAAATCATGCCCCTTAAAAGAAAAAAAAATATTACAGATAGTCTTTACAAATTTCCATAGACCTTTATTTTATTTATTCTAAGGCAGCGAATTTACCTCATAATTTGCTATATTTTAATTATTATTACTGCCATGGTGGCTAAGTGCCACAGTCATTTTACACATACCTATACTGCATTCCTAGCAGCTGCTGATGTTAATTTAAGTAATCATGAGGCTACTGAAAGCTATAAATTAACCCTTACCACTACATACCATGTGTGCTTTTCATACAGGAGGCAATCCAATCTCAGGATCCCATTCTGAGGTCAGTAACAAATGCATTAATCGGGTTCCTGGTTGATCTTGTCTCCTAGTTAAATTATGTTTCATTTTTTCAGTACTACACATAGACAATTACATAGGCTGGACCTAGGGGGCCTTCTGGGAAGAAGCTTCCCACCTCACTCCAGACTTGGTGCCCAGCCAATGCACTGTGGTCTCTGAAGGGAGAAACTGAGTCAAGGACTTGGGCCCCTTTGGTAGTCATGTTGTTCACATATTTGCCTTCCTAGCTTTGGTGCCTTTATTCCAAGGTCCCTTTATCTGAACTGAGGAAATCCTGAAGGCACTTTTCTCCACTCTGACTCCTTACCTAGTACTTTTCCACTCCTAGTCCTTCTGCATCCCTTTCTCTGACCCTGAAGTTCATGTCTGGGGCTTCTTCAAGCAACATGATCTCAGTGTCTGTTTGGGTCCACCTGACCCTCAACTTGGACTCCATTCTATGGGGGAAATGAATCAGGAGTAGCTGACCTCTCCAGAGTTTTAGACTCGTACTCACAATATGTGAGTAAAGTCTTAACTCTTTCACTTTTGGCGTGTTGCTTTAATTGGATGCTACTCCCACACCTGGCAGGTAGCTCAGGTGAGCTCTTGATGAAAAAGATGATGAATTCGGGACACCTGGGTTTCTCAGTGGGTTAAGCCTCTGCCTTCGGCTGAGGTCATGGTCCCAGAGTCCTGGGATCAAGCTCCACATCCGGCTCCTTGCTCAGCAGGGAGCCTGCTTCCCTTCCTCTCTCTACCTGCTGCTCTGCCTACTTGTGATCTCTCTCTGTGCCAAATGAATAAATAAAATCTTTTTCTAAAAAATGATGTATTCAACCTTTACAAAGTTTTACAAAATTTACAAAGGTTTTCTCATCCAAGATGGAGAAAGGCTCCCAAGGGCAGAATTCTGGACCTCAACTAGACCTGGAAAGTGAGGTATCATAGAGGCAGAGCTATAGATTTTTGTGGAAAGATAGATGTGCCTCCTCTCCGACAACCAGCATGGAGAGTGATGGGAAATAAATATCCCAATGGGACCATCCTGCATCTTCCAAACCCCATGCTAGTACGTCCCAGTGGCCAAGCCTGACCGGAAGCCCAGGATAAAACAAATCCATTAGCTAAGACCCCCAGAGCAGAGAGCAGAGTGGGAAAAAGTGGAGAGGGGATCTAGACGAGGAAATGGAAAATATCTAGTATTTAACTTCAAAAGGTTTTTGTTGCCGTACATCAATTAAACCAATTTAGTGGCAACTCAATCTCAAACTTTGTACCCTACAGTCTGATAAAAGTAACTTCTTTCTAATCCAAAATGTCTCTGTGTTAACTTGAAGGGGAGCATTTTCTGTTTATCTCAGTCTGGAAAGTTCCACACTCATATCATTGTAGAGGTGTTCCTATCTGCACTTCTGAGCTCCATGAAATTTTTAAAACCCCAACTCTTTGAGAAAACTTCCCTGATTTTGCCTAATCCCATTCTGGTATGAATTCTTTGAGCACATATTACTTGTTAAAAGAAAAAAGAAAAAAAAAATGTCCATGGAATTTCAAGTCCCATATTTGCTCTGATGGGAAGTGTTCCCACCTCATGTGTCAGCGAAATATCTTGCAATCTCATTTCAAGGGTCACTTTCATTTAAAAGCTTCTTCTGATCCATGCACCATTCCCACCTCTCATAGAAGTGGTGTCTCATAGTTGTATTTATCAGAGTTTAAACATGAAATCCAAGGCCATTATAGATATTGCAAGTAGGAAGAGAGTTCATATAATGAATGAGTTATCTATATGATTGCCAAAGCTAAAGAAAGAGTGTCACCAAAGGCATCTATTAGCTGTCGGGCTCACAATTGACTCTCAGCTGGAGAGTTTCAGAAACTACAGAAATTTGCTGCTGGTGGTCACGGTTGCTTCAGCAAGAGAGAAAAGGTGGTTCACAGAGAACATCCACAGGTCACAACAAAATCATGTCTACCAAAGCCCACTGTCCACTGCCAAATGCTGGAGGAATACAGATGAAGCTTGTGCTCTTCCATTTTCTTCATCTCACCCAGCGCTGCTCAGGGGTACAGGGTGGAGCAAACCAGAGGAAGGATCTTCTCAGGCTGGAAGTTCTGACTGAAATGCATGTACTTTGAGGAATATCTTTTATCTGTATTGTTCCAGACTACTAAGAAACTTAAAATCTTTTTCAGCTAGTTGTTCAGATCATTTGTTTATTAATTTAAATTAAATGATTGTGTAATGCCTTGTTTAATTTACCCTTGCTAGCGTAGTTCTACCATCCATCTACATATGCTGAACATACAAATGAAATGATTACGTGCCCCTGAAATCAACTTTTAATCTCTACCCCCAAAAAGGAAAAAAGAAAAAGAAAAAAAAAAAAAAGCAAAAGGAATGGTGATTCTATGAGATTTGCACTTCCTAGGGTATACTTCTGTTATTGTTTTCAGTATCTGCTCTATTCCATTGAGTAGCCTGGCCCTAGTCAGTACTCAGAGGAAACACTGACATATCTTAAAAATGTGGCTTCAGGACAATAATGACAGCATCTTGAAATTTGAAATCTATTTTGAATCTCTAACAAATATGCCAGGATTAAATTTGAAGTAAAGAGAAACTGATACAAGCTGCATTGATTTTTTTTTTTTTTTAATAAAATATAGTTGTAATTTGAACCTGGCTAAAGTTCCAAAGCTGGCTCTGGCAAAATCATAAACAGTTTTTATTGGTTCCAAACATTTACATTAAAATTAAATAAAATTCAATCCTGGCTTATGGTGAAGTAATATAGTTTGTTTCATGATATGTGGTACTATAAATCTTTAAAATCAGACAACTTCAAAATTTTAATAAAGACATTATACTTTATACACTTCTAAACTTGTTAGTCCTATAACTGAAATACCTGGTTCTGGTTAAATCTATATTTCTATTCATTATGCTGCTTAATTTTATGATCAGATAAAAGCCAAAATGCTTTTTGTTTTCCTTATTGGCAAAATAATTCAGTTTTTTTTCTAAAAAAGTACAATCCATTCACCCTGTATTATTTAATAACTCAATGACCTTGCAAATCTCTTCTCTTTAGAAGTGATATATTTTTACTTATGCTTTGTGAAAAATGGATATTCTTCATTAGTAAAATTAATCACAAAAGTGCATTAATGCAATAACAAATTTGACCTGATTTTTAGAAATATGGGATACTTCTGAGTAAATGTCTCAAGAAATGTGAGTCAATTGAACATGCTCACCTTGGCAAGGGTTTTAATAATACAATTTTCTCCTCTGCTCCCTTCAAAGCTCTACTTCTCCTGCTATTAAATTATACTTTTGGCTCATTGAAATGTTTATGAATCAGCATCACTTTAAGTCAATCTATTTCACTGGCATTAGTTTTAAATATAGACTTTCAGTGAGTAGAAAAATAATAGTTGAATGTGAATCAAAAGTTTCAAATATAAATTATTAATTCTATCTCTTTTACAATCTATCGTTTTTCCTCTTGAGTCCTTGATGGTTTCAAGAGTGATAAAATAGTCATATTTTTAAGTGTCCTAGTGTAGGAAAAAATAATACATTTATTTAAGATTTCTAAATACATAATGGATAAGGTCAAAACAAGTAATCCTTAGCTTTTGAGTATTTAAGTGTAGAATAACTCATTTCTGTTCATCGGAAAACAGAGCATATATTTTTTAGAGAAAAAAAATCTTAAATAAATTTTATGAGAATAGTTTAAATAACAACTGGAAATGTATATATGCTAATAAAATCATTGCATACTTGTCAGACTTATTTATTTTTAAATTCTCAGATTATTGATATTTTTTTTACCGGAATTGTATATGTAGAGAGTTTTCTTTCAAAATAAACAGAGTTCAGGACAGTAATAGTGGTTAAAGATTCTACAAGTCCTATCATAGAATATTGATGAGCCATGGTCAAGTTTCAATTTAAAAAAATTACCTTCCTAAACTCCCCATCTGCTTTTTATTTCCCTTACCTTGTTTTAGTTAATTAGCTTCTTATAGTTTGCATTATAGTATCAGTGTACCAAAAACTAAAGTTACCCCTTTATCATACCTACTTGCAAGAGATTTTCTTTTAAAATGTTTTGAGATTTATTATAATGAACGTTAGCACAATGAAACATTTTTTACAATAATTTCATTAGTTCAGTTATTTCCAAGTGAATTTGCTGACGCTCCAGTGTACATATTACATTAAGACAACACACTCAAATTTCCATCTGTGAACTGCCTGGATATATGCCATCTCCTTTCAAGTCTTTGTGTCAGGAGCGAGTTTATTAAAGAGAGCATTGGCAGTGAGGGTGAGGGATAACACTTCTGTCATTAACTTTATTATTTTTTATTCTACCCACCTTCATCTTCTCCATACTTGTCCTCAAATTCTCTGTGAAATTTGGTTGTAGGAACCCAAAACTGTAAGGTTTCATTCATTATAACCTTAATTAGATGGGCTGATATAGTTTATCAATATTCGTTCTCATCATTGTTTCTATCATACTACCTTTCTCCAGGCATTAAAATTATAATGACCGTCTGTATAGACTAAGGTATGCTATTAGTTTTACATCTAGATATGAATTTATTTTTCCTTTACTTATGAATTATAGTTTAATTGGTAATAAAACTTTAAAGAGAAAGTAATATTTGCTCAGCAAATCTCATATGTTCCTGAATTTTACTTTTGCTTATGAGATACTCACTCTCAATCTAATTGTTATTCCATGATAGGTAGTATATTTGCCCCTTTGTTAGCTTTTAGGATGTTTCTTTGTGGACTGTGGTTTGAGTCTAAGTCTAGGTGTAGAAGGATTTTTATTTTTCCTATTCAATATTTGTCTTTTCAATCTGAGAATTTACTTCTTTTTCTTTAAGTACATGTTCAGCTTAATTTTGCCTTTCAAATTTGGTCTTTTATCTATCCAGAATTGATATTCTTATAGGATGTGATGTATGTAACTGATTTTAGGTCTTTTCATTTGCTCTTTTCCCAAAAGAACACCAACTGTTTCTTGTACTTTGCTGAAGGCCCAACTCTCATTGTTCTACAAGACCAGGTCTGTCATAATTAAGTTTCCATATTTGTATAGGTCTATTTCTGTGCTTTCTGCTGTTTCATATGTCAATGTATTTGTTACCAATTCCACACTGTCAATTATCATAGCTATAATTTTGACATGGTAGTTCTCTTCAGCTTGTGTTCCCTTTTAAAACATTTCTAGGATATTCTTAACCATTTGCTCTTTTTAAAAAAATAAAATCAGGTTGTCATTTTCCAGGAAGACTGTCAGAATTTTTATTAAACTCACATGGAATTTGTTGATTAATTTTAAGAGAATTAGCAACTTCTTTTTTTGTGGTGAATCTTCCTGTGATCTTCTCCGTTAAAATATTTTGGTCGAATTGTATTCTACTCTCCATTGACTGTTCAAATATCCCCTCCCAGAATACTTTAGTCTAGGTATCTATTGTGTTCTTTACAACTGTATTTTGCTTTCTTGTTTTCCTTGTCTCTCCTCTTTTTCCCTCTACTTTGGGAGTATTTCTCAAGTTTTTCTTTTGTATTACCATAGGATCTTTAGCAATAGCAATTCAGTGTTTTACTTCTTGAAGAACTATTCGGACTTGGTGGTTGAAAAGAAGGAAATTACACAGTCTTCCGCATTTCTACTCATGCCACACTATCTATTCTTCCACCTCCGAGCTACGGCAGGTGCATATATATATACAAGGCTTGCCCAGTCACTATTGCAGAGCCAGGATTCCAACCCGCCATACCCTGTTTTCCCAAGATACATATTTCTCCTACTCTCTGATCCCTCTTCCAGAATATTTTATTCTCTGTATTATGTTGAAAACTACAATTCTCTCTATGGATTGTTACTACGGCTTTAATGCTTTGGTTCCGATTATAGCATTTCACTTTGCAGGGATGATGCTTTTTGAGATGCATTGTATTATTCTATTTTTCTTTTCAGTTAATAGTAGAATATATAATGCATTTGCTTCCAAATTCCTAATGTAATGGATGTAAGAAACATCTATATTTCTTTTAAGAAAAGATTTACTCTAGATGTATTCTACTTTTCTCAGTATTTTGCTCTTTGACTTAATCATTTAAGGATATTTGATGGAAAGAAAATGATCCCTCATTAAAGAAATAGTTTGTATTTCTCTTATATATGACAAGCTGCACAAGACTCTGCGGGATAGGCCAATGACCAAAAATAGATCTTTCTCTTGCTCCTAAAGGATCATAAACATTGTGAGAGAGAGAAAGAGTGTAAGATGGGGGTATTCCCCTTGATAGATATGAAATAATACTCAGATAAGCAGTCTAAAGGAAAGAGCATTTGAACAAGGACTCATTATTTGAGACCCAAAATACCTTCTTGAAAAAGTGATACTGAACCAGTTTAATGCTTTTGTCTTAAATTTATTTATTTAAATAAGCTCCATGTCCAATATAGGGCTTAAACTCATGACCCCAAGATCAAGAGTCGCATGCTTTCCCAAGTGAAACAGCCAGGCATCCCTTACCTGTACAATGCTTTTAAAGACAGACTGAATCTGATCGTTTTTCTGGTTGATATAAAGCCCTTGAATTTCTTAGTCAAAGGCAAGACTTTTTCCTTCTGAAGTTCATCTTCATAACCATAGTTTAGTTAGTAAAAATTCCTCCCAGAATCTGACAATACTTTGTCTGAAGTTTTAGTTTTTAAGGTTGCAAGTTTTCATCGTATTCTGTGTTTCCGTAGATATTTTAGTAGGAAGATTGGAAAGACTGCCCCAAGGGCTACTTGTTGTGTGCCATTGAAATCTAGAAATCCTGAATTATTTATTAAGAAAAAAAAATGTTCAGTATGGCTGCATGCTTAAGCTGCCTTGTTCATGTGAATTTAGAACTTTGTCATTTGGCCGGTTATATCTGATTCATAGATGCATTTACAATCATGTACTAGAAAGCATCATGTCCTGATACCTAATTTGTAAACTCTTTCAATATTTGTTTTAAAATACTATTACTACTGCTACTACTACTAGTACTACTACGTCTACTACTACTACTACTATTACTAGTGATTGCAATAGTTTTGATGTTATCAGCAATGATGAGGATTCTAGCTAATATATCTTATTGACTATGAGACAGGCACTATTTTTTTTTTACCCTACTTACATAATTGATCCACTATCCACACTCTGAAATAGCAGAGACAGATTTAAACAAATACTCATGTTTTGAATCTGTGGATCTACGGAATTTACTATGTTTCATGGATTCTTTTTAGTAGTGAGCTCATTCGTGTGTAAATTACATCATATTTAATTATTATCTATATCACTAATATATATTCAGTGATTCTCCCAGGCAAGCAACTTGCATATGACATAGTCTGTTTCTACCTACATAGAGTTTCCTTTTTCTTAGTCCAGGATATTTTAATTCTAGAAGTTTGGGGAAAGCAAAAGAAGAAGAAGAATGACTATTTGTGGTGAAACTGTGAGTACAAAAGTATGCAATGAATACAGGAAAGCAAAAGACAAAATAATAATAATAATAAAGAATGTTTTGCAATGCGAAGCTAGCTGATACTGTCTGTATTTTCATATATTCCTCATACCATTTGAACTGGTATGAGGCTGTTGGCTGGATTGATTAGCAGCCAAAGCCAATAATTTCTCAAGTTGTCATTATTGTCAGTCTGTGTGCTGTATGTAGGAACTTGTACATATCTAGATATGTACGTTGTGTGTGTGTGTGTGTGTGTGTGTGTGTGCATGTGTGTGTTTTGGGTGCTTTTGACCCTTAGACTTGCCCTTTAGTGAAGAAAATTATTTCTTTCAATTTACCGGTGCTGTCATATTTTCCTAATGTGACCAGTGGCAGTCATCTAGATCTGGAAAATCTAAGCTTGGATAATACTGTGTCAAAAGTAAATAAGAAGTTGCCATCCCCTGATGAGCTCCATGATATTATTTGCAACTGTCCTGAATTCCTGTGGTGTAAAAGGACTCCTATGAAGTAATTTATTGAGTTTTCAGGGGCAGGTATCTGCCTGAAAAGGGGACAAAATGTGGTTCATTAATGTATTTTAGAAACTAGAACATTGCCTGGCTCCCAGTACCTTCTCAATAAATAGTGATTGGTTAAATATTTAAAAATAGATACATATTGATAAGAAAGAAATGAGATAATTTCTGCAATTCAGCCTTGGGAATGAAAAAGTTGAGTGAAAATTTAAAAGCCCAGTGAGAATGTCAAATGGACTGTATTCCTGAACACCCTTGGGAAATTGGGCGAGATGTGCAGAAACAGGTAGGCATGACTTGTTAAGTTGTGCTCCTGTCTGACATGGCATTACTTTGGTGGTTAAAGCTATAAAATCCTGTATGTTGAAGAGAAGTGAGAGTTATAGACATTTAATGCACCAATTCAAGTTTTCACCTTTATTTTAATCAAATGCAGGAGGATATTAAAATTTCATCCTAAGTTTTTCCCATCAAAACATGCAAATTACCCTTTCAGGTCTTTAACTACACTGAGATATAGGACCTAACAGGTTATGAAATGAAACATAATTATGGGCCAAGGACATTTTTCTTTCGAAACCTTTATAATATAAAACTTTAAAATGTTTTATGACTCTTCTATATAGGTAGCAACTAAACTTTTAAAAAGTAAGGTACTTTTTGCAAATTATTGTAAAATTTCCAACTTGGTGAGAGTAAAGATGGACCCCTTGTATTCAAAGGTCAATATTCACATAAACCACTTAATCTCTTTTGCATTATTTTATTCTGTCAGTCCATTTTTATTTCAGATTGAGTTTGCTATTACTACTCTAGATGGATGGATAAACAAATGGCTGTATGAATGATAGAGATAGATGATATATAGATAGATAGATATAGAACATTAATAGACTATTTCTTAATATGAAATAAGGATATTCACTTCTATTATTGTTACAATTTTTCTGTGTTTATGACCCTAAGTTCCTGATATTTGCTTAACTGCCTGAAGGCATCTGTGTGCCAGTTTGGATAAGGTAAGAAAGGGAGGTAAAGAGGGTATGGAATTAAACCCACAAAAATACAAACTACAAGGAATGTTTAGCTTCCTACATGTAAAATAAGACAAGTAAAATATAATATTTAGCTACCCTCACTCTTCCTTCTTTTTCTTAAATTTTTATTCTGATGAGAACAATTAATGTGAGATTTATCCTCCTAATAAATTTTTAAGTGTTTGATACATTATTGACTATAGGTATGATGCTATACAGCAGATCTCTAGCTGTATGTCATGCTTGACTGAGACGTTATGCCTTTTGATTGGTAACTCCCCAGTTCCCCAACCCCCACTCTTGAACCATCATTTCACTCTTTGAAATTCATGAATTTTACTATTTTAGATATCTCATTTGAGTAGAAACATGCAGTGTTTGTCTTTCTGTGACTGACTGATAACATTTAGTGCAATGTTTTCAAGGTTCACCCATATTGTGACATATTGTAGAATGCCTTTTTTTTTCACACTAAGTAGTATTCCATCGTGTGTGTATGTGTGTATGTGCGTGTTCCTCTTCTGTCCTGTCCCCAACCCCCCCAATCTTGAGACAGTCACATTTTATCCAGAGAGCAAAATCATACGGAGAAAGTCTCTTAGGCTTGGCTTTCTTGTTCTACTTAAAGCTTCAGGTGACATGAAAGCTGAATTGAGAATTAGTGAGCATTTCTGAAGGTCCAATAGGACTAGATGACTCCACAGCACAGCCTGGTTGTAGGCAAATGGGCCAGAAAGCTGGATGGTGAACAAAACACTTACTCCAATGTTTATTACTCTCAGCTGTCATGGTTCGGCTGAAATAATCCAGGAAACACTCTAGGCACTTGACTCTGACAAAACATATGGAAGCATCAACTGTACTATTCATAGACTGCAATCAACAATGCCCACAGAACAAACAATACTTCCCTAAACACAAGAAATTGCCAAAGGAAAGAAAAGAAAGAAAGAAAGAAAGAAAAGAGAAGAGAAAAGAAATTGCCTTCAATATCACCTGTTCCAGCAGCAGATCAGAGACAGTTCTGAAAGGATGAGGAGGATACATGAAAAATTGAGAACTTTCATATAAATTAAATCCTGGAATTTTATTAAATTGGGATAAGTTTAAAATAGATTGACAGAAAGATTATTTCCCCTAACAACAGATCGGTATACTGATGGAGATCATCTCAGGTATGGAAAAAAAAAAAAAATCTCTGCAGATTTTTGTTTTAATAAGATTTTAACTTTATTCCTTTAAAGACATCGCTTAAGAAAACTATTAATAGTAAAAGATCATAGACACTCTTTTGATAAAAGTAATCTGATTAATTCAAATACATGTGGTATGTTTGGTTTGGGTTAATAATATTAGTTATCAAATAAAAACATATAACAAACAAAAAAGAAATCCAGAATTATGTAAAGAGAGACTTTATTCAAAAAGACTATTGCAAAAGGAAGCATTCTCCAACCGTAAGATTCACAGTCTCGAAATCAAACAGAAAAAGACTTTATTTTCATAAGGAGAGATAAAGAGGGCTAGAGGGACGTTTGTGCGGAAGGAGGGGCAAGAGAATGTGGGTGAGTAAATGGAATGAGAGTGACAGTTTAACTAGAATTTTGGTCACATGATTCTTGGGATGAACCATTAAAAGAGGATATTCGTTGCCTCAGTAGTCACTCAGGTATAAATAAGCCAAAGTTCAGCGACATATGGGGAGAACAGTAGTCTGACTACAGTTTGATCAAGCAAATCAAGGGTAAGGAATGGGCAATGTGAACTCACAGCAGGATTGATAGATAGATGATAGATAGATAGATAGATAGATAGATGTATGGACATATATGTGTAAATAGGTACCTGTGTGTTTTCTAACTCTGCCAACTGAGAAGACCTCGAAGCAGTGATATCCCAGAAACAACAAACATTCTAACTAATAAATATAATAGGAATGATGGAAATATAAATTGTCTTTAGGCAAACAACACAGTAATAGTTAACGTAGACAAAAATCATCACTAAATGCTAGGATTTGAGGGAAAAATGTACGATAAGAAATAGGATATTTGCACAGTCTTAAATTACCTCCCCATAAGCTAATTATTCACTGTAATACATAAAATAATAGCTATACTGGGAAGAAAGTTGGCAGATACCTCCCTAATCAAATTTGGATAGAATACTTATTTTTAATTCTATTTCAGGTGTAAGTTTTCTATTTCATAAAATCCTAGGGATACATTTCTACCATTATTCATCATTCAAATTTACTTAGAAAACTTTTTCGTTTTCACTTTTATCTTGTTTTTAAGTATTTTCTTAACATTTTTCTTTAACGTTTTCTCACTGTATTGTCATTTTTTTGCATACTGGTAAGAATATTTTAAAACGAGTGTACATTTTTATAATTTTATTTATTAGGCAGAGTGTGATCTATTAGATATTCATAGTACTTTCTCAGAGGCAGGCATCTGACCGAATGCCACCAAATTTTCATGACAATCGCAAAATATGTCAAAATACTGCTGTGCTGACTGCTGTTTTAAGACAGTTGGTAGCTGCATGAAAATGGATGCCAACAGCTTGTCTTTCGGGGAAGTGTTAAGTTTGTGTGTTTAAAAAAAAAAAAAGATGCTAAATATAAAGATGGAAATTTTATCTTTCAGTTATCAGTGAAGATTTAAAATTTGAGCAATTCTGAGGGCAGCTGGGTGGCTCAGTTGATTAAGTGTCTGACCCTGGGTTTCAGGTCAGGTCAGGATCTTAGGGTGGTGAGACTGAGCCCATAGTCAAGTTCCAGACTTTCCAAGCACAGAGTCTGCTTATCTCTCTCCCTCTCCACCTCACATGTGCACTTTCTCTTTTTCTCAAAAAAAAAAAAAAAAAAAAAAAATCTTTAAAAAAATAAAACCTGAGCAAATTCTCTTTTTCATAGAAATATGTGATAAAGAGAAAACCTAATGGTTAAATAATTATAGCTATGTGTTTTCATATTTTTATGTGTATGATGATATACATAGGCAGGAAACATTTCAAAATATTCAAACACATTTTGAAATCCAAGTTGATTGTTTGAGGTTAATTAGATAATACCGTGAATGAATCTGATAGGTTGTTAAAAATGTAACTTATTTTCTTCTTTACATTTGAAAGAAACATAACTTTGTCTCTAGTTCCCTTCTCTATTATTCACTTGCTACAGTTTTGAGAAATGAAAATCTGTGCCCATTGCCAGTTATTTTTTATCATCTTGCCTTTTGGCTTTGGACAATATTGTTTCTTCTTTGAGAATAAGTAAATTTCTTCATTTGGCCAAATTGGTAATGTCTTCCCAGATTATTTCATGAACTATTAGGAGACACCTAATTGGAAAAAAAAATGTTAAATTGTTTTATATAATAAAAAATAAACGATAAAACTTTTAGAGTATTTGTTCTCCTCTCTAGTATATTCTGAGGGAGTAAAAGTAGATATTCTGGGAAAATCTCACCTGATGGAACACAACCAAGATCCTCGCCAATGGGACAGGGGTCCAGCCGGATCCTGTGAGACAGCTCCAGGAGATGGAGGGTAAGAGTCTTTCAGAGCCGATGCCCGGAATAAACATGGGAGGATCCCCAGAGTGCTTTCCTGTCCTCCCCTACTTGGAGAATGTGCAGAATCCTTATCTGGCTCTTGTCCTTTAAAGCTAAGAGATATTGTCATTTAAAACTGAGAGATAATTGTTGTTGTTCACTTGTCTCACTTAATTGCCTGCAGGTAAATCACATCCTACAAGTAGCCCACATCCTAGTCTTTCTCAGAACATGCTGCTTTTTTGGTAACCACAAGAATAAAAATAAAAATTAAAATGCACACGTTAGTTTTATCATTCAATATCAAGAGGGCCAACTGATGACCATAGTCAGGACACTTTACAAAGTGCCTCGAGGATGTTGAATATTCGTATCAGTATTTCAAGACTAAGAGAGGGATATGTAACATAAAAGAAGAAACAAGCCTTGAATCAATTATGTAATCTTCTCAGTAACTTAAAAATATTTAAGGATAATCATGCTTTAATTTACTATTTTCTTACTTCAAGGTCAAGAGTTTTGCCCAATGATGTCCTGCTTCTCCAAATCATCCAAACTTCTGATTTTTTTCTTTATGCAACTGCCTATATTTAAGAAATTATTTAATCCAACATGACTATTTAATCATAAGGTACTTTTTTTTATTATTTAAAAGTCAATCCGTAATGTGTTCTATGTAGTCATTGATATGGCAACATCGAACAACTGTAATATCTTGGCGCAAGGGTAACTCCTCTGCATGATTGCTCTCAGTGAAAAACACTGTCCAAATTAGTAGCCTGTCAAGGATTAACGTCCTCATGACCGCATAAAGTGTTGTTGAAGTCCTTCCCTAATAAATAAGGAAACACCACTGAAAAGTTTAAGAGAGAAATACTATTCCTTTCTAGTGATTT
This sequence comes from Neogale vison, assembly GCF_020171115.1. NCBI lineage: Eukaryota > Metazoa > Chordata > Mammalia > Carnivora > Mustelidae > Neogale > Neogale vison. Next base: position 17,949,030 of record NC_058100.1, read on the forward strand.
TTTTTTAAAAGATTTTTATTTGTGTATTTGACAGAGAGAGATCACAAGTAGGCAGAGAGGCAAGCAGAGAGAGAGGAAGGGAAGCAGGCTCCCTGCTGAGCAGAGAGCCCGATGCGGAACTCGATCCCAGGATCCTGGAATCATGACCTGAGCCGAAGGCAGCGGCTTAACCCACTGAGCCACCCAGGCGCCTCCTTTCTAGTGATTTTTGAATTTCAAGTGGCAAAACTGTAATACCCAAGTCTCTTCTAGTCATGATAAGGCAGGTGAGATATATGCCTGGAATAACACTCTAAACCTGACAGGACTCAGGGTGCCTTCCTTGTCCAAAGTTCACGTTGAAATGAACAGATAGCTTTCTAAGAACTAACCATAGTCAATCAAAGCAAAATGCATTTCTGTAGAGGCAGACCTGCTGTCTATGGAGTAGCCTCATAAGATTACTCTGTTTATTGAACATGGTCAACTGCTCTCAGATCCTCTCTCTTGGGGAATTTAGTGAGAGATAGAGAAGTTAAGTGTAATGACACAAAGAATGAGAAGGCCTTAAGCAGAATCTATTAGGCAATGAAATCAATGCGTAAAGAGGATCCATAATTTAGAGTAGAAAGGAGGTAACAGGATTAGAAGAAAAGCAAAATAACTGGAAAGAGGAGCCACAGATACCTCTGTGGGAAAGAATTGGAAGTCATTATGACCCGAATGATTTTCTGATTCTCTGTAAGACAGCTCTTTTTCATGTCTCCAGGCATGCGTCCTTCAGAAATCTATTAATTTTGAGAATCTGATTGTCCACACCTTGAACCTATTACAATGATAGTACAAACATCTTACAGTAGTGCAGGAAGGTTCACAAATTGTAAGAGCCTATTTAGCCAGAGCGAAGACATCCGGTTAAACAATGACTTTGTTGTTTATGCAGTAAAACTTAAACTGTCCCTGACCCCCTTCCCCCAGGGGACTTACTTAAAACAAGTTTGGGAAACTGGTCCCAGGTAACAAAGCCCAAATACAAGGGTGGGTCAGGCCAGGTGGCGGTATCCAATCAGTGGGGGTGCATACTGTCCCCTAGCTACCAAGAAGTATAAGCCCTGCCCTTTGGGTGCCTTTTGGGTGCCCATTCTGACCAAAGTGATAGGCTAGTTCAAATATCTACTATAGGATAAACTGTAATTCAATTGGTCACTTATGTGTGACCTAGCAGGACTATGCAGCTTTCTCTGTGTGTTACAATCTCATTGTGCATGGCCAGGACCAACCACATGGCCTTTGCCCTTAAAAGCTAGTCTGTAAGGCAGCTCAAATCAATGTTTGTCACATATATGCCTCTATGATAAATATAAGTGAACATATATATAATTTCATAATTGAAAACATCTTAAATGAAACATGTAGAGAATATGATGTTTTGAGTATTTTGTTTTGAAAGATTCTATCCTTTAGGCAAGAAAAGTAATATTGGGAGAAGTTTTCTTGTATTGCATTATTGCCATTTTGCTGATGTAAGTCAAAGGACCATATTGAAACGAATACTTTCAGACAATAGGGAAATCAGTGAATGATGAATTTGCAAAGTCAAGTGTGTCTTGATTTTTATAAAGGAAAATGCCAAAGTCTGTTTTCTTGAGCCTCTGATACATCTACATGTGACTATTTTGGACTTATGCAGACTGATTATTCATTTTACAGCTCTTTGCATATAAGAGCTTAATACTATTATATAATAGGCATCTTAGAATTATACACAAACAGATAAATGTTTACCTAGCCTGATTTCAATGTCGGAGAGTAAGATCTTTCCTTCCCTGACAAAGGAAAAAATCAATCATTTCATAATCATTAGATTTTATGATTAAAAATGCAAAAATCCTAAGGCTGTGGAGAAAGAAAGCAATTAATTTTTTTAAAAGACTTCTTATCTATTTATTTGACAGAGAGAGAGAGGAGAAGGAGAAAGGGAGGGAGAGAGAGGGAGAGAGCAAGCACAAGCAGGGGGAATGGCAGGCAGGGGAGAAGCAACCTCCTTGCTCAGCAAGGACCCAATGTGAGGCTCAATCCAAGGACGCTGGGATCACAACCCGAGCAGAGCTGAAGGCAGTGGCTTATCTGAGCCACCCAGGTGCCCCGGAAAGAAAGCAAGTCAGAACAGAGGACTCAGGCTTTAGTAGGCAGCTTGTGTATGAAAGGGGACAACCATAAGGCAACCTGAATCTTTGAAAATGTGACAGAAAAGTATAATTCATCGAATACTTCGTAATTTGAACTATGCTCTTACTAGTTAACACTTATTAAGTAGTAATACATTTTTTTTTCTTACCAAAGCTGAAAAGATTGCTATGACAATTTTACATATTTGAAAATTGAGGCTTAAAGTAGTTCACCTCTGTGTCCAGGGCCACACAGCGTGTGCATGGCAAAGGGAGGGTTAGAATCCAGGTCTGACCAAGAAGAGAGTATATAATTTTTTAAATTTACTTTTCAAAATCTTTTCATGAAGATTGTAGGACCTAATTTTTAATGGGTGGTCATAAAGAATGTTAACATTAACTGAATATGTATATGTTAAATATTATGCAAATGTCTTTATATAAATTACTTTATTCAAAATAATAGCTGTATCATTTGTTAGAGAAGTGATCATGAATAAATAACAGAGAATTAAAATTGAATAGTTTATGCACAACATGTTTATTTTTCTGTATTAAGGATCCTATAGCATGTAATCCAGCCATAGTGTTTGTTGACCAAGTCCCTGAAAAATCCACAAAAATATCTTTTTTTACAATATAAAGTTTTCTACTCACTGCATAAAAAAGACCACTACCTTGAAAACATTTTAATAGCCACAGACAGAATAATTACAGATTTTTGGTGTCTGGTTTAAGAGGGCTCTCTCTGCCTGCCTCTCTGCCTACGTGTGCTCTCTCTCTCTCTCTCTGTCAAATAAATAAAATCTTAAAAAAAAAAAAAAGTTCAGATTTCTTTTTCCTCCTCCCTGCCATCTTTTGCAAGAGGTATTTATTTTAATAATCTGAAGGTGACTTGAACACTTGCAAATGTCACACCCAAATTCCAGGTATTTGAAGAGAAGGGAAGTGAAGAAAGGGGGAAAGTCTAGATTATGTAAATCTGTCTTTTTAAAAATGTTTTTCTGTAATTCCTAGGTGTTGCTTTCATCCCACATGTTACAACTAAGTCTCATGACTAGCTCCAGATAAAAGGAAACTGGAAAGGTAAATCTTTAGGCTGTACAGTCTAAAGAAGGACGTTAAAGAAGAAAAACGTTAAAAGAGGCTGTGAATTTATTTTTTTGTTGCTAATACAGTGTTGGTTGCAACACTGATTTTAGCTGAATAATCTCCTAACTGGCACAGTTATCAATATTATTAAAGTTTCATATTGAGCTGCACTATATCCCCAGGCCCTCTGTTATATTATTTACATGCATCACTTCTTGAAACTTGACTCCAAGCCTGTTTGGTAAAAAATAGTATTATTCCTTTTATAGATGAGGAAACTTGATGGTAGGTAACTTGCCTAAGGACACAAAGAGCTTATGTGTCAGATGGGATTTAGAACCCAGAACAATTTTATTCCAAAGCCTGGGTTATTCACATTATGGCCCCTGTTTCTTCCAGTGTAAAAAGATAACATTCAACTGTAGTGGACATACTAACTGTGATTCCTTTTATGACTAGTGAATTACCCTATACTCAAATAATTTCTCATTTTAATCAGAACTTCCTATAATCAGATAAATTGAATTTGCCCAAGTATCCAGAATGTATTTTTTATATGATAAAGTCTGTCCTTAAAAAAAAATGAAATTCTACCTAATGTGGAATATATTGTAATTTTTTTAATATATTCAAATCAGTGAAATGGAACTTGTGTTGGTAAGCTACGTGTTTGTTGGTAACTGTTATCACCCAAGGGCCTATATTCAAAATAATTTAATAATTTCATCTTATAAGTTGCAGATTCAAAAATAGTTTTAAAAACTCATCTAAAAACAAGTCAGCATGAATTTTTCCATTCTCATATAGTATCCCTACAGCTGATTATTTTAAGTAACAATGTCAGTAGAATTTTAAGTTTAGTAAAATCATTTTCTCCCAACATGCTGTAAAATCTTTCCATGTTTACATTATAAAATCAACTGACTCAAAATTAGAAACACAGTGTTGCCCATTACTTTTTCTGAGGCTGTTATGAAAACATAATTTGTCATTCCCTTAGAAAATGGTTAAACCAAGACTAAGTAATCTAACAATAATAAAATACCTATTATAGCTGGTGCCTTGCAGATTTTTTTTTTTTAACTACTGCTTTGTGTATGCTGACTGTAACTCAGAATTGAGAGTCCGACCATGACCTTATAGATTTGTTAGGGTAAGTAGATCATATGGGAATATAAACCTTTACTTACATTAGGAAAAATAGTTAGAAGTTAAACCACACACATACATTGGCCTCGTACATTACGTAGCATACAGTTGCCACAAAAAGGGGAACTGAAGGATATTTAGAAAAGTCATTTCATCAATATAACAAAAAGAAAAAGAATATCAATAAATAAATATATCTGTCTCTATGATTGCAATCCTTGATTTTTTTAAAAAGTAAGATTTATTTACTTATTTTAGAAGAGAGAGTTCATGCACATATGTGAGTGGCAGGGGGAGAGGCAGAGGGAAAGGGAGAGAGAACACCTCTAGCAGACTCCCCAACACTGAGCAGGGAGCCTGACTCAGAGCTCTATTTCATGACCCTGAAGTCATAACCTGAACTGAAATCAAAAGTCAGATGCTTAACCAGTTGAACCACCCAGAACCGCTTGATTTTTTTAGTATGAAGAATATCGAAAACTCTGTAGGTATAAACTATCTTCAAAGAATAATACATTAGCTAGCAGTTATTAATCAATAGTTTGCTTCATGAACTATATTTTTTGTTTGTTTTGCTGGTTGGTTTTTTGTTTTGTTTGTTTGTTTTAAGATTTTGTTTATTTATTTGAGAAAGAGAACATGAATGGAGAGGGCAGAGGGGGAGGAAGAAGCTGACTCCTGGCTGAGCAGGGAGGCCAATGTGGGGCTGCATCCCAGGACCCTGAGATCATTACTTGAGCTAAAGGCAGATGCTTAACCTACTGAGCCAACCAGGATCCCCATGAACTATATCCAGACTGCCAGTCTAGATCAGGGACCACCGAAGGTAAATGTCGGACAGAGCCAATATGTTTGTAGCCTTGCTGTCATTGCTCTTGTTGTTTACTGACTGTTCTAGAATGGACTAGCTGAGGGAAGAATTGGCACATTAGGAAATCTACCTGCTCACTCCCCAGGAAAGTTTGAACAGGTAAGCAATACATTCTGACAACTGTATTTTATTTATTTTCTTTCAATACTGGCATATATGAAGAATATCTATGAAGAAAAGTACCCATTCAAGGTGTTTTTTTTTTCCCCAGAAAGACAGGGAGAACAATTAATTTTGTTTCCTAAATGTTTTACTTTTGAAAGAGAATTTTTTTTTTAAGATTTTATTTATTTATTTGACAGACGGAGATCACAAGTAGGCAAAGAAGCAGGCAGAGAGAGAGAGGAGGAAGCAGGCTCCCTGCTGAGCAGAGAGACCGATGCGGGGCTCGATCCCAGGACCCTGGGATCATGACCTGAGCTGAAGGCAGAGAGTTTAACCCACTAAGCCACCCAGGCGCCCCAATGTTTTACTTTTAAAACCCAATTGTGACACCTGCTTGCCTTTCTGCCTGATTGTAGGCTTTCCTGGTTTCCTGCCTTTTTTTCTTTACCTCATTCTTTCTGTTCCTAAATAGTTCACTTTAAAAGTCATGAAGTGGGATCAAGAAAGGTGGGCATCGACTTGCACTTGAGTGGGGGCAGAGCACAGGAGTTGAGAGCCCAGGTGGAATAAGGAGGATGTCCATCCAGTGGATTAGTAAGAGGAGGCAGCAGGCATAGGCAAAAAAAAATGACGCCACTTACTGTATTGGAGTTGGAGTTGTATTGGAGGCACAAGCAGGGAGAGAAGGCCATCTGCCTCGGAGGGATTGTGATGGTGACTAGACCTTAGTTACCTGCATGGGGGACTTGTCAAAAGAGTAAATATATCAAGGATAATGGAAACCACTTTCCCTCTGTCAAAGAACACATGGAAAGTGAAATGCTAGAATGATTTCTAAGATGTTGAGTTAAAGTTAAAGGCATCAGTGCGAAGCTATGGTTTTGATGATCGAGAGACACAAATATGTGGGGAAGAGGGAGGGAGTAAATATTCATCTCAGTCTGCTGAGAGGCTGTAAGAGCTGGAAAGCAACATTTTCCCCAACATAATGAGTATACTTAGGGCCCACAGCTTCCTTTCTAAGCACCATTGTGACCAAAAGGAACCAGAGCTCTGCGGGAAAATTACTGATTTCAAGATTAGGACAAGGAAGATATAAGATAAACCTAGAATAACTTATGCTACTGAAAAGGAAGAACTTTCTCTCAGAAAGATAAAGGGGCATCAAATACAACAGGAGTGGAAGCCAGCTTGAAGGAGCGACTACAGACAATTTGGGGGATAATCTGATCATCAAAATAAATAATGAAGGAAATTAATTGTCATAAATAAATAAACCAGGAACCCATTTTTTTACTGAATATACAAATTCATAAGTTAATTTTCAGATGGGAAAACATATCATTCAGATATGCCAAGGGAAGAGTATAGAGAGGGAATGATGGAATAGATAATCATCATCTGGCAGCCATAATTCATCCATGAATCAGGAATACATATCAAACTACTGGGCAAAAGTTTGGTCAGGAATGAAATAGTCTCAATTACCTCCCTGCAAGATTCTTCTGAAGACAAAAAGTTTACGGTGTCATGGAGAAGCTTGGCAAGGAACACTTTACTCAAGGTATCAAGTTTAATATCATAAACAATGGGACAAATTGAAATAATGTACCACCTGATAGAATGGAATGGGAAGAACACAGCATCACTTGTGTACTCTCACCAAAACTATATAACCTGAATTTTAAAATGAAGACTTTCCAGATAAATGTTTTCTGAGAGACATCCTGCAAAACAATGGGTCTATGATAATAGTGGTCTGGTCCCATTTACGAAAAAGGACATTATTGAGAAAATTGCCGAAGTTCAGATGGAGTCTTTGGATTAGATGGTAGTAGTATACCAATGTTAGTGACCTTATTTAACTCCTGTATTGAGCCTATACAGGAGAATGTCTTTGTAACTTGATATATATTTAACTGTTTAATTGTGAGGAGGCATCATTGAAGCAGCTTACTCTTGAGGGGTTTGAGAACAAAAAAGCTTTTTTGTGATATTCTTGCAATAGTATAAGCTTGTGACTGTATCAAAGTAAAAAGACAAAAAAGTTTTAAGAATTATAACTCCATATAGAACTTGCTTCAATACATTAATTCTGAAAAATTTGACCCACAATTTTCTATACAAGCTTCTCTTGGAACTCAAGGAGAACAGAGTTATTTGAAAATGATTGTATGATAATTGTGTCTTTAGGAGCCTAAGCATAGTTGCAGAAAGCTTCAAAGAAGTTCTCATTTAAAAATAATGTTTAAAATGTGTATTTCTAAATTACTCTAATATTATATCTACCAATTACTGGTACTTATTCCTTTATAGCTTCTAAAATTAATTTATTTTCCCATTACTCTCTTTCTTTTCTTGGCTGAAATCCATGTTTCCATATCTCCTTAGGCGGTTTGAAGAAAAGTAGAGTTCATTGGATTCTCTTTCAAATTTTTTCTCTGCCATCTTGTGGGGCAAGTTTTAAAAGGGTAAATTTGCTTACATAAATTTCAATATAGTTTGTAGCTCAAATTGTAGCAAAGAAGTAAAACACAAAGAAGTTCTTTTTTACATAAGAAAAAAACAATTGATATAAATTAATAAATAATTTAAACTGCTGAGAATCAAAGTTAGTTACATTGTTTAATTAATTAAAATAAACTGTAACACATCCAAGTATTAGCCCCTGTGACCTTAAATAATTCAGGATTGAACCCAAGAAAAATACATGAAAACCTCTGGTAGAAAATATAATTATTTATGTATTATATTGCACTCTTAACTAGAGTTAGTTTGCAATGTGTTTTTGAAGTTGAGTGCTATATTCATGCAAATTGAAAATTACAATGTTTTCCCCTGCCATCAATCCTACCTGTCTCCTAAAAACCACATGACTAATATCATATTGTAACACTCCAATGGAGTGAGCTAACTTACAGCTAACAGTTTGCTCCATTATATCAAATGACTTATTTTGTGTACAGTATGACAAATACATGATTAATTCTCTTTCTGTATGAAAACTTCTCTACTTGTGTGGCTTTGAAAGGAAAGGTGCCTTTGAGGATGAATGAGTGGAGTTCCACAGAGACAAATAGTCTTGAGGGCAACAGGTTAACCCACTCGATCCGTAATGAAGCGGAGCTTCCCTGGAAATTGTCCAAAAAGCAAAGAATCAAAAATAAGGAAGCTTTTAATTTTAGTGTTCAAACCCAGGAAAAATCAATGTTTGCTTTTTATAATATTTTTATATATAAGTGATCTGGAAATGTAATAGTCATCTTACTATAAGGTGTCATATAAATATTTTCAAATTCAAGAAGAAAATCCGGGAAGCATTTGAGAATATAGTTTTTTGTCTTTGGGTTTTGTTTTGTTTTAACCTGTGCTTAAAATATTTTACTACACAGTATTTCCCCTAAATGATCTTAATACATGATGTTAAGGGGAAAAAAAGAAATCTGTGAATCTATTAGCTAGACCTAACAGAGATCTTTACAGATGAGCATATTTGTCATGGAATTTATTAGTGTAACACAAAGAAGCTGTATAATTATATATATTACCATTATTTGGGATGCAATATATACCTTACAAAAATAGACTCAGAGTTTTCTGGGTAATAGAAATCAGAAGAATTTCCATTGGAAAACATTTTAGTGTCATAGGAAAAGTAAAGATTTCAGAGTTGGAGATCGGGTAATAGAATCCTGAAGAATATAACATGCAGAGTAAAGTCAGCCTTTTGTACAAGTAGATTTTTGAGAACTGATTATGGCATATTTGTTAGCCAATGTTATATAAAGCAGTAAGTGTGAAGTTACTTTGTTTCTCTAACTCAAAGATCCCCAGATTCCACACTGACCAACAAATTTCAAGCACCTTTGTGTGAGGAAGAATGTTCTCTCCCTGTTTTATTTGTATGTGGATGTATGAGGATTTTCTCTGCTGTTTGTTTGCTGATTCATTGTCAACTAAAGGAAAAACAGTCTTGGAAAGGGTCCAAAGGCTCCATCTTCTCAATTCTCAGACTAAAACCAAATCTCCTTTTCTACTTTAGTTCAATTCAGAATAAGAAAGACCAGGCTTTTGGCAAATTACCTAATTTCAGGTTTCTCATCTTTAAAATGGCAATCATAAGATTTACTTCTTAGAGAAGTTATAGAATTTAAATAAGATAAAATAAAATAAATTATTTTGCATTTTAAATTGCAGCAATTGTTAAGCTTTATATTTCCTGTTTTTTTTTTAAATAAAGCTTTTGTTAGGCAGTAGTTTGCCTACTCTATAACTGTGATTTATGTGGTTTGAATGAGAATGAATATTCTCTATGCGAATGATAATTATACATGATGCCATTTTTTAGATATACTTTATTCTTTCCTTTCAGCTTCCTTTTTATTTATTTCTTCTAAAACCTTTTCACTTTGGGGGGGTATGACAACTTCCTGTAATGGTCCTCCTTGCTCTGTTCTATCTCAATGATGCAGATTCTTCTGTGGCAAGATGATAGATAGTTGTCAAATGACTATAATAATCTGTACGATAGTCACTGGGAATGAAATTTGATTGCTCCTTAATGAGAAGTGGAGTCTATCTTCTCTCGCCTTCAATCTGGACTGGTTTGTGGCATGCTTTGGCATCATGCACATTCTAGGGCTTGGTCTCAAGATATTCTGAAGGTTCGTGATGCCTGGGTGGTTCAGTTGGTTAGGCATCTGCTTTTGGGTCTGGTCATGATCCCAGAGTTCTGGGATGAAGTCCCACATCGGGCTCCTTGCTCAGTGGGGAGCTGGCTTCTCCTGCTGCATGCCATTCCCCCTGCTTATGCGCGCTCTCTCTCTCTCTCTTTCTCTCTGACATATGAATAAATAAAATCTTTAAAAAAAAAAAAAGGAAAGAAAGAAATCTTGAGGATTCCACCTTTCACCTTTTAATATGGTGAGACCAACTCAAACTGTGAAAAAGTCAGATTAGCCTATTGATAAATGAGATCATGGAGGAATACCAAAGTGTCCAAGCTGTCAGTCAGGTGAAGGTGTTGGAAGGTGAAGGAAACTCCTTGGACCCTCCAAACCCACTTGTGATGTCAGATGACTACAGCTAAATGAGAAAGCCGGCACAGATGAGACAAGAACTGCCTCACTAACCTACAGAGTCGTGAGAAACGATAGATCATTGCTGTTTTAAATCAGTAAGTGTTGGGAGTGAGAACTGAAGCAGCAATGGATGACTGAAATAGGCAGTTAAAGAGAAGGGCAAGAGGAGGAAAGCAAAGCGCTATCCTCTTCCTCTAATACATAAGGATCAGTGTCTTGAGACGGCTTTCCTCTCTCTACTCTCTCGCCAGGAATCACGTTCTGCTTTTTACTGCAACCCCTGAGTAGAAATCATGCTCTTTGGAATTTTGTTGTTGATGTTGTTTGTTTTTTTCCCTTTTCTTTTCTTTTCTTTCTTTCTTTCTTTTTTTTTTTTTTGAAGATTTTATTTATTTGACAGAGGGAAAGAGATCATAAGTAGGCAGAGAGGCAGGAGAGAGAGAGGGGGAAGAGGGCTCCATGCTGAGCAGGGAGCCTGATGGGAGGCTCCATCCCAGGACCCTGAGATCATGACCTGAGCCAAAGGCAGAGGCTTAACCCACTGAGTCACCCAGGCACCCCTTCCCTTTTCTTTCTTTACCTAAACAATTCTTACTTATTCCTCAAAACCTTTTACAACACTTTGTCTAAACAGCTTTATAAGCGTCAGCTCAATTTTTCTAAGTATCCTAATTCCAGTCTCACATTTCACTCTAGGAATGTCACTATGACTTTTTATGGATTACATGCTTATGGCTCTCCACTAGACTGTGAGGCTTAGAAAGGTGTCACGTTATATCTAACTTTTGCCATGAGCACTCATTATGTGTCAATTTAACAAATTCCTAAAATCTTTATGTATGGGAAAACTGTGGTTGTTTTATATAATGTAGATGGATATTACTTTTAGTCTACATGTACACAAATTCATCTAATTACCATAGCTTTCCATGTTCTAAGAATAAAGGAGTTAACTTTACCTAGCACAGTGTCTTGTTCTGTAAGCAATATTTGGTTGCTTTTATTTTCTAATTCACTCTTCATTTTGTTCTTCAAAAGAAAGAAAGAAAGAAACTGCTTTAAATAAGTATTTTAAATAAATGAGCAAGTCAAGGGTATAAAAATGAGATTAAGACAGGTATGACCCTTGCATCCAAAACATATGGTGTGACATACTAGTTTCTTCCAAAAGATGAGCTGGAAATTTGGCTCTAAGATTGTTTGCACTTGGTTTGAAAAGGAATACATTATTCTAAGTGGGCCTTGGGTGATAAAATGATATATGTACTCAGATATCAGGTCTGGGAGAGAAGAGTGGCAAATTTCTAAAAACTATTTCTTTTACTGTTCTTCAGTTTTATCTGATTCTGCCATAGCCAAAGCATGAAGAAGTTAAGGTAATCCTGTGGGAATTTCCTAATTGTCTGATTTAACCCAAAAATGCATTTTAGGTTGCTTAATGAGTATATGGACTTCATACCCTTCAGGCTATGCTCCATAAATACTTTTCTTACTTTGGATTTTTATCAGAATAGACATAGTGAGTTTTTTGGAATACATACACTTGGATTGTAGATATTTTTTCCTTGCCGTTCAGTTTATGCCAATATAAATATCACATTGTAGACATTAGAAAAAAAAAATGTGTTCATGGAGTATGACCGTGGTAATAAAGGACCAGAAAGTCTTGAGAGATTTGGAGATTATAACTCAGGAAATAAAATACAAGAAATCTCATACAATTCTCACATATTTGATAAAACTTTAGGTAGAAGATGCATTAAACTTGTGTTGTCTGTTCCCAAAAGGTAGAACTTGGAGCTACCATTTGAAGTTATAAGTGATATTTCAGCCTGACACTGAAAGACATTTCTGACATTTGAGACTATGTAAATATGATAAAGACTATGTCAGATTACCTCAGTGGTTTACTCACATTCAGAAAAGTATGCATTTGCAACAAATTTTTCACCAATGAAGGCAAATGGAACAACTACACGTGTGTGTGTGTGTGTGTGTGTGTGTGTGTGTGTCTAATTGTGGATGGTAGCCCATCAATATTTGCCAACTCTGTTTTCTGGGAAATGACTGGTCTTATGCTCATTTTAATTTTTTTAAATATTCATACTTTTTAAAAAAAATATTTATTTATTTGAGAGAGGAGAGAGTGTGTGTGAGCACACATGAGTATCAGGAACAGCAGAGAGAGAACATCTCAAGCAGATGCTGTGCTGAGTTCCCAGCCCAAGGTAGGGCTTGATCTCATGACCTACGAGATCATGACCTAAGCTGAAACCATGAGTCAGACACTTAATAGACTGAGTCACCCAGGTGCACCTACAATGTTCATTCTGCATGAATTAATAATGATGTTATTTTTGATGACTGTATTTTTTCCTTCGTTGGCTTAAAAAATTATTCTTGAAGGTAAAATTCTATTACCTTTGTAATAGATAACAATATAATGGTGAAGTTCATGAGGGAATTCAAGCAAACAATAATTAGGATAATTAGCCTATGGGGTCTCTCTAATCCAGAAGTTTTGATTCTCTGATTGAAAACTAATAGCCAGGGATATCTGACTTGCTCAGTTGGAAGAGCATGAAACTCTTGATCTCAGGGTCATGAGTTCAACCCCCATGATGGGTGTAGAGATTATGGAAAAAAATAAAATAAAATACAAATAATTTTCAAAAAATCAAAACAAAATTCATAGCCAATGGAGTTCAATTATGGTGATCTTTCACTGTACCATGATTCTAGATTTATATTTTTAAAATCTTCCAGACAGGTCTTTGTTTTCTTGTCTCACATCTCTCTGTTTTGGACCTACTAAACTCTAAACTCCATATCATAGATTTCACACCCAGTGGCACAGAAATAAATGATTTTTACAACTGAAGATGACTCTCACAATAATAGCATATAATTTACACCTTCAAAGAGGAATTTTAATTTCTTATTTTTTAACAGAAGGAAATAGTTGGAACATAAGATGTATGCATTTACTTTTTTCTGCATCTGATATTAAATTAGTGTCTTAATGACATGCAGCACTTTGGATATTGAACAGATGGCCATATAAACATTATCATCCACAATAAATAATGTAATGGTAGTAAAAATGCCCAGACATTATCTGATATTAATGTCATTTTCATTGTCATTCAATTATGTTTTCATATTTTCAACAATGTTGTTAATATTTCATCAGCTAACATTTGTTTTTATTGTGACTATTATATAACTATTTAAAATTTAACACAAAATAGATTCAAAATACATAGTTCATTAAGTTTTTAATCTATTTATGGCTGTTCGAGTCTAAGAATTTGACCAAGCAAGAGATGTTCATATTAATAACTAATATAAGACTGAAATATATGAGACATCTGTATTCTAACAGGGAAGAGAAAGAGGGAAAGAACAAAGTAAAATCCATTTGCATGTAAAAGAGAAAACACTAGTGTTATTTAAACAATAGTAATATCCTTGCTTCTTGAAAAATCATTTAGAATAATATATCATGCTTCCTTCTAAATGATGTGAAATATGCAATATGCATATGTACCCAATCTCTACTCTTCCTCAAACAACATCACTAATCCTCCAAGGCTCTGTCTCTCTCCAAGTGAACTCAGGTGCAGATTCAGAATACCCCTCACCTTAGTGTTTTAAGCAGCCAATATCAGTCCATGAGAATTGGCACTCAAGTTAAAATCAATTTGTTTTTCTATTTGCTCTTCCACATAGATCATGAGAAGCTGGAAAATTCATACGGAACACTAACATAAATTTAGGAAACGGCCCAAAGTTTGGATGGTGAAGTTGTCTACACACTACAATAGGTAGATTTCTGAGGTTTAAAACTACCCATTAGCCTAGGACATCTAATCTATGAGGATGAGGGATATTCTTTTGCTCAGTCTTTTGTTCACTAAAAACCCATCATTGAAAACATTTAAGAAAATCCATGCCATTTCTAACCAGTCTGTGGTAAAACCTGTTTAGGTTTTCTACAAGTAATTTACCTATCATAGGTGTTGTGGGTAGTAGGAAAACAGAAGGTAACTGTCTTTAGAGAGCTTAGAATTTTCTCTTAATGCCAATCAAATGCAAGTCCTTTAAAACATCACTGTAAATAAGACAAACAATATTCTTTCTCATGGATCTTACATTTTAGCTGGGGGCAATACACAACAAACTAACAAATAAATGAGATAGTTTTACATGGGAAAAAGTATTCCCATGGAAATTCAACAAAATAATGGAACAGAGAGCAAGTGGGGATGGGGTACCATTTGGAAGCCATGGAAGTCCTCTTTGAGAGCTAAGAGATAGATGACAAACAGGAAGGAATTAGGACATGACATTAATGCCAATGCCATTTTCATTCTATTAGGTCTGCTGTGTCCGATTTTATCATTAACGTTATGGTGTAACCACATTCACGGAAGGGAATGAAAGAAAAATCCAGGGAAAGAAAATAATAAATACAAAAGCTGTCAGGAAGGAATAACCTAATTTATGCTTTTGCAGAATATGTGATTAATATTAATCAGCATATACAAAAGTTTTCAACCGCCTACAATTTATACACAGAGTGTTTACTTCAGGTAGAACACATTCATGACCAAATGGAGTATAATCCACTGCATATAGACTACTCACGTGTTGCTATTTGTTTTTCTCAATGTAACAATTCAAACAATTATCACTAGGGGTAGATATTGCCTCAGTTAGCACACTCATTTGAGTATCTATCATAACTCTCTCTCCCTTCGTTGGGACAAAATTTTACTTTTTCCCTGGAATGTCGAAAGTTTAAACTTAGTTCAGGGTTATTAAGTAACTCTTAATTGTGCACTATTTTCAGCAAACAAACTGAAAACATTGGAGAAATTTATTTATAATTGCTACAATTATTTTCTGAAGCAGTGGTAGGCAAACCACCGTTTACAGGTCAAGTCTGATCTCTGCCTGTTTTGGTACATAAAGTTTAACTGGAACACAGTCATGATGTTCATTTACATATTGTCTGTGGACGTTCACTTACATATTGTCTATGGCTACTTTGGTGCTGCAACAGGGAGTTGAGCAGTTGCAACAGAGATCACATGGCCTGAACTCTAAAATATTCACTATTTGGTCTTCCACAGAAAATGTTTCCAAACACCTTGTAGGAAGTTTTTCAGTAATGTTAAAGGCCATTTATTTTATTATTATTTTATTTTTTATTTTTTTCTTTCTTTTTTTTAACTTAATATATAATGTATTATTAGCCTCAGGGGTACAGGTCTGTAAATCGTCAGGTTTACACACTTCACAGCACTCACCATAGCACATACCCTCCCCAATGTCCATAACCACACCACCCTTTCCCTACCCCCCTCTCCCCATTTGTTTTGTGAGATTTAGAGTCTCTTATGGTTTGTCTCTCTCCCGATCCCATCTTGTTTCATTTATTCTTTTCCTACCCTCCAAACACCCCACGTTGCATCTTCACTTCCTCATATCAGGGAGATTATATGATAGTTGTCTTTCTCTGATTGACTTATTTCGCTAAGTTTAATATCCTCTAGTTCCATCCACGTCATCGCAAATGGCAAGATTTCATTTATTTTGATGGTTGCATAGTATTCCATTGCATATACATATACCACCTCTTCTTTATCCACTCATCTGTTGATGGATGTCAAGGTTCTTTCCATAGTTTGGCTATTTGTGGACATTACTTTTATAAACATTCGGGTGCACGTGTCCCTTCAGATCACTATATTTGTATCTGTAGGGTAAGTACCCAGTAGTGCAATTGCTGGGTTATAGGGTAGCTCTATTTGCAACTTTTTGAGGATCCTCCATGCTGTTTTCCAGAGTGGTTGCACCAGCTTGCATTCCCACCAACAGTGTAAGAGGGTTCCCCTTTCTCCACATCCTCGCCAGCATCTGTCATTTCCTGACTTAATATCAGCCATTCTGACTGGTGTGAGGTGGTATCTCGTGGTTTTGATTTGTATTTCCCTGATGCCGAGTGATGTGGAGCACTTTTTCATGTGTCTGTTGGCCATCTGGATGTCTTCTTTGCAGAAACGTCTGTTCGTGTCCTCTGCCCACTTCTTAATTGGATTATTTGTTCTTTGGGTGTTGAGTTTGCTAAGTTCTTTATAGATTTTGGACACTAGCCCTTTACCTGATATGTCGTTTGCAAATATCTTCTCCCATTCTGTCAGTTGTCTTTTGGTTTTGTTAACTGTTTCCTTTGCTGTATAAAAACTTTTGATCTTGATGAAGTCCCAGTAGTTCATTTTTGCCCTTGCTTCCCTTGCCTTTGTCGATGTTCCTAGGAAGAAGTTGCTGCCACTGAGGTCGAAGAGGTTGCTGCCTGTGTTCTGTTGGAGGCCATTTAAAACACCAATGTGTTTTATCAAATTTTAGTGATAATTTCATTTCTAGTTCTTATTTTTATCTGTCCATTCTGTAAATTTCACCTGAGCCAATTTAATTAATTCTAATTTCAGTTCTAGAGAAATATAACTCTTTTTATTTTTTTTTAAACATTTCTTTTTGTTTTCTAGACCAAAGTGCTGTTTTCTTCACCAGTGGACCAGTTTTTCTTTTCTCCTTTCTCCTTTTCCTTTTCCTTCCTTCCTTCTTTCTTCCTTCCCTCTGATTAGAAATACTTCTCTCTCTCTCTCCATCCTTCCTCTAGAATATTATTATAAAATATTACTTGAATTTATATACAGAGTATTCCACAGGCAACATTTTTGCTGTCAACATGGAAGAGAAGCTGTCACTAAATAAAAATTACCCTAGTTCTCCTGGCTAGAAACTAGAAACCTTACTAAATTGAGATTCATCCATCCATGGTCAGGACTTGTTGTTGAATAGCTTAAAGTGGAATTTGAGTGTGATTTGTTTCATTAAATAACTCCTGAGAACCCGATAAGCAAATGCATATATATGTTAAATTATTACTATTATTATTTTGAAAACCACATTAAGGGTTTCAACACAGGAAAGACTGATACTTGGGAACAATTGTCAGAATTGGGATTAACATCTTGATTTATCACTGTACTTTAACTCACTAATTACAGAAGCTTGGCCACTTGAAAGTCAGCAAATAGAAGTCAAAACCTTATATTTAAATTTCAAATTATTGCATTTACAAATGGGATGGACTTGGACAAATCATTTACTCTTTCTTTGTTTAAACTCTTTCTGTTATAGTTAAACTTACTTTGCTAATTATTTTAGCTAATTAATACCAACATGATAGGCACTTCATGGGTATGATAGGCATATCAGAAGATAAGCATTTTGTGGAAAAAATTGAAGGTCAAGAGAATTCTTCCCACTTTTCCTTCCATTTGTGACCTTGAGCACATTATGCTAAATGAGGTAAGTCAGACAGAGAAAGACAAGTACTGTATAATATCACCCATATGTGCAACCTAAAAAAGTCAAACTCGTAGAAAATAGTAAAATGGTGGTTACCAGGGATTAAGGAATGGAGGGATATGTTTGATGTTGTCTAAGGGTACAAACTTGCAATGAATAATAAATAAAGCATGGACATTTAATGCATAGTATAGTGACTATAGACAATGGTATTGTTCTATAATTGTGTAATATGACAAATATTTCTATAATAGTAATCATATTATAACATATACATTTATCCAAGTAATATGTTGTACACTTTAAATTTACATAATGTTAAATGTCAGACATAGTCCTTAAAAACAGAATTTTGACACACAAGAAAAAATATACTAATTATTTTGCAAGGTATTTACAAATATATTAACAATGTTATAAATGCTTCAAACCAGGTACAAGCAAAAGGCATAAATGGTCAGTGAAATGAGAAAACACTTATATACAATTGAAAGTTCATGGAATTTGTGTCAGCTATTATAAAATTAATATTTCAATGATAACTAATGATAGTATACAAAGTACTTAGGCCTACAGTAACTTTTTTCATTCATTCATTTATTCAGCAATTATTTACTGAGCAACTTTTATATGTAGCCTCCATGCTTGTTCATGCATCAACAGGGGCAAACCAGAGTATATGCTAGTAACTTTAATAGAGTTTGCTATTGAATTGCAGGACTAGTCAATAAAGAAATAAAACCAGAAAGAACAACATGCAATGAGTAGAAATGTAGCTAAGAAGGAAACCACAGGAGGAAAAAATAAAAAACATGGCAAGTTGGACATACATCTATTCAAATTATTTTTGGTGCATCCCTTATTTTAAGAAATTAATTTTTTTAAAAGATTTTACCTATTTTTTTGAGAGAGAGAGTGAGTGAACACAAGCAGGGAAGAAACAGAAGGAGAGGAAGAAAGAGAATCCATGCTGAGGGTGGAGCCCGCGGTGGGGCTCTATCGCAGAATCCTGAGATCATGACCTGAGAGGAAGACAGCCGCTTAACCACCTGAGCCACCAGGTGTCCCAGAAATTGAATTTCTTCTATTGCATTTGCTCATCCATTACAATCTCACCACAGAAACAAAAGTACATTTTTTTTTAATATTTTGAAAAAAACAGACCATTCCCCCCACCTCTTGAAATGCATTTGTAATTTATTGACTTATTTATTGCTGGAACTTTTATCTTGTTGATTACTATAGAAGCATTTCTTTTGAAATGGAGAATCACAGTAGTTATTTTAAATTGTGTGTCTCTGACTGTTTTGAAAATTTGAACACTTATAGTCATTAATTTAAGAGAGAAACATTGCACTCCTACGATGCTCCCATGTTGGTGACATAGCCCTGGACAGTTGTGCATGGCCCTTGCTTTTCCTGGAGCAAACATTAGGGTAAGTGATAGAAAAAAGTACACCAATAAACTCAACACAATTTTGAGATGCTTTCAGATAATAGATATAAAATGCAGAGAGATGAGAGTGATTGAGACTTGGTGTGGGCATCATATTTTCGATAGCGAAGGTTCAAGGAAATTATTTCTGAGATGAGAATATAGAAGAGATTTTTTTCCTTTTTTTAAAAAGATTTTATTTGACAGAGAGAGAGACACACACACACAGAGGGAACTCAAGCAGGTAGAGTGGGAGAAGGAGAAGCAGGCTTCCTGCTGAACAGGGAGACCTATGCGGGGCTCAATCCCAGGACTCTAGGATCATGATCTGAGCCAAAGGCAAATGCTTAACAGACTGAGCCACCCAGGATCCCAAGAACAGACGCTTCATCGGGTAAATGAATCTATCTGTGGACAAGTCAGAGGAGACAGTACTCAAATGTAAATAAATAAATAAATAAATAAATAATAAAAAAATTGGGTGACGATTTCAAGATAAGAATCAATTTGACATGTTTTATGGGCACCTGGGTGGCTTTGTTGGTCAAGGTCTGCCTTCAGCTCAGGTCAGGATCCTAGGATCCTGGGATCGAGTCCCATGTCAAGCTTCTTGTGTCTCTCTCTCCCTTTGCCCCACCCAATAAATAATCAATTTGACATGTTTTGCAAATGGAGGAGGGGAGTCAAAATGGTTGAACAATAGTGTGTAAAGGAGAAGGTGACGATGACTGTCACAAGAGATCTGCCAAGGGACTGATCATTGCCAGCTCTGGATTCCATGGTAAAAGATTTAAGCTTTATTTTAAATGGCATAATAGGCTACTATAAAGTTTCTAAAGCACTTTATTTGCTTCACACAGAAAATATTTGAGGAGGACAAAAGTAGACACTCTTTAGGAGGGCATTGTATTAGGTAAGGGATGAGGATCTCTTGGATTGAAGCAGTAGTAAAACATGCAGAAATATGGAATTTGGGTAGGTTGTTAATATAGAGTTGGCAGGATATTATCACAGATTGGATGTAAAAGAGAGGGGCACTGGAAGGATTCAATGACTGCTAATGTTATTCTATCACCAAAGGGATAATAATGCCATCTACTGAGAAGCTGAAGATTGTAAACAAACAAACAAACAAACAGGTTTTGATACAGGACATCTGCCTACTTAGAGAACATAGCATTTGGATTTTCAAAGCTAGAATTCACAGATAGAAAGGGAGGCAGAAATTATTTGGGACTTAAAAATATACAGACACTAATAATTAGGATCAAAGTTCTATGAGATTGTGAAGATTAGGAAGAGAGAACATCCCAGGAATAAATCTTGAGACATTCCCACATTTTGAGGTTAGAAGAAGAGCAGGAGCCACTTTAAGGAGCAGCAAGAATGTGTGACCAGAGGAATGAAGATAAAGAGAGGATAGTGCCGCAGAAATCAAAAGAAAAAGTATTTTTTAAAAGATTTTATTTATTGGGGGCGCCTGGGTGGCTCAGGAGGTTAAAGCCTCTGCCTTCGGCTCAGGTCATGATCCCGGCGTCCTGGGATCGAGCCCCGCATCGGGCTCTCTGCTCAGCAGGGAGCCTGCTTCCTCCTCTCTCTCTGCCTGCCTCTCTGCCTACTTGTGATCTCTGTCTGTCAAATAAATAAAATCTTTAAAAAAAAAAAAGATTTTATTTATTTGACAGACAGAGATCACAAGTAGGCAGAGAGGCAGGCAGAGAGAGAGGAGGAAGCAGTCTTCCTGCTGAGCAGAGAGCCCGATGCGGGGATCGATCCCAGACCTGAGCTGAAGGCAGAGGCTTTAACCCACTGAGCCACCCAGGTGCCCAGGAAAAAGTATTTTAAGAAGGAAGAAATCAATTGTGTCAAGTATGATCTTCTGAAAGAAGTACCCTCCTTTGGAAGGACCCTTGGATTTGGAAACGTGGAGTTTAAGTAACAAAAGTATCAAGGAAGTGAAAGGGACACAAACCTAGTTGGAGAAGGTAGAAGAGTTAATGAGAGGGCAGGAGGAGGAGGAGGCAGGAAATATAGGGGACTCTTTAAAAAATACAAATATCTTAATTTCGGAATCCTGACCTTGTCAATACCTCCCTTTATACATTGTATATAATGTGTGTGTGTATATATATACACATATTATATATATATATAATGTACATAATGTACATATGATGGATGTTTAGTATACGACTTGCCTTTTTAAAAAATATTTTCTTTATTTATTTGTCAGAGAGAGAGAGCACCAGCAGGAAGAGGGAGGAGCAAGCTCCCTACGGAGCAAGAAGCCCATGTGGGACTCAATCCCGGGACCCTGGGTTCATGACCTGAGCTGAAGGTAGATGCGGAAACGACTGAGCCACCCAGGCATCCCAGCAACTGGCCATTATTTATGAATGTGTTGACTGTAAGCCAGAATTAGTAAGTATCTACTTTTAAATATTGATGGCAGGCAGGGTTAGTTAATTAACCCTAAGGGGAAAGAAAAATGTCACCCCATTTTGGTATGTTCTCTGCTAACATATCTTTCCATCTCGTCATAAGAAGTTTTAGTTCTCAAAGTTTATTTTATAAAGCACGATTAAAAGTACATTAAATAGTTTTCTTAATTTTAGATTTCAATTCCATGGTCATAAGAACATGGAAAAGTATTTAAAAGAGCTACAATGATTCACAATTTATCGAGTATTAAATTAAAATATGCAAGTTGATATATTAAAGCTAGATTTACACAGTAAGCTTGTAATAGTGCCTGGATCATTGATTCCTTTAGAAGTGATTATGACTTGCATTTATCATGATACTCAGAACATGAAATGCAAAAGCTAGAAATACAGTTTTCAAATGTAAATAAAAATAAAACATTGATTGTAAGTGATATAAGTACTCCTCAAGTGTTTAAGGAGATTTATAACTTTGAAATACAAATTTATAGAAGTCTCTATTAGCTGTATGATTTGTACTAATCCTATCAATTTCAGCTTTTTAAAATAATCAGAACTATGGTACTGTGCTTTATTTCATTAGCATTATAGTGGAAGAAATGTATAACCTTTTTTTATATCACAAAGGAATGGATTTATGGCATGATTACAGCTGTTTTCAAATCAAACATTTCACTTTAATATTTGTAGTAAAAAAAAAGAAAAAAAGGAATTCCTCTTTGCCTTTGATAGATTTCCCATCCTGCTCTATCTACAAAATAAATCATCGATGTTTTGATATTGAAACCCTCTAAAAAGTAATCCAGAACATTTGAAAAATGTTAGCATAATGTTACTAATTTGTTTTTCTTCCTATTAATGACAAAAGCTATGTAATGATTGTGTAATATACACCCTAGACTACAACCTGTAAATCAAGTTTAATCCTTATAAATTATGCTGCTTCTTTTATGCCAGTGTAGTTAAGAAATCCCCAACATGTCCATTATAAATCTTTATCTTTGGGTTTTTATATGCCATAAAATTGTGTTCAAACACAGTTTAAAAGGTTACAGTTTGGGAAAATACACCTTTTAAGAACATAGAGAAAAAGATTTCAAAGAGATCATTTTTTATAATGGCCTCACTATTAACAGGTTTTTATTTATTTAACTATTTAAATAAAATATTGAAAACAGTATTAAAATATATGTTGTCAAAAACTGTGAAATGTCTTTAGGTATACCCTTCTTACACAGTGTATGTCAGGAACATGAATCTGGGTCAGAGTAAAGAGTTTAATATACCTATAGCACAATTAATAGTCAAAGTAACATTGCAGTATATGTTTTCCCATTCTGGCAATCTGGAAGACCAATATTATGAAAACCAGATGGATAAATTTCCTACACTCATGGTGGGTTCACTCCATAGGTGAGGGCTGGAGAATATGAATTCCCTATGTTTGTAAAGGGAAGAGATCATTTTCTCCCTTCCTCTTCAGAGAAAGTTTTATTGGAAAGGAAATTAATGCCCTAAACTACTTGCCTATCTGGGAGTGTAAACTTCGGCTCTTGGAGAGATAGGAAAAATCTTTATTGGATGGGAGCAATATCTCAACCACTAGGCTGCAGATCTAGTCCTCATAGTATATGAAAAGTCAAATTTTTCTAGAGGCAGAGAAAGCAAACATTCTTAATCTTTCTACAGAGTATACATTTTCATTACTCAGGAGACAGATGCTTTTATAAGAACACTGAGAAAGCCAAGAAATGTTATTTCCCCACATATATAAATTATAAAATTTTATCTTAATGATTATTTTGTAATAGCAAAAATTGTCCCCAAATTTTAAAGGAAGCCTCAATATTTTTTCAATAAAAATTGATTATTTTAAACATACATTATTATTCTAAATGCATGGTATAGCAATTATGCACATTATATGATTTTTCTTGGTTTAATTTAGTTTATAAAGAGTTATAGAAGAGAATTTTCATTTTAGGCAACAAATATTTATTTTAATTTTACCACCATTCAGTTAGATGCAAACTAATCAATTTATTTATTTTTAATATATACTTGATGGAGGTATAACTGATAATCAAAGAACCACACATATTTAATATATGCAATCTGATGATTTTAGAGATATGCAAGCATCTGTAAACATGATCAGCACAGGCAAGGTAATGGACAAATTTGACATTTCCAGAGTTTCCTTGTGTTCCTTTTATGTATTTATTTTTTGGTGGTAAGAGTACCTAATAGGAGATCTTGAAGTCTAGTTTCAGTTATGCTAGATGAATAAGTTCTAGAGATCTGTTGTGCAATGTAGTGTCTATAGATAAGGCTATGGTATGGTGTATTTAGTGTTTAATTTAGAAAGTACTACTTATTTTACATTGGCATAAATAAATAGATATAAGAAAGCATTGTGATTATATGTACACAATATTTCCTTGAAGATTTCTTTAGAAAGAAATAAAACAATGCTCACAATCAGTGGTAGAAATGAATATATTATATGAAAGTAAATATATATACGAACAGCATAATCATTTTATTCCAATCCTTCCTATTATGGATATTGTGTATTATCATTCTATATCTACATTTAAGTTTATGTCTACATTAAGACAAGGTATGGTCATTATGTCCTATTCAATATATATTCCATTTTGTTCCAACATAGGTAGTAGAGACAACATGTCTAGAGTCAGCAACTAGGATGTTGAGGTCCTGATTCACCAGGCTTTCTAATTCTGCAACAATTTGCACTGGGCAGAGGCAGCAGTTACTTTTTAGCTTCATTCTTAGCTGTTGTTTGAAAGTTTTTAATTAATATATAGACAACAGACATTTTTAAGCCTCTCATATGACTCCTTGATCTATGCGTGCCATTTATTGAATCTCCTCTTACATCAACTCAATTTCATTTGCCTTAACTAAGAACTCTATGTACTATAAGCACCAGTTTGTACTGCCTGTAAGGGGAATACAGTGACTTATATTAATTTTTGAAGAATGGCATATTTTAGCGAATGTATGGTGCAGACAGATATGTCATGTATAAAATCACTAGAGTGTAATTTTTGAGAAATAGCAGTTCACTCTCATAGAGTGTGATTCTGGACGGGGTGCTAATTCTCTCTCATCTTGTTACAAGAATATTCTTTTCATTGGAAGTTATATTCCAAGTGGAAATACATATTCTAGACACTGGCCAAATACTGATCTTCTGTTCTAGATAGGCTTCAATGAATTGAATTAGAAGTCAAGACATTCTTATATACATTTTTAAGGAATCTCAAGGCATTATTTTATATAAACTGATCTAACCACAGAAGAAATCAGAGGACCCAAGGCAGTTCATTGAGATAACATGATTCTTGTTATTTCAAGGATTTGACCTAATGTTGTACTTTTCTGCTCAGAACTGCTTTGACAAACACTTGGGAATCATGTCAAAATATTTGAAGATTATGAGGAAAAAGAGAAGATAAAGATTTGAACTTTGTCTTTCTAGTTGTCTCTTTTCCTCTTATACTTGGTGAATATAATTCAAAGAAATAAAATTAAATCATATTATTAAAAGATTCTGTTTATTTTTTCAGATTATAAAAATGATAAATATTATTTATAGGGAAATTAGAAAAAATAATTATATTAAATTTAGAAAATATGTAAAAGCCCAAAAGGAAAATTAATCAGCTACACCTTAACTACCTAAAAGCATCCATTATTAATAAGATTGCCCTATATATCTATCTCAAATGTACAGACATATGTAAATATATAAATATTAGATATATTTATACATATACTTAATTTGTATATATACATATATAATCTACACTCAGATTATATAACATAATACTGAACTCTATTTGATTATAGCATGACAAAATTGATAACATAATTGTATAATACATTTCATGAAACACTTTCATTTATTTCATCAAAACATTATTTAATTAATTTCTGTGGGTACATACAAATTAATTTAAGTAAATATATTCCATTACTAAATAATTTTCTACCTATGGAATTTTATACAATTAGAAAGTGTTTTTCTTGTTTCTTATTTTTGTTATAAAAAATAACAATAAGATGAGCATTCTTTTATTTAACTAATTACCTGGAACTTAAATTATATTCTTATTTCAAATATTTATAGTTCCTTTATCCAGCGATCTGTATTCTATAAGAAACATTGATAAGTATTGTAACATTGCACTCCAGACAGGTTAAAGTGGTTTACTCTGCTAACATTGGGCTATAAACATGGACATTTATTATACCCTCGTGAACACTGCATCTTATTTTCTAAAACATTTTCTTCATTTGGTAGTTAAAAATGCCATTTAATTTGTGCTACACTGTAATGTAACAATGGATGTCATTCTATGTATACTGTAATATGTTTTTATCAGTGGTAATTTGAACGTTTTTTCCCATATTATTGCCCATTGCAGTTTTTTTGTGGATTTTCTTATCATGAACTTCCAAATAGAAAAATCAGAGTACATTGTTTTTCACAAACTCCTAGAGCATTAATATTGTCTGTCATATCTGTGGAAAAGTCTTTATCAATTTGTTCACATTATTTCACTTGTCATGAAATTTTGATGTGTAAATTTGAAAAAGAATATAGTAAAATATAGTGTAGTTATTGGTGATTTTTTTTAAAAGATTTTATTTATTTATTTGACAGACAGAAATCACAAGTAGGCAGAGAGGCAGGCAGAGAGAGAGAGAGAGGAGGAAGCAGGCTCCCTGCCGAGCAGAGAGCCCGATGCGGGACTTGATCCCAGGACCCTGAGATCATGACCTGAGCCGAAGGCAGTGGCTTAACCCACTGAGCCACCCAGGCGCCCCTGTGATTTATTTTAATTGCTGCTGTGTATGAGTTCCATCTTGTTCCTGAGATCAGACGCATTTTCTATCCACATTCATTACTTATATAACTCATGTTAACAGTGGCTGGGAATCAACATGGCATATCTATATTTAAATACTTTTCCCTTTTTTCTTTTTAGCAAATTTTAAATAATCCTTTTTAAAATAATTTGTGGTACTAGTAGTTTTCTACAAAAATTGTATAGGCTTAAGGGTTTCCTTCACCCCTCACATATCTCTTTCTTTTATTAAACTGTCCATTGTTTTAAGATCCAACTATTTACATAAAGTAGATTTATAACATGTTTTAATATGTTATATGCCAATGCAAATTCTCTTTGTTTTCTTTGACTTTAAAAATCTTTTGGCTATTCTTTTCCTGAGTATTATAGCAGACATTTTTAAACTTTTTTTATGTTCTCAAAATAATATTATGAATTCTATTGAAAATAAGTATCTATAAGTTCTGAAAGAATGACAAGATTCTTTAAAGAATCTTTCTATTCAAAAATAAGATAATTCCCTTATATCTATGTTGTTTTTTTTGTAAACCCATGTATGTTTTAGTACTATGTCTTTCATCACTCTTAAATAATAATTCATAGTACTGATTATATATAGCATCCAAGAAGACCGTTGATAGTGGAATGTGAATTTTGATTCTGAGCACCTTTCTGAATACTGATTAGTTCCTCTTGTTTTTCAGTTCCTCTGATGGGCAGCTATTTTTTGGGGGGATACTAATGGACAATATCAACTGTTAATAATAATGCTAATATCAGCTTCAACTTTCACATATAGACACATTTATATATTTTTCTTTTTTTTCATCTTATTGGTATAATTTACCTTATGAGAATAGGTAAAAGTGGTATTTCTTATGTTGTTAATAAGAAATACCATATAAGTATTCTTCATATTGTTCAAAAATATTACAGTTTACAAGTTTTAAATCAGAAATAGGTTTCTTCTAACTGAAGAGTGATATTGTTTCTTTAAAGTATTCTAATTGTACTGTCATTTGCAAATATCTTCTCCCATTCCGTGGGTTGCCTCTTTGTTTTGTTGACTGTTTCCTTTGCTGTGCAGAAGCTTTTGATTTTGATGAAGTCCCAGAAGTTTATTTTCGCTTTTGTTTCCTTTGCCTTTGGAGACGTATCTTGAAATAAGTTGCTGTGGCTGATATCAAAGAGATTACTGCCTATGCTCTCCTCTAAGATTCCGATGGATTCCTGTCTCACGTTGAGGTCTTTTATCCATTTTGAGTTGATCTTTGTGTACGGTGTAAGAGAATGGTCGAGTTTCATTCTTCTACATATAGCTGTCCAGTTTTCCCAGCACCATTTATTGAAGAGACTGTCTTTTTTCCACTGTAATGCAAGTTGGTGCAGCCTCTTTGGAGAACAGTGTGGAGATTCCTCAAGAAATTAAAAATAGAGCTTCCCTATGACCCTGCAATTGCACTCCTGGGTATTTACCCCAAAGATACAGATGTCGTGAAAAGAAGGGCAATCTGTACCCCAATGTTTATAGCAGCAATGGCCACAGTCGCCAAACTATGGAAAGAACCAAGATGCCCTTCAACGGATGAATGGATAAGGAAGATGTGGTCCATATACACTATGGAGTATTATGCCTCCATCAGAAAGGATGAATACCCAACTTTTGTAGCAACATGGACAGGACTGGAAGAGATTATGCTGAGTGAAATAAGTCAAGCAGAGAGAGTCAATTATCATATGGTTTCACTTATTTGTGGAGCATAACAAATAGCATGGAGGACAAGGGGTGTTAGAGAGGAGTAGGGAATTTGGGTAAATTGGAAGGGGAGGTGAACCATGAGAGACTATGGACTCTGAAAAACAGTCTGAGGGGTTTGAAGTGGCGGGGGGGGTGGGAGGTTGGGGTACCAGGTGGTGGGTATTATGGAGGGCACGGCTTTCATGGAGCACTGGGTGTGGTGAAAAAATAATGAATACTGTTTTTCTGAAAATAAATAAATTGGAAAAAAAATATTTAAAAAAATAAAGTATTCTAATTGTTTACTTCTATTTCTTATGTTTCCATTAACATTCTCTATCTCTCTCTCTATCTCTGTATCTATCCTAACAAATCATATGTATTTTTCTTTTTTTTAAAGATTTTAAAAATTTATTTTAGAGAGAGAAGATGAGCAGGAGGAGAGGCAAAGAGGGAGGGGGAGAAGGAGAGAATCTCAAGTAGACTCTGCACTGAACACAGAGCCCAAAGAAGGGCTGATCTTGAGACCAGAAATCATGACCTGAGACGAAATCAAGGGTCAATTGCTCAACAGACTGAGCCACCCAGGCACCCTGTATTTTTCTTTTAAATCATACTAAACGCACAGGACATTTGTCTGTAAGTTGTGATCCTTGGTGTTTTCTTTCTGAACAATCTCACCTCATTAGGATTAATCATTATTCATATTTTGGGTTGATACTTACTTCAGGGAAGATGCCTGTCATATTCTATATCTCTGCCTTAGAACATCATATATCTCTTCTCTCTATGTACCCTAGTACATAGGGTAGTTATGTGCTATTCAGGTATGTGCTGTTCTGCGATTTCACATTTAGATGTGTTAGTTTTTTAATATATGTCTCCCTCCATCAACCACAAGATGCTTAACCTCGTATTTCTAAAGGCTTTTACTCATTATTTTGTCCTCAGAGACTAGAACAATGTTTGGTCCTTGGGGGCCTCCTCCTCCCTGGGGCCCAGTATAAACCAGATATGACCCGCATCAGGGAAAAGGTCACTGGCTCCTGATGCTATAATGGGGACCCCCACCCCAACCTCCTTCTCTATCTTCCTTTTTCCGTTCCCTCAATAGACTTTTTTTTTCCTAATGTAATGTCCAATGATTCATTAGTTGCATATAACACCCAGTGCTCATCATATCATATGCCCTGCTTATTGTCCTCAATGAACTTTTTATGCCAACAGTGCTGTTTACATTTTATTCTCTTTTTTATCCTTTTTCACAGAGAAATGGAAGTCTACAAATTTAAAAATGTGTATTGATTAAATAAAACAATGATAAACATCATATTGGCTAACTTGCAAAAATCCCATGGTTCTAATTCATAAGCAATGTGATAATAATTTCATGTCACACTTCTTTCTTTCCTGTATATCCACCATTACATTTTCTTCTGATTATCTCATACTGACAGTAACCACTGCCAATGGCAATGGCTGCAAACAAGAAGGACTTACTTAGCAAGACTATATATTTATATATATATACTGGTAATAATATATAACTGAATGCATAATAAATTGGTAGAAGGGAAAACTTAAAAGCATAATTTTAATCAATAAACATAGAAGGAATAATGGAAATAGAAAATCATCTTTAGGTAGACATTAGTATAAATGAGCATTGCAAGTAAGATTCAATGACAGATATATCACGGTCTTAAAATATCTACTCATGTTCACCTACTCTTGTTCATTAAAGGAAGATTAGTAACTCTATAGAGCAGAAGCTTGGCAGACAGCACATTTATCCAGTGATCAAAGCTAACATCACCAGTAAGATAAATAGACACTCTGTACCTCTGCATGGGATTCACAGAGAAGAAGCTCCACATTATTTGTTTCATTCTTGCTAGAAATGCACAAGCTCAATTTAATCATGAGACAACATCAGACACATCCCACCTAAGAGGCCCTGAGGGGCATTCTACAAAATATCTGGTCAGTATTCTTCAAAAATGTCAGGATCATAAAGAGAAAAACTGATGTAGTGTCACAGATTAGAGGAGACTAAGATGACATGACAACTAAATGCATTGTGGGTCCCAGATTGATTTTTGGACCAGAAAAAGACAGCAAGGAGAAACCAGTGAAATTGAAATGAGTCCTATAGTTAATTAATGATGCTGTATCAATGTAAGTCTCCAGATTTCCATTATTATACTTTGGCTGTGTAAGACATTACCATTAGGAGAAGTGTGGGGAAGAGAAAATGCTTTCTATCTGCAACTCTTCTAAAAGTCAAAATTATTTCAAAAAGTTTTAGTAATTTTATTCATAATGACAATAATAGGTAGTACCTATGAGATTTTCTAAATACCATGACAGTTTTGTGTATTTCTTCCAACATTAACCATTTCATCTTAAGAAATTTATTAGGTGGCTACTATTGTTTTTTAAAGATTTTATTTATTTATTTATTTGATAGGCAAAGATCACAAGTAGGCAGAGAGGCAGGCAGAGAGAGAGAGAGAAGCAGGCTCCCTGCTGAGCAGAGAGTGCGATGTGGGGCTCAGTTCCAAGACCCTGAGATCATGACCTGAGCCAAAGGCAGAGGCTTTAACCACTGATCCACCCAGGCGCCCCTAGGTGGCTACTATTTTTAACTCTACTTAAAATTTGAAGAAATGTGGGTGCCTGGTTAGTTCCATCAGTTCAATCTGACTTTTGATTTCATCTTAGATCTTGATCTCAGGGTCATGAGTTCAAAACCCGTGTTAGGGTCTATTGTGTGCTTAACATCTACTTAGAAAAAAAACAAATTAAGAAATAGGTACAAAGTAATAAATAAATACAGCCAGTGACATGAAGCAATATTTCTAACAGAAGCAAACAGTTGATCTTTCACATTTGTGCTCCTTAGCTACTCTAGCGTGTTTGCCAATAAATTATTTTCTCATGTTACTATGCTTAATATGTTGATTACATCTAATTGAAAATTTAGAAATTTTGAATACTTTTATATTTACCATATTTTTGATAAACTTTATATTTAGAGCTGTCTTTTATTTACAGAAAAAAATTTAGAAGGTAGTGCCAAGATTTCCCATATATCCCACCCAGTTTTCACTATTTTTACATCTTTTAATATTAGTATATTTGTCACATTTAACAATATAATAGTGATACATTATTAAATAAAATCTATATATATGTATTTTTTATTATTTATTTTTTTGTTTTACAGAGACAGTGAGCATGTGTGAGTGGGGGGAGGGGCAGTGAGAGAGTGGGGGAGAGAATCTCAAGGATACTCTCCTGAACATGGAGCCTAGGACAGGGTTTAATCTCATGGTCCTGAGAAGATGCCCTAAGTCAAAAATCAAGTGTTGGACACAAAACTGGCTAAGCTACCCAGGCTCCCCTAAAATTTATATTTTAATTGGCTTTCTTTAGTTTATACCTAAGATCCTTTTTCTATACTAGGAGCTCATCCTGTATTTAGTAGTCATGACTGTTCTTGACTTCTCTTGACTAGGACAATTTCTCACATTGTTCTTGTTTTTCATGACTGTGATAGTTTGAGAAGTACTATTCAGGTACATTACAGAATGTCCCTCAACTAGAATTTATCTATTTTTCCCCCCTTATAATGAGATTGTGGTTATTAGTTCTGGGCCAGTGTCACGTCATATAGTAGGCACATCCTGTTGACATGCGTCATCAGGGTAGAGACAGATTCCATGGCCTGACTGAGAAAGCATTTGTCCGATTTCTCCACTATAAAGCTTCTCTTCTTATACCTCTCTTTTTCACACTCTACTCTTTGGAATTGAGTCATTATGCACAGCTCATATTTGAGGAGTGTTGAGTCATGTTGTATCTCCTGGAGGAGACATACATTTTTTGGACTTCTTCTGCATATGAGATTTGTCTCTTTCCCACTATTTATCTATCTACCATCTATCCATCTACTATCTATCATCTATCTATCTTTTTTAACAGGATAGATTCACAAGTGTTTCTTAACGTTCCCTTCCAGTTCACAGGCATGACATGCAAACTCGAGTAGAGCAGACAGGAGGTCAGAGAAATATACTTCCAACAAGTGGAATAAGGTTCTGGTAAGGTTTTTGCCCCTAGAGAGTAGGTCTCTGTTAGGAAGAATGCTCTGGCTATATTTTACAATCGTAACTTTTTCCTTCCCTCTGCCATGAGGGGAAATTTCTTGGCTCTTCACTGTGAGAACTTCCTTGGTTCCTGGACGTAAAATCCAGTAATATCCAGTGGGCAGTTAAGATCCCAGGGCTTTCTTAGTCTCAAGGGAGTCCACACTCAGCCTTCAGGGATTTTTCAACATCACCATTTAAGTATTCCTTCCAGCTTAGTGTTTCAGTGGCCTTTGTTCCACTTTAACAGATATCAGTTGTGACTTTCTGGATTCACCTGTCTCTCCAGATTTCAGGAACTTTGTCCTGGGACCTTAGTTCCTTAATGGTTCCAAGAAAAGTCATTGATTTTCAGTTCATTCAACTTGCTTCTTGTTATAAAGGCAGGAGTAATAACACCTATGGTTTTTTCATGTGAGAGATAAAACGTAAAATCAGACCTTTCCTTTTTCCCATCCTTTTTTTCATGAACATATTAATCTTCCTTAACTTTTAACCACTCATTTGCCCTCTATTCTATTAAAGATAAAGAAAATTAAATGAACATTTTCAACATATTGATGTTAATAAAATACACAACTTCTTTATGTGCTATTTTATTTCTACATTAGTCCCACATCTAAGTAGCACATGGTAAGTACATCCTCCAAACAAGTGATAGATGGAATTTGACATAACATAAGTTTACTTTTAAAATACTTATGTGTGGGCATAAGTATTTTATGGGTGGCTCAGTGGGTTAAGCCTCTGCCTTCAGCTCAGGTCATGATCTCAGGGTCCTAGGATAGAGCCTGGCATCTGGCTCTCTGCTCAGCAGGGAGCCTGCTTCCCCTTTCTCTCTGCCTGCCTCTCTGCCTACTTGTGATCTCTCTTTCTGTCAAATAAATAAGTAAAATCTTTAAAAAAATACTTATGTGTGTGTTGTACTTTTTTTCATCACTCTGCACAATGAACTCATCATTTATGCATCAGTGTCCTTTTCCTATGATATGACCAATCCTATAAATTAACTGATTAAAGACAAAGTATTCTGAAACTAGTCACCATACAATTCATTAAGTGAACAACAACTTTGTGTTGCTATTTGTTGACAACATTTTGATACAGGCCCAAGGTCATTTCTGTGACTACAGGTCTACTTTGGAGAGCCTCATTGTTTTTCTCACATAAAACGGAGCTATAATATAATCATTAATTATTGTTTATTTCAGGTTATTTCCAACCAAGTGAAAGGACTTATGAATCAAAATGAAGGTATACTCTTTCTAGATTTTCACATAAATATTTCTATCTTTTATCATTGTCATTTGCACAGCTAATTTGCAAAACTTTTTTTTAACTAAATTTATAAAATCTTCCCAAAGGAAATTTTCCCAAAGTATTCAGCCTTCAAGAGATCACTTTCTTTTTATTCCCATATTTCTTTGGTGATATTGAATGGATAGTAATTGTTTATTACATGAGTAAGTTAAATAAACAATGTTAAAATATATTCTGCGTTTTTCTCTAACAATTCCTGTAAGTAACATCATCCTTTTATGCCCGGGTGGGAAACTTAAGAAGTTGACAAGTAACAACTATTCTTTTTTCCATTTTAAGAATATTATTTAAAAAAGAGATGTGTGAGATCAGTGAAGCATTAAATATCAGAAAGAAACAGATTGGGGCACATGCCTTCCACTCAGGTCATGATCTCAAGGTCCTGGGATCCAGTCCTGTATCTGGCTCCCTGCTCAGTGGGGTGTCTGCTTCTCCCTCTCTCTGCCTCTGTCTCTCACTTGTGCTTTCTCTCTCAAATAATTAAATGAAATCTTAAAAAAATAAATAAGTAAAAGATTCTTACCGCCAAATAGATACTGTCCTATGCTGATAATTCATTACAAAATACATTTTAAACACAAAGACAAATAAAAAGTTAACATATATTACTATTTAAATACTATTATGTTTTAAATAATTTAATAATAATAATATAAAATAATGAAATAAAATAAAATAAAAATAAAAATTTAAATAATAATAATTATGAATAAACAAGCTTTTATGTGAGTTTTGCTTAAATATATTTTACATATAAATAAAGACAAAATTTGAAGTAGACCAGTTTTTCTAAAGGAGCTCTAAAATTATTTCTCATTTTGAAAATATAAAATAATTATAAAATATTTTTTACTTTCTTAACATAGAGAAGCAATTACGTGAGATTGAATAACAGGATCTTTAGAAATAATTTTAATTGGGAGCTCATATAATACGAAGAAATTCAGGGAATATGTGAATTATTATGTTTGAAGACATTAAAACGGGTAAGAAGAAAGGTTAAAGTAACTTCTCATCTTGGTACATTTGGCAAAACATCTAACAGATGTTACCCGACTTGCAGTTTCCAATTAGAATTTTTAAACACACTTAAAGAGGATAACCAGTTTTGTTTTTAATTAGTTAGAAAGCCATTATTTTGGTTGAGTTGGTTTGTTTTATAAAACTTTAAAGGGAAGTCATTTTGTGTTGTAGGCTAAAGCAACTCCTTTGTCATTAGTGGTTCTGTTCTAGTTTTAATGATCTGAAAGGCATTTTCTGCTCAGACTTCTGTTACTTCCTCTGTTTCTCATAGCTCCCTGCCCTACTTCACCCAACCAAAACCAACCCCATCCTGGCCCTGAGGAAACAATGGTTGATTATCTTGCCTAAAGAAATTGTGTATCTCTTATACAAATGGTCCTTAACTTACAGAGCCTTGACTTACAATTTTTTGACTTTATGATGGGGCAGAAGCTATATACATTCAATAGGATGCCGACTTCCAGTTTTGAATTTTGATCTTTTCCCAGGCTAGTGATATGCACGTGACTGTCTTGTAATTCTGGGCGGCTCCCAGTCAGCCATGCTATGATGAGGGTAAACAATTGATACCACCATTCTTTACCCATACACACACTTTGGTTTTCACTTTCAGTATAATTTTCAATAAATTACATGAGATATTCAACACCTTACTACAAACTAGGTTTTGTGTTAGATGATTTTGCTCAACTGTTGGCTTATGGCAGTGTCTGAACACATTTAAGGTAGGTTAAACTATGCTCTGTAGCTTAGGTGTATTAAATGCATTTTCAACTTAATGATACTGTAAAATTACAATGGGCTTATTGAAACATAACCCCATCATAAGTCAAGGAAGATTTATTCTTGTGTCCTCAAATACTAGTTTCATTGCCATAAATAATTTATTTCTGCCTAACCCCATCCAATCTATGCCTCTTTTTAGCTTCAAGTTAGAAGTTCTCTTGCTAAGGAAAAACTGGTATCACCCAAATGGTTGTTTATGGACACGTTAGGTGTTAGATAAAGTTACCTTTGAAAAGAATTGTGTTTCTCATCTGAGGCCCATTTTTACCAAGTAAGGGTATTCTGTTTCTCAAACCAAAACAAACAAAAAAACCTCTTCCTTCTCTGATATATATATTTTTTCTTACTCCTCTGCCCAAATACATCTGTTTTTAGTCCTTTGAACATTTTCAAAGCAAGTACAGTTCCATATATCTTGAGAAACACTAATCAAGAAAAATTATTCTCTCAATCTGAGTCACCTCTCACCAGACCGCTTTGTTTTTTCTTGCCCATAGGGAAAAAACTATACTTTACTACAGTCAAGTTCCATTTAGAAATTTATCCAAAGATGTACAGCTATTGAGTAAGGAGTATACTCAAAGGGTAAATATGAATCAAAAAAGAAAGTTTCTGTTAACAAGAAGGAAAAGAAACTCATCCTACACCTTATCTTAGAGCATTTACTTTATAAAATTTTTAAGTTCTTTCTCTCTCTAAAATGTATGTAATTTTTTAAAAGCTAAATAAGCCTTTTGCCAGCTTTAAGACCCAGAGAACCGTTTCTTTGAAATTCAGCCATCAGTGAAGATGGAGCTTCTATCTTCCAGTTTCTTCTAGGGGGTAGAACTCTAAGTTTGACAAGGGCCTCACTCCTAAACGACTTCCAGACATAAAGACGTGATAAGCTTATTTGTCCTTTGCATTAAGCTACTTAGCTAACACAGATGATCAGTCCCATTGCCAGCTGAATGTAGAATGAAGTGCATTTGCTGCTGTCATGTCCTCCAAAATTAGTTATTGTTCATCTTAAGGACATGTATGTAATGTGTTGTATGACCATGACTACAGGAAAGGGAGCGATTCTTCGTTTTCGCAGTCTGTTGGGGGGTTGACTGTGATGTGTATCACATTCAGCACTGATGCTTGTTCAATTATATATTTTTTTTTCTTTCTCTCCTACTATTGTGGAAAGGTTTTAGTGGGTTGGGAAGAGATAAGTTTTTAACTATATTTTGCCAATAGCATTCAGTATCGATGTCCACCATGTTAAACTTGATCTAAGACATGTGCTTTCCAAAAGCAGAAATTGTAAAGAAATCTTCTCCCCCTTTTGTGTTCTCAGAAAGGGCTGATTAAGAACCACCAAATGTTCTGAAACAAGGCCTGGCTCTGGCTTTCCTCTTCACTCTCCTCATGCTCATGGACAGTTCCCTTGCTTCACTATCTCTATAAAAATAACCTTAGACCCTCTTCCTCTTCTTTGACACATTCTGTGTCAATAAATGTTCTCCCTACTGTAAACTTGAATAAGATCATCTTCTTAATTGTCTTGCGCATACTACATTTCACAATGCTCATGTTTTACCAACCCATTGGGTAGTAATGGGGTTTTGGTTGTTCTTGCTGTTTTCACTTTGCCAATTATTTTTCTTTAGCTCACTGAGTATTGGCAATTGAATGCCACAGTGATTTCTTGTCTTTCTCTTTCAGACATATTACTGAAACCCAAGTCTGACTGCCTGTCGCTCGAAAGGCCAATACTCAAGAGAGAAGTTTTGATTGGAAAGGAATAAGTTTTATTTAGGAGCCCGGACACCTGGGGAGAAGGCAGACTCTTTTCCAAAGGCCAGCTCTGAGGTTTCTGTCTGGCTGAGAGATTTTTAAAAGGGTTTCATCAGTTAAGGCACTGCAGTGGTCTGTGACATTTCTTGATTATGTGTAGACTCGAAGATGCCAACTACAGAGTCATCTTGGCTCTCCGAGGTTGTATAAGAAGGTCTGGTTCCTTGGTACCTGGGGCTTGTGGGACAGTACTCTGTTCTTTCTGCTGAGGGCAAGGTCTACAGATACACAAAGGGAGGTCACTAAAGTTGTTTATGACCTTGAAAAGAAAAAAAAAAAGTTTTGCTAAAAGATTGCTGGTCTTATCAGAAAGCTGAGGCAGCTTCAAACAGACTTGCTGGCCTCTGTGGCCTTTATTCCCCAAGGTTCGTGGTTTGCAAATTTCAAAATAAATTAGTTCTGTTACAGATCAAGGATCTTAAGTCAGCAGGCAAGGAATGTGTTAACTTGAACCAAGTTAACCCATCTGATAACAGATGTCTGTATTAACTATTGGATTGTCTACTAGACAGGTCTGAAAGGAGGTGTTCATGTAATACTTAACCAACAAGTTTAAACTTAACTCATTATCGTGATTTTTTTTTTTTTATCTCGAGTCTTTCTTTCTATTGTGAAGATAAGTGAAGACCACTCAAATGAGAACAAGCAAAGTCTATTTATTCAGAGCTCACCCTAGCAATAGTACTCCACCTGTGCTTGGTGGAAGCGCAAGACATAGAGGAGCCTGAGAGCTTTATAGTGGAAGAAAGGGAAGGCTGCGGGTTCGTTCTGACTAGAGGCTGTTGGCCCTGGAAAGCTGGAGGGAAGAAAACTACAAGCAAAATGTTCTCTTTGATTTTCTAAAGGAGCATATTTGACTTTCTTCAGTTGGTCCTAAATTGGGAGAAAATATAGGGGAGCTGTCAGTTACTGATCAAGTCCTGACAATTTGGGGCCAGTTGCTACAGAGCTTGTGGTTTGGTTTCCTGCACTGGTTGCTGCAAATGTTAGATCAAAGTTCTATTTTTTTTTAAAGATGTATTTATTTATTTGAGAGAAAGAGAGAGAACTGGGGTGCCGTGGGGGGTGGGCGGTAGGCAAAGGAAGAGAGAGAGATTCGCAAGTAGACTAGAGAACTCATTGCCAGGCTCAATCTCAGACCCTGAGGTCATGACCTGACCTAAAATCAAGAGTCAGATGCTTAACCAAGTGAGCTACTCAGGTGCCCAGAAGTTCTATCTTTATATGTACTCTGGTTGTTGCCTGTTTGCATACTGTCTCTCACTCTTAGTGTCATTGCCATTCTCTCTGTCATCCAGGCTCATTGAGTATTTCATTTGTTTTTGTTACCTCTCAGTTTTCTTATCAACTTTACTTTTTAAAACATTCTCATCTTTATCAATTATATAGTTCTGAACTAGGGCATCCCAGACTCTTCCCATGGCTACATCTTTAATTCAGGTCTTTGATTTCTTTATCTAGGAAATGTACCAGCGTTCTTACTGGTCGCCCTGCTTTAGGATTTTTTCTCAGCATTCTATTCTCTATACTACTTTTATATAAAGACAAATTATTTTGATTAAATTGTCTCCTCCACCAAAAAGTCCTTCATCCTTCCTATGGCATAGCTGTCAATTCTGTCCATATTCAGCTCAGCAGTTTTCCTTGTAGGTGTCATAAAATCAGTAAATGGTATTTATTGGATGAACAATTGAATAAAATGAATTAACTCTATATAATTCTCCTTTTTCTCCCCCCATCAGCTTTTTTGTCAATTTCAAAGCTTTTAGTTAATAGAACATGAATCTATTTGAAATTTTAACTTTTTAACTGATAATTTTTTCCCAAAGATTTGTCTTTTACTCAGTTTGTGACAGTTATATTTTTAGAAGTAATTTTAAATAAATAAAATAGTTCCTCAAAATAGTCAAGTGGATAATACTTAAACTAATGTTGGTAATACCTATGTCCCATTGCCTGGATTTCTGGAACCCCAGGTAGTCACTCTGAGGCATTTCTCTGGGGCTGTCAGTCATCCCAGTGCCAATGAGCAGAGAGTCCTGCTGTTGTCCTGGCAAAGAAATGGCAGCTACCATGCTGTCTGTCCTTATTAGCATCGC
This sequence comes from Neogale vison, assembly GCF_020171115.1. NCBI lineage: Eukaryota > Metazoa > Chordata > Mammalia > Carnivora > Mustelidae > Neogale > Neogale vison. The sequence goes on from NC_058100.1 coordinate 17,988,561, forward strand.
AGAGCTATACCCTCACCCCAGAAGGATTTCATTTAACAAATTACACTTACAGCACTTTTGATCCTCTTATAATTTTCTCTCTCTGTCTTTCTCTTTCTGTTTTTTTGTTTTGTTTTGTTTTTGTTTTTTTAAGTAAATTCAGTAGGGGGCCTCCAAAATACCTTTTTTTTTTTTTTTTAAGATTTTATTCAGTTATTTGACAGAGAGATCTATCACAAACAGGCAGAGAGGCAGACAGAGAGAGAAGGAGAAGCAGGCTGAGCAGAGAGCCCGAACACTTGGCTTGATCCAAGGATCTTGAGATCATGACCTGAGCCGAAGGCAGAGGCTTAACCCAGTGAGCCACCCAGGTGCCCCACAAAGTACTTACTTTAACTTAGAAAATGAGAAAGTATGTTCAGACTTTTCACAAGTTGTGTAACACTTCAGTTTTTATTTTGGCCTAAAGTTGTTAAAAAGGAGACAATAGGCCCCAAATAGAGTTATTTGTGTTAACCTCCCCATCAACAAATCAAGACTTACTACCCAACCTAATTGCAGTTTCAGCCTCTCCCAGCAATGTAACCATTAACAGTCAACCTGGAATTACCTGGTTGAACAAGCAAGGAAATCTGCCTGGGAGACACTTACCATCCCCCCTTAGGATGGAGGCTTGCCTGAAACAATACACTCTTTGTTAATAAACTTCCTTTTGTCCACCTCCTTTCTGACTTTAAAAACCATTCCTGGGTATACTGGGTGTGGTGCATAAACAATGAATCTTGGAACACTGAAAAAAAATAAATTAAATTAAATTAAAAACAAATAAACAAATGGCATTCCTTTTTTACAGCTCTTGATAGCTTCTTTCTATTGGCTAGATGGGATGCTGCCCAATTCATGAATTGCTGAATAAAACACATTTGATCCTTAGGTTTACTCAGTTGAATTTTGTTAATAAAATAAAACTTGTTTATTGAAAATATTTTCAAATAATGTTACTTCTACTGAAAAATTAAGTATATGCAAAATGACTAGGAAAAAACATGCTAAAATAATTTCCCTATTCTTTCTTATAAGTAATTTGGGTAAGCCAGAAAGAATTCCACTGGAGTTTAAGAACAGGGACCATTTCCTTCTCATCTGTATCCTATTAACACTTATCCTGATACTTTGAAAATATACTCAAATCTGACTTTCCGTATCATGAATCTTTCTGTGGTGCATATTATAGCTCAAAGCAATCACTGCTAAGGGCCCAGTAATCTGAGTGTTAGGAATTTTATAACTCAAATTCTTACTAAGGTCATCTGAAGATTGCATCCTGGCACATTTTGCATGGGTGGTGGATGGAAATCTGCATGACTGTATGGACCCAGAACATCCCAAATGTGAGCCCTTTAAAGCATGTCCAGGATCTATGTTCTACTTCCCTAAGCACAGGTTAGGTATCTCTCCTGTTCCATGATACTTAGCCTCTATCATAGTATTCATCACATTCATTAATCTTTCTCCCTATCTGGTGGTAGTTCCTTGAATAAAAGGACAACACTTTTTGTTATTTTCCTAAGTTATTTTGAATGTAGGTTATAGAAATTTCCTGAAATTGACAGTAGTAAAGATTTTGTATATTAAGGGACAAAAAGATTAAGGTTCTTTCAATATGTTACAGTACATATGACAATTTGCAATTTGCAAAAAACACAGGACTTAATTCATAAGGAATATAAATTAGATAGGGAATTTTTACCTTTTATTCCCCGGTGTTCTTATGTATCTCATTTCTATAGCTAGTAAAACTGAAGAAAAAACAATATTCAAGAGGAATCGGAGTTTGAACTTCCTAAAGAAAAAAAAAATAGAATAAATGAACATTGAGAACAATATTGTTTAGATACTTTGTTTTCAAATTAGGAATGTTAACTATAATATTGTATATATGATGTGGGAAACAAAGGTAGAAGAGAAATTATTAAATTTCCTTACTACCTTCAGCCCATTGACAAGTCCTTGAAATAGGCAGAGTGACATTCCTCTAAGGATTCAACTGCCTCAATGTTGACACTTTGCTAAAGGCAAAGAGTAATCCTAGCCCAAACCTGCCCCCAACTCCAAACCTGTAGGTCTACTTGAACATATAAAAATTCCTTTGAAAATTTTCTTTATCTCTAAATCCTTCAAGATATGTGTTGGTAATCATTCCCCAAGAAAATGGCCCTTAATCATATACATGATTAAGCTTTTAATAAATGGTAATAAACACTCTTCTCCCAACAACAGCTAGTCCCCTCAAGATCCTGGAAACCTTTCTTCCAAAATTCCTTAGAAACTTAAGTTGTCCCTAATGCCCTCCCATCGAGAAAATATATAATGGACTACTCCTCATGACGCCAATGCAGCTCTTTTTGCCCATGGGTTCTGTCTCCATGCTTTAATAAAATCACTTTTGCACCAAAGATATCTCAAGAATTCTTTCTTGGCCATTGATTTTAAACCCTAACATCTTTCCTTCATCACATAGACTAAAATCTACCCCATAAAACTATAGAAATAATAAAATTCAACAGCAACAAAGAAACATGCATGTCACATGTAACCATCTCACCTTTTAATTCTGTGATGGTTTTATAATTCTGGTCCAATATACTGTCTAGATAACAAAAAAACACATCGTTTTGATGAGGGTTACTGTATCTTATGTTTTATTATTTCCAGCTGTGAGGGAAAAGAATTACACTCTGTGACCCAATGATTATATGTAGATAGATAGATAGATAGATAGATGGATATTGAATTAACTAATTCCCCAAGCTCATGACTACATATAATACCTTTCACATTATGTGACATATGTAACAGTTTCAACCATATTGATTTCATGAATTTGAACTCAGAAAGCATTTAATTTCAAGGAGGAAAAAAGAAGTGAGTGGATATGATGATGAGGGGTTCAGGGTATGGTACACTCCCACCTCCCCCCACAAGTATGCTACTTTGGCATATGGATCATTTTGAGTTAGGCACTCAAGGCTCTGCAGGCTCAAGGGAAACTTTTATCCATCCATTAGGTACATGGAAAAATATAAACTGGGGGTCTTTCCCAGAAAAAAGGTCACAACAGTGATAAATTCATCTGAGTGACCATCTGTATGGTAAGGCAAATGTCTAATTATCCAACACCTGCTTTTATTGCCCTATAAAGTGCATTTCTTTCCTCTGAAGTCTAAACCTCTACTCCCTACTCCTTAATTTGGAATGACCTATACATAAACATTTTGCTTCACTGTCTTTGGAATTACCATGTATATGTGGATTTCCCATATGTCCAATTATTAAATGTGATTTTCTCCTGTCTATCTGTCTCCTGTCAGTTTGGTTCTTACTTCAGCTGGAAGAAACTTTGAGGGGACAGGAATTCTTTCTCCCCAACAATGAAACTTTTTAAATAAATTTTCCTTTTGGGTCTTTGCAAAAATTAGAATTGTGAAAAGACACACACTGATATTTGTAAATTATGTGAAATGTTTCTTCAAATAATGTATTGAAAATTCAAGGCATTACTATTACAGTTAAAATGGATACTTTTAAAACCTTGAGAATTATCAGCTAGAGAATATTGTATCTCCACAGTTTCAAAATTTTTCCATTGTGGGAGGGTTTGTGCATTCTTATAAAGATGTAGTACTACTTGCTATTATCAATAGATATACAGTTAAGGTCTATTGCATAAGAAATAGGAAAGTGGCAATATGTAGAAAGTTGCATATCACCTGCTTCTCAAATCTTCTAATATGATAAGGCATATAGACATAATTCTGGCTATAGTTAATTTCAAGCAGGAGAAATTTAAAGTGTTACAGAGACATATAAATTGATAATTTACAGTAATCTCTTTTTATATGGGTGGGAAATAAATATTTAGGTAAGTCTTTGTTAAGAGAGTACCAAACAAAGGCTTGAAAGATTAGCACAGGGTTAGAAAGGAGAAGCAGAGAGCAGTGGGTATATTTTGGGTCTTGAGAGCACATGTGAATATCCTCAAGGTAAAAAGAACATGATACTTTCAAGGAAGTAAAAATTCCCTGCTAAAGAAAGAAATTTAAAAACAAGGGACAGTGGAACCAATAGGCGATTATAGTAAGGCTGTAGGAGAAAAGGTTAATACAAATTTAATTTCTTATGTAACAGTAAGGGACATTTGAAATTTGAAATTAGAAACACAATATCATTTACTCCAACACCAATAAAAATGAAATACTTAGTTTAGATCTAACAAAATACGTACATGATCTATATGAGGAAAACAAAACCAGGCATCTGACAAACAAATCACATTTTATCTGACAGAATCCTCTATTTCAAGTCTGTAAAGGCCAAATAGTCCTTTTATTGTTTTCGGATGTTTTCAATAAAATATAAACATGTTAGATCAAGTTGGCCTTAAACCACTATAGATTTAACCCGATTTTATAAAGTATCTACATGATTAACTTGTTACAAGGACCCACATGAACTCTTTCAATTGTTAGGTGGATAATCAGGAGTAAGTTGAAGAAAAATTATCATAATAAGTAAAGATAGATACGTCAAACCTTCCTTTGATTATATACTCTTTGCATCCAAAAGTCTTAGGCCAGATTCTCTATTGAGTTTGAATATTTTTAAATTGTATTTTAATATTTGCTGTTATTCTTGTTGTTTAATCTTTTTTTTAAAGATAAATAAGAGGAGTTCAAGTATGTACAACGTTATCTTTTTTGATTAAGAGATATTTGACTTAGCGTTAGCAACACTTTCCTTAGGTACCTTGTAGGAATAAAAAAAAAAAAGTGCTTTCTTCAATATAAAGATATCAAATAAATCTCAGAACCTGAATCCTGGGAGCATTGTTGGAAACTTGTTTCAGTTTAGGCTCCAAAAGCAATAAGCAGAGGTTTATGTGAGAAAACAAAATAAAAACAGAAAAGAAGTTTGTTGGGCTTCATCCAAATGAGACCTAGATTGGCCTATAAAGACACTCAAGCCAAAAGGAAATTACATCTGTCATGCTGGTTTGACATCACATCAAAACTATTGAGATATATTTTTTATGTTTTCAGCCCTCAAATTTTTCATGTTTCTTTATTTTATGAAGATAACCCAGATGTTAAAAAACAAAACAAAAAAAACAGTACAATTTTACGATGGCATTGTTTGTATTACAGCAGTGTGTAAGTTTTTCGCATGTCAGAAACATGGATCTATTTAAATACCAGTACAGAAAATTTTAGTTTCAGATTTCCACAAATGTCAATCTAAAGTGTTTTATTTAGGGGCGCCTGGGTGGCTCAGTAGGTTAAGTGTCTACCTTCAGCTCGGGTCATGATCCCAGGGTCCTGGGATCCTGTTCCACACTGGGCTCCTTGTTCAGCAGAGAGCCTGCTTCTCCCTCTGCCTCCACTCCCCCTGCTTGAGCTCACTTTCTTTCTCTCTGACAAATAAATAAATAAACTCTTTAAAAAATAAAAAGTAAAAAGAATAAAGTGTCTTATTTGTACATAATATTTTAAGAAAAATAACTAAATTTGAACAATTTGTGCATTCCCTATTTTTGGTAACAATAATGCATTTTTTTTTGCAAATAATTTTTATTAGTAAATGGCTTCTATGAAATTATATGTGAATTAATTCTAAATGAAATTATTTCCACAGTTAGCATTTGTAGATTAAAGTTTATTTTATGATATAAATCGATTTCAGCATCTAAAAATACTGTGCATATATTTCTTGATAACCAAAAATGAGATGTATTTGTTTTATTGGGGAAAAAAAAAAACTTTATAATGTCAAACTCAAAATGTACATTTACAACTATTCATACGAATTTTTTCAGTAAAGCTGTTTTTTTTCACATTTGGTAAATAACAGTAAAGATTTTCAACTGAGAATGTGAAAATTCTCCAATTATATAAAAATATATATATATATTTGTTACATATTTGACTCTAAAGATCAAATTTCCCTTTACCTAAAATAGTTTATAAAATGAAAGCACAGATACAATTTGGTATTGGCAGTCATTATTCTTTGCTCTTTTCAGCATAACTACCATCTCCTTCTGTTCCCTGAAGTTAATTCTTTTCTTTTAAAGATTGACTGATGGATTGATTTAAGACAGGGAGAGAGGGAATGGGGTGAGGTAGAGGGGGAGGGAGAGAGAGATTCTTAAACTGGCTTCAAGCCCAACAATGAGCCCAACACAGAGCTCAATCTCATGACCCTGAGATTATGACCTGAGTAGAAATCAGGAATTGAACAAAACGGACGGAGCCACTCCCACGTCCCTGTAAGAAATTCACTTTAAATGTAATGATATAGGTAGGTTAAAAGCAAAAGGATAAAAATAAATATGTATATCATGCAAATATTAATCAAAAGAAAGATTAAGTAACTATATTAATATCAGGTCATATAGACTTCAGAACAAAGAATAAGCATAACCACATCAAATTACTGTTTTGTTGAAAACCTGTCACTTTCATTTACTCTCAGAATAACATGCAAATCCCTTATCTTGATCTAACAAAAACATTTGACTGCATTTTCTAGCAGTCTTACCCATCCACTTGCTGTTTCACTTCAAAGCTCTTAAAACTATCTGACATAATCTTAATCATTGTTTGTTGTTTGTTTATCCCACTAAAATGCAAGCTCCTGGCAGAATTGTCCTTGCTCATCTTGTTCACTCTGATGTCCTTGGTATGTATGAACAGTACTTGGTATAGAATAGATTATCAAATGCAAATTTTGAATGAATAATTAATTCTCTTTCTAGGAATTGTTACAGAAATTGCATTTTTTCTTGGCCTAATAATTTTTAAATCTCAGGATAACACAAGAAATAGTTTAATACCATTTCTAGATGTTTAAACTCATTGCCTAAAATTTGTATTTCTTTAGTATTTTTCCACAGATACATATTTCTTGACTTACCTTCATATGAATGTCTATAGATAATGTCAAGAGAATGCTTAAATGTTGATTCTTTTTATTCTGGGAAGTTATCCACATCATATGACTATGGATTTTTCAAACTAAGCAAGACTCAACCGGAACTTACATAAGCTGGATTTGGGGTATTGATAAATTCCAAGAGAGCTCAAGGCCAACGGGTCTAATGCAATTCAAATAAAGAAGAAAGGCAAAGAGGAATGTAAGGAAAAAAGAAGAAGTAGAGTTACTAATAGTCTTGTGATTTTTTTTTAATGTTTGAAGAATCACAGAATCTGAGATGGATAGAAATTTAAAAGTCAATATTAACTTGATTCAATTCAATTCAATTTGGTAAATGCACTGAAATGCGCTTTCAGATGGAAGGCAGTGAATGATTAAAGATACACAGCAGTACAGGTCTGTTTAGCAAAGACTGTGAATCCAGATCATCTTGGCATCTAGTGTCAAGATGAAGTGCAAATAAATGTTAGATAGCGTAGCATTCATCACACTCTAGACATTCAATAAATATTTGTTGAATGGATGAAAGGTAAGCTAAAGACATGTTTTTAGAGATTTTTGAAGACCATTACACTGTGTACTTAGGGCTGCTACTTCTCATCTCTCTCTCGAGAGATATTCTGCTTCTCCGCTCCCAGGGGTAAACACAAAGCCTCGTCTAGGCCAAAGATAACTGCCTCATTCAAACGTACACAGTGACTTTCCAAGAGATAAACATACGATCCAAGTTAGGCCAACCAGAATTTTTCAATAGAAATTTTCAATTTGCAACTGGGAGAAACAAGTTTTTCTCTTTGTGTTTTGTTTTGTTTTTATTTTTGTTCTCTGTCACTGAGTTTTCTTCCACTCCGTGATTATGAGGAAAGGAATACCAATGATCACATCTCCATCACATACTGATCATCAGTAAAAGAAAATGGATTTGTAGACATTTAGATATAAACAGGAGCTTAAGGAGTGGGGGGGGTCTATTTTCTTCTCAAATTATGTTTCTTTTCATTTGGAAAAAAGATTCAATTAATTACATACTTGCTGGAAAAAGAGGCTTTTAAAAAAATTATTTTGAGGTCACAAACTGCTTTGAGAATCTAAAGAAAGCTATTTCTATCTTCTCGACATTGTTATGCTTTAATAGGCTCAACTGATATTTTGACTGTCTTGATGCCCACCCATGTAACGTTTTTGGACATTATATATTCCAATGTAGTGAAAGGAACTTAGGCAAATATAAGTGGACATTTGCCTTATTCATACATCACCTTTTATTTCTAATGCTTCTTCCTTGACCCATTGATGAAATGTTTAACCAGGTAGCAAATATTTGCCTGCATTTTTCCTTTTATTCCCTTGATCTAATTTTATCTGTTTCTTTATCTTTCCTCATGTTTGTAATGGCCCATCCATATTACATCAGTTGCAGAAAATACTCAATTTCTTCATCTGATATGTCTCAAAAAAAATCACAATTTCCTCTGTACCATTTCTGGAGTGCTTGTAATTACTGGCTTCGAGTAACTATTGCACTGGCCCACACGAAGCTTAAATGTTCCAGTGGGACTCTGCAGAGTAGTTTCTTTTTATTCTTATATAAGAATGGCTTTGCTGTCTGTGAACTTCACCTCAGAACATCTTTAATTATTCTGTATGCTCTCAAGTATGTGCTGTGAAAGCAGATGTGGATTTCTTTTCTGGTCTGAATCATGGTGGGATGAGGGCTGCCTTCAAATAGGAAGAATCTGAAAATATTTTTCTCCTGCATGAAGATCCTTTCTATCTTAGTTACTCCAAACTTACAGAAACAGCCTGGGGTTTTACTACCATAAATCTTCATGTCCAGCAGTTTAAGGGTTACACTGGCATAATGCTAATTTTATCATTCTGAAATTACCACTATTATAAGCTCAAACTTCTTCCTCTTTTGAATAATTTCCAGAAGTCCATTCATTGTGAGGGGATTCTTTGTGCAACTATCTAGTTGGTGATAGTGATTAAACTTAAATATTGCTTGGATATTTACTAAGTACTGATTGTATGCATAAAAAGTCCTAAATATTCAGCCAGACATCTCAGAATCTTGATATACTATTGCCAGGAAGTGTGTCCAGACTTCTTTTTTTTCCTCCCCTGTACACATTAAAAAAATATTCTTCTTAAATTTTCAGCAGTATTAACACCTAAGGTATACTAAATGCACATTTTTGTCAGACTTTTTGGTTAAGTGATTAATCTTACTCCAGTCACCCTTTGAAGTAGGAACTATTATTATTCCCATTTTACATCTAAGGTAGCTGAGGTCCAGATGGATAAAGTCATTTGCTCAAGATCACAAAAACACCCTTACTCACTTCATCAAAAAATCTGTGATGGTAGGATTTTTGTTGGTTTATTGACAGATCTCAAAAATATACCACAGTAGTGAAACACATATAAGATATGATAGTTTTTTTAATGTGATGGATAGTCTCTATTTGCTCCTCAAGATACACTGTCCACCATTTTTCACTTTTCCCTGTGCCCTGGGTGGGGATAGACGTGACTTTATGAGCTGTATTAACTGATCTCCCTTGCTTTCCAACTTCCTGATGGGCTTAACTAATAGTATGTCTGCAAAAGATCTAGGTCACCATGAAGTTATTTTCCCATTTGCTCCATGTGGCATAGCAGATTCAATTATCTTTCTAGTACCTATTATAGATAGCAATGTTGTACAGAGCCATTGGCAGAACTCTGTAAGGGAAATACAGTACACATCTTCAGTGCATTGAAGTAAAGTTGTGCCATCCTCTTCAAATAATGATTTTCTTTTTACAGAACAGCTTTCGGCATGCTAGAGAGCCTACTAGAAACTGAAAACTTGACTATGAGCCAGCAAGTTAGTATAGAACCTGAGATGCTAAGCATAAATTTCATTTTGTTTAATCCAATGAACTGTAAGATTGGACAACATACTCAGCATATGAAAGTGGTGTATATGTTACTGGGCTTAAAGAGATCCTGAAGGTATAAGTAAATTGCATGGACAAGTAGTATAGATGTCCAGGACACTTATCTGGCTACACTGTCTCCACTTTCTGAACCTACATCTGTGAACTCATAGAGAATTTTCTATAAATGGTTAATAGAGGAAGAAAAAATGATTTTCCATTATTCTGGTACTACCATAAAGGAGATGACTATAATATTTAGTATATGTCTCTTCATGGTCACTTCCAAGAGGAATAAGCAGAGTTAAGTGGTGTGCATGTTGTTCATTTCCTTAGAAAAAAGTTTGAAATTGGAAAGTTGATGAGAAGGAAGTCTAGGGAAGAGGTAAATGTCACACCTTTCTGAATGGGCAGGGCATATGAAGATATTTGGGTTTCTTGTGAATGCTCCCAGAAAAGTAAAATCTTAATAATCAGGTGAATAAGGAAAAATGTCCTGTGGAAATCAATTGATCTTATACCAGTCCTATGGACTCACAAAAAAGGTAGGCATGACATCGGTGGTGCAGGTTTTCCATGGACCCACCAACTGGAGCATCCATTTGCTAAGCTCTTCTCATAATGTTAATGATGGCAGAGACAGTCACTCTACCCTTCGTGTGTTATCATTGCCCTGAAAATGGAGGGAAGGTCAACCAGCCACTTCAATCTTGGAATCAGCCATGCTTTGATGTCACTGGATTTTCCCTTCTTATCAGCAGTGGTCCTGAAAAAAATCATCTGCCATGCTATTGCAAATAACTTTATTTACCATTATAGCATTACACCTAGCTTTGTGTCTGACTGAAGAACTCATATTAGAGCAAATGATGCACAGCAATAGGCTCATGATGATGGGCTTCAGTGGTCTTGCCATGTTTTCCAGCTCTGGCCCGAGAGAAGAATGGACTGAGCATTTGAAGGCTTGGACTTCGTGCAGGTGGGCGGCAATGCCTTATGTGGCTTCAGTAATGTCTTCTGGGTAGAAGTATATGTTTGAAACTGGTGACAAATATGTGATACAATTTCTTTCATAGCAGGGTTAATAGGTACAAGAATCAAAGTGTGGCTCTTTCCAAAATTGCTCTTGGTAAATACTTCCTATAATTTTGAACTTTGTTAGTCTAAACATTTAGTTCCCAAGGGAGGATGTTTCAATGAGGGGGACCAGCCTTAAGGAATGTGACTTTTCGGTATATTGTGGGAAAAGGAAAAGGAGTCAGCAGGGTAAACTGATAGCCACCACTAAGGTAATGGGAAAGCAAAATCATAAGCAGACCAATAAATAAAAAGACTGGTTAAAGAAAGAAGGGATCAAGTACAGTAGGCTTTTTTTTTTTTCTTCCCCAGCTGTGCATTGATCCACCTTCTTTGGATGGTGGCGTCCCAATTTTCCTGTGACTATAACCCTGTATTTAAATAAACAGTCTTAGTGGCAGATGCTTTAAGGTGCTTACTGTGTCCAACCCTAGACAAAACATGGCTTCATAGTCCAAACTAGACCCATTTAATTCTATCCTAAAACTTTAAACTGGGCCAGAGAAACATGTGGATTATAAATTCTTAGTATTGTTTTTTATTTTATTTTACTGGCAGTGTGGAAGAGGCAATTACTGGTTTTTGCCACCTATATCCCACAGCCATCCACAGTTCTAACTTTTTTTTTCCCTAAGACTTGGTCATTTAGCTTTTCTTTCATTTCTATGAGTTACACTTACTGTGTTTCACTAAAGTTACCTAGAGTCATTTTTAATGGCTTACAACCAAACAATTAAGAAATTGCCTAATATGAGGATAAAATACTATCCATAGAATTTGGTAACTTGGAAATCAATATTGATCTTGCAAAAAGTTTAACTTGTTTCCTGAGCATTGAGATGTCTATAGTTGTGAGGAGATGGAGACACTGAATACAAACTTTTCCTGCAAAAACCTCTAAGAGAAGCAGAGAAGTTTGGTGGGAGTTGAAGAAGTTGTGTGGTATCAAGAAGAGGTGTTTTGTTTTGTTTTTCAAACAGAAAGATCAGACTGTTTATATATTGATAGGAAAATATTTAGTTTTTTTTCTTTAATTAATAAAAGAATGTAACATATTCAAAATTTAAATTATTTCATTCAACATACTAATTTTAAGTATTTATGAACATAGTAAATGTCAACACTCACTGTTAAGGAGTCTTTGAGTAAGGCTAGTTCCCTTTTACTAACTTCATTTTTTTTTAAAGATTTTATTTATTTATTTGACACAGAGAGGGAGCACAAGCACTGGGAGTGGCAGGCAGAGGGAGAGGGAGAAGCAGACTTCCCACTGAGCAGGGAACCTAACACAGGGGTTCTATCCCAGAAACGCACACAATGGATTATTCCTCGGCCATCAGAAAGGATGAATACTTACCATTTACATCAGAATGGATGGAACAGGAAGGTATTAAGCTGAGTGAAAGAAGTCAATCAGAGAAAGAAAATTATCACGTAGTTTCACTCTTATGTAGGATATAAGAAACAGGGCAGAGGATGGAAAACTGGGAAGTAATTAGAGAGGGGACAAACCGTAGGAGACTCTTAACTGTAGGAAACAAACTGAGGGTTGCTGGAGGGGAGGTGAGTGTGGGGATTGGGTAACTGGGTGATGGACATTAAGGAGGGCACGTGATGTGATGAGCCCTGGTGTTATATGCAACTAATGAACTATGGAACTCCACATCTGAAACTAATGATGTACTGTGTGTTGGTTAATTGAATTTAAATTAAAAAATAATAATAAAAAAAATTTTAAAAAATCTCTCTATGTGGAATAAAAAGCCCTTAAAAAACAAAATGCATGAATATATGTTTGTTTAATGTGTATAATATATTAAAAGAATGGAGTCACTGCTAATCTTGATCTCCTGAGCTTTATGAACACTGTTTCCAAATCAGTAAGCTCATATTTTTATGGATCACAGTACCGCAAGCTTCTAACTCAATTTTGAGAGAGTAAATCCTAAATCTGTAAAATAAAGATTGCCTCACATATGTTTAGAACAGACTTACAAATATTTACAGCTATTTAAATTTCTGTGTCTATTCAGTTTCTCTTGTTTGACTGAGATGATTAATTTCAAATGCTGACAATTTCTCTTCCCTCTGGCTTTTGCAATCGAAGTTTAATCTGAAGAGAACATTACTCCATTTTGATAGATTTCTAATTATTTAAATATCTTTTTTTGATGGTCAAGCTAAATTTTAGCATTTCTGAACAGAATTTCTACATACAAAGTCACATTTTGGGTCCTCAGGATATTCTGCTCTGAACCAATTTTTTTGTTATGTACTGGAGATTTAATTTTGTATGCAAACATATTAGCAAAGTATAATTACTAATTATTGATACTCAATTTAACACAGTAATATATTCCAAACGTAGGTCTTCTTTAAACTTAGTTTAGCTTATAAAGCTTATTATTCTATTTTTCAACCCAGCAAATTTTGATAGTATTTCTTAATAAGTCTATGATTCATGTTTGGTTCCATTTGCAAGTTTCAGTAAGCATTTATTAAATAATTTTTATAAGCGCATTATATTAAAGAGCTAATATGGCAATACTCAAATTTGCTTAATTATTCCAAAAGAGTAAATAAACTTGTTTCAATTTAAGTCACAAATACAAAGCAGTTACTCAAATTGTTGCATTTTTTTAAATCACAAGACTGACTCAGATACTCTAGCAGCCCTATCTCCTGGATTTTTGGATTGGCTCATATCTGTTGCTTTGTTCTTTAGTCAATGGCAATAAACTTTGGATAATGGGGAACAGGATCCTGAGGGTAAATTCATTTACCTTTCCATCCCCAGATGGGATGTTTGGACACAAACTAGTTCTATAAGATTTCATGCGACAGGTCTGAGCAGTCAGCATTTCCTTGTATTTTCTCTTGCCCGTCTTATTCCTCTTTTCCCTTATTTCTTCTCTTCTAAAATTTTAGTCCACTTCACAGTGCAATTCCCTAAGACCTTGTCTCATTCTTTGTTTCCTAGAAATCCCCATTTAAGATAGCTAGAGTCACATAAATGTTACATGCCCGTAAAATGCCATATTGGCACAAATTTCTTAATCAAGACATTAATGCTTTTGTCATGTGTTGTACTACTTTTTCTTCCAGTAGCCCTGGTGACTATGTTATTTCATTGAACTTGAATTTGCATTTCCTTGGATCTTTAAACTATTTCAGTTCTTTTCTGCTAGCTCAAAAACTTTTTTACCTTTGATGGAAAAATGTTTATCCTTATTTTCTCACCTGTTAAAGCCATAAAATCTTATGACACATTGAGATTTTCACTTGGCTTTGCCTGATTACATGGTTGTAGAATTCTAATAAAATCCTTCTCAAACCTCAGCATGCATTAGAATCACTTCAAACTATTGTTAAAATAAGCTTCTGGGCCTCATTTCCAGAGTTCCTGATTCAGTATGTGGACAAAAGCCTGAGAATTTGAAATCTTTCAAGTTGGTGCTGATGTGGCTGTACTGGAAATCTCATCTTGGGAACCACTGTTTTAAAAGAACACCAGTGACATGTACCAGATAGGAAGTCTTAATTAAGAGTGTGTGATATTGATATGGTGTAACCAAGTAGAGAAGCAGTACAGCAAAGCTTATGGAAAAAATATAGAAACCTATTTGATAGTATCAAATTATAATTTGTTTCTTAAATAAGATACAGTTATCCAAAAGATTGACAGGTTTGGTCCTTCTATAGCAATATTCTATTTTGTGAAAGTTTTCATAAATAAATTGATATATTTGCCAGATATGGAGACAAGGAGATAAGGAGAATCTTTACAACATATATGACTAACAGAAGAATAATTTTAAAAACATATAAGCAATCCATATGAGTCATAAAGAAAATATCAATAATGCCTTGGATAAATGGATAATGGACAAAATATGAAATTTACAGAAGTGGATATCACTTGTTTCCATTAAACTAAGTAGATAATCACATTAATAATAAGGAAAATACAGATTATAATAAGATAATGCCCTACATTCATTAGACTCATAACTTTTAACAAATTGCTTTACATCAAGTGTTGGTGAGAATGTAAAGACATTCTTTAACATTTATGATAGGATGGTTACTTGAATAACTAGTTTGGAATGTAGCCAGTCTTTTTAAATTTTAGTCATTGTGGTACGTAGGTAGTGGAATCTCATTGTGGTTTTATTGTTTAGTATTGATACATAGGTATTGATTTTGAAATATTTTTTAGCCTGTGTTAATGTACTAAATTTACAAAATAACATAGATACATATTCAATGGAGAAATTTAACCTTAATATCTGGCCCTATGGTAAAGGTTGGAACTCAGGCATTAAATCACTAAATAAAACATGGTAGGTAAGATTGAGAGGCTCTATTCATTATCACTCACATACTTTTTGGAAGAATTTGTGTGTGTCTTGGAAATGCAAGTCTTTAGGAAGGTTTAAATGATAATTCTTGTTCTAGATGGTATTGCATATTCTGGGATGGACTGGCTAGTATTTCTAGGATATCTTTGAGACATATCATGATTACATTAATGTAGATATTGAGCAAGAATAACAAAGCTGCAACATCACACTTCCTGATTTCAAAATATGTTACAGAACTGTAAGAATCAATACAGTGTGGTACTGGCATAAAAACAGACCTATAGACCATTAAAACAGAATAAAGACTCAGAAATAAATCAGTAAGCTGAACTTTTACAAGGGCTCCAAGAATACATCATGGGGTGGGGGTGGGGGGGGTGAATTAAGCTCTTATCTCACATCACAGACAAAACTCATCTCAAAGTGGATTAAAGACTTAAATGTAAGATCTGGAATTGTAAGACTACTAGAAGAAAACATAGGCAAGAAGCTTCTTGACATTGGTCTGGGCAGTGATTTGGGGGTATATGACACTATAGGGAACAAAAGCAACAATAGACAAGTAGGATTGCATCAAACTAGCAGCAAAGATCACAATCATCAAAGTGAAGGGCAACTTATGGAATGGGAGAAAGCATTCACAAACCACATATCTGGTAACAGGTTAATTGCCAAAATATATGAGGAATGCCCAAGACTCATAGCAAGGAAACAACTTAACTTTAAAAAATGACAAAGAAAAAATGACAAGGATAAACAAATGGCCAACAGTATATAAAAAGGTGCTCAATATCACTAGTTACTAGAAAAAGGCAAATCAAAACCTCAACATATATATCATCTCACACCAGTTGGAATGACTATTTTCAGAAATAGAAAAGGGAATGAAGGGTGACAGAGTATGCTATTTTAAAATATGTCACTTTGGCATTGGACTATTTTTGAGTTAAATGCCCTTGGAAAATAGCAAATGCAAAACAAATAAACAAAAATAAACAACAACAACAACAAAAAAAAAACATTGACCTTTCTTTTCTTTGAGCAAAACTGTAAGAGACTCCTAACACTAGAAACAAACTGAGGGTTTCTGAGGGGGAGGGAAATGGGGGGATGTGGTAACGGGGTGATGGACATTAAGGAGGACACATGGTGGAATGAGCACTGGGTATTATATAGGACTGATAAATCACTGAAATCTACCTCTGAAACTAACAATACACAATACAATATATGTTCATTAATTGATTTTAAATTAAATTAAATTATTACAATACAATACAAAATACTGGAGACATGGGACGCCTGGGTGGCTCAGTGGGCTAAAGCCTCTGCCTTTGGCTCAGGTCGTGATCCCAGAGTCCTGGAATCGAGCCCCACATCAGGCTCTCTGCTCAGCGGGATCAGGGCTCAGGGGCCCTGTTTTTTGTTTTTTGGTTTTTTTAAGATTTTATTTTTGGGGGGGGTGCCTGGGTGGCTCAGTGAGTTAAAGCCTCTGCCTTCGGCTCAGGTCATGGTCCCAGGGTCCTGGGATCAAGCCCCGCATCGTAATCTCTGCTGGGCTCAGAGCCTGCTTCCCTCCTCCCTCTGCCTTCCTCTCTGCCTACTTGTGATCTCTCTCTCTTTCAAATAAATAAATAAAATCTTAAAATAAATATATAGATAAATAATCTCTTTAAAAAAAAGCAAGAGATGAAAATCCCATGTGAAAGATGCCTTCTCTGGAAAAAGCAAGAGGTAAAAGTCCCATATGAAAGCTGTCCTCCCTGTTGCAGAAGTAAAGTAATATCCTTCTCATCGGGGGCAAGAAGTTCAGACTGAGAAAATTCTATACAAACAGACCTTGATAAAATAATTCTCATCTTCCTTTAGCCTCCCCATATAATTTAGTTACATTCGCAATTGCTTCTTTTTATTCAACCTACTGTAAGAGCTTATAAATTCCATCATTTCTTTGGGTCATTTCACATGTCACATAAAACTCACTTGTAAGTTTATATAACATATGTTAAATGATTGTCTCTTTTTAATCAGTCTTATGTCAATAATTCTCAGTCCCAGTCATAAAACCCTACTAAGGTAGAGGTAAAAATTTGCCTCCTTTACAATAATAAGTGTTGGTAAAGATGTGGAGAAAAGGAATCTTTATATGTTGTTGGTGGAAATGTAAATTGATGAAACTATTATGAAAAACAGTATGAGGATTCCTAAAATATATATATATATTTATATTTATATTTATATTTATATTTATATTTATATTTATATTTATAAATAAATGGACCTACCATATGATCTGGGAATCCAGTTCTGGGTATACCCAAAGGAAATGAAAACATTTTCTCAAAGAAACTCCTATGCCATTTCAGCATTATTTATAATAACCAAGATAAAGAAGCAAACTAAATGGTGCATCAACAAATAAATGGATAAACATTCCATATATAATGGAATATTATTTATCCTTAAGGAAGAATGAAATCCTGTGATTTGTGACAACATGGATGAACCTGAGGGAAATTATGCTAAGTAAATGAGCCAGACACAGAAAGACAAATGCTACATGATCTCACATAAAATGTGGAATTTAAAGTAGCCAAACTCAGAAGCAAAAATAGAATGGTGATTATCAAGGACTGGGGGGTGAGGGAAATGGGAGATGTTAGTCAAATAGTAACAAGTTTTAGTTATGTAGCATGAATAGTTTCTGGAGGTCTAGGGCACAACAATGTGACTAAACATCATAACACTGTATTGTCTACTTGAAATTTGCTAAGAAGGTATGTCTTATAAGTTCTTATTGCAAAAAACGAACAGAACAAAACAAAACAAAAACCAAAAAACAAACAAAAAGATACAAGAAAGATAAAAATACGTTGTAGCATTGTATAAATACATTGATACATTATAATCATGTGACATGACAGATATGTTAATTATTTTGACTATGGCAAATATATAGTGTTTGTGCATTTTAAATATGTACAATTTTTATTTGTCAATTATATCTTTCAGTGAAAAGTGGAGAAAAGCTGCTTGGAACACCAGGAATCTATATGTGTGCCTTTTTGCCTAATAGTCTATTCACAAGTAAATTATTTGTTGAAGTTGATCAAAGTTTTGAAAAAGAAATCACACATTGTCACTCAGCATTTCCTAAGGTTTTCAATGCTCATGTGTCAATCTGAGATGCAATAATGTTTATATTTAAAATATATGTTGGGAGGAGTGTCTGGGTGGTACAGTTGGTTGAATGTCTAATTCTTCGGTTTCAGCTTAGATGATAATCTCCAGGTAGTAGGATCAAGCCCGTGCCCAGCTCTGTGCTCAGCATGGAGTGTTTGAGCTTCCCTCTCTCCCTCCTACCCTTCCCCAATGTGTGCATGCTCTCTCTCTTTCAAATTAAAAAACAAATATTCTTTTAAAAACTAAATGTATGTTAAAATACATGTATACATATGTGTATTTTTTTATAATTAGCAATATTTTCCATGTGAAAAAATACATTGAGGATTTATAACCTACTACTGTTTTGTGTGATTTTTATAAATTAACTTGTTTACCTCTATAACACCACTATTAACTTACATTTTCTTTTTTTTTTTTTTCAATTTATTTATTTTCAGAAAAACAGTATTCATTATTTTTTCACCTTTTCACCACACCCAGTGCTCCATGCAAGCTGTGCCCTCTATAATACCCACCACCTGGTACCCCAACCTCCCACCCCCCCCCGCCACTTCAAACCCCTCAGATTGTTTTTCAGAGTCCATAGTCTCTCATGGTTCATCTCCCCTTCCAATTTACCCAAAAGCACATACCCTCCCCAATGTCCATAACCCTACCCCCCTTCTCCCAACCCCCTCCCCCCAGCAACCCACAGTTTGTTTCGTGAGATTAAGAGTCACTTATGGTTTGTCTCCCTCCCTATCCCATCTTGTTTCATGAATTCTTCTCCTACCCACTTAAGCCCCCATGTTGCATCACCACTCCCTCATATCAGGGAGATCATATGATAGTTGTCTTTCTCTGCTTGACTTATTTCGCTAAGCATGATACGCTCTAGTTCCATCCATGTTGTCGCAAATGGCAAGATTTCGTTTCTTTTGATGGCTGCATAGTATTCCATTGTGTATATATACCACATCTTCTTGATCCATTCATCTGTTGATGGACATCTAGGTTCTTTCCAGAGTTTGGCTATTGTGGACATTGCTGCTATAAACATTCGGGTGCACGTGCCCCTTTGGATCACTACGTTTGTATCTTTAGGGTAAATTCCCAGTAGTGCAATTGCTGGGTCATAGGGCAGTTCTATTTTCAACATTTTGAGGAACCTCCATGCTGTTTTCCAGAGTGGTTGCACCAGCTTGCATTCCCACCAACAGTGTAGGAGGGTTCCCCTTTCTCCGCATCCTCGCCAGCATCTGTCATTTCCTGACTTGTTGATTTTAGCCATTCTGACTGGTGTGAGGTGATATCTCATTGTGGTTTTGATTTGTATTTCCCTGATGCCGAGTGATATGGAGCACTTTTTCATGTGTCTGTTGGCCATCTGGATGTCTTCTTTGCAGAAACGTCTGTTCATGTCCTCTGCCCATTTCTTGATTGGATTATTTGTTCTTTAGGTGTTGAGTTTGTTAAGTTCTTTATAGATTTTGGACACTAGTCCTTTATCTGATATGTCGTTTGCAAATATCTTCTCCCATTCTGTCAGTTGTCTTTTGGTTTTGTTAACTGTTTCCTTTGCTGTGCAAAAGCTTTTGATTTTGATGAAATCCCAAAAGTTCATTTTTGCCCTTGCTTCCCTTGCCTTTGGCGATGTTCCTAGGAAGATGTTGCTGCGGCTGAGGTCGAAGAGGTTGCTGCCTGTGTTCTCCTCAAGGATTTTGATGGATTCCTTTCTCACATTGAGGTCCTTAATCCATTTTGAATCTATTTTTGTGTGTGGTGTAAGGAAATGGTCCAATTTCATTTTTCTGCACGTGGCTGTCCAATTTTCCCAACACCATTTATTAAAGAGGCTGTCTTTTTTCCATTGGACATTCTTTCCTGCTTTGTCGAAGATTAGTTGACCATAGAGTTGAGGGTCTATTTCTGGGCTCTCTATTCTGTTCCATTGGTCTATGTGTCTGTTTTTGTGCCAGTACCATGTTGTCTTGATGATGACAGCTTTGTAATAAAGCTTGAAGTCCGGAATTGTGATGCCACCAACTTTGGCTTTGTTTTTCAATATCCCTTTGGCTATTCGAGGTCTTTTCTGGTTCCATATAAATTTTAAAATTATTTGTTCCATTTCTTTGAAAAAGATGGGTGGTACTTTGATAGGAATTGCATTAAATGTGTAGATTGCTTTAGGTAGCATAGACATTTTCACAATATTTATTCTTCCAATCCAGGAGCATGGAACATTTTTCCATTTCTTTGTGTCTTCCTCAATTTCTTTCATGAGTACTTTATAGTTTTCTGAGTATAGATTCTTAGCCTCTTTGGTTAGGTTTATTCCTAGGTATCTTATGGTTTGGGGTGCAATTGTAAATGGGATTGACTCCTTAATTTCTCTTTCTTCTGTCTTGTTGTTGGTGTAGAGAAATGCAACTGAATCTGTGCATTGATCTTATATCCTGACACTTTACTGAATTCCTGTATAAGTTCTAGCAGTTTTGGAGTGGAGTCTTTTGGGTTTTCCACATAGAGTATCATATCATCTGCGAAGAGTGATAATTTGACTTCTTCTTTGCCGATTTGGATGCCTTTAATTTCCTTTTGTTGTCTGATTGCTGAGGCTAGGACTTCTAGTACTATGTTGAATAGCAGTGGTGATAATGGACATCCCTGCCGTGTTCCTGACCTTAGTGGAAAAACTTTCAGTTTTTCTCCATTGAGAACGATATTTGCAGTGGGTTTTTCATAGATGGCTTTGATGATATTGAGGTATGTGCCCTCTATCCCTACACTTTGAAGGGTTTTGATCAGGAAGGGATGCTGTACTTTGTCAAATGCTTTTTCAGCATCTATTGAGAGTATCATATGGTTCTTGTTCTTTCTTTTATTGATGTGTTGTATCACATTGACTGATTTGCGGATGTTGAACCAACCTTGCAGCCCTGAGATAAATCCCACTTGGTCGTGGTGAATAATCCTTTTAATGTACTGTTGAATCCTATTGGCTAGTATTTTGGTGAGAATTTTTGCATCTGTGTTCATCAAGGATATTGGTCTATAGCTCTCTTTTTTGATGGGATCCTTGTCTGGTTTTGGGATCAAGGTGATGCTGGCCTCATAAAATGAGTTTGGGAGTTTTCCTTCCATTTCTATTTTTTGGAACAGTTTCAGGAGAACAGGAATTAGTTCTTCTTTAAATGTTTGGTAGAATTCCCCCGGGAAGCCGTCTGGCCCTGGGCTTTTGTTTGTTTGGAGATTTTTAATGACTGTTTCAATCTCCTTACTGGTTATGGGTCTGTTCAGGCTTTCTATTTCTTCCTGGTTCAATTTTGGTAGTTTATATGTTTCTAGGAATGCATCCATTTCTTCCAGATTGTCAAATTTGTTGGCGTAGAGTTGCTCATAGTATGTTCTTATAATAGTTTGTATTTCTTTGGTGTTAGTTGTGATCTCTCCTCTTTCATTCATGATTTTATTTATTTGGGTCCTTTCTCTTTTCTTTTTAATAAGTCTGGCCAAGGGTTTATCAATTTTATTAATTCTTTCAAAGAACCAGCTCCTAGTTTGGTTGATTTGTTCTATTGTTTTTTTGGTTTCTATTTCATTGATTTCTGCTCTGATCTTTATGATTTCTCTTCTCCTGCTGGGCTTAGGGTTTCTTTCTTGTTCTTTCTCCAGCTCCTTTAGGTGTAGGGTTAGGTTGTGTACCTGAGACCTTTCTTGTTTCTTGAGAAAAGCTTGTACCGCTATATATTTTCCTCTCAGGACTGCCTTTGTTGTGTCCCACAGATTTTGAACCGTTGTATTTTCATTATCATTTGTTTCCATGATTTTTTTCAATTCTTCTTTAATTTCCCGGTTGACCCATTCATTCTTTAGAAGGATGCTGTTTAGTCTCCATGTATTTGTGTTCTTTCCAAACTTCCTCTTGTGGTTGAGTTCTAGCTTCAGAGCATTGTGGTCTGAAAATATGCAGGGAATGATCCCAATCTTTTGATACCAGTTGAGTCCTGATTTAGGACCGAGGATGTGATCTATTCTGGAGAATGTTCCATGTGCACTAGAGAAGAATGTGTATTCTGTTGCTTTGGGATGAAATGTTCTGAATATATCTGTGATGTCCATCTCATCCAGTGTATCATAAGGCCTTTATTTCCCTGTTGATCTTTTGCTTGGATGATCTGTCCATTTCAGTGAGGGGAGTGTTAAAGTCCCCTACTATTATTGTATTATTGTTGATGTGTTTCTTTGATTTTGTTATTAATTGGTTTATATAGTTTGCTGCGCCCACGTTGGGGGCATAGATATTTAAAATTGTTAGATCTTCTTGTTGGACAGACCCTTTGAGTATGATATAGTGTTCTTCCTCATCTCTTATTATAGTCTTTGGCTTAAAATCTAATTGATCTGATATAAGGATTGCCACTCCTGCTTTTTTCTGATGTCCATTAGCATGGTAAATTCTTTTCCACCCCCTCACTTTAAGTCTGGAGGTGTCTTCGGGTTTAAAATGAGTTTCTTGGAGGCAACATATAGATGGGTTTTGTTTTTTTATCCATTCTGATACCCTGTGTCTTTTGATTGGGGCATTTAGCCCATTAACATTCAGGGTAACTATTGAGAGATATGATTTTAGTGTCATTGTATTGCCTGTAAGGTGACTGTTACTGTATATTGTCTTTGTTCCTTTCTGATCTACCACTTGTAGGCTCTCTCTTTGCTTAGAGGACCCCTTTCAGTATTTCCTGTAGAGCTGGTTTGGTGTTTGCAAATTCTTTCAGTTTTTGTTTGTCCTGGAAGCTTTTAATCTCTCCTTCTATTTTCAATGATAGCCTAGCTGGATATAGTATTCTTGGCTGCATGTTTTTCTCGTTTAGTGCTCTGAAAATGTCATGCCAGCTCTTTCTGGCCTGCCAGGTCTCTGTGGATAAGTCAGCTGCCAATCGAATACTTTTACCATTGTATGTTACAGACTTCTTTTCCCGGGCTGCTTTCAGGATTTTCTCTTTGTCACTAAGGCTTGTAAATTTTATTATTAGGTGACGGGGTGTGGGCCTATTCTTATTGATTTTGAGGGGCGTTCTCTGAACCTCCTGAATTTTGATGCTCATTCCCTTTGCCATATTGGGGAAATTCTCCCCAATAATTCTCTCCAGTATACCTTCTGCTCCCCTCTCTCTTTCTTCTTCTTCTGGAATCCCAATTATTCTAATGTTGTTTCATCTTATGGTGTCACTTATCTCTCGAATTCTCCCCTCATGGTCCAGTAGCTGTTTGTCCCTCTTTTGCTCAGCTTCTTTATTCTCTGTCATTTGGTCTTCTATATCGCTAATTCTTTCTTCTGCCTCATTTATCCTAGCAGTGCGAGCCTCCATTTTTGATTGAACTTCATTAATAGCTTTTTTGATTTCAACTTGGTTAGATTTTAGTTCTTTTATTTCTCCAGAAAGGGCTTTTATATCTCTGGAGAGGGTTTCTCTAATATCTTCCATGCCTTTTTCAAGCCCGGCTATAACCTTGAGAATTGTCATTTTGAACTCTAGATCTGACATATTACCAATGTCTGTATTGATTAGGTCCCTAGCCTTCGGTACTGCCTCTTGTTCTTTTTTTTGTTGTGAATTTTTCCGCCTTGTCATTTTGTCCAGCTAAGAGTATATGAAGGAGCAAGTAAAATACTAAAAGGGTGGCAACAATCCCAGGAAAATATGCTTTAACCAAATCAGAAGAGATCCTAAATCATGAGGGGGGATTTCTCCCCCCTCACGATTGAGTGAGGGATCTCCTCTGATTGGGATCTCCTTTGATTGGGATCTCCCAATCTCTTCTGATTGGGATCTCTTCTGATTTGGGGATAAAAAGAGGTTCAAAAAGAAAGAAAGAAAAAAAAGAAAAAAGAATTAAAAAAAAAGAAAATGAATAAAGAAAATTATAAAAAAGCAAAATATATATATATTAGATAATCTAGTTAAAAAACGTTAAAAAAGAAAAGGGTAAAAGTTATAAAAAATTTTAGCAGAAGAAGAGAAAAAAATGAAAAAGAAAAAAAAAGTAAATTAACTGCAAGACTAAAAAATCACAGGCAGAAAGCCATGAGTTCCGTGGTTTGTTTTCTCCTCCTCTGGAATTCTGCTGCTCTCTCCTTGGTATTGAAACTGCACTCCTTGGTAGGTGAACTTGGTCTTGCCTGGATTTCTTGTTGATCTTCTGGGGGAGGGGCCTGGTGTAGTGATTCTCAAGTGTCTTTGCCCCAGGCGGAATTACACCGCCCTTACCAGGGGCCGGGCTGAGTGATCTGCTCGGCTTTGCTTTCAGGAGCTTTTGTTCCCTGAGCGCTTTCCGTAGAGTTCCGGAGGACGGGAATACAAATGGCGGCCTCCTGGTCTCCGGCCCGGAGGAGCCGAGAGCCCGGGGCCCCGCTCCCCTGTGCGCCCTCAGCGAACAGCTCCTCGTAACTCGCGTCCGCCTAACCTCCGGCCGGGCTCCGAGCTCACCGAGCTTGCGGCCGGTTCAAGGCAACTCCGAGCTGCTAGCTCACTGTCGGCTCTGTCTCTGCAGCCGGCTTTCCCGTTCCAATATCCGCAAGCTCTGCGACACTCAGACACCCCCGATCCTTCTGTGACCCCGCGGGACCTGAGGTCACGTCGACCCCATGTGGGCTTCGCCCCGGTTTAGCCTCCGGAGCGATGTCCCTCAGCGGAACAGACTTTTAAAAGTCCCGATTTTGTGCTCCGTTGCTCCGCCGCTTGCCGGGAGCCGGCCCCTCCCCCCGGGGTCTATCTTCCCGTCGCTTTGGATTCACTTCTCCGCCAGTCCTACCTTTCAGAAAGTGGTTGTTTTTCTGTTTCTAGAATTGCTGTTCTTCTTCTCCTCGATCTGCCGATGGATTTGCAGGTGTTTGCAATCTTTAGATAAGCTCTCTAGCTGATCTCCTGCTAGCTGAGGTAGTCTCAGCCTGCTACTTCTCCGCCATCTTGACTCCTCCCAACTTACATTTTCTTTAACAACTCCCCTAGCTATATGTGAACATGCGTTGCATACTGTTCTCAGACCTTTATGACATTTAACTACCATAATCTTCATTACCGGCCTGTTGGGTAGCGCCGTTACAATACACATTTTACAGATTAGACCACGGGCCACAGAAGCCTGAGTAAGTTGCACAAAACACAGCAAGTGAGTGGCAGAGGCAGAATTCAAAACCCCATAGTGTTTTTGAACTATGCTGGTAACTCTTCTGCTATGTTGCCTATGAAGAAATAATGCTAACGTGATTGAGAAGAATAAGGCCAGAGAGAAATCAGTAATGATCAAGTCAAACACCTAACTAGGCAGTGTCACTCTTGAATCTGGGCTCTAACCCATTGTACAATGGATGGTTCCTGGTGGTCTTTCATAATACTAGCTAGTTGTTGTTGTTGCTTCATTAAGTTTATTTTATTTTATGTCATTATTTTATTATTTTTTTATTTTTAATAATCTCTATACCCAACATGGGGCTGGAACCTGAGATCAAGAGTCCTAGTCTCTTCCAGCTGAGCCAACCAGATGTCCCAATAATAGCTAGTTTTTCCCCAGATATCATATGTTCCCATTGCTGCAGCTAACACTTTCCATGAATTTGCTCATTTAATCCTTAAAAAAGTGAAGCATAATAAATACTTAAAATATTATTTCTTATTTTATAAATAAGGAAACTGGATCTTAAAGCAAGTTAAGGGTTTTAGACAGGTTACAGAGCTGGTGATTGTGCAAACCAGATGCAACTACAGGCGCAATCATTAAGCAGGACAGCCCAAACATTTCGTAAAATCTGTTTGAAGTCTACAAACTTAATTTGGGATTAAGCAGCAACAACCACAGTACAGCATCAATGAAACAAACATGCAAAAAATGCATCTTTTAAAACTGTGGCCACAATTCCTTTTTGTTGAATAGATCATAAGTAATTTGTTATAATACGAGTTCCAGAGACTTTATTCATCCCAGCAATGTATCCCTTTAATTCACCGATCATCTACTGAGTACTCACTATTCATTCTTTCATTCATTTCTCAGCATATGAGAAATATGCTAGAGTATCCCAGGGTCTATGGATCTGAGGTGAACTGGGGAGAAAGCAGCCTGGTTCGTTGGTGCTTATGTTCTAGAGAGTGGTTTCAGGGGAGAAAATTGGTAAATGGATAAAACCAAAGTAAGCAAGGGAGTTTCAGAAAAAGGGACTATGGAGTCAACCACAAAGGACCATGAAGTGAGAGCTGCAAAGGCAGTTTGTCAGGAAAGACCTTTTTAAGACACTATTTGAAATAAAATGCAAAGGCTGAGAAGGATCCAGACACGTAAAGATCATTCCCGGGTGAGGAGACAAGAGGAAATTTGCCTGTGCCAAGCACCGGGGTAGCGGGGGCCGGGGGGGGGGGATAATTTCCCTTTATTCCTATTTCCATCTTTCCCATCCTGGATTTCATTATTCTTACTGAGTCTTATTATAGTTCCCTAACGATCTTTTTTCCTTCACTTTCTCTGGTTTCCAGTTTAGCATTTATTCATGTGACAGGCGCAACTTTCAGAAGCACAGATTTTACCATTTAACATCCTTGTTCAAATGTTCTTATTACCTTCTCTCATCCTATGGTATCGAATGTAAACTCTCTAGACTAGACTACCATTATTATCTTTCTTTGTTCTCTTGACAACGTGCATTTTCATACATATTTTTCAGTATATTCTCTCACATACATTTACCCTGGCCAAAGTAATCTATTCAGTGTTCTTAACATCACTTTGTGTCTGAGGTTTTGTTCCTGTTGCTCCCTTAACCTAAATTCCCTTCTACCTTGCATTTAAGCATTTCCAAAATGTTCCCATATTCTATTGGCTAATAAATGTTCTGACCTTATGCTAAGAAACTTCCAAATTGGTAAATTATTTGAAATCACTATCCCCATTGTTTCCATAACCAGAAATATACAGCAGACTAGAGAAGTGATTTTTTTAAAAGACATTTTAGCAGATACATACATTATAATGGACATTTATTACATTTTCTTTCTTTCTAGTCACTGGATGATTTCTCTTTTTATGAATAATGCATCTTCTAGGCGGAGCCTTAAAACTCACTCTTGAATGTCCTTTGAAGCTGGAGCAAAGACATATGAACCTTTGGCTTCATCAATCAATTGAAAGAGTACTTGATTTTAAATAAATGGCAATTTTAAAGAAATAGTTTCTGGGATAATTTCTTGTTTCCTTACTTTTATTTGGCACCCCCAACACCTGTAACAACTTGGAGCTTGGGGAGATGCATATGGCTTCATGTATTCTCCTACCAATGTCACTCAGTAAAACTAAAAATAAAATAAAATAAAAAAATAATAAAAGACACCTGTATTCTCACCTTTTGTACAAACTGTCCTAATGTGCATGTACTATCTTCAGGAACTATGGGAAAGTATACAACATTTTTATATTGTACTACTTTGCTTAATTAGAATTGACTCTGAATAAAGTACAATTTTGCCCTCTGTGAAACTGCCTTGAACCTTCTCCACTTATACGGATTCCTCAGCTTCGTTGCCAAGCAACTGTGCTCAGATTGCTACTTTGCCTTTGCAGTGAGAAGAGTCAACTATACTACACATTCACTTTGCATTTTTTTGAGCATAAATAATTTTTTCCTCCTCTCTTTCAAGCAGATGTATCTTTTAGTTCTGTGTTCTTGACAGATGTGCTCCATAGGCTATTTGCATTCTGTATCTTATACCTTACAATTCTCCTACTCTTGTCAACTTAGGAACTTGGCATTTATCTCCTTAATGGCTTCTCAGTGTAGTAGAATTGCACTTGTGTCTTAATAATAAAATAATAACATTTATAATAGAAGCAAAAATGAAAAAAGATTAAAGTTATTAATTCAGCAAACACTTTTTATATTCTAGTTATTCTTTTTGGGATTAGGGATATAGTAGTGACCAAAACAGATGAGGAAATACCTGCCTTCATGAAGCTCCCATTCTACTTAGGGAAAAGGCAGAATACAAATGTGAACAAAAATGAAGTACGGTACACAGATGGTTAATAAGTTATAAGCAAGAGAAGATCCACTTTTTGTGTAGTTTTTTACATCTCTATATATCTACATATATATTACATACAACCAGATGGCACTTCTAAGAGCAATAATAAAAACCATAAGTACAAAATTAGAAGAACTTGGAAGAAGCTATGCAAAAGAGGACTTAAGGGCTTTGAAATTTAAGTATCCTCAGTTTTATAGTACATCCACCATTGATGTTATGGTTGAATATAAAACTGAGATGAGACATGTGGAACTCCAGGCTGGTAGGAGGTTGCAATTCTGCATGGGGTACGCAAAGAAAACCTCACTGAGAGCATGGCATTTAAATAGCAATTTTAAATAATTGAAATAAGTGATGGTTTGATTGATAAATGGGTACCATTGGGTTGAACTCAAAGATAGGAAGTTAAACTGGAAAGATAAGTTAGAAAATTGTTGCTGCAGAGCAGAATGCTTGAAATTTAGATTATGGATGTTGATGATGTTGGTAATAACAAAGTATGGGTTAATCTGTGGGAATAAGCAACTGAAGTAGTGTGAAGGATATGATTATTGGAAGGATAGAGGCCCAAAAAAATGAGTCGCAAAACTATTAAGTGAATCAGATATATTGATCTTTAATAATGAAAAATTAAGGCAATATTAATGTTAGACTACATGACAGCCAGGTGCTAAAAGCACCTATGAAAGATGTGTGGTGAGCTGAGCCATAGCAGTGATAAGATTATGGGTAAGGAGGAGAGGAGGGACAAGAGCCTGGCCAGGAACACCCAGAGCTTTTCAATGATGTATTTTTGTGTATATGACAGCAACAAGGATGGATAGTGAGTGGTATAATCTGGTGTCGTGAAATTTATGACTGGGGTAATTCAGTGAATAGAGATGAAGAATATTCTGAACACAACAATGAAGAGCCTCAGTGTTATGAACCCTACTTCCAGGACCTTTAATATATACAGAGTATAAAAGAAAGCAGTCATCATGAAGGACTACAAGAGGAATAATGTTCTAAGGGAGATCTAAATTTCTTTTCCACCAGAAAGGTAAGGGGAATGTTCAAAGAAGAGATTTAGACTATAATGTACTTGCTGATGACCAACCATGAATTTCTAAAGGCATGATGGATATTTTTCAAAAATTGAAGAGCAGCTTCAGGAGCAGAAGCTGACAGGAGCAACTGATGGAAGAAAGGGAAGTGCAGACCATAAGGGAAAATTCAGTCTCCATGATGAGGTCTTCCAGTTAGTATTAATGTGTCATGGTTGGTCTCAAAGAAAATTCAGAGCTAGAGACATATGTATTTATCACATCTGACTATATATCATTCATATTCATATATTTACATATATTTATAAGCATAACCACATACAATCACATTGTCTAATTCAGACAATGGAACTTTCAGAAAACAGGCCAAGATGAAATATTGATATTAATTATCATGCCATGCATGTAATTTGCAAGTAACTTCTGTCCTCTGGAGTTCTATAAACACCTCTCTAATGAGTCACCTCCCACAATAGAAGTCTATTATTATATCCAAATTTCAGAAAGAACCAAAGCAAGAGCAAAATTTTCTTACACCTTAGGTACATCACAATGGACAGTATCATCTGGCTACATAGCTACACTTATAGGTCAAAAATTAAAATGTGTATATTTTTTTTGTAACCTTTTCATTAAGATTTACTTTGAAATAAGTTGATTTATTTATTAACAGAAGTAATATTAGAGGAGAAATCAAAAATTCAACATACACCCTCACAACCATATAGACCTGTTTAATGAGTTCTACTCATCTTAATCTCATTGAGCAAACATTAAATCTATGTTTTTTTGAATTCTTATGTTTGAAAGGAAGAAGGCCATTTCATAAAAGAATCTTGTACTCCTTAATTAAATTATAAATTTCAGTGGTAGTTCATTGTGTGACTCATTGACCTTTATCTCTCTGATTCTCTCATTTAAAATTGAACTCACATACGCATTCCTAAAAACCCACACTGGTAATTTGTTTGTAAAAATCCACTTTGGAAAAGGACTTTGTAAATGTCTTTATCTCATTTGAAACATAAAGCAATTCAAGCGTTTCAAAAAATTCAGAGTAACTGACAGTTTCAATAAGTATTTTTCATTCATGTACATGAGTGAAGACTTATTTTTATTTCAAGAAAGTAAGAACTTTATAAACTTAGCACTTTATAAAAGCTTTTAAAAGCTATCAAATTGTCTATTCTAAAATACTGAATAGAGGGAGATAGGCAAGAAGGATCATTGCGTAAATGAAGCGTGGGTTAGAAAACCATGACACAATGGTCTGGGAGCTTAACTACAGTCCTATCTTTTGACTGCTTTTGCCAGGAATTCTTTAACCAGTCTATATGGGTGATTTATCTAGAAGGAAATTTATGATTTTAAAGAAAAATTACTTAGGGAGTCTCGATAATATTTTGTGTATCTAAGGACGGGATTGTCATTGGAAGGGCCAATTTAGGTCTTTCTGATGGATGACTTAAGTCTCAACTCATGGGGAAGGAAGTAAAATAAGGGCTTTTGTTTCTTGAGGACCCAGAACAAAAGGAGGATGCTTCGGTAAAGTAGGAGAAAAAAGAGTTTCTGAGTCTGCAGGCAAAGGTCTTTTTTCTGAGAGGACCCACATCCATTTATCAGTTTGAGTCTACAAAGCAAATCCTGTAGAGTAGAAAAGATTCCCCTACAAGGAGTTCAATATGAGTTGTCAGGACCATGGTGAATAAAAAATGCCAGGTAAACACTTGAGCTAGAACTGATTTTTTCATCTCTTCCATGAGAGATGTATTTCCTTGTTTCTCTCCTGGGGTGACTTTTTCTGGCAATCATCAAATTACCCCAAGTATCTTTGGGACTTGGAATTGTCATGTGTCAAATCCTATCAAGGTGGGATGCCCCCTGCCTTCACCCAGAAGGTGGTAGAGCTTGAAGAACAGCTTCCCTACCAATATCCCATGGCTGGAATAGGACAAGTCAGTGTAACTGAGATGGGCACCTAATGAAGCAAATGTTACTCCTATGCTAGTGTCAGGTTATACTTCTTTGTTAAGGCAGAAGTGGTTGTAAATATAGAAATTCATCTTCTCACTGAACAAAGAAGGTGAGAGGTCATTGAGGTTGGCGGGGCTCAGGGTTGGGTGGAGAAATTTGAATTTGACTTAACAAAGCAGGGTTTTAGTTAGAGCTTATCACTGAAAGAGTGTATCCTGTAGTCCAGAATGGATCTATACCTAGAGCATCCACTGAGTGAGAGAGATTTAGGGCAAACTAGTCTTTGACCACTCTTGTAGGTTTCTGAACCTATTTGATTCATATTTTTCAAGAATGGTAAGATTTACAGATAGACTCTTAGGTAGTGCAAATGGTGTCTTCAGGCATGTATGAATTTGTTTTTAGTCCCTCTTTTTATCCTTCTTTGTCCAGATCTCAGGGGAAGCCATTAAATATTGTCCACGTCGATATACTGTCACAGTTCTACTCAGGAAAATCCCTTATAACATTTTGAATAGATTAAAAATGCACACATACATAAAAAAAGATAGGACAAGCGATATGGACTTTTTCTTTTCTTAGTGAAAAAAAAACAAACACAAAAAATAGAACAAACAAACAGAAAAAAAAAAAAAAACAGTAGTGTGGAAAGACAGTACTTCACCAAGGAAGAAAAATTTTTATTACAACTTTCTTTCCAATTAGAATTCTGAAAGGCTTAAAGAGTCAAGCAATGTATACAAAAGTACAAAAACAAACTCCAGACCTGAATGCCACCAAATACCAGTATAATAAGATAAATTCAGCCAGATGCAGTTGGTATCAATGCATCTACAGACTTTTTCTGAGATCTCGGATTCCCATGTTGGCACTCATCCATCACCAACGGAGACTAAAGGATTAGTAATGGCTCAGGAAATGTGTTATGCTTTCAGGTCTCTTGATTCCATTGAATGAACTGAGCAAGATTATTAAGGAAATCTTAGTAGAAAACCTCATATTCCACTGAAATCCACAATGGGAAAAGCTGAATTCATTCATTTAAGAAATCCAGTTTCTCACTGAACAAAGAAAAATATGAGGTAACACAGGATGTGGGGAAAAGGTGAGGTTTTAGGCTAATTTAAACAAAGCAAGATTTTAACTTAAGCAAAGTATGACAGGTCTCTTTTGTAAATGAAATTAAGAACAGATCCATTCGTAAGGGGGTCTACAGCTAGTGTGGATTCTACACAAAACCAGCCTCAACCTTTCTTTATGCCAGTCACATCTTTTAGGGTCCTCAACAATGTTTTTAGCATTCGATTAAGTTTTAAGGATTCTTTTAGTTGTGTTGTAACCTATACCTAAGAACAGGTCATGGATATAAAGGAAGCTAAAATGCACTGGCTTTTTATTTGTTTATTTTTCTGTGTTAATTTATTTGTAAACTATTCATACCTTTCCAGAATCAATGATGATTCAGTGATAGGTTTTCCTCTGTTAAAGGGAAAACTTTGTTTGGTGGCCCCTATTTAGATGGTAAATATTTTGGGCCTAATAATAACATTGTAAGTGATGTGCTCTGGATCAGAGTAAGTGATGTGCTCTGTCCTACTTCTTGATGACTTATTTAATGGTTTTGATTAAAATAAGACTGAATGTTAAGCACATAGGATGGTAATTTAATAATAACCAAACAAGCAACCATCATATTTTCATGACTGATTCATTATTATTTCAGTGTCTTATAAAACAATGACAATGATGATGTCATCCTGAAGCTGAAGCACTCATGCTAGAGGTGTGAACTCTGCTGGAAGGTGAACCTCCTTCCTAGCTGCCCAAATTCCAGCAACTGCTACTGGGGAATAATGGGCCATTCTCTTGGCCTCCCAAATTTCATGCACATTATTTATTGTAAAATTTAATAAAATTTAAATTTAATAAAATGTAAAATTGTAAAATTTATTTATTTTAATGGTGAATAGTATTTCATTGTATTTTTTTCATATTGCCATTTAGGAATGGTTAGCTGTTGTACTAAATTGAATCAGTGGCAAAATTAATTGCATCGTTTGCAATGTGCAAAGGTAACTTGAGAGGCACCTGGGTGGTTCAGTCAGTTAAGCATTTGACTTCAGCTTAGGTCATGATCCTGGGATCATGGGATGGAGCCCTGCCTTAGGGTCCCTGCTCAGCGGGGGGTTTGTGCATTGCTATCCCACTGTCCCTCCCCGAACAAACAAATAAAATCTTTAAAAAATAAAAAGGGGACTTGAAAATGCAATTTTATAAGACATGGATGCATAGAATCCTTTCAGCTTACACACTGAATAAATAAGAAACCTCACATTAATTAGAAATGTTAGTATTTTCTGATAAATACCAAATTCTGCCCTTTTCGTGCTCCAGGCTTCTTTCTACTCCACAGTGCAAAATACTTTTCTGAAGGTCTTGCCCTTATTAAGTTATTTAAACTTCATAACAACTCTTAGAGGACAAGTTATCACTCATTTTATAAATAAAGAGAATAAGCTGTAGAGAGGATGAAGAATTTTTCTGAGCTCATACAGTTCTAATTATTCAAGTAATAAGTGAAAGTCAAGAAAAATAAAATATCAGCTATTCTGTGGTTCCACTGTTTAAATGCCTGATTTTATACAGGGTGAAAATCTATGTATCTCATATTCATGCCCAACACATTTAAATAGCTTGTTATTTTTCCTTCCACTCAATTGCTTTACTACTGATCATAATAATAATAACTTGGGTTTCCATGACATTTTATTTTTTTACAAGTTGTATGAACACACACACAGCTTGGTAGCCTACTATCATTAGTTTTATTCACTTGGGAAAATAAGCTTTGAAATCAGGATTAATATTATGGTATTTATTCTCCTTCTTTTGGAAATACATAAAATTCATATATTAATATTATATCAAATTATCATATTAAACACAGGCATATTTTAATTATGCACAAAACAGGTGTTTTCCATGGACTTCAAATTATATAGTCACATTTTTTCCATGTCTGTATATAGGCATTGACTATAGTTTTAAATTAGTGATTTTTATAGACTTTAAAAGTCAGAATTTAGACAGTTGTTAGTGAGGTTTTCTCTGTTTTTTGTTTTTGTTTTTGTTTTGGTACTAAATAAATCAGCAGAAAGTCTAACTATTTTTAATGGTGTTTTGAAGTGCCGTTGCAGAAAATTGCTCCAAAGATACATTACACAGAAGATAAATGTACTTTTGCCTTTGGTTTAACAAAGAAATAATGCAAGGGGAAAAGGTATGACAGACAGTATTGGGCAAACTTAGGTAATATATAGTCATCTTTTAGTGGGAAAAAAATTATATATATATACCTATATGTAAACTTGTGTGCTTTCCATGTGACATAATTATTTATTTTAATGTTATTTAAGAAATTCAAAACATAGACCTAGGTATAAATGCCCTATGTTTATACAGCTATATAACCAAAACTAATTTAAAAATTAATTATAAACATGATCAAATTAATAATATTCAAATTAACAACATTGATTTAATGTCACAATTAATATTTTGCTGAAACTTAATTGCCATAACCAGCTGTGTTAGCCTTTTTTTTTTTTTAATTTAATATGCCTATATACTTGTGCTCAGTAACAGCTGAATTTTCTTACCAGCATTTCTATTCAAACCTTGGCGGAAACTTCACTAACCTGAATCATTTGGCAGAAATTCAAAATTTACATTTATTATACCCTATTGCTGCCTCATTAATATAGGATATGGCAACCCTTCCTTTTCTCATTAACATAACACTGTGGACTCCAAATTCTTTTAAAACCAAAACTCAAATTAAAAGAGGTAAACTCTCAATGTCTATTCTTGAAAATATATTATAAAAAAACAAAATATATTATTATATATTTATCCATCAAACTTAAAAATTGGTGTAGTAGTATAGGATTAGTATTTAGTAAGGGCCTACTTCATAGCAGAAGCTATATACAGGGAAAAAATACAAAGTCCATATTCTCATAGAATTTATATTTTAACATAGGAAAAAGCAAATTAAAATTAAATCTATATCTATAGTTCTCTATGATTCTACATTTACATCTGTATAATCTGGGATTTTTAAAAAAAAGCAAGGATAAAGGGAATTTTTTTTTTTTGCAGTGGTAGATATCTGAAAGTATACAAATGAGATATAAAGGTATACAAGTGGTATATATAAAATTATAAATTTTATATAGATATAAAATCTAAATATATAAATATAAATATTTATATTATATAAATAAATATATAATGTATTGTATATGTAAGTTATATATATATATATAAAGGCATATATTATGCCCATATATAAATAGGTATAATGCTATTCAGTGTAGTATTATTTTTAATAGCAAAAGATGATGAAACATCCTAAATAAATATCTCATCAGTAGGAGCTAGCTGGTTAAATGTCAATGACATGGAATATAACATAGCCATAACTAAATAATAAATGTGCTTATGCTATAATAAAAAGGAAAATAATATAACCTTTATTAATAAATGAAAAGATAAGATTAGTCTATGTGTATGCTATCATTTTAAAAAAGTAGCTTATATTTGCCATCTATCTAGATCTTTAAAAGGAAAACAATAGCAGTGGTTATCTCCTTATAAGATAGAGAATGAAATATAGGCAGAGACATTCCCCTGCACATACCTTTTTCTATTTTTTGCTTTGTGAATCACAAGAATTTTCCCCCTATTCAAAAAATGGTATAAAAAATGTAATTTTATAAAGATCTTCCAGTGCACTTGAATTTGTGTGCTGAGTTCAGAGACCAGATGGGATAGTGCTGTGGTATTTGCTCTGATACATGAAGGGAACAGAGGTGATATATTAGGAAGAGCTTTACACATTCAAGATACATTTGAAAAGTTGTCAAAGGCGTTGGCAAATGTAACCCGTGGCTGAAATCAGAGCCAATGACAGTGTTCTAAATAAAATTTTGTTTGAACACAACTACACTCATTCTTTTATGTATTGTCTATGGCCTCTTTCATACTATGACATCAAAGCTCAGTAGTTGTAGCAATGATCACGTTGCCTGCAAAGACTACATTTACAATCTTGCCCTTTATAGAAAAAGCTTGCTGAACCATGGTATAGATCAGAGGATTTTCTAATGGATGACTTGTGCTGTATGAAATAATAATGGAGGTAAACAATGACTGTACAATTTTTAGCCTGAGCAACTGGCAAATGCAATTGTCATTTGTTGGTATTTATCAAAATAGGATCACTCAGAGTGGAACAAATTAGAGTTGAAGAAAACTAACAGAGTCAACAGGATATTGGTGAATTCCCTGAGAATGTCTGTATGACCCCATGAGTTCCCAGATCCTAATTTGAGAAGTGGTTGTGCAGGAAGATAGGAAGTACACATTTATAGGTTCTAAAACTAACAACACTTTGAACAAATCTTTTAAACGTTATGATTCTCAACTTTCTCATGAATATAACAGTATGTTAATTTTAGTAATCACTTGTGTCCCTTTCCAGCCCCAAATTTGTAAAACAGTTACAGAAACTTTAGTATATGTATATAAGTCCATAAGTGTTGCTTTAAAAAAAAAAAAAAAAGATTTTATTTATTTGAGAGAGAGAGAAAGTGAGAGACAGACCACAAGTGGATAGGGAAGGAGAAAAGGGAGAGGGAGAAGCAGACTTCCTGCTGAGCAGGGAGCCTGATGCGGGGCTGGATCCCAGGACCCTGGGATCATGACCTAAGCTAAAGGCAGACACTTAAAGAGATAAACTACCCAGGGATCCCCAGGAAGTGTTGCTTTTAAAGACTTAAGTTAATGAAGGCTGCAAGATATAGTTAGCACAAAAAAAAAAGGTAGTCTTCTCACTGAAGGATGTAAGGTAGATAGGACTTTATAAATTTTGTAGATTTTGATTCAAATAAAGACACCATCAAAATTTTTTTAAAAATGTTTATTAAATTATATGGTATTAAACTTCAGGAACACTTACATTTCAAAAGTTAATAATAAGAAAACATAGCCAATCATATAGACTTCTACCAAACTAGTATCCTACCTGCACTTTGCATTTTAGTTTGATGATTTTGCATAAACATAGAGAATTTTGATAGCATGCAATTTCAGAGTTAATTGATGAAGAACATAAGGCATTTCTTTGCAAGTTTAACCTTACTGTGATGTTTGACTTAAAAAATAAATATAGCAAGAGTGTAATAAAACACGGAGAATTTCTCAATGTTACTTTCCTCCCTTTCCATTAGAAACTTCCAAATAGTTTGAAGATTTTCAAATTACAAGAGATTTGAACACCCAGGCACCTCAACATTTTTTTTTAAGACAACAGAAGTATATAAAAATCTCTCAGAACAAGAGATTTGACCAAGAATCAACTTCATTATTTCAAATTACCAGTCTGTTTCTGTCACAGTGAAATTTTCAGGCCTTTTTTAGGCATTTCTAAATAATTAAATAATGTAAATATTACCTGACCTATTTTTTTAAGCAAGCCATTACATTTTTTTAAAAATTTATTTATTTATTTATTTGACAGAGAGAGATCACAAGTAGGCAGAGAGGCAGGCAGAGAGAGGGGAAGGGAAGCAGGCCCCTGCCGAGCAGAGAGCCTGATGTGGGACTCGATCCCAGGACCCTGAGATCATGACCTGAGCCGAAGGCAGTGGCTTAACCCACTGAGCCACCCAGGTGCCCGCCATTACATTTTTTGAGTGATGCTATCTTTGTAATTGTTTTTACCAGCACACATTCTCTCAACTGTCCCACACACCCCTCTTTAGAAATGCTGCTAGATATATAATTTCATTATGTCTAGTTTTCATGAGAGTAGAAGTGAGTGATCTTTATTAAACCTCCATAATAACCAAATTTTCATCCCCCCAAAATATAAACTGGCAATGTTATCACCCTTTCACATCCTCAGTGAAACTCCAGTTCTACGATCTCTAAGATTTTCCTCTTTTGTTTTCTCCAGCTGATTGCATTACGTTCTCAGATCAGCAACCGGAACTGCAGGCCGCTTTGTGTGTGATCCAATCAGGTGAAATTCAAAACTGTTCCCGTAGTTATCACGCACATCTTAACAAGTTACTTAAAACAAGTTTACAAACATATGCACGTATGCATAATAGTTATTTGTTTTTCTCATTTAGGTTTCTTACTGAATTCTCTGAGAACTTCTTACCATCAAAATTTCCTTTTTTTAAAAAAAAGTTCCTTTATTTTATCTACTTCCAAATTTACTGTTTCAAAAGGGATAGAGCGATTCCTCCTTGAACATAGGCAAATCATTTATACTTAAAAATTATGTGGGGGCGCCTGGGTGGCTCAGTGGGTTAAGCCGCTGCCTACGGCTCAGGTCATGATCTCGGGGTCCTGGGATGGAGTCCCGCATCGGGCTCCCTGCTTGGCGGGGAGCCTGCTTCCTCCTCTCTCTCTCTCTCTGCCTGCCTCTCTGCCTACTTGTGATCTCTATCAAATAGATGAATAAAATCTTAAGAAAAAATTATGTGAAAATAACATCAGAATATTTCATAAGCAATATTTTGGGAAGTGATTTGTGAGGATTGGTATATTTGGTAACACTTTGGGAAGGTGAGTTTATAGGCAAGCTTTGAAAGAGCTACATACTCTCTTCTCCTGCCAGCTGCCACAGATAACAGAAATTTTTCCTTTATGACTTCCTAAACAGGCTCAGTTTCTTCACAAATAAATACCTCAGTGAAAATATCATTATCTCATGCTCCACTTTAAAAAAGTATTTTTCAAATAATAAGTGAAAATATCAACTAATCATTTTTCCTTTCTTATGTTTTTATTACAAAATTAAACAGGAAGATGTATTTTTTAAAAAATAATTACTTATGTATTTTAGAGAGGGGGAAGGGGCGAGGATGAGGGGGAGAGAGAATCTCAAGCCAACTCCCCACTGACTGCAGCCAGATATGGGGTTCAGTGACACAATCCTGAGATCATGACCTGAGCTGAAATCAAGAGCCTAATGCTTAACCAGCTGAGACACCCAGGCACCTCAACATGTTTTTTCAAGACAACAGAATTATATAAAAATATCTCAGTTCTCAACAAACTGAGGGTTTCAGAGGGGAGGGAGTGGGGGGATGCGTAAGCCTGGTGGTGGGTATTAAAGAGGGCACGTATTGCATGTAGCACTGGGTGTGGTGCATAAACAATGAATCCTGGAACACTGAAAAAATAAAATTAAATCAAAAAAACAATCTCAGTTCTCTTTCCCTCTTTTCTCTTGTTCCTTCCCACCCAATCTCTGCATCCTACTCACTCTTCCTCAGGTAACCAATATATCCTTCCAAAAATGTTGCTATGAATTTATATACACATTTTTTATACATACACCTAATTATTTACAATACACCTTGTTCTGCAATTTTTTAAAATTATTTTTAACTTAGCAATATATCAAAAGTGTTTTTCCATATATAGTTCTACCTCATTCGAATAATTGCAGAGGCTTTTTTATTTGATCTCTACTATTTAGGACATTTTAAATAGTTTAAACAAAATTACATAAATTCTTCTATAATGCAGTGCATGGGTTAAAAGTATGGGCTCTAGGTTCAGAACTCTCTATGTATCTGTTCTCTTTTTATAAAAGTGAGGATAAGGAAAGTATATATCTCATATATTTGTTTTGACAAGTAATGACATAACACAAAAAGTATTTAAGCAAGGTCACAGATACACTAACTACTCAATAAATATGGCTACAAACATGGTCATATTCATGATGCTAAAACAGTTCAATAGAGATGTATAGGTTGTTAAACTATTATGTATTTCCACTATGTTTGGTAATCACCATGGCTCTGGGTCCTATAAGTCCTAATCAACTTTGACAGCTGTCTCATCCCATGGAGCCCCAGAAGAATACCACCAGCATAAATCCTCATCTTCTGCCAATCTGACATCTGCTGGCCTACTAGGTTCCCATGTAAACACCTCCCACCCCTGCCCCACCACCCCCAGCCTTCAAGTTGGAAGCTTGTAGGAGAGATGGCAAACTAGAGGGATGATTTCTAGGCTCAGCTGTCTGTTCTGAAGCATTTTACGGTTTTCTGAAAGTCACTTGTGGGTACTACAAACCCTACACTGTACTAATTTAATATTAAACATTTTTATTATCATTCAGGATTATTATTGATAGGGTTATAAATAATAAATAATACAAATACAATGATAAAATACATGTAGTTTTTATAGATAATCTACATGGGAGATTACTTATATACCCCTTTTTAAGGATACTTTGC
Organism: Neogale vison; assembly: GCF_020171115.1. Classification (NCBI taxonomy): domain Eukaryota; kingdom Metazoa; phylum Chordata; class Mammalia; order Carnivora; family Mustelidae; genus Neogale; species Neogale vison. The sequence goes on from NC_058100.1 coordinate 18,029,491, forward strand.
TAAATAAAGATACTCTCCCTCAAAGAGTACAAATGCTGATGTTACCGGTTAATTTTTATTATTCTTATATTAACTTTTACACCTGTTTTCTTAAAGGTCAGCCTAGTAGTGCCAGTAGAGCTTAGTGATCAGTTCGTGAATAGTCAAATGTTGCGCTTAAAAATGTTAAACAAGTAAGATTTCTATTCTCTGCTGATGGATCTTGCACAAAATGGAACAGCAATGAAAAAATCAGGCAGGGGGGGACAAGATGGCGGGGTAGTAGGAAGAGGCGTCTTTTCAGCCAGTACCCCAAAGTGAGCTGATTACCTACCAAAGAACTCCGATCACCCATGAAATCAGCCTGAGATCAGAATTATACACGTCTGGATCTCTACAGGGGCAGAAGACGCCAGTGAGCAGGTAAAGCGGAATGGGAACGGCGGACTGATATCGGAAGATAAACAAAAGGGGGAGGGAGCCACCAGAGGCGACCGGTGCGAAAGTCATACCCCGATACGAGCGAGAGCGCCCTGCGTCTGGGGACCAGCAGTAACTCGGAGACTGGTTGAAAGCACTCCAAAAGAGCAAAGGATCGCGGGGGCAAACTGTGGGAATCGGGGCGGCTAGGGACAGGGGCTTGAGTCCCCGGTCCCAGACGGCCTCCCCGGCGCGGAGGCAGAGAGAGTGCGGCGGAGAAACCGGCTCCTGGTCCCTAAGCCGCCAGCGCGCCCCAGAGCGCGGGGTTCCGGCTCCTGTGAGGGGATGGGAGCTGCGCCGGTCTGCAGAACGCGCGCTCGCCCTACCACAAAGCTTGAGATGCGCGTGCACGTCGCTCCAGCTCTCCTGGGTTTCTAAGGCCCTGGGGCGCTTCTTGACCCGCGCCATTGTTTCAAAGTCTAAGCCTCGCGCCCGCGAAACTCTTCCCCGGACAGAGGCGCGCAAAAGCCCAGCCTGCGGCTTACGGACCAGCGCCCCGTTCTCAGTGCCCCAGACGCGCGCCCGACCCACAGCCGCCTCTGAAAAGAGGTGCGCGCAAGCCGGGCACTCCCAGCCCCGGCCGGCGGCAAAATCTCAGTGTGCGATCGCTGCTTGGAACCTCTCTGGCGGTCGGGAGCTCCCAGACAGCCGCCACTGCCTTGGCTTTGGGGACGAGCAAAAGATCCTGCGCCCCCAGGGTCTTTAACTTGGAACCTGCACTGCCAGCATCCAAGGGGGAATTTATTCAGCTTCTGCACCCAGACTGAGGCTTCTCTCTGAGACGGAGATCAGGAAGTGTTCCAGGGTGCACCTTGACTGCACCAGAGTTGATACATCCAGCTACATCTGTTCAGTCTTCTCCCACCAAAATGACTAGGAGGAGGAATGCCCAACAGAAGAAAAATACAGAGGATGGACCTTCCGCAACAGAGCTAACGGCTATCAACATAGACAATATGTCGGAAAGAGAATTCAGGCTAACAATTATCCAGGCAATAGCTAGGTTGGAGAAAGCCATGGATGACCAAACAGAATTGATTAGGGCCGAACTGAAAGCGACCAGACAGGATGTTCACAATGTTAGGGCGGAGCTTAAAGCTACCAGGGAGGAGGTCCACAATGCTCTCAATGAGTTCCAATCCAATCTAAACTCTCTCAAAGCTAGGGTAACTGACACAGAAGATAGAATTAGTGATCTGGAAGACAAACAGATAGAGAGAAAGGATCAGGAGGAAGCCTGGAACAAACAGCTTAGATCCCACGAAAGCAGAATTAGGGAAATAAGTGATGCCATGAAGCGTTCCAACGTCAGAATTATTGGAATTCCTGAAGGGGAGGAGAAAGAAAGAAGTCTAGAAGATGTCGTGGAACAAGTCCTTCATGAAAACTTTCCGAGTCTCGCGAATGAAACCAGCGTTCATGTACTAGAGGCTGAACGGTCTCCACCCAAGATTATACACTCCAAAAAAACATCACGACACCTGATAGTCAAATTGAGAAATTATAATTGTAGGTATAATCTCTTGAAAGCTGCCAGGGCAAAGAGGCTCCTTACTTACAGAGGGAAGCCCATCAGAATAACGTCAGACCTGTCCACAGAGACCTGGCAAGCCAGAAGAGGCTGGCAAGATATATTCAGGGCACTAAATGAGAAGAACATGCAGCCAAGAATACTTTATCCAGCAAGACTGACATTCAAAATGGATGGAGAGATAAAGAGTTTCCAAGACCGGCAAGACTTAAAAGACTATGCAACCACCAAGCCGATACTGCAGGAAATATTAAGGGGGGGTTCTATAAAAGAGGAAAAATCCAAAGAATAGCATTGAACAGAAATATAGAGACAGTCTACAGAAAGAAAGACTTCAAAGGTAACTCGATGTCAATAAAAACGTATCTATCAATAATCACTCTCAATGTGAATGGCCTCAATGCACCCATAAAACGGCACAGGGTTGCAGATTGGATAAAACGACAGGACCCATCCATATGCTGTCTACAAGAGACCCATTTTGAACCTAAAGATACACGCAGACTGAAAGTGAAGGGGTGGAGAAGCATCTTTCATGCCAATGGGACTCAAAAGAAGGCTGGGGTAGCGATTCTCATATCAGATAAATTAGACTTCAAACTAAAGACTGTAGTCAGAGATACAGAAGGACACTACATAATCCTTAAAGGGACTATCCACCAAGATGATCTAACAATTGTAAATATCTATGCTCCCAATATGGGAGCAGCCAATTACTTAAGAAAACTGTTAATCAAGATAAAGAGTCATATTGATATGAATACACTAATCGTAGGTGATCTTAACACGCCTCTTTCAGAATTAGACAGATCATCGAAGCAGAAAATCAATAAAGAAACAAGAGCATTGAACGACACATTGGACCAGATGGACCTCATAGATATATACAGAACATTCCACCCTAAAACAGCAGAATACTCATTCTTCTCAAGTGCACACGGAACCTTCTCCAGAATAGACCACATACTGGGTCACAAATCAGGACTCAGCCGATACCAAAAGACTGAGATTATTCCCTGCATATTCTCAGATCACAATGCTTTGAAACTGGAGCTCAATCACAAGGAAAAGTTCCGAAGGAACTCAAACACCTGGAAGCTAAAGACCACCTTGCTTAAGAATGCTTGGATCAACCAGGAGATCAAAGAAGAACTGAAACAATTCATGGAAACCAATGAGAATGAAGACACTTCGGTCCAAAACCTATGGGATACAGCAAAGGCGGTCCTAAGGGGAAAATATATAGCCATCCAAGCCTTGCTCAAAAAAATTGAAAAATCCAGAACACACCAGCTGTCTCTACACCTTAAAGAACTGGAGGATCAACAACAAATCAAACCAACTCCACACATAAGAAGGGAAATCATCAAGATTAGAGCTGAGATCAATGAGGGAGAAACCAGAGATACAGTAGAACGTATCAATGAAACTAGAAGCTGGTTTTTTGAAAGAATCAATAAGATCGATAAGCCACTGGCTACACTAATCCAAAAGAAAAGAGAGAAATCCCAAATTCATAAAATTATGAATGAAAGGGGAGAGATCACAACTAACACCAAGGAAGTAGAAACAATCATCAGAAGTTACTACGAACAGTTATATGCCAATAAGCTTAGCAACCTTGATGAAATGGATGCATTCCTGGAAAAATATAAACTACCAAAATTGAACCAGGAAGAAATCGACAACCTGAATAGACCGATATCTAATAACGAGATTGAAGCAGTGATCAAAAATCTCCCAAAAAACAAGAGCCCAGGACCTGACGGATTCCCTGGGGAATTCTACCAAACCTTCCAAGAAGAAATAACACCTATTCTCCTGAAGCTGTTTCAAAAAATTGAAGCAGAAGGAAAACTTCCAGACTCTTTCTATGAAGCCAGCATTACCCTGATCCCCAAACCAGGCAAGGACCATACCAAAAAGGAGAATTTCAGACCAATATCACTGATGAATATGGATGCTAAGATTCTCAACAAGATCCTAGCCAACAGGATCCAACAACACATTAAAAAGATTATCCACCATGATCAGGTGGGATTCATCCCTGGGCTACAAGGATGGTTCAACATTCGTAAATCAATCAATGTGATACAACAAATTAATAGGAGAAGAGAGAAGAACCACATGGTCCTCTCAATTGATGCAGAAAAAGCATTTGACAAAATCCAACATCCGTTCCTGATTAAAATGCTTCAAAGTATAGGGATAGAGGGAACATTCCTGAACCTCATCACATCTATCTATGAAAGACCCACAGCAAATATCATCTTCAATGGGAAAAAGCTTGCAGCCTTCCCGTTGAGATCAGGAACAAGACAAGGATGCCCACTTTCACCACTCTTGTTCAACATAGTATTAGAAGTCCTAGCAACAGCAATCAGACAACAGAGAGAAATAAAAGGTATCCAAATTGGTAATGAAGAAGTCAAACTCTCTCTCTTCGCAGATGACATGATTCTTTATATGGAAAACCCAAAAGACTCCACCCCCAAACTACTAGAACTCATACAGCAATTCAGCAGCGTGGCAGGATACAAAGTCAATGTGCAGAAATCAGTGGCTTTCTTATACACTAACAAGGAAAATACAGAAAGGGAAATTAGAGAATCGATTCCATTTACTATAGCACCAAGAACCATAAGATACCTGGGAATAAACCTAACTAAAGAGGTAAAGGATCTATACTTGAGGAACTATAGAACACTCATGAAAGAAATTGAAGAAGACACAAAAAGATGGAAGACCATTCCATGCTCTTGGATCGGAAGAATAAACATTGTTAAAATGTCTATACTGCCTAGAGCAATCTATACTTTTAATGCCATTCCGATCAAAATTCCACCGGCATTCTTCAAAGAGCTGGAGCAAATAATCCAAAAATTTGTATGGAATCAGAAGAGACCCCGAATCGCTAAGGAAACGTTGAAAAACAAAAATAAAGCTGGCGGCATCACCTTACCTGATTTCAAGCTTTATTACAAAGCTGTGATCACCAAGACAGCATGGTACTGGCATAAAAACAGACACATAGACCAGTGGAACAGAGTAGAGAGCCCTGATATGGACCCTCAACTCTATGGTCAATTAATCTTCGACAAAACAGGAAAAAATATACAGTGGAAAAAAGACAGTCTCTTCAATAAATGGTGCTGGGAAAACTGGACAGCTATATGTAGAAGAATGAAACTCGACCATTCTCTTACACCGTACACAAAGATCAACTCAAAATGGATAAAAGACCTCAACGTGAGACAGGAATCTATCAGAATCTTAGAGGAGAACATAGGCAGTAATCTCTTCGATATCAGCCACAGCAACTTCTTTCAAGATACGTCTCCAAAGGCAAAGGAAACAAAAGCGAAAATAGACTTCTGGGACTTCATCAAAATCAAAAGCTTCTGCACAGCAAAGGAAACAGTCAAAAAAACAAAGAGGCAACCCACGGAATGGGAGAAGATATTTGCAAATGACAGTACAGACAAAAGGTTGATATCCAGGATCTATAATGAACTCCTCAAACTCAACCCACACGAAACAGACAAACACATCAAAAAATGGGCAGAAGATATGAACAGACACTTCTCCAATCAAGAAATACAAATGGCTATCAGACACATGAAAAAATGCTCATCATCATTAGCCCTCAGGGAGATTCAAATTAAAACCACATTGAGATATCACCTTACCCAGTTAGAATGGCCAAAATTAACAAAACAGGAAACAACATGTGTTGGAGAGGATGTGGAGAAAGGGGAACCCTCTTACACTGTTGGTGGGAATGCAAGTTGGTGCAGCCTCTTTGGAGAACAGTGTGGAGATTCCTCAAGAAATTAAAAATAGAGCTTCCCTACGACCCTGCAATTGCACTCCTGGGTATTTACCCCAAAGATACAGATGTCGTGAAAAGAAGGGCCATCTGTACCCCAATGTTTATAGCAGCAATGGCCACAGTCGCCAAACTATGGAAAGAACCAAGATGCCCTTCAACGGATGAATGGATAAGGAAGATGTGGTCCATATACACTATGGAGTATTATGCCTCCATCAGAAAGGAAGAATATCCAACTTTTGTAGCAACATGGACGGGACTGGAAGAGATTATGCTGAGTGAAATCAGTCAAGCAGAGAGAGTCAATTATCATATGGTTTCACTCATTTGTGGAGCATAACCAATAGCATGGAGGACAAGGGGCGTTAGAGAGTAGTAGGGAATTTGGGTAAATTGGAAGGGGAGGTGAACCATGAGAGACTATGGACTCTGAAAAACAGTCTGAGGGGTTTGAAGTGGCGGGGGGGTGGGAGGTTGGGGTACCAGGTGGTGGGTATTATAGAGGGCACAGCTTGCATGGAGCACTGGGTGTGGTGAAAAAATAATGAATACTGTTTTTCTGAAAATAAATAAATTGGAAAAAAAAAAAAAATCAGGCAGCTTACAACATCTATTTTGGTTTTTACTTTTCTCCAGACCCCCTCATATCTCCTCTGCGTTCTGTGCTTGGCCTCGTGTTCAGCCATGGACATGTGTGTTAGGTTGGTGGCCCTAGGAATGCAGGAGGATCAATAAAATGGCCGCCATCTTCCCCTACCCAGAACTTTCCCGCTAGAAGGACATCTGTCAAGGACACGTCACCTTGAGTAAACCGAAACCTATGGGAGAAACGGAAACCAGGCACTTTGGGACTTTCCTACCCCCAACCTCTAACCTTACCAAATATGGTTATGAGCCCCCGCCCTGCCTTGGCCCAATAAAAACTCACTCAACCCTTTCCCATCTGCGACTTCCCCAACTCTCCTCTCCTGAGTCATGGAACCTTGCCCTAGGGTGCCTTTAATAAACCTTGCCTTGTGCCTATCTCGCTTGGTGTCATGTGTATCTCACCTGTAAAACCTTACAATGGTGGGTAGCAATACCACTCCCTGACTTCCTCTGTACAACATTGTTGGATCATGCAGCTTTGCAGACTGCATCTTACACACAGAATACATAGATATATAGCATCTTATTGAGGTTTATTTTTCCTGGTTCATTTCCAGCATTTCCCTGTTAAATTTCTGGACATTAAATTTCTGGATGGTCTTTCTGGAAAATCTGCTGACTTGCATAGCTTATCTTCTCTGGCAGAAACACTAAACACAAAGAGTTGGGACTTGGGGGAAAATGAGAAACTCCAGTTAAGAGGGTTATGAACCTCTATCCCTAAGGTTCAATAGATTTTCTTGAATAAATCCATCTCTGTTGTGTGCCTTTGGTCAACTTACAGAATTCCCAAAGTTGTTGTTGACAATTTGGTACAGTTTTATCATTGCATTTTGGGGGTACAAAATTGCCAAGCTCTTCACGTCACCACTCCAGAAGTCTTGTGAAGACACCTACTTAAAAACACATGGGAATAGTCTATTCCATCACCAAAGAGAAGGAACATAATTCCAAATTCATATAACTTACACCCTGAGTTTCAGGCTTCTGAAGGATCTTGTCATTAATTGTACAACTTACTTTTTAAAATCATAAATGAAATGCCAGAGTTTTATCTCATATGCAGGAATGCATGACAAAGGGGATGTCTAGAGATATTATAGTACAATACATGGTATTATAGCAGCTATGCTTATTAGCTTTCAAGTTTCCTTTAATTATATCATGCTGGCTTTGAGTTCTAGATAAAATCATCCAAAGAAATACCACTTAGCTATATCATCTACAATGTGGAGGCTTATGCTAATGAAACCATTTAAGGAAACAAACATTTGTTAAATATTTATTATATTTACGGCACTGTGCTGAATAGCAAAGATGTAAATGTGAGAAGGTCATGATTAAGAAGAGGCTTTGCATTCTGCATTTAAAAATGAAATTATCCTTTGGTATACACATATATAGTAGCTAGGGCAGTAAAGAGGTTTACATTTTCATTAGTGTAGGTGGGAAAGCCACATCAGGAACTCTACTTCTGACCATTTATTCTGTTTTAATAACTAACAATGTAAACAAGAAGTTGTTGGAAAGAACTTATCATAATTAGTGCAACAATAAACTAGTATTCATCAGTGGGAAAATAATTTTCTAAATTTCATATATTTATGAGAATATTATGTAGATATTAAAATCATATTATCAAAGATATTAATGCTAGGGGAAATGTTCACATACTTATATGGTAAAGCAAATATTCAAATATATACACAGCATTCAAATATATACACAGGATGATTTCAAATATAATTTTATAAAAGAAAAGGCATGGGAGTATAAAGATATGCAGGTTTTATATACACACACACACATTATATATATATATGTGTGTGTGTATGTATATATATATACCATTCATCCGTGGGTGGATAGATGAGCAGACACAGAGATAGATGTAGATAGACGGAAGAGCCATTACAGATGTTTTCTGAGTCTCTGATCCATGGGATTACATAAAACTTTCTCTCTATACTTCTCTGTGATATTTTAAAATTATTTCATAAGAATTTCACATTAAATTCCTAATCAGAAAAGAAAATTAAAAATTTTTCCCTGACGATCCCCTCTCTGCCCGCCTCATTCCATATTAAAAACGTGCATAAACATCCTTTAAAAAGAATCAGAGACTGATCATTGTTTTATCCCCTTCAATCAAATATAACCTCTTGAAAGCCAGGAACCATGATGTTTCTCTCTCTCTCTCTCTTTTTTTTTTTTTTCACTCAGAAATAAATAGTCACACTTGGTCATGGAAGAAAAAAAATTGAATAAATTTCTATTTCATTCTAATTTCATTACAAAAACAAAATTTACAGCAATGTTTAATGGTCTCTAAGAGATCACATTTTAAAGTGGCAAACTATGTCATTAATGTAACCTGAAAAATCCTCAAGAATTGGCAGCTTTGAGCACTCTAGGCTGTATAAATCCAAGAAGATAATAGGTTTTTTTTTTTTATTTTTTATTTATTTATTTATTTTTTTAAAGATTTTATTTATTTATTTGTCAGAGAGAGAGGGGGAGAGAGCGAGCACAGGCAGACAGAGAGGCAGGCAGAGGCAGAGGGAGAAGCAGGCTCCCCGCCGAGCAAGGAGCCCGATGTGGGACTCGATCCCAGGACGCTGGGATCATGACCTGAGCCGAAGGCAGCTGCTTAACCAACTGAGCCACCCAGGCGTCCCGATAATAGGTTTTATCTTAGCATTTTAAGTATGTATATACAAATATGTATACCAAAACTGCAAAATAATTTTAACAACATTAGATGTATTCTCTGTCCTGTTACTTTCATGCACTTGTTAAAACAACTGCAAAAATATTTAATTGGTTAACTTCTGCATCTGTATTTTATTTTTAGTTGACATTTACTAACTGGCTATTAGCCATGTATTTTTATCTCTAAAGAGACCTCCAAAGCTAATGCAATTTAGCCTGATCATTTTACCCAGCGATGAATTATTTTGAACTTCTGAAACCTTTTTATGTGAGTTTAGAGAGATAAAATACATCAAACTAAGCCTTTTAACAAAGCTTCAATGAAGTGATAAATAAGATGACTATTGCAAACAATGTAGAAGTATCCTTGTACCACTAAATGATGTAAGAAGCATATCTTGTATAAATAAGTTGTTTGAAAATCAAAGAAGCATCATTCCATTTAGTATTTCCTTTTAAAATGACCCTTCAGACTCTACTTTTTAAAAGCAAAATAACTTGTTTCTATTGAGTTCCAATTTTTTTGCAAGATTTATCAGCTTTCAAGTTTTCAAATATACTAAACTTTTAAAAATTTAAAGTATAACCAAATTACTCTGTATTTACTAATTTTTATTTTAAAATTTAATTTAGACTAATGATGTATTCCAATATCTTTTTTAAAAATGGGAATTCAGGGCACCTGGGTGGCTCAGTGGGTTAAGCCGCTGCCTTCGGCTCAGGTCATGATCTCGGGGTCCTGGGATCAAGTCCTGCATCGGGCTCTCTGCTCAGCAGGGAGCCTGCTTCCTCCTCTCTCTCTCTGCCTGCCTCTCTGCCTACTTGTGATCTCTCTCTGTCAAGTGAATAAATAAAATCTTTAAAAAAAATGGGAATTCATATTAATACTGTCTTAAGAAGATACACATCGATATTTTTGGGATCACCAATGTGACCAAATTCTCATAAATCAAAGACTGTTGAAATTATATTATTTATACATGTTTGCCTTCATCAAAGGATATAACTTTTGAACTTCTAAATGCTTTTGTTGTTTTCAAGATTGTTGTGAAAATGTTGCTTTTTCCATATTATACCTTCTCTAGTCTCCCAAAAGACTGATTGCAAAGAGTTTGAGAAAGAAATACATTACTAAGGATAATCTTCTTTTTCTAATATGATTGACAAGGAAGCAATTCAAACTAGCCCTTTTTCTTTCATCTCCTATAGTAATGATGGAGAAATGAGAAAGCATAGAGTCAGATTTTCTTGACACCCATTCTGGTTCTGGGTAAAGATTGCCAGCATATGTAACATAATTCAATATATTAAATATTTAAGATCCCTACACTTGGTGTTAGAGTTCACATTGAATAGTTATCTAAGGAAGGTTTGCACTATTTAGCACCATCCCTGGATTTGATTAGTAAAGCTGATATTGTCTATGAAGAAAATCTGGGGTTCTTGCTGATACTCTCTATTCTTAAATTCACACTGTTGACTTTGAGAAATGGGTTTCAATACCTAGAAATAGCAATAGAAAGATTTCCTGGAGTGAATGTGTATTTGGAAGCTAAAAGGGTAATCATTTATTATTTCAGGATTGTTCAAATGAAAGAAGAGAGCAGAAAGAGTTGGGGAAGACAAGAATTAAAGTACATCCCAGCATTTGCTCAATCATATCTCCAGGAAGTCTGACTGTTCCCAGTGATGTAGAAACTCCCCTACTTGATAACCAGATTGTGTTGGCTTTGCCTTCAGCCCTCCCTGAAGAGATCCCATCTCAAGATTCTCCACTACATTATGGCACATTTCCAAGTCCACTGAAAAGAGAAATCTGAAGTAAAAACAAAATCCCTCTACTTTCTTCTGTGTAAGAATTTCCATGGAAAGTAAGAGGAAAAAAATCTCTTCAGCTCTTGTATCAAAATTTGTGTATTCCTGCTTTTAGATTACTTTGCTCTTCAAAAGCACAACTTCCTTCAGTAAATATAAGTCTCAATTTTAGAGAACCCTGTTAAGTAGTCTCCTCATTATTGTCATTTATGATATTAGTGCTGGCTTGGCTTAAGATTTCAAGTTTTCATAGTAAGTCACTCAATAAAGCAATATTATAATGAATAACTATTAACTCTATGGGTATTCTCAGACACTGTTTCTCTGACACAGTAACTTGTAGATAAACTTTAAAAAATAGAGGTAAAAATCACCAAACAAATTATATTTTAGTCCTTCAAATTTAAATATATACAACATAAGTAAAATCCATACAAATTATTTAATTTGAATCCTTCTGTTCTCAGAATCTATTAAATAATAATATAAGTCTAAACTCTGATATCTGATATTTCAACAGCCACTTAAATTGGGGGAAAGCTAGATTAAACAATATCATATTCATGTAAATATGTGAAAAGATCATTACAGTGGCAAAGGACCTAAAACTAAGAAATAATTTTTCTGGAATATTCTACCAACTCCAGAATTGAATTTTATTCACATTTTAAATTGACCATTCCATTATTTTAATTCTCTAAAGTAATATTAATCTACAGAAAATAAATCTATTAAATGCCTTCACTTGTAAGGAAATTCACTATCACTCCTATACCTTTACTACTCTTGATCAGCAAAACAATGGAAGCTCTGTCCAGATTATGTCTGCTTCCGTTGTTTAAGTTCTTAATCCTACACTTTTATAAATGCATTTAATTATTAAAACCTAGATAATTTGTATTTGTCATAGTTAAAGGATGGTCAGAAACGGGACTTTTTTGTTTGTGTTTGTTTTTGTTTTTGTCCATAGAAGGACAGAGGCTCGTAGAATGAGAATGTTCCCAAATAGAGAAAAGTTATTTCAAAATATTGAACAGCCATGAACATACTATGCCAACTATTTCTTGTACCTGTCATTTTGTTGCTATTATTAAAGAAAACACTATGCAAAATCAGTAACTACATGCCAAAACCATTTAATGGTATCAAATTTTTCAATGAACTTCTGAGAATATTTTTAATATTTCTGTAGGCCAGTCAAAAGAATTTTTAAATTGGTGACAAACCACAAACTCAGCAAAAGAAGAGAACAATGTTTTAAAATAGAAACTACTTTAAAAGAACCTAAAGTTTCATAGGTCTAACTTCTTGGAGTCTGTTATAGTCTAGGATAGAAGTTCTAGTACATATCAAGCTGGTTGCACTTTGGCCATAAGATTCTCATCTCATACTTCCCTTGACTTTTATACAGGGATTTAGACAGTATTCTCTGCTTTCCTGTTTTCATTTTTGTTTGTTTGTGTTTTCTCTGCCTGTGTCCTAAGAAAATATACATAAGAGTAATTTTTCCAAATATTTTTAAAATTAAAAATATTTTTATGTCTTTATGCTTGATAAATACCTTGACTGATTATGTAATTCTCATTGAAAATCATGTTTGTAGACTTGCTTTATTCTTCTACAATCTAATATTGTTTTGAGAAATTTTTTTTTTTTTTTAAGATTTTATTTATTTATTTGACAGACAGAGATCACAAGTAGGCAGAGAGGCCGGCAGAGAGAGAGACGAGGAAACAGGCTCCCTGCTGAGCAGAGAGCCCGATGTGGGACTCGATCCCAGGGCCCTGGGATCATGACCTGAGCTGAAGGCAGAGGCTTTAACCCACTGAGCCACCCAGGCGCCCCTGTTTTGAGAAATTTTATCCCTTCTGCTTTACATTCTTTTATACAATTAATATCCCTAACCCTCTCCCTCTCAGAAGCCTTTAGCAGCTTCTGCCTCACTGTTGAAAAAGTGATGATACTATGCTTGAGTTGCTAATTAATGATTCGTGATACATACCATTATACTATAAACAGAACAAACTGAAACACAAGCAAAATAAACAAGAGCCATAGAAAGCTAGTTTCAACTCAGTATGCCATAGAAAATATGAGAGCAGAAATCATGATAACAATAGATGAATGGCTTATCTTCTTCAGCATGCAGAGTCCTTTCTCATATTGTGAAAAAATACTCTTTGGTAAAAAAACTGAATGTTGATTTGTGCAAAGTTTTGTCCATGTTAATAGTTTTAGGAATTGTGTTGGTCTTGGTTGTGACTTGAACATATTTACTGAGTCTGATTTTTTAAGAGAAAAGTTGACTTCAATTTCTAGATTGATAGAAAAGGAATATTTTTAGTTTCTTCCAATTTAAAGTTCACATTTTGACTTTTTATCAATTTGGCTGATACAGGCATGTTTATCTCGCCTTCTTTTCTTTTTTCTTTTTTTTTCAAGCTGGGAGATGACTATTGAAGATAAAGATTTCCTTCTTCAAAGTACACATGAAAACTTAAGCTAGCAAGTTGGCTAAATTTATTTTTTCCAGTCATTTTAAATACTGTAGGTTGTTTTTTGTTTGTTTGTTTGTTTTATTTTGTTTTGTTTTGTTTCTGAGGGGGCTACATTAACTACATGTGAGTAATTTTTTTTTCTGTCAGCAATAATTTCTACATGATATACAGGCTTTAAAAATATTTATTAAGCCATGTTTCTTGATTAAATTTGTCCTCAGTCTTCAAATATATATTTTAATTGGTTACTAATCAGTTATCTTTGGAAATATCTAATTGTGCTTTTTTTTTTCTTATTTATTTGACAGAAAGAGAAATCACAAGTAGGCAGAAGTAGGCAGAGAGGCAGGCAGAGAGGGAGAAGCAGGTTCTCTGCTGAGCAGAAAGCTTATGTGGGGCTCAATACCAGGACCCTGGGATCATGACCTGAGCTGAAGGCAGAGGCTTAACCCTCTGAGCTACCCAGGCACCCGTAATTGTATTTTTTACACTTTTTTTTTTAACACACCTTTTTGTCTTCTTAACATATATAAATGTGAATTATTTAAACTACTTGACTTTTATCCAATTTTTCGTATAATTTAGCCATTACTGTTTCCAAAATTTTTAGGTATTACTTTCTCTTAAAAAGTGTATTACTTTAGTGATAATATCACTTATATTAATTCATTAAAAGACATCAATATTTAAGATGCTAAACCATTTTTAAATGTAAATATAGAAAGTGATTAAGCTGTTTAAATAAAAATTGCTGTATGTCTATATTTTTTTTACACCAAAAAAAAAAAAAAGTGTCTAATAACATTTGTGGTCACATATGCTGAATATATAGCCTAGACAAATATCCTAAATCTCTTGAAGTCATAAATGTATAATTTTATCATTTTGTTATGTTTTAATATAACAATATAGCAAGATAATTTAAAGTCTATGTAAAACGGGTGGCTGGGTGGCTTAGTCGGTTAAGCATCCGACTCTTGATTCTGGCTCAGGCCATGATCTCAGGTCTGGGAACAGGCCCCGCATGGAGCTCTGCACTCAGTGTGATGTCTGCTCCAGATTCTCTCTCCCCCATTCCCTCTGCCTGTCCCACTTGTGCTGTCTCAATCTCTCTCTCAAATAAATAAGCAAATAAATAAAATCTTTAAAAAATGAAGTCTATGTAAAGTATGGAACATAATATTTTAAATGATTATTTATTATTTTTTAAACTATATTAGAATTGCTTAGCAGAAAAAGTGAAAAAGTTTGATGCCTTAAGTAGTAATCAGGTTAACTGGTGGCAGGACTCATAAATTGGTATGTATTTTTCAGAAAAAGACAAATAACATAGGATATCACTCACATGTGGAATTTAAGAAACAAAACACATGAATAGAGGGGAAAGGAAGGGAAAATAAAATAAGATGAAAATTGAGAGGGAGGCAAACCATAAGTGATGTGGAACTCTAGGAAACAAGCTGAGGGTTGCTGAAGAAAAGGAGGGTGGGGGCAGGGGGGGAAATGGGGATGAGCATTAAGGGGGGGTCTGTGATGGAATGAGAACTGGGTGTTACATGCAACTGAAGAATCAATAAATTTTACTTTTGAAGCTAATTAAAATAAGTGGATTTTTTTTTTTAAATTTAGTTTAACAAGATGACGTTTAAATGACTAAATTTTCCCTGACCAGTGTCTTTATTCCACCATTATGGAGTCAGATAGTTTTTGCAAAAAGCTTCTTTCTCTAATTGGTGGACTTACATTGACAAAACTCACAGATGAGTTCACATAAGGAAAATCATGGCCATAGAACACCTCTGAGAAACTTAACTCTTTGTATCTTTCTTCCTCTTTTTCTTTTTTTATTCCTAATTCCAGGGGTAAATACTTTTTTTTTTTTTTAAGATTTTATTTATTTATCAGAGAGAGAGGGCGAGAGAGCAAGCACAGGCAGACAGAATGGCAGGCAGAGGCAGAAGAAGAAGCAGGCTCCCTGCCGAGCAAGGAGCCCGATGCGGGACTCGATCCCAGGACGCTGGGATCATGACCCGAGCCGAAGGCAGCTGCTTAACCAACTGAGCCACCCAGGGGGAAATACTTTTGATTAAGCCATTTGTATCCTACCTCAGCCAACCAAATGTGCCCTCAGGAGCATTAAACTCAGGTCCCACCTATTAAACTGAGTAGACTGAGAGAAGGTAGTCAGCCCACAGAAAAGAGAGAGAGAGATAATGTAGATGATCTAGTAGATTCTCAGTACTTATATTCTGGTTGAATGGCTTGTTGAGAAGCTGTACTGTATTTATTCTCAGTACTAATAACTGAACACTTTGCAAGGTAAAACTTTGGAAGATCATAGTCATAGTAATAGCAATAATTATATCAATAGATCAGATTATGTGTATTCATTTCAATGGGTTTGTATTACTTCATTTAATTCTTGTTAAAACGTAAATTATTCAAAACAAACAACATAATCATTACATGATGGAGAGATTAATGTGTGTATATATATATATATATATATATATGGAAATACATTTCTCAAAATAACATGTTTAGAATGAAGCATAGTCAAGACTAAAGGTTTCAGCTATCTTAGTCCAGTAATTAGCTCTCTGGTAGTAGAATTGCACCATATTAGGAGTCTAGAAACCTAGGTTCTGTCACAAATCATTTGTGTTATTTAAAAACTCACTTAAGACCTGTAACTCACCCTCTTTTATAAAATACTATGTGTTTATCATGCTCTTAATTGTTTATTTTGACATTCTCACTGACTCTTGTATACTTTCATAGTCTTTATGTTGAAGACTTAGTTTAGTTTACAGTAGAATATAATATTAATGAAATTAAAACCAATGGATGCCTCTCTACTATAACTTTTCTGCAATTTTCCCATTTGTTTTATGTTTAAACAATTTTATTCCTGCATCACCTGGTGATCTAACATATCTCTGTTCACTGATTGTTTTTAGAGATGTTTGAACATCATTTGAGTTTTTATTTGTACTCTGAAAGAAGAAAAGATTGAAAGACTCAACCCAAATTAATAGAGTATTTCCAGCCTCCATCTGAATGTCACTCATTGTGTAAACACAGAAATTGTCAGATGAAGCAGCAAAATGCAGTCCCTTCAGAAAGTGCTATTCCCTGCTGAGCAGATTCTTAAAAACACTGAAAATCTTGAAAGAAAAAATGAAGGGAGTCTACTCTGAAATAAGCATGATGTTCCATGCTGAGACAAATCACACTCACAGGGTCTATGAACATGAAAACAGAATTGCAAACGAGAAACAGGAAACAATGTAATGTTAGCTCGAGATTCTACCCCCAAATTTAAAAATGAAATTTAAGCATTTAGAGGAATTTAAGGCATGAAGTTGAGCAAATAGAACAACAGCAACAATAAAAAAATACTAAGGGTTATATATGATTCCTTAAAAAAGCAAAAGCAAATGAGAAACTGTGTTGACAAGTGTACTCCTATAAAATGTGAGTACCAAAGTGTAACAGTTGCAGAACTAATTAAATGAACCAGATGTGAATGTGGTAAAAATCATTTCTGTGAAAACTGGTTTGGGTATGTTGGATTTTAAATGTTCTAACTTCCTCTTTTGGAAATGACTGTCAAATACAAATATCTTTTTTTAAACATATTTTTTAAAGATTTATTTATTTTTATTTGACGGAGAAAGACAGCACAAATTGGGGAAGCGGCAGATAGAGGCAGAGGGAAAAGGAAAGGGAGAGGCAGGCTCCCTGTCAAGCGGAAGCCTCAACTTGGGGCTCCATCCCAGGATCCTGGGACGATGGCCCGAGCCAAAGGCAGCCATTTAATCAACCCATCCAGACTCCCCTACAAACATCTTTAATTGGAAAACTTCTAGCTCATACTCCTTTAGAATATTTTTTATTTATATTATATCAAAAGTGTAGGTATTATTTTAGGAAACAGCAGTTTTATAAAATATTTTCTGTCCAGAATTCCATGTAACTTATATTTAGATTACAACCACATATTCCTACAAATTAAAAATGAGAAATAAGTTAATCATAACTTGAAAACTAAATACTACATAGTGGATTCCAAACAACAATCATCAAATTTGAAGAGAAATGTGTACAATGATACATTTATCTTCAACTTAAGTCATGTGTTTATCATGCTCTTAATTGTCTCTTAAGAGAGAGAGAAAGGGAAAGGAAGGAAAGAGAGTGAAGGAGGGAGGAAAGAAGGGACGGAGAGAGAGAGGGAAGGAAGGGAGAAGAAAGAAAGAAAAGAAAAGAAAAGGAAGAAAAAGAGTGAGAGAGAGGAAGGAAGGAAGGAGGGAAGGAAAGTTTTTTTACACAAGTACCTGATGGTGAATGTTAGTAAGAGCTATGTTCATCATAGCCCCAAACTAGAAATAATCAAAATACAATGAGTGGAGAGATAAAATGACGTTTATCCATACAGTGGAATATTATTCATCAGTGAAAGAAAACACCGTCACATGCTATGTCACAAGTACGTTAAGTGATCATACGCAAGAGATCATCTATAATTCTGTTTATATGGTATACTCCGAAAAGACAAATGTATAGTGGCAGGAAATAGATTAGTGGTTGCCTGAGGCTGGAGGTGAGATGGGGATTAACTAAATGGATGAGAGGAACTTTACTGAGGGTATGAAAATGGTCTAAAACTAACTTACAGTAATGGTTAAACCACCCAGTAACATTAATAAAAATCATTGAAACTGTATATGAAAAATAGATTGGTTTTATCTTATGTAAAAAATACCTAATAAAATGGCTTAAAATGTAATGTTTTAATAAAGTTTATAGAAGGATATGCAAGCCAGATATAAGTTTAATTATATGTATCCTTGTATCTTGATATAATTTTAAAATATGCACAACATTATGACTTAATTTATCACATTTAATTTCATATAACCCAGTGAGATGGAAATAATAGCTATCTAAATATCCTTGGTAAAATTGATAATTAAAATAGAAATAAATATAGACTCTAATGTTTGAAACTTATTACCCGTACCTGGGTTTTAGTGCTATCTGGATGGAATTGGGTCAAATTGGAGCTTATTTGGGGATATGAATTAAAATAATATTATATTTAATATTTTCTGTGTGAACATGCAAGGAAAATAGCTATATCTCAAAGACATTGCTTTAAAAATTAATAAAAATGTCAAATTAAAGTCAATACTTATTTAATTAGGTATATAAAGTATTCTAATATTTTTTAGAGCTCTCTTTAGCACTTTCTAACTCTTTACTGGATATGATTTCCTCACAAGAGTAAAAGGATTTAACAACATAAAACATGAAAACACATTAAGGTATGTTTAGACTGAATGTTGTACAGATCTCAGCAGAAATATCTATATTTTATTATTTTTTTTTAAGATTTTATTTATTTGGCAGAGAGAGATCACAAGTAGGCAGAGAGGCAGGCAGAAAGAGGAGGAAGCAGACTCCCCGCTGAGCAGAGAGCCCAATGTGGGGCTCGATCCCAGGATCTTGGGATCATGACCTGAGCCAAAGGCAGAGGCTTTAACCCACTGAACCACCCAGGTGCCCCAGAATATCTATATTTTAGTTTTGCTTTCAAAAGTCAAAGTGTGAAATCAAAGCCACTTTGATTCTATTTTGATAATAATTAATTCTATAAAATTTGATGGAGATACTGCTGATAATACAAGCTTTTAAACTGAGATACTGTTTTGGAAGCAACATAAAATTTCAGTGGGACAGTAGACAAAGACAAACACTCATACAAGATTTCAAAATTAAATTGAGGTAGGTAGTTATATTTTATTACATTACATTACATTTTGAATGATAGAGATTAATATCTATAAGTTACAAATTTTGTCTTGAGATTGGAAAAATAAGAGAATTCTATAAGATTCAGGCATTTTTTTCTCAGTGACTGCAGTAGAGTGAATTAGATTTTTGTTCTATGCCATTTGAGAGAGCTTGCTGAATACAAATTTACTTTTTCTACATATCTAAGAAATGGAAAGGTTAAACTCTTCAAGATTTTAATGACTTTATAAATGGACCATAAATAATTACTAAAATGTTAATGTGAAATTAATAGCAAGTTAGGTGTTCTCAGTTCTTTAATTTTCCTCATTTACGATAGAAACATTTTTAGTGAGTATAATACTATTTGGAAAACTCATCCCTATTTCGGATTGTAAATGCAGACACTTCTTGTACTAAAGAAAATAATTATATCAAATTTTAGTTTATTTATTAAAAAATAAAAATTGGTATCCTTGTTCAGCAGAATTTTTTAAATGTTCCTAAGACTGTAGTAATAGCGTGAAAGAAGAAGAAACCAGAAGATTGGACAGAATCTTTGTCTATAGATCAAATATTTACCCTAAAATGTATTAGCAACCACGTTTCTACATACTCTTGAACTGTTAGAACAGTTCATACTGTTAGAACAGCCAACATTCATTGGATATTTACTATGTAACAAAGTGGTATAATTGCTTTGCACTAATTCATAAATTCACTGGATGGAGGTTTATTTGATTTCTTCATGTACCAGAAAGTATTCTTGGGTTTAGAGATGCATGAGTAAAGAAAATTAAAAAAAAAAAAAAAAAGAAAAGTGTAGGCACTCATGAAATTTAACTTTTGGTAGGGGAAGCAAAAGGAAAAAAGGTGAGCATAATTTCAAATCTAGGTTACTTTAATGCTGCCATTTTCATAATATTAGAAGGTGTAACTAAACTGTTGGGTCACTAATATCAGGTTGATAGTAATTATTAGATTCGACAAGATTTCTGTGATGTTAAAATATGAGGAAGAAACACAAAATTATACTGTGGACATGTTGAAATAGTAGGTATATAGAATCAGAATGTGGTAAGGGCTATAGAAAATAGTACTTGGGACTGTAACAGGCATTTGGAGTATTGGACGACTTGGAAATTTAGACAAGGCACTTAGGAACAGTATTATTTAATATAGGGTTTTCATGAGTGTGGAGGCCAAGAAAAACAAAGCTGAACCCACTTCAGGTCTAGCCAGGTCTAGCCTTGTCATATCTAGCCAGGTCTAGCCTTGACATAAGTGCAGCCATCTTGGCCCCAACAACCATCTTAGGTCTCCATAACTGGTAAATGACCCCTGGTTCCAGGAAGACTGACCAAAGGTTTTGAAAATAAAATACCATACCAAAAACCAATTAGGAATAGGATAGCTTAATGAGGTAATAACTCATGTCAGGAGTAGGATAGCTTGACATTGTAATAAACCATGTCAAAAATAGGATAGCTCAACTCTGTAATAAATCACAAGAACATAGGGCTGGTGGTTGTGGCCCAATCACCTACTGCCACACCTGCTCTGTCTTTAAAAACTGTGACTGTAATCTGGTTTGGGGTCCAAGTCCCTACTCTGCTATGTCAGGTATACTTGGGCCCAAAAGCTTAAGCTTGCTGAATAAACCCTCGTGTGTTTTACATCAGTGTTGGCTCCTTGGTGGTCTCTCAGACGCAAAAACTGGGGCATAACAAGGAGGAGAGAAAGTAAGCCATAAAATATTTTAAGAGAAAATGGTTCTAAACTCCAGGAAGAGCTCGCGTAAAAATCGGTTATGTCAAAGCAAATCCAGAATGCTTGGAGATAATGAGAAGGTAAAAACGTCTGAAGGGCTGTAAGCTAGGTAGAGAATAATGGAAGGAGGGTAAAATTCTGTAGGGCCTGAGACGCCATTACAAAGAGCTACTAGATGATTATGTCAGAAGACGTGACATGACCAGTTTCACAGGATCACTTTAATGTTTGCTTCGACGATGAATTGTAATAATGCAAAGGTCAAAGCATCGACATTAGGAGGATGTTAGTGCAAAAATCTAGGCAAGAATCTTAGACATTCAAGCCAAGGTTGTAGGAGAAGATATATTTTGGAAGTAAAGACAAGAGTTCTTGGAAGAACAGAGTATCAGAAAAGTGTATGATGCAAGTTGATTGTAAAGGTATGAGCATTAACAACAGGAAGTTTCATGATGAAAGTGCAAATCAGGAATCTAAATTACAAGAGCCAGTAATTCTAGCATAAATTTGCTGAGATTTTATGAATAAATCGTTGAAATAAGGTGTTTACATGTATACCATTTTATTAGAATTAAAAATATTTTCACTTGTTTTTTAATTTATTGTTCTCTAATCAGCAGAGTGAAGTTGTTTGTTTAATAATCATGCACATGCCTTGAATTATGAACTCCATGTTCAGAGAGTTTTCAAGGTTTTCTGTTGATAGATTTTTCCCCTTAATTTAGAGATAGTTTTTTTCCCCTTAATGCTCCATGTATTACATAAGTTACTCTATGAAATGTTTGTTGCAATATTGGCTTGTTTACACACAATTTTTATGCTTTTAAAAAGGTATACATAGTCAATTTTTTATGTAGACAAATTTATTGAGTAGTTGCACTGATTAATTTTATACATTTTTAGGTTTTATCTATTCTTCAATCAGAAAAATTAAGCCACCTATATTGTACTATTTTTCATAATTCACAATTTATTGTTTCATAAACATGTAAATTTATAATAATATGATGAAGACCTCTATGAACATCTTTGCATTAATTTCTTCTGGCTGCTATAACAAAGAATCATGCATTTTGTGGCTTAAAACTATACAGATTTATTATTTTATGGTTTTAAGGTTGGAAGTCCATGATAGGTTTCACCACACTCCCTCTGGAGGCTCTAGGAAAGAACCCAGTTGTTTGCCTTTTTCAGCTTCTGGTTGTTGTTCTTGTTTCTTGGCTCATGGCCACATATGGTATGACCTTTTCTCCCCTGCTTCCATGGTTACATGGACTTTTTTCTCATTTCCCTCCAAAATTCCCTCTATAACCATTTTATAAGGACACTTGTGATTACATAGGGCACACCCTGATCATTCCAGATGGTCCAACCATATCGAGATCCTTCAGTTAATCGCATCCACAATGTCCTAACACTACAGAAGATCACACTCATAGGTTCCATGTTGGGAGCCACGGGGCCTGGTCGAGGGTATTGCCTCACTAGCTTAAGGTTTGAACTAAGGCAGGACTAACCCTGCGGAGGGCGGGATCACCTTACAGGCAACTGCCAGGAAGACAGAGAGCCCTGCAGATAAGCATGGTCTATTACTCTCTTGCCTTTTCCTCTGATCCCGTATCTCTCTTAAACAAAGAGTCCCTTGCTAATCTGCTGCGAACATTTCTCAGGCTTATGGGCCAGAGCAACCCCAAGGAGGTAAATTATTCTGTACCTAGGACTATAGAGAACTTTAAATGTGTCCCACAGTAGACGGTTTCCTCCCTAGGTTGATGATCGTCCATGGCTTTCACAAGCCCAGCCGTTAAAATACACCCTGCCTCCTGCAAAGAGAACGCCTTCTCATTCCTACTGCTCTCCTATATACTTAGTGTCTTCAGATAGCTTCTGGTTTTCTGTTAACTTATCTCTTGCTTTCCTACAGTTCTTTATTATTTGATTATCCCTAAAGTTCCTCGTTTTCCATTAACCTATACCTTTTCTTCCTACAGTTCTTTATTATCTAGTTCATCCCAATAGCTTCTCGTTTTCCATTAACCTATATCTTTTTTTCCTGAAGACCCCAGAACAAGTTACCAAAAAGCACATATTTGTGCTACGTCCCATGGCTTTCTGGGGGACATGATTACTCAAGAAGCAAGACCCTGTCCCCCATCCCTGGCGCCAGTCTGTACCCTTATAGCTTAACTAAAATAACATGTGCTAAACAAAGAGAAATTATTTGATGAGTGTTGAGTTCTTTAATGTCCTTTGCATGAATGTGAGCCCCCTGCCCCCATTAAACTGCCTATATAAGAAGCTCGATAATCCAATTAAAGATGGAGATGCCTGACTACTGCCCAGAACTTGCTGTGTGGCTCTGCTGTTCATCTCGCCGACACCACTCCTCCTTGGGGGACACCTGGACCTGCCAGGGCTGGATCCCAGCAGTTCCAGGAATTAGGACCTGGATATCTTTTGGGGCCAATATTCAGCCTACTCCAATCATCTTCTTAAGGAAGGGGGAAAAAACAAACAGGAAAAGAAAGATCAATAGATTGAAGAACTCTAGACCAATCACATCTAACTCTTTTATTCACATTTAACTTAATTAAATGATGTAAGGTAAACATATGAATTAATTATTTTCTGTCAATAACCAATTTTCCAGAAATTTGAAAAAAATAATTGCTTGTTTTCCCACTATTTTGGAAAGCCATGTCTGAAACAAACAGAAATAGTTGCCTAGCGTTCTTCCTATTTTTATAGCATAGTTTGGGCATGGAATTTCTTTTTAAAGATTTTATTTATTTATTTAATAGACCACAAGTAGGCAGAGAGGCTTGCAGAGAAGAGGGGGAGGCAGGCTCCCTGCTGAGCAGAGAGCCTGAGGCGGGGCTCGATCCCAGGACCCTAAGATCATGACTTGAGCTAAAGGCAGAAGCTTTAACCCACTGAGCCACCCAGGTGCCCCTGGGCATGGAATTTTAAGTCAAAGATCTGACTAATACTTTTTCCAGGCTTGGTCTTTTTTAAATTCCATAGGCTCCTGACAGTCTAGAAAACTTGCTAATTACAATGAAGAGGACATTTTGCCTTTACTTGCCTTTGCTGCTAAAGTTTTATCTGTTGAAGTAATTTTCCCTTTCTGTACTGCAGTTGGAAGTGTTACCCCTTCTTTAAATCTTAACTGACATGATGTCTCTTATTCCTATCGCTCTGTAGATGCCTCACCATTCTTTTCTGTGCTGCTAGAAGCATGTAAGCACTTATTTTACTTTGCTTTTTATTAGTTTAAAGTTAAAAAATGATGCTTTAGGTTAAAAAAATGCACCTTAGTTTGCTTCGTATTTGTTTAAATTTCAAAAAAAAATGCAGGCTTTGATTCTACTAAGTAGGAAATTATAAGAATATTGATTTTCCTTGTTATATCTTATTTTCCTCAACCATAAAATGAACCATAAAATGATGCAATTAATGATCCTTACAGGTGGTGGTATTGTAAAGAATAAATGAGATAATCCACATGAAGCATTTCACCTGGTACCTGGAAAAAGCAAGCTTTCAGTAAACACTAGCTATTCCTCTATTCTTTTCTACATTCACTTTTAACATTATTTAATTTATTTAGATTATGACCTTCATAATGCCAGGGCTCACGGAAATGATTTCCCAATTCTCAGATACCACTTACTTTCTTAACTTATATTCAATCTCACTAATACTCATATCCTTTTAGCTTGTCCATCCTATAACATAATCATACTTAAAAAAACACAAAATTTCTGCTGGTTCCTGGTGGTGCAGTCATTAAATGTCTGTCTTCAGCTCAGGTCATGATCCCAGAGTCCTGGGACTGAACTCCACATTGGGTTCCCTGCTCAGCAGGAAGCCTGCTTCTCCCTCTCCCACTCCCCCAGCTCGTGTTCCCTCTCTTACTGTGTCTTTCTCTGTCAAATAAATAAAAAAAATCTTAACACACACGCACATACACATACACACACGAAATTTCTCTGTTCTTTTTCTATCTTTATATGGCTTTTTCGTGTCATGTAACTTCCTTGTTTCGAAGCGTCTAACTGTTAATATGCTTACCCAATAAATTATAACCCATGATCAGTTTTATTCATTCAGGAAAAAATATATAATTCTGCAGTCTAAATGCAGGCTAAAATTTAGTTTATCACACAAACCTTTTGCCTAAACAAACACACTTTGCAATCGACTACCCTATTTATGTTCTAAAATAAATGCATTCAGAAAGTAAATTCCAAAATTGTGTTCCATCTTTAGACAAGTATTTACAAACAAGTTTTCTTGCTGAGTGAAAATACCATGTTGGCTGGTTGAATTTTTACTCTCAAATAATTGTGACTTTTTTTTCCCAAAAATCATACTGAATTAATTGACTATTTTAATGCCATAGTCAAATATACTGCCAATCTTACTTCATCATAAGTCCTTCTAAATCATCCTATTTTTGTCCACAAGTACACTTTGCATATTTCTTTTTGATTAATTTTCTGGCAAAAAATATATCATTTGCAAAATTTTCTGTCTTTTTTTTTTTTTTTTGCTTTTGTTTTTCCAGTGTGGGTTAAAAGGAAAAAAGAAAAATCCTTGTACCGATCAGTCAGCTCCAAGTATCATATAACTTCTATAACTAAAAAGTACAGATAATTTGCTTGCTTTTCCAGAGAAGTGGGCAGAGAGCCAAAGCTCACAACCAAAATTAGTTCCCAATTTAGTGTTCGATGTCATTTCACAAGGACTGGAATGAAAAATGAGACATTGGACATGTTAACTCTGAGGAAAATTATCACTTCACCTTGTATAGGGCGTCTTTACAGGATGAAATCAGAGGAGATAAATCATCTTGTCCTGTGACAGATCTGCCTGTCATCTAAGGGAAAAATGTCCCATAGTGAGGGGGCAGGCACTGTCTGCGTTTCCCTCAGGTTATGACCAGGTATATTTTATGCCTCAAAATAATCATAGAAATTTGGAAATAGAGATGATGTATGCAGGACACACTTACCAAGTCAGTTTTTCCCAATGACATTTTAAGTGTATGTATATAAATACAAATAGAAATGCATACATATTTGTGAACTGCATATATCCTTGAAATGGTTACTGGGTAAAGAAGACATTTACTAAATGCTTACCATGATTAGGCATCAGAGTGGCCTGGGATGATCAACCCAAATGAGAGCAAATGTCCAAGTAGGAGGCAGAGAGTGTTTTCGTCCTCCAAATCTTCCTCGGAAAGCAGGAAATCCACTTATATTTTAAATACTTACAAATGGTGATATTAAAGTCCCTCATATACCTTATTTTGAAATCTAAAGTACTTTTGGGAAAAGATACATTAACTAGAAATGATATCACTCCAAATTATTATTTTTTTTTTTTTACATATAAAGGTCACCTTAGGGAAATATGAACAACAGAGGCAAAAATATTTTATTCAGATTTTGTGTTTATTCCTGTGCTATGGTATCACATCTAAGAGTTTTGGTTGCTGTTTTAAAACAAGTATTTTTTAAAGTCATAAAGAAGCACTAATGGGGAATTTGAATACAATTCTTCAACACTAATAATTAGCCTAACAATGAATGGGTCTTTGTAGCTTGAGATAAATACTTGATGGCCACAGCATCTTTTTAAAAGAGCTGTATCTCACATTTTTCAAGGAGGTCCACATCAAAGTTTCTAGATAACTCCAAAGTAGTTCTAAATGTAATAACGTAAAAGCTGTATATTTCTGCTAACAGCTAAAAAAAACCCCAAAACTCTAGTATTATAAAGTATTGTAAAGTATTATTATAAAGATAAAGCTATGCTGTGAGTATTTATTTTCTTCTAAAAACCTATTCCAGTATGGCTGAAAAAAAATTCTTTGGAAATCATCTAATCATCTCATTTAATAAGCACTCTATCATCTTATATTTTTGATTACTTGATATTTATGAAAGTATATCTTAAAATAAAATTTTCTGAATAATGTCCCCACCCAAACCTTTACATAATTCTTTAAAAATCATACAATTTTGAATAGTAAATAATATATTTATAGTTAAGAAATTAAAATATCCTTCCAAGGAAAGCCAAATGTGATCATTTTATCTGTGGTTTTCTATAAGGTTTCATTAAATCTTTTCTTTAGCTCACAGTAATATTATATTGGGGCTCATTGTTCACACTTTTGTTCATATGCATGCATTGAGCACATCCTCTTACCTGGGCTGGCCACTAAGTGTACAATGTAAACAAAGTAGACAAGTCAACGAATTTTAGTGGCCCTAGATTTTTTTCATACCGTTGATTGTTTAGGACTATTGTAACCTTAATGTTAGTGTCCTATGAGTCAGACAAAGGAAAGTATACAGAACCATATGGGTTAGCAGAAAAAAGAAAATGATAAGAGATGTTTAAATGCTAAGACAGGGGACACCTGGGTGGCTCAGTTGGTTAAGCAGCTGCCTTCGGCTCAGGTCATGATCCCAGCGTCCTGGGATCAAGTCCCACATCGGCCTCCTTGCTCGGCAGGGAGCCTGCTTCTCCCTCTGCCTCTGCCTGCCATTCTGTCTGCCTGTGCTCGCTCGCTCTCCCTCTCTTTCTCTCTGATAAATAAATAAAA
This sequence comes from Neogale vison, assembly GCF_020171115.1. NCBI lineage: Eukaryota > Metazoa > Chordata > Mammalia > Carnivora > Mustelidae > Neogale > Neogale vison. Next base: position 18,057,177 of record NC_058100.1, read on the forward strand.
TCTTTAAAAAAAATAAAATAAAAATAATAAAATAAAAGTTAAGACAGGCCATTAGCACGGAAAAGAATGCTACTAGTTTCAAAGAAAATAATCTGGATTTAGTAATTATGTTAATTTCTATGCAACTGATGGAGGGACAATTTAAAAACTGCCACAGAGATTAACTTGGAGAAAATACACTAGCTGGTTCTCTGTTGTCTAAGGGTACCAAAAACTGCACCTGACTGCATTCAAACATTCATTTTTTCTTCCTCGTTAAATTATTCATCAAAAATTTATTGGGCACCCTCTATCTACCAGGTATCCTTCTATTTCATGGGTATAGAGTGGTAAAACAAACTACAAAGTAGTCCTTTCCTTAGTGAGCTTAGATCTTATTGGAAAACAATGATAATAAATATACCATATATTTACATTATAGTTATGTACCTGCAAATCTATGTATAGGTATGTTTAGTATACATATCACATGTAGATATGGATAGTATATTATCTATATCTATATTTCTATATATCTCTATGGGAATATAGAATAATAATAAAGAAGAAAATTGGGATATGAAATGGCAGGAGAGAAAGAAGAGAGAAGTTTTAGAAGTGATTTCTCATTCATTATTTTAAAATTAAGCTTCTTTCCTAGCCATCTTGAACCTGATGTTTCACATGTTCCCTGTTCCTCAAACACCACACTCTTCCCCCACCCCCATGCTTTTTTTAAATAATTTTTTTTTAAGATTTTATTTATATTGGGAGAAAGAGCCCAAGAGCCAGGGGCAGGGGAAGGGCAGGAAAGGGGCAGAGAGACAGAAAATATCAGTTAGACTCCATGCTGAGCATAGAGCCTGACAGAGGGCTCAACCTCATGACCCCGAAATCATGACCCTGAGATCATGACTCTGAGATCATGAATTGAGCCAAAAGGAAGACTTGGACACTTAAATGACTGAGCCACCCAGGCACACTTCTCCTATACCTTTACATCTATTGCTCTATCTACTTGGATCCTATTCCCAAACTTCTTTAAATTGAGATTTAAAACCCCCTGACTTTTGCTTCAAAGCCTGGCTTAATATGATGCCCTCCATAATACATTTTCCATCTATGCTTTTCACTCAATGATGAGATCACATTATAATCTTCATGATTATGAAGATTATGATCACATTGGATTCCCATTATGAGAATTTCCCAACTTACTCTTCAATATTAAACAAATTTTTTTTTTTTTTTAATTTCACCTAATATGAATTGCCTAACATCATCAAGTTCTCTGGCCGATGTTTTTTCTTTCAATTATGTCACCTCTAGTTCAATGTCAATTATTTGGAGAAGCTGGTTTTCTGTTTAAAAGATAACACTTTTACCCCAAAATTTACTGTAGGCTAACATTATGGTTCCGAAACCTGTAACAAGGGAAAAGGACTCAGGATACAGAAGATTCCCCTTAGAATGAGAAGGGAAAACTTATTATTTTCATTTTTTAAAATAGATCATGATTGTATATTTGTAGTAAATCTCGAATGGTACTATGGATATTGAAAAGACGCTTTTTTTGGGGGGGGGCACAGAAGCACTGGTATAAAATTTACTCTCAAAAGCAAGATAATTAATATATAGCATATTGAAGCCATTTATGAGTATTATGAGCAAAAGCAATTATTAGTAGAAGTTAGCAATTAGTAGAATTTAGGCTGCATTAGCATACATACCAGCTTGGTGGGGGGATTGCTGTTAATTTAAATAGCATCTTTAGGAAATGGGATTAATGTTAATATAGGCTAAAGGTACACTTGCTTTAAGAGTACTTTTTATACATAATGTTTAAGCAAAAATTATAGTACTTTGCATCACTCTGGGAGTAGTGTCTCACTGGCAGTTTATCTTTTTGCCTTAGAAAACACACCATTCTCATCTCAAGTCCGTCTGTTTAGTAGACTGATCTAAAATGCAGATTCGGTCATTATACAGTTTTGTTTAAAATAGATCTTTGGTTTCTCCAAATCTCAGGAAAATTGAAATTTCTATCCTTCAGTGCCTATGAGGCACTGTGACACTTTTGTACCCATCTCACCAATGCATTTCTTGTCAATGTCAGAAAAGCAGTTTTCTTTCCAGTTTACTAATGTATTTTCGGGTATTCATACTTTTGCAGAAACTATTCCCTAGGCTTGTAAGGCATAGTCTCATGCATTATTAAGGTTTATCCAATTCCATAAATTTTAATATCAGCTGATGTTTTATTTCCTTCAAGATTAGCAATCTGTCTTCCACATTAGCGGTCTGCCAAATCCAGGCTGCATAATCAAACTCCCCAAGTATTTTGTGTAATCTTAATTTGATTTTTGTCACAAGTACAATTTCTATATTATACTTTCATGTTTACTTGTCTCTCTCCAGTATTGTTACTTGATATGCCATAACCCCAGTTTGTTATTTTTGGTATATATATATATATATATATATATATATATATACTTTTGGATTCATGATTCAGTTCCAGCCCAGAGATTTTAATTAACTCAGGCTTAAATTAAGCCTGAATCATGAATTTAAAAGAAAGATTCAAAAGAAAAAAGAAAGGAAGACCAAAGAAGTATTTGAAAATAATAACTTTGTACCCAAAGTTTGAAATCAGTCTCCTGAAGGGAATTCTGTAATCCTAATACATTGCTTTATGTTTCTGGAACATTACAAGAAAAGAGAAAAAAAAATGGGAAAAAAAAAAGTAAGTCTTCTATATAAAAATCAATTTGGAAAACTTGATCATGCCTCAGGTGAATTAAAGATATTCAAAATATTGTTATCATCTTATTTCTCACCTTCATTAGAAACTCTGTGACCTTAGCATCCTTGTTGTTCTCAAATGTATCTTAATAAGACATTATAACAAAGAACAACATAATATCTGATGAGACATACTGGGATAAATTTGTCCCATGGTTAAGGGGACTCTTAGACCCAAGTAGAAGCCTTCCACCCTGCCCCAGAAACCATATAGCTCTAGGTATGCAAGCATTCATAGGTCTCTAGTCCTATCATCGAAATTCTCATTTCTCTACTTCTCACCAAAAGTCACCTGTCTTCAGTCCCATTCTCCCAGAGTTCTGTCTCTGCTTTGGTTTGCAGTTTATGGAATAAACAGAGGTAAATTATACTGAAGATCTATGGGGGCTACATTCCTTATCCTACTTTGTATAATGTCCCATTTATATTTGTAAAAAAAGAATTTCTGGCATTAGGGGAACTTAACAGGAATCAATGATACCAGAAATAACAATTTGGGAATGAGACAGGCTGTTGAGTTCTTTAAAAAAAAAAAAAAAATTCCAAGTTCATAATCAGCTAGACTATACATATGCCCACAACTAAATGTCATTTGAATGTTCTTAATTACCTATGTTTTTAGGAAGAAAGAGATCACTTTTAAATCACGTATTTATAGTTTATAGAATTACTTAGTGTTTCACATGACTGGGTAGCATCCTTTCTGCAGGGCACCATTGCTTGGTATTTGGTTTGGCGAAAGAGGAAAGCATAGCAGGTAGAGCAACGAAGTGGTAGGCATCTTTTAGCCACCTTATAGAAGCTAAATTTAATTTAATTCTAATATAGGGAACAGTAAAATGTCTCAATTAACTTAGCATTGAGTAATTAAGAATATGAATATTTTTAATATAAAAAGCACCAGGATCCATTTTATAAAAGTTGTTTAAATATAATAACAATCAACATAATAATAGATTATCACACAGAAGGCATGCAGAGCATACTAATAAATGACAAAATGTAATCAGAACATAATGAGCATAATAATGTAAGGCTTGAATGTTTTAAAATTAGGAACATAAATTCATTTCTTAACATATCATAAAACTAACATATCCCATAATGTTGCCATTGGTTTATCTCTTACTTTTGTTGGGGGAAAAAAAATCCAGCATTGTAATACTTAATTACAGCTATTTAATAAACATTAAAACAGAAAAAAATGACTTAATTCTCTTTTGATGAAGTCACAATATTACAAAAGTACAGCGTATCTCTTACAGATGGAAAATGAAAAAGAAAAAATTGCATTAAACCCTGGAATGAAATCCATAATCCTTGGCTTACAATGCATTATGTGTCAGAACTTGAGCAATAATTTGGTTTGTTGAAAATATATGAAATTAAGAGAAAACTGCCTAAGTCTACTGCATATTTTAACTGTTAGTATTTCACTATAGACTTCAAGAAAGACATTGTTAGTTTGCTTGCTTGTTGATTTGTTTTTTAATGTTCTCAAAAGTACTGTAGCCAGGTCATTACCATTTCCTTTGGCATCTTGTAATCATATATTTGAGCACTAAGGTCATTTTGCCACTGCCGGCTCTTATTAGCTCCTAACACTTTTGTTTTTGTTTTTGTTTTTTTCATTCACACATGTCTCAGTTCGTGTTCTTCAATGAACTACTACAATTTAAAGCTCTAACCTAACAGCTCTCCTGTGGTACAGGCCAGCTTGCCCAAACATTAAATGGTTCTTGAAATCAGATAAATATTTGTTAAAATTATTAATCCGGAAAATAGCTTTTAGTCACTTACATTCCAATCAGTAAACTGAATTCCCTAGCGAAACACTGTATTAAGTGAAAATGTATTCCACTTGTCACTCACAGCCTCCCATTCTGCATTCAAAAGGCTAAAATTTCATTATCAAAAATTCTTGCCAAGTAAACAACCTAGACTTCATATTATTTAAATTGCATATGCTGGGTAAAAATAACTGGTGGAGAATCTCCCCTTTATATCTGGGTAAAGGACTCTCTGCGTACTTGAGAAAATACTTGATTCTATTGGTCGTATCCTGCGGCAGCTTTTATTTTTTTTTTTTTTAAGATTTATTTATTTATTCGACAGAGAGAGAGAACACACACAAGCAGGGACAGCTGAAGCAGAGGGACAGGGAGAAGCAGGCTCCCCGCTGTGACAGTTTAAATATATGACTTGCCAACAAATTCCAACTTCTTCCTTTCTTCTCATTATTACAGATTTTTTTAAGTAAGATGCAGACTGAATCATTTCCTTAGAGTACACTTCTGGCCACTACCCCTTTTTAACCCCACTATTTTATAATTAAGGACATGTAGCTCCTGCATTAACTCTTCTGGGGCTGGGCGCTGTGCTGTCCTGTGTCTTTTAGAGATCAGCTACTCAGGGAAAACGACTTTTATCCCTAGAATCCATCTGCTGAGCACCCTCTGCCAGAGTCAGGGGAGTCTCTGTGCCTCCAGCTCAGGTCTGGTGTTCATTTCTGTGGGGCTTGTGGCTGTTTAGGCCCCGAAAACCTGTTCCAGATTCCCCATGGCACGTCACTTCAGTAAGGAGCATTAGGCTCTAGACTAGAGATTTGAGCATCAGCAGGTTTGTTCACAACCATATTAATGGGGCAGAACAATTCCAGACCACAACTTCCTTTACCCAGAATTTGAAACTGTAGTAGAAACCAAAGATGAGTTTACACCTGAAGTTGTCAAAAAAGAAAATGAATCAGAAATTATGGGGAGCATGGGTGAAAGCACCCAAGGGAGAATGGGATTCCATGACAAAATATGAATCCAAAGAAGATGAATTTTCCGGAAGTTTAAAATAGCCCTTAAGCCAGAACAGTTTCTCAGATATGGCAAAGGGACTGCAACCATCTGGATCTCTGGTGAAAGTATCCCTCAAGGAGAGGCTATTCCATATTTTCTGTGGTGACAAGAAAATATCTGAATTCCAGGTCATGCCTCAGCTGCTCAACTCCCTAAAGGCCGACAGGCTGGGCAAGAGTGTCAGTCGTGGTGTCCTGGTTGTGTTCACCTGTGCTGAATGCTGTAGACTGGGGGTTGGCAACACAGAGGAATTTGTTTGGAAGAAAGATATAACAAATACACCCTCAAGACAACGTGGTGATGCCTTATAAATGCTGATCACATCTTAGACCTTGAAATTCCATTTCTAGGACTTGATCCTAAGGAAATAATTATACCAGAGACAAAGGTACAAAGATGTTGTTTAAGGTGAGTTTACAATGTATAAATATTAGTGAGACAAAAATGTCTAGGGACAAGCAAGTAAGTAAATTTTTAAACGGACGCCAAAATATTCATAGTATGTTCATATCTTCGTAAAAGTGTTTATGTGTGTGTGTGTCCACAGAAATCTTCAAAGATACATGCTTAGTGGGAACTAGTTAACTATGCATGGCAGGATTGAGTTAAATAATCATTTTACCAGTGTATTTGTTTCTTTCTACAATAAAAATGAGTTAATTGCCCAACTAAGACAAAAAAAAGTACATTTAGCTACAGCATTTAAATTTAGATTTCAAGTAATAGAATAGAAAATAACTTGAGCTAGCTTAAGGAAAAGAGGGTATTTTTTGAAGTACAGAGGGATGTTTGATATCAGGACAGAAATGCAGCTGAGCCTTAGGAAAGACGGAAAACCAAACAAGGAGAGCTATCCAAAACACAGACTATGTGAGTTTTCTTTGGTTTTTCATTTCTAAATTTTCTGAGTTGTCTGCATTCATCATTTCTGGCACAACTGTGTCCCCTATTAGTGCACATGATGAAAACAAAGAAGGGCCGCTTGAGTGGCTCACTAGGTTAAGCATTTGTCTTCAGCTTCGGTCATGATCCCAGAGTCTTGGGACTGAGTCCCATATTTGACTACTTGCTCAGCAGGGAGCCTACTTCTCTGCCTGCTGCTACCCTTGCTTGTGTGCTCGCTCCCTCTCTCTCCTTCTAAAAAATAAATAAGATCTTTTTTAAAAATGAAACAAATAATAACAAAAATAAATAAATAAATAAACAGAGCCACCCAATTTTAGGCAAGTAAAGATTATTTTTTATCTTTCTCTCCCTTGGTCTGAATCCTAAATTTCCAGGGGGGGACTGAGCAAGAGTCAGGAAGTTCATTGAACTTCCACCAATGGGTTCAATTTCACATCTACAAAACATACCTCATTGTAGATGTAAACTTATGCTTATAGAGTTGATTTACCTCTTGACCAGAACTGGGCATGGAGAATGGGGATCCATTTTCCAGGTTTAAATTTTTCTCTTAGAATGAAAGAAACCTGGAAATCAACATATTCATCAAAGAAAGAAACAGAAAAAATGGGACCATCGAAAATATAGCAGTGTGTAGACTACAGACCTTACTATCAGTTAAACTTGCATTCATATACTGACTCTGCCATTTTATAGGGGCATGGTCTTGTGAAGAACATTTAATTTCTTTGAGCATCATTTCCTCCATTGTAAAATAATATTTACCTAACAAAATTGTTTTGTGGGCTACATGGCAGGATGAATAAGTGTGAGTTTTGTGCATATAGTATATCAATATAGTGAATTAATATGGCTAGTCCTGCTAATGGTTCAGGTCCCTACTCTGATGAAATCTTTTCAGAAAATCATTCATCAATTATCTCACACTTTACTCTCCTTTATTTTTCTCATTGCACATTTTATTGTTTAAATTATGTCATCTCTGTCTATATTTGTTTTTTAGCTATCTCTTCCATCAGACTGTAAAGTTCACGAGAGCGGAATTTTTCTCTCCATCGCTCACTAACATAGTCTCGCTTTCTGGAGCAATGTCTATTAGATGCAAATTTGTTTAATGATGGAAATGTATATTAAACATGAAACAGCCATTATATTTCAGTGAAATGTTAGAGCATATAGTCCAACTTTCAGATCTTTGAATATATTCTGTCATGAATAAAGAAATATTCTTTCATTTAATGCTGAAAAAAAAGATTCTGAAATTTTTCATGGGATTTCTTAAGGTTGTACATGTAAAAAGAATTTTTCCCAATGAAAGTGAAAAAAATAAAGATTAGGAAAGTAAAAGAAGATTCAAAAGTATAGTTCGTGTTTCTCATTATACCAAAGATATAAGAAGTGGAATAAAATATCTAAAAATGCTCTCTTTACCTATCAGAAGGTACTTCTGGATGGTAATGATATGAAAAAAGTTTAACTAATATTAATAGTTTAATGAACATTCTTTTAAAAAAATATTTTATTTATTTATTTGAGAGAGAGGGTAAGAGATTGAGAGAGAGAAGCAGACTCCCAACTGAGCAGAGAGCCTGAGAAGGGGCTCAGCCCCAGGATCCTGAGATCATAACCTAAGCCCAAGTCAGATGTTTAACCAACTGAGCAACCCAAGTGCCCCTAGTTTACTGAACCGTGTATGTTTACAACATGGAGCATGTGGTACTGCCTTACAGAAGAATGAAAGGTTGTTTTGTTTTAGATGAAATACTGTAGGTTTGAAACAATGTTATTTATATCAAGCTATTAATTCATACCGTCAATAAATTTTAAGTGATTGTTGAGCTCTTATGAATTCTTGCCTACAAGGTAATATGAAACAAGGAAGGAAGAACATTTGGCATTAAGGAAGGTGTAAGCATTTAAAAAATGAAATAAAAAAGAGTATTGAAGTGGAAGTAAAAGTAGAAACCAAGACAGAGAAGTGTAAAGAACAGATGAACACTGGCAGGTAGATAATATCATTTATAATTATGTGGAAGTCTAGTTACCCCGACCTTAAGTGTGAAAGATCCATTGCAGAATTTTCTCTGAATTTGTCTTTTGTGTGATAACTCAATACCCACAAAAGCTTGATGATATTACAAAGCACAGTCAAATACCTTACAAAGAATGAGAGAATTTGAGAGATTAGTGGAGCAAGTGTTTCTACAGAAATACGGTCATTCATGCAAAAATATTATGGCAGAGAAATTTGAAAATCAGTATTATGATATCCCATATTTCATTGCTTTCTACCTTCATTCCTTATTATATCTGAATCTGATATTCAAACATCATTCTTCAGGTTCAGTATGGTATTTGAAAATATGATCATCTTTTTTTGAGAAGTTAGACTTTACCATTAAATCCATTGATTTCTAGCCATAGTATCCAAGAGAGGGAGAGAAAGTACTGGAGGAAGAGGAAGATCTGTAATCAGCCTGCAGAGGTGTATGATACAAATGAGATGAAATAAATATACTACATACAATGTACACTAAATCGATGTAAAATATAGACATAATTTCTGAAGATACATGTAATTGTATACTGTGGCTATGTAATGAAAAAGTGCAATTTATGCTAATTGTATAAGGGAAGGAAGAACAACTGCATTAGAAATAATTTATAGCTTATAATGCCTTGGTTTTATTTAAAAAGGTAAATTAAGATATTTATAATTATATATTATCCATACAATGTACAGTATATAATGCATATATTAGCAACAAATTGTTCTCATGGGTTTAGAATATTTTTTGTTTAATTAAAAACCATACTATCATCTAAAGAGAAGAAAACCGTGTTATTGAACCATTTATTTTTTTCAAAATTATACTCTACCCTATGTGTACAGAATAATAATGTATGATAAGGTATGAAGACTAAAAGAGGTCATACATACAAACACTCTTAAAAATGCTTTACAAAGCAAAGAATGTGTTTTATCTTAACAAGTTAAGGTAATGCTGTGAGCTAGACATGAAAAATTTAAAGGTTGGCAGTAAGAACAAAGATATACAAAGTTTGAGAAATGGTTAGTATCCCTTTTGAATATCCACATCAACATTCATCTTAAGGGTACATAAACATGAGAGTCGAGATTATTTCTGCTCCTCTGGCATTATTTTTCCAAAAATAATAATTAGCAAGCATTATACTATATTTCCCCTAACAACCCCTTTATTTAGGTGCCTTACAAAGACAGTATTAGAATAAAAGAAGCTTCAGGCACTTCTATTATTATAACAGATGTCTCGTGAGATGTGATGATGTGCAGGTTACAACATTCTGATAGCGATTTCTAATGCATTACAGTAGGAACATGGACCCTTGAGAATCACATGAAATTCTCTTCCATCTAGATTACATTTTCTCACTGTCCCAAAGTGCTTGATATGAACTGACACAGCCATAAATATGTTTATATAAATGGCGTGCTGTCAGAGTTAGATAGAGAAATATATAGCCCTGAGTGGAAAATAATTTCAGATACTTTTCAAGTGCTTTTTGCTGTTGTAACAGTAATTCCTGCAAATCACAGGGTAGACTATGTAAAATAACAATACTACCTACAGATTTAGTGAGATTTGTATTCTTTGAGGAACGTTGAAAATTTGTGTTCAGATAGTACCTAAGTGTATTATGTAGGATAATTTAACTTTCTGGTGGTTTATAGATCGCCGGTTCCCTACATGCTCTCTTGAAAAGAAAACCAAGGGTTCATCTCCTTCTGATAAATTATGAATGACCTGTGATCACTGCATGTATATCTAATTAATGAAATAAATATATTAACAAAATTCTAAATGTATACAGAAGAAATACATATATTAACTGTGTTATGAATTGAGAAAATATGTATTTCAACACCCTCATAAATTATTGACAACAGAGAAATTAAATTTAATGAATGCTTAGAACAGTGTGCACACAACACAAGTTGTTATTTGTAGATTTAATACATGAAATTTGTAAATAGCTTCAAAATTATTACATTGCCTGCATAAAGCCTCCCATGAAATTTATTTCATATTTTAAATATGACTTTCCTTTTGTCCTTTTACTTTGTCTAAATAACTAGTAGTGTTAGATATGATTGAGCCATAAGATTGAGTTGGTTCACTAAATGTATTATTCAGGTTTTTCAAACAGTAGGATGGTAATCAGAGGATTTTGCCATGTTCCATGATTGCTCGGATTGCTGAAATATTTTAGTATCATAATCCAAATTGTAGCACTTGTGCTACAGTTTTTTATGTCACCAATTATTCATGTCATACTCCTGACTATTATGCTCATTCTATTTGTCAACAGTTTTAAGCTTGCCATTATTTAAAGCTTGATTAAATCGTCAACTCCTTCATAAAGTATTCTCCAAATTCTATGCTAATTTTTTTTTTTTTTTCTTGAAACTCTGTCAAATGTAAAGGCAGCAGGGACATTTTGAAAAACTTCTACCTTTCTTTATTGAATCTTTTATTTTATTTTATTTTTAATTTTTTAATTTATATTCTTTTATTTAATATTCTTTTATTTCCACTTTTGCTCAACAAACCTGAGAAAGTCTGTTAAGAAACTTCACAAGTGGACTACAGGTTTTATATGAAAATTCAAAGGTCCAACAATGTTGAAGGAAATCTGGAAGAAAGAAGAATAAAATTGGATATAATCTATAAATTGTGAGGTGTATTATATATACAGCAAAGAGTTAAGAACAGTTGGCCTTTTGCCCTCAGGTCTTAAGAGATGACTCCAAACCTTCCTGACAAAATTGTCTTTACCTACCTGGAGATTTTGGGCTATGCCACCTAGTCTATGCTAGCAATGGGTGGTCAGCCATGTCTAATGATCAACCCCAGGAAAAACTGGACTCCAATGTATGAGATTTCCTTGTTGGTAATATTCCGTGAGAATTGCCAGTCATCATTGTAGAGAGAAATACGAGCTCTTCACACCACTCCTCTAGCAGATAACAACCAGAAGCCTGGCATCTCTTCTGCACCTGCCCAATATGCCTTTTCTTTTTGCTTATTTTAATCTATATTCTTTCACCATAATGAACGGGAACCATGAGTATAAAAACTCTTTCTGAATACTGTGAGCCTTTTTATTGGTTTGTGACCCTGAGGATCATCTCAGAGGCCTCACAGATCTATTATAAGACTATAGTAATTGTCAATTTGGTGTGAAATACAGAAAAATAGGTCATTGGAACAGAATTACTGTGTGGTCCAATAAGGTAGACACCAGTTACATATGGTTGTTTAAATTTAATTTTTAATGAATGACTGGAAGTAAAATGAAACATTCAGTTCCTCAGTATATACATATGTACATGTCAAATGCTTCATAACATATGGTTAGTGGTTGTTGTATTGGACTACATAGATATAAAACATTTCTATCACCATAAAAACTTCTGTGTAATAAGAGTGAAGTTTCCAATAAAAGGTCCAGTTAGATAGATAACTATTTCAGACAAATTATACATTAGAATTTGAAGGTAAAGTTATAAAACCTCTAGAAAATTACATATGAAACTACCTTCATGTCCCTTACAATTTCTTAAAGAAACAAGTTTTCTTAAAACAAGACAAAAATACTAAATATTAATGGAAGTTATTGGGCTACATTAAATACAAATCAGTTCTTCAAATAACATCATTAATAATGTAAAAAGGAAGGTCAGAGAGTGGGAGAAGAAACTTGTAATGGATATCATTAACAAAGGGCTTGTATCAAGAATATAAAAAGTAAATTTACAAAAAAAAAAAAAGACAAACAGTCCCATAAAAAAATGGATGAGGCTTTATCAGGCATTTCACAAAAGATAATATCCAAACAGCCAATTCATACACAGAAATGTACTACACTTCCGTACTTATCAAGTCAATGCTCTATTAAATATACAGTGAAATACTACTGTATACCACTAGAAAAGTTAAATTAAGAAAAACTGAGAATATCAAGTGTTGGTGAGGAAGTGAAACCATGAAAATTCTCACACTGTGCAGGAGAGATTGTAAATTTTTTAAATTACATTTAGAAACTCTCTGACACAAATTTCCATGTTAAACAAGTACATAACCCATGACCTAACCATTCCTCATTTGGAAATGTATATAGCTGACACTCTCATGTGCATCAAAGAAATGTATGAGGATAGTAATTTCAACATTATCACTAATAGCTATGAAGCTAAAAACAATCCAAACACCCACCAACAGTAAATTAAATAAACTGTGGTAAGTGTGATAATAAGTATACATGACTACTGCTACAGGCAACAATGTAGATGAATATGAATACTACCGTAGTAAAAACTTAATATAGAGGTGATATGCAAAAGAATGTATTATATAATTTGTATACAAAGTTCAATTAAAAGGAAAATTAATTTATGCTGTTAGAAGCCAGGATGGTGGCTTTCTTTGAGTGACAGGAGAGTATAGATTTTGGGAGGATGACACCAAGGTTCTCTGCATTGCTGGTACTGTAATATTTCTTGATATGGGTGGTTACAAAATATGTTTACATTGTGATAATTCATCAAGTGGTACACAGGATTGAATGTACTATTGTGATGGTAATGTAATTTAATAAAATGATTCTCAAATCTTATAACAAGTAAGATAGAGTATAACACCTGTTTAATAATAATTGCATACATTCTGGAGAGATGCTAGTCCAGTTTTAACATGCTAAAATAAGGGGAAAACAAAATGATCCTGGATGATTTTAGTAAATAAAACTAGTAAAATCACTAGTAATAACTAATTTTTTTAAGAGGGGGGAAGGGGCAGGGAAAGAGGGAGAGAGAGAATCTTATGCAGACACTGCTACAAGGAGCTAAATCTCATAACCCTGAGATCATGACCTGAGCTGAAATCCAGATTCAGATGCCCAACTGACTGAGCCACTCAGGTGCCCCATAACTATGTACTTATTTAAGACAGATTAATAAATTGTTCAAATTAAATTTAAGCTGCTTATGTAATTTATTGATTCATTAATTCAACCAGTTGTTTGCTGAACAACTACTAAATGCTAATTATTGAACTATACACTAGCTGCCATCATGAATTAGAATGACACTTTGCATATTTTAATGGATTTAAAAATATAGAGGAGATAAAGAAAATGTAACTCCTTTGAGCCCTTAATAAAGATTTTTATAATCCCCCATGTGTTTATTAACCACTTACCGTTCTTTTAAATAAGAAAGACATTCATGAGTGATCATTTGAAGCTAGAAAAATATTTTAAACTTTGCTATTTCAGAAGTGTCAATTTCAGTTTGAGCAGTGCAGTATTTTGTTGCATAATGAAGACAGTGCATAGCCTAAAATATAAGAAGGGCATGTTCTCACTGTGTGAGTCAAAGGAGTGAACAAAACATTCCATGACCCTCACCATCTTGGAATTTACAAACTAGTAGTTTATACACACGTGACAAGAAATAATAAGCATAAAACTTCAAGAGTGGTAATAAGTGTTATGGAACAGAAGTCTGTTGTGAAAGCATATAACATGAATGTGTAATAATATTAATACCCATGCTGATATTGACTGTTAAAAGATTAAACTTGCCTGAATTTCTCAATGTTCTTGTGAAAAGCCCTCACTTCCCAAGAAGCTTTTCACATGCCCTGAAATGTGTAGGTATTTGTCTAGTTAATTGTTCTAATTCAAAATGTAGTAAAATGTCTCTTTCTTCCTAGAGAGGCCAGAAGTTATTGCCCTGAACTAGGTCCATAAGTAAGTACCTGGGGAGACTGGAGCTTTATTTTCCTACGTATTTACATATCAATGAGTAATGAGCCTAGAGACTTGGAGAAAACTCCACATCTTAAAAGCTGAGACAAAGAGAACCATCAGACACCTCCCGAGATTGTGTTCTCATCTCCAATGGCTGGAGGAGAGGGAAAACCTTTTCAGTAAGGGGAATGGCTACCTTCTTCAACCTTGTAAGTAGAGGAAAATAAGTTTTCCTCGTGCCTCACTATGAGATCTTTGGTTACTCGCATGAGAAAATTCCCATCACTGGTTCACAAGATTTCACCTCAGAAGTAAAAACTAGGGTAATGAGGGGGGGTACACACTTATTATTTGCTGTGAAGTAATAATAAATCTGTCCAATCCAGTGCAACTTGTGTGTGCATTCAAGATACCATAATAACAATGAATATTTAAAACCCATGGGGCACCTGGGTGGCTCAGTGGGTTAACCCTCTGCCTTCAGCTCAGGTCATGTCCCCAGGGTCCTGGGATTGAGCCCCACATAGAGCCCTGCATGGGGCTCTCTGCTCAGCAGGGAACCTGCTTCCCCACCACACCCTCTCTGCCTGCCTCTCTGCCTACCTGTGATCTCTGTCTGCCAAATAAATAAATAAAATCTTAAAAAAAAAAAAAAAAAGAAATACCAATCTTTTAAATTTTTATGACTGGCAGTGTATATTCCAGATAAAATTTAAATCATTACTTTTAATGGATCTTTCCTCAACCAGGTGGTAGCTATTATAAACAATTTCAAGTTTTCGTCTTTTATTCTTCACTCTGCAATTTACTTCCTCTTGTGTACAGAGATAAATTAAGTTTTCACAGCCTCAGTTTGTTCATTTATAAAATGAGGAGGTAAGAATTGAAAGGTATCTTCTATGTCTTGATCAATTCTGGCCAAAGCTTAGGAGAAGATAAATTTACATTTAATTTAAAAAAATGATTTTATTTATTTATTTGAGAGAGAGAAGGAGAGAGAGCACAAGAAGGGGAAAGTCAGAGGGAGAAGCAGACTCCGTGCTGAGCAGGGAGCCCGATGTGGGACTCCATCCTGGGACTCCAGGATCATGACCTGAGCTGACGGCAGTCACTTAACTAACCGAGCCACCCAGGCGCCCTACATTTAATTTTTTGAACTCACATTCTTTAGGAAAAAATTGTTTAAATTATGTATGTATAATATAGACACATAATCTGAAAAATAAAATAGTGTGCTCTCCTTCTGACCAATTTGCTTTTAATATTGTATAGATGTATTTCAATTAGTTTATAATCCACATTCTTTACCATAACCTTCCTACTTTTGTAGACTGTGAGAATTTTTTTTAAACTGTCACTTATTAGATGAACCACAAGAAACCAAAAAATTAAAAAAAAAAAATCCTGAACTTTCTGGGATATTCCTGTTTTAATGACATCTCAGTTCATATGCTTACTCCAAAATTAAAAATGTAAAATACCTAGTATTCATATTAGTATTATTTATGACCTTGTTTTTGTTTTAGCTTTCTATTCTTGTCTTAAGGCTGTGAGATTTCAGAATATTATATTACTTAGATGTTAATGACTCACAAATTAAGATCTTACTCTTGCTTTCCACAATGCTTCTCCAAATGCCTATTTGACATTTCCAATCCTTATAGTTTATTCAGGGATCTAGCCTGTTCCCCTCTGCTCTCCAAATAAACCCATTCTTAATCCTGGCTTGCCCAACCTGAAATGGCTGTATCATCTACACAGAAGTTCATGTAATACCCAAGTTTGTCTTATCTGCATCTACCACATCTAATTAATTAAAGAACATTGGGTTTCTTCTTCAAAACACGGCTCTTATTCATTTACATATCACCCTATTCTGCTTTGTTACTCTCTGGTATAAGTCACCATTATCTTTTGCCAGCACTACCATGCTGATCTGCCAGTTCCTGGAACAGACCAAGCCTTTTCACTAGCTACTCTCTGTCTTGGTCACTCTTCCTTCTGGTTTATATATGATTCCAGAACATAGTAAATGCTCAATAAATAGCCATTCAATGAATATTTATTACTAGCCTAACAACAACAACAAAAAGATAAAAAATGAAAATTGTATTAAAAATATAATAGATATTGGGACACCAATAGAGATTGGTTTGGTCAGTTAAGTGTCTGACTCTTGATTTCGGCTCAGGTGATGATCTAAGGATCACCAAATTGAGCCCTGCATAGGGCCTCACATTGGATGTGGATCCGGCTTAAGATTCTCTCTCACCCCCTGCCCACTCCCACTCTCAAAAACAATTATGGATAGACAGCTAATAAAGATTGAGTCAATAAATACTTTATATAAGTGAGATTACAACTCAGGAAGAAAATACAAACTTTACATCCCAAAAAATCCCAAAACATAACGAACAAAGCTTTTAAAAATCAGAAATTCAATTGATATTATAGATTTTTACATACACATACTTCTGCCAGTCTTTGAAAGTTGAAATAGATATTAAGAAGATACTAATTTTTCTTTAAAATCTAGTTAAGAAAGAGGTAGAAACACAAAGAGAGTGTGCACACACTTTTTAAAAGCAATAGAGACTACATCTCATTTAGAAATAGCCATAAAACTTGATTAAATTTTATCAGCTATTTCATTAAATTATCCATAAGTTATCTCTAAATAACAAAAATCATTCAGATTATTCTCTGTTCACAAGATAATATAACTATATTAAATTACAAAAAGTTGGGAAAACATATTTAATAAATTTAGTATTTCTAACTAAATTAGATTTATTCCCTGAAACAGAGTTTCTTGATAAATATCCATTAATGTTGCATCAAATTAGTAAGAAAAATCACATGATAATTCTAATAGATCAAAATATTTTGCTCTCATTTCTGATTTTTCTCACATTTCTGATTTTAATTATCTTCTAAAAATAAAAGTTTGCCTTCGTACTTTAACTCATCTGCTACAATAAAATTTATTTAGAGCAATTTTTATTTAAAAATTATCATTCAACTTTATCACTTTTATTAATATTATAATGAATGGTATGAGATTATAGATGTGATTAAAAAATAAAACTAGAGGGTATCATAAATGAACAAGGATACCTATGTTCATGGAGAAAGAGATTAAAAGGATAAATTATTAATGTTGATAGCTCCTCCTTCAACATAAACAATATGAGCCGGAGAAATTACTGGCCCTTCTCCTTTCAGTTTCTGTTACATTAACCAAAGACATATACATGTAAGAGTGAACCTGTATCTGCCCCAGAAGAAACTATGATTGCACACACACAGTGCCAAGGTGTGAGTTCAACATCTAAAACAAGACTACTGGTTCTAACTCTAGGTGATAAACAGCATCATCTGGAGAGTTTCATAAAAAGCCAACAGAACTAGAACGTAGTTTATTTTGTTGTTTTTACTTTATTTGTGTACCTTTCATTTATTTCGATTATCAGACAACTTTGGGGATGGTTATTTTAAGAGAAACCTGATTGAGAGAAAGATCAATTCTACTGCAATTAGGAATCTTAATAAAGAAAAAAAAGTCAACAAAGTAAACCACAATGAAATTTTCCAGCACTCACGACATGGAGTGGTACAGGATATAGAATAAATAAATGTACCGTGCAACTGTTGGTGGGATGGCAGAACTTATTCCACGGGCAGTTGCATCAAGAGAACCTAGTACTAATGTCACCATGGCATTTATCTCATGTGACACATGTTTTTCACCTACTCCTTATATTTAATGTGGCCAAATATTGCTCGTCCCAGCTGAATTATAGATGATAGTCTCATCTGAGAATGGCGGCACACCACTAGGATCACATTACTAAGATTACTGCAACAAATATAAAAATGAAGTGTTGACAAAGAGGCAAATTTGCTGTTCTTCCTTTTTCGTTCATTTTCTGAATAGGCACGGGGATCCTTAATTTTTCTTTTTTTTTCTTTTATTAACATATAATGTATTATTAGCCCCAGGGGTACAATTCTGCGAATCACCAGTCTTACACACTTCACAGCACTCACCATAGCACATCCCCTCCCCAATGTCCATAACCCAGCCACCCTACCCACTCCCCCAAGCAACCCTCAGTTTGTTTTGTGAGATTAAGAGTCTCTTATGGTTTGTCTCCCTCCCAGCCCCATCTTGTTTCATATTTTTCCTCCCTTCCCCCCATGATAATCTTTCATTATTAAACTAAAATGGATTTAATTTTCTCTTCTTTCAACTTTTTTAAAAGATTTTTTAAAGATTTTATGCATTTATTTGACAGAGAGAGAGCACAAGCAGGGACAGTGGCAGGAGGACAGGGAGAAGCAGGCTCCCCGCTAACCAAGGAGTCCAACGCTGGCTCCATCCCAGGACCCCGGGATCATGACCTAAACTGAAGGCAGGAACTTAACCGACTGAGCCACCCAGGAGCCCTCCCTTAAAAGATTTTGAGTTAAGAACTGACAAGGCACTTGGATGGCTCAGTCAGTTGGGTACCTGCCTTTAGCTCAGGTCATGATCCTAAAGTTCTGAGATGGAGCCCTGCATTAGGCTCTCTGCTCAGTGGGGAGCCTGCTTCTCCCTGTGCCCCTCACCCTTTGCACACTCTCTCCTTCTCTCTTTCTCTCTTCTCTAATTTATAAATGAATAAAGTATTAAAAATTTAAGAAAACTCACAAAATTGAGCCTCCCTGAGTAAATACAGAAGAACAAATTCTTCACTTGTTCAAATCAGCTCTTCTCAAAATTATGGTTATATAAAGTGATGAAGTAGTTTTAAAAAAAGCCATCAATTTAAGAAATCAAAATAAGATCATATAAGTAGTTACTAAAGAGGAAAGTTAGTATCTAGAATTCTTTTTCTCATTAAGATGTGAGAGAACCTAAAATCCACAAAATCTGAGATCAGTAGGTTAGTTTGAAATTGTCACACTTCAAATGTGTCAGAGGCATTAAACAGCAAGTTAAATAATACAGAATACTAAATCACAGACTATGATAGGACATTTGAAGAGTTTGTAGAGAACTGTGAAATAATATAAATATTATACAAGATAAAATAAGTGATAACAAATTGAGAAGAAGGAGATGCCCTGCACCCAACAGTTCACCAAATATAAAGAAAAAGTTCACAAGAGTAAAAAGTGTAAAAGACATGCAGAATAAAACTTCACTAGCCCTTCCACTTTAGATTGGAATGTGCTGGAAACAGTGGAAGAACATAAGAAAATCACCAGCAAAATATCTTTCTCATTTGAACTTTTGGTAGGGTTGGAGGATTAGATGTGCAAATTTTAGTTTATGTTAGGAATAACTCCAGATTTGCTTAAGGAAAGCAGAGAGAAGATAAGCAATACTTAAAATCTGTAACTATGTGTGGAGATGGATGTCAACTAGAAATTTTAGTGACCATTTCACAATGCATACAAATATAAATCATTATGCTGTACACCTGAAAATCATACAATGTTATTTTTCAATTATATCCCAATTTTTAAAAAATCAAGTAAAAACTTTTAAGCAAGTTTTCTGAGCAAAAAGCATTGTGAAGTTTTTTTTCCTCAAAATATTACAACATCATTAAAATTTTAGCAGGTTTTCATTTAATGTTTACCACACACCTGCAAATGTATGAATCCTATAGGTTACAATAGTAAACAAGATATGACCTTTGCTTTGCAGTCAAGAGAAATCTCACAATTTTATGAAGGGTACAAACAGGTAAATAAATTGCTATGCCAATTAACAGCTGTATAACCATGAGCAATTTGCTTAACTTCTCTGTGCCATATCTCACTTATAAATGGGATGATTTGGCTTCTACTTGTGATGGTTTGACTATTTTCAATGTGGCATCATCCACACAACTTTCCAAGGTCTCCTCTGCATTTCCTTGACCTCCTTGCCCCACATGTCTCCTTGTTAAGAATTTGCCAATGATAGATGTTTGTGAACTTTGGAAGACAGAAGAACAGGAGAAGCCCTTATTCTCTGGAGGCTGTCACAGCCAAACAATAAACAAATGGGAGATTCCACTGAATTGTTTCAAAGAGCACTGGGGTTCTAGCTGCTTGGCTTTTGCACACTCGGACAATTAGTGAGAGTTTCACATAGACTGTTGAGCACTATAGCAGTTTCCAAGAGCTTCTGGCTGAGATCTCTGGTAGCTTTCCTGAAATTTCTTATTGCGTTCCTTACCCTTCAGAGTCAGCTTTCATGACCTTTCTTCTTGTTCTTTTAACTTTCTTGTCAGCCTTTAATTCTTATATTAACTCTTTCATACCTGAGAAACTTAATGTGGCTTCTGTTTGCTCTTGGATTTCAGATGACTATAATTCTATAATTTTGGTAACAGGAATGAATTTCCCACCTCTGTCACACATGTGTGTTGTTACCAAAACATCTGTGGTATATAAAAACTTCTGTTTAGGGCGCCTGGGTGGCTCAGTGGGTTAAAGCCTCTGCCTTCGGCTCAGGTCATGATCTCAGGGTCCTGGGATCGAGGCCCGCATCGGGCTCTCTGCTCAGCAGGGAGCCTGCTTCCTCCTCTCTCTCTCTGCCTGCCTCTCTGCCTACTTGTGATCTCTGTCTGTCAAATAAATAAATAAAAATCTTTAAAAAAAAAACTTCTGTTTATCACTCTAATCAGCCTGCCAATAGCTACACACTAGATGTTGGAGACTATAGAGATTTATTCTAGTAAAGAGACCATATTTGGAATAGTAACTGTGATTGGCAACTACATGGGGTTGGTTGTTCATGATAACTCATTAATCTTCTCCAAGATCTCTTAGCTTCTGCACTGTCCAAATAAGCAAGCCCAACAGGGATGTGATGGGATTCTTCACTGCTCCATGTTTAACAGTTTTTATTGTGGCATTAATCTTGCTAATTCTTCTTAGAATACGATACGGCTTTGATTTAATATTTTGAAGAGAGAGACAAGTGTAGTGTTTTCACGTGACCCTTCTTACTGTGATAGCCCCCAGTCCATTTCCTATGAACGAGCATGAGTGTTCTGCTAATCCTTATTTCATCTACAGCTTCAGAAACAGGAGAAAAAAAATACAGGTCAGGTTTGTGGACCCAATCGACCCACGTTGACATAGATCTGAGCCAAAACTAGACCATGACACTTAGAAACATTTACATGATAAAGAAATTATACAAATGAAATTTTTTAAAACTATGAATAATGATATATTTTGTGTCTCCTGGAGATAGTATCTCCTCAGAGCTAGTGTATAGTAATCCCTCAAAATACTGGTAGATGGCTATTAGTAGATACTTTTAGAAACAGAGAGAGAGATTTTCAGTATAGCTTTTTGTTTTCATTTTTAGTTTTGCATTTGAAAATAGTTTGATTTAAATATCAACATATGCATACTGCTTTCCCTTATAACTAACATGTGTTCAATATATTTTAAACTTGGCAATAAAAAAATAAAGCATTCAAATATACATATTAAATAAATGAGACGTCATGGGATTAATAGTCACAAATTAAGAGAATGTAAGGTAGCTTAGTCATCCAAAAGCCCAATACATACTACTATGTCTGGCTCAAAAATAAAACTCCAAATTTAAAAAAAAAATTAAGACTAAACATATAGATATTATTTAGCTTGTTTTCAGAAAAGTATGGTAAAACCCAGGTAAGCTCATTAAGGAAAAAATAGAAAAAGTGAGAAGACATAAATTACCAATAGCAGGAGGAAATAGGGAATACATAATGCTAGACCAAATGTAGCTTATCCATGAAATTTAAGGTTAGTCTAACATTTGAAAATTATTCTCATAAATTTAGAGACCAAAGAAGAAAACTAGCATGATTTTTTCCAAAAACCTGTTAAAGCCACTGTTACCGGGCAGGGGGTATATATGTATATATATATACATATATACCCATCAGGAATAGAGAAGAATGTCTGTAACACATTCAAAAAATGTGTTAAAACCACTGTTATGAAAAAAAAAAAGTTATCAGCCCATCAGGAATAGAGAAGAACATCTTTAGTTGTAGAACATCTACAAAAACCTGTAGTGAGCATTAATACTTCATGATGAAATGTTTTCTTGCTCAGGAAGAGAGCGAACATGTCTGCTTTCTGTTTCTATTTAACATTGTATGGGGTATCTTAATCAATGTAATAAAGTAAGGAAAACAAATAGAAACCATAAAAATTAGAAGAAAGAAGTAACTTTATAGATAAAAGAGTTGTTTTTTTGGAAATCTGGCAGAATCTACAAAAAGATTACTAGAACTAAATACTTTCAGCAAAGTCATAGGGCAAAGCTCCAAAATAAAATATCAGTTGTATTTACAAATAATAAAACATTGCTTAAATTAACATAAGAATATTTTATTTTCATAAATATAGGTGATTTTATTACAAAATCGGTCTTTGGAATTCCCTTTTATTGAAATCTAATTTATCTGCTATAAGTTTACACACTCTAGAGCTGAAAAATATTAACCTTTTTATGTTCATATATTAATAATATTATCATTATCAAGTTGTTAAATCTCCCCAACTCATCTTTATTTTCAAGCAGAATTCCAATAATCCCAAAAGCTTTTTTTTTGTTAGAACAGTTCAAATGTGTGGATAGGCACGCACTCACAGTGGATTCAGCATTGCTAGTGTGTAAGAGACCCAGCATCAACGGTGGCCTAAGTGAGTAAGTTTGAAATGACATAACATCTGTAATGGAAAAAGTATGAAGTCTTAACGAAGTGGAAATGTTGGGATGAAAACAGTATGTGAAACCTTCAGAGTGCTGCAATGCTGCCCCAGGCATATACCATAAAAGTGGACTTGGAACACATATTAAATTTTTTTTAATGGGAAAAAGCATCCTTGAATAACTTTTCAATGACTGTTCTCTGCATTTAAGAGATTCGGCTATGATGTTATAAGGGATGCTGTAACACATTTGCATTTTCTGATATCAATAGAAATAATAAAGTCTTATAGTTGTTAAGTGGTAGGTAGTGGTGCCTAACAGCCAGTGACAAAGTAGTTACAGCCAGCCACATCAACCTATGGGCTGAAAAGGTAATCAAGAGTATTTTGAGATCTACAGGGATTTGTGGTAATGGTTAAATGGTTATTGGATTTGTAGTCATGGAATAGCTTGCTGTATTATGGTGCAAATTTTTTATGCCTAGCGGGAAGAAAATTAACTTGTATCAACAATTGGGCATTCATGCTCTCTTATCCAGTCCCCATACTCAGGTAAGTTTACTCAAGGATATCCGACACTGAAGGGAGGCAAGAAAGGTTTAAGGAAGCTGTAATAGTTATACACCATGACTCATCCCCAAAGCTTTCTTCAGAGAAAACCGCTGTCACTTACTACGGCCTCGTACATTGTGAGAAATGAATTACCCATCCCTTCTGAGAGTTATAAGCTGCTGGCTCTTAAGACACACAGATCTGAAGACCAGAAAGCTCACTTTCTACCAGTCCAGATGGGGCTTAAAAGATGCCGCTTGGCAAAGTCCATCTTACTGTGGGTTTAGAGAAACTAGACCACGCTGCCGTCACTTCTCTTTGCTCAGAACAGTGGGAGTAGATAAACTTAGCAACTGACCAAATCCTGGTCTTACTCCCTCTACTTATAGAATCTCGAAGCAGTTAAGGAGAAATTCCTGAATACCCATTTCCTCACACACATACTCCTTAACCACCACGTGAATAAAGCCAAAGCAATGTTGCATCCCTGGGATGTCCTGCACGGATTAGAATAATCAGGGAAAGCTTAAAAGATGCAAGGACAGTGATCCTAACTTCGATGTTAAAGAAACGAGCCCAAGATGACCTCTACATCTTAGCTTCTAAGTTATTTGCTTCTTTATATAGTCTGATAATTTGTTATCTCAAAAGCCTACCAGTACCAAACTCAAATTTCGATGCATCCAATTGTTTTAAACATAACTCAAATAAGCAGAATGTGGGCCATTTAGAGCTTGCCTGCTTTGCATACCCTGGAAAACTCCCTCCTATTTGCTAGCCAGAGGTTAGATAAAACCCACAACTATAAAGATCCCAAGCCACGGCTGCCCTTTGGAGCTCTCTGTCCAAAAGAGTTCCCACTGAGCTGCTGAGGGACATCCCCTCGATTGTTAAGTCCCATCTTTGATTCCTGTCTCTCCTGGCCTTCACTTACTCTTCTTCCCTCTTCAGTAGTAAGCCTTGAACTTTGGCTTCTATACTGTCTCACACTATGAAGGACTTCGCCTACCTGTATGAATCCTATATGCTGTCCTTACGTAAGCATGGGTTTTTATTTCCTATTTTCCCCCATGCATATCAGCTAAGAAGGTATTTAGCCTGCTGTAGGTCAAAGCATCCCCCAAATAAAGCTGTGTGCCATACCCTATGATCACATCTTGTCCCTCGATTAACTCCCCAAATTCCTTGAACTCTTTACAGTAGCCATGGTCAAGTTTTCTATTTGTCCAGCACAAAAGCCACAGGCTCCTGGAAGAATGTTAATTATAACAAAACTGTAATAATGTCAGTTACAACTGTATTTCTGGATGTAGCATCTTTACTGGAGCAAATAAATTCTCTGTGACTGGTATACAGACATTGAATGAGCACGTGATTTTAATTAAATTCCTACCAACCAAAAACTTGGTAACAATTAGCCTACATGTGGCAGGATGGCCACTTGCATTGTCTTTCATCTTGATCTATCAAATCCTTTGCCTTTGCTATAGTTAGGGATGAACTGATTTTCTTACTGTCAGGCAGATACGAATGTGGTCTGCTGAGCAGGATGTAGAAAGCAGCCTAGACACCCTCTTAACTTCTATGCATGGTAGAGAATGGAAAGTAAACTCCACACATGTGTAAGAAACTTGTACAGCAATAACCTGTCTAGATTTCCCTTTAAGAAAAGTCAAAGTTGTTCTGCCTTTTGAGGCCCAAAATAGAGAAAGGATACAATATTTGATGGGATTTTTTAATTTTGTTTTTAAATATTTTATTTATTTACTTATTTGAGAGAGACAAAAAATAAGTGAGAGAGAGCCTATGAGCAGGGATGGAGGGAGAGGGAGAAACTGATTCCCCTGCTGAGTAGGGAGCCTGACACAGGGCTTGATCCCAGGCCCCTGAGATCATGACCTGAGCCAAAGCCAGATGTTTAACTACTTACGTACCCCACTGGGGTGTTTTTTTTTTTTTTTTTTTTTTTTTAATTTAAAAGGCAAAAGGGGAGGTGGGGTTATGGACATTGGGGAGGGTATGTGCTTTGGTGAGTGCTGTGAAGTGTGTAAACCTGGTGATTCACAGACCTGTACCCCTGGGGATAAAAATATATTATATGTTTATAAAAAATTAAAAATTAAAAAAAAAAAGGCAAAAGAGGGCACCTGGGTGGTTCATTTGGTTAAGTGACGGCCTTAACCTCAGGTCATGATCCTGGAATCCCGGGATTGAGTCCCACATTTGGCTCTCTGCACACCAGGGAGTCTGTTTCTCCTGCTGACCTCTCTCCTTTCATGCTCTCTCTCTCTCTCTCTCTCATTCTCTCTCTCTCAAATAAATAAATAAAATCTTTTTTTTTAATTTAAAAAATTAAAGGCGAAAGAGAATATATTTGAGGATGCTGTTCTGATCCATCTTCTAAACTCAAGAGTAATTAGTGAAAAGTCTAGATAACCATACCTTTTCCCCTAGTGCACCAGAGATATTGAGGTCTGTGGTGCATTGTGGAACCTTGGACAATAGGGGAATCTAACTCAAACTCTTCAAGTTTTTGTGTAATACAAACAAACTATTTTCCATTTGAAAAGCAGCTTCTGGTTTGATGCTGTGTTTCCATAGACTGTAAATTTGTCCAAGGGATACCAGTAACAATGCAACCTAAATTTTCCATCATAAAATGATGTCTAGTCTTCAGGATCATGAAATTCGTCATGCACAGCAGCAAGCTGTTGTAAATTGAAATAGTCCATGCAGCACCAGGCATAAACTTCACGACTGCTGGTCTAGACTTTCATGGTATCTGCTCCTGCTGCTTTGCAAACCTTCCCTCAACGCACATACTTATGGGAATTCAGTATGATCAGGTAACTGAGAAAAAAAAGAAAAAATAATAAGCCTGGTTTAGTGATGGATCAGGCACTAGCTGGAATTGTCTCACTGGTGCAACATATACACAGTAAGAAGGGCAGAGTGTCCCTGAAAGATAATAGAGAAAGAAATGCCTTCCAGGGGGCAGAATGTCACGAACCTTTTGTTGTTTACATTACTCGGGTTGATAGATAGTTTTAAGTGTGAATCCACATTGATTCATTAGCAGAGGCTAAGAGATTTTTAGGCAAATAGGAACTTGGCATATTGGTGACAAGGGCGTCTTAGGGAAGACATGTGGTTGAACCCTCCATGATAGGTATCCAATGTGAAGATACTCCGATCTGTACAGTCGGTTGCCTGCTTTGTATCACTACCAACCACGTCTAAAGACTTCACTGAATTTCAAAGGAGAAGGAGGAATTGCATTTCCAAGGGTGCTTTTCCTTTTGAGGGTTCTTATGTGATCGGAACACACAGCAGGTTTAGGAGGTCTAAGTGAGGAGAGGGGATTATTATCAAGAAACCACAGGGTCAGACGAGTGGACAACCACAGAATATACAGTGGCTCTGGTCAATGGTTTCTAAAGACTTCTGAGAATTACAAAATTTCCCAGTGAAATTTTGCAAACCACCCTCTTCTGCTCATTAAGTTGATATTATCAGTGATTCTTTTTTTTTGCTAAACTGTCAAGCTAACAACTGTATTTATAGTTAGTTAGGCCCAGATTCCTGTATTAAACTCCTTAATTCCCTTAAAACATAAAGTGACTGGGGCGCCTGGGTAGCTCAGTGGGTTAAGGCCTCTGCCTTCGGCTCAGGTCATGATCCCAGGGTCCTGGGATCAAGCCCTGCATCAGGCTCTCTGCTCAGCAGGGAACCTGCTTGCTTCTCTCTCTCTGCCTGCCTCTTGGCCTACTTGTGATCTCTGTCTGTCAAATAAATAAATAAAATCTTAAAAAAAAAAAAAAAAAAAAAAAAAAACAAACATAGAGTGACTGTTTTCTTAACCAAACACAAACTGATGGAAATTTGGTACTGGAACTAATTCCAGAGGATCAGAACTTTGAGGATGGGACCTTGAAGTTTGTCCTCTGATGTGTAATGATTTCATTGCCAGAAGTACCTGGAACACCAGTAGCCCAAGAAATGCTTTGACAAAAGTTACTTGTTACTGTTGGTATTACCCAGAGTTGAAGACCTAGAGAAAGCAAGGCTTTAGACAATGAGGTGGCTTCTGCAATAGAATATTGCAGGGAAAATATAAAGACAAAGATTATGAAATGACTTTTCTGCCTCTATCCATGATTTAAAAACTTGGAAAAAGAAAATTACAGGGCTTCAAATTCTCAGCTCAAGGTCAAGGTCAAGATAAGCAATCAGAAATCTTCTGTGACTCTTCAAAAAAAAGAAAAGATAGATAGAGGATAGATAGATTCTTATACCTGCAAGACGGGGATTTCTAAAAACCCACTGAGAGTCTGGCCTAGTTGGAACTTAAGTTACAATTACAAGTTGAAATCGAAGTGTTGTAGGTTCTGTTAAGATCATGCTAGAGCACTGATTAAGAAAAAATGGGAGCCTCAATTGGGCAAAATTTGCCAGATGGTCATGAGGATGCAAACCTTGAACCCTCACATTCAGCCAAGCTTATCTTGTCAGCAGAAGCATCCCTCTCTAAGGTGGATAGTATTTTTTGCTTAAAAACTCTATCAAGACTTCACCTAAGTTAGTTTCCTTGCAATGCTCCCAAGATGTACTCTGCCAAATCTTTGCTTCTAATCTAAAAGCACAACTTATAAGTAGTTTCAAATCTTGGCATCCCCAGTAGACTGAATATTATCTGACCTAGAGAGAGTTACCACACATACCAAAAGAATTACAAGATTTTGCAATTTATATTTTCACATGTAATATATCTAATACATTACATATTATATATGTATATAAATCTATTATGTATATTCTAAAAATATTAGATGAAAATGGAAAAAATAATGTATGATCAGGCTGGGTTTATTTTTATGGGTGCACTGACCACAGACTGGACCCACTGTATACTTCAAGCACCTGAGAAGTTTGCTCAACTGCCTGAAATATGGGCTTAGTGATGACCTATGTTAAGGAAAGTTTATGTGTCAATTTTTTCTTGTTAAAATGTCAAGGATGCAATGTAGGGGAATGGAAATGATACTATGAATTTATTTTGTTCAATCTCTTCTCCTACTTTCTATCTGTGCCTCTAGGAAAGTCCAGAAGATACCACCATCTTCAAGCCTTTGAGAAACATTTTGATGCAGAAGATACAAGCATCTCTGAAAGGCTTGGTAATATCAGGTCTCTAGGCCAGGAATAATGGAGATAAATACCACTCTTCCACAAGGCTCCCTGAATTCAGTGCTAATGGTGGAGTTCTGGGCAAGCAGAGGTGAGGTGCTAGCACTTAACTCTGGGATACAAAGAGAATATTGTTGCTCTGATTAGTGGTAGGACCATAGCAATAACCAGAATTATTTGTTCCCAAGGAGACCTTAGGAACTGAAATAAAAATGTATCGTACTCAAGCCTCACTTGATAATTAAGGTTTCACTGCATAATTAAAATCTGCTAAGAATGGTGAACAGACACCAGACATTCATCACTCCCAAAGAGTTATGACTGTTCACAAATTTTTCAGACATGAGTCACTTCACAGACAAACCCTTTGAATGAAGGAGACAGAGGCTATATCCTCTTGAGATAAGACACAGCTATACTACCAAAAATTTATACTGTAAGCTATTTTTCCTCTGCTTCCTCAAATTGATGTATGGCTATTTGTCAGGGTAAATATATATGTAAAAATCTTGCCAGTTTTAACAGGGCCCTATGCAAGAGAAAACATTGTGTCAGGGCTATGTCGCAATTCCTCTGCCTCTTCCTCATATGACTTAAGGGAGTCTAGGTACTGACACACCTGTTTTACCTAGGGATGCTCTATGGAACCTTTTCACATATCATAACTTCAGCATTTTGGAACACATCATTTACATTATGAATAGAATTATCTTTACTTTGAAAAGAGACATTCTATTTGTGACAGACCAGGCGCTGGTAGAGATTGATTGCATAACTGTTAGCTTTTAACCTACCATGTGACCTGAGCTGCCCATGATGAATTGACTATTACCTAACTTACCTAGTGTGCATCAAATGATACACATGAGATCAGCCTTCAGCAGACAGAGGCACATGTGAGTTGCATGAGCAAGTGGCTTAAACCTCCAAGGCATAGACTTTGGATATCTCATCTTCCTCTCCTCAAAACTACAGTTGCATGAGGTAGTCCATATGGCTAGTTAATGGAAGAAGAAAAATAATATGGGTCCATGTTTTAAATATTGTGTATTAATAGAAAATTTGGGGTAAAGGCCCAGGAGAAGGGATATTACCATGTATAGAGGACATCATGAGGAAACACAAGGGTTTGTCACCAGGTTGGTGGGGGTGGGAAGGTGAGGGACTGTTGTAAGAGCTTTTATTACGTTCTCCACAAAAAAGAGCTAGTAAGGTAAGGTAAGAAGACATGAGAATTGGCTAGTTTTGATCATTTCAGCAGGCTCTGGGACATAAGAGCTGTTGTTTTTGTCTGATTCCTGGGCCTGAGGGCATTAGGGCAGGTATATAGTGCACTAGAGTACCAGAGCCTGACAAAGAGGGGTGTGAACTCAGGATTAGATGGTTTGTATTTAAAAATCATGCCCATGGGAGGAAGACTTCTTACCAGGAGGTAGGGGGGATGAAAAGAGAGGCAGGTGATTCATTGGGTGATTTGTTGGATTGTTCAGAATAAAGGGTGTCCAGTATATGTCTCAAGGGCAGATATTAAACCATCAAGTGTACAAAAACTGGAAACATAAATAATAAAGCCTGTAATTTAGAAAGTTTTATACAATAAGCTGGGCCACTTGCAATGGGATAGTGATAGCATTATAACCCCATTCAAACTCTGAAAGCCAATGGTAATGGGAAATCCTAATTTGCATATCTGTGAACAGTACACCTTGTGTTTACTTTGCCTGGAAAAAGAGATGGACAAATGTACAGAAATATGTTGATTTATTGGCTAATAAGTTTTTCCGATTGGTCAGGTACTTGGCACAGATAATAACTATATAGCCCGATGGCCAAGGAACAACATTATAAAATGGAAGACAATGAAGTCTGAAAAAGAGATATGTGGATGGACTTCTAAGGGTCAGGAAATAGGAGAATGATCATGTCCCATGTAAATGCTCATCAAAGGGGAGCAGAGGGAATTCCCAATAATCTGGTAGAGTACATAAGCTGTTATGTGATATTGTTCTTTCTCCAACAGGCTCATAAACAAAATTGCCATCGTGATAGTGATGGAGGCTATGTATGGGTTGAGCATCATGGGCTTTCATTCACCAGTCCTGATCTGGTTCTAGTCACTGCTGAATGCCTTTATTAGTTACCTATTAATATAAAAACAAACCACTTTAATACTTATAAGATTAAAACAACCACCATGTATTTATCTTATGATTCTGTAGGTTGAGGGGCATTTCCTCTTCTCTGAGCTGGTTTGTGGAATCTCTGCTTGTCTCACTGATGAACTTCCAGTGATCTGATTGGTCAGCTGGGAGCTCGGAGCTCTAGGACAGTGTCACTCACATGTCTAGTCGTTGGTTGGCTGTTGGT
Organism: Neogale vison; assembly: GCF_020171115.1. Taxonomy (NCBI): domain Eukaryota; kingdom Metazoa; phylum Chordata; class Mammalia; order Carnivora; family Mustelidae; genus Neogale; species Neogale vison. The sequence continues at coordinate 18,088,322 of NC_058100.1, forward strand.
TGAGTTGCTAGGAGCAAAGGTTTTATGTCACTCAACATTCTGCACGGTAGCCTGGTTTTTCACAATGTGACAGACAGTGTTCCAAAAGTAGAACCTGAGAAATTTCCGATTTGCTAACATCCCTCTGGTCAAAGCAAATCATAGATTAACCCTGTTTTAAGAGAGGGAAAAGCAGACTCCACTTGCGAGATCCATCTCCCAAAGTCATACTTGGAAGAAAAATTTACTTAAGGCTCAGAAAAACTTCTGGCAATTTCCCCCGCCCCCAAATCAATCCCAGTTCTCAAACTTTTATCTCAGTGCCCCACCTGCAACAGAGCTTCCCTGGTAGAAACACTCGAGGGAGGAAATAGTGAGCCACCTAGTGGCAGGTCGATTACATTGGACAGATTCGGCTAAGGAACTAGGCAGCAGATTTTTCCTTCCCTTAAAGATTCTCTAGGTATGGATTTACCTCCCAGCCCACAATGTTTCTGCTAAAACCAAATCTTTAATCTTACAGAATGACTTATTTTTCTGCCCAAGAAACTTATATTACAGAAGCTTAGAGGCAGCAGTGGGCTTATGTTCATGGAAGTCACTGGGCTCACCATACACCTAGTTACCTTTAAGGTAGCTTAACCTCGAATTGCATGGCAGCTTCAATGGCTTCTTGTCAGCAACCACTTGTCTGTTGCATTCAAAAGCGATCTCTGGCTATTTTATAAAGCTCTTACAACAAGAATATTTCTTGTGAGTTCTTGAGAATTGTCGATTACAATGCTTTAGGCTTTTATTCAGACGGGATCTATGATAATTAAGTGTCCCAGTTAAATGAACATGTAGGTTAAAAGCAGGTAAGGACCTTAATAAATGGATGGAAAATGTTGCTATTAACTCTTTTCCCCAGTCATGTTGGTACTTGCTGGGTGGACATACACACAGTAGTCATGATGATAAAGATGGAAACTCCGCATGGTTCAACTATATGATGTTTTTGCACCAACACTGATCTTATTATTGTCACTGCTGAGTGCCAATCTGTGCATGACAGAGGCCAACGACAAATTCTACATGGCATAATTTGCAGAGTACCAGCCAAGCATCCTGACAGATTGATTGTTTTGGATGCCTTTCATCATGGAAGGAGCAATGATTTGGAATATGTATCCACAGAAGTACAGAATTTCCTTATTGCCCCTAGTATTTGTAAACTTACAGAAAGTTGTAGCCTATGCCACAGTATCTTAGAGAACATCTCTACCTGTAAAAGCACATGTTTATGATAAAGAATTGGAACAATTGGCTCACAACCAAAAATTCACTGGTACAACCACATGTTATATGAACCAGAGGCAACTATTTGAGAAAATTATGAGATGGACTCCAGTACTCTTATTTATGGGATCATCTTGGAGGAAAAAATATCCTCACAGTCAAGATGTTGCTATATACATCTTAAATTAATACTCAGTTTATGATAGTCTTTCTTCCATGATTAGTATGCTTGGGTTCAGCGATCAACAGAGGGATATGTGGCTCTCTTACTATAAAGCCAAATAATATGTTGAAGTAAAATTTCCCTCTATTTCTATAATATTGGGCTCAGTGAGTTCTATCCCCAAGGGAGAAAAGCTTCCAACAAGAATCATAGTCGTGGTTCCCTTAAATTAGATGCCAAGACTGCCACTGGCCATTTTTGTCTTTTATGCTGCTAAATCAGCAGGGAGTAAAGGGGGTTACTGTAAAAGCTAGGGTGATTGATCAATCATTTTCAGAGAGTTCATCAATTCAATCTAGTAGCTGGCCAAATTGCCCATCAGCTGTGTTGACTCTACTATTCAGCTCATTTATTGAGTTTTTCTCTTTCAACAGACAGACTGCCATCTTGGGCCAATGTTGGCCATAAATTTTTTGCTGCTTTGAACAGATGTTAGTAAGCCCATTCTTGCTTGCTAGATAACAATTCAGACAACATGATAAACACAAATCTTCCATTTGTAGTTGGAATGACATGCATAAGAATGAATTCTAGTTTTAAAAAATCAACATTTAGTTTTTAACCTGGTGGATCTAGATAAAATAGAAGATGCAATTTTAAAATATGAGTAGCATTAGCTTACATTTGTAAAAGAAAATATTTCTCATAATCTTTGTATATTTAGCAGCACTCTGGAAAGGTAATTTCAAGCATGTTTTTAAATTGCAGAGCTTTCCTTCATTGTAATACTATTTAAATTATTTGAGGAGATGGCTATTTTTCTTTCTGTACTACTGAAGAGTCACAAAAGTATATATCTAGAACACCCAAAGTTTCCAGTTCCAATGAAATAAACTTGAATATTAACAATATTACTTCCAAAACATTATTAGCCCATGGTGAGTCCATGTTCTTCCTCTTTTTGTAGCTATGTAGTGCAAAATTCTCACAATTCAAAATTAAATGTTGGTATTGTGGTCAAATCTACCAAAGTGGTATATAGGGCCATTTATTCTTTTTTTTTTTTTTTTTTTTTTTTTTTTTTTTAGTGCCTACTATATGTCAGGCACTGTTCTGGGCTTGTGGGATGCATCATTAAACAAAACAATAGCATACACGGAACTTGTAGTCTAGTAGGGAGACAGCAGACAATAAATATAAAAGAACACAATAAATAAGTAAACTATATGATATATTATAAGCTGTTACATGTTATGGATAAAAAGAAATGATATAATATTTTAAGAGAGAATCAAGAACTTTCTCCTCTTCCAATAGGAACAAGAGAATTGGACTGACATCTGATTACTGAATTTTTTATTTACTTAAGGAAAAAGTGCCAGTCAAAAATATTTTATCCATCATGCTGTCCTTCAGGTGTTGAGATAGAACTCGGGGAGTGCTGGGGCACCTGGGTGGCTCAGTTGGTTGGGCAACTGTCTTCAACTAGAGTCCTGCATCAGCCTCCCTGCTTGGTGTGGAGTCTTTCTCCCTCTGACTTCTCTCCTCCTCTCATGTTCTCTCTCTCTCTCTCTCTCTCTCTCTCTCTCTCCCAAATAAATAAATAAAAATCTTAAAAAAAACAAACAAACAAACAAACCCAGGGAGTGCTAAATACTGTGGTCTTCCCAAGGAATCAAATACTGTGGTCTTCCCAAGGTCTTCCCAAGGAATCCCAAGTGCCATCAAAGAGAAGATGGCACTTACCTAAAACTAGGAAAATCAATGTTAAATCTTTCATATATTTAACTGAAGAGTTAAGACTAATATATGGTGGGGTCATCAGTTGAAAATATATGTGAGCATTATCTGTCTGATTGAGTAAAACATACAAATAAAAGTTAATAAAGTGGGGTGAGTAAAATAGAAAAGTAACATAATGTTGTTGACTGTTATTTAAATAATATGTGGGAATCAAATGATTCCTTTTAAAGCTGACTGATAATAAAAGGTTAAATTAGAAAAAAGGAAATTAGGGTAACCATAAAAAATATGACCAGGCCCAGAAAACTATAAGAATAAGAATTTAAACCTTCCCAAATAACAAATAAAAATTTAAGAATCAAATAAAACACACACACAAAAAATGAAAACACCAAATATAACATAATACTCAGAACTGAGAGCAACAGAAAAGTCATCGATAAGTGGAATGAGTGAATTGTTTCTGAAGAGAAAAACATTTCCAAATATGCCCAGGAATGAATTAAAATGAAAGAATTTAAAATAGTAAAACGATACACATGAATAAAGATTTGTTAACCCAATGCAAATAATGAGAAAGGTTAGTTTGCAGTTCTGTTACCTGACAATCTAAACTTCACTACCAAAAGCACAAAATTAGACAAAAAAAGGACACTTTCTAATATTAATAACCACATTAACAACAAAGCTTTAATATACCAGTCTTGGAGCCAGGTAGGTCAAATGAATGAAAAATAAGAAAAGAGGTAAAAGATCTAGAAAAGCAATAAAATAGATCTTTTGGATATATTTCAAATGCAGCTGACCTTTGAACAATGCAGGTGTTGGGATGCAGGTGCTCTGCACAGTCAAAAATATGTGTGTAACTTTTTGACTCCTAAAAGACTTAATGACCAATAGCTTAGTGTTGACCCTTGCTGAGATAACATCCACGGTTGAGTAACAGATATTTTGTGCTATATGTATTGTATGCTGTATTCTTACAACAAAGTAAGCTAGAGAAAAGAAAATGCTATTAAGAAAATTGTAAGGAGGGTGCCTGAGTGGCTCAGTGGGTTAAAGCCTCTGCCTTCAGCTCAGGTCATGATCCTAGGGTCCTGGGATTGAGCCCTACATCAGGCTCTCTGCTCAGCAGGGAGCCTGCTTCCTCTCTCTTGGCCTGCCTGTCTGCCTACTTGTGATCTCTATCGAAGAAAGAAAGAAAGAAAGAAAGAAAGAAAGAAAAGAAAATCATAAGGAAAATAAAATGCAATTATAATATAGCACTGTATCAAAAAAAAAAAAAATCCATGTGTAAGTGGACCTCCCCAGTTCAAACCCTTGTTCTTCAAGGATCAGTTCTACTACACTCTATGACTGGCAATATAACCCATCAAGCACATATTAAACCTTCCCCCATATTGATCACATTCTAAAGCAAAAATAAATAAAGGTAATTTCCATAAAATTCAAATTTCCAAACAAGCCCTGTGTATAGACTACAAAAAAAGAAACAAAAATCTCATCACTTTATAATTAAAAGTCATTCCACTAATGAATTATTTGGTAAAATGAGAAATACCACAGTTACAAAATTTCCAAAAACTAATGATAATGAAAACACAAACTATCAGCAGTTAAATTAATGTTCAGAGGAAAATTTATAGTGCTAATATATATATTTAAATATATGAATAAAAATTAAACAGGCAACAGTGTTCAATTATTGTATTTTAAGTTAATTTCCATTTTTAAACATTTCTACTTCTTTGTTGTGATTCCTCATCACTTTGTTCTCCATAAAGACATTTTGTAAACTCATCAACATATTCATGTTAGTTGCTTTACAGTTCCTATCTGCTAAATTCGGCAACTGGAAGATCTCAGGGTTAGGATGTCTTGAGTGCATTTCTTTTTGGTTAAATATTGCTCAGATTTCCCTGTATTTTTTTTACATCTAGTGATTTTTTATAGGCCAGTGGGCATATCAAAGAGTATATATTTTGGAGGCTCTGAATTCTGTTGTGTTCCTTTGAAGAGTAATTTTTATTTTTCCATATGGTTTCCATGGCCAGACTTAAACTCTAATCTTTACCCAGCAGCTTCCATTTGCTGTTTTTTACCAGTCTCCCTGGAGTCTTTCCTAGGTATTTATACCTTAGTAATAAACCAAGGATTTTGATAGTTTTTATTCCAGATTTGAAAACTCACTCCTTCTGTGGATCTCTCCCCCTACATACACATTCAACTTTCTGGCTGTTCTTCCATCCCCAAATTCTTCTTCTTTTTTTTTTTTTTTTAAGATTTTATTTATTTATTTGAGAGACAGTGAGAGAGAGCATGAGCGAGGAGAAGGTCAGAGGGAGAAGCAAAGTCCCCATGGAGCTGGAAGCCTGATGCGGGACTTGATCCCCGGACTCCGGGTTCATGACCTGAGCCGAAGGCAGTCGTCCAACCAACTGAGCCACCCAGGCGTCCCCCATCCCCAAATTCTACCCTAGAATTTATTCTCAAGCCAGTAAGACTGGTTCTATGCCACTCTGGCCACTACCAAACTAGACAGTTTCCCACTGTAAATGCCCACATTTAAAGTTCTAATTAATTATACTTCCCAACTATCAAGAACAGATTTCTTCCAGTTTTGCCTGGTTTTAATCCCTCTCTACTGTTCCCAATTTTTTTTTCTTAAATATAATTTTTTGATTTCACCATTGTTATCTTGGAATGAGAAATCCGACAAAGTTATTTCTCCATTATCAGAAGCGAGTTGACCCCTAGCTCCTAAGTGACAGTAATTAATTCAACTTTAGTTAATTAAAAGCTGAGGGTGCACTCGTCAACAGGGTCATATCCAGCATAAGTACTTATGGTATAACATATATGTTCAGTCCATTGACTTTAAAAACTAATCATTTAAAGAATATACATACAAGCAGAACAACTTAAAAAGAAAATTCAGGATGGATCAGTCAGAGTGGAATGGATTATGTTAATAGCAACCAGCAATCTTAAATGTCAGTGGCGTAAAAACGTTTTATTTCTCACTCCTATTACATGTCTAAAGTGGGTTGTCAGAGTAACTCTGGTCAGGAACTCATGGGTAGTAACTCAATTCCACAGTCCACCAAGAAAATGGCAGATAGATTTGCATGTATCCATCTCAATTGTTTCTATCACTTTAACCTCTATTTTCTTTTCACTTTTTTCAAACACAGATTATTTTTATTTTGTCTTTGTTCCTAGACTCTAAATTCTTTGAAGATTGTAGAAATTTTCAAAGTTTTGTTAGCTCTTACTTGGACAAATCATTTTTACTTAATATGATCAAGAAATGTTTGTTGATGGGCGCCTGGGTGGCTCAGTGGGTTAAGCCGCTGCCTTCGGCTCAGGTCATGATCTCAGGGTCCTGGGATCGAGTCCCGCATTGGGCTCTCTGCTCATCAGGGAGCCTGCTTCCCTCTCTCTCTCTGCCTGCCTCTCCATCTACTTGTGATTTCTGTCAAATAAATAAATAAAATCTTTAAAAAAAAAAAAAAAAAAAAAAGAAATGTTTGTTGAAGAGTGGAAGGGAAGAAAATGGAAGGGAAAGAAGAAAAGAAGAATAGAATTGAGGTATTTAAAAATTACATAATATATGAGTATTTATAGATGTTTAAGATACACTGTTGAACAAATGAAGACAAAAAAAAAAAAATCTTGTCCTTACATAACTCACTTTGACTTACTCTACTTTGGATATGGAAAAAAACAAACACACACAAAAAAACAAGTAAAAAGTTTATAATCTTTCTTGATATTTTTGTTACCCCAAACTATATATTTTTCCTCTCTGATTGCATTAATACTGTTAGTACGTAGAATGTTTTTTTTGTTGAATTGCAAGTTCCTAAATTGTGAGTTTTTGTTTAAGTTTTTTGGTAGATATTTTTGGTGGCAAAAAACAAGTACACATCCTTCTTATTATTTTTTTAAATTTAATTTAATTTTTTAAATTTTTTTTATTTTTTAAGACTTTATTTATTTCACAGAGATCACAAGTAGTCAGAATAGCGGGCAGAGAGAGAAGAGGAAGCGGGCTCCCCGCCGAGCAGAGAGACTGATTCTGCTGCCGGGCTCCACCCGAAGACCCTGAGATCATGACCTGAGCAGAAGGCAGAGGCTTTAACCTTTTAAACCGCTTTAACCGCTTTTAAAGATTTTATTTATTTATTTATTTGAAAGAAAAAGAAAGCACAGAAGGAGAGTGAGAGGAAGAAGCGGACTCCCTGCTGAGCAGAGAGCCCAATGTGGGACTCATCTCAGGACCCTAAGATCATGACCTGAGCTGAAGGCAGAGGCTAAACTGACTGAGCCACTGAGGAGCCCCACACTCTTCTTACCTTCAAAATATTTTATTAACCTAATGTCACAGAACAGCAGTTCTGGCATTAATAATTGAATGTTAATCTAGCTCTCTCTCTTCCTCTCTCTATCTCTGATTTGGCCTGTTCATCATTTTGGAAAGCTCTGCTTAGGTTCACTGGTCACCAGTGGCCCAATCAAACTAGAGATTACAAAGGTTTTGCATTACTATAGCATCACTATGTCCAAATCTTCAAGCTATTTTTTTATTTAACAAACGAATGGGATTAAGACCTAAACACTTACTAAAAAACAGATGATTTGTTCTTTTAAGTTTAAAGAGCATAGAGAAAAAATTCAATTAATAACACAATACAATAAAATTTTAAACAGTTCTTAGGAATGAAATGTAACCCTAACAAGAATTCTGAGATTTTTTTTTCTATTTGAACCTGATAATAATAGTAAAGTCAATAAAATATTAGCATAGTTCTAGAGAAAGCAAGTTCCTTTAAGTAGCATACTTTAGTTGAAAAGGTTTGAAGGATCTTTCCAAATGTGCTGATTAGTAAAATTAAAGTTGAAATATTCTATACCAAATAGATAATAAGCTTAAGGGTACAGTTGTTCCTAATTGAAAAATGTAGCCTTAAGAGAAATTTAACACCAAATTAAGGAGAACAAAAGCAGCATAAAATCCTGAAGATTTTTCAGAAAACTATGAAGAAATCTTAATATGCTTAAAAATGCAACTAAAGGAAAAATTTTAAGCATAGGAACTATTGGGTTCACATTTTAAAGATGTGATAAAAACAGCATATGGGTTTAGAATGAGACTCCTAAACGCCAACATATTTCAAGATAGTTTTTGTTTGTTTGCTTGTTTGTTTAAACTGATCGTTTAAGCACACAACCATCTGATTTTGCTATGTCAGTTATTTCTGGCAATTATATTATGTAATTGATACCCATTAAGATAAATTTATAATTCTATATGCATTTTATTTTATGCATTCTTTTATGTACATTATCCAAAGTGGTCAAATGAAGTAAATGATGGGAAAAAATGATCACAGATCTTTATTAGGTAAAAAAAAGTAGCTGAGAAAAAAACCAAAAAAATGTAGAGATCGTCTCATAAATGCAACCTAATCAATTTTTGAAATATTCTATACCTGAATTTGTATTCTTTATTATAAACAAGTGTCTTTGAATCTGAAACCAATTGACAGCAGTAGCCAGAGACCAGTTCTTAATATTGTGTAAGTTTGTTACTGGAAGAAATCCAGGACAGAAATAAATTTTCACCATGCATGAAAATATTGCCCAGTAGCACACTGCAGATAAAAATAATTTTATTAGTCAACATTCTTATTTTTTTTAATTTGAAAGTTTCTTATGTTTACATAGATAAGTGTGCTAAAGTGTTACTACAAATTAATTCTAATACTACCTTTGATGAAAATTCTCCATAATTAAAAAAAAAACTATTCTGTCAAGACAGTAAATAATATATCCTCTAATAATTATTCTCAGACATTAATATGCAGAAAAATATTATCAATGTTATGAACAGAGGCATGTAACAAATTAAAAGTTTGACAGAATACACTTTAGTGCTCTACATTTAATTTCTTTACACTTATTTGATACTTAATCGTGTTCTTATTTCTTTTGAAGTTGATAATATGTATCTGGTTCTTCTGGATTCTCTAACAAATTTGTAAGAACTTGAATGAGGTGTCAGAGTCTTAGAAGAAAGACAAAAATTAATTCAAGAAAAATTGCAGCATAAAGATTTAAGCAGTGTATTCTTCAGGTTTAGGGCGCCCATGCGATAGAACTAAGCACCTTACATTTTACTTGCAAATATTTGTTATTTGCTTAAAATTCAATACATGATCTTATACCCAATCTTTCAAAAATATATCAGAGACTGGATCCTCACAGGAGAACACGCAACTTTCAAACGTTAACAAAACTGTGATCATAAAATTCAAGGTGCTATATGTTTCTTTTCTTAGGATCTATAAATATTCATGAGCAATCAGACATAGATCCATTCAACTAGAATGTTCACATTTAAATAGATTAAGCAAAAGCTCATTTCTTTGTATTCAAAATGTAAATGATCTTATACATAAAGAATTTTTACATTATTAATGTAAGATAAAAATACCAGTATCTCCAGTGTAAATTCTATTTTTCATTACAATTAAATGTTTATTTGAATAAAATAAATCATAGAAGACTATGTAACTCAGAGAAAATATTTCATACTTTTGTGTATTTTAACAAATTACCTTGAATACACCTCAGAGTTCACTTTTTTTTTGAAGGAAGAAATAAGCATTAAGAAAATTCCTTTACAGGTGCCTCAGTAGCTCAGTGGGTTAAAGCCTCTGCCTTCAGCTCAGGCCTTGATCCCAGCACCCTGGGATTGAGCCCGGCATTGGGCTCTCTGCTCAGCAGGGATCTGCTTCCTTCTCTCTCTCTGCCTGCTTCTCTGCCAGCTTGTGATCTCTGTCTGTCCAATAAATAAATAAAATCTTAAAAAAAAAAGAAAAAAATAAAATTCCTTCATGACTATAAATGTCCTAAAACTGTAAATGTTGTTTTGGTATAATATGTGTTATTTAAAAATATGAACAGTTAAAACAAAATTTTAATTGTAAGAATGATTTTAATTCACAGGACAGAGCTGCTCTCTCAGAATGTTCTGGTATGAAGTAAACCCATGCTGCCATGGTCAGATTCCAGTATATTTATAAACAATATGCTAGAATGAAAGTTTTGGCACATAAACTATAGGGGGAGAGATATGAAATGTGATATAATATAATACAATACATCTCTAGATATAAAATTGGAATGTCTTAGCACATGTTTAATAATGTCTGACAGTAATATTTTCTTTAATGGAATTTACTTATAACCTCCTCACAAAGAGTTTAGATTCAATGAATTATAGTGCAAATTCTGGCATTCAGATATTGGTAGAAATTCTGGAATTCAGATGTTGGCAGAAAATTTGTGTTTTCCATTTCTAAAAATCTTACCTGTACATTTACCATTGCACACAGAAAGTTTAATGTCTCCCCTTCCCACTGATACAATTACCAGTGTGCCTCCATTTCCAAGATGCAAATCAGTAGGCATTATAAATATTATAAATAGTGGACGGATAGATACAGATTGATTTCTTAGAATGAATTTGGATGTCATAAGTAAAGTTAATAATACTTAAGTTAAATAAGGATTGCTATTAAGGAATAAGACTGTAGTCGTAATTTATTGTTAAGGCACTGTATTTTTGAGATTTATTTTCCCGTAGAAATATTGACATTTATATTTTCACTTTTGTTCTGATTATCCTTTCTCACATTCTCTACCAGTATCTCAGTGTTAAGAACTGCCTACTTGGGCACACAACCTAAAATTAGAGATTTCTTTAAACTAGAAGTGGTGTTTCATGATATCTTTATCACGCATTGAAAATACAAAATATAATTGCTACCTTTGGCAATATAAATTCTGGCATCTTGGCAGTAACAGAAGATATTTTTGGAAACGTTCCAACTTCATGTGCAGTGATTGCACAGAAATTTTGATGACCTTTGTCAGACTTGATTTGGGATTCCCCACCTTTGGGAAGGTCACTGAGACCATTGACATGGCCATGAGGAATCTGGTTAGAAATTTGAGCAAAACATAAAGTCAGAAATTACCACATTGAAGCTAAATCTATGAAACCGCCTAGTAACTCACAAAAATAAACGAGGGAAGTTGTTAAAGGGGATCTATTTCTCTCCAAGGTCTGGGCAATTAGATTTTTGGCAGTTAAATGTTAACCTTAATGTTTACTAGTTGCTATTTAGACGTGATTTAGTTCATAAATGACTTATTACATCGATTATGTGACATCTGTCATTCACTGGCAGTATGTTATACTCTAGTTTGTTTATTTTTCTATCTCTCCAACTAGGATATACACCTCTTAGATGCAATGATTTTTATATCCTGTTCACTGCTGTATCTTTAATGAATAAAACATTGCCTGGCATGTAATCATTTCTCAGTATGTGTCAGTTGGATAAATGAGTACACAAATGAATGAAGTAATGTGTAACACAAGATATATTTCCCTCATGTGATTTTTCACAACCTCCCATCTCTATCCAATACATAAGGAGTTAATTTCAATATTGCATTAATACTAAATTTATGAGTATATGGTGCATTTCCAAAAAAAATTTGCTGATAATGTAGTAGTAGTAGTAGTAGTAGTAGTAGTAGTAGTAGTATTGTGCTAGTATTGATTTTAGAAGTATTTTTGAGGATGAGAAAAAGAAGCACTGGCATTCTTAGTACTAGTTGTTACTGTTTCAGATAACAGTTACAGTGAAGTTACTTACCAGTGCTCCTATGTGCTCCATGCTACCAAAACCCAATTTATTGAGCACTTTTTTGTAATGAGAATCTTCCAAGATACTAATTGAAAAAATACTTTCTTTGTCACCTTTTCAACTTACCCAGCAGTCCCTTCCATCCAACCAACATAAGCACAGCATGGAGACTAAGAAATTAGGAGTCACCACATACCACAATTTCACATATGTAGTTTTTATTTTTTTTTCTTTTTAACAGCCTTATTGAGTTATATTTTATTTTTTAAACATTTATTTATTTATTTGTTTGTTTGTTTATTTAAGAGAGAGAGAAAGAGTGCCCGTGAATTTGGAGAGGGGCACAGGTAAAAAAAGAATCCCAATCTTACTCCCTGCTGATTGTGGAACCCCAAATGGAGCTAGATCTTACAACCCTGAGATCATGACCTTGATTTGAATTCAAGAGTCAGACATTTAACCATCTTAGCCACCCATGCATTCCTGTATTGTAATTTATATACAGAAAATTCACATATTTAACATATACAATTTTGGGAGTTTGGACATAATGTCTACACCCATTATACCATCACCACATTGTGCTAAGAACACTTAACATGAGATCTACCTTGTTAACAAATGTTTTTAAGTTCACAGTACTGTATTGTTAACTATAGGCATGATGTAATGCAGCAAATCTCTAGAATGTATTCATCTTACATAATTAAAACTTCATGGATTGGAAGATTTAATATTACTAAAATATACATAATACCCAAAGTGATCTACAGTTTCAATGCAATCCTTATCTAAATACCAATGACACTTAAAAAAAATAGAAAACAATCTTAAAATTTATATGGGGCCAAATATTTAAATCTGGTAATATCTACTATAGACACTTTTAGGAATTCCCAAGGGATTCTACATTTAAAACCATGTCAATGCAGAAACAGAAGGTGCTACTCATGACTCTTTGTTTCTAAGCAATTTTTTTCATTGGACTGAAAGAAATTTCCTAACAGTTCAGCCTATTAACTAATTCTGTCCAAATAGTTATATAAATATATATGCCCTAACGACTTGGTGTCTGTTTGAACACATAACAGACTTGAAATTAAAAATAATTTTTACGTAACCAAAATTACTTACTACTGGAGTGTGTGCATTGTTGACTCTATCATTAACCTTAGAATCATGTTGGATACCATTACTCTCTTTTTGCTTCCACAGTAATTTTTGCATCATTATTTTATTTTACCACACCAACTGACAGAAACTTAACTTTTCATAAGGATGATGTAATCAAAAGGATCATGGTTTAATCTCATAATAAAATTGCAAACTATCTCAAACTAGTACTTTGCTTTGTCTGACAGATGTCAAGTATTGCTACATTTATCTTAAATGTTTAAAATATCCCATAGCACTCTTTAATCTTATGGGGCTTTGCCAGATACCTAAGCACAGAGTTTGAGATCCACAGGATTGAAGAGTAAACACCATGTAAGATTAAGTCATCAAATTGGAGGAATTTGAATTCAGGCTTTCAAGATCATAATTCAGTGGCTCAGTCAGTTAAGCGTCTGGCTTCTCCTCAGGTCAAAATCCTGGTGTCCTGGGATCCAGCCCTGCTTCAGGCTCCCTGTTTGGTGGGTAGCCTACTTCTCCCTCTCCTTCTGCCTGTTGCTCCCCCTGCTTGTGCTTTATCTCTCTGCCAAAAAATAAATAAAATCTTTTTAAAAATAAGGAAAATAATTCAGGGGATTATGGAAAAAGAGATTCTAGGGTAAGAACCTGGTAACATGAGAAAAGGCACAGAGGTGGGTAAGTAAGGACATATCCAGGAATTACTTGTGAGTATTCTTATGTGACTAGAGGTTTTCTACTCCAGCCTTCCACTCTGGACCCTCAGAGTATTTCTTTCAATCTTTGAATTAAATGCTAACATGAAGAACCGGTGGATTTCATAGAATAATGGATTTCTGATTTCTCTTTAAAACTAAACTCTGGAAAGCCTTGATTCCCTATTCTACATGACAAATACCTGTGTGGTGAGCTGAAGCCCCCAATATGGCCTGTTTCACTCCACCCAGTTACCCACTTGGTCTCTGTGGGCACTCACCTGCATCATCCTTAGACCGTAGTGTAAGTCATGTATAGAAGAATAATAAGCAAACTCAGAAAGGAAGTCTAATTTGACTTGAGGTGTTTTTTTTGTTTGTTTTGTTGGTTGGTTGGTCGTTCAGCTGTTTCTTGTTTTGTTTAGTTTTGCTTTTCTTTTGCAATCGGGTCACAAGAGTTCTAAGTGTTTTGAAGTGACAAGTGGCACTAAGTGATGCTCTGGAATGGCGATAGGAGTACATTGCTTAGAGACAGTAGTGACAGAACAAAAGAGATTTGGAACAAGGGCCATGACATAAGGCTTGAAGTTGCGTGCTGCACAGGGCAGTTGGCCAAGAGGAGAAGGCAGGCTGAATCCAGCCTCCCTTTTGCCAAGCTGAGGACCACACAAACAGGATTCCTTTCTTAAGTCATAAAAAGTGCTGTGGAGACTGAGGCATCCCTGGATACAGTAGACTTAGTAAGAGAAAAAGAGCTTTGAATTGAATGAGGGTCATAAAATAAATGGATATGAGACATCATCGTGTTTTCTTAACAATACTGAGCAAAATATTTGATGTAAGGAGATAGTGGTAGGGGAATTAATTATGAGACTGGTTCTTAGAAAAGATAACATGTCTCTAATGTCGATGCAAAAGGTAGGAGCACAAGACATTGGCAGAAGATGGGCCCTTAAGTTGGCTAAAGGCTTTGAATTCCATCCATCAAATACTTTTCTTAAAGAAGGAATAAAGAAGAAAGAGAGTTAAGACAAGAGTTAATGTTCATTCCTCCTCCCTGTCTGCCTGCCTCTCTGCCTACTTGTGATCTCTGTCTGTCAAATAAATAAATAAAATCTTAAAAAAAAAAAGAGTTCATGTTTATTACAAAAAGAGTAATGCAATTTTATGTGGTTATTATGAGATAATGGATCATTGACATATTTTAATTTGATAAAGTAAATTTGTCTTAGAATTAATGCATGTTATATATGGCACCATACAGAACTGAGGAAAAGTATTTTTTCTACTGAATAATATGTAAACCATTAAATCTTATTTAGACTTCTTTTCACTGAAAAATAGCCTTCTTCTTTACTCTTAAGGATTTGGGGCATTATAGTATCAGTAATTTCTTGTATTTTGTCAACATAAAGTTGACATCTTCATTACAAAGTGAAGTATGGGGACGCCTGGGTGGCTCAGTTGGTTAAGCAGCTGCCTTCAGCTCAGGTCATGATCCCAGCGTCCTGGGATCGAGTCCCGCATCAGGCTCCTTGCTCGGCAGGGAGCCTACTTCTCCCTCTGCCTCTGCCTGCCATTCTGTCCACCTGTGCTCGCTCTCTCTCCCTCTCTCTCTGATAAATAAATAAATAAAATCTTTAAAAAAAAAACAAACAAAAAAAAACCAAAGTGAAGTATGTTAGTCAAAAACAGATTAAAGAAAAATTATCAGTTATCTTAAAATTCTAAACTTCAACAGCATTCTCTGTAAAGATATATAGAGAACATTGTTTAATTTTCAATTTTAGGTGTTTGCTAGTGATATTAGTGTCTTTGAACATATAAATTAATATGTATGTCCTCATCCATAATATTTATTCTTCTCAAACATAAGTACCCTTTATTAGATTATTTACTTCTATAATTTTTCCTGGAATGAAATCCCTAAGATTCCTTAATCAGTTATTCTTCTCTGCTGCTCCTAGCTAATCAAAACATGAAAAAATTGGTATGAGAGGTAAAATATCCATAACCTGATTCTCCTAGATTATTTAAATACTCTTTGTCAAAGTTGTATTGAGAATTACTCAGAAATGTGTCTGGCTTCAATTATGAAATATGTAATGATTTAGTTGGTGAAAAGTCACAGAGTTGTTTATTAATTCAATAGTATGTATATGGACAAATTTTGTCAGCAAACATGGTAATTTTTAAAAGGCCAAATTTTTTCTTGTATATATTATTATGTTATTAAAAGATGGTCCCTTATATTTGTTATAATCAGAATCCTTTTAATACATTCTATAAAGTAGTAAAGCTTTCAGAAATAACAAGGAAAAATCAGTAAAACCCTCAACTTTCCCAAATGGATTTTTCAGATAAACTTCTGCATTCTATAATTTATATTATCTCATTAAGGCAGAAAATTCCTTTATAAAAGAGGAAATCTAAAGATCTTAATAAATGTATCAAAATGAAGCAAGATTTAGAGAACAAAATGTTAACAATAACTGCACAAACTACAAAAATTCATTTGTGTGAAAATCATAATATACATTGCTCTAAAGTACTTAAACACATTTAAAATGATAAATTCATACTTGCTGAACATTTATAGTGTGTGGGATTATCCCTGAATGCCAATATACATAAGCTGATTAATACCACATACATATGTTGATAAATATGTGAATATATCTAAATATGCATTCAAGAATGAAGTTTAACACAGATGAAATGAATATATATATATATATATTTTTTTTTTTCTTACATACACTGCTAGTGGGAGTGTAAAATGGCATAAACAATTTTGAAAGCAGGTGATTTCCTAAAACTGTTAGTATCTGTACCAAGTCACTCAGTCGGTCTATTCTAGGTATTTATTCCAGAGAAATGAAAGTATATTTCTATATGAACACTTACACATGAAAGGTTCCTAGCTGCTTTGTTTGTAATAGTCAAAAACTGGAACTAATCCAAGCAATCATCAATAGATGAGTGGGTAAATAAATTGCAGTATATTTATACCATTGGTTACTCCGAGCAATAAAAAGCATGCACCCACATATACATAAGACATAAAAGAATTTTAAAGAAAATACAAACTATTAATAAATGAAAGCAGGTGAATATGGCCTGAGGCTACAGAAGTGGTGGTGGAGCAAAAGGCATGAGAATACTTTCGGGGGTGACTTATCTTGACTTAGTGATGTCAGAGGGGTTTATACAAATTTCAAATTTTGTTAAATTATGCATTCTAAATATGTGCAGGTATTATAAGTTAATTATATATCAAAAGCAGCTTGAAAAGTAGCATGTATTTTTAAGAAAGTGCACATTTAGACTCAAAACAAAATTTTATGTATAAATAACACTTTATGATAGTAATATTGATTAATCTATTCCAGTTTGTAATAATTAGTAGTGTTATATAGCCATAATTAAGTAGAGAACATGATGCGGAAAGGGATATCCTTGTGATTTGGGGTTTATCTTTTTTGCTACATACTGTGTCTCTCATATATTAAATAAATGAGAATTAGGCATTGATCAAAACATTCAACTTTAATATTTAGCTATTTATTTTAATAGTGTGACAGTTTTAAAATAGGTCTCTCTCTTTTTTTTTTTTTTTTTTTTTTTTAATAGTCCTACCTTTAAGAGATAAGGATAGCCTGGACTTTTGGGTCTAAGTGGACTTCTACCTATTTCAACCATTATTGTATGATGAACTGATAAGTGGGTAACTTCTGAATTTTAGTAAAAAAAAAAAAAATACGATGTCTGTCTTATTCACAGAAATATTTGGAGTCAAAGCCCTGAGACACCACAAAAATACTTGGACTAGAAGCATGGAGACACCTTGTATGAATTTCAACCAACTTGAGTCTGCCATGCTGGGAGGGGGCCAAGCTTCAATGGAGGGGCCTGTGTAGGTGACTCCACTGGCGGTCCTCCCCGTCTTCAAATCATTCCAGCACAGGAACTTGTTGTGTAAGTGAGGGAGCCAACCGATGATTCCAAATCCAGTTCCTGAGCCACTGCCAGCCTCCTAGTTTTCTGAATGGAGTTTCCAGGCATCCTGGAGAATAAAACAGTCATTCTCACTCTGTCCTGTCAGGATTCCTGATCCATGCTACTTCTGAGCTTCATAAAATATTGTTTTAAGCCACTGAGTCTTGTGTTAGTTTGTATGCAGCAACCATAACTGGTCTCCAAGGTAATGGCCATTTTAATATCAGTATTTTAAATGGATTTTCTTCTCAAGACTGACAGTATTTAAAAAAATAGTCAAGATTTAGACTTAAATATAGGCAGAAACCTTTGGATTCCCAGATGTTAGCAACTCTCTGAGCATGTGGATAAGCCTGAATTAGAAATGGTGGGAATTATTTCCATAAAGTCTGGCAGCAGTGCCCGCTCTATGAGAGCAGCTGCTGGCTTCAAAGAGTAAGGCTTGCACATATTTAATAGCAAAACTAATATTGGCTTATTAAAAATGCATTATCGCTTTGTACATTCTGTCAAATGACAGGTGCAAAACACATATATCTTTATTTAAAATGCAGAGATTAAAAAAGATATTGAACATACTGTCCTGAGCTGTTTTAGACAACTGCACGGTGCATTCATGCACAACCCATAACTAAATAAAAATAGAGATTTCAGGTATGTGTATAGGGCAAAATTCAATCCCCCCAGATATTTTTCTTTCTGCCTTTCTACAGTCAAGAATGTACTTCATGACCTTTATCCCCAGATAGTTGAGACAGAGCATCTTTGGCAGGCTGTGTTTCCAGTTCTACTGTTTTCCATCAGTTTTGGTGGGCATAATGGTGCTTAGTAAATGATTGATTATATTACAAAGTTGAATATATTTGATACAATATGAATCCATTAAGTAGCATCTGCCATACACTTTCATCAATAATCTTATAAGACATGGATAAATCAGACAATTCTTGGAACTAATAAAAACATGGCTCATCTAATTCCCTTAATTCTGCTGAAGACCAAAATATGGAATTGTCTTCAGCTTCTGTTTATGCAGCCACTAGAGAACATCATTCTCATTTTGTGCTATCATGTTTCATTTCTAATGAGGCTTGATTACTTATTTCATTCTCCAGAATGTGCCCCAAGTGTTTTTGAGTCTTTATCAGACTTAAAATTCAATCTCAACAGATAAGGCTTTGAAAACATTGGGAACTATTGGATGTAATTTTAAAGCCATTTTATTTTTTAAAAATTTCAGATTAGTCTTAAACATTAACAGGAATATTTACATAAGGGCATCTCAAAGAAACAATTTTGAAGAGGAAGAATTACCATACCTTTTTTTTTTTTTTTAAGATTTTATTTATTTTAGAGAGAGAGCGAGAACAGGGGGAGGGAAGGAGGATCTGAAGCAGACTCCACATTGAGCATGGAGCCCAAAAGGGGGCTTGATCCCACAACCACAAGATCATGACCTGAGCTGAAACCAAGAGTTGGATCCTCAAATGACTCAGCCACCCAGGCACCCCAGAATTATTTTACTCTTAAATAAAAGTAGCAGTTATAATCTACACTGAAACCTTGTTCATGGTATCTGCGTTCCAGTTTAATTTCTATGTTGCAAACATTGAAAACATTGATGCAATGGTCAAATGACTGTCCTCTTTGTAATTTTCTTTCCTTTACTTTGATTTCAACGAAGATATCTAACAAAGATCAATGAGCTAAATGACAGCAAATGTGGCACACAGCTCAGCCTTTCAAGAAGAGAATTAGGATTAACATGGGATGTTTAATGGGGAGAGTGGAGATGGTTCTTGTCTCAGTGTTGGTAACTGTAACAATCTCTTTAATATCATTGGGTCAACATGCCAGTTCTCTTACCCAGGGTTTTCTACTGTACCAAGTGATATATAATTTGTGTTGCTATTTGATGTCCAGGGTGTGAAGTTCATAAAGCCATTTTTAAGATATATATGAGGTCATGATATTAGGGCTGTTTTTGGAAGGGTTATCTTTTGAATCAACTATAAAAGAATAGAGAAAAAAACAAGAGTTTGGCATTATTATGACTATAATGATAATATGAGTTTTTATTTTTCTTTTCAGTCCAAATCACAAAAGAATTTTCCAAAAGAAGGGTTTTTTGTTGCTATCACTTTTCAGAAAGCAATACAGAGAAAGAAAATAATACCTTCAAACTGAGGTTTATTTGATGTTTCAAGCCCTGAAACACCTTTTGAATTATACCCATAATAGTGGCTTGGTATTTAATGTTATTCTACTTTTCCTTTCTTTTCTCATTTGTTTTTATGTAGTTGGATAGACTAGCATTCAAAGCCAATTGAACAGGGAGATGAAAGCTTACAGAGGTAGAGAAGGAAAGAAGGGTTTTGTTGATAGCAGTTATAGAAAAGAATAGATTGCAAGTAGTCAAACAGGACTAAAGCAGGGAGAAACAACTAATCATTGAAGAGAAATATAGCAATCTTGAGAAAATACTAGTTCCACTATAAAAGCTCAAGATTTTTTTTTACTAGAAAATGTTTAAAATGAATTTATTATTGGCATGTATAGAAGTTTTCAGACAGGAAAAATAGGTTTTTTTTTTTTTTAATGGTTTTTGGTATTATAGTATATTCTCAAATATTCACAGGGACAGGGCTCTCTCCTCCTTTTCACTCCTGCTGTTTGCCTTCAGGCTATTTCACTGCTCATTACCACCTTCACTAGAGAGTGGGCAGGAGGAAAAAAGAGCTAAAACATGAGTCAGTCAATTACAGTTCTCATTAGGGGCTCTGGCAAAAAATGTATGGGTGGGCGGAGTCTGAAACTGACAGCTAGAGAGAGATGTGCGGTTATCCATGGTATCCTCTTGTCCAAATCACTCTGCTCCTTGAATATCAGAGATAATTGCATGTTGACTATATTATAATACATTTCCATAGCAATTACTGACATGTTTGCGGAAGGAAAACAAAGCAAAAG
Source organism: Neogale vison (assembly GCF_020171115.1). Classification (NCBI taxonomy): domain Eukaryota; kingdom Metazoa; phylum Chordata; class Mammalia; order Carnivora; family Mustelidae; genus Neogale; species Neogale vison. The sequence goes on from NC_058100.1 coordinate 18,109,006, forward strand.
GGTGAAGTAATTATCTAGGTCAGTGGTTCTCCAATTTGAGCTTGCACTGGAATCACCTGCAGTGGTTTTTTAAAAAAAGCAGATGTGGGGCTCCACCCATAAAATATCTTATTGAATAGGTGCCCCTATTTGGTACCCCAAATATGAATTTCTAGCAAGTTTCCAGGTGATGCCGCTGTTGCTGGTCCAGAAATCATACTTCAAAGATCATTGACCTAGACAGTTCAGAGAACATTGAACAGTTGCTAACAAGAAACAAAATTGAATTTAACTTTTTCTTTTTATAGGGCTTATGAATCCTTATGTGTTTTCTTTTAAGAATTCTGGCAGCAATGCCATCTTTTTTGGCCTTGTTCTAGTTTGACAAACAAACAAGAACAAAAACAAACATTGAGTTGTTATCCAACTTCTTAGTAACATCCTAAAGAATAATGACAAAAATGGATGAATTATTCAGATATGTGCTTTCCAGTTCATTTTTATTTCATTGACATATAGTTTGTCCAATTGAAACTGTTAATTTACCAATTAAGTCTCTTGAGGCTATATATTTTTCCTTTTCTATTTTGAATGTTCAAAGCAACAAGTGATCTTTGAAAAAGAAATGTATGGAAGTCTAAAGTAAAAGTGCAAAAATCTTCACTTTCTGTTTCCACTCAACCCATAATCTCACTCTATAGACATGTGGTTGCTCTATGTACAGCCGCCCATATAGATATGCAGAAACTCACAATAGCATATAATGACATTTTTAGTATAATTGACATGACTATAATAAATATTAGATATGACTATTTTATATTTCTTCTGTAAATGGCTTTATAATTTATGGACAATCCATCATGGATGTAGCAGAAACTGTTCATTGCCTCTTTTATCCATTCCCCCCTTTTCCCATTTTAATATAACTGTAAGATTCTGGCTTTTATTATGGACACCTAGATTAGCTTTTATCTGTTCTATCCTGATTAACACTTTGTTGTGGCCAAATTGAATGACTACAATATGGCATAAGCATGGCATCAAACTTCCCAGAAATATCTTTAAAACACTGGAAAATTAGCTGTATCAGAATCACCAGGAAGGTTTGGTAAGTCAAATTACTGGGCCCTGACCCTAGAGTTTCTGATACGATAAATCTGGGATGAGACCTAAAAATCTGCGTTTCACATAGCACCTAGGTGACCCTGAGGCTGCTGTGGTTCAAAGACCACACTTTGAGGACCAGTGCCTTCTTTTTTTTCTTTCCCCTCAAATTTTATTTATTTATTTATTTGTGAGAGAGCACACAAGCTGGGGAGAGAGGCAGAGGGCAAAGCAGAAGCAGACTCCTTGCTGAGCAGGGAAACCAACACGGGGCTCGATCCCAGGACCCTGGGATCCGGACCCAAGCTGGAGGCAGACGCCCAACTGACTGAGCCACCAGGCATCCCAAGAACCCATGCGTTAGAGGAGAAAGAGTAAACTTCTCTTTCCCTTGTTCTTGCTGCTGGCTTAGTATGGACCTTTCTCTTAATCACAAACAGCCATTTTGACATTATGGTAAAAGCCACACTCTAAGAATGGCAGAACAAGAAGATTAAAAGCATAAGGGTCTCTGAAAATTATGGGACTTCACTGCCATTTCAGTACTCCCTAACTTTAGGTGAGAGAAATTCATTGCTATTTTTTAAATTTTATATTTTATTGCATTATTATCTTTTTTTAAAGATTTTATTTATCTATTTGATAGACAGAGATCACAAGTAGGCAGAGAGACAGGCAGAGAGAGAGGAAGAAGCGGGCTCCCCGCTGAGCAGAAAGCCTGATGCAGGGCTTGACTCCAGGACCCTGGGACCATGACCTCAGCCAATGGCTGAGGCTTTAATCCACTGAGCCACTCAGGCTCCCCTGCGTTATTATCTTTTTAAATTTCTACTTTTTAAAACCACTCGTTGTGTTCCCTCTCATTTGCAATCAAATTTGCATGGATTTCATAGATATATTTTTATGTAAAATACATATTAATTCAATGTATGGTTTTTAATTGCTGCATAATATATTTTTATAGATAAACACAATTCTTTAAATATCTTATTTATTTGAGAGAGAGAGAGGAAGCAAGAGAGAGCATGGGCAGGGGAAGATGCAGAGGGCAAGGGAGAGGAGGCTCCCCGCTGAGGTGGGAGACCAACATGGGGCTTGAAGCCAGGACCCTGAGATTATGACCTGAGCTGAAGGCAAACGCTTAGCTAGTGAGCCACCCAGGCACCCCAGATAAACAGATTTTATTTTGTTAAAATTAAATACAAAATGAAGACCAGATTTGAAAATTCCCTGAACAGACAAAAGCATTTAAACCACATAAGCGAACTAAATCAATCTTATTTCATGAACAAGGAAACTTCTTAGGTTATTTCTTGTAAATGCTTCTGACAACTATAAAAGAAACTTGTCATCTTCCGAAAAATGGCATGAGATAATAACTTTGAAACCGTTCTCCCGCTGTCTAGAAACCCCCGCTGTCATAACTAACCGTTGGAAAGGGTAAACAACTTCCTCATTTTCCAATTGATAAGCCGTCCTGTGAATTCACGCTTCAGAGCTTCCTATCAGTCTTTGGATCTGAAGACTCCCGGCTGGTGAATAGTTTTTCTTTGCACACGAAACTCTTAGTAAATACTATTTACTGATTGTGTTATTTCTGAATAATTCTGTAATCATTTCTGGAAAAAGAAGTGAGAACCAATGGATATCGTCCCCCCAGTGATGCTGAGACTGAGAAGCAAAGAGGTGTTGGACCCACAGGACCCACTGAGCCCACTGCTTCCTCACTCACCCTGGAGTTTGGAGGTAAGTCTCTCCGGGAGCCAAGCTCTGCTAGCTTTGTGTTTAAACTCTCTAACTTTATTGAACATATCTTTATTTTGATTTTTGAAGCTTCTTGTGAAGACACCCCACTCTGTTCAAAAGGGGGAAAAACACATAATTTCTTGTGTTTGGGAATAGTTGTTACAGTCAGAGCCCCTCAGAGTTAAGTGGTCTTGAGGAATCTACAGGTAAAGATGGTGGATACTGCTTCCTATATGTATATACGTGTATGCCCTGCATGTTTACCCACCATGGACCAGGATCTTATGTCTTTTTGGAAAACGGATAACCTTTTGGATAATTTGGAATTGTCAGGGCCACTTTGGGGAACTTTTAACTTAAAAAATATAGTCTACTTTAGGAGGCATGATTGAAAAAAGAGGATCCCAATCTCCTCAGGGGGGAAAAAATGCAGTGCATTCTTTGGTTGGTATGCAGAAGCTTCAAGAAGACAACATGCCCTAAAAGCAACTTCTCTAAAAGGATTCTTATAGTCTGTAAATAATGTTTTGTAAAACCCTTTGGCCATCCGAGCAGGTAACCTTAATTTAGTACATCTGCCAGAAACACATTTCTGACACAGCTTTTCCTTTGAATTTTGTATTGTTGTACCTGAAGCATGGCTAAAATTTAAAAGCAAAGGCTATAAGATCTCTGTGTTTGTCTCTTTCTCTCTCTTTCTATGTATATGCATACATATACATCATATTATATATTTATGTGTATTTATGTATATATATATGTATATTATATATACTATGTATATGTGATACTTTTATTTTTAAAAAAGATTTATTTTAATTATTTGGGGGAGAAAGGGTGAGCACAGGTGGAGAGGCAGAGGAAGACAGAGTCTTAAGAAGACTCCACACTGAGTGGAGAGCCCATGCAGGGCTCCATCTCACAACCTTGAGATCATGATCTGAGCCCAAACCAAGAGTCAGCTGCTCAAGAGACTGTGCCATGCAGTCACCCTTTTTTTTTTTTTTTTTAAGATTTTATTTATTTATTTATTTGACAGAGATCACAAGTAGGTGGAAAGGCAGGCAGAGAGAGAGAGGAGGAAGCAGGCTCCCAGCTGAGCAGAGAGCCCGATGCGGGGCTCGATCTCAGGACCCTGAGATCATGACCTGAGCCAAAAGCAGAGGCTTTAACCCACTGAACCACCCAGGCGCCCCCGCAGTCACCCTTTTATGTGATAGTTTTAAAAAACTTCTATTTAATGGACTTAAAGAAAGACATTTATATAAGTGGTTTATATAAATTAGGTATTCCTAAAACTTTCAGAAATAAAGAAACTAATCCAAATGATTTTCAAGTTCACATGATGTAGGATTATCTTTGACATATAAAAGCTATTTTAAATTTGTTGGTTTAATATAACAGGCTTCTTAAAATGAATTGTTTTTTATGGATGCCTGGGTGGCTCAGTTGGTTAAGCAACTGCCTTCAGCTCAGGTCATGATCCTGGAGTCCCAGGATCAAGTAAGTCCCACATCGGGCTCCCTGCTCAGTGGAGAGTCTGCTTCTCTCTTTAACCCTTTCCCCTCTCAAACTCTCTCTCTCTCATTCTCTCCCTCAAATAAATAAATAAAATCTTCTAAAAACTGAATTATTTTTATAATTTTTTATATTTTTTAAAAATTATTACTTAAAATGAACAAAATATAGTAAATAGTCACTAGGCAATCAAAATAATAACTCAGTCAAGAGAGGAATAGATGATTTAAAAACAGTATGTGGCCAATTTCTGAAATATTAGTTAGAACCATGTGAAATCATTGGTATTCAACTGTTTTGAACCTATAAAAATGAAAATTTCCATATACTTAATCATTTTATTCATTTTCCATAACAGCTTATGTCTAAATATTGTTTCCATTAGTTTACTTCTTTCATTGGTGTTTCATGTATTTTCGTCTTTAGTACCATCATAGTTGGTTTTAATTTGTTGAGAGAGTTATTTTCATAACTCTGAAAAAATATATCTAATAAAATAATTGTCTTAAAGGATTTTTCCTGAGTAGTATATTAGTAGAGTTACAGCTTGAAGGATATTAACAATAGCTTGGTCTATCTACTTTTAGAACTTTTAATACAAAGTTAAATGTATTTAAATAAACTTTTTCAAGACCTGACTATCAATGACTATATATGTTTCTCCCCCACGACTTTTTTAAACTTTGCCTAGGACATCTTGAAATAATCTATTTTCAGGTCTCAAAAATTATTACAATCAGCAAATGAAGTTAATTAACAAGTGTATTCTTTATTTGCACAGACCTGCTAGATGCCAGCAACCAGGTTTAAATCTGTATCTTAGCCCTATTATTGACTTTCTGTGAATAACTTGTACAAGTTTATTCAAACCCTCAAGTATTAATTTATTCATCTATAAAATGAGATACTAATTCATAGAGTTGAAAAACTTAAATTATGCATTTGTTTAGTTTGTAACACAGTCCAAGGTGTATGTTGAATCTTCTAGAAGTAATAGTGTTTCAAATGTGTACCATTCAGTGTTCATGGTAAATGTTTATATTGCCATACATTGTTGTTCTAAACTTCCTCAAACCTGTGATGAGCTTTTTTATTTACCTATAAAAGGTAATATTTTAATTGAACAAGTTGTATGACAACACATTTTCTTCGTAAAAATTAAAATATTATTGAGTAATTATCTTCTGAAACAATTATTGTTCTTTTTTTGTTATTTCTTACAGGTCTTTTGGTGTACATTATATATTCTGAATAGCTATAGATATGCAGTTTCTTCCCATGCTTATTTACCTTGTTTTTTTACGTAAATAGTATCATGTGCAATCTCATGTTTTATAATTTGTTCTTTCACTTAGTAAATATTGAAGATCCATCTATGTCCAGTAATATGAAGCACCTCCATTTTCTGAAGCATAGACTGAATCATGGTTTATGTCACATTTCTTTTTTTTTTTTTTTTTTAAGAGTTTTATTTATTTATTTATTTGACAGAGAGAGATCACAAGTAGGCAGAGAGGCAAGCAGAGAGAGAGAGAGGAGGAAGCAGGCTCCCTGCTGAGCAGAGAGCCTGATGTGGGACTTGATCCCAGGACCCTGAGATCATGACCTGAGCTGAAGGCAGCGGCTTAACCCACTGAGCCACCCAGGCGCCCTTATGTCACATTTCTTTAGTTTATGCACATTTAGAATGATTTTGGGCTGGTCGTTACTAGAAAATATAATGCAACGAACATCTTTATACAAGTATCAGGACAGTATGCAAAATTTCTCCAGTGTAGATCCCACTAGCAGAATTTCTAAGTCATAATATGTACATTCTTCCTAATTTTATAACCATCACAAAATATGTCTCTTTTTTTTTTTTAAAGATTTTATTTATTTATTTGACAGAACGAGATCACAAGCAGGCAGAGAGGCAGGCAGAGAGAGAGGAGGAAGCAGGCTCCCTGCTGAGCAGAGAGCCCGATGAGGGCCTCGATCCCAGGACCCTGAGATCATGACCTGAGCCAAAGGCAGCGGCTTAACCCACTGAGCCACCCAGGCGCCCACAAAATATGTCTCTTAAATACCTATACTAATATGTAAACCCATTAGCTACATTTAAGATTTTCTCTTCTTCCCATATATATATACTAATAATATTTTTTTAACTTCTGTATTTGGACAATTTGATGGGTAAAATAATGCTTTTCATTGTTGTTTTATTATGATTTTCCTAAAATTTCCTAGGTTTTTTTTTCATTTCCTTAATGTTCATTTCTATTTATGCTTCTGTGACATGACTATTTAAATTACTTGTTTATTTTTTTGAAAATATTATTATTATTATTATATTCTGGATATTATTTGACTATTACAATATTGCAAATATTTTCTTCTTGAGGGACAGGAGTCTTTAAAATTTCTTTATAGTTATCTTTTCTATCCCATGAGGATTTTTATAATTTTGATTCATTTAGATTCATTTTATTTTCCTCCATGGGCTTTAGTTTTTATATGTTCTGGAAAAAGTCTTCCCCCAGCCCAAGGACATAAATTTGGTCTCCCATATTTCCCTTTATTTATTTATATTTTATTCCTTGTAAAACTATTTATGGCTTTAATACACCACGAATGATTTGGGTATAGTTGTGAGGTAGGGATTTAATGTCTATGCTTTTCTAAACATTTCATAACATCATTTATTGAACATTCTTCTCTGATTTGAAATATGACTTTTATGTCATAATAAGTTTTCATATCCACATGGGGTCTATAAAGCAGTTTCCTTTTTAACTTCAAGTTCTTGCTTTCTTAAAGGCCGGCTATCAGTTTTAAGGTTCAGAAAATTCTCTGTAACTTTACACAAAGCTTTGTGACTTCACATGTACATTTCCCTCTAAGTAACCTTAACTTTAATTAGATCTTTAAATAGTCACACACACAATGCGACATCTTGACAAACACTGCATTTAAATGAAGGAACGCTGGTGAACCTTTCCACCAGAATTCCTGCTTTAGAATCATGTGGAGCCTACTAAGTAGGCAGAAATCAAGAAGCATTAGGGATTACGTTCAAAGTCACTGTTTGCTGGTTGGATAGTAAAATGTTGTTTTATCGTATGGAAAGAAAGGCCTTTTAATGAGCGCTCTTAAACTTTCCTTGGAAGTTTTATAGTTAGCTCCATAGCCATCTGGACTTCAAGTTTTATATCTTTTGAACTGCTTGATCACTGCTTCTACTTCTAACACCACAGCGGCAAGTAGGTTTTCTGGTTGAGCTCTTGAGAGCTGAGGAAAATCTGAATTAATCAAAAATTGGCATGTTCTCACTGCTAAATTTTCAAGGGAGTTTCTTCTGTATAGTGTTTGATAATATTGAAAACAGCATCTGTTACAGTTTTTGGTTTGTTTGCCTCTTTGTTGTGATTGGATTGTTGGTTCTTTGTCACTATGTTGAAGCTTATTGTTTTCTTAATTGAAAGGCCAACAGCTGGCTCTTTTTGTTACACTCTTTCCCCCGCATGCTATTAAAATACTCTTTGATTTAAAATGCAAAGGTGCAATTATAAATAGCTAAAAATTATCTCACATATATGTAACAGGAGGTTCTGACGCAAATTAGAAAAAAAATAGATGTTAAATTTTGAATAACACCGAAGTATTAAGCACAGATGCTATTTGCTTAAAATTTCTCAGTAAGTGAGCATCCTTCCTAATTAAAGTACTATATATGATATAAAATACTTTAACTTCTATGACTCACTGACCTTGTAACTTCTGAGATATACACTTATTTAATTCTATGGGAATTGTAAAGGACCACTGAAGGATAGATCTAACACAATCTTTCAGTGCTACACAGATGGAAATGTACCAGGTTCTCAAATCAGAAACTGGACAGCCACATGCCAATCAGATATAGATGGTGCAGAGGAAGTTTTACAAAAATGTAAACAAGCTCCGGGCCAACACAGTGCTTGCGTGGACTGAGGGGAATGGACCTCACTTCTCTGTCTGAAGGAGGAAAGAGAGAACACTATTCAGAGTTAATCCTTTCTCTGAAGGCTCTGTGGTTCTTTCATTCATGAGACCCATCATATCTTAAGAACATTTTAGGGCCCCAGAGTGCTATACTCCATTAAGTGACTGACTCGTGGTTTCAGCTCTGGTGGTGATCTCAGGGTCTTAAGATCAAGCAGTGTGAGGTCTGCTAAGGTTTCTCTCTCTCTCCCCCATAAATAAATAAATAAATAAATCTTTTAAAAATGTACATGTATATATATACACATGCATATTTTTATATATAAAATATGTAAATATTGAAAAAAATCTGACCAGCAAAGAAGAGAAAAAAACTACAGATAGACACATGGCACAAAATTCACTTTATATTATGAAACTGCATAATATCTTTGTCTTTTCCTCTTTTGATTTTTTTAGTCCTTGGAAATATATCATACAAATGTGGCACATAATTATAATCCTATGTATAGAGCATTTACTATGCACTTATTACCTAAATCGTGAATAGCCTCATATTTATTAATTTAAAGTTTGTAATGACAAATTTACTGTTGTGAAATGCAGATAACTTGGAATATAAATCAGAAAAAATCAGAGGCAAATTAATAGATTACAGATATAAAAAATTAATTGGCCAAGTATATAATTGCTTTTCTTTGTCAAACACAAAATTTGTGTGAGCCATTTCAGTAGATACAAAACCATCCCTTTTTATAATGAGAGCTTCTCTTAGAAAGAGGAAATTTAAGCTATGATTATCATTAATTAAGGATGGTTCAATTTAGTTGATGGGCTGCTATTTGACCTCCCCAAATGAAATATGATTGAGTGTAATCAAAAAGATAATAATTTACCAAATTCAGAGAGATCCTTTTTCCTATTATATAGGTTAAGAGTAATTGGAGCATTCCCCAAACCTCTCAAGTATCTCACTTTTCATGGATAAAGTAGTAGAGAAATTATATTCATATAGCTGTCTTCAAAACAGGTGGTCTCTGTAAATCCTTGTTCTTTGATAATAAGGTATTAAATTAGGCATATAACATGAACATAATTTTTCTAATTTAAAACCTAAGAGAATTTTAGCTTGTGGTTACTTAAGTTGTCTTATTTTCTTCTATCTTCTAATTAAAACAGCAGCTCATCAAAGAAAAGCATTTTGTAGGCACTCCAAAGAGTCAATAGTTACCTTTTATTACACCTGTGTGTATGTGTCAGTATGCTTGCTTTTTAATCAACAGATCCATTTCTAAGTACTCTAGGTAGTACTACTGGCATTGCAGTGCCTTCTGCCAGCTACAGTAAACTTAGAGGCTGTTCCCTAATGTGGATCATCATTATTCACTCACACAATGGGATCTCACTGCTCAACTACTTTAACTCAGGCATGGACTTCGATTTATGTTAACCAGTGCATTGTGACAAGAAGATAGATGACTATCTTGTAAGAAATTTGAAGAACCAATTTGCTTTTCACTGTAGTCACTTCTCGTCTATGTCTGCCCTCTTAACCTGGGTTCATGCATCAAGATGGGACCCACGTTAGACGGTGTCTCTGAATAAAGGCAGTGAACAGAGTTCCCATGATAACCCATGAGAGATGTAGCATGAAGAAGGAATAAACTTTATTGTTTCATGCCACAAGGATCTTTGAGATTTCTTCTATAGCATAACCTGGCCTCTCTTCCAGGTGACAGGTAAATTGGAGCCAAAAGTAGTTTGCAAGTAACCTCAAATATGTTGCAGGGCCTTTGGAATTAACCAGAGATTGGTGAGGTAAGTGTTTCAGGAGTTTGGGAGTAAATGTAATTGGAAGCAACAGAGCTACTCATGTTATGCACCAGCAAAATGTAGTAAACTGAATGTAGTTAACTGCTTCTATAATGAGCTTATAGCTCTAGATCAAGAGCTGGCAAATTTTTTTTTCTTTTTTTTTCTTTTTTGCAAAGGATCAGTTAGTAAGTAAATGTTCTGGGTTTTGCGGGCCATATGCTCCCTGTTGCAATGATCAGCTCTGTCATCACTGCAGAAAAGTAGCCATAACAATAAGGATATCTAGTCAAAGATATAATTTAGAAATGCTTTTAGCCACAAAGACTTATCTTAGCCTCTTATTAAGGTTAATATAAAAGGTATAGCTTTTCACACCCATGTTTAAAAACTCTGACTAGGTTAATATGATACCAGAAAACTTCTTCAATAATACAAATTTTTAAAGGAAAAGTGTGGCTTTCCCAGGAGACCTCATGAGCTCAATTTACCTAGTTATGTCTTCAGTGAATTATGGGTGTAATTTTTGGCCCATACAACTGACTGAAGTCAAACAAGTAACACACCTAGCATGTTTCTAACACAGTTACACACAAAGAACCACCATCTTGCATTAAAAGAAACCGTAACTGTCCAGTACTTAAAATTCTTCCTTGAGTTCCCTCCTTTCTATATGCAGAGCAGACTTAAAAAGATGCTTAGCCCATAAAAGTGGAGCTGAGGAAATAATTAAAAAGGGAAAGAACCATGCATATAATAGTCTGATTTAGAGAATGGCCTAGGATGCTATTCTCTGGGATTAGAACCTTTCTAGTCCAATAAATTCTCAGTTCCCAGGGTATGAGATTAGAGGTTTCACCTAATATTTGTCTTCTGAAATTTAAATATTGCTATTAAAAAAAGACTAATGTATAGCTCTAGTTCTCGCCCCCCCCCCAAAGGTGAGTGTTTATTATGGTTATCCTGGCCCAAAGCTAGCACCTTTTACTGGGTTTGTGGAGAGAATATTACTTGTCTTCTTGGTTCATAAGTCTATTGACTCAGACCAGATGTAAGATTTTCCCAAGAGCCTGAACATGGAATGTGATGAGTTGTGATGGATTTTTGCATTTTCTCCCTGGAAGAGGGGCCAGTATGTTATGCACGAGTGATTATTTTTTATCAAAGAAGGACAGAATATTTTATCCATTAGGATTATTTACAAATGTGTAGTGTTATCACTTTAGACACATGGGACATTCTTACCCACTTTAACTAAGGTGTTTTCATTTGATTTTATTTTGCCAATAAAATGTGAGCTGACATAATATGTATCCCAACTAGATGAAAATGTTTCATGTGACCAGGCATTCTTTTTTCTCTTTCCTCTCAAAAGTATATAGTATGTATTAAGACAGTGTTCTTGCCAGTTCAGGTCTATGTGTAACTACTAAGGCTTGAATCCCCTCACAGTCATCAATGGCCATATGGCATCCATGACAGATTCATTTCTTTTGTTTTAAGCTTAGAATATAAGATGAAAAAGAACTTGTTTAAATTGTGCACTTTCCAAACTATACTTGCAAGTCAACCAGCAATATTCCCTTTTTAATTCTCTTCGATTGGCACTTGTCAGTCTTTAAAAATCCATTTAAAGTTCTTAAAAATAAGGAAAGTCTTCAAACAAACAAGAGTGTCCAGATGGGAAGCATTCTAGAGCATGCAGCAAGACAACCAGTAGACAAGAGAGTCAGGCAAGAAGACATCGTAGGCTGGTAACCCAGACTTGAGTAACAAGGGTGCTGAAAGCTGTAGGGAGCCTTCCAGGATTCGTAAGCAGCCAGGAGGGTCAGGATGCTCTTGGCAGCAACACCAAGGCTGCTAAAATTTGAAACAGCAATAAGATAGAGAAACAACCTGAGATAACCACTTACGGGTCAGCAGTTGAAGCAAACATTCTCTGAAGAAAAGCTTCGGTACAAGACCCAGACCCCACACAGAATTACTTAAAGCAATACAGTCATGACCAGAGATGGCCAAGCATTCAAGAATCCCTGCAACCGTGAATGACGTTCCAAAAGAAACAATAAAGAACAGATTTTTAACTCCAAGGATTATTTGTGTTTGGAAGGTCATTCACAGAATATAAGATATCTCCGTATAAAAGTGTAAAGAAACAAATTATGCATTTTGTGAAACATTCTATTTGGAAATAAAACTGAAAATGAAACCTGTAAAAATGAAAAAAAAAGTTACAATAAAAATTCGAAGGATGGTTGAGAAAATTACTAGATTACAAGAAAAGTATGATCATCTCACTAAAATGAAAAAAAAATGGCATCTGCTTTTTTTATTTTAAATGCATGAGCAGAAATATTTAGAATATTTGGCATACAGAGAAAATTATTTTACCTGATAAACATAGGTAATAAATGTTCTCAATTAATATAACTCTAAATGAGTATTGTGAGAGGCAATTTCTTCACTAACAGGGACAGACCCCAATATAACTGCTTACATTCAACAATGTAGAAGGTGATGTAGCAAATGGTAAGGGAAACATAAAAGCACAAGGATTAGAAAGAGGGCAATTAATCATCATTTGCAGTTAATGAGATTATTTACAATGGGAGGGGAAGGATATACAGACATATTACCGGTATTGAAGATAATAGGATAAAAGAACAAAGCTCAAAATAAGAAAAATATGTAAAATAAAAATCAAGGTTTACTAACACCTATTGAAATTTAAATAGCAAGAAAAAGTAAAGACCTAGATATTGCATAACAAAAGATGTGCAAGACCTGTGCCATCTGTGACCTGTGCAGAAAATCATACATCTACTGAACAATCATTAAAGTTCTAAAACAATAAAGGTATACCCCATGTCAGTAGATACAATGAATGGGTATCATAAAGATGCTATTTCTTCACTACCATTCAAACTGATCTACAGATATTCTATGATTATATGGAATAACAAAGAACTATAAATAATGTAAGCCTTTCTGAAAAGAAAAAAAAATGTGGAAGAAAAGCCTTTTGAAATCCTGAGACTTATTTTAAGTTATAGTAATTCAGACGGTGTAAAAAGTGTGCAAGCATAGGCAAATTGACATATATAACAGAATAGTGAACCCAGAAATAGATCCACACAAATATGCCACTTTGATTTAGGGCTGAGGTGGCAAAATGAGCAGCAAAAAGTTTGTTATCCATATGGAAAGAAAGTGAATTGAATTCCTCCAACACAATGTATCCATAATTCAAACCCAGATAGCTTAAAACTTGAAATACTATAGACAAATTCTTTATAGTCTTTGGAAGAAAATATAGATGAATATATTTTTGATACTAGGAGGTGGTAGATTTCTTAAATAGGATACAAAAGTGTTCATTATTGAAGAAAAAAATTAAACGTGGTATATCTAGTTCAACAACTTCTGTTCATCTAAAAAGATATCTGAAAAAGTAGAAAATCAAGCTATAAACTTGGAAGAATATTTGCAATAATGTAACTTATGAAACATTACTATAAAAATATAAAGAATATAATAAAAATCTGTTTTAATAATCTTTTGATGTGTAACAAACCATTCCAGAACTTGGTGGATCAGAACAAGAACCATGTTTTTTTCATGGGTCCACTATTTAGCTAGTGCTCCATTGGGATGGCTTGACTTTGGGCTCCAGTGTGTTGACTTGGGCAGAAAGATAAGAGCAGAAAAATTACAGATGACACGACTACATATGGTTAAGTTTCTTTATATGATGGCTCAGGACTCCATGAGAGTGAAAAGGGAAATACTAAGGGAGTTTGTAGGCTAGACCCAGAAGTAACACAGCATCGCTTCTGTCTCATTATACTTGTCAAGCAGTGAAAATGGGTGATGGAAGCCTTGCCAAAATGGGGAGGTTTCAACATGGGGAGCTCTCATATTATAGGAGCTGCAGTCTATTGCAGACCCAACAGGAAGAGGTGGACTTGACCTCACATGGATTTGACCTTGCGCATGGATACTACTTTACTATTAGAGCAAGAGGAAGGCACGTTTTCCTTATCCCCACTGGCAACAATTCAGCCAATGAAAAAGCACCATACTTGAAACTCCTAGCTTACACCAATGGAGTTTTACTTCATAACAGCCTTTCCAATATATCCCCTTTTCTCCTTAAAAAGGCATATCTCTCCTCCTCCAGACTTTCCTATGGTTTTCTCACAGCTTATTTGCCACATATTGCAGTTCTCTTTTATGCCTGAATAAACCCATTCTGTTCTGATTATTAACTTTAGGGTTAACAAAGCAAACCACAAAATTGAGTGGAGGAAACACAGACTCTAACTCTTGTTGGAAGAAGTGGCAAAGGGCCTTTAGGGTGAGAGAGACTACTAGACCAGTTTTTAAACAATCTACCATGTAAAGCTACAGAAAAAAAAAAAATGAGCAAATGACAACAGCAGGCATTTCCCATCAGTTAAAAAAAAAAAAAGTAACCATAAAAGGAGATGCTCAGTCTCATCAGCCTAATGATTAGTCATAGCAAAGTAAGACCACAGTGAGATTCCCTTTCATACTCATTAAGTTGCTAAAATCATCTAATAATACCAAATATTAGAAAGGTTTCCCATTATTGAGCCCTCTTATTTTTTGGTAATGAGAGTTAGTTGATACAACTTTCTGGTAAACAATTCAGCATTATCTTGTAAAGTTGAGCGCCCCCATACTCTATGGCCTAACATCTGTACCCTTGTATGAATCACACCATCTTGCTGCAATGAACCAGAAAACATGTACAAGATTGTTCATAATGGCATCATTTGCCATTATGCCACGAAACCTAGAAAGAGCCTCAATGCCAACAGTTGGAAAAGTGAATACATGAAAGTTTGATATCTTCATACCATGGAATATTATTTCACAGGGGAAATGACTATTTGATATAATAATATGCATGAATCATGGAAACATGATGTTGAGTGAAAAGAACAAATCCAAGTAGGCTACACAGAATATACTTTTCTAATATAATTCTAGAGCAAACAAAAAATAATACATTGATATGAATTTTTGCATACATACAAAAATATGTATCACTACATATAGTGAGAAAATTATATGTAAATATAAAACAATGCACTTATAGGCAAGATATGTGGACAGGATATAGGAGGACATACAAGTAAGTATGTGTCATTCACAAATGTTTCTGGAGTTGGGTAATAGATTTATCATTTTTTAAGTTGTACTATTCTCTTTAAATTGTGCTACATTATTTAGGAAAATTGGAATATGAATGAACATTCACATACAACAAGATTTTATGTAATTATGCATTTCACTTTTTTCTCTTAAACTTTTTCTTCCTTACCTGAATAAAATTACTTTTCTACTTGTATGATCTCTTGCTACATAACAAACTACTCCCAAATATAGCTGCTCAAAACAAGCAGTATTTATTTTATCACCTTGCTTCTTAG
The DNA here is from genome assembly GCF_020171115.1 of Neogale vison. Taxonomy (NCBI): domain Eukaryota; kingdom Metazoa; phylum Chordata; class Mammalia; order Carnivora; family Mustelidae; genus Neogale; species Neogale vison. Next base: position 18,124,590 of record NC_058100.1, read on the forward strand.
GGTTAGGAATCTGGCAGAGCTTTATTAGATAATTCTGATTCATGATTTTATGAAGTTACACTCTACTTTGGGCCGATACTTCAATCATCCTGAAGATTTGGCTGGTAAACTCACTTCCACATTCATATACATGACTATAGGCAGAAGATTCAGTTCCTTGCTGTCTGTTTGTTGTCCTAAAGCCCCAGTTTTTCACCATGTGGACTTTTCCACTGGGCTCCTCATGATCTAGCAGCTGGCTTTCCCTAGAGCACACTTGCTCCAAGAGAGAAAGCAATCAAGACTATAAATAATCTCAAGAATGATGTAACATACCACCACTTCCCATATTCTACTTGTCATACAGGCAAAACTCTGTAACATGGGAAGGAACTCCAGGGTGTGAACACCAGGAGGTAGGGATCACTGAGAGCCATCTTGGAGGTTGGCTCTCACATTCAGAAGCTGAAAGTAAAAATACATTAGGAGTATAACTACATTAAAAAAATGTAAATAATATGTTTTTCAATTTAAGTTAGGATACTAAAATACCAGCATCATTAAATTTATAAACTTTTATAATCCTCATAAATTCCTTCAAGATGTCTAAAGTAGTTTCTCTACAGTTTTGGGTATCTTCTTAATTAAATCCACTTTTCATTCACAAACTTGTAAGAAAAACTCATTCAATATTTTAATGTATATTTATTGTTTTATAAGGAAAATTACAATGATATTTGTAATTGTTATTGCTTTCAGAGAAAAAGATGCAATCAATCTCTCACATTTGAGTTAAATAGTTTGTATAAACCATGTGAGGAAATCCTTCTCCCATTCATTGTTCCCATCCCTTCTATGGTAAAATCACTTTATACCTTCGCCTTTAAGTATTTAAATAACAATGTGGGGATTTTATTTACTGACTAAAATATTTGCCGATGAAAACATATTTTCAATGTATTCTCAAATTCTTACTCCTATAAAAGTATGTCCTATAATCCCTCCTCTAAATTTACATATATATATATTTTTAATCATTTTTTCCCTCTAAAATCTTGTATGGATATTAGGGGTTTATAGTTTTCAGTGTATCACATTAGTGGGAGGAATTCATTTGGTGTGGACTCTGTGATCCTTGCCATCATTCATTTGGAACACATACTACCTTGGTACTTTGGCAAGCTGTTTATTCATACATTTGGTATTTTATGGGCAACTAATGACCACAGTTATTTTTATACAGTTAAACAATGTTATAAAAGTACATATTTAAACACATAATTGTAATGTGTAAATCACAGAATAAATGATAAAGCCACTTCTCATATTTTTAAAAATTTCTATATTTTCAAAATATTTCATGTATAATAGGAGCAATTTTCCAACTCAACTCTGACATGTTGTTGTTTTATGCCATGGATCCTTCTCCATTTAAAAATATTTTGCTTATTATTTTCACATAATTGTATGGATACTCATTCATTTCATATATTTGCACTATTTTTTAAAATATTTTATTTATTTATTTATTTGACAGAGACCACAAGTAGGCAGAGAGGCAGGCAGAGAGAGAGGAAGGGAAGCAGGCTCCCTGCTGAGCTGAGAGCCTGATGCGGGGCTTGATCCCAGGACCCTGGGATCATGACCTGAGCCAAAGGCAGAGGCTTTAACCCACTGAGCCACCCAGGTGCCCCTATTTGCACTATTTTTGATACATTTGTGTTTTAAAATCTAAATTGATATCAGGAATTATATTTCACAATACGAAATGTTTTCTTGTGGTAGATAGTACTTCTTTAATATCTTCTAGTCCTCTAAATATCCCCAGCTTGTGATTATATAAGCTGTTAATGCTAGTTTTGATAGTTTCTGTTCTGATTATAAATACCCACTACAGTCAGCATTTTTGAAACAGTGTTCATATATTATCTGAAGGAACCTCTATATAGAAATATCAAAAAAATGGCTCTGATAATTTTGATGTGATATTTTGTTTCTGAGGATATTATCACCAATTTTAGGAGTTTTTGTTTTGTTTGGTTCACAGGTTGAATGCACCTGGCTACTTTTCTACTCGTTGATACATGAAAACCTTTTTGACAGATTACTGGCTCAATCAATGTGGTTTCGTATGTGTCTTAAAGCTGAGACTTTGGATCATTTTTCAGTGCTTCATATTTAATCCATTATTCCATCTTTTTTTTTAAAGTAAATTTATAGGGAAAATGCAATGCATTGGATAAAATGCTGAAAGCATTTGGATGGTTAGGCATTTTAATTATGAAGCTTCTCATTTCATGTCTTTATTTGTCATAAAAGCAGATAGTTATTGAAGCAGTTATAGCTACCTGAACATAAAGAACCTAGACTATTTCGAATGTTCATGCCAACACCATGCATATATCTAAAATTCAGATGTAATATTCCACCTGCAATTATGTTTGATTGGTTTTATTTGTCATTTGCAGGCAGTCCCAAATGAATCACTAAAAAATAGTCCATCAATTCCTCAATATAAAATATCCATTATTATAGAATATGATAAGTCTAAAAACATAGTTTCCCAACAAATGATTACCTTGCTAAGTAAGTGTCCCATCTCCTCTAAGAGCACAATAATTCAAGGCTGGAAATGTGGTTTTGTTCTATGGCTGAAAGGATTGAGCACATTTTAGCATACTGTCTAAACACATGAATAGAAGACAGAAAAAAAATGCAATGAAAATTTATGAAGTACAGTATGTGCTTTTATTGTTAACCTAACTTTCCAATTGTAAAGAAATGTGGCTATCTTATAAGAGTTATTTCTTCCTATAATCTTTACTGTTTAATTGATTGTATAATTGATACTGCTTAAAGAACATATAGCAGTCAGTAATCTTTTTAATAATGGAATGACACAAAAGTGTAATCTAAGGGCATAAAAATAAATGGATAAATTGACAGATTTTAATGGGAATTTCTCGTAAAAAATCCTTTAGTGATTATTCTTTTGAAATTGAGGGGACTTTTTTTTTTTCCTTTTAACAAGAGTCATTACTAAAGTAGACAGATGATATAAGAAAAGACACAGAACTTGAATACTGGAATGTACAGAAAATCTTAAGAGCTGAAATTATGGAGTCAGTAACATGTTGTTGACTCAAACTTATGCAATTTACAGACTTTATTATTTCTGAAAGTTCTTTTTGTGAGAGTATTTTATTTAGACAGATATACTTGACATGCGCTTAAACTCTATTTCCAATAAGATTATTTATAAATAGTTTTGTTATTATGGGGCTGCCCCTTATTACCTGTGTAATTTTAGACTACATAATTCCTTAACCTATCTGTGCCTCAGTTTCCTTCCCCAAAAACTGGAAACATTAAAATACTGAATTGTAGTACTATTATAAAAATTATAGTTATAGGGGCACCTGGGTGGCTCAGTGGGTTAAAGCCTCTGCCTTTGGCTCAGGTCATGATCTAAGAGTTCTGGGATCAAGCCCCACATTGGGATCTCTGCTCAGCAGGGAGCCTGCTTCCTTCTCTTTCTCTGCCTGCCTCTCTGCCTACTTGTGATCTCTGTCTGTCAAATAAATAAATTAAAAATATCTTTAAAAAATATAGTTATAAACGTAACGTGGTTTAGAAAAGTGTAGACTAATAATGTGCACTTAATAAATGTTAGCTATTAGTATTAGAATTCTAGTATCATACATTCCTTACAGGTCTTTACACAGTGATGTAAGAAACTTTTTTTTTTTTTTTTTTTGATAAGAGAAATGCGTTCATCATAGAAAGTTCTTGTTTAGGAAGTATAAAGAGTGATAGTGTTTTCACATCAATCTTCTTTTTCCAAAGGCATGATACCATCATAACATTCAAGGAGAAACACTTTATTCAATGTTTTGCTGGTGGACCTGTTCTTTACTGACTGACATCATCATCAATTACTAGTGGCTAGAACATACCTTAAGTATCAGTTGATCTCTGCTTACGAGAACAAAAGTCATTCCATTACAGTGGGTTTTTTAAAAAATGTATCTAGCGTATTGAGAAGAATATTTCACTGAAAATTGATGAAGTCATTCTCATGTCATTCTAATAAATCTATTTTACTATCCTGTGTAGTCTAACTATTCAGGGTGTCAGTAAGTGGTCAAGCAAGTGCTGTCTGACTTTGGATTCTAGTTCCACGACTTACTTGACAAATACTTACTCAAAATTTTAGGTTTCTCACCTGTAAAATGGAAATAATAGTATTGACTTCAGAGAATATTTGTGAGGACTAAATGAACGAATCTATTTAAAAATGTTTAGCGCTGTACCAGGTACAGAGAACACAGAGAACACATTCCTGTTTTGTAATTGGTGGTGACAGTGATGTTGTTACTTAATTTGTTAATAAGTTTGGGAAGTTTTCTGTTGTCCCAATGGAAGTTTTGATTCTAGGGATGCCTGGGTGGCTCCGTTGGTTAAGGGTCTCATTCTTTTTTTTTTTTTTTTTTTTTTTTAAAGATTTTATGTATTTATTTGACAGAGAGAAATCACAAGTAGATGGAGAGGCAGGCAGAGAGAGAGAGGGAAGCAGGCTCCCTGCTGAGCAGAGAGTCCGATGCGGGACTCGATCCCAGGACCCTGAGATCATGACCTGAGCCGAAGGCAGGGGCTTAACCCACTGAGCCACCCAGGTGCCCCAAGGGTCTCATTCTTGATTTTGGCTCAGGTCATGATCTCAGGATCATGATCTCAAGGTTCTGAGAACCAGGCTTTCAGGATCAGCAGGGAGTCTGATTTCCCTCTCTCCCTCCCCCTTCACTTTGCATGTCCTCACTTGCTATCTAAAATAAATAAGGTTTTTTTTCTTCCTTTTTTAAATTTAAGATTTTATTTATTTATCTGACAGAGAGTGGGAAAGTGATGGGGGAAGAGAAAGTGAGAGAATGCACAAGAGGGGGAGCAGCAGAGGGAGAAAGAGGGGCAAGCTCCCTACTGAGCAGGGAGCCTGATGCAAGACAGGATCCTCAGGATTCCGGGATCATGATTGACTGAGCCATCCAGGTGCCCCAGTCATGTGACTTTAAAGAATACCTACACAGTGGACATTTCAAATTTGCAACTCCATTTCAGATTTAGCCTCTGAAAATTTAGATTCTTACATACAACTGAAATACTCCATATTCCCATTTAACTTGAATAAACTGGTCAACATTCACATGAACTCCTCGTTTTGCACATGTCCCATATGCATAATTTTCATCTCATTAATGACGTTCTACACTTTAGTTTGTGGGGGTCCCTTTCTGAATGCTACCTTCATGACTATAGCTAATCCTTCAGGAAAATACATTGACTCTGTATTTTTTAAGAAGCAAAAATCTTGAATCTGACCACTTCTCACCAACTTTAACTGTTTCATTTGTCAAAATATGTCAGTAGGTTTCTATCTAGTGCTTCCCAGCTCCAATGCTTCAGAGTCTATGCTCAACACAGCAACACTTCAAAAATGTAACTGGAGAAAAAAAAATGTAACTGAGACTGCTATCCCTCTGGTTCAACCCTTTCCTGGCTCCCCAGTTTACAGAATAAAACCAAAGTTGTATTAGTGCCTCAGGAAACCCTACAAAGTCTTACCCCTGTTCTATCTCTGACTTTATCTCCTATTATACTATTTATCTGCTCCAGCTAAAGAAATCTTACTCTTAGTTGTATAGGATCAGCACATTTTCACCTCAGGGCTTTGCAATGTTTCTTCTTTATAGGATACTTTTTTCCTAAAATATTTGTGAGGATCAATCCTTGTCCAGTCTTTCTCACAGATTTTGCTCAAGTGTCACCTTCTCAATGAGTCATACTTGACAACTTTACTCCAAATTTTAACCCATCTCCTTACTTATCACCCTTATCTATCTTATTTTTCCCATAACACTTACCACCTTTTATTTTATTTTTTTCAAAGATTTTATTTATTTATTTGACAGAGAGAAATCACAAGTACACTGAGAGGCAGGCAGAGAGAGAGAGAGGGAAGCAGGCTCCCTGCTGAGCAGAGAGCCCGATGCGGGACTCGATCCCAGGACCCTGAGATCATGACCTGAGCCGAAGGCAGCAGCTTAACCCACTGAGCCATCCAGGCGCCCACTTACCACCTTTTAAATACTATTTAATTAACCTATTAGTGTATCTCTCCCAACTAACTTACATAGTTCATGCATTCAAAAATCTTTGTTTGTTTTATTCTCCATTATATCCTTAACATACTAGTTCTCTGGTTGATGATATAGTTTACAATGGAATATGCTACTAATTAAATAAATCAAGTACCTAAAAATCCATTTGTATTTTTTTAATAAATGCATAGGGACACCTGGGTGGCTCAGTTGGTTGGACATCTCTGCCTTAGGCTCAGGACATGGCCCCAGGGTCTTGGGGATTGAGTCCTTCATGCGGTTCCTTGCTCGGCGGGGAGCCTGCTTCTCCCTTTGCCTGCCACTCCCCCTGCTCATATGCTCTCTCTCTTTCTCTGAAAAATAAATAAATAAAATATTAGAAATAAATGCATAACATAAAGTATAAGTAAAATGGGGAAACCTTCATTAAAAATACTAAATGCAGTATTTAACATTTCTTACGATTGTAAAAACAACTTATTTTTCTATGTTAGTTAATAAACTGATGCTCAGAAAATTTAAAGACAAACAAATACAGAAACTTCTATCCTAGAATTAATTCAAAACTATCTTCTGGTGCTTCTTTCTGATTAGCATTGCTTCATGTGGTCTTATTACCAATGGTAACTCTAACATTACACCTTGGAATTTTACACACATTGTTTTTCATGTATTTTTTACAGCAACACTTGAAGGGAGGTAATATCAATCGATTGGTTTAACAATCAGGAAACTAATACCTCCAAGACTAATCAAGTTTCCCAAGATCACTTAGGTCACAAGTTCTGCAGTCAAAAATCAAATGTAGGTCTTTTTGAATCCAATTCTCACACTTTTTTTTTTAATTGAATAAAGACATAGTCAAACGCTACACAAGGATCCTAATTACTAATATGAATTACTAACATGAGTTATTAACATGACTTTAAAGAGAACTTACTCTATACCAAGCATCATATTAATGGTGGTTTGATCAGTGGAGATAGGGTGAAAGGAGGGTGTGAAGAGCAGTACACCTCCCATAATTTCAAGAATTAGAGAAAATGCACACATAGTGAATTATCCAGAAATACCTATGCGATACTAGAGGCATAATGGGCACCCACTTAGAATTCCAGATTGTATATAAAGTTTATTTTTAGTTGTAAACATTTGAAAGTCAATAGATGGAAGAAAAAAAATAAAGCCTTCTTGGAGCTTCCTTTGTCTACCGAAGGTGTGAGGAGTGGGTTTAGGAGAGATTTCATAGAAGAAATTAAAAGATGAGAAGGGGCTACCAAGGTAAGGAATGGACAGCAGATGGTGGAAATATTACTGACTTTATCCTGTACATGGTGGGGAATTGCTGTTTATTTGGGCCATATAAGAAATGATGTAGTAGAGCTTGCATAGCATTAGAAAGGGAATGGTTAAAAGGGAAAATCTGAACTTCTCTGGTGGGGCAGAAGGTAACACAGAGGTGTTTAATAGTTTCAGCCTTTGAATATCTTATGTCTCTGCCTAATGAGAGATGCTTTTCCAAACAATGAGGCAGAATATCACTGTTTCCATTACTGCAAATTGACAACATTACAGGCAAAAAGCAGAAAGTTCTCAAATTAGAGAAAGAAGAAAATGTAAACCCAGATAAGTTATTCCCAGGTTAAAAAGCAGAGGCAATATTCAAAGAGCTTATTGGAAGAAACAGCTCTCATTAGCAACAAAGTGGTGACACTATATTTAAAGTTAACTTTAAACAACTGCCCAAAGGTTATGACTATCTTGCAAATAGTACTAAAACCCTGACAAAATAAAAAACTACAGCATAACACACATGACTCTGTCTCTCTCTTTCTCTCTCCTCCTCTCTCATTACACTGTGAACTTCCAGAACAGAACTGTATTATAATTTATTTCATTGCTTCTGTGGAATATTTAAGGTTCTAGTAGTTATACGTTGAATAATTTACTGATTGAAAGATAGAAAGGAAGGGGAAACGATGGTATAGAAAATTGAATTGAAACTTGGAAATAAAGGAATTCCAGAACATACCAGAAAATACACTATGTTCTCTGTTAAACTTAGCTGAAGAGTTTTTCTAGTTCTTTGTGAAGAGAAACTATAGACTGATATTTGAACCCAACTGTATAGCCTTCGTATATTTATAATCTTATTAAATGAGTGGTAAGATAGAACTAGTTTTCCTTCCAATTTGTTTGTTCTGTTATGCTCATTATTTCCTTTCTTTATCTCTAAGTCTCGAGATAAAGGACTCCTAGGAATTTTTTTTTCTACATAGTTCTCTAGGCTAATATTATGCATGCTATTATAATCAAATACTGATGCCAAATAGTGGATTCCATAAGAAAAGAAATGCCACCTACTGAATAAAGCTCTAATAAGACCGATTTCTGTTTGTATGTCCTACAGGTTGTTACTACAACAGTATTTAAAAATTAATAAAAATAATCACAGTTGAAATATTTAAAATGTTTAGTCTATTCATTCAACTCAATATAATTTCAAATATCAAAACAGTTCTAATTGCTTATATCTATTTTAGATTCAAACTGATTTCTACAACAGTTGTATTCATTTCTAGTGTTCTTTGTGACTCAGGGATAAAATGATGCCTTCAATTCTATGATAAAAGCCAAATCTCATCTATCAATTCAGTTGAGTAGTAATATCCTTATTAAAACGTGATTACTTTTTTGATATAATCTCAAAGTAACATAAAAATTGCCACAATAGTTTAAAGAGCTCCCATAGAATCTTTATGCAGTTTGACCAAGTATTTCTGTTTAACCCCATTTGCTTATTACCCTTCTACTTGTTAAGAGATGTATATGAATATACTTATTTTCTGAATCAGTTGAGAGTTGTAAAATTATGTTTCTTAGATCTAAACATTTCATTAAATGCTTCCTAAAGAAAAGGGTTTACTCTAGTACAATTTTCAAAATCAGAATATTTAATATATATGCAATACTGTCATTGAATCCATCTATTCGTCTAATCCCATAATATTCTTTGTAATTATTTTTTCCTGATTTGGGATCCAGTCCAGTATCATAAAGTACATTTCATTGTCTTGTGTATTTTGATCCAGAACATTTCCTTAAACTTTCTTTGTCTGCTTTGACTTTGGCATTTTTGAAGAACACAAGTGAATTCTATTTTAGATATCCTTCGTTTGGGTTTCGCATTTATTCTGGTAAGAATACCACACAAGTGATGATTGTTCCAAGGAAGCATATGACGTTAATTTGTCTGATATAAGAACAATAATTTCATGACTTGTTTAAGTTACTCTATCAGGTATCCTTAGTATAAAATTATTTTTTGCAATTAACAACTAATTTTCTTTGCCAAATATTGACCTGCTAGGTTTATCATCTATTGATTCTTTTTTTTGACTGGTAATTCTTCCTATTATTTTAGATGTAAGGAAAAGCTGTCCTTTTTTTTACTTCCTCTGTCCTTCCTTCCTCCCTCTTTTCCTCCCTCCCTCTCTTCTTCTTTCTTTCCTTCCTTTCTTCCTTCCTCCCTTCCTTTATTCCTTCATTCATTTATGTCATAATAAATTCAGATTATTGTCCATTAATTTCTGGGCAGTTGTTACCCCCTTCAAACTTATTCCTTTGTTCTTTACATATATTCTAATCCTCTTTTGAACACTTTCTTACCTTGGGTGATACAAAACAATCCAGGATCAATATGTGCCTGCTCTGCCTCAGACCTGAAACCAATTTCTTTATTAAAAAGCCAGATCCTGGGTAAATTGGAAGGGGAGGTGAACCATGAGAGACTATGGACTCAGAAAAACAATCTGAGGGGTCTGAAGTGGCGGGGGGGTGGGAGGTTGGGGTACCAGGTGGTGGGTATTATAGAGGGCACGGCTTGCATGGAGCACTGGGTATGGTGAAAAAATAATGAATACTGTTTTTCTGAAAATAAATAAATTGAAAAAAAAAAAAAAAAAGCCAGATCCTGGGGGCACCTGGGTGGCTCAGTGGGTTAAAATCTCTGCCTTTGCCTCCGGTCATGATCCAAGGGTCCTGGGATCGAGCCCCGCATCAGGCTCTCTGCTCTGCAAGGAGCCTGCTTCCTCCTCTCTCTCTCTCTCTTCCTGCCTCTCTGTCTATTTGTGATCTCTGTCTGTCAAATAAATAAATAAAATCTTTTTAAAAAGCTAGATCCTTTTAATAACGAATATATATTATCTTCTTTTATTTTTAAATTTTTACTCATGTGCTGTCACTTTCTATGTCTCAAAAAAAAAGTCTTTGGAAGTAAAAGAAAATGTTGAACACAAATTTTACATTTTTAAATTTATAACATATAATAAGGAAGATAATGAACAATTAAAATAACCAAAGGTAAGTTTTCCTTCTGTTGGATATATGTAAAATACCGTTTTCATTGTCACAAAATCTGCTGAAAACAATGTTTTGAAAATATAAGTTATTCTCTTAAATATAAAAGGACTCAACTATAATAATTGTGTACTCTCTTCGTATTAAGCATGTGCTATTTTGACAAGACATCTTGTTAGGCTTTCTAGGCACAAGCTAGATTGGGTTCTTCAGGTAAGCAAACCTCGAGGAAGGATCTTCAGTTTCCTTGACACGTTTTTCAATTAACACTTACCCTTTGGATCAGCTTGCTTCTCCCCAAGGTAATGCCAGGGGCAGCTAAACGATGAACCTGCTTTCCCAAACTCCCTCAAAAGCACTGAACTATTTTAATTGTTGATCCATGTGGAGAGATGATTGATGTGGAAAAGAAACCAGAGTTGCTCACTATCACACTTTATAAAATTCCCTTCCATTTATCATTCACTATATAAAAGCCCTCAAGATTAGTTTTGTTTAAAGATTATTTGCATTTAAATTGTGAGGATATAGTAGAGTACTTGTATTTATGACTGAGGTTAAAAGCGAAAGTCATCAGTGGCTTAATCTTTTTTAAAACGGTATTCCCTAAAGCACCCTGTAGCACTGAATATGTTAAAATATTAAGAGGAAATTCTTCAACTAAGGAGATACTGGGGAGTCAACAATGTAAAGGAGAAAAAAGTATCTTTATTTTCTGCTAGGTTGGAGCCAAAAATATATTCCAATAGAATAATAGTCCTTGACGTGAGCTACTCTTTACAAACAAAAATGAAGCTTTTTCTTTTCTGAAATTACAATTGTATAAGCCAATTTTTCTCAAGTATCATGCAGAGTTAATTGACTTCCAGTAACCTAAATTATGTTGTTACCTTACAGTTCAATTTAAAATTGTTAAGCAGAGAAATTTAGAAATGTTAGAATGAAAACACTAGGCATAAAACAGACTGTAACGTAACATTACAGCAATTCTAAGTAGATTGTACACAATGCAGGTTATAGCTGTGAGTGCAAAATGCAATTATCTATATTCTTCCATTCATTTCAAAGAGTTTGTGGGGTCATTCATATCAAGTAAACAATCACACTATTGAGATTTTACCAGTTAGGATACCTTATTGGAATTAACTCTCAAAAGGCTTTCACTTTAAAAGTTTTAAGATAACTATTAAATAGCCAATATCAAGTTCTTAAAAAAAGACCATTTCTATGTTAATAGTTTTTTTTAATCCAATAAGTAAAGCAATCTTGTTTTATATTTTAAAACTATTTAACAAACAAAGCCATGTGGTTAAGGTCAAAATTGGCCTGAAGGTTAAGACTGTGGGTGCCGAAGGAAGAGAATGATTTTTACTTTGCCTGGTTCGTACTGGCTTATTCATCCTTTTGTGAAACTTCTGTATCTAAAATCCAACAATGTGATTTTATAATCATGCATTTGGCTTACCATGTTTGATAGGTTCTACTTAAAAGTCATATATTATACTACATTGTGTATACTAATTATTAGATACATTGTGTATACTAATTATTAGATCTATAATAATAATTATTATTATTAGACTTGAAAGTTCTATTCTCCTTTATACCTTACAGGAGAAGACCTGTGGAAAGGATCCATGTGATTCAAACTATTTTCTCGGCATGTGGGTATTTGTTAAATATAATCAAAATATCATGAAAATTAACCATTCTTCCACATCTCTTTATGTTCATGGTATTCACGGTTATTTATTAAAACTACTGATAAGTATTCATAGCCTTAAAATATATACATAATCTGTCAGAATAAAAAGATAAATGATGATATATCAAATTCTAAAGCAGGTATTCTTAGCTGGACACCATGTGTACTCTTATCTCCTGTGAGGATGAAGTACAAAGCAAATGTGATAATATAAATAAAAAACATTTATAAAATATGAAAATAGGTCAAAAGGATACATACAAGTTAATAATCTTCACTGGCCACAGTGCTCGTAAAGAATTCTTTACCTTCTTGGTGTTCCTGGATGTAAGCAAAGAAGTTCCCAGGCCTAGAGTTCATATTAGATCTCTCAGTAACCCCTTTCCCCAATACAAATATATGCACCATGTATTTAATCCTCTGACATTAATCAGAGAAACACTATTTTGGAAAAAGGACCCTTCTAAATACTGGGAAAATGGACTCCACGTGCTTATATCTTGTCTATTTTCATAGTGTTGACCCAAAATATATTATTGGGACAAAATTGAAATTATTACCAGGGCTTGATCTAAAAGCCAAATATCCTAAGAGGATTAAAATCTTGGATTTCAATGTCATAGAAGATTGTGGTGTTCAATTAATATTCTTGACTGCTACTTCATCTCAGAAGTAGAAACTCCCTTTTGTCTTTGTCTCTGTGTTATCTTGGAATTGGTGAATTTTACTAGTGGTGGCATTTTTCTGATTCTTGGTATGACGCATTATTTCTTTTGTATCCTAGGCATTTTGAATATTATGTTATGAGACATTATATTTCATTGAAATCTTCTGTTTTAAGAGGTCTGCTGTAACACCAGCCTTTATAAAGGGGAAGGAGGCAGTGTTTCATTACCGCAGTGGGGTAGAAGTTGCGGTTCCTCACTTGGCACCTTGATGTCCTAAAGGATGCCAGGAGGGTGAAATCCAGGTTCCCCAAGACCTCTGCTGACATTTTTAGAGTCATTGTGAGAAACAATACAGATCTAAATTTGGGGAGTGGCTTTTGGGATTGACAATCAAGGAATAGTTATAAGAACACTGGAGTTCAAGGAACACTGGAAAGGGCAAGGGAAATGAGCCAAAGATGGCGTCCAGATTCAGGTTTTGTAATCAGAGGTTAGTGATATTATATCAAGGAACATAGTTTTTATTATATTTACTACTTAGCAAAACTCCTTTGTAACAATAATATTATAAATATTATAAGATACTTTATTAAAGATACTTTAATATTGTTTACACACTGTTAAAGCCTATGAAAACTTTTATTAATTCAAATTCTTAATATGCTTTTCATCTGGTAAGACAAAGCCAGTTATACCGGCATTGATTTTTTTTTGTTTGTTTGCATGGTCTATACCTGTCCCAAAATAGTCTGTACAAACCTGGAAAAATGATTTACCCCAAACAGCCTGAAACTTACCACACTCAGTTTCAAATACCTTTAGTAACTCATCATCTTTTATTTATTTACCTATTTATCTATCTATTTATTTTACATATTTTATTTATTTATTTATTTGAGATAGAGATAAAGCATGAGTGGGGGTAAAAGCAGAGGGAGAGAGAGAAGCAGGCGCCCCACTGGGCAAGGACCCAAGGTAAGGCTGATCCCAGGACCCCTAGGATCATGACCTGAGCAAAAGGCAGACCCTTAACTGACTTAACCACCCAGGTGCCCTATCATCCTTTATTTATATGAATTACACATTTCGATATTTAATACAGTACATAAAAAAAATATAGGAAAGCATGACTTTTTTTTTTTTTCCTACCCACTTAATAGCCTTTATGGAAACTTTATATAATGAATCATGTTATGTCATTACTAGTAAGAACATTTTCTCAGTTCAAGGTCCTTAATTGGATTATATTTATCTCTGAAATCTTTTCTCCATTATCTATTCTTTTTGAAAACTTGTTAAACTTGTTGAAAACTGATTTGAGGGAAGGAAGTAAGTAAATTTAATTCCACTCAGGCTTCCATGCATCAAAATAAATTTTGGGTATAATAATTAATTAAAATTAATTAGTTTCTTTAATTAAAATATAGGAAAATATCCTGAGGCATAAAACTGAAATATAGACAGGTAACGGTAAGTGCACAAAATCTAAAATGTGAGTTACATCTAAACTAATAAACATAGTGAAAGGACAAAAATATAAAATATAAGGTTTTGAAACATAGAGTTGATAAAGAAAAATTGACAATAAATAAAATAACCTAATTAAAATTGGGAAGAATATATAAATAACACAATTTCAAGGCAGTTCTCTTAGAGATAATGTATTTATTAAAAAAAAATCTTTACCATCTTTCAAAGTGTGTTACGTTCCTTTATTGAGAATTGTCTTTAGATGGGGTGCCTGGATGGTTCAGTGGGTTAAAGCCTCTGCCTTCAGCTCGGGTCAAGATCCCAGGGTCCTGGGATTGAGCCCTGCATTGGGCTCTCTGCTCAGTAGGGAATCTGTTTCCTCCTCTCTCTCTCTCTGCCTGTGTCTCTGCCTACTGTGATCTCTGTCTATCAAATAAATAAATAAAATCTTAAAAAAAAAAGAATTGTCTTTAGAGTATTCACACATTATTTTATATATCATAATGCTAGTGCATAGTTACCCTTTGGTAGCGGGCTTGGTTTTCTGAAACCACCCAAGAAGACTGGTCCTGGAAATAATTCGATAAAGAAAGCCTTCAAGGAACTAAAAGTTACTGAGAAAATACACAAGAATACCATCTATTTTTAGGAAAGTTGTGCTGCCATTGAGATATTCAAATGTTGTTATGTTAGAGTGGGAAAACGTGTATCAAATACAGTTAGCTCATCCTGAGAATGGAGTGAGAGATAAATAATTATCAAGAAGAAGATAAGTTTGAACTGTATCTGGAACAATTAGTTTGAAAGTTGACTAGACAAAAGTTGAAGCAAGTTTCTTGGCAGAAGTAATGTGGAAAAACATGGAAGGCTTCAAAGTTGATGCACTTTCAAAGGAATTACATGTAGCTTATTCCAGCTATAACAGATACGTGGCAGAAATATAAAGAAGCAAGCAAGTGACAATATAGAGGTCTAAGGGATGCAACCTTTCCCTTTAAATGGTGTGGAACAGATCGTGGATTTTTAAATAGGGGGTTATTTGCATTTAGGGCAACTAGGAGGATGTATTGAAGAAATGTGTTGAAGAATGTAAGTAAATATATCTGATTCTAAAAACTGCAATGGTATATTGTTATTTCATATCAGAGAGAAACAATGCTATTGATCTTTATTCAATCTTTCAATCTGCCAGAGTAGAGTTAGGAATAATGTGAATTATTTCAGTATTCAAAATCTCTATAAATTGTTAAATCAATGCCTCTACTATAAAATATATGAGCTGCATTTTATAGTCAGTTGTAAATAAAATAATTGAATTTGAAGCAAAATTCTTTTTTTAAAAGTTTTTATTTATTTATTTATTTATTTGTTCTTTTTTTTTTTTTTTTTTTTTTTTACTTTCTTTAAAGTAATCTCTACCCCCCACGTGAGGCTTGAATTCACAAACCTGAGATCAATAGTCACATGCTCTACCAACTGAGCCAGCCAGGCAACCCATGAAGTGAAAATTTTTAAAATAGATAATCATTTTATAGAGGGTAAGCATGTAGAGAAAAATCCCTTGTAAAATTTCCCAGACCAATCTAGGGCTTTGGAAACTTTTTTTTTTTTTTTAAGATTTTATTTATTTATTTGACAGAGATCACAAGTAGGCTGAGAAGCAGGCAGAGAGGGAGGAAGGGTAGCAAGCTCCCTGCTGAGCAGAGAGCCCAATGTGGGGCTCGATCCCAGTACCCTGGGATCATGACCTGAGCTGAAGGCAGAGGCTTAACGCACTGAGCCACCCAGGCACCCTGGAAACATTTTTAAAAGTAAAACATATAGGTGTTGAAATTGATACATTAAAAATTTGGTAAAGTAAAATGAAGAGGG
The DNA here is from genome assembly GCF_020171115.1 of Neogale vison. Classification (NCBI taxonomy): domain Eukaryota; kingdom Metazoa; phylum Chordata; class Mammalia; order Carnivora; family Mustelidae; genus Neogale; species Neogale vison. The sequence goes on from NC_058100.1 coordinate 18,140,798, forward strand.
ACAGTCAACAATTTTCTCACCTCAAAAATTTGTCACATATTATATTATTTCTTTTAATTGCAATTTACCCCATATTTGATGGACAGTTTCTTAAATAGTCAAGTGTAAAAGGGAAAACACAGAATGTCCCAACTTTACATTTCTTTTTCCTCAAAGAGTCTCAATCAAGTCTACTTTGAAATCATCCTGGTAATTTTTATTTTTAGATTTCCAGCTATGTCTGACTCTAGCCTTCACTTTTTCCCCCCTAAGTTCCCTTCTTAACCAGAATCTCAACTCAATTGGTTCTTAAAACATTGAGCCAGATATTGAAATATTATAGTTATACTAAAAAATAAAGTTTTATATTTTTTAAATGTGGTTGTCAGAAATGGACTCTCAGAATAAAATTGGAAAGAGATGCTCCTCATCATTGCATTGCTTGGATTCTAACCAGATGCAAAACTCTGACACCACCAGCCAAGGTGAGCAAGACCATGGTATCTTCTACCTTTCTCAGTCTCCAGGGCCTTAGTTAGAACAATCCATACACAAATCAAGAACAATATTTTCAGAAACAATCTTACTCCACCTAGGCTTGTAATTTTGACTCATGTATTTAACTTCCTTTACAATTTTCTAAAAATTAATGTTTTTTCTACATTTGTAAATTTTAGGATCATTTATTTTAGTATAATAAGTAGAAGGAAATAGAACTGATTTTTTTCACCTCTCAATTTTCTCAGTAAAAGAATAACTTGCGTTTTTATCAGATGTGTTGCCTTAAAAACATTTTTAGTCATAAATTTTGATGTAACAAATGGTGTATAAATTAGAACACAAAATGTTAAAAAAAAAGCCAACACACTATTCTTAAGACTGCCTAAATTATGAAGTACTCATAATTCCTATGCCCCACTCAAAAAGCAAGTGCTCTGCCTCGACCGACCCTTACTCCTCCAATAGCTCTTACCCGGAATATTGTATTTACCATTTCTTGAATTTATCTATAATTTTTTCATTAACACTTAGAAAGTTTTGCTTGTTTTTGAAACTTACCCTCTCAGAGTCATATATCTAAGATTAAAAATAATGATGTATACCATGGTAGATGATGTATTTTCTCTGCTGAATGTTAATATATGAAATATAACATGTTTAGTTAACATTCTCCATGAATATTTGGGGTACTTTTAGTTTTTTATATCATAAATTATATTACCATAAACGTTCATGAAAATATCTGCTAATATACATGTCTACATGATATAGTGCCATTTATATAAACTGCAAACCAAATAACATTAGATATCTTCATGATATAACGTCAATCTAATTTCAAAAATATTTTGTCAATATAGACTCTGACCTTGTTTCCTTTTTTTAATATTTTATTTATTTATTTGTTTGTTTGTTTGTTTACTTATTTATTTTAGAGAGAGACAGAGAGACAGAGAACGAGTGGGAGCAGGAGCAGAGGGAGAGGGACCAGCAGACCCTGCGCTCAGCGTGAAGCCCGATACAGGTGCTGTTCTCATCCCCTGGAAGGCAATGAGCTGAGCATACATCAAGAGTCCGACACTAACTGAGCCACCCAGGCAGCCCTGACTTTGTGGTTTTCAGTTTACTTTGTTTTTTAATCTGATGTATGCAAAATGTATCACTTCCTGGTTTCAGTTTACATTTCCCTAATTAACTGCTTCTGTAGTAGATATTATTTCAAAACCCAGCTGAATATTCTTTGTTAACTACTTTAGGTAAACCTTAGTTATCATGTTTGTCATCCCTGAACCTTTTTTACCTGGTGAAAGCAAATGCAAGTAATGTACCTGGGTAATTCACAGCCTGATTGTTTGTCCCCTGACTAACACTTGCTCCTGGTTTCAGTTAATAATGGCTTTTCTTTCTGTTTGTGGGTCAGGGAGGCTTAAAGCATCATTTCCCTTTATCTTCCCCGCTGAATAGTTTCCTGCCACGCTTTACCCCTGTGTCTGTAATACGAAAAACATCCGTCCTACCTAAATTACCATTCAAGTGTAATACCTTTTTTATTTAACCCTGAGTGCATGACTGCTCCCTTTAATCCTACTCCATCTACCCTGAACAGGGAAATATCTAAAGGAGAATTTATGGTCCCAAGCTTCAAATGCTATTTCTCAGTGTACTTGGAAATGGTTTCAAAATTGATGTTCACTGAAGTTTTAGATCAAAAATTGAGCATAGATAAAACCAAGGTCATGACTAGTCAGCTCACAATTATTTTTATAAAAGCTTACCTAAAAAGAGTAACCCTGCTGTGCTTTGTATCTCAAACATTGAATTAGCATGAGAAGCTGAATTAAAGTATTATGGAATATGGACACATGATCTGGCCAAAAAAGTGTTCAGGCATGACCTCACAAATTAAGCCACTGAAGTGATACAACAGACAGGTCAGACAGGTTTAAAGAGCGTCTAGAACTCAAATAGTAACTGGGCTCAGGTGTACATGCACAGAGCAAAGTGACAGATTACAGCAACAATTTACGTATTTTAAAATAAAAAGTCAGAACTGTTTGCATGGGCTCTCTAGAAAGTTTTCAGTAGTTATGCTCCCTGACAACAGAATATTTTCCTCTTTTACAGAAAGTCAACAAGCATTCAGTACCCATTTGTCTTACAAATCCACACTTTCCAATGCTTGTAAAGCAGATGTGATAATGTATTAATTTATACTATCTGTGGTTGGAGAGGTGGTATTCTGTTCTGACCCCTTCTGTAATATGCAAAGGACCAACAAACAATCCCTAGACCTTACTTTTTTTAAAATATAGTATATTTCTTGCATTTTAATGAACTTATATTAATGTCTGTATAAACATATATATAAAGCCCAAATTTACCCTTAAATTTCAATGAGATGACAGAGAATCCTATGACTCAGGATTTTAAATAAATATAGTCTATAGATATACAAAAGGGAAATGAGGACACTAGTATCAATTACTTGCTAATTATTGAATTATTTTATATTTCAACATCCTCACTGCAGAGAAAAAAAATTATTTTTAAGTAGCCCATTGTATCAGTTTTCATTATTCTTCACCATACTTTTCCCTCAGAGCATATCTGACAGCTTCCTAAGATGTGTGTTCCTTGACTCATTGTGAAAACTTATCAAGCACATATTTGTCTGCCCCATGAACTGTAAAAAATCATTTCTGACTTTTTTAACCCAGGTTTGAGATATGGATCAAGCAGGGACAAGATATAGGCAAGCCCATAAATATAACAGTGCAAAGTGAGTGGAGCAGAATGAAACCAACCAAATGATCAAATCAAAGTCAGCTCTCATTTTGTTCTCTAACAGATGTACTCACATTAAAGTGGGAGAAAATATGAATGTCAAAATACTAACAAGGCCAGTGTAAGGCTGATGTTATTGAAGTGAGCTAATTACCTCCCAGAACGTGTTAACAATGCCCTGGATGTTGAAAAAATAATGTAATTTTGTAATTTTCCTAATAAACCCACACTTTCCCCACTCTGTGGGGAAGGAAATGCGTTAGAAAGGCTGGCATCTAGCCCTCGCATTATGTGAGTCTCTAAATGAGGAGGTAAACAGAAAGGTATAGAATGACTGCAAAATAATTCTAGGTGTTAGGCTGTTTCTTAAAATGAAAAATAAGTATGTAAACCAACATAGCAAAGCTTTGATGGGTTGACCAAGACTTTTGCCAACATGTGAACCCAGTCTATGCCTGTTCCATTCTAGCCAGTATATAAACAGAGATTCCCGCTTTACCTGTAGGACAACTTCCATATCAGTATGACTGACGAGGTAACCCTGGTGCATATCTGTCTCCAGCCTCATCACTGGCCACCCTGAAACTGCTTTAGACTTTACCTAACCTTTGAGCTATTCTCAAAGATGCCAGCAGATAGATACCGGGGCATCTCAGAGCCTTTGGCAAATGACTCTAGTTGTATCGCGAATATGTATGCCCCTTTTATGCTCAGCTCACGCAGTGCCTTCTTGGTAAAACTTTCCCGACCATGCAGATAACATTTACTTTTTCCTCATGCGAACCTTTAGTTCTCTTTGTAGACGTTATCACATTAAATATATGACATTTTAGATTTGATTTGCTACTGTGTCTGCTTCTTTCATCAGGCTAAGCACTTGGGTCAGAGTATGTTTCAGAAGATTTTCTTATTCCCAATCCTCATGGCAGACTCGACACAAAAAAGGTTTATGAAGAGGACTAAACATGTATTGTTGTAAGGTGTTATCTTTCCTTTCATAAAATATTATCATGGCTACTCTTCACCGTAGTAAAAGAAGACGAGGTGACTATGCAAATAAGACTTGCTTGCAAAATAAAAATAGTCTGTTGGAATTAAATGAAAATTTAGAGTGCCTGATACCTACACAAAGAACTTTTACTAAAAAATATAAGTGATTTTCATATATACTTTGACTTCAAGGAGTTTAAAATCTAGACAGCTATGAGATCCTCTATAAACCAAAACAGAATAATCCATCATGCCTGAGCTCTTTGAAAGTTAATGATAATGAGAATGTTATCCATTTAGAGGCTTCAGATTAGAATTATAGTCCTGAGGGACATTCAAGATGAAATTTAAGAACTAAACTGATTTGGGTGTGTACAATACATTTCATGACTGCTGGGATATACGGGGAATGGAGCTTGGATTATCTCCTATAAGATTTCAAATGCAGAAGTAGTATTTTGTATATTGTTAAATAATGTCAAGCTAGTAAAATTTGAGGACTAGAGTAATCAGATGATCAGGAATGCACATTTTAAGAAAAATTAAAAGAGGCTGCTACATAGAGGATTGTAATAATGTGAACAAAATGCTGGGAGACAAGGTAAAAACAAATACATAGTGACAACAGTACTGACCTGTGACTTGAGGCAAAGTAGTGACCTTGCATTGGAAAATGAGAAAGATAAGAGAGCTAACATGGATTGATGTAGATTTCTACGATTTTCAACCAACTCATTCATGGAGAGCAAAGGAGGAATTAAAGATGAATCTGAATATTTGAACCTGGATGACTACAAGGATTGTAGGCAAATGCAGACTAAGGAATTAGTGGGAAAGATATTTTCAAAAGAAAATGATTGGGTACGTGGCCAGCTCAGGTGGTTAAGTGTCTGCTTCTGCTCAGGTTGTGATCCCAGGGTCCTGGAATCAAGTCCCTCCTTTGCTTCCTGACGAGCGGGGAGCCTGCGTCTCCCTCTCCTCTGCCCTTCCCCTTACTCGTGCTCTCTTGCATCTGCTCGATCTCTAATAAATAAATTAGATCTTTTAAAAAAGTCGTGAACATAGTAAGTAGTCAAATAATTTTGTAGCATAATATCCACTATAGTAAAATTACAATAATAGTAGTTTCTCTTTACAGTATGTAATCTTAAATTCTGGGGAAAAAATTGTTATCATTTGAGGCTCAAAGATCTACGTAAAACAAGGACGCCTGGGTGGCTTAGTCAGTTAAGCATCTGCCTTTGGCTCAGATCATGATCTTAGGGACCTGGAATCCAGTCCAGCATCAGGCTTCTGACTCAGCAGGGAGCCTGCTTCTCGCTCTGCCTGCTGCTTTCTCCGCTAGTTTGCACTCTCTCTCTCTGACAAATTAAGTGGATGAAATCTTAAAAAAAAAAAAAAAAAAAGGATTAAAAAAAATGTGGAATATAGTCAAAGTTATACAGCCATTACATGACAGTTAAGATTCAAATTCATCAAATTATAAACTTTCTACGCGCCTTCCCCACCCCACCATGCCCTGTCAGTCATTTAGCTTGCTTACTTAACTGATGGCCTGCTTAAGGATAGTCTCGGGCAGCTACCATTTGGAATTGACCAATAATTAAAATAGTAATTCTCCTAAAACCATACATTTGTTTTTATGTTAGAAAATAAACAGGTCTTTGGGGTACCTGGGTGGCTCGGTGGGTTAAAGCCTCTATCTTCGGCTCAGGTCATGATCCCAGGGTCCTGGGATCGAGCCCCTCATCGGGCTCTCTGCTCGGCAGGGAGCCTGCTTCCCTTCCTCTCTCTCTCTCTACCTGCCTCTCTGCCTACTTGTGATCTCTGTCTGTCAAATAAATAAATAAAATCTTAAAAAAAAAAAGGAAAAGAAAATAAACAGGTCCATTATTACAACATTTTCAGTCAGAGGAGCAATTGAAACAAATAGAAAGGATCATGTTTTTCTCTCTTCCCTTTTACAGACTTAAGTAGGGGTAAGATTTGTACTTGACGGGTAGTGTAGAGCCACTTTTGCAAAAAATAAAAGCATTAAAACTAAAAAAATGTAGTCATCCCACTCACTACTTTATTTTGTCTGTAGAGCATCTATTAGACTTTTTGCACTAAATTGATAGAGTTATTATTCTGTAACTGTGAAGTGATTACTTTTGTTAAATTTTATTCCTAACTTGATATTGTTTGATGTTAGTCAAGTAAGTAATAAGTAAGATTAGAAAACGGTCTGCATTTATTTCTTGTTTATTTGCTCTTTGAAAATGAAAATTAATGATGAAATACTGGATATGTTAGAGAAAAAATAAAATTTTGTTCTGGAAAAAAAAATCATTTTGTCTACGTGAACGACTGTAAGAGTAATTAATTTTTTCATGAGAAAATTATTTTTCTCAATGTTTAATAACCTAAACAACGATTCTTTCAATCAAGATGTTGCTTCTAAAATCTAAGTTTTTATATCACCTATGTGTTTAGCTGACTTGTTAAAAAAACTTAGTGTTGAAGAAATTTAACAGAATGACAGTAATGATTTAATTTCCAAATATCATAATTTCTAATTGTTTTTTTCCTTATGATATTCATAGTAAACTAAAAAATATACATGTCATTGATTTATACAATACAAAGTTAGTATAAATGTTTTAAAATACATATTTGGGGGGGGGCGCCTGCTCAGCGGGGAGCCTGCTTCCCTTCCTCTCTCTCTGACTGCCTCTCTGCCTACTTGTGGGCTCTGTCTGTCAAATAAATTAAAAAATCTTAAAAAATATATACATATTTGGTAGTTTAGATCATTTGAATAGTTTTGCACTATTAAGTTGTAGATACAAAAATGATATTTATTATATCAAACATGTATTTTGGCCTTTTTGCCCGTTATTATGTGCCATTATGTGCAATGAGACTGCTTTGGCACGATTTCTTATGAGAAATTTTTCATCTTCACTTGTGTGAAGAAACTGCAGAATTCACCTGCTGAATTCTGCAGTTTCTATAAACACCTTTCCCACTCCTTTATTTAGCCAATCACATTAAGCACATATTTATTGAGTCCTTATTCTAAGCCAAACATTATTCTAGAGGGGAGCAGTACAGCAGTGAATAAAACCGTAAAAATCCCTGCCTTTATCATGCTTGATATCACTGGTCACCCAATGCTTCTTTTAGCTACACTGGAAGCCCTAGAATTATGCCCGTGTTAATTTGCAACCTCAGGAGCTTCATGGGTGAGATTTGAAACTGGAGGCTGCACACAGATGGCAGAGAGAGACTGAAGAAGGAGACAAACCACTCCAGACTGGTAGGTGTCTGGCTTGAGAAGCAGAGGAATTCATTTGCTGAGGTTTGCCTTGGGTGGGCACAAAACAAGTAGATCTCTACACCCACCCACTAGCATCTTTAAGTTGATATAGAAACCTTAACTGGGTTCAGTCTCCTACACAGGAGGCCTTAACTGAATTTAGTCGTGAGTCCTGTCCAGATAGCCTCGGCACCCCGTTTCTGCCTCAAGGCTATATCCCTGGGGCAGCTCCTGAGGGTGGAGAGGTTAAGCAGAACCTACGTTCCAAGGGTGGGGGAGCAGGTGCGGAGCTGCCTGGGTCCAGTCCACACACCTCCTCTTCTTAATGACCTCCTCCGTACCCTGGCATGAGTCAGAGAAACAGGGAATTCTCTGGAACCCACTCTCTGGCATTTGGTATTAAGTTGACCTGACTTCTCATCTGAGGCTAAATCTGTACGAGGCCCACACTAGCTGAGCTTTTTGCCTTATGCCCGAGAGCCAGTCCCTAACAGATGGCCAGTTTCTCCTAACCAGCTCACGCTAGCAGCTTCTGCATCTGAATCCTGCTTGGGACAAAATACCTAGAAGCTAAGCTGCTCAAATACTAACATTGCTCTTTTCCTTCATCTTTTTAGGAATAGGAATCCTTTCTGTAATCACACTGTGGGGCATAGGGTTAAACCATTTGCAGTTAAACACTACCAACATCTATCTGTTTACTTGCCTTGATAGAGCTGCAGATTTCTCCTGCTACTGTATTATCTTTAGTAATCCCCTATAAGAATGCCTGTTACTTCATGATGTAACTACTTTGTATTTTTGCCAACACCAATGAATGCCCGCTAGCCTTCACGTCTTACCACCCCTGGCCATGCTCCAACTTAACAGCTGATACTAGATCAGAATCCTACCCTTCTCATTCAGCCTCTTACAGAATGAACTAAGTCATCCATATTTGTGTCAAAACCTGTGACAGCTTAGCATTAATAATGGAAGATACTGACCAAAACATTGAGTTAAGCAAGGGAAAATCTGAAATAACAAACAATTTTGTTTGTAGAAATTTAAGCCCAACTTTCTTATTTGTTGACATGGTTCCAAAGCAATGAGTTTAGAAATTAGAACTAAAATTTGCAGTCAGTGGAATAGAAGTAGAATAGAGGGTATGTAATTACATAAATCAAGATTTGTAAGGAATTTCAAAATTTAAGGCATTTTTCTCTAATTAGATAGGAGAGGCTATTATAGGGTCAGTCAGGCAAGTAAACCAGCCAGAAAGGTCCAGCTGTAACATCTCTGATGTAGAGTCATATATAAAATATATAAATATATAAATATATAAAGGAAGCCCAACTAGATTTGAAGTACAGATGTTTATAATTTTTTTTTTTTTTTTTTTTTTTTTTTGTAATTTGACAGACAGAGATCACAAGTAGGCAGAGAGGCAGGCAGAGAGAGAGAGAGAGAGAGAGAGGAGGAAGTAGGTTCCCCACTGAGCAGAAAGCCCATGTGGGACTCAATCCCAGGACTCTGGGATCACGACCTGAGCCGAAGGCAGAGGCTTTAAGCCACTGAGCCACCCAGGTGCCCCTGAAGTACAGATGTTTTTAAAAACATTATGTATGGTAGTCAAATTATGGAGGCAACCCAAGTGTCTATTGACTGATGAATGATAAAGAAGATGCAGTATATATACGCATATATATATATATATATATATATATACAGCATCTTTATATATAGTTACCTATAGTTGTATATAGTTACATAGTTATCTATATACACACACATAAAATATATAAAGATACATATATCTACACATACGGACACACACATATGTGATGAAATATTATTTAGCCATAAAAAAAGGATGAAACCATGCCATTCACAACAACGTGGATAGAGCTAGACAGTATAATACTAAGTGACATAAACCACCCAGGGAAAGACAAATACCATTATGATTTCACTCTTATGTGGAATTTAAGAAATAAAATAAACAAACCAAAAAAAAAAAAAAGGAAATAAACAAAAAAGAAATAAACGAACAAAAGAAAACAAGAAAAGAGATAAACCAGAAAAATGCTCTTAATTATAGAGAAACTAATGGTTCGGAGAGAGGAGGTGGGTGGGGGATGGGTGAGATAGGGGGCTTGGGAGCGCCTTGTCGTGATAGCACTGAGTAAGGTATGAAACCATTGGATCACTATGTTGTACACCTGAAACTAATACAGCACTGTATGTTAACTACACTGGAATTAAAATTAAAAAAAAAAATAAGGGGGTCTCTGGGTGGCTCAGTGGGTTAAGCCTCTGCCTTCACTCAGGTCATGATCTCAAGGTCCTGGGATCGAGCCCCACGTCGGGCTCTCTGCTCAGCACGGAGACTCCTTCCCCCTTCTCTCTATGCCTGTCTCTCTGCCTATCTATGATCTCTGTCTGTCAAATAAATAAATAAAATATTTTAAAAAAATAATAATTTCTACCTTTAGACATAAATTGTGGAAACCTCTTTAAAGAAGGAGAGATGAAGATCTTCTTTTCTTTTTCCTTTCCTCCCCTCCTCTGCCTTATTTCTTCCCTGTTGTTCTTCCAGCCTCCTCCCCATCCTTTCTTTTTCTTTTTTTTTTTTTTAAAGATTATTTATCTGTTTATTTATTTGACAGACAGAGATCACAAGTAGGCAGAGAGGCAGGCCGAGAGGGCAGGGGGAGGCAGGCTGAGAGGGCAGGGGGGAGGCAGGCTCCCTGCTGAGCAGAAAGCCCAATGCAGGGCTCGATCCCAGGACCCTGAGCCGAAGGCAGAGGCTTAACCCACTGAGCCACCCAGGCGCCCCATCTCCCCATCCTTTCTTTTGGACTTCAGGGACATTTGAGAGAGTTCATCTCACCCTTAAATGTGTGGCACGTCATCATTAATGGTTTTACAATGTCTTTGTTTCATTTAAATTATTTACTATTATTTTTATTACAATTATCCTTACTCTTCATTGATAATCCCTATGAGTCTCTGTCATAGTTACACACACACACACACATCTTAGTAAGCTAAAGAATATTTTTGTAATCATACGAAAACCTGTGTATTTATGTTAAAGTGACATTGTGTTGTAAGGCTAACATTCTTTGTTGACACTTAATTTTTTTTTTTTTTTTTAATGTGAGGGTGATCTGGCCACATCCTCTTTCAGCTCACTGATTGCCAGGGATAATTCTGCTGATCTGGCTGCCCCAGTGGGCATTCCTTTCCTCTTCACCCCTCCATGTGTGCCTATCAAAGCTGCATGCTTAGTAGAACAGTATGATCTTCCCAGAGGAGGGCTGTTCTTCAGTCAGGAGTGCTATGTGGAAGCTAGGGTCCCCTGCTAGAAGCTCTGCACAAGCTCTCAAGGTTCATTTGCTGGAGAACATAGGGTAGTCAAACTGCCAAGACTCTGGACATATCTAAATGAGGTGCTTTATGAGACAATATACCTTTCTTAAAAGTATCAGTTGTATATGAGTATATACTCAGTATATGAGTATATATTTGACTGTTTCGGAATGTTCCATAATCCTGCACTGCAGGCTTCCTCCACATTTTGCCGCATGTTTCCCACAGATAGACAACCAAGTTGCCTTCATAGATCAGTGCTAAAAATCACATTGCTGCAAAGATCATTTCTGTACATGTTCCTTGTGAAACATTACAAGAATTTCTGGGGCATATTCAAGATTTGGATTGCAGGTCACAAGGTATACTCATATTTAATTTAATTAAGTACTCCTACATTTATCTTCAGAATGGTTTTACCAATTATACTACATCCCAAGTATAAACTGCCTATTTACATACTTTGTCCATTTTTTTCTTCTATTAGATTTTGTGTCTTTCATTTCATTGCTATAAGGAAATATTTTTCCTATGAATTATTTAACCTTTATTACGTTAAAGTATTTCAAGTGTGTTCCCATAGTGTATAACCTACAAACTTAGTTATATATGTGTTAACTAAAAGTATTAATTTTAATACAATCAAATGAAAGGTATTTTCTTCCCCATTTTTTGTTCTTTTGGGTTCTGGTTTCAGCAAACTTTTCATGAATAAATTTTCATTTCTATGTTTTTTACTTAGCACATGTCTGGGTTCACTTTATATTTATTGTGAGTCCACTGTTATTTATTTTTATCCATTCAATGCCCTGTTTATGAACAATATCCACTAACCTATTCATCTCTCTCCTACTAACATTTGGTCTGATCTATAAAATATCAAAATAGGTCTGTTTCTGAACACTGTATTTTACTCCGTTTTTCTGAGGATAGAATAATAAAATGTTCGTTACTGTAGTTTAGTGCATTTCTTAAAATCGGTCCTAAAAAGCCCTTCTTCTAAAATAAAATGCACTTAGGTATTTGACCTTTATTCTTCCATAAAATCTTCTTCTTTGAACAACTTGCTGAAATTTGCATCGACACTGCAGTGATTTTATAGATCATTTGAGTAAAACGACAATATTACATGGACAAATTTTGTGCCTGCATTTATTCTACTTTAGATTTGTATTCTTTTGCATTTGGGGTAGGTTATTTCCAGACACATAGTTTTTGTTGCTTTAAGTTTTATTTCCTATTATATTTTTTAATTGGTAAATGCCAGTATAGAAAGACGTCATTAATTGAGGAAGTTGGTAGTATACTTCATGACCTTCCTGAACTTTGGTATTAGTCCTAATATTGCCTAAGAGTTTTCTGTGCCAGTTTTCTAACAGCAGTAGTGCAACAGTCCCAAATTTCTGCACTAAATTGGCCCTCTGCACTACTGAATCTAATTTGTAATGAAGGCATGAAAAAGAATTGATAGCTTATATGAGCAACAGAAACTCAACAAATGCTAGCTTCCACCTATGTCTTTCGATTCCTTTACAAATTTTCTCTGTTGTGTGTATTTAATGTGTGCCTAATTCCCTGTGCTTCATGATGGGGTTCTTAGATTGTGGCAAATGTGAAAATGCTGGCTTTCCCTCCCACTCAGTGTCCTCCTACTCATCATTTAGCCGCTACACTATCTAGCATTTATCCAATGGACAGCTCTTCGCGTTAGTCAATAATTAATTGACCTGTTAGCTCTGATAAAATGATCATCTATAATTAATCATGATTTACAAGGTACTTAAAAAATGTTGACAAACACAAACATCTTTGAATGCATACTGAGGTCATGCATTTTGTTCAGTATATTAAATGCACTGTTTCAATTTACCTTATAAAATACGTAAACAGTATTGCAGACTCCTGCTTAAAAATCAAATAGTTAAACCACTTTTTTAGCTCTTTATAGACCTTAAGTAGCAACCTTCTATTTCCTTAGCATTAGGGAATTTTTATCCATCACCAAATTAAATTTATTTATTCTCCCTTACTAGCTTGCTTTACTCTACTGGAGATATTTTTCTTAGAAAGCTTTATTTTAGTATCAATGGTGAGTAGTTGCTTTGTATCATAATAAATGCATCAGTATTCTCAAATCATGCAGCTTTTAGAAATGCACTAGGTTGTTGAGCTATGCATAAGGTATGTCAAATGATTGAACTAATTACGATTAAGAAGGAAAAAATCTAAATATTGAATCGTTTTTAGAACAAAATATGTTCATTATATTAAATTACAAGATATGAGTTTACTTATTTCATTTTATCTGCACTAATAAATCTAGTTGAAACGTGAAAAAGAATGAATCAGTTCATTAAGTTGGAAAGAGAAAGTGCACAAATACTCTTCAGGAAACTTGTGTTTTCTTGGTATTCCTAACCTTTCCAATGCAAAAGGGCCCAAGGCTGCAGCTATAGGAAAAAAGTAAAAATAAAAAAGGAAGAAAAAATCAGGAATACCAGCTAGAGTTAATATGGCTTTTATTTTTAGAGCATTTCACATATATTAAATAGCAGATAAAGAATAAAAAAGTATCACACAGTACTCATTATAACATAATTACATGAAAATAATATCAGGTTTAATTTCCTCATTATCTATGTTCTAATATGCTATTAATTCAGTACAGTAACACATTCTTATTTGTGTATTTTCTGGATTATATTAACATTTTCAGACTCAAGTAAAACAAAAACAAAAAAAACAAAAAATGACACCGAACCACTATTAGTTCATCCAAGCCCAGGTTTTAAGTTATGGGTTACTAACCAACTGATGAGGATGATGTGAAACTTGCTAGCAAATCTAAGCTGATACCAGCCAGCAGAACAACTTGCCAGAGTTCAACTCTATGCTTATACCAGTGGCTTTTTTCCAAGCTCACAGGTTTTACAAAAGTATAATTTTCTGAAAGCTTATTCTTTTTTATTTTCTCCTTTTAGCTTTGCTTTTTAGGCATCTGGTCAATTAGCCTGTCACTTTTTTTCATATTGACTTGGTAGTTAGTACTATTGATAAACTGTGTCTATTTTAAGTAGCTCATTAGCAGCATAATTATAATATTTAAGTTCCTAGATCACAATGCATTATGTCTATACAACCAGTTTCTCCATTTAAAGTATTTTGTTAATCCATAATTTCTGGAAAACACAATTCTTTTTATTCTTGTTACAGAGTTGATAACTCACAGATTTAAAAAAAAATATATGTCCACAAATTATTTACCATCTTCATTCTTAACAGAAGGGCACTAATTCTTCTCTACAGTATGACGGGATTTACAGACGTGCTTCTAACAATCAGAATAAAGTGGAAGTGATGGTGTGTACCTTTGGATACCGGATTATAAATACGCTGTGGCTTCCACATTGATTGTTCTCTTTCTCTCTTTTGGACGAAGCTCACTTTGGAGAAAACCAAGACCCAGGAACAACTGAGAAGGTCTTCAGTCCAAGAACCCTCAAGAATGGAGGCCTGACAATAATCTATTTGTAAATTAACTTAGAAATAGATCCTCACTGGGTGGCTCAGTGGGTTAAAGCCTCTGCCTTCGGCTCAGGTCATGATCTCGGGGTCCTGGGATCTAGGTCTGCATCAGGCTCTCTGCTCAGCAGGGAGCCTGCTGCCCCCTCTCTCTCTGCCTGCCTCTCTGCCTACGTGTGCTCTCTCTCTCTCTGTGTCAAATAAATAAATAAAATCTTAAAAAAAAAAAAAAAAGAAAGAAAGAAATAGATCCTCAGTGAGAGTCAAATCTTGAAATGACAACAGATGGGGAATGAACAGAACTACCCTTATAAGCCACTCCTAGATTCTGGCTCCTTTGAAACTGAACTAATCAATGTCCATTGTTAAACTGCTGAGTTTGCATATTATTTGCACATTACAGTAGATAATGTATACGACGACATTGGTGTCAATGGACACTTAAGACTATTATGACCATGGATACTCTCACTAGTTCTTCCTGTTTTGGTCCTATTTCCCATTTTTGCTAGAATCACCTTGAAAGAAAATATAAAACATATTATATATCATTATGTATTTTATCTAGTGTGTGATATTACACAATTGTTATATATTGTACTCTTTAGTGCATATGATATATTTTATGCACTATAAATTATATATTGATTTTCCATATATTTGTATTATGGGTAGTTGTGACTTTTGAGGGACTCAACATATTATATATATTTTTTTATATTTTTTTAGTAAGATTATTTATTTATTTACTTGAAAGACAGATTACAAGTAGGCAGAGAGGCAGGCAGGGGGTGGGGAACAGGCTCCCCGCTGAGCAGAGAGCCCGATGCAGGGCTTGATCCCAGGACCTTGGGATCATGACCTGAGCTGAAGGCAGAGGCCCAACCCACTGAGCCACCCAGGTGCCCCAACATATTATATTATTATTTTGATGCTCAAATTATTAAAACTTGGCCAGAAGAAAGCTGTTACTTTGGTCTTTTAGCATTAATCCATATATTGAGAGTTACATTCTTCTGACTTATCACTAAAACTTTCCAGCAACAGAATGTTTCAAACACTGCCTATCTTTTTCTTTTCTTTTCTTTTTCTTTTTTTTTTTTTTTTAATTTTCCTTTGGAGGGGGCACGTATGTGAAAGGATGCATATGCTTCAAAGTTATATTGCTAGTTTCCTCTCAGGTCATAGTCCAGACACCTCCTGTCCAGGCTACAAAATTTGGTCTCTATTGGAGAATTTTCCTGGTTCCCCTATCTTAAAAGGACCCCTCCCACTAGCAATTTCTGTCTTTTTCTTATGGTGCTTATATATAAATTACTTATACCTTTTTGTATCTTGAATTTTGAGAATACATCTTTTTTACAATTTTGTTCTTTGGAAAAACACATCACCATTTTAATTCCAATAAGCAAATAAACTTCAGCTATGAGAAGTTTCTTACTATGTCTCTGAAGTTGTCTAACAACAAAGTGGATGATTATTCCATACCTGAGACTGGTTTCAATTTTAACTTTTATGATTTAAAATTAAGAAAATTCCCTAAATCATTTTCAAACTTCTTGGCCTAAGCTGAAAATAACAATTCCTTAGATTTAGCGAAGGCAAAAAATGTGGGCTGAACAGTGCTGTGTGCCTTTTATGTCCTTTCATTTAATCTTCAAAATTACCCTATGAGGTGGTGCCTGGGTGGCTCAGATGGTTGAACATCTCCCTTTGGGTCATGTCATGTTCCCCGGGTCCTGGGATTGAATCCCAGGTCAGGCTCCAGGCTGGCTCAGTGGGCAGCCTGCTTCTCCCTCTCCCTCTGCCTCTTCCCCTGCTTGTGTGCTCTCTCTGTCTCCTTCTCTCAAATGAAGAAATAAGATCTGTAAAAAAGAAAAAAAAAAAATTACCCTATGAAGTTGAGACTGGTCTTATCCTGATTTTAAAATGAAGGAAGTAATTCAAAGGGAGAAGGAACAAGTTGCCCAAGGTCACAGAGTCAGGGCACAGTCAGAATTTGAAGTTAAAAAGATTGAATTTTTAAATTTATGACTTTGACTACAGTGCTATAATAATAAACTACCACCAGATTTTTATGAATGTTACCTAAATCTGTGACACACTTTGACAGACACATTTTTTTTTAAGTAGGACTATATTTTTTTTATTAGTTTCAGAGATAGAATTTAGTGATTCTTCAGCTGCATATAACACCCAAAGCTCATTACATCATGTGCCCTCCTTAATGCCCATCACCCAGTTGCCCCATCCCCCACCCCCCGCCTCCCCTCCAGGATCACTGTTTGTTTCCTAAAGTTCAGCATCTCTTCTGGTTTGCCTCCCTCAATTTGCTTCTTATTTTATTTTTCTTTCCTTTCCCCTGTATACACCTGTTTTGTTTCTTAAATTCCACATATGAATGAAATTATATGATATTTGGGCAGACATTTTAAAATTATTATTTCTGTAGAAATAGAATTCATCTAAAATAAAGCATTTACAGAAATTTCAAGTAAAGAGAAAGTTTTTACAACTCAGTTATGCAGAAATAAAAATCTTCAAACTTGGACTATATTTAGAAATACCTAAATGCTTATGAGGGAAAAATTAATTTTTGTCTTAGTAGTGGGATAATGCTGGGGAAATAGGTCCCAGTTGACTGACTGTATTCACATGAAAAAATGGGGGATTTTTACTTTTATTTTTATCCATACCTTCTTAATATTAAACACTTATTTGCCTTGTTTGCTTTTCACATTTTGTGTAAAGTAACAGCTGCAGAATATAGAGTATATGTGTGTAAATAATTGTGATGTGTCTCACTCAAATAGTAAGTATCAATATTACAGCCTAGAAAATACATATTACTTTAATGGAAAGATCACACGTCATTTGCATATAGGTTTTTAAAAAAGAACAATCTTAATTCAAATTTTGGAATTGTCTCTTGGCTGATACTTGATTAGCCAACATGAAAAATGAAATTTACCTTGAAAGCACAAGATGTTTTGTTTGTCCTCATACAATAATACTCTAAGTTTTAAACAGTTTATAAATTATGTTGTTCTTTTCATATTATTAATTTTAAAATACATTAGATTGTCAGTTCTGCAAAGTTGGATTACAAGTATTAGAGGTAGATTTTTTCTTTTTAATTAACTTCTTTATCTTATCTTTCTGTCTTTTTACTCTTTTTCCCGAACTAAAAAGAAAAAAAAAAAAGGCTTCATCGGGAGCTTGGTAGGAAGAATACAGAACTTAATACATTCCAGTTTTATCTTTGAAATGCAAAACATAAAGATAAAAATGAATAATTCAGTGAATTATCCAAGTGCCTTGAAGATATCTAGTTATTTACATTTACTTGGCCTTACTTTAGTCATCCCTTAGCAACTTTCAGAAAAGGGGCATGGAAGGGAAAGAAACATTTCTTCTCTCTCTTCCCTCCCTCTATTCATTTCCTCTCTGTTCCTTACTCTCCTGTTCTCCTTTCTTTAGTTTGATGCAGATAATCCTTTCTACAAATATAAGGAGTTAATAATGTGTTTTTTATTATTTTAATCAGAGGAGACTTGCTTACAGAGAGAAATAAAGGAACCACTGGACAAAGTCCCACTGTATTTGCATATTTTAAAGGTTTATTATGTATTGTTTTAAATATTATGTTAGATTTTCAAAACGTACAATTCTTCTGCACCCAAGTGCAAATTAGAGATTCCAAAGACAAAGCATCTGGGGTATTATCTTCTAAACTGTTTATTATTCATGATCATCTTATTATGTTTTAATAAATTGAAACAAATTTGGCATTCATCCAACATGCATGTTAGAAATGACTAATCAGGACTTTTTTTAGTTTGAATTTATAGAAACCATACTTAAAGAAAAAGAACTTATCATCTCTAGCCACAGAAACAGCAAAAGGCTTAAAAATATTTCCTTCTAAACCTGCTGCACCCACTTCCTCCACGAGTCTCAGCTTACCTGTGCTCCGCTTACCACAAGTCTTACCTTACCTGTGATGACTTACCCTTAGATTCTACCTGGATGAGATGTTCTGATTAGCTATCCATGGTTTGACAAAGCTCCATCATCTTGGTGGATATGACTGTACTCTCTTCTCATGCCCATCCACCTTCACACTGAGAACTACTTGTAAGATATCCATTTTACCTTTTTTTTATATATATTATATATGATTCCTATTATAAGTGCTTGGAAATTTCTCTTATTAGCATATGCCAAAACTTACTGAAGTGCAGAATGTGTATCAGCCAACTTTTTTTTTATATAAAAATGTGGGTTATTTTATGTATTGTATCCATATCCATGACAACGTAGTCATTAAAAATAGATACTGTAACCAATATAATTGTCTCTGGAATCTGGCCTCCTTCTGTCCATTTCTATTGTAAGCTGGTAGTTCAAATTTGTTTCTTGTTGTCTGAATTATCATCACAATGATTGAAACTCAGCTCAGACAATGACAAGATTTCACTGTACTTTGGAAGGAGATAAAACTGTTTGGCCTAAATAGGTGCTTGGTATTTGTCCACATTTCAAATAACTAGCCCCTCTACATTTACGGGGCCAAGCAAAATTGCCCACTAACCTCTGGTTATGCTTAAAATTTTTTCTACCATGTCTTTGCTTCTGCTTTTCTCCAAGGCATTTCATTAGTGACGTATTTCTTTCTCGCCGTAACTCCACCTTTTCAAATCCTGTATATTCTAAAAAAGAAATGACACACCCCCTCTATGACTTCTCCCTAACTACCTAGAATTACTCTCTTCTTTTGTGTTGTGATAGCACTGAATTTATAACTGCCTAAAGGCCCTCATCACTTCTTACTATCTTTGAGTTATTTGTGTTGTTTTACTTCCCCCAATGGACACATATTTGAGAACCAGAATAATTTACTTATGATTGAATAACCCATAGAGCATAGTGCAACGTCTTATACAGAGTAAGAGCTTTTTAATTTTTTTGAAGCGAAAGATGACATTAATGAATTATGCTTAATATATGCAGCCTAAACTAAGAGAATTAGAGACCCAAGCCATTTTGGAAACCTATGAAAATAGTTACAAAAGCAGAATGAGACTATTTCTCTACCCCATTTCTTATCTGCTGTAAAAATAACTGATCCATAAATTCCTTAACTCCAGAATTTCGAAGTAATTTTGAGCTTTACAAAACAGGAAAAAAAATGAAATAGTTTAATAAGTATATATAAGTGCTGGGAGAAAACGCTTTTTTTTTTAAAATTTTTAAATTTCTATTTGCCACTCTCATCCCTCCTCCCCAAATCAAAAGAACAGAAAATTAATAGAATATGTATAGTTTGGGTGCTTTTTTGCATGGGTTTACTTACTCATTCTCTCATTCCTAAAATAAAGTTTTACTGAACAACAATTATGCACCAGGCAATATGAATTAATTTCTCTCTAAAGATAATTAAACATAGAGAAGACATTCTAAATCTTTTCTTTTTCTTTTTTTACTATTATTTATTTATTTGACAGACAGAAATCACAAGTAAGCAGAGAGGCAGGCAGAGAGAGAGGAGGAAGCAGGCTCCCTGTCAAGCAGAGAGCCCTACACGGGACTCAGTCCCATGACCCTGAGATCATGACCTGAGCCTAAAGCAGAGGCTTAACCCCCTGAGCCACCCAGGCACACCAACATCCTAAATCTTAACCAACCTGTTAAGGGGATTAAGTGATTAAATTGAATGCTGTTTTGGCAATTAGGTTTTTTTTTTCCTAAATTTTGACATTTTTCAGGTTTTATTTTTATTGATTTTTTTAAAATAAATGATGTATGCTTTTATATTAGTTTCAGGTGTACAGCATAAGTATTCAATACTAATGTATATTCAGAAATGACCACTGCAATTAGTTTAGTTAGTATTTATCAAGATACATAGTTATAAACTTTTATAAAACTTTTTAAGATTTATTCTCTTATCAACGTCCACATATGGAATACAGTATTAACTGCAAATCTCCATGCTGTACATCACATCCCTATGAATTATATACTTCATAGCTAGAAGTTTGTACTTTTCAACTTCCATCACCCATTTTTTTTCCACTCCATACTCTGCTGCATCTGGCAACTACCCATCTGTTCTCTGTATCCATTAGCTCATTTTTGTTTGTTCTATTTTGTTTTGCCTTTTGTTTTTAGATAATACATATAAGTGAGAACATACGGTATTTGCCTTTCCTTATCTGACTTATTTCACATAGCATAATGCCTTCAAGGTTCATCCATGTTGATGCACATAACTGGATTTTGTTTTCTTTTTATGGCTGAATAATATTCCAGTGTGTGTGTGTCTGTGTGTATGTGTGTCTCTGTGTGTTTGAGATCTTTTTTCTTATTATTTTTATTTTTAAATCCATTCATCCATTGGTGGACATTTAAATTGCATCCGTATCTTGGCTATTGTAAATAATGTTGCAATGAACATGGGGTGTATGGAATTTATCAAGTTAGTGTTTTCATGTTCTTCAGATAAAAACCTAGAAGTGGAATTGCTATGTCATTTGGTAGTTCTATTTTTTTAAATCTTTTGAGGAACTTCCATATTGCTTTCCATAGTGTATATACCAGTTTACATTCTCACCAACAGTGCATAAGAGTTCCCTTTTCTCCAGATCCTCTACAGATTTGGTATTTCTAGTCTTTTTGATAAGAGTCATTCTAAGTGGGGTGAGGTAATATCGCATTATGGTTTTGACTTATCTGATGATTAGTGATATTGAGCATCTTTCATTTACCTTTTGGCCATCTGTATGTCTTTTTTGGGGAAAAAAAAAGTTTAATCAGAAACCTTGCCCATTTTTAATTTTTTGTTTTAATTTTAATTGTTTGTTGTGTCATTGTGAGTTTTATGAGTTCTTTATATAATTTGGATATTAACTCCATGTCACATATAGGACTTGTGAATATTTTTTCCTGTTCAGTAGGTTGTTTTTTCATTTTTCTGATGATTTCCTTTGCTGTGCAGAAGCTTTTTGATTTAATATAGTTCTACTTGTTTATATTTTGGTTTTTGTTGCTTTTGCTGTCAATTAAAAAAAAAACAAAAAACAAAAAACAAACTTACCGGGCGCCTGGGTGGCTCAGTGGGTTAAGCCGCTGCCTTCGGCTCAGGTCATGATCTCAGGGTCCTGGGATCGAGTCCCGCATCGGGCTCTCTGCTCAGCAGGGAGCCTGCTTCTCTCTCTCTCTCTGCCTGCCTCTCCATCTACTTGTGATTTCTCTCTGTCAAATAAATAAATAAAATCTTTAAAAACAAACAAACAAACAAACAAACAAACTTACCACCGGTGTTTTCTACAAGGATTTTTATGGTTTTAAGTCTTAATATTGAAATATTTAGTTTCTTTCAATTAAGTTCCTTTAGATAAATTTTGTTTTTCTTTGAAATTTATTGGAAATTGGTAGTAGGGATATGAATTAAAGTTCATCCTTATTAATTTCTTGAGTATACTTTTTAGGACAACACCAATCCCTTGCTCGGAGAACCATGTTATGTTCTCCTTTGATTATTTCACTTTACAAAATTAAGTATTAATTAATAATTATTGATTAATAAAAATTATTTCGTGTCTCAGTTTTCAAAATAAAGAACCACTAGAACTAAAATTTTCACCATGTTTTAAGTTAAATCTGAAGGCATATTTTGATCTTAATTTTGGGGTCTGTAAATATCTAGTTTAAATTATAAGGACAAATATCAAATACAATAACACCTTCTGATCTTTTTTTTCTACTTTATGAATATGCATTAGAACACGGGTTTTCTGATATTGTATCAACCATCTAATGTGTAACAAATCACTACAAAACCTGTGTCCAAAAAAATCAATAATCCTTGATATCCTTCACAACGTCTATGGATCAAGAATTCTAGAGCAAGTTGGCCATATAGTTTTGATATAAGTGTTGCATACGTTTGCAGGCTTTAAGGTAATGGAAGTTTGCATGGTTCTAAGATGTTTAACCTATATAGCTAGCAGTTTGATACTTGCTATTGATGAGAGCTTGTTTTCCTCCACTTGGGCTATTCCACAAGAGTTACTTGAGTTTTTCTAATTGCATGTCATCTGCCTTCTTCCAGAATCAAATCAAAACCAAGAAAGAAGATTGAATACCTTTAAAAGCTTAACTTCAAGTTCATATACTCTCCTTTCTACCATAATCTGTGGTTCACTCAGGCCAGCCCTGATTCAATATGGAAGAAATCTACACAACAACAAGAATGTCAGGAGGCAAGAACCATTTAAGGCCATATTGAAGGCTGGTATCATAAATGGTAAGAAGTGTAATAACATTTCTAAACTTCAGTTTCTTTTTCTGTGACCTGAGTCATATGAATTAGATTAGAGATCAGTAAACTTTCTGTAAAAATATAACTACTAAATATTTTAAGATTTGTGGGCCATATAATACCTGTTGCAACTACTCAACTCTGTTGTAGCACAAAAGCAGATATAAATGATACACAAAAGAATGAATGTGCTGCATTTCAATAAAACTTTATTTATGAAATAAATTTGGATTTGGGTCACAGGACATAGCTCGCTAATCTTGCACTAGATGATTTAGAGATTCTAATTCTTTATTATTTATATAAGATAGAGAATTTCAATTCTGCACAATTTTAAAAGTGACAACACACTGTCTAAATACATAAATCTTGAAAAAAATATTTGTGCTCTGCCCTTGTCATAGACTAAAGTCATATATTGAAGCCCTTACCCCCAATGTGACTGCTTTGGAGATAGGACCTTTAAGGGAATAATAAGGTTAAATAAAATTTGACCTAATCTGATAGAACTTGTGTCCTTATAAAAAAGAAAGACACCAGAGATCTATATTATGGAAAGCTATGTTACAGAAGTCAAGGGGAAAAGTTAGTTCAAGAACGAAAGTATTCAACATTTTAAAAAACAGCTTGAAGGACATATAACAACTGATGAATATTCATTTAATTTAGCAATTTTGAGTTGTGTGATGAAGCTGAACAGTAGATTGGACATAAGAAGGGCGAACATTATATTGAACATTTTCTGTGTGCCAGGTCATCTCCTAAACTTTATTTAGATTAATTCTCACTATAAGCATGTGAAATTGGTCTTATTTTTATCCCATTTTTTTTTTGATGAGTATACTGAGGCACAGTGAAGTAGAATAGTTTATCCAAGGTTACATAACTATTATGAGAAGAAATCAAAATCAGTTATCTCTTTCAGAGTCTAAAACCAACCCTTAGAGGTAATACAGCCAATGCCTGTATTTGCATAAAAATGTATTTTCATACAACAACTGTTCATGATAAAGATAATAGTTAAGTGGGCTTGGATAAATTATAACAATAACTATTTATAATAAAATTTTAAGAAAAGTTGCAGGAAAGTAATGAAAAATAAAAATTTATCAATGAAGCAATAATTGACCCTGAACTATATTTGGTGATAAATTAGAGGGGATAATTTAAAAACTATGAAATAGTTCTTGAGAATCTTTTTGCTTGTGTAGTTACCTAAAACCAAATAAACGAAAACTAAGTGGACTTTTCTCAGGTGAACCCATAGGTCCTCATCCTGGGGAAAATGTGAATGAGCTTAACTTCTTGGTGAAACTGGGTTTGGGCGCTGCAAATAATCAGACATAGTTTTATTTCACTAAATTAAAGTGTTTTATAAAGAAAACATTTTTTTTTAATTTTTTTTTTTTATTTTTACCACCAACCCCCCCCCAACACATACATACAAACCAAAAAGCTGTGTCTTAGTCTACTACTTAGACCTCTACGGCTGTAACAAAAAGTATAGACTGGGTGGTTTGAACAATTTATTTCTCACAGTTCTGGAGACTGAAAAGTCCAAGATTCGAGCACCTACACATATGGTGTCTGGTGAGGAACTCCTTCCTGGTTCACAGACAGTAATCTTGTCAACATGTGCCTACTTGGAGGAATGAGTGAGAGAGCTCTTTTGGGTCTCTTGTTTTAAAGGTGTTCGTTCCATTCATGGCAGAGCCTCCATCATGACCTAATAACCTCACAAAGGCCCCATCTCCTAACGCTAACACTCTGGGATTTAGAATTCAACATATGAATTTTGGGAGGATGTAAACATTCAGTTGGTAACACCTTACAGAACAACCCCCTATATTTGTCTGTTATTGACCTCACTGAACATTAATAGATAAAGAAAACAAAAGGAAATGCAACATGTCTAAATAAAATCTTTAAATTGTATAAAATATACATTTCTAAATATAGATAGATTATATATATATTTAGGGTATCTATTCAAACTGCTTATTTCGAATGGATTGTGGTTAGTATGAATTCTCACTATAGGAAGGCGTTTGCACCTCTGCAATGAATAAATTTACTAAACAGTACAGAGGAAGAAATAATATGCATTGTGTGTAGACAATAAGGCAATAAGACTTTCTTTGTAAAAAACTTTGAAATAAGAATTAAACTACCTACTATCAATACTTGTTTCATTATCTACATGCACTAGAAATTCTAAGTAATCCCAATGCCACAATATTGCCCTGTGAAGTTTTGTCTTTGATTTTGTTTAGTATAAAATCAAGATAACTCATGTAGTGATCATTCTTTTAATAATGTGCTAACTATTCAATTGCTTAATTGGCTCACTTTTATTACTCCCTCTAATAATCTATGCATTCTACATAAAAGTTAATTCTGAGAACTCTCAGTTATATGGTTAAACTCCACTCAAGCAATTCAGACAAGTTTCAAAAGTTAAGTTTATAGTGGTTCAGAATTAATCAAACTGATTTTGGGTGCCGGTCTTGTCTACAACCACTGTATAATTGCATATTCTTACATTTAACAATAGATTTAAAATAAACCATGAGAGCACAGTGATTGTAAACAGGCAGAAACAAAATTAGTTACATCTGTTGTCACTCTATTTGCAAATTATTCCCTATACTTGGCAGGAGCATTTCCTCTGGTGTATTTTCCATTTTTCAAAAAAAGGCATTAATGCAAAACACACGTCTGATAAAGAACTCTTATTCAAAATACACAAATAATTCTTAAGATTTAGCAATATGAAAATAAACAACTCAACTAAAAAAAAAAGACCAAAAATCTTAACACTTCACCGAGAAAATACACAGATGGAAAATAAACACATGGAAAGATGTTCCACATCTTATGTCATCAGGGAATGCAAATTAAAACAATGAGATGCCCTTGAAAACCTGTTAAAATGTCCAAAATCCAGAAGACCATTAACACCAAATGCTGGAAAGGAGGTACAGGAACAGGAACTCTTATTCATTGCTTATAGGAATGTAAACTAGGAAAGCCACTTCGAAAGACAGTTTAGCAGTTTCTTACAAAACTAAGCATACTTTTACTCTATGACTCCAACAATCACTCTCCTTGGTTTTTACCCAATGGGACTGAAAACTTATCAACACAAAAACTTGCACATGGATGTCATAGGAACTGTATTCATCAATGTCCATGTAATTACCAAAACAACAAGATTTACATCAGAAGGTGAGTTGATATTGTACTTTTAGTACATTAGACAATGGCATATTATTCAGTGCTTAAAAAATAATGACATGTAAGTAATGAAAAGATATGGAGGAAACCTAAATGCATATTTCAAAGGGGAAAACATTTAAAAAGGCCACATACTGCATCATTCCAACTATATGACATTTTGGAAAGACAAACTATGGATATAGTAAAGGGATCGATAGTTGCTGGGAATGTGTACATAGGTAGAGAACAGAGGATTTTAAGACAGTGAAAATACTCTGCATGATACTATGATTATGGACACATGTGTTTTTGTGGGTCTCAGCCTATGTATAATGATGTTTTGCTGGAAAGCATGAAGCGCCCTCCTAGACCTGTACCACTTGCAGTGAACCCCCATAGATGTTTCCCCAGAGTCACTGTTGTGGATGGACTGGCACATGTGTCATATTTGGATTGCAAGATGTACTTCAGCAACAATAATCAGGAATTTTGAAAGAATAAGAATAATTACTCACAAGGACTAGAGAATACAAAGCAAGGTCAGAAAGGGAGAGAGCAGAACCTGGGGTTCTGCCTTTATTGGGATCAAGGGTAGGGCGCCTAGGCTTTATTGGGTTCTCTATTGGTCGATTTAAAACAGAAGAGCAAGAAAAAATTAAACATAAGAATATGGGAAAGGATAAGCAGGATCATTCAAGTAGTTAGTTCATTAGGTCATCCAGGGCTT